>NC_133758.1:90320123-91552623 GCF_036562045.2 Rhinolophus sinicus
AGGATAAAACACAACCTTTACTCACAGGTGAACAAGGTATAATGTCTCATAAGCAACCTCAATAAAAGTAGTAGACATACCTGAACTCTGCCTCCAAATACATACACACACAAAGCCACAGGTTAAGCACTAAATTCACTTTTGCTGTCTTTATTTATTGTTAACAAGTACAGAAGTATGGAAAGAAAAATAAATAATTTCCAAAGGTATTTTATGAGAAAGGAAAAATCTTTGTAATATCTACCTATCATCTATCTATCTGTCTGTCTGTCTATCTATCTATCTATCTATCTATCTATCTATCTATCTATCTATCTGGCATCTATCATCTATCTATCTTTAAATTTAATAAAGGATTGTCCATTTTTAAGTGGTAAAATTATTTCCTTAAGTTTCATACTAATCTAGTTTTTCTAATTTAAGAATTAATGTAGGAGAACACAACTGATGACTTTAGTCTGTCATCCCACTTCCATTTGTCAGAGTACCCTTTTGCTAGAGCAATAAAAGTTAATAAAGGCTGGCTTAACTTAAGTAAGAAATAGATAAGACACATTGACAAAGATTTCTGGCTCTTATTAACATAAAGGAAGAAATAGCTCATAATTTTTGTTGTTATTCATACATAAAAAATGCAATCCTTGACAGATTGGTATACAGATCCTCTCCAATTGAGTCTCATTTTACTTAGAGGAATAGAGTTCAGTGATAGAAAAAGATATGGGATATTGTACACAAATTGAAAGAAAAAAAGATTCACAATATTTACTAAATAAGTCTTATATTCCAGAACATCAAATGCCAAAAATGGGATTAGGAGCACATAAAAGTATTAAGTCTCAGAAAACAATTTATTGCACAAATACTGATTAATCTCAATGTATAACAAGGCCCCTCGTCTCTATTCTCCTGAAGGTGTCTCTATACCCTTTTATGATCATACTATTTAATTGTAATTGTTTATGTGTGTGTCTAGAAGTTCTAACAGAGCAGGAACTATTTTTATTTACTTCTGTAATACAATAATCTAGCAAAGTGATTGATGTGGAGTTGAATATCAATAATTATTTCTTAAATAAACAAATACATATATTCACATTTTGTTGAAGAGAAATGAATTTTCCCAAACTTGTACACCAATAGGTGATGCAAATAGGGTTTACAGCCTCTGAAACAGAATCCTGTGCTGTTTTGTCTCTACCATACGCTGCCAACAATCAGATATTTATTCAAGTCACTCTCTACTTTGGGGCTATTTATTTTCCATACATAAAACTAAGTGGTAAACCACCTGGTTACTAAGTTTTCCTCTAGTTCTAGCATTTTGATTTGAATATTTATTCTGTACTCAATCAGATGCATTAGTACTGTATTCTTTACAGTAGGTCAGGGAAAGGGGTACTTTTGTTCTCATAGGATATCATCAAATTGATAATATATACCATTATGAAAAAAAAAGCAAAATAATGACAAAATACAAAATAATCCTACTACAAATGAGTAGAGATAATTAGGATCAAAACCTCTCATTTTATTCAATGGCTTCATTACTGTCACTTGCTGCTTATTATTTTCAGGAAAAACTAAAATCCTTAAAATTTTAAATTAACCAACAATGTCATTTAGTGACATTATATACTCATATCCCTTCCTGTCAAAGGCTGCTTTGGGTTTCACTCCATATACTCTAAAGCTGTTTACCAAGACAATCACCTTCTTTAAACATTGCTTCTGCTTCTAAAGCATTGAAATAATACCACACTTTCAAAAAATCAACTCAATGAGTATTTTATAATAGGACTTCTTACTATTTAAAATGTGCACTGCTCAATAAGAAAAAAGGATAGGTATTCATAAAATAAAGTGGGAAAATTGCTTATAACAAAAGTACTCATGTGGCCTGGAATTCATTCTTTTTAAAAAGCAATGCTTTGGGTTTCATATAAGAGAAAGAGATCAGTCATGCTTGGACAAAACATATGAAATTTCAAAGCACATGGAATTTTCATTACTTCAGAGATTTTCTCTTAGAATGCTTATTGATTATTTTTTTAAACTACCTTTAAAAAACAGCATAGAGTAGTGGTTAAAAACTTGGGTTGTGGGGAACCACACAGCCTCAGTTCAAGTTTCCACTCTGCCATTACTGGCCTGTCTTTGGGTTAGTTCCTTAATTTTTCCTTACTTTAGTTTCTCTGTATTTAAAATGGGTTAATGATAGTATCTACCTCATAGTCCTGTTGTAAGAATGAATGTTAATAATTGTAAACGGCTTATAAAAGTTCTAGGCATATAGTTAGCACACTTTAAGTTCTTGATTAATAAATAAATGTGATAATAATGTCTTTGTATGTATACCTGGGTATATCATAAAAAAATTCAACCTATAACAAAAACTAAAGAGATTGTGTAAAATATAAGGTATGAGAAAGCCAAGTGGCTAAACCAATGGGAGATGATGAAAGCTACATGGAAAAAAACACTAAGTTAACAGAAGGGAGGTGGGGACAACAAATAATTTCTGTTTCCAATATTCAGTTAATGTCCAAAATGTGTAAGCAAAATCATCCAGCTTCCTATAACATTCATGAGCAGTAATAAATATTTTCAACTTGTTTTAAAGCATACAATTTTAAATTGTTCTAAGTTCTATAGGATTCTTTTGGAAAAGAAAAATAAATGAGCTGTTCTTTGTTCCAAAATAAATATGAAATAAAATGTTGAAAAGGTTTCCGATAAAATAAATGCTTTGTGCTATATATTACACCTAAGCAAAAAATAATAATAATAATAATAATAATAATAATAATAATAATAATAGTAAAGAAGTACCTTCATGTTTGGAACACTAAGAAATTTAGGTTTTCAGTGAGGTAGGATAATTTCATAACAAAGTACAAAATGGCAAACTTACACAGTTTGCCACCAATTATAATTACTTCTAAAAGAACACACTAAAAGAACATTTTGACAAACATAATTTCATAAGAAAGACCAAAACATAGACAACAATAAAAAAGAAAATGAGGGGGAAAACAATACTGAACAGAGAGGCATAATCATGGGTTCTATAAGTAAGTGTGGCAGAAAATAAATCAAGAGGAATAAAGATAAATCCTGGGAAGTCTGAGGAAAAGGGAGGTTACAAATTTTAGAAGAAAAAAGAGAAAGAAAGGTTAAAAGGGCATTAAGATGTCAAAGATTACCACGTATTGAGGGGAAAATTGGGGAGAAGGGGTATGTGTGTGTGTGTGTAATTAGAAAGGCATAGATGGCACAGTTAATAAATGACAAGAAGATATGCCCAGGATATAAATTCATGCTAATTTTTAGACATAGGTTTTAGCTATTTTTTAAAGGTAACAAATATATGAGCAAAGAAGATTTAAAAAAAAACAAACAGCATAAAACTTAAAACTGGAAGAAACTTAAGTATTGTTCAATTCAACCATATCATTTTAGAGATTAGGAAAATGAGGCTCAGGTAAATGTGACAACTTGCTTAAAGTCACAGAACTGGTTAGTTAGCAGAATTAGAACTTGAATCCAATTGCTTGATTCATTAGATCAATGCTCTTTACAATGTACTCACCCAACCTAATGGCAGAGGGCTGATTTTTTCCTCACCCAATTATCCAGAATAATGTTATTTCCAATAATCCAGAAAAATTAATAGATTCAAAACAATTGTGAATATGTATCAAACAGCAACAAAAAAATCCTCTGTAGTACATAGTATTAAAAATACTTATAAAAAGTAAGAAAAATATTTTTAAAGTATAAATACAATATTGTTTAGCTACCTGCTTATTGTTAAATGAAAATTAACAGTCACTGAACTTTGTAAATGAGATTCCTAGAAACAAAGAAAAGTCAACATGTTGTAGTTGAGAATAATTGTAACCTCTCAATTTGTTGTGCATTCATTCGACATATATTTATTGAGCATTACCACATACCAACCACTGTGCTGGGACCCAAGAGTAAAGTAATTAATACAGCTATGTTCCTTGCCAATGGTGTGCTGGGAAATGATTAACAATTAACTCTCAAGAGGAAGGAAACCCTGCACTTGCCAATTTCCATGGTATAAATACTCCACCATGACTGAATTTAAGCCTATGGATGCGATATCACTGAACGTGAAATTAAGAAGAAATGTGCAGTAACACATCATTAGGTAGTGTGTCGAGGCTAACAATTGGCTCTTACAAGCTAGTATGAGTTGGCTCCACCACTAGACTTTCATCAGTATCTTCTGTTGGGAGCGACAGGTAATTAATATGAAAACTAAAAATTATACAAGATTGCATATTGTGATATAAGTGTTGTGAAAGAAAGAGACGGAGTGATGGCTCATTGGAAGAGGACAGCTTAAAGTGGAATGAGCATGGTTTTCTGAGGTGAGGACATAGTTCTCAAGGGATGAAAATGAGCTGGAGGAAGCGCTTTCCATGCGGAAGGAAAACAATATAGGGAAAGGCAATCCCAATATAGGAAAAGAACCAAACTTTCTGTTAGTTAATCACTAATACATGCAGAATTGGGTAGATGGTGTGAAACATTTATTTATTTTTCTTGCTTATTCACCTTTTAATTCAGAGTTTATTGAGGCTGGAACTCAAACTGTCTTCCCTCTTTTCCCTCCTCAACATCACTGTCCTTTTTCGACTTTCTGCCCCTCTTCTGAAGTTCTAAAGAAGTGGCACAATGTTCTTAAAATTCTGAGTGGGCTCCAAACTCCTTTCAGTGAGGCAAGACCCAACAATGTTTTGTAGGATGAGGCTTATCAAATGGAACATCTACAAATCAAAGCATCCTTTGTAACACCAACCACTTCATTGCACAAGGATCATAGAATAAAGACACGTACAATTAATATTTTACTCCTTCTTACCAAAGACCCTTTCCCCTCCAGGCAGTCAATGTATTGAGGAAGGAAAAGGAGAGAAATAAGAAATAAAATTCATTCCAGCCACACAGATTTTTAAATTATTTCAAAATTTCATCGTCTTAGGAAAATGACTAAGAACTTCACATTCTTAGGTAGTTCTTCACTGTCCTGTCCATGGTTTGCCACGCAGAGAAACTGAGAACATATTAGTAAAAAGCAGCAGATTTTCTAGCACTGAGTGTTTCAAAATCCTTTAAAGATGCTTTGTTTAATATATTTTTAGAAATGCACACATTGGTAATGCTATTTTATGCCCTTAGCCTTCTAGCTATTTCATCTGCACCCAAAGCTTTGACATATATATCCCTTTGAATTTAGAAAATGAGTGAGATGCCAGGAACACCAGATTCCTTTGCTGCTAACAGAAGCACAGCACCAGTCTGATTACTGCAAGTCTATGAGAAGTTCCACAGCAAATAAAGTCAAGACAGCACTGAAACTGTATCACAAGCAAATGGGAAGAATGGGAGATTTTCTATGCTAGAGATTTAAATGCTGTTTTCAAAGGACCTTAGAAATCTTGACCAAATGCTCCAAAGTTTTATTGAAATTCTTTCCATGGCTTTTGCCAGAGTTGCCATGTCCACTTGTACATTTGAATGAATAAAAATGAAGAATTATTTTACCAATTTGATACTGAAAAAGGTGTTGTGAGCAGATTTGGGGTCTCCAAAGACACAGTTCCTAAAGATATACTTTGTAGGAGAAGAAAATCACTCCAGTTTAGGGTGCATTGAGAATGTAAAAAGAGTGTCCCTAGAGCTTCTAGGAAAAGATTGTCAGTCATTAAAGCCGATCTGGAAGATCAGGTTTTAATCCTGTTTAATCAATCAATGCCAGTTCTGTAACCCAGAACTGGTTGTTTTAATCTATGTAATCAATCAAGGCCACGGAGCTTTTGTGAGCACGCCTCTGAACGCACACAGTCAGGACCAGGCTCATGCTCTGAGAGTCAGCCAATAGGTGGCAAATTCACTCCGATGAATACTGGTAAGGCTGCTTTAACCCACGTCCTCTGCTGTAAACACACCTTCAAAAGAATGCTTCCTAAAAAAGCTATATAAAATCAATTCTTTTGTTCCGAGACTATGTCTGACCAATATAGCTCTTTATTACTGTGAGTAATAAATTCAGCTGTTTTTTTGTTTTGTTTTGTTTTTTCAGATATTGTGTGGTTGTCTCATCTCATCTTTCTAGAGGGTTGGCTGAATGTCACTTTTTGTTATACTATTGAAATTCAAATATATTAACATTTTTTGAGACTATATAATACAGGAACACAATCCACAATCCCAAACTGTTAGGGTCCTATGCATTCCAAAATTCAGAACTTTTCAGATGTAGAGAGGAAATAGGATGCATGTACCATGTATTCTAATATCCTCAGTGAATCTGGGTCAGTACAGGTAATCAAATAGGCCATTTCTACAGCAAAACAATGACATAAATAAACACTATTAATAGCCACTCATCAGTTCAGGTATTCAGGTAAGATTTTGCTGCCAAAGAAGTTCATGTCAAGGTCGCCACCAAATGAATAAGAAAAAAGCTTTTGGTTGTAAGAGCTTTTGTGGAATTTTTCAGTTTTGGAATCACAGATGATGAATTATGGATTTTTATACACCTACCAACATAAGGATATAGGAATTATTAAGACATACCTATTTTCTTGATGTTCTCACAGTTGATGAAAGATAACATAAATAAAGCAATAATTAAGATGATATATAATAAGTGTTTAAAAGAAATCCACAAGAGTGATAAAGGTGTTCCAAGTGGCATCAGGGGTGTGGAAGGGGTCAGGGATGGCTTCCCAACACTGCTGAGTTGAGTCCAAAGAAATATGTAGAAGTTAAACAACTGGATGCAAAAGGGAAGAACATTCCAAAGTAAAGAGAATGTACTAAGTCATGGGGGACCGATAATGTGGCTGCCTGGAGGCATTGCCTATAATTCATTTGAATTGATGAGTAAAGTGGTGGCAAAAATGGAGGCTGGAGAAATAAATAGACTAATACAGGAAGATCTTTATATCCCGTGCATTAAGAATAGCAGAATATGAACTAGGAAAATAGGGTAAAATTGCCAATGTTGTACTATTGGGTTTTCACCCAAAGTATAAAATAAATATCCATGAATCTATACTGATATAAATAAATGATTTAATAGTTTAAAATGGGAGAGACTAGACCATCTTCTGTGCAGAATTCCAAATAATTTATGTGATAATGCCCCCGAAGGAGGTAGAGCATTAACCCACCCCGTATGTATGGGCTGCGTTAATGACGTTTTTCCAAAGAGTACAGCATAGGGAGATGGAAAATAATAACTTTACAGTGGAGAAGCTTGACAAACACTACCTCAGCTAGGTGATCAAAGTAAACACCAACATTGATGGCATGTTGATAGCAGGTACCCTTGATATGATATAATGACAATGCCACTTTACCTCTGTAGTCTTCCTCTCAAAACCCTTAACCCAAGTCTAATCATGAGGAAAACATCAGCAAATCCCAACTGTGGCAAATTCCATAAAAATTTTGGCCAGTAGCCCTCAAAACTCTCAAAGTCATCAAAATAAGGAAAGGCAGAAAATGTTGCAGCCAAAAGGAGCCTAAGGAGAAAAAAATGACTATAATGTGACATCTTTGGTAGGATCATACGACAGAAAAACAACATTAGGTTAAAAACTAAGACAATCTAAATAAAATATGGACTTTTGTTAACAATAATGTATCAGTATTGGTTCATTCGCTGTGACATATGTGCCATGCAAATGTAAAATGTTACCCCTGGGGGAGACTGGTGTGAGGTATATGGGGATTTTCTGTATCATTTTTTGACTTTTCTTTACCTTATTAAACTATGAAATTTCCTCAGTCCCATTCAGTATTTCATATAAGAAGATCAGCCTCAAACCAGACTGCCCAAAAGTTGGAAATATTCTGCCTTTAAACTTCCCCTTTGGAGATGCTACTAGGAGTCTATTAATGTAGCATCCTCCCTTTCTGCAGTAAGCAATATATTTGTCTTTGCTTGGGCACTTGGTTATATGGTGAATCAGGATTCAACCTTATGGGAAACTCATGTAAACAATGACTTCGTCCCATAAGGTTGTGGTATAGGAGGATCTAACATATTTTGATAAATGGGCTTATCTATCCCTCACCCCTGATACTCTCCCTCATTCCGATTGCTACTGTGTCATTAGAGTTTCTAATCACAGAAACCAGTCCCGGTTCTTTCTTGAAATTTAATATAAAACTTCACTCCTTTGTTCCCAAGCCACTATATCCCTGAAACTATGCAAATAATAAGAAAAAAAAAAAAACACACAAAGGTTTTATGGGTTATAGTCCTGCTGTGAAAGACAATCACTACTCCATTATTTCATTCTTAAAAATGATATAGTATATTGCTGAGGGAATAAATACACAAATAAGTAAGAAAAAAGTAAGAAAACAGAAGGCAAAAAGAGGGCACTTCAAATTGCTTTTCTTCTAGAAGTAGAAATGGGAAAAATCATAACTGATTATTAAATCAAATCATGATAAATCAGCACTAGATTGTAGTAACTGCTTAGTAATTGGATAGCCTAGCAAAGCAGCCATTACCTAATGATGACAGCTATTTACCCAGATGGAAAGTCACAGAAGATTGGAACTACTGCCATACCACAGAGCATTAATCAGACTAGCCATCAGTAATGGCCCCTTCAGCATACCAAATCAGTCATGATTAGTAGAGGTGGTTCAAGTTCAAAGAATTGAGAAGTTAGACAGCATGCCTCTTGGTCCCAGGACCACGACTCTGCTGTTCACCAATCTGTTTGCCTCAGAGTGTTATGAACTGGCTCTACTATGGTTCAAGGGACGCAAAGCCCTCCATGTGCTAGGGAGCCTTGTCCTACTTAGCCATCGTATGCCATACAGAAAATTTTGAAATGGAGATTTTTGTAACAGCTAATCTAAAATGCCTATTTCAAAATATAAAGTACATCACCCCTTCCCTGTCACCTTACCCTGTCCCCCAGCCCTGACCCTCGGCTCATCCCTGAGCCATGGGCCTTTCTGTTTCTTACTCCATCCCCGAACATTAAACCAACTATGATATAACACCTTTCTTATGTCAACTCTCACCTTCTTTAGTCTCAGACTGAGAAATAAACTGTTACACATATTTAAAAATCATTGAAATAAAAATTTAAAGGTCTCATAATTTATTTTCAAGTTCATGTCAAATTGTTCCTGAGTGAAAATATTCTTGGCACCAAAATGGTTAAGCAAAGGGATTCAGTCACACTAGCTAGATTTTAAAACGCTCCATAGCCATGTGTGGCCAGTGACTACCATATTGGACAGAACAGACCTAAAGTATTTTTATTATGGTAAAAAATTCTAGTGGTCTGAGCTGTTTGGAAGGTTTATAGATACAAAAGATAGAATTAAAAAGATAAGCAAACAATAATAAATTGTTGGAAATACTAGATTTTGGCCCCTTGATTTTTACATGTACATTTCATGTGATTTGACAAATATAAATAAATAAATAAATAAATAAATAAATATATATATATATATATATATATATATATATATATATATATATTATGTTACCAACACAAAAATCAATATGCAGGTGTCCCTCAGTATCAACAGGGCATTGGTTCCAGGATCACCCCATGGACATCAATATCCACAGATGCTCTACCCCTCCTACAAGTCTTCTTGATGTAGCCTCTTCTTTATATCCTTAATTATAGGAATTCTGTTCAGCTAGTACTACTTCAGATGATTCTTAAGGTTGACTTTTCTATAATTTAGTTGTAATTTTGATGTGATCCCAAGAGGCAGCAGCCATATCATTTACCTAATCCACCATCTTGGACCTTCTAGCCAACTAGACTTAAAGTATAGCCAAGCAAATAATTTTCTGTTTACATCTGTATCTTTTCTATATAACATTTCCCCCTAGTTTCTTTTGGCAGAGTACTCCTAAAAAGTTCTAGATTGGTCTTGCCTCATTCGAATTGATTTTTGCTCAAATAAATTCAAAATATTTAATATGCCTCAGTTTATATTTTAACCCATCTCCCTATCAAATGTGGTTAGACATGTCATCTCTACTTTGTCAGAACGTACAACTTACATTGTAGTCTCCAAAATGACCCATTGTAATTGTAGATTTGGAGACTACAGTTAAATGATTTCAATTCTAATTGCCAGTCCTTTAGCCATGATTTTCCGAGCTATTTCATAGCTATGGAAAGTTTTTCCTCTAGCAATTTGTCAAGGGAGGCTTATGTTAAAAAAAAAAAAAAAAAAAAAAAAAAAAAAAAAATCCCTAAATGTTTCATGTTTAAAGTAGCATAACTACGATCTTCATAGTTGAAGAGCAATTATACATGTTCATACTCTTCAGAACACTTTTTTTCTTTGTGTATGTTTCTTCATTGTCTGGTGATCTTGAATGCTGGTGGGAAAATATGTGAAAGCCAATCTGACCTTTTGCTCTTACAAAAGATTTGGTATTTATTTCCCCTTGAATGCCCAAAGTTTTCTTTTATCCAATTTTTCCATAAATTTACCAGGATATGTCATTCTGCCAACCTGGGTCAATTTTCCCTGAAACACCCTTTCTCAAAATGTAAATTTAACTCTTTTATTTCAGGAAAGATTTTTTTTTTTTTAACAATGTATTTAACTGTTTTTTTCTGTTTCATTATTTTGCAATTGTTCTTTAAGGTATTCTCCAGGATACATCTGGTTTCTAAGGACGAGACTGGTGAATTAAATAAAGGTATGATGGAAAGCACCACTCATGCATCCTTTAAATCTTTGAGCATGGCAATCATTTCCATGCTTACCTCAAGTTGTAATTTTGTTTTGACTGACTACATTGGCCTAGGTGGCTCAATTCTAGAGGTTTCTTACTTGGATATCCACACTATGATAGCTGTTACCACATAAGCCAAAGGTATGTGGGGTTTGCACCAACTACCAAGTCTGTCTGTCCTGATTATATATTGAAATATCAGGGAAATTTTCATGAAATAAGTTTTCAATAACCCTACTGTGAATTGGACCATGGTCGGGACCCTATCCATGACCTAGGACCTACATGCTCCCATTTTAATAAGGAGACAATGACAACTATTTGGATCTCTGAATATGAATGTCAACATGGACCCTGTATAAGAGTCCTCAAAATGTTTCCCTTTTCCCAGTGTACAGTTAATCAAGTAAATCATTGTAGGTTCCTTCAGGGAAGAACATAGAGATTTAGTACCATGTACATTTGTCATCTTAATGGAGAGTTCTTTTCCTGGGAGATAGCCTTTTCTTCAATTTGTAGATTACAGGTCTGAAAATTGGCTGAGTCTGGTAACTGGACAGGGATTGTGGCTTTATACTGGGACAACTGTCCTCAGTCTCCTGATAATCTATGTCTAATTCTTCTGAGATTACACATTGATTGACACTCTTTCTGGGTAACCATTCATTATGCTCTGAGTGACACCATTTTCTATCAACAATCTGCATAATTTTCTGTGGTTGAGGACCCTGTGGCTGTCGACTGGACCTTGCCACTCCTTGTAATAACTACAGCTACCTCACTCTGGACAGTTAAACACTGCCTACCTGCCCCTGAGGGGTCTTGTTTCTGGGTCCTGTTGTGCCCATTGCTATCAGTGAGCTGAGTTAGGTAATTGACTCTCCTACCATCATCCCTGAACAGCAGAGGAGACTATAACCATTGAACTTCTTAGTGACACTTATGCCTGTTTTCCTAGTGCTAGCCTTATGATCTTGGTAAATGGTGTACTCCCTGGAATTTCCCATAGAACACAGTAATCTGGTGGGTCTTCCAATATCATATAGCATATTCACTCCAGCATACACACTTCTCTGAGGTTTGTTTAAATCCCTTCTTCCACTGTCTTAAATGGAAAATTTAGTATTTAACCTCACCTTATATGGCCACAGATGCTTGCCTATATCTCTTATGATATTTGACAGAATTTTAAATCCTGAATTTTAACAAACTCTCCCTTATTTGATTTGTGTCTTGATCCTTTTGATAAAGCATCCTTAAGATCCAGTGCCACGGGTAATTCCCCAGCTCCTGAGACTAGGTCTTTTTGTTCCTTTGTGGTAAAGACCCTTTTTTTCTTATTGTTGGTTTTTATCCCTGGCTCTGCCTCAGTTATGCTATGAATTAATCCTAGTTATATACTAACGGAAGTAGGAATATATTCTTTGAAGGGCACAATTTTCTTGTCAGGGACAGAAATTTCTAAGACTTCTTGAAAAATGCTGCTACACTGCTGAGAATTCTTTCAACTCTATGTGTTCACTACTCTATGGTCTATGCCCTATCGATGCTCCTCTTGACAACATTTACAGACAAGGAATATTGTCTGTTTGTTGTATTTTTCATTCTTCTCTTTCTTCCTCAATATTTCCCATGGAAATTTAAGATTCTGGATTATGCAAAAATACTCAAGTCAGAGTTCTACGTACTTGTATATAATAACTTGGTTTCAGGCAATTCCATAGATTTAGAAAACATGCATTTGTATGGAAAACATGCATTTGTATTTGTATGTCCATGCAATGCCCATTATTATTGATATTAGGAAATTATTTTTTTTTCAGTTTTGAAAATTATAGCTGAATCATCTGGAATTCATAATAAAATGGCAGACAGCCCAAGAGTATCTAGATAATATTTGTGGATTTAAAGTAAGATAAATATTTTATTTCACAATTTCTTGGAAAATGATCCCTTATCTTTTAAAATTTAAAGTACACAAAGCCTTTGATCTAGTAATACCCTTTTGGGGAATCTATTATACCTGATATATGTGTAGATGCACAATGTATTTACTAAATAATTTTTATGATGTCAAAAATCTGGATTCAACTATAATATTTATCAATAAAAGAATTATTTAATAAATGACAGTATGTCTATGAGAAATAACATAAAGCTTTTAATAGGAGATAGTTTTACATTCCTGGAAAGGGGGGGTGATCATGATATATCATTATCTGAAAAAGGAAAATTATACTATAGTATGCAGTATAATTCCACCTTTATGAATTATGTGTAAATAATTATTTAAATATGTGTAAATAATTATATGGAAAATAAAGAGAAGTACCCTAGGTGACATTATAGAATGATTTGGGGGTATAAATGAATAAAAATATTCATTTTTCTTTATATACTTTTAAATTGGTTTACTTGTTGAAACAAGCATGCATTGTTTCTCAAACTGAAAAAAAGAGAATGTAAGAAATAAAAAGAAGAAGCATGAGGAACATTTTAAGAACGTTCAGAAAATAGTCAAGTACCTAGTTCTGGGAGTTTAATAAGGTACCAGTGAAATGAGAGGAAAAAAATGATAAATTTTTCCAATCCACTCCAGTGTATGGAAAACCCAGCTTTCATAGGTATGGTGAGATGGCAGGAATTAGCATGCCGAAGTCCCACTGCCAAGCTGAGCAAGCTGGGAGCCAGAGAAGGACATGAGGCAAGGTTAGGGCTGGGGCAGGAGTAGTCACACAAAGCAGATAGCTTCAAGATTAGCCCCAGCCCAGGAGTCAACCAAAATTTGGGTTCTAATTCAACCAGCACCGCCATTCTAGAACATGTATTTAAACCTTTCTCACCTGTAAAATACAAATGATAATGCCAGTATTTTGACTGCTTCATAGACATATTTAAAAAGTAGTAACAAAGCACTTAAAACTTAATGGGTGAAACGAACATCAGAATGCATCCATAGATAAAGCATATTGTAATAGAAATAAAAGGAAAAATAAACATTAATACAATAATAATTGGAGACTTCAATACCTAGGTCTCAACAATTGATAGGTCATCCAAAGAATAAATAAATAAACAGATTTGAATAATACTATAGATTGGAATAATACTATAAACTAAATCCATGAATATAAAGAACATTCTATCCAACAGCCAGATACACATTCTTCTCAAGCATACATGGAACATTTTCTAGGACAAATAATATGTTAGACCATTACACGAGTCTCAACAAATACAAGAAGACAGAAATTATTTTAAGTATCTTTTCCTACTACAGTGGTATAAAACTAGAAATCACTAATAGGAGGAAAGCTGGAAAATTCACAAATATGTGGAAATTAAACAAGACACTCCGGAACAACCAATAGATGAGAGAAGAAATCAAAAGTAAGATTAAAAAGTATCTAGAGACAAACAAAATAAAAGCACAACATACCAAAACTTAAGGGATGCAACAAAATCAGTTCCAAGAGGGAAATTTACAGCATTAAATGTTTACATTAAGGGGAAAAAAATCTATACACTGAGAATTTTAAGACATTGATAAAAGAAATTGAAAAGGACACAAATAAATGGAAAGATATCTATATTGATGAATCAGAAGAATTAACATTGTTAAAATGAGAATAATACACCATGTTATCTATAAATTCAGTGAAATCCATATCAAAATCCCAATGGCATTCTTCAAAGAAATAGGAAAAATAAAAAAATAAAATCCTAAAATTTGTATGGAACCACAAAGGATCCTTAACAGCTAAAGCAATTTTGAGAAAGAAGAACAAAGCTGTAGACATCACACGTCATGATTTTAAAATATACTATGAAGCTATAGTAACTAAAACAGCAAGGTATTGGCATAAAAACAGACAAATAGACCAACAGAAGAGAATTGAGAGCCCAGAAATAAACCCACACCTATACAGTCAACTAATGTTTGATAAGGAAGCCAAAAGTACTCAAGGGGGAAAGGATAATCTCTTCAAAAAATAGTGTTGAAAAAAATAGATATTCACATGCAAAACAATAAAACTGAACCCCTATCATACACCACTCAAAAAAATTAACTCAAAATCGATTAAAGATATTAAACCATAAAACTCTTAGAATAAAATATAAGTAAAATGCTTCTTGGCATTGGTCTTAGGAATGATTTCTTTGCATATGACACCAAAAGCACGGACAACTAATGCAAAAATCAACAAAATCAAACTAAAAACTGCACAGAAAACAAAACCATTAACAAAATGAAAAGACAACTTACAGAATGGGAGAAAATATTTGAAATTATTTATCTGATAAGGGGTTAATATCCAAAATATAAAAGAAACTCATACAATGCAATAGCAAAAAACAACCCAATTAGAAAATGGACAAAGGATCCGAATAGACATTTTTCCCAAGATATACAAATGCCCAACAGGGTATAGGAAAAGATGATCAAGATCACTAATCATCAAGAAAATTTAAATCAAAACCACAATGACATATTACCTCACACGTTAGAATGGCTATCATCAAAAGACAAGAGATAACAAAAACTAGCGAGATGTAGAAAAAAAGTGAATTCTCGTGCATGATTGGTGGGAATGTATTTTGGCACAGCCACTATGAAAAATAGTATAACATTTCCCCAAAAAATTAAATATGGAAGTACAATATGATCCAGAAATCCCACTTCTGGGTATATATCTGAAAGAAATGAAATCATGGTCGCAAAGAGATATCTGCACTCCCATGTTCTTTGCAGCATTATTCAACAACAAACAAGGCATAGAAGTAGCCTTAGTATCCATCAATGGATGAATGAAAAAAATGAAGTATTATATATATATATAATTAAATATTATTGAGCCATAAAAAGGAATTAAAGCCTCTAATTTATGGTAATGGATGAAATCTGAGGGCATTATTCTAAGTAAAATAAATCAGACAGAGAAAAACAAATACTGCATGATATCACATATACATATGTGGAAGCTAAAAAAAAAAAAATACCAAACAAACAAACAAACCAAAAAACGTCTAGAAACAGAGTAGATTGGTGATTTCCAGAGGTGGAGTGGGTGAATGTGGTCAAAGGGTACAAGCTTCCAGTTATAAGATGAGTAAGTTCTGGAGATCTACGTACATCATCATGACTATAGTTAACATTGTATTGTATACTTGAAAATCGCTAGGAGAGTAGATCTTAAAAATTCTCACTACAAAAACACACGGAAGTGGTAACTATGTGAGGTGATGGATGTATTAACCAACATTATTATGGTAACCATTGTGTTGTATACCTTAAACTTACACAATGTTCTATGTCAATGATATTGCAATAATGCTGGTGGGAGAGAGCGGAGAAAATAAATTCAAATACTGTAGCTCAAATTAAAAACAAACAAAAGGAGTTCATGGGAAAGGAGGAAAGAGAAAGGGAAAATAAAACAGAGATTAGCTGCACATTTCAATTTGTGTTCATGTCTCAAGTCGTCCTAGTCCATGTTTAATGGAGAACAATAAACTTGGTATTGCCATTCTTCTAGATACTGTTCCATTTCCTAAAGCACTTTCTAGAATTTTACTTAGTGAAGCATGATTCCATTTTATCCTTGGAAAATCAGAGAGAACCATAATTTGGTATAAAAACTGTGGAAGATTTTTCTAAAATATGTATATTTTCAGGATCCTGTTGGTGAAATTAGTTTCATTTACTCCTTTTCTTCAAGTTTTTATTTCTACAACTACCTCCCCAGTATTCCCTACTAGCTCCCAATCCAAAGGGAAGCACTCAACACTAAAATGTTCTACTTTGCAATCATTGGATTTGTTTCTGCATATTTATAAATGTGCTGGGAAGTATTGGAAAATTGGGGGTGGGGTGAAAGGATAGTTTTGAGTGTGTCCAACTAGAATGGTCTTGCTAAAATATAGAACTGCTATAGTGCTGTCCATGATATTTCCAGAAAGCTGATACCCTCTAAAGTCAGAAGTAACTGGTATTGCACCTTTTCTACTTTTACTCACACACGTACACAGAGACAAAAAATGGTCGTGTTGCTTGTTCAAGATGATAAGGTAACGCAATATTAAATTTAAGAATATGAGCAGAAGGACCATATTAATAGATGCCACAGTCCATTTGCTTGAGAGCAAGGAGAACTTTAATTTTCTAATTTCAACGAATCATAAGATTTTATAATGAGTGCCGGGTGGGTCTCCTATACTTAAAGAACTGGTAGAACACTTCACAAAGCACAGTCAGTAAGTTTCCATTATTTAATTAGTTCCAATAATGAACACAGTGCTTTTTTCTGCCAGACACAAATTCCTTTAAACCTTTTCAGGCTCTGTGACTACAAATATGTTTGCTCCATCCCAGAGGGAAAAATCAACTCTGGCTCAAAAAATTGGAGGTGGTTTCTCAATGTACATGATGGACATGTCAGTGCTACCCACCAGCTGTCAGAAAATTCTCGTCTTACTTTAATATAAATGATACTGGTAGCAGCTGCCAATCACAGAACCTCACCTGCCACTAAACAGATGGGGACACGACCCCTGATGGTGCAAATCATATGTCTATGGCATTTTTTCCAAACTGGAAGGAGAAAGGATTCTTTTCTTTCAGTTTCTAAGTCTGTAATTGTATGAGCGCTAAGCTTCCCTGGTCATGGCTTTGGCCTAATGGAAATAGCTGGTTGAGAGTCTGAAGTTGACAAAACACACAGGAGCAGGAGACAGGAGAAAAATAATAAAATCTTGATGAAGTTAGACTCTCTATCTTCATCACAAAGCTCTTCAAACACACATACATATGTATATATATATATATGTATATATAGATATAGATATAGATAGATAGATAAATATCGATATAGATATCTAGATATAGATATATTTTAGTGTGGTTACAAGAATTAATAAATAGCCTTTTAAACCTAAACTAGCTCAAATGTAACTTGCTTCTAAGTAACAGAATATGGCAAATATGTTGGAATATCACTACTACGATTACATTATATTTTAAGAAAACCCAGCGAAGGTTGCCTCTCTCCTGACCCATGGAAACAGCAGGATTAGAAACACTTGGGTTTTAAAGCTACTAATATTATGACAATTTTTTACCTAGCAATAGAAAATGAATATAAGGTTTTATTATAATTGAGTATGAGTGTGAAATTTAAGTAAGGGTATTTCTTCAAAAAAAAGTTTGGGGTTGTGTTTCAAAACAATGCATTGTATTTTGGGGATTCTAAGTCAGGAAGCTTCCACTTTCTCCTCTCTACCACATGTGAACAAGAAAGCAATCATAATGAGAAAGACACATGGTTAACAGGAGGCAATATGGTGGATTTGAGAGTCATTGGCATTCATGGTGTTTTTATTTCATTGAGACTGTTTGAAGAACCAAACGTGTTCTCCAGACTTTAAATCTCTGATTCTAAACAAAAAAGAAAAAAGAAAGTTATTGACATTGATGTTGTATTTTTCATGTCACAATAATAAAAGGTTCTGTGTCTAATGCAATGATATCCATAATACAAACTATTAATTTATACTAACCAATACTAAATTACTGGGAACTATTACTTTATAAGCAGGAGAACCTCTGAGAAACTTAAAGTTGCTAATTCATCAGCACAAAGTCAAGGAAACAGCACATTAGATAACGTGACGTTGGGTGGTCTTGGTTAATCACAGGTTATCAGAAGCGTCGGGCTATGACACAGAATAAGATAGCTTAATTAATTATATGAAAAACAAGTACTTCCAGAGTGTCCAATAGACACCAGTCTTTATGCTATGTTCCTGACAAACTCATTCTTTACTCATAAAACTTTAGGAGGAAAACGTTATCAGCTCTATTTTAGAGATAGAAAACAAATTCTCTCCAGGTTATACAACTGTATCATGACAGAATGAGGATTAAAAGCCAGACTTGTTCAGTATTTGCTTTTAGCTTCTGTATGTCCTACATAGGATGCAAGAATGTATGTAAGTGGTACTCAGAAACCATAATGAGCAAAATGTGAATCTCAAGCCAGATTCTCATATGTGAATGCTGAGTTAAAAAATCCCTTTCCAGAGACTCTGTTTCAAAGCTAGAGAAGTCATATTGCATTGTTTTCCCATTATGATAATCATTCAGGTGATGTTATTGAAGGCTATGTTGTAAAGACATGATGCAGCCGCTTAAAGAAATGTCCACTCACCCTTTAAAGAGGGACTGAGTGGAAACCTTTAGAGAAGAAAATGGCTCACATCAGAAGTCACAGCCCAAGATATTCACATCAAAGAAAGCACTTAACTATTAAAAGTTGCTGTGCACTCACTATCTTTTCCTTTAAGTATCCCCAGAATGTCCGTGTTTCTACCCAGAAACTTTAGCTAAAGAACATCCAGTATTACTTGCTCTTCAATCTAGAAGATTTTTTTAAAGACCTTTCCACTCTCAATGTCAAACCTATTGTCAATCTTAATCCATCAATGTGTATTTCATTTGATTTCCGAATATATGAGTAGACAACTTGAGTTAGGTAGACTCTTCAGACTGAAAACATTGCCTATAGGTAGATGACTTTTCACCTGTACCTTCAGTTTCAATCCATTTCCCAGACTGAGCACAACATACTTAACGTTTTCTGGGCATTGCTTCCTACGTGTGCCATTCATTTTATAATATTTTCCATCTAACTGAGTCTTTTCATCTCTCTTTAACATATTGTCTTCAGAATGTTTTTTCATTGGATTATAATTCAAGCTTGAAAACTCAGAAGTTTTTACTCCCATGTATCAATCAATCATCTAGAATTTCCTTATTTATAACCTCACTCATATTTATCTTTCTTTCCCAATCCCCACTGTCACTTCTTTTGTATAAGCCCTTGTTAATGGATTACCCTTAATGCTTCTGAGTAGGTATCCTAGCTCCAGACATTCCTTCCTGTATAATCAGCCTGTACATCACTGCTAGATTAATTTCCCAAGCACCATTTTGATTATAACACTTTCAGTCTCTAGGGCTTAAAACTGTGCCTTCCAAATATAAGTTCAAAACCAGAAAGGTTCCTTACCATTCATAATCCATCCTGATATTATCACATAGTTTTCTACCACGTTTTTGCTCATATGCTAAATTTCATGCAAATTAAACTATCTTATAAACTATCACTATCTTATATAGCAAATGCCCAGAATCTCTCTCTTGTTTACATAGCAATAGATTGACAGGAATTGAAATGTTCTTCTTTTTTAGTATGAGAGATGCCACCCGAACACTAACTTCCCGTTGCAGTCACCTCCTCCCACAAGTGGGAGGGACTGCAATATTCCACAGCCCCCCAAATCTCAAATTTGCACAGATGGCTTTCCCAATATTCACAGAAATTGCTGGCATCTAATCTCAGATTCCGATGGATGAGTTCTAAGCATTTATTCTCCTATGAGGTTATTCTCATTCATCCCCCTGAGACATTTGCCCCATCAATAACTAGTTTCTGAACACATAGGAGTGCGATAGTGTGAACTTTGCCCTCACCCACCTTTCCACACATGCCTACTTTTATTCTAGAGTCCTCAAGCTCGTATGTGCCTTTCCTAACACCTTATCTAAGTACTTCTTTGTCCTATTCCATTCATCGAAAGTTACTTACTCCACGTCTTATTTCCCTTGTTATCTAATCAAAAGAAGCTTTTCTTTGTTGAATTCCAATGAAATAAACACTTACTCCACCTACCTTTTATTATTATGGTGGTAATATTTTTTCTTATTAGATTCAGAAACACTGGTAAGAATTTACTGTCTTTCCTTTATTTGTACATATTACCACACCGTCTATCACAGAAACTTAATTTAAGTACAGTTTATGCTCAATATTACAAAAAGTAACTAAAGAAAATTACAGCACTAATGTCTTTCCTGAAAAAACGAAACTGCAATCAATTAGTCCAAAATGCTTGGCGCAGCATAGATTCTTCCATGAAAAATTAACTGACGACTTCTCACAACCTAACTTAATCCAGACTCTTTAGTTCTGCCTGGGTTGGTGAAGAAGATAAATTTAAAATACTTTTTTCAATTATAACTTATATTATAATTTAAAACAAATGCCACTTTCATGATTGTGAGAACAAAAGCCCATTTTATCAAACACTCAATTCATTATTACATTTTTCTTATTGTTCTTAAATGCTTAGGTATTCAGGATAGAATTTTACAACTCAGAAGACTAAATATATAAGGGAGTATTGACTGAGATTAAAACTGTGATAAAACAAATATATTCACATTATATTTATGGTTCTGTTCATTTAAATAAGCACATGAATGAACTACCAAAGCCTTTGATTGTTTTAATAGAATATGGTGAATTTTATCCCATCTGGTTCTACACATGAAAGAATCAGCACAAAATTAAAGAGGTGACCAATTTTACAGAGAGAAGAACATAAAAGGCAGTTTCTTATGATCTTTCAGAAGGAAATGCACTTAAAATACTGTGAGAATGGCAGTCTTGTGATATTTCTTATTATAAAAGGTCACAGCTCTACTCATTTATCACTATTTCCTGGACGAAGCAGAGTGGATTGTGTCTAGGTGAGAGGAAGTTGCTGAGAAGAGTTTTAAAAATTACTTGGTGTTAAGAGGGACAGAGAAATTACTCAGCATTTGCAAAGCAGAGTTTGGAAATATATTGTTAGTGCTAAAAATCAGAAATATTATAAGATGTGAAAAGAGAAAGAAAAACCAACACTGAAGGGACTATTTATTCTCTTCTCATAAATAATCCCTCTTACCATAAAGATTATTCATGAGTTTGTTTGTTTGTTTTTGTTTTTCTTTTAAAGGACACTCTGTGCATTTTGATTGCAATTACCCATCAGGGGATAACTGGGGAATATTCATATATCATAATGGACACTAATATAGCAAGAAACATACATAGAAGTATTTCAACATTTCAGGTAAAGTGAAATAGAGTTGTTCTTTTTTACATAAATGCTGGCATATCTCACATTATGTACCATTGTGCTATTGCATCATTGTGAAAGTCCGTAATACATAGAATGACTGCATCATTCTATGGCATGCCTGCTATGTAGTAGATGCCACTCTGAGACATCTACAGGGAATAGCTCATTTAATCCTTAATCCTCTTAAACCCATGTGGAAAGTACTGATATTGCCTCCATTTAATAGATGAGAAAGCTGAGGTAGTTGCTCATGGATGCATGGTTAATAAATGATGGAACTAGAATGCAAACCTAGGCAGTGAGTACCATTAAACTGTGCTCTGCTTTCTCATTTAGAAAGTCTTCTTCAAATAAATAAGCAACAAAGAAATCACCAGAAAAGCAACTTTAGGCAGGATTTAAATTGGAAAGTTGAAGTCATTAAAAAGAAATTGAAAGGAAATTTTGAGGTAAAAAAATCATGGGTGCTATTTTATTACTTTCTGCAATGTTCATTATTGTAGAATTGGTAACTTCATGGACTAAGGACTCAGATAAACTTAACAACAGTTTTTAAAATAAAATATAGAAAACTGTTCTCGTATGCTCCTCAGAAAATCCTATACATACATGCTACTCAGCCTCTCTGTCACACACTGTCTATCATATGATAGAGGGAAAACACTATAATTGTTAACCTATCCTATGTGATCGGTTTAGTAAATAGAGATACAATGTGTTATATGAATGATTACAATTAAATTTGTAAATATAAAGCACAATTCAAATGATGTCAATATTTTAAGACATATTATACTTAATGACAATTAGCAGACAAAATTGCATTTTGCAAAATAAAGGGAGACAATTTCCTACTATTATTGATATTGACTGATTACTTTGACAGGAAAAGAAACAAAAAAATGCAATCAGTTTTTTCACATTAATATATAAGCAGCAATATTGGCTGAGTTCAATTTGACAAAAACTGAATTCCATTTTAAAAGTTGTGTTATTGTCAATCAAGAAATAACAAGTATTGACAAGGATGTTGAGAAATGGGAACCCTCATCTGCTGTTGGTGTGATGGCAAATTGGTGTAGCCACTATGGACAACAGTATGGAGGTTCCTCAAAAAATTAAAAATAGAACTACGTTATGACCTAGCAATTCCACTCCTGGGTATTTATCCAAAGAAATCCAAAACACTAATTTGGAAATAAATAAGCACCCCTATGTTCACTGCAGCACTATTTACAATAGCTAAGATATGGAAACAACCAAAATACCCACCAATAGGTGACTGGATAAAAAATTTAAAAATGGTGGTACATGTATACAATGGAGTATTACTGTGCCATAAAAAAAGAGAATGAGATTTTACCATTTGCGACACCATGGACGGACCTAGAAGGTATTATGCTAAATAAAATAAGTCAGACTGAGAAAGACAAATACCATAGGATCTCACTTATATGTGGAATATAAAGAACAAAATAAATGAACAAACAAAAAAGAAACAGACTCATAGATACAGAGAACAAACTGATGTTTACTAGATGGGAGGGGGGTTGGGGGGCTGGGTGAGAAAGGTAAAGGGATTAAGAACTACAAATTGGTCGTTGTAAAATAATCACTAGGATGTTAAAGAGTATATGGGGAATATAGTCAACAATATTTTTAAAATTATGTATAGTATCAGATGGGTACTAGACTACTGGGGGTATCACTTCATAAATTATATAAATGTGTAACCACTATGCTGCAAACCTGAAACTAATATAAAATAATATTGAATGTCAACTATAATTTTTAAAAAAGTCATGAGATATAAAGTACAACACAGAGAATACAATCGATAATATTCTAATAACTATGTACAGTGTCAGATGGGTAATAGACTTATGGGGTTATCATTTGTGAGGTACATAAATGTCATCACTATGTTGTTTTGTACACCTAAACTAATAAAAAAAAAAGAAAACAAAAACCAAAAGTTGTGTTATGGCCAATCTCATAAAAATTATCTTAGTAAAACTGGAGGCTGAACTTTTTGGGAAGAGTGAGCTGATCTTTTCTTCAGTTAGACAAAGTTTCTAAATTTAAATAAGTAGTTTAGAAGACTACACTTTTATTAATAAAGCTGGATTCTATTATGAAAACAAAAATCAGTTCTGAAAATATCCACATCAAATGATCTGGCAAGGCAGCAGCAACATTTAACTTCTGTGTTTTCTAAGAATGTTATTTGTGAACAGGATTTTTGTTGGATAACAAAAATAGGTATAATGAACTGGCAATTATGAATTTTACTTCTTTTTCAGCTAGGAAATAAAATAAATAACATATGCAATAACATTATATTGTTTTATTTGGATACATTTATATTCATAGAGTCCCACTATTATTATAAATTGAAATTTCTGTCACAGTTCAGATGTGTATTCTACATATTAGTGACGCACATTATTAGCAAGTCTATGGAGAAAAAATAGGCTTATAGTCATTCTTTGAAGTCTTAGATTTTCTTATTTAAGTAGAATTTTTTTTTTACACTAGGATACCTCTCTCTTTTCACTAGTCTACTCTGCTTGGTTTATTTAATTTTATGTTAATGCTAGTGTAAATCAATAAATTTAGTATATGACATTTTGTCTGGGAAGTAAAATTCGATAATTTCTCAAGACATTCCAAAACCAAATATATTTTTCCCCAAAATTTTGTCATCTTAATTTTTCTGTTATAGGTATGATCCTTTCAGACCAACAAACACATAAAATAACTATAAACTTTGGTTAAAATAGAAAAGAAACAGTTACCTAAAAACACTAGACAGTGACTAAAAACAGGCAAATAATGGAGGGTATTCTACCTAAGAAGGGAATAGAACTGGGTGAAACTTTTTAAAAATCATTTTCAGAATTTTAGCCTGAATTTTACCCTGCCAGCACCATGTGATGTAGCTAAAATTTAGAAAACCTAGTCTTACTGTCTGAAGGACCAGAGGAGGCAAATCTAAGAAAGGAAAGAGTCATTGAGGTATAGTCCCAATTCTACTCATAAACTCTGACAAAATGGCTGCTCCCCGAACAACTCATGCATAAGTCAGGCTTCAAGAAGCATAGGCAAGGTTCAAAAACAACTGAGATTGAAGGTGCTGCCCAACGTAAGAAATACAAAGCTTGAGGTGGAGTCCAGACTAATTAAATTATAGCATAAAAAAAAAGTTTGGGAGAGGAAAGAAAAGAAATCAAAACTCTCAATATAACAGAACCTAGATCTCTACAATATGTGACTCCCAATGTCCAGGACACCATTCAAAGCCAACTGGCATATGAAAAACATAGGAAAATGTGATCTTTTCTCAAGAGAAATACAGTCAACAGAGACAAACGTCAAGATGATCCAGATGTTGGAACTGGCAAACAAGGATTTTAAAGCACCCATTTTTCTCTGCTCAAGAAAATAAAGGCAAAGGAAAGTATGCTTGAAATGGATGAATGAATATCAAATGTCAGTAGAGAAGCACAAGCTATAAAAAGATAAAGAAATTGGAAATCTGGATTGAGAATATTCTCTGTATAAAACCTGACCAGGTCTCTGGGAAGAGAAAAATGTAATAGGAGAACGGAAAGGGCAGAAGAGTCAGAAAACTTGAATATAGAAGAAAATAGTTACCCAATATGAAGGAACAATGAGGGAAATTAATAAAAATGAACACCACCTAATGCCCATATCTTGTTTTCTAAATATTGCAAAGCAATATTAACAGTAATCTAAGTGGCTTAAAATTAAATTAGCGTCCTTTCTCATCCCACTCTCCATTCACTTGATATTCTTAACCACAGTCCCGATTTGTGTAACACTTTGATTGAGTTATAAGTAAAACAGCAATTAGAAGACAGTTTTTCAATTTGTATACAAATTATGTAGGGTTTTTTTGCTTGTTTGTCTGTTTGTTTTTACTTTTAACTCAGAAATTCATGAAATCCTAACATGTGAATTAGAAAACTGTCAGGTTAATAAAATTTCAATGCTTGCTTTTTATTTTTATTTATACTGGATACATAAATGTGGTATTATGAGCTAGAGAAAACAATTGATCATTGCTCATAAAATAAGAAATCTAACCTTTGCAATTTGTATTCTGGAAAAAAACATATACTTCAGACCATGCCTGCTTAATAGATCAAAAGTCAAGAAACAATTAAATGTAATGTTTATCCACATTTTTATCTTTCTGCTCCTTTGTTTTCTATAAAATATATATCTAACTTATTATCCACAGGACCATATCCATTTTTACAAGCCTATATCCAAATCATAGTCCTAAAAACCACCTAATGAATAATTTGCTTGATTCATTTTGGATTTCAACTCTGCGTAAATTACAAAGTTGCCCCAATCAAAGAAATAGTTTTATCCTAGAAGTTGGAGGTCAAAGGTATTTCAGCTCACCATCCATTTTTAGCTCTTTCTGGTTATTGGATACCACCATATCCTTTCATAATTTTGCAGTGACCATCACATTAAAAATATAATTTTAATTAGAATATAGATAATCTGTAAAAATCTGAATTCATTTTTGCTGAGGGTTATAGTGTTTATGGTATAATAAATATATTTTTGCTTAAGCAATATATTTTCTTGTTTAAGTGACAGATAGTTAGCTTTATGAATTTTACTTCCAGAGAAGAATTAAACCTACTGTATGTTCCATAGGATCAAATATTAAGATTTGGACCCAATACTTTAGTTAGTCCATGTCCACAAATGCACTTAATTGTGTTAAATTAGATTTCAGTAAACAATTGAAAATTGAATGCATGAATGAATTAAAACAAACAAACAAACAAACAAACAAACAAGAAAAACATAATTTCCAAAGATGAACAAGCTGTGAGGGAGATTTTAGGAAGCAAATATACCCTGCAAACACAGCACTAAAGAGACTCTCTGATCTACTTGGACATTGAGCTGGCTCTTTAACAGGATCAATCAATGCAAAGAAGTACATTTTAATGACTTTATTCTGGACTAGTTTTGATATGCTGGGAATAAAATAGATTAAATGAAAGAATCAAAGGAGATAAAGTCTGTGAAAGCACATTGAGCATTCTCCAACACAATACAAATGTAAAGGAGTCTGCAATTAAAGTAAAAGTAGGTTAGGAATGCCAGGGAAGCAGTTTCCAATTAGTTTTGTTTTGTCTCTGTTGATATGATTCAGCATTGGGTAAAATTCCATGGCAGGTCCAGATTTGGTCCAATAATTTGATGAAGTTTTTTCACATGAAACTTGATAGAAAGCTTTCCTCATTTATTTATACATTTAAGAAACTTTATTTATAGCAAAGTAAACTGTTTGTTCATTTGAAAATCCTGTTTTGGAAAAACTTGGCTCAGATAGCAAAAGTACCAACACATTCTTTCTATAAAAATAGTATTGATACCGGGGGCTGCATATGTTATGCAAAGTATTCACTTTACCAGCTGAAAAGAGAATCCTCATTTTAATATAGTTTCCAGAGGCTTAAACCATGGTTTGAGCCCATAATCACCTGCAGGGAGAAATTTAAAGATCAAAAATATCTATTTGCTTCCTTAACCCAAATCTAGTATTTTCTCTGCTGGAAACTGACTTTGATTTCCCCTGAAAAATATTTAAGTTTCAGTGCATTGCTTAGAACTGCCAAGGAAAGTAAAATAGTATATAAAATGGTAAAAATCATGCAATTTTACCTAAACAATAGTTTAGATAGAGACAAACTTACAGCTCTTACTAATTCATGAAAAATTGCAACTCATATTTTCTTTGGAATTCATGCTTTCAAGTTGTATTATTATTTATACAATATGTGTAGCTGAGAAAAGCTTTGGTGTACATCAATAGCATTTTGTACTTGTTTCAGGAGTGTTCCTGTGAACCCAAAATATCAAGTCTCTACAAAGATCACCTAATATAACTCAATAGATAAAATATTCACATTTGAACATATGATGTTACTATGTGTATAATTTGGGTGGCTATAATCCATTTGCCAGAAAAATAAGTTCCTCTAAATCTGATTCTTATGCTACCCCTGAATAAACTTCATCTCTAATCAAAACTGTGATAGAGATAATAGGATGATGGAAATTAAATAAATCCTTCTTGAAAAACATTACTCTCCTTGATTAAACACGTCTTGCTTCTCCACTTATCTTGGTCTCCTTGGCCTTTGCTGTGTTAATCTTTTTCTTTTTGTAAATCTTCAGTTAGCTTTCTAAACTAATATAAAAAAAACCTAGATGTAAGATAGCAATATAGTTGCATTAATATTTATATATTCCACTTACACTTTTTTTCATGCTAAGCCCTTGTAAAATCTCTTGATTCTAAGATAATTTTTATTATCAGCCAAAAAATAGTTACATTATTAAAATTTGGTTTTAGATTTCTAAATCATTTAACTAAAAAACAAAATGTTTAGCACTTGCACCTCTAAACATGTGGAACGTCCATCAGTTATCCATTTATAGGTAATATATTCAGTAAGTTATTAGATAGTGTCAAATAATGATGAATTAAACTGGTAAATAAAAAACTATGTTCTAATTTAAATTGTGTTTTAGTAGGAGGCAGGCCACAGTTTGAGGGGAAAAAAATTAATACCAAAAAAAAAGTAAAAGTACACAAGTGGCAGGAAAAATAGAACTAGGTTGATTTTACAGTTCTGATATCTACAAGACATAATAAAAAGTATAAGTTTCTTTACATGGATAAATGCAAATTTTTGCACTTATTACACTATAGTCAGGAAGG
This sequence comes from Rhinolophus sinicus, assembly GCF_036562045.2. Taxonomy (NCBI): domain Eukaryota; kingdom Metazoa; phylum Chordata; class Mammalia; order Chiroptera; family Rhinolophidae; genus Rhinolophus; species Rhinolophus sinicus. The sequence goes on from NC_133758.1 coordinate 90,348,665, forward strand.
GCTCTGTGAGTGCTAAAGTGATCTTCCAAGACACCAAAATATTCACTATATTATGACAACCAAAAGATGTATAAGTAAGTATAGGCTTCAAATGGTCTCAAATTGTTGGCATCATAAGATCATCTAAAGTGAGCAACCCAGATAAAGTTAATAAAATAAAAATAATGAGAAAGAGTCTTTGGATGTTGTATACATTTGTCAATCCAAACATGTATGTTTGAGAACATCTGGTGTGGAGAAGAGTGTAATTTTTCCTTCTGACCCAGAGAGTGTGATAGTAAATGAAAAAGTTGTAGATCACAGTTCTCTCTCTGTGTCACTTCCTGGTGTGTATCTCTGCTAGGAGAAAACTTGTACCAGGAAAAGGCTAAGCAGGGCCCAGAACTCCCAGGCAGTGCTCTGCCTAGAAGGTCCTCTTTGTCCTTAATTGCCATGACGGTCAGGCAAATTCTTCAGGAGTAAAAACAGGGAATCACCAGCAGCCCAACCTAACTTTCACATCTGAAAATACCAGCAGGTATCTTAAGTCCCTCCTTTTCTACCTATAGGCAGACACGTTTGATATTGAACAAATTAGAAAATTATCTCTAACATTAAAAAATGAAATACCAAAAAGCACTTTTTTCTAGCTATGAACACTTCAAAATTCAAGACCATTTGGTAATAGGGGGGAATGAGAGAAACATTTTAAATGCAGTATCTGTGACTCAAAACTCATTATGTTATAGAAAGAGACAAAAACCTGTGTAACGCAAGGCAAAGAGATATAAGTGACAGTATATTTTATAAATTAACTACAAGGCAATCATCCCTGTGTGTTAGCTTTATTAGCATTAGAAATCTCTAGGGAAATAATTGGAGAGGGAAGAGACTGGAATCAGGAAAAAAAAAATCTATTGGGAATCTAGACCAGAGAAGTGGAAGAATGTAGAGTACAAATGTGACAGGGCAGAAGGTTCATCCACTATTCCAGAAGTAGAATGATGCAAATTATCGGCCACTGGATGTGGTGAGTAGCAGAATGGATATAGAAAGAAGATTCCAAAAGTTGCTAGTTTAGTGAGCAAGATCAATAATGACGTTATCAACATGAGAAAAACTCAAGAATGAACCAGTTAGGGGTTTGGAAGGAAGAGAGGAAGGAAGTTACTAGATTCTTCAGTTTGGCAGTTATTAATCACTTAAAAAATGTTCAGCTGGTTGTAGAGACTGTTAGGTACTATGAATCAAGAAGTAAATTGGTGGTATAAGAGTTGAGACATTATGTAGACTGTTTCTTCAGGACACTGGAAAGTTATGGGAAGTACAGATGTGAAGCCTTTGGGATAATTATGATCAAAGGAAGTAGAATTTCTTTGTTTGTTTTGTGTTTGTTTTCTTCTACTTTCCTTGCTTAGGAATATTTTGAGAAACCAGCAAAGAGAAAATTAAAGATTTAGCAAAGAAAGGGTATCACAATGATGGCGGTGGCTAGATATAGAAAGGAGAAAGGGTGGAAAAAACAGAAAAAGCCTGATTTTAGAAAAAAAATGTCCTTGTTTTGGAAAGGGAAAGAAATGTAAAGGTGAATACAGAGAGAAGTTTTAAGATGGTGTTTTAAGATGCTGTTTCTCACAAAGACCCTGAGGAAGAATTTAACAGCAGAAAACACAAGTCGGGGCGGGGAGTTAACCTGGGAATGGGAGAAGGAGTAGTGAAGGGTGTGCTTAGGCTCGCGCTGCAGGGTTCAAACCTGTGAGGATGTTAAGGAATCATGAAAGTCTTCTAGAATGGTTTCACCACAGGTGGAAGATGGGGCACTTAGCCACCAAATTGTCTACTGTTGTTTGAGGGTTGACCTCAGGCAACTTAAATAACTCTCTACCCTATTTCTGGTATCTGATTTGGCTGGAGGAAAGCTTTCTGGCCCCTGAGAAAGCCTACAGGCAGAGGTTGCTTGAACTGAAAGCTGTCAGCTCCTTTCAGAATGGTCTGCAGTGGCAGCAGGTGAACTCAGAGTTGGGTGGGGGTAAGGGGAACATTTGTAGTAGGAGATCAAGGCTTCTGCTGCAGATAGAAAAAGTGATGCTCTTCTTACAGCTTAAGTGCATTACTATGTATCTAGAGTCAGTAAAATGAAAGTGTCCTTCAACAGACGTGCCATGTGCTAAAAATCTGCTTCTGTCCAAGCATCCCTTCCCTTTTCCTCTGCCTCTTCTACTGCTCATTCATTCAAGGAGATGAGGAGAGGTCTCTCCCACACCCACCCTCACCTCTCATGCATACACATCCCCAGGCCCTTTTTATTTTTTCTTCCATCCCAGTGGGGGGATCTTACTAACATAAATAAAATAATAACAAAGACCTTATTCCCATAATAGCACATCTGGGTTATGCATGGAAAGGTGGTCAGTAATAGGCAAGAGAAAATTTTATTTCCCTTTTAGGATGTTTTGTTCTGGAAAACTGGAAAAATTTAAAGACTCCTTGGGGTAAAGGCTGGGTCAAAAGTATCTGATGCCCCTGACCTTCCGTTACAGAGGAGGGCACTGGAGAGAGGGCAGAAAAGACCCAGGGGATCTTAGGGAAGAAGAGGAAGAGATCGCAGAGTGTGACGGGAACTCTCGGATGCTTTCCTGAGATGGACTCTGTATTTTCCTAAGATGACGACTGAGGATTTGATAGGGGTGGGAAGGATACATTTTGCACCTGATTCTGGACACTGTGTGTATGAATTATTGATTGTCCCTCCTGACTTTCTTGGGCATTATGGGTCCACAGCATTTGTCACCCATGCACGTGCCTAATTTTCTATAGTACAGTTCATGTGCCAGGTGCCGTGCTGTATATTGGGGAAACCACGGTGAATAAGCAGACATGGTCCCCACCCTCATGACATTTATAGACAGAAAAGATTAGAGAGTACCCCTTCTGTGATTCCTTTTCCTGCTTCTCCTAGTTTGCATCAGTTTTGCTTACTTCCAGAGTCATCTTTTACATCCCGCCTTATACCTATGTGTGTGCACGCTAGGCCTCACCTAACTAATTAAGAGCTCCCTGAGTACAAAGACTGTTTCTTCTCATATGCAATTACTGACTGACTGACCGACTGACTGACTTTGACTGACAGACTGAGGCAACAGAGATGATTGACGGAAGGTCTCATTTGAAGTGTGCAGTAGAAGTCTAGATATGAGCATTTCAAGCCTGCAGTGTGTTTGACCCAATCTGCTCAGCTCTACCCAGAACTGTGGGAGAAGGTTCTTTGCCTGAAGGAGTCATCCCTGCTTTTACTTTATATCTTCAAAGCAACATATTCAATGATCAAAGCCATATCCGTTCCACTTATGCTGAGAACAACATTACACTGAAGTTTGAGCTTTAAAAATGATGGGGAAAAAATCTATAGACCACCGCTTCTAAGTTTGTGGAAATTAATATGCAGAGGAACATTCTTCAGCAGAACATTCTGAAATATATGAAACCATGTGATTGTATAAGCAGTTATAATATCAGGGAGTAACTCAGGGACTGAAGCTGAGTGGAACGGTGAAAAGAACAAGGAATTTGGATTCAGAATGAACACTGTCATGTATTAACTGTATGAATTTGAACAAGTAAGTTAATCACTCTGGGCCTCAGTTTCATCTTTAAAATGGGAACATTAATACCTCTTTCAAAGATTCATAAGAATTGAGATAATTCATGTAGAGTACTTCACGTACTATAACGTAAAGTTGTTATAAATGATTCTTGGAATTTATTTATTTTGGAGGCAGATATGACAAATATTTGTCAAATGTCCCTATTTAATTCATGACCCATTAGGTAATAGAACTTCTCTGAAAAACTAATCTTTTATAGGAGTTGCAAAACTAAATACTAATAGACATAGCAAGGAATCATCCAGGATAATAAAGAAAGGGACAAAATACAGTTAAAATATTGTTTTACCTGAGGCATAAACAGATCAATATGTTTATGAGATAATGCCAAAAATATATTGTATACACTTTGGCAAATTTCTAATTAAAATCAGTGGAAAGGCTTAAAAACAAAAACTTTCAAAATTTCTTTGAGGAAGAAAAAAGTTAACAAAATAGTACTACATCTCTAAGGGAAATTAATTCATGGAGAATTCCCATAAAGCATTAATCATATAACTTCTTCCAAGCCCCTCTCAAAAACAAAACAAAACACAGAAAAAGTTGCATACTAATGTTTCCTCCCCCTGACTCGCCATAAAAATCAATCAAACCATGTTCCTCACTAGATTCATAGTTTTCAGAGCAAGCAGAGACAAACCAATTCCTGTGTAGTGTGTGGGAAGTATCACTACATACCATAAGAAGATACAGAATTGGTACCTCTGAGTCCTGAGATGCATGCATCTACTCAAAGATTAGGGAATGAATATGCCAGGGTGCTACAAAATTGAAACATACACACATGCACACACATGCACGTGTTTTTAAGTTTCCATAGCATTTTGAACCCCTCTGACGACACTCTTTACCGAACACTTAATATTTCAATTAAACATGCAGTTTTTCATCTCCCTTTTAGACTCTACACTACTTGAAAATAAAGACTGTGCCTTGCTCTTTATTCACTGCCCGACTTCCTGTTATGCCAGCATCAGGAAACAGTCTCTTATGCAGTTAAACAAAAAAGGAAAATCCATTTGGGGGGTAGTTAATATGTGCCAGACACAGAGCTTGGGGTTTCTTATAAAATGTCTCATGAAGTGCATTATTAAATTCAACTTTTTGAAGTGATTTAAGTCTCCTCTCCTCTTACAAAAGCCGAAGCAATGCCCTCTCTGTTTTGCCCACGCCAAAGCCAAGGCTTCTTCATAGGCTACAAAGTATTGCATAGTAGTAGTTTTAATGCACAGCCATCAGCGATATCACTGCATCTTCTCCCAAGTAAAGTCTGAACCGCAGACCAACTCATGAGTGACAATATTCATTTTAATTAAAGAAGTTTCTCTTTTATGTTACAAATTAGAACATTTAACATAAAAGAAATTTCTAAGAAATAAATCTCATTAAATAATGAGTCTGTAAGTGTCATCATGTCAGCTTCTAAATATTATTTTTCTTTCTGACTCCCATGGTATGCATGATTATGGAAAACTAACTGGTACAATCCTTAGAAATAATAGGGAAATAAAATGGAAATTAGAGCCTTACAAATGTGCAAAAGTGTAATATAATCCACAAATAAAATGCAGGCTCCTCTCTGTTCTTCCTTCTCCAATGATAATAATTAATCAAAAGAATATTCCCTTTGAATAAGTTGCAGTGAAGAGGTTGCCTCATATATTTGCAAATGTCTGTGAAACAATTCTTAAAGGAGTCAAAAAATCTCCTTTGTAATCTTACCCATGGTCTCGGAAGGTGAAAAAGTGTTATTCATATTACACAGTTAAAGCAGTTTTTATTCAGCAGTGGACTCACTTATGATAAACTGAGATTGGAAGGGCAAACCTGACAGTGCGAATGGAAAAGTGAAATGCAGGATTCTGAGTTCTGTTAAATTGGAGAACACCAATGTGGAGACCAAAGCTCCTCTCTTTACTGAAGCAGCAGTTTGAAGTACTCTTGTGTAGTATAATAGAATAATTGACCCAATTAGAGCCCTATTCATCAGAAATTAGATTTCTGCAGGTGCCAAGCACAAAGGCTTTTAAGGGCCTTCTCAGGTTCCCACTAGCAACATTGGGAAATTGCAGGCACAACAAAACTGCAAAATCTGCAATTTAATATCTTTCCTCAAGGTATGTGCTGAAACTCACTTTAATTTTAAAGATGGATGAAAGGGACACAGCTTAGGGTCTGTTCCCTTGCCAAATAGCCCTTTTTCTGTAAGCCAATGGCCAGTTATCCTCTTTAACCCAGCTTTAAAGAAACATTCAAAAACAACATCTGTAAGCTGTGATTGAATATTCACTTTTCACACAGCAACTCATTCCAAAGTCTGTCCAATTCAGGTCATCTTAATGTTGTATTCACCATTTAAAATTGTGAAACCCAGACTGGTCTCAACCAAGTTCTTTACCTGCTATTTCTTCAGATGCAATTCATAGTATATAGTTGAAGATTTTTTTTTTTTTAATTGGGCCTGAGGTTCTCATAAAGAAACATTGATGGTACTTCAAGTTTTCCGGGAGCATGGGATAGGAAAGAGGTAAGGAAAAACCCCTTTCCTGAAGATCAAGGGATTGTTTTGAATGAATTTCAACCCAATCAGAAAAACTAATGAATTTCATTAGTTTTTTCTGATAAAATGTTCCCTTTCACTGACAGGATATGAAGAAATTCATTCCCTTAACTTCCTATCTTTTCCACCTTCAATACATACACAATCACTCTAATTTTTTATTCATCTCTATTTTTTCTAGCATTTATTATTATTAGAGTTGTTTAGATATATGTCTATTTACTTACGTTGATTTCTGTATCACAAATTAAAATGCATGTTGCAAGGGAATAAAGACATTGTCTCACTTATTTACTGCTGTGTCCCCTACGCCTAATGCCTAGAAAAGTACAGGGTACATGGTAGAGTTTCAATACATGTTCTTGAATAAATTAAAATAAACTGTTTTCCTTAGATAAATCTAAAGTCAATACATTAATGGTGTATTGACACTAAGCAAACCAACACCTCTGTCCTGCTTCGGGGGTTAAAAGGAATACATCAGATCCTTTAAGTAAACAGTACGGGGTTGAGTTTAACTTCAAGCCAGATTATGGCTTCTATTTCTCGAGAGTTTCTGCAGCATTGGCTCCATTCCCAGGATATATATGTTCACAATGGCAGAAGCAGCTCTAGTCGACTCTGATTAATACCAAATCAGAAAGAGAAATCCTTCTTAGAGCTAAATTTTTTTTTAATTTTTTTAAAAAAAATTTAAATGTTCAAGAAATTTTATATTCTTGCCCTTGATTAGCTAAACTTGTGTTATATGCCTTCCCTGAACCAATTACTATAACCAGAAGGCTAGAACTTGTTGTTGGTTTAGCTTACATGCTTCACCCTCAGATCCTGGGGTAGAGTCAGCTTTACCCAATACACATAAACTAGGAGTGAAGGTCGAGTTTCCCCAAAACAATATAGGGATACTGATAATGTAAAGGAGAAATAGCTCCTGGAATCGAAAATTAAACTTCAAGTTATACCCCTAAAATCCAAATCAGTAGACCCCTTTGAGTATTCAGCCTAATCAAACTCTATGCTAAAATTTATCATTTCTCCCATTTCTCTCTTTTTAGGCTTTGACTTACAACACCATCATGTTTCTGATAGCTGATTTTGATTTACATACTCAGCTACTTTTATGCTACCTTCCCTTTTAATGTCGGTATGCTCTAGATTTGTTCCTCACATCCTTCTCTCCTTATCAACGTATTCTCTCTCAGTTATTTAATCTACACCCATAATATCAACTAAGCAGAAGAGCTGATGACTCCTAGATCTTCAGCTCTAGGACAGACCTTTCTCCAGTGCTACAGCTCCTATATATCAAACTGTCTGCTAGACCTTACCACAACTGAAAAGAAAATATATCTAACTAAATGTCACATCCCTCTCCTTCCTCCAGCCCTGATTACAACCCAGTTTCTCCATTATGTTGGTTACACTTAATTGGACCCAGCAGAGCCAAAATCCTTCCTCAACCTCAAACTCTCCAACCAACACACAGACACCAAATCCTTCCAAGCTACTTCTCTCCAATGGATCTATCATTTCTTTTCCATCCACAGTATTACTGCCACTGTCCCCGATCAAACCATCTTCTTTTTCTCTGGCGGAGACTATTGGTAGAGCCTCACAATTGATCTCCTTCCTTCAGTCTTCCATTTTTCTTCCTAGACACTTTCCATAATTTTATTCACAATATTTTTTAAAAGTATAAATCTGATCCCATTCCTTCAATGGTTCTCATTGCCTACTCAATAGAGAATAGAATTCCTAGCGGGACACAAAGGACTGTTTGTCCTATGGCTTTGCCTGTTTTCCAACCTCATCTCTTGCTGCTCCCTATAGGCACTCTGTTACTTTAGTATTTACCTCCGTTCTTTAGCTATTCATTTATCTCTAATAGCAATGGACTTCACCCCCTCGATCTTCAACCACTAGGAAAGCCCTACCCATCCTCAGCACTCAGCTCAAGTGCCAGCAGACTTCTCTTGAGAAAGATATTGGTACCTAGTGAGAAGTGAGTAGTCCATGTGTTCTGGCTCAATATCACTTTCTACAAATGTCTAGAATGCTATTTATTCTATTAGTACAAAAGTTTGTGCCTTTTCTCTCTGACACTAATATGAGACCTCTTTAAAAGGTGCTATGTCTTGTACTCTTTGGGTCCTACAACCTGGGAGGAAGCATTGTCAGAGAATGGACATGCTTATGGAAGGAACAATAGACTGGCCTCTTCTACTACATGTCAGTTTCCTTTTCATGGCCAGCAGAATAAACTCTCTGAACCCAAGGAGGGCTCCAGTCCCTCTTTGAAAGGGCTTGTCTATTTAGGTCAGGCCCACCAAAGACAATCTATCTTGATTAACTCAAAATCCACTGATTATGAACCTTGACTTAATCAGTGGATTTTGTTGGTCCAGGCTTCTATAACAAAATACCATAGACTGGATGACTTAACCGCAGAAATTTATTTCTCACAGTTCTGGAGACTAGCCAAGATCAAAGTGCTGGCCAATTCAGTTCCTCCTGGCGAGAGCTGTCTTCCTGGCTTGCGATGGACTTTCTTGCTGAATCCTCACATATGAGAGACAAGTGGGAAAGAGAGATGGGATAAGGGAATTGGGGGGAGAAGGAGAGGGAGGGAGGGAAAGGGAGAGGGAGAGGTGATGAGAGAGAGAGAGAGATCTGGTGTCTCTTCCTCTTATTTATAAGGACACTAATTCCATCATGACAGATCCACCGTCATGACATCATCTAAATCTAATTACTTCCCCAAATCCTCACATTCAAATGCCATCACACAGGGGATTGGAACTTTAATATATGAATTTTGAGAGGAAATAGACATTTTGCCCATGAAATCAATTGTGCATTAAACAAAGCATTAACAGAGGTTCTCAGCTCAACCCATTTTGGAAAAAAGTAAGATCCACTCTCTTTTCGTGGGAGGTCTAAGGTTATTGTTCATCCAGTATGTTTAGTTTTCCCCTCTTTTCAATCTGGTCTACATGGGTAATATATACCCATATATTCAACATAACTTCCTCTAACTTAAAATTTCCTTTGTTCATACAAAAAGAAAGAAAAAAAAAATTATAAGCAGAAAGCAAGACATATACTTTAATCTTTCTTTTTTTTTTTCTCTCTCACCAGAACAATTTTTCAGTTCTTTCTCCACTTAAGTGTGGTTTGAGAACCTTGGGTCATATCTAAATTTATTTTTAGCGCTACAATTATGATAAGCATAAATAAGTGGATGTACCCTTTTATTTTACAAACATAACTGAAGTTCATTTACATTGTGTTTGTTCTCATTTTCTCTCTTATGTAGTTCTTGAGAATTGTGACAGAATTTAGCATTTAGAAATTAAATTCAGAATTTAGAATTTAGACTGTACATTGATCTAGACAACAGAATCATGAGATTTGCATAAAGGCAGAGGGTATGGTGCAGGCGGTTAATGTGATATTTAAAAGACAGCATTGACAAACCTTGGTAACATATTTTCTGTGGTGAAGATGATGTAGAGAGAGTGGAAGTAATTTAGGATGTTTCCCAGATTTCAGTTTTGCCTGATGGTGGATGGCTTTGGCACTACCTTACCTAGATTTGAATCAATTTGGATCAATGAGTCAATTCGTGGGTATACTGAGTTTGAAGAGAGAGATGGCAAGTAAGTAATTTACATGGATTTCAGCTGGTAGCTTAGAAAGAAAAACTAAGTTACTGATTTTAATTTGAGAATCAGAATTTTAAAAAAACGGCCATAGGTATAGATGAGTCTTTCCAGGGCTAGTGTGTAGATTCAAAAGTGGACAAGTAATGTGCTTGTTAAGGATCCTGAGTAATGCAGTTGTTTAAAAGGCAGATGTAGAAAGGGTTACACACACACACACACACGCACACACACACACACACACACGAATATAATTAAACTAAGAAAAGAGCAAGGAGTTATATAATGAAAGTCAAGGGGGTAGAGTTCTTTGTTTTTTTTTTTTTTTAATAGTACACTATATCATTGTCTACATTCCATATACTGTGCATTAGATCTCTGTGGCTTATTTACTACTTGTTACAACTTTATATACTGAAACACCATCACTCCCCACCCCCACACACAAACAACCCCCAGAACCACCATTTTACTCTCTGTTTTTAACAGGTTTAATTGTTTTAGATTCCATATGTAAGTGAAATACAGTACTTGTCTTTCTCTGTCTGGCTTATCTTGCTTTACATAATGTACTCATGGTCCATCCATGTTGTTGCGAATGGGAGAATATCTTCCTTTCTCGTGACTGAATAATATTCCATTGTGTATATATACCACATTTTTTTTTATTCATTCATCTTTTGATGGGCATTTGGTAGTTTCCATATCTTGACTATTGTAAATAATGCTGCAGTAAGCATGGGAGCGCATATATCTAATCGAAATTCTGTTTTCATTTCCTTTGGGTAAATACACAGAAGTAGAATTGCTGGGTCATACGGTAGACCTATTTTGAACTTTTTGAGGAATCTCCATATGATTTTCCATAGTGATTGGAACAATTTACATTTCCGCCAACAATGTATAAGGATTCCCTTTGGGGTAGAATTATTTAAGGAGAAAGAGTCCAATAATATCAAATCCTCCTTAGTGTTTATAAAATGTAAGTACAAAAGAATGCAAACGGAATATGTTCATTATAAGAATGTTGTTTAATATAGCTGGTGCCCAAGTAGATAGAAGAGTAAACGTAGAACAATTACTAGACAGACAGGTACATAGATATGGAGGACATGTATAAATTTAAAATTTAAAACATGGTAAGCATGTGTCTATGTTGACCAAAAGAGCTAATAAAGAAACAATGAAAATGCAAAAAAGAGTGGGAATAGTAAATGCAGAATACCTGAGGAGTCAAAAGGGACTGCATGCTATATGTGTACGGGTTGGATGAGGAAGGGGCTGCAGTAAGAATGTTGAGGGCACTGGTATACCATAGTTAAGAAGCTGAATTATATCGCATATATCTAATCAAAATTCTGTTTTCATTTCCTTTGGGTAAATACACAGAAGTAGAATTGCCAGGTCATATGGCATGCAATAGAGAGATAAGTATTTTTAATTAAAAGATTGAATACATTTTATTATTTTTTTCAAAAGATTATTTTAGCTAACAGTGGAGAGAATGAATTAGAAAAGGTAAGACTTGGGGCGAGAACAACTGAGGAAAATAAGGCAGAGGGAGATGGGCAGAGGGAATAATTATAGACATATTAACTTGGGAAGATCAGTAGAATTTAGTAGTCTATTGAGGGTGGGGAATAAAAGACAGAGTAGATGGAAGATTTGAGAAGGATTTAAAATTCCTAATTTGGGCACCTGGTGAGAGCATGATAAAATTAACTAGAAGGACTTTGAAAAGTGAGTTCCATTTTAGACATTCTTAATTTTGTCTGTCTTTGGAATATCCAAGTAGAGAAATATTATTTAGACTGTTGAGTAAATGGGGTAGGACTGTAGATGGACAGCAAAGCCTGGGCACAGGGCTATCCGAGGGATTTGTGATGTAGATGCTGGCTGAAAACACAGGACTAGAGGAGTTCGCCAAGTGAAAGTATTATAGAAGGAAGATATGGGCCTTATATGGACTTTGAGGCACACTAACATTTAGAGACAAATGGCAAAAGGGAAATCAGTCAAGAGGGTGAAAATACTACCCAGAGGGGTAAAAACTGAACCAGAAGTGAAGAGAATCACAAAAAAATTACATCCAATCAAATTGTGTTCATGCAGGAGCAAGATCAAGTTATATAATTTAAAAGTACCTATTGAGTTTGCCTGGAAGGCCATTTGGGATTTGAAGGGAAGAGTTTTTAGATGAAGGAAAATATCAGATTACAGACAGCTAAGTAATTAACAGAAGTTGAGGAAATGCAGACAGAGTGCAAACCACTCTTTTAAGACCTTGGTTAATAAAGGGAAAGAGGAGAACACAGGAACAGAAGAGTTGTTACTTTCTTCTTGCCTGAAGTCATTTTTTAGGAGGGTTTTTGATAAGTGCAAAAGCACGTTTACTGTTTTCTGTTAAACTAGAACATACATTACACATCAGAATCAATGTCAATGATACTGTATTTTTGTGCTTTCCTGTTAGGATCCATCTTTCAAAAACTGAATGATATGGAATTACAGAAGTTCATGCAATAGTGATCATCTAGTTGAATAAGGAAACAGTCCCAAATCTTTTAAATGCTATTTCTTAAGGCACATTCTAGTTTGTTAGTGGTAGATATTTGTAACTTTCTTCAGGACTTTCTTTGTAGTCCCATAAATAACTTAATTTGTTCACCCTAAACAAGATTGAGTATTTTAATAAAGTCTTAACCAGTGCTAAGTACATTGTGATGATAACATTTAAGAAATATCAATTTTATCATGGAAAATGATGAGTGTCCTGTAATTACTTGTTTTTATCAGTATCTTATTATTTCTTGTTATTGCTCATTTTTATTTGCATCTTATTATTTTTACCTATATTAGTGACTGTTTTAGTTTAATTTTTCTTTTACTGGTTTACAAGTTGAGTTTTATTTCCAGCCAAGAATAAACACAACAATAAATAGAAATGCTTTTTTCTTCCAACACACATCTTTGAATACTTCAACTAGAGATTTCATTCTTGTTCATGAATCTAACTCTTCCCAACTAAATTGTGCCTTGAGATATTTGATAGCCATATGAGAGTCTATTTACATACCAGAAGTCCATCATAGTCAAAATATTATGCCATTCCTTTTTCTTAGAAGTGTTATTAGAGTATTCATTTTATATTACTACTTGAAAACTGGGTATGTTTATAAATGAGGTTGAAAGCAGGTAAAACTATTTCCCTGTGATTTCTACCTATCAAAAAATGTATAGATATGGCCTATATATGCACATATATATGCACTAATACATAAAGTTTGCTATCAATTATGTATGAAATATATACTATATGTTAAAATGCAGATATTCATATGTGGCTAAAAGCATGTAGGTACCTATCAAAAGTATAAGAATAATATAAGAAAAAATCTTACATCAATTTAATTAAAATGTAAATAGGGACACAAAAAAACCAAGACATCAATTTATTCTATCATGTCTTCCTGAATAATATTAAAATAATACCATTTCAATGCTAAAATCCTTTGATCTTAGCTGACTGTTAATAACAAGAAAAAAATTAAGTAGAGAGAAAACTTAATTTCAAAGATATATATATATAATTATATGGTAAATATATGATATATATATATATATGTATATGTATATGTGTATATATATATATATATATATATATATATATATATATATATATATGGTAAATTCCGGATGGAGATGAAATTAGTGTAGAAGCTGTTTTGTCCAAGATGGTGTGTTTGTTTTGAAAGTTGACGGAATGACCTTTGAAGGTATATGAAGCTACATTAAAGGCTGACCCTGGAGACTTGGGTTTGTGGGGAGACAGGGCAGGAAATTAGTTAGACCACTATCATTTCTATTGAAACCTTTCCAGCAGCAAATTTATTTCTGTTACATATTAAGATTCTTCACAGGCTTTCATTAGTAGAAAGAATTTTACAGTTTAAAAGTGCTTGAAAGCCATGGGTGCAATCTCTTATTTCCCCTTCATTGATAGAAATTATTATAAGTGAATTCTTTAGGGTCACACAGGTGAATCACAGAGCCACAGTAGAGACCTCAAATAACATTTCATTCCTGGGTTGTTCTCAATACTAGAAAGCACTTTCTAGTGTTAGTTAAACGCTCATTCTTATAACATCAATCTATCAAACTTCACATTTTTCTTTAAAGTAATTACAAATCCAAACCATTTTCCATGTTGTAATTTGGGTTGGGCACTTATGTGAATGTTGAAATATATTGATGAGTTGACATTCTGCCAATTTTTCTGCCGAGGCTTTTTGTTTTGGGGGTGCAGGAGATGAGAAACTCAGTCAGGGCTGCCTGAGAAGAGGTATCTTAATGGTAGATCCTTCAGATAGTATATGATGATGGATGCTGACATAATAATGATAAAGAAGAGAGTTAACACTTTCTGCAGACTTGTGTTCTCTGCATATATTTATTCATTTAACCTTCCCAGTACCCTGTGAGTGAATACTATTATCCCAATTTATCCATGAAAAACCAAGTTTTCCAAACTCGCAGAGCAAGTTAATAACAGAGCGTAGATTTGAAAACAGAAAGACTAATTTCAGACTCAAACTTTGAAACTGGTGGGCTCTGCTGCTACTCTGGAGACAGAATTTTTGAGCAGAGGTTGTGAAGAAAATATATTTGTTACTAATGTTAGGAGATTCTAGAGAGCACACTGGACAGGGATGAAGGTGCAGAGGAATACGGGAAAGACAAAGGGATGGTCCAAAGAAGTAGGGTGGTCATTACAGATGTGACGGATAGAGTCACCTTGCTCTGCAGAGGACCTGCAGTTAGAGCTCTGCTGCTTTGAGGGTGCAGAGAGAAAATGAACACGCTATTCTTACCAGCGGCTTTTGTGTGCTACCTCACTCATCTTTCTTGGCAAACATGTCCTCCGTGGAAATAGTCTCTAAGGAATGGTTCTTACTCATTTGGATCATTCACCCTTGTTGAGAATATGGTGGAAGCTTTGCACTTTTTCTCGAGGGAGAAAGTGTGCATAGGCATAAATACAGGTGGAAAATGTTTATTTTGCAAAAATGTAGGAGAACTGAGGAAGGCATAAGATTTTGGAAGGGCCCTATAGGGAAATGGGGACTCGATGATATTTCCCAGCGATCTTTATGGGACAGGGAAGGCCCTATGTGATAAACAAAGAATTAGGACAGAATGTGTGGACACAAAAGCAAACAAGGGAAACAAATCCAGGGAAATCTTGTGAGCTGTTTCTTCATGACCTTACAAATTTTAGTACATTCATAAAACTCATGTTATGTTTGCTGTGATTGGAATTTCTTGAGAAGGGCTGAGCTTCATTTCTGGTGCAAAAATGGGGCAGCACAGAGCAAGCTGCCTTGATTCCATATTAAAACAAACAAACAAAATATCACAAGGCACATACAGGATGAGAGGGGATTTTTGGTGCCCGAAGCGCTGAATCTGGAGTTTGGGTGAAAATTCTCTAAGCCTGTACAAGTGCAGAAGATCCCAAACGACATTTGTGTTTGGTATATGTAGTGACAAGCCTTTTTGCTCATTATTTCAGTGGCTTCTTGGACTCTCTGAAGCATATCCACATACCTTAGGTTAAAGCCTTCATCTACAAAGATGTTTCTCTAATACTAAGCTGGCTTCAAACGACAGAAATGTGACCCTAATCAATCACCAGCAGCCTTTCTACTCTATGGGAATCTGAGTGAGGAGTTCTCTGAGTTTCCTTTTGTGTGTCTCTGTTTTTCTTTCATGCGCCACTGAAGATTGAACAAGTTCATTATTGAAACCACTGCCTGTATAGACTCGGGGCACTGATAGTGTCTTAAGTGTCATGTCAGTTCTTTGCTTTTACTGTACTGTTCCCTTTGACATGGGATCTGCAGAAGCAGCATTCTGAGAGAGAATGTTCTGCTGGAAGGTTGGAAGGTAGGTGTCCTCTGCTGCCAGAGGAATCTAAAACCCTAGCACACACAAGGCTGAGCCCAGCTTTCTGTACTGTTAGAAGGGAAGTGTTATTTCACAGGCCTCTGTCTGCCCGATTTTGCCAAAGAAGCAGAAGTCCTCAGGAATAGCTCTGTGATATCACTGACCTCAATTGGTTGTGAAGAAACAGTAGCTTCCATGACATTTTTATCAAAGCTGAAGCCAACAAATATTTTACTTTTTTGTATGCCAAAAAGTTAAAACTTCCTTGTTAGAACGGACTAGAGACCAAATTATATAGACATCTGTACAATATTTGTACTTATTATTATTTGTATTAATTAAAGTTTATTGGGGTGACAATTGTTAGTAAAGTTACATAGATTTCAGGAGTACAGTTTGGTAATACATCATCTATATTTAAGCCAACATCAAAGATCCTTCTCATCTATCCCTAAAGCAGTTGCCAATTCAAAGGTCCAACATGGCAAGGGATCTAGATTAAGCAGAACTAGAAAAAAGAATTGTTTACTTGAGATCTAGACACTTGGAATATAAAAATCAATGTGATACTTTCATTGCCCTCATCAAGCTTCTCATTGTTAGCTGTGAATGTCAGTTCAAAGATTAAATAAGCAAGCTAAAAATGAAAAAAATAAAACAAAATAAAAGCATGCTACTCCTTAAGAAAATGGTACACATACAAATGTACAATTTACCTGACCATTCATAGCTAAACTTTAAAAAATAACTAACACATGAATTTTAAAAATAATTAACATGCTAAGCTACTCATTAACTAATAAACCTGGGGCTATCCCCAGACTCCTGAGTCCATTTGGCTTACTCCTTCCAGTTTCACTTGGTTGTAAAATTTTGAGATCACCGCAGTGATATGAGCTGAGGACTGTTACGTGTTAGTTAGTCTAGAAGTACTGAGCCGTAGGGGATAAAATTCTAAAATTACCCTCAATAATCCTCAATTCATGCCCTTGTATAATCCCCTTCTCTTGAGTGTGCATTGAACCTGTGAATACAACGAAGTGTCACTTTTATGATTCTGTTACATTACATAGCAAAGAGGAAGTGTTTTTGCAGATATAATTAAGGTCCATAATCAGTGGATTTTGAGTTAATCAAGATAGATTATCTTTGGTGGGCCTGACCTAAATAGATGAGCCCTTTCAAAGAGGGACTGGAGTCCTCCTTGGGTTCAGAGAGTTTCTTCTGATGGCCATGAAAATGAAACTGACATGTAGTAGAAGAGGCCAGTCTATTGTTCCTTCCATAAGCATGTCCATACTCTGACAATGCTTTCTCCCAGGTTGTAGGACCCAAAGAGTACAAGACACAGCACCTTTTAAAGAGGAGTAAGCCAAATGGATTCAGTAGTCTGGGGACAGCCCCAGGTTTATTAGCTAACAAGTAGCTTAGCATGTTAATTATTTTTAAAATAGCATGTTAATTATTTTATCCAATTTTGGACAGCCAAGAGCTGGTAACATGCTATGAAGGAAATCGGTTTTTGTTTATATCTCATGTTTGTTTTGTCTCTAGAGGAAAATCCTTTTGAACAAAACAAACATTTGGCAGTTAGCCATATTTTTTAATACTCTTGTGGCTATTTAAATACCATATGTAATTTATTTACTTTCTGGCTCCAAAAAGTCTCACAGGACTTTTTATATCTCTTTACTGAGCCAATATACCCAAAATCTTTATTTTTGAAATAAATCAATCCACCAACTGTTGTCGTTTGTTGAAAAGCAATGACTAATTATATTAGTTAGAATTAACTTAGGCTGAAGTAAAAGATAACAACTAAGAGTAGATAAAGAAAATAAGAAATCTAAAAGTAGGCATTGATTCAGCAATTCAATGATATCAAACCAGTTTCTCTCTGAGGACCTAGGGTTTCAAAATGGCTGCTATTGCTCCAGTCGTTGGGTCTAAATTCAGGAAGGGAGAAGGAAGGAAGGTGTCTGCTGTATCTGTCCCCTTTAACAGAAAAGTAAAAGATTTCCCAGAACATCTGCAAGAGACTTTTTAACATACCATTAACCAGAACTGTGTCACTTACCCATTCATATTGTGAAAAGAGACTCTAAGAGAAAGTAAACAGCTTTTCCAGCTCTTATTTAGAGGCAAGGAAGGGAGGTCAGGATTGGGAACAGGTTTGAGGTTAATCTACCAACAGTATCTGCTACTCCAATTATCTACCAATTGATCTAGAATTTAAAAAGAAAAGTAAGAAAAAAAATAAAGAAGCAAAGCAGATTTGTAAAATGCCTCAACTACAAGAAATATAATTTTAAAATTTCACTTCATAGAAAGAGATTCTTTCTATCTTTAAATGCCTTTCATAGTATTAGACCAAGTCATGGTGTCCTGTCTCCTTAATAAATCAAGAAACCGCAAAGCAAGCAGATTCAAATGTCTTCATAGACATCTTGGACCTATGAATTTTTTAAAAAGGTTACTGTATTTGTACATCAGCCCAGGATTCTTGTATGTCTTTCAGAGGAATTAGTTCATCTTTAGAATCTCGTGCTGGTTCCCTGAAGCCAACAAGCACCAGCATAGAAGTAATGAAATATAGTGGTTAAGAGCTTGGCAACGGTGTCAACTAGAAATAAACTGAATTCCTTGTTCTACCCCCTGCTACCTATGTGACTGCAGGCCAAATATTTGGCCCATCTAAAACTCCATTTGCTCATCTATAAGATGAGAATTTTAACAATTTCTACCTTATAACACATGAATAGGAAAATACATGCAAATCTGGCCTAAGACAAGTGTTCATGATTGTTGAGAAGACTGCTAGTTGTCTACCCAATATCCAGTTCACCCTTATATGCAAACATGTGTGTAGTTAAAGACCCCACATCCTTTGCAGATAAAGGTGACCACATGACTAGATTCTGACCAGTGATATGTAAGCATTAGGATGTCTGAGAAAACATACTTTAAAAACAGTGCTGAAAGTTGGTCTGTTCCCCCCTCCTTTGTTTTCAACTGATACCTGGTGTCCTAGTCACCATTTCATGACCAGGAAAGGTATAATGCCAAAGGACAGTCCAAAGCTTCTTAAAATTGCTTGTGAATTTGTTTCAGTGGTAGTTGTTCTATTTTGGAGTACAACAGAAAGTTATATACTCATTTTTGGGGCTTCGACTTTAGTGCCACAGAGATTGCCAGCAAAATAATTAATTCAAATATGGAGGAGCATAGCAAATCTTTAAAAAGAGCTCATATTTATTATACTAAGGAAATAAAATAAACCCCAAAATAAATAAGTAAATAAAATATACCTCTCTCTCCACCAAAAAATACAAAACAAGGTCAGGTATCATCTATTTCTTTTGTTCTAATGACAGTCTCACTTATACCTATATAATAAATTATGAATAGTATGAAAAATATAGCATAAAAAAGAAAAAAGCAGAAGAAGAATTATAGAATACCATCAAACTAAAGTAACAGAAACACAAAGAAACAATGGAGATACTGAGCTACCAGAAAACAAACAATAAAATGGTTATAGGAAATCCTCACATATCAATGATCACCCCAAATGTAAATGGACTGAAGTCACCAATAAAAACGCACAGAGTAGCAAACTGGACCAAAAAACAAAACCCAGCCATACACTGTCTCTAATACACACATCTCAGCTCCAAGGACAAATATAGACTCAAAGTGAAAGGGTGGAAAATGATACTTCAAGCAAATGGCATCCAGAGAAAACTGGGTGTAGCAATACTTATATCTGACAAAATAGACTTCAGGATAAAAAAAAAAGTAACAAGAGACAAAGGTGGACATTTAATAATGATAAAAGGGTATAATCCAACAAGAAGAGAAAACACTTATCAATGTATATGCTCCCAATCAGGGAGCACCAAAATATATAAAGCAACTACTAACAGAACTAAAGGGAGAAACTGACAAAAGCACAATGATAGTGGGGAACCGGAATATGCTACTACAGCTATGATCAGATCATCTAAACAGAAAATCAATAAGGAAATATCAACCATAAATGACACATTAGACCAAATGGACAAAATTTTACACTTACAGATCCTTTCATCCTAGAATACCAAGCTATATATTCTTTTCTAGTGCACATGGAACCATTCTCAAGGATAGACCACATGTTGGGACAGATAATGAGACTCAGCAAATTTAAGAAAATTGAAATCATACCAAGTATATTCTCTGACCACCATACTTTGAAATTGGATCACTGCAAAAAGAAAGCAAGAAAAACCCCAAATACATGGAGAGTAAATATGCTACTAAAGAATGACTGGGTCAAAGAAGGAGAAAAAAAAAAGGAGAGATCAAAAGATACATAGAAACAAATGAGAATGAAAATATACGGTATCAAAATTGGGATGAGTTAAAAGCAGTATTAAAGGGAAATTTATATCATTACAAGCCTATCTCAATAAACAAGAAAAATCCCAAATAAACAACCTAATTTACATCTGAAAGAACTAAAAAAATAAGAACAAATGAAACCCACAGTCAGCAGAAGGAAGAAAATAATAAAAATTAGAGCAGAATGAAATAAAATAGAGAACAAAAAGACAGTAGGAAAAATTAACGTAATGAAGAGCTGATTCTTTGAGAAGATTAATAAAATTGGCAAACCCATGTCATACATCACTTCTGGTACGGCAATTTCTGTCAAATAAAAACATTACGATGTGTCTTCATCCACCTTTTTCACCAGATCTGGCACCATCTGACTTCTGCCTCTTCCCCAAAGTCAAAATGATTCAGGACATTAAGGCAACCACAACAGTGCAACTAAAGACACTCATGAAAGGACTTCCAGAACTGCTTCAGTATGTGGCAAGAATAATGGGATAAGTATGTTTGAAGCAAAGGGGAATGTTTTGAGGAGGATTAATGGCAATGTGTCTTTTACTGTAATAAATTTTTTAAATTTAAACTTTCACCGTATCATTTGATCACACCATAAAAGTGATGTCTCACACACACACACACACACACACACACACACACACACACACAGAAGGTGCCAAAAAAAATGTATGCACATTTTAAGAAAGGAAAACACTGTATTAAAATTGTAATATTCAATATATGCTGATAACAGAAGATAAATAAAAGTCACGTTTGACTTCTGCAATTACAAGAGGTGCTCAAGTGTGGTTACCATCAGTGTAATTGTAATGCTGTACACACATACACACACACACACACACACACACTGAAATATTACCCAGCCATAAAAAAAAAGTTGGAATACTGCCATTTGTGTTATCAATGGATAGATCTTGAGATTATCATGCTAAGTGAAATAAGTCAGATAGGAAAAGTCGAGAACCATATGACTTCACTCATATGTGGGATACAAAACTGAAAGCAACAAATGAACAAGATAAACAAAGAAACAAAAAATCATAGACACAGACAACAGTTTAGTAGTTTCCAGAGGGTAAGAGGTTGCGGGTGGTAGAAGAGGGAAAAGGGGGTCAAATACATGGTGATAGAAGGAGAACTGACTCTGGGTGGTGAACACACAATGCAATATATAGATGCTGTATTATAGAATTGTACACTTGAAACCTATATAATTTTACTAACCAATGTTACCCAATGAATTTAATTTAAAAAAAAAACCTGAAAAAAATCATATTCCCTCCTCATATCTGCTCTATCATTTATCTCAATGTAAATTACATGAATCACATTATTAGACCATAGTACCAACTACAAAATGGACAACATTAGAGGAATTCAGCTTTGTTTGAAGCTTTCCAGACAACATATTAATAGTTTTATAACTTTTAAAAGGATGGAAAGTGAATCCTAAGCCAACAACCACTAATAATAAACAAATTTAAGCCCAAAGAGATCGCTTAAAATACCCTAAATTGAATACTTTTACTTTAGTGAAAAGTCCCTTCAAAAATCCCCTTATGAGTAATATTCTAAATGATGTTTAGGATATTATTATAAGATCTATGTAGTACAAAGGAAAACAAATTTTGAGCTTCAAATGGAAAATAGTAATACCTGTCTTCAGTTAAACTTTTCATTCCAATGCTTCAATATTCTGATATTAGTCTATTTGCATTATTTTATGGCAAGCTACTTAAAAAGACAGAAAGTGTTTCTTTTAAAAATCCCCCAAAAGTACACACACACAAAAATACAAAAACAAACAAACAAAACAGAAAAGCTTGATTCTAATTCCACACCAACCTCAACAGCAGAACAAATCAAACACTGGCCTAATTTCTTTCAATAAAAACCTTTAGATTTGTGTGCATCCTTTCCCCTTCTATCGCTACCTTTACTATTTAGGGATTATCATTAACGTGACAATAGCTGAAGTAGGAAGAAATGGGTGAAATCCCTGAGGAGGAGAAAAAGTTCAAAAAAAGTAGGGAAGAGACTGATCCCTGTTGTAAGCAATAGTGAGGAATAGTGGAGGAAAAGCTGTGGGAGAGGAAAAGGGAGAGATTGTTGAAATCAAAGAAATAGGAAAATGAGGTGGGTCAGAGCACCAGGATTTTTAAATGCTGCAGAAGCCAAGAGAGGACAGGGGGGACCTTCTGTTTGAAATGCATCTGAGACATGGAAGATAATGGAGTTGGAGAAAAAGAAAGTCATTGAATCTAGCATAAATCTGGATTGTTTTTAACCGAAGAAAAGCCAATCTCAATGGCTAGTTAAGATAGTATCGGTATAGGTAGGTGATTTATCAGTAAAGTTATCAGTAAGAGAGAGAGTTATAAGATCCAAGCAGGGGAGGGCACTTGAGAGGACATTTCAGGGTGGAAAGAGGAACCGTGGCTTGCTTGAGAAACCGTGTAGATGAGGGTAAAAGGGATCAAATATATGGTGATGGAAGGAGAACTGACTCTGGGTGGTGAACATACAGTGGTATATATAGATAAAGTATTACAGAATTGTACACATGAAATTTATGTAACTTTACCAACAATTGTCACCTCAATAAACTTTAATTAAAAAAAAAAAAAGATCCCAGCTAAAATAGCCAATAGGATCAGCGAAAAAAGGATGATTTTGTTGTCATTAAAACATGGCACTGTCTACTCTCTGTTCATTAACACTTTTGTCTTGCCTTCACTTTCAGCTATCTCTTCTTGTTATTGCTGGTTTGCCTGCCTCCAAGAATATCCTCTCTGTAGACACCTTCTAAAATTTTATTTAGGACACACAGCAGCTGCATATTATATATTCAAGCTGGCTAGAATTGTTTATACTCGTTTAGTGACTTATAATTGATGGACAAAGGGCTCTGGCACTACAATAAAGTACATGTTGAGTTTATTTTTTTATTTTAAAATAATTGTCTGCTTATTATTGGCTGTATTCTTTATCTTCAAGGTTATCAGATAAGTGATATCAGAATGACTGAATTATTCCTGTCTATAAGACTTCTGGGTTTTTTTCTGAAAGAACTATGATACAAGCCCTTGAAATACAGCTCTGGATAAAGGCAGGAAAGTTACAGTCACTGAGGATTTCTCCTGGAAGCTTATCATTATCATGGACCACTGAAACCCCCGGAAATAATTAGAATTTTTCTCTTTTAATCCCTCTGAATAGAAACAAATATTTAGATAACTTTCCTATTAAAAATTTGAGAGTAGCTAATTTCTTAATTACTTAATCAACCCTCTATGTAGGTGGAATGGTAGATGTTATTTAAAATAAATAGGTGGAAGGGTATATGTTATTTAAAATAAATATCACATTTATGCACAGTGTATGAAATGATGAAGGTGGCATAAATACTGGCTCAAGATTCAGACCAAGTTTTAGTTTATATAACCTGCATACTTATTGCTCAAACATATTCGTATTTCAAAATGTACACTTTAGATACTAAAAAGGCTAGCAGTTTTCTTTAAGACACACTATTTCATCAATCATACTCTTTAATGCTGCTGTTTAAATTGACATATGCTCTATTAGTAAGTTATATTTGTACATCTATCCACTTAAAATATGTATCCAAAGCCTTAAAAAGAATCATAAGAGACTAATACTTGTTATGTGGATATGGCAGCATCTGTTGCATCATTCACTATTTAAAAATTAAATAAACACCGATTCATTCCTTAATCCAACATTAAAAAAACAAAAACATATCTATGACTTTGTCTTTGCAAGGAGATAAATCTGTTCCTTATAATTGTTTTGAATTCATTCTGAGTTTAATAGATAGAGTGGTACAAGAAAAGAATGCCATTTTGATATGCTTATTAAGATTTTATATGGATTTAAAAATAGCCATCTATTATCATGACAGCGAAAATCTATTTTCCTGTTTATTTTATATAATGCATTGTCATTAGTGATGAGCACCACTTAGCTGTCTAGTTTCTTGGTTTAGACAAGCCTTATGGGGTTTGAAGGTTTATAGGAAGTTTCTCTAAACCAATTTCTTCATGCAAATTTCACTGAACATTTCACAAACTAAGCTATTCTTTTGCTTTTTCCGTGACTGGCTTGTTTCAGGTCATACAAAAATAAGGTTTCTTCCCTGTGGCATACAAAGATTTATAAGAAGAAAAGAAGAACACTAATAGAAAAACAAAATATGATTCTAATTCATGTATTTTTTGATGTTACATAAAAAAGGTAAAGAAATAAAATATTAGGTTAGAATCATACCACAATATGTACATAGGTCATGTTTCTTTGTTTTTTTTTCTTTTTTCTTTTTATTTTTTTCAATTTTTAAAAAATTTTTAATTTTAAAAAAAATTATTTTGGAGTCTTTCTTATTGGTCAGATACAAATTAGAGTGGCCAGAAAGTTATCATCTATATCTAGCCATTATCGAGGGAAAGGGGCAGCCTAATTATTTTGCTGGGACCCAGGCATCCACAAGTCAGTTCCAAGCAAGAGAGAACTGGACAGACATATGATCATCTATATTACAATTTTTAAAAATGCAAGATAAGTTATGGTCTTGGTGACAAATAGTAGTGAGAATCTAAGATAATAAGAACATAGAGATGGGAAGCAGTTCTGGGGAAAGAAACACAGATATATATATGAACTAATTTTGGGAATTACATTCTCTGAATGTAAGTTATATATATATGTAATTCCCAAAATTGAATATGCAGGGAAACAAATGGTGGTAGTTCATTGGGAAATACAGTATCCTCAAATAAACATTTTATTTTGAAAATATAGTAACCAAATAAAACAAGTATTTGGAAAGGTGAAAAGAAATCCCTAGAGGCAGTGAATTATGGGATTAGAGGTTTTCAAGTAATATTCTGGATGAAAATGACAGATAACAAGACATGGTAGGTAGGTGATAGTATCCTGAGTGGGACAGAGCCCAGATGAACATCTGATGGACTACAGATGAATTCTTGCTAAACATTAGCAATTGGAATGAGTATTATAAGCACCAAACTGATTTCAATCTATGCAACTGAGAATATATTGGACAAGCATCCAATTGAACAAAGTGTAAAACTGAGGGTTATATCGAGGGTTATATTTATTATCTGTTGGTCAAGAGCTTATCGGTGAGAAGGAGAAATTAGAAAGTTAAACATAAAGTTCATGAAATAAAATTGCAGATCAAAGAGAATTGGACCTCTTCAGTGAACATTCAGGCAAATGACCTCTAAATATAGTCAGTTACAAAAACATAAATATTTGGAAAACCATTTGTAATCAGAATAATTGAAGAGAAGATACAGCTATTTGAAACAGAAGCAGATATCAAAAAGGGAGAACAGGTAACATTTTAAAAACACCAAAATAAATGTGAAGACAATGAGACAAACTAAGGTTAAAATGACTATACAAAATTAAAAATTAGAAAAATAAATTAAGAAAAATAAATTAACATTCTCAGCTACTGTCGGGAAAAAACAAAATCGATTTCCAGGAAATAATCTTAGCAAAATGAAAAAAAAAAAAAAATTTTTAATTTATAAAAATTAGAATTCTCTCTGAATTCAGAGAAAAAGTAAGAACTTTAAATGATGTAAGAAAACATAAAAGATAGGGGAATAAACAACAAAGCCCAATATAAAGATTGAATATACTCCTAAAGAATAAATGAAAAAATCAAAATGTAAAAGACAGTAAACTTTTTTCTGATTAAATCAGAACTAACTTGTTTCAGAACAACCATATCAGAGAACAATTAGAAAGACATATATATTTATGTCTATATAAATATGTTTACATAAACATATTTATATAGACATAAATATAAGGTGCCAAAAATGTATACACAATTTAAGAAAGGAAAAAACGTATTAAAATTGCAATACTTAATATATACTGATAACAAAAGATGAATACAAGTCCCGTTTGACTTCTGCAATTACAAGAGGTGCTTAAAGTGGTTACCATTCGCATAATTAATACAGTACAGTTTTTTCCGTTCCTATACTTTTTTTTGGCACCCTCTGTGTGTGTGTGTATGTGTATATATACACATATATATTTAAACATATATATATACACATATATATATAAACATATATATACATATATATGTTTATATGTATATACACACACACACACACACACACACACACACATATTTATATACACACACATATTTAAACCTGCTTGAAAGAATGGGGGACTTAGAAGTCAGAGAAGGCTGGCATGACAATATTCTAGAGAAAAGAGCCAAAGAAACATCTCTGCAGATTTAGTTAAATTAAGCTGATGTGTTAGGTTGGGTAAATCTTGCTGTCTAGAACTGGCAGTAACGACCATTTCTGGAGAAAGGATCATTAGGTACAGTTGTCCAGGTATAGTGGTTACTAAAATATCTTGATCAGAATGAACAGAAGTTAAATATATTGATTGGTTCTAGATTGATTACTCTGTAAATCCTGGGGAAAGCAGGAGTGCTTAATAATAATAACAAAAGGATCATGGAAGAGAGAGGACATACAAACATTAAAGCTTTAGTTTAGTCAAATAAAACAGTAATTGATAAAAACATGGAATAATGGAATTTATATATATATATATATATATATATATATATATATATGACGATAAGATGAACTGATATATTTTTGAAAATATTGAAATGAATGTCAAGATATGGAATACTTACATACAGACTATAATCATCATATCGTTTACAAATAAAAGGTTATATTTCTATCCCACAGTTGAAAGATTATATTTTCTTTTTATTTTATTTTATTCAAGCACCAGAAACAAAAGCATTCAGTGTATTTTGTAAATGTGAAAAGGTTCTTGGGACTCATATTGATCAATACTCACAAAAATATTTTTTCTCAAGGTCAAATGGTAACCTCAGAATATGCAAAGTAAATAAGAGCCAGCAGTTTTTATTTGCAGAATAGACTTTTAGTTAACCACACTCTGGCACTGCTTCATTTTCTAATGGTGACATTGCAATTTTAGCTACAATAATCACATAGCAACAACAGATGCTCATATAGGCCTATTCTTCTTCAAATGACTTATTTAAAGTCTTCAAATGTGTATACAGATGCACACTGCACAAATACTGTCACCATCCTATCTGCTTTCAAAAATTTATGAAAAAAATGACATGTTAATTTATGTTGTAAATGAATGAAGAAAAACATTTCAAATAGCACTGAGAGATGCAATAATCTATTAAAATCAAGTAGAAGGAAAAAAATTAAAAGGTGCCATCAGCTCAGCTATTTATTTATTCAAAGACAGTGTCTAAATGAGCCAGAACTGACACCAGAGGCATTTAGCTACATATTTTAATGTCATATCAAATTTACTGGTGTTATAAGTGTATAAACAATATATTTGCATCATATTAGTGACAAATGTCATGCTAATACCGTAGCAAAATGACTACAAGGGGATTTCATAACTTATTTACAGAATGTGTTTCTAGGTGCAAGAACTCACTTAGAATTTTCAAACAACCAGAGAATTACAGGAACTTTCAACCTTTGGTTAGGAAAGTTTTATTTCATTGCACATACACCATTTAGATTATTTAGCGTAACAGATTCTCAAGGTACTTCCTATGTTTTGTAGAGTCAACCATTTTTATAAGGTTCCTGTTAGTATTTCTGGATAAGAGTTGTTGGCTTTTGAACCTATTTTTCTGAAAACCATGTATTAATGCCCCCAAACTACCCCTAAATTGTCAATGATTTCTCCTTACTAAAGTCTTTTTTCAAGAAAAGGCAGGTTACCAGAAATATTCTAGTACTTTCCCTTCTGTATACTTGGTACATGGTTATTTTTCCTACTTAGGAATAAATCTGTTCTTCTTTCTTCTGACCTTGCCAAATTTCCCATTTTTCACCTGGGGCATTGAAACCCATGCACCATGAAACTGCATGTTCCTGTCCTATGAGAAATGATTTTGTTAACAATTGCCTCCTGTAACAAACTGTTTTCCAAATCTTTAAAAGGTACATGTCCTTTGAACCAACACAAGCATACAGAGGATTAATCTATTTTAGGATATTTTATGTGATATTAAAAAGCATTAAATTGTTTCAAGGTAAATAGGTTTAAAATAAGTTTTTACCTTTATAGACAATTAAAGCAACCATTCAGATGGCTGGTTTCACTGAGAGCAATAGCAGTCTAGTCATATCTGATAGAACAGATCCACAGAGAAATGTATTTATTAAGCTTACGTTAGTGCCTCTCCTATGTAACAGTAATTCAGAAACGTGAGGGTGAAGAAAACCATATACTTCTCTTGAAATTTACTTTGAAGTTAAACTAGACTCCAAGAAAATTTTCAACACCCATCTTTGTAAAAATAGTCATTTTTACATTTAGGATTTGTAAAAATACCATTAGGTACATGCAGAAGATAATTGATGTTCTTTCTCATTTTTTTTTTTTTTTTTGGTTTGTTTTTTTGTTTGTGGGTTTTTTTTGGTATAAGGCATTTGCATTTCTGAAAACGGTATTTCAACAGTGAACTTGTTCAATGACTTCAATTAAAGATGCCACTGAAGTCTGAGGAACGGTGCGTTTCAAACATCACAACTCTCGGTAAACACATTTTTCCGCTCAAAAACACTGCCACTTTCTCCAAGAGCTGGGTGAGAGCAGGTTATAGTATTTCCCTTTTGCCCCTTTTGACCAAGTGCCAGGCCACTGCTAATTTTAGATAAAAGGTCATATAGACCTTCCCTGCCCCTTGGCCTTGGCAAGTGCCATCTATTACCCTGAACTGTAAATAGTGGAGAGACAGGCTGGGGGGATTGTTAGGTCCTTCACTTCCAAGAGACTTTTAACATTGTTTGCACATTGGAGCTGTGAAAACCATTACGAGAGTCTGGTCTTGTGAAGTCAAAGAAAAAGTCCCCTTTTATTTTTTCCCCTTAGACAAAGACCTTTCTGCTATACTTCTGCATTGTAAAAAAGTGAACAAGATCTGTTCCCAGATGCTTTTCTGCCTCAGCTTATGTAGAGTGTAGCTAAAAACATTCTCTGGGAGGGAAAAAACAGGACATGTAATCCTTTTCAGCATACCCTTTGATCCCTGGTAGTTTTGCCCAATGTAGGAGTGATTTGCACAAACAAGTCTCTAAGATCCTTGAGATTCAGAATTTAGAGAAACTTTCATTCATGAAATCATCACCACTAAAAACATCCAAAGATAACAGAACTGAGCTGCACTGTTTTCAAGATAATGTCAAATTCAAAATGTCATCTTTTGCAACATGAAAAAAAGAATTTGGACTCCTCCACAAGTATACAAGTGATAGAGGTTTCTAAGATGTTTTTCCTTAGAGACACAGAAAGGGGATTACCTCACATAAAAAAGATAACTTCCTACAAATCCTCTTTAAACATCTTTTCCCCAAATTCCCATTCTCTAGTGCAGCTGCCTCATCTCTCTTTTCTAACCGTTTCTCCCTGACGCATCATGTACACGAACAAACTCTCTCTTCTCTGACCATATTTCACCGAAAATAAGACCTAACCGGAAAATAAGGCCTAGCATGATTTTTTCAGGATGTTCGTAATATAAGCCCTACCCCAAAAATAAGCCCCAAGTTAAGATCGTCAGCCAGACAGACACATTTAATACATTCGTTGCAACACATGATGGATGTATTGAATTATAAAATAATAACATTAATATATAATTAAATATAAATATTATTGACATTAGTATTTAAAATAAATAACATAAATTATAATTACTATTTGTAAATACCCAAGTGGGAACCTTTGGACGAGAGATAAATGCCTATGTAAACAGATGAACTTGGGACTTATTGCTGAATGACCAATCAGAGTACAGACATAACACACGAATAACATGCACACTTGATAACGAACGGACATGTCTGTGTCTAACACTAATCTTCATAATTCAATATGTCATGTGTTGTAATGGACGAACTTAATGCACTTTTGAGAAATAAAGAAACGTTTTCTGAATTTTGGTGCCTGCTATTTTTCATCTCTTTTGTGTGGACCATCATTTTTAACTGTCATCATTTTTGTTGCCACTCTTGTCTCGTAAGTCTTCAATGAACACTTGATTTAATGGTAGATTTAAAGGGAATGATATTTTGACCCCCAGACAAGATGAGTGCAAAAAGAAAGAGCTATTCCATTGAGTACACGAAAGGAATCGTGGAGGCTCCCAGGGCAAGAATCATATGGCTTTCTGCAAAGAGAAGAAGTTGGATTGCCAAATGGTCCGTAAATGGCGAGCAGAGTATGATAACCTCAGTCAACAGGTGGACGAAGGAAATGCTAAAAAGCACAAATGTGGATCAGGTCAGCAACCATTATTCCCTGAGCTGGAAGACATCATCTGTGAATAGATTGCTGACAGGAGAGCAAAGGCTTTGGTTGTACGCAGGGCTATATTCAAGCATTTGCCCTTGCAATGGCACCACAGTTAGAAATATCCCCAGAAGAATTCAAAGCATCACAACACTGGCTGGATGGCTTCCTTCAGCGATATGAACTGTCTCTAAGATCGACAACACTGTTCAAGCTGGAAGATACTGAAGTTATTAAATGTGCACTTGAATTCAAGTCCTTTGTTGATGGCATCGACTTTTCTAAATACCAACTCTCCAAGACGATTGCTATGGATGAAACTGCAGTGTTTACGGGTCAATGATCTCAAATGACAATTGATCAGAGGGGTACCTCATCAATTTACATTCCCTCCACTGGTTATGATACTACACGTGTTACCTATATTTTGGCAATTCACCTGGATGGAAAGAAAGCCCCACCTCTAATCATCACTAAGGCCAAGAACAATAAGGTTGAATGTGTTTCAGGCATTTATATTCTTGAAACTGAAAAAGCCTGGTGCACACAAGCAGTTATAAGGAAGTGGGTCGATTTAATGCTGCCACTTGTTTTGCGAGGTGGCCAAAGATATCTGCTAGTTTGGGATTCAGCCAGCACTCACCATGCTAAAGACATAAAGAACTTCCTTGCAGAGAGAAGAATAGATCAAATAATGATTCCTGCAGGAATGACTGCTTATCTCCAGACTCTTGATATTGTAATAAACAAGCAATTCAAGGACCATTTGCACATGGAAATCAATGATTACATTAAAAATAGAATGGAGAGAAATCAGCATGGAAATGTAGTGAAGCTTAACCTGTAAGAGGTCGTGACTTGGGTGAAGAATTCATGGGATAAAATCACTGACAACAGTGTTGCCAATGCACTACGAGCAGGCTACATGGACAAGAAGTGCTCATTTAAGGAGAGCTCTGTTGCTGGACATGAGCGATTGGGGGCAATGATTCTACAGGAAATGGAGTTGCAAGAAATTCAAGCCAGAATTCGGGGTTTGGAGAGTTATGAAAATGTTCCAGAAGAAGATGACATAACTGTATTTGAATAAATGTAGATTTTTGTACATCAATAAAGGAATAAATATAGATTGTTGTATATGAAAGAAAATAAGACATTCCCTGAAAATAAGCCCTAATGCATCTTTTAGAGCAAAAATTAATATAAGACCCCGTCTTATTTTTGGGGAAATACAGTACACTATTGGTCGACACTGCAAGTAAAGACTTTTGTCCACATTCCATCGTCCTGCATTCTCGAAGGGCGAGAGGATTGTAAACATTCACAATTTGGTAGTTTCTGCTTTCATCACCAATAAAGAAAACAGAGACATCTAATAAAAACCAATGTAATTTGTCAGTAGTCTATGTGATAGTACACCGCTTCACACTTTATAAATGAGAACTAACATTTAAGGGGAAAAACAGCACTTTGCTTTTGACTGTTAGAAATGCACTGTGGGCACATTATACAAAGATACATGGAGTCCGGAGTGACCACTAACTAAACTCAGTATATATTACACAAACATCTCATGCTGTTGGTCTTGTTAAAAACTTTCCTCCTGAGTACATAACATAGTTAGAAAAAATCATATAAAAAATATCCTAAGAGACTACACACTAATTCTTTAAAACTATAAAATGATATTTCCTACTTTCCCAAGTCTGAGACAAATGGTATTACAAATTGACTTAACCAAAGAGGGATTCCAACAAAGTCTGCTTTATTGTTTTTATTTTTGAACAGGGTTAAAAGGAAGAAATTCTGATCATTTAATATCCAGAAAAGAAACTCCCAACTTAAAAAAAAATAAATAAAAGGAAAAAAAGAAACTCTCCCAAATCAAATCCAACACTACAAAACGCTATTTTTTTTTTTTTTTTGTCCTCTTATTTGTACAACTTCTGTCCTTCTATTACAGGGTTGGCAAACTACATCCTACAAGTTGAACCTCGCCACCATCTATTTGTGTAAATAAAGTTTTATTGGTACACAGGAATATTGCCATTTACATAACAATACCATGTTTCTCCGAAAATAAGACCTACCGGGACAATCAGCACTAATGAGTTTTTTGGAGCAAAAATTAACATGAGACCCTGTCTTATTTTACTATAAGACTGGGTATGATATGATATGATATGATATGATATGATATGATATGATATGATATGATATGATATGATACAATATAATGCCTGGTCTTATATTAATTTTTGCTCCAAATGACACATTAGAGCTGACTGGGTGGCTGGGTCTTATTTTCGAGGAAACATGGTAGTCACTTCAGAGTTCAGTAGTGACAATAGAGACTCCATGGTCTGCAAAGTCTAAAATATTTACTATCTGACCCTTCACAAAAAAAAATTTGCCAACTCTCCTCTATCATATCTCATTAATAAAAAATTGATTTTAAATCTCTTTACTACAAGAGTTTTTTTTACTTTTTCTCTCATAAATTTAATTGTATCTACTACATAGAAATAATGCACTCCAAAATCCTTCAAAATTCAATAGATTAATCTATATGCATTAAAATGCTATTTGAAACTAAGTGACAACACTTTATTCATTTAAGATAGTTCTCTTTTATTCAATGTTGTGAATTAGCAACACTGAAGAGAGGACTTTGAGTACTAAAATCTCATAATTCAAAGGTAAACTACTAACAAAAGTTGAATGTGGATTTTTTAAATTGTTATAAACTTAACTGTACCAAGAATGTTCTTCACATCACATTTAACTATTTTCATGTGGTTAAATGTTAATCCTTTTTGCAAATCGCTTCCAAGTATTAAGACTGAGAACATAGTTTTCTCTAAAAAGACAATTCAAACTGGATACTTATTGCTTTCAGTATAAAATTCCTCACATAGTTTCTGTTTTTTTATTGTAGCTTATTTCAATAAAAGCAATGTCTTAGCTTGGGCTATCATAACAAAGTACCAGAGACTGGGTGGCTTAAACAACAGGTATTTATTTTTTCACAGTTTTGAAGATAGAAGTCGGAGACAAGGTGTTGGGAGTGTTGGTTCCTTCTGAGCCACAAGAGAAGGATCTATTCCCGTCTCTCTACTTGGCTTGTAGTTGCTTATTGTGTCCTTGTGTCTTACATCATCTTCCCTCTGTGTTTGTATCCAAATTTCTTCTTCTTATAAGGATATCAGTCATACTGAATTAGATCCCACCATAATGACCTTGTTTTAATTTAATCACCTCTTTAAAAAAAACTCTCTGTTACTGGGGATTAGGACCTCAACATATGAATTTTTGTTGGGACATAATTCAGCTCATAACAAGTGTAAATGCTGAATATTACAGGTATAATTAGCTTCAAATAAAATGTGTACCTCTCTGTCTTTATAAGCCCAATAATATTGAATTTTAGATCTGAATGCTACAAAAATTATATTGTTATTATCTCACAGTGTCATAAATTTCATAATTTTCTTATATCATTCTATTTTTTTTCAGAATTGCTGATTTTGACACATTCTAGGATTTAGAACTCTCACATAATCTTTGCTTTGTTAGAGTATAACCATAAGAGGAAAAATACTTTACTCGATTCACCAAACTTCTTATAGAGACATTGTCTTTTGGACTTAAAAAAAATAAAAGAGATAAAATTGATATAGTTTTGTTGAAGTTTTTTTGGGGGAAGTAATTATTTTCCAGGAATAACATACTATATAAAATTCCTATTGGAGATTATATAAAATTAGGGGTATTGAACACATGTTTAATAAATCTATGTAAAATTTCTATTACATTCTCTGATGCTGAAATGGATTGAATCAGAGGTCTTTACTTCATGAGGAATATCTAAAATTGTTATTCTTTGCTATCTACTTGATGAATTCTTATTTAAGAAAAATAGCAGGTCTAAACATGTGAATCTGTAACCTAAAAATGTCAGTATTTTAATACTTTGAGAGTTTTGTTGTGTCAAGAGACCTACTTACAAGTAATACCACTTTGATACTTCAGTTTTTGCTATTTTGTTTAGCTGTATTTTGTTTTATTCATTCTCTCCATGTGTCAGCTGCCTTGGAGCTTTTAAGGGGGAAACTTTCACAATTTCCTTTGGGTAATGAAGATTTCTTGGGAGGATTCACTAAATATTTACAGGAAGTCATTTCATCAGTCACATTGGCTCCTAGCTCTTCCAACTAGAGGATATGTAGCTGGCTTCATAGAGAACTGGACAAGTAAATTGTTGGGTGAATCAACAACTTGAGCTCAGGTGGCCCATTTTCTTGCCCTCACCAGCAAACAGCTGGTGAGGGACCAGTGGCCTACTGTCTGGTATGGAGCGCCCCCTATTGGAAGATGTGATGCCAATCACGCTGAGGTTCCAGACAACCCCCACCTTTACCCTACTGGTAACTTCTCCCCACACGTGCATCACTTCCTTCTTTCAATCAGCTTTGGTGAGAGTTGTTGTGTCTTTTTTACCTGCTTCATGATTTACAGTAGTTTAAGAAGGAAATAAATTGTTAGGAACACTTTCTTAAAGAGTAGCCGTATATGCGGCGTCTCTTGGGGTTTTGTGGGCTCTTCTTTCAGCCTTTTGAACATACTCAGAAACAGGAGATACCCAGAAATGCAGCAATGCAATAAAATGCACTGTACTTCACACTAAGCAACAGGTACATATTTCAGAATTAAGAAGAAAGCCCTCAGTATTATTTTTTAGTCAGTCTGCTAAAACTTCTTGGTGTGATCAGGTAATGTCTATGTTTCTTAGCCTAGTAGAAAACAATTGTACATAACATACATAAATCATAGTCTGCTAAAAACAAATAAAAAAGTAGACTTTCAATATTTTGCTTTTAATAGATTTAGAGCATTAACAAAAAATGAATAAAAATGCTAAGTTGTTAGTTTCTATATAAAAGACTTAGTTCAGACCTTCATGGATATTACTTGTAAAATTAAATTGAATGAACAATGCAAATAAACTGAAAATTCTATTAAAGATCATAAATAAAACATTATATAGTTAGTTTGTCAATTTGAATAGAGTCAGAAGTTGGAATCCAAAATGAGTGATGATTTGAAGTAGTCTTACTTAACATTTATATTTAAAGGTATAAAATCAAGACCATAATTTTAGCTGAATTTACATATAGGATACTGAGTTTTTATGTATTTTGACAACAGGCATAAGTAAATAAATGAAACAACTGAAATTTGGAAAACAGTTAGTTGATATATAGGATGTTCTATCTTCAGTAGTTGCCAAGAATCTTTAGGGGGAAAGTAATGAACAAGGATCAGCCAAATTTTAGTAATTATAATAAGCCCTCAAAAGTGAAAGAGCTCTATTTTCTGTTTGGTATTTATTCCTAGTTGTTTTATCTGCTCTGGAACTTCATCCTCATCCCTAACAATAACAGGTATAGTTTCAAGGTAGTTATCTATGTCCTTTAGTATAAACTCTTGAAAGTCATTTAGAGTCATAGGTCAATGCAAATGAAATTCCGCCAATTTTAGCATTTTAACAGAGTGAAATAATCATCAACCTCTCTATAATTGCTAATATGACTGAATTGACTTGGTAGTAATTAGCTCTAACCATTCAGTTCAGTCACATTAGGTGATGATCCATCCTCAAAATGTGAACGTATACAAGGTCCCATCTTTGACCTTTCATCTTTTCTTTTTAAATATTCTCCCCTATGTGGCCATGGCCACCTTCATCATCTGTACACTGATGACTCACAGATCAGGAACTTCAGTTTGGATGTTTTTCCTGTATTTAGTTTCAGATTAAACAACTTCACATGGCTATCTAACAGACACCTCAAATTCAACTCGTTCCAAAACAAAGCTCATATTCTTTACGGGAGGGGGGGGGGGGTGTCAACTTTATTGAGGAATAATTTATACAGAATAACATATCGATTTTAGTTGTACAATTTAATATAGACTTTTTAAATAAAAACATATCAAATTTAGGTGGACAATTTGAAAAATGTATTCAAGGAGGATATAGAACATTCCTATCAAACCAAAATGGTTACTTTTGCCCTTTGCAATTAATATTCTCTTTCCATACCCCAAGCCCCTGGCAACTGTGGATGTGCTTATTATCATCAAAGTTTGCCTTTTCCAGAATTTCATATGAATGGAATTATACAGTAGGTAGTCTTTTTTGTATGGCTCCTTGCAGTTAACATAATGCTTTTGAGATTCAATCGTGCTGTGTTTACCCATAGTCCATTCTTTTATATTGCAAAGCAGTATTCCATTTCATGGATGCACCACAATTTGTTTATCCATTCATCAACCGATAGGCATTTGGGTTTCCTTCCAAATTCCCACTATTATAAATACAGTTGCTAAGAACAATCACACACAAGTCTTCATTTACCTTGGATAAATACCCAGTAATGGAAATGCTGGGTAACGTGGTAAATGTTTAACTTCATAAGAAATTGTCCATCTGTCTTCCAAAGTGTCTGAAGCATTTTGTATCCCCAACAGCAATTCATGAGAGTTTCAATTGTTGCACATCTTTATTAACACTGGGCATGGCCAGATTTTTTCCATTTGAGCCATTACAGTGAGTGTGTTTTGGTATCACATTGTGGGTTTAATTTGCATTTCCCTAGCGACAAATGTGTTTATTAGCCAGTCACATATTTTCTATAGTAAAGTGTTCAAATATTTTGCCCAATTGTTATTGTGTTGTTTATCTTCTCATTATTGAGTTGTAAGTGTTCTTCATATATTCTGGATACAGCTTTTGCAAATATTTTAACCATTCTGTGGTTTGACATTTCATTTTCTTAAGTGTCTTTTAAAGAAGAAAGATTTTAATTTGAATGAATTCTATTTTATAATTTTATATAGATTTTGCATATACGTGAGTGTTCTAGTATAAAGAAATCTTTGCCTAACTGCAAGGTTACAAAGATTTTTCTCCTCCACTTTTTTCTAGAAAATAGCCTTTTTTTGTTCTCATTTTTAGATTAACAATTGAAGTTAATTTTTGTTTATGGTATGATGAAAGAACTGTTTAGTATTGAGGTGTGTGTGTGTGTGTGTGTGTTTATCCAATTGCTCCAGTACCATTAGTTGAAAAGATTATCTATTCCATTTTCAAAGGCCTGGGGGTTTTTGTCAAAAATCAATTTGCCATAAATTTGTGGATCTATTTCTGAATATTTCATTTTCTGTGTATCTGTCTTTACACCAAAAACACACATCTTGATTACTATAGATTTGTAAGTCTTGAAGTCGGATATGATAATTACTCCAAATTTTTTCTCCTTTGTAAAATGGTATTGGCTATTTTAATGCTATTGAATCTCCATATAAATTTTATACGGAGAATCAGCTTGTCAAGGACTGTTAAAAACAAATACCTTTCTGGAATTCAATTAGAATTATTTTTAATCCATAGATAAATTTAAGGAGAATTTACATCTTAAGAATATTAAGTCCTCTGATTCATAAACACTTAATATCTCTCAATTTATTAAAGTTTTTGGGTTTTTTTAATGTTGTTCTGAACTTTTTGTTTGTTTGTTTTCAGTGTAGAGACTCTTGGTAAATTCACCCCTAAATATTTCTTTTTTTTCTGTAGAAATTATATTCTTAAAATTTCAACCATTTGTTGATTGCTGATGTATAGGAATATAATTGATTTTATATACTAGTCTAGTATCCTACAAGCTTGCTAACCTCTCTTATTAGTTCTAGAAGCTTTTTTGTAGATTTCTTAGGATTTTTCTACATAGATAAACATGACATCTCAAGACAGTTTAATTCTTCTATTCTAATCTAGATGTCATTTATTTCTTTTTCTTGCTTCAGTGCACATGATAGGGAATCCAGCACAATACAAAACAGAAGTGATAAGATTGTATATATCTTTGACTTGTTATAGATACTAAAGAGAAAGTATTCAGACTTTCAATAAGTAAAAGTGAAACAGGCTGCAAATTTTTCATAAATACCATATATCAGGTTGAGGGAGTTTCTATTCCTAGGTTGCTAAGAGATTATATCATGTATGGGTATTGAATCTAGACAAATAAAAACTCACAAAATACTGAAATATAATTCTTTTTATTCAGTCTGTCTAATAAGTGTCTCAGAAAGAGAGCACAAGCAAAAAATACAAAGGAGATATATGATAAAGGAGATATTTTTCAGGAGATATCTTTACCCTGAAAGATATAATAAAGGGATAGTTCTCAGAGATGGTGGAATAAGTTTTCATGTAAAAGGTTCTAGCGGTTTCCAATACAATGAATGACAGAAGACCCATATCTAGAGATCTCCTCAAAAAACTTGAGAATAACTGAAATAAAGATAATATCTCAAAAAATTGCAGGGTTCAGAAACCAGTCACCCAAAAGGTAGTACAAATCAGATTGATACCAGACTTCTCATCAGCTACACTGAGAGCAAGGACAGAATGGCACAATATCTCCACAGCTGTGAGGTCAAGTGATTTTAAAAACATATTTTTAGAGCAAGCTATAAATTAATACTTAGAAAGTTAGTCTCAGGCATGAAGAGACTCAGTGAAGTTTATTTCCCTCATACCTGTTTTTGAAAGAAAGAAAAAGAAATGCTTGACAATCTATATCATCAAAAACAAAAAAGCAACAACAACAACAACAAAAGGACACAATTACACTAAAAAACAGTGAAACTGAACCAGAACTGCAAGGAAAATACATTTTCAAAAAAGACAGCTGAAATAAAGTCTACAAAACTGTTGATCTCAGTGAACAATGGTTGGTCAGTAGAACATCTTTAAGGATAAAATGGATCCCATTCAATAAATAGTGGTGATGATGAAATAGGGGTGATCTTCTCATATATATTTGAAAAGAAAGTTAGAAACTCTAGGAATAACAAACATGCAAAGAAGCAAATCACAGCCTACATATGCAACCTCCTAAAATATAGCTTAATTTTGAGACTTTGATAGGATATAAGAAATGAGAATGTATCTGACTGTACAGATTAAAGCAATATCTGTTGAGTGGCAGAGAAAGGTTTCTTGATGTAGGATTACATTTCCTCCTCTGATGGGTCAGTTATACGAATTGATTTTGTAGTGAATGATATTTCCATACACTTAATACTGTTTATTATTTTCAAATCTTCCAATTAAACCTATAAACAATGTATAAAATAAAATTATAATAACTATAGATTTACCAATTCTGACTTTGTAAAAGCAATAGTATAGCTGGCAGCAGTTGGGGCGTAGGGGTGAGGGAGAAATGTAAGCTGACTCAGGAGTCAGCTTACTTAGATATTATCAAGAAATACCTGGAGTAGTTGGAAAGAGTTCCAATAAATAGTTTAAAGCTATAATGACAGGCAATAAAAGAGCTAAAAACAATGTGCATTACTCATTTTCTAAGTGGGATGAGGGTAAATGAAAGTGGTGTAAGTGATATAAATTCTTTCACAATTAGGACTCAATATTATCTAAATTTGATAAATTTAAAAATAGAGCTATAGGCATATTGTTTACAGTGGTGGTAGGTATTAGATGGACTAAAACCTAAAATGCTGTGTTAACTTTCAAACTGACTTCCTCAGAGGTTATGAACTTGAACACTCTCTCAGGGGTCAATGGGTTTTGTAAATGAAAGAAGCCGCCAGGGAAGAGAAACCATGGCAAAGAGACTAGGGCTCCCATCTTCACTTCAAGCACTTGTTGCCAACCAGGAAGCTGGTCCAGAGCTGTCAGTCATTCTAATTATACAAGAGAAACTGTATATAAAGTTATACAAGAGATTTTTGCATGATCTTCAGATTTTGTGTATCAGAGACTAATTTTAAAAAATGCTTTGAAAATCAACATTGTACGAGCCAAGTAAAATGTGATTCTAGGCCAGAGCTTGCTTATGGACCAGTAATTTCCCATTCTGGTGACATAAATGGTCTTGCTCTATAACCAAGGCCTGAAAGTATGAATGTATGTGTGGTTCCTCGTCTACTCAGGATTTGGCTATGGTGTTCCGTGGAAAGAGCCCTCAACTGGGACCCGGAAAAGTGTTCTTCCTATGCCAGCTCTGTCACCCACCAGCTTTCAGACCTTGGTCAGGCCACTCCCCACTCTACTTGACTTCCTTATTTCTAGGGATAGATTAGATAATTCAGACCTAAAATTTTATTACTGACTCTTAAATGTAACTATATTGAAATGAACCAAGCTGAACAGAAAACAAGGAAGGCATGGGTTTAAAAAAGAAAGAAAGAGGGAGGGAGGGAGAGAGACAGAAGAAAAGGCAAAAATAAATTTCATTGTGTACCCCAAGGAAGAAGTTCTGAGTCCTGAGTACAAGTAAATGGAAGTAAATTATCACTCTGTTCATATTCCACGTTCAAAGACAGCCTAGATATTTTTTACATTGGGAAATGGCATCTTATTCCTCAAAGAAGAGGGACTTCAAAAATTACATTGACCTAATTTCAAAACGATATGCCAAGATTAAAGCTGCAAAGGGGGTGGGGGGGAGGTAGGTTACAGTGTGGAATGGCAAGATTTCATAGGGAATCCGGCATCT
The DNA here is from genome assembly GCF_036562045.2 of Rhinolophus sinicus. NCBI lineage: Eukaryota > Metazoa > Chordata > Mammalia > Chiroptera > Rhinolophidae > Rhinolophus > Rhinolophus sinicus. The sequence continues at coordinate 90,389,868 of NC_133758.1, forward strand.
TTATGTAGCCTGTTAGTCCTTGATTCTTCAAGTGCCTCATCTGATCAAGGAGCCCAAGTATTAAAGGAGCCTAAGCCTTTTAGTATTTACCAAGCTCCATGATTCTATCATCACTATCAAACACAGCTACATTCAAAGATACTCTGTTCTTGTGTTAGCTCTTTACATCATTGCACTTCCCTAATCAAAAAGAGAAAGCTGTGTTTTAAATTCTTAGACTCAAGCTTGATTTCCACAGGCAAGGTGGAAAAAGTATTGCATTTAAAGTGGGATTTCCAAGAGTAGATCTTAAAACTCATCATGAGAAAAAAGAACTTGTAACTATGTAGAGACAGATGTTAACTAAACATCAAGTGATCATTTCACAATATATACAAATATCAAATCCTTACAGTGTACAGAATACAACTATCTCCATTCCTCTCAAAATTACACTTGGAGTTTGGGCAAAGCAATGTTTTTCCTCAGGAACAGAGTTGAATTCCACCAAGAGGCTCATATGCTAGCATAGTGTATGGAGAGTATGCATGGCTCAAAAATCTCTCTTCTCTTCCAAGGAAGAATGAAAGGAAATAAACAGGGGTAGCGATGAGTGATGTGAGATTATAAAATCTGTAGACACAGGGAGGACAATGTATGAAGGAAAGCAAGGGGAAGAGACAACATGGAAGCGACGAGGGCTGCTTTGTTGGAGCAATCTTTCAGAAAGAACTGACTGTCCCAAGTCACCTTTCCTTACTTTGTTGAAAACTCATTCACCCTTCAGTCTACACTGGAATTGATCACTTGCTTAGCACGATGTGAAAAGAGGCTATCTTAGTATTGAACAGCCTTAAATGTCTATAAGAGGAAAAAAAAATATTAGCTATGACTTTCTTGTTAAGCTGCCAAGAGCACCCCAGAGCTTTTAAAAATGTCATTGCCCGGCTTTCTACTTACCCCCAGAGACTCTTTAGTGCAGTGAGGAAGGAATATGCTATATCACATTCATCATACCTGACTGTATACCACAGTGAGGTCAAAAACACCTGAAAAGAAATGCTGGGTCCCAACAGAGCATTATAGCAACTTAAGCATCATCCAGAAGGCACAGGAACCACAGAAAGTTGATAGGCGGACATTTATTTTGTGCTTCCAGTGGTTCTAACGAACTTCTATAGTTTCAATAAATCGTATTTTTTATATTTTAATCTGAATAACATTTGCATAGGGAATGGGCCTCATATGAAATAAAATTTAATTAAAATATCTTTATTAGGCACAATTGTACATTTTAAATCAAACGAAATATAAAGCATGGCTGCTTTGTGCTTGCATGCTTCTGAGTATTATGAAAGCGTGGGGTGGGAGGAAGGTATTAGTTACGGGAACAGTGGGGGGAAAAATGTAGTAACAAAAATAAAAATGATATATGAATGTGTCATATTATAAATAGAACGACTAAATAAATATTTTACTATACGCTGAGCATATCAGACCTATTATTAAGCTGCATTTAACCACATCCTCTTATATGTTGTTATTTTTCAGGCACACCAATTCTTTGAAATCCTACTTGATGTGCTGCCCTATAACATTTGACCACACTTACAGCACAAGTGTAAAATCAATTTTCTCTTCTCCCATTTATCTCTGTACTGATGTTAGTTGGCTCTCTAATGGAATGACTCTTCTGGAGAGGTAGTTATTTTACTTCAGAGTGGCATTTTAGAAGCCTTAACCGGGCTGAAGAGATGGCATGTGACCTTTAGGAATATTTTAGCTCTACATTTCTTTGAAAAAGAACTTTTTAACCCTGTGTATGTTATTACATTGCTGATGCCTCTTTTGATCCTCTTTGAATTCACCATACTATAAAAGAACTTTGGTTTTCTTTATATAATAACAATGTTGAGAATTTAATTATCTATAAAATTTGATACATGTGTCTTGTTGAAAGGGATAATCTCGCAATTAAACAATGTGTATTATGATCCAATTTCCTGATTATAGTTTCTGTAAGCACAACACCATGTTCTTAAGCTTGCTTATACCTTTTGAACTTGATAATACAAATACCAAATAATCTACTTGAAAAGGAAAGAATTTTTTAAATGCCATATTGCAACTAATCTACTTCATTAATCATATTTTTTTAAAAAAACAAGATTTTTAACTTTCATTATACTTAAAACTTTTCATGTATTTTTATCTGTTACATCCTTTATATTTTCTTTCTCAAGTAAATCGCTATTTAATTTTATTTTCAATTGAATATTATTTATAAAATCTTAAAATGTAATGTCTTACTCTAGTTATCTCGTTTTAGAAATACTGAGATATTAAAATACTAACATTAGCATTATTTTTCAGTTCATTTTCTCCCATAATCATACTTTATCTCTTTTTTAAGCACTGTATAAATTTTTTAAAAATGGTCTTCTAGCAAATATCATCTCTGAAAATTTTTATCTTTAGTACATGCAACTACACTTCCAAAATCCCACTTCATTACCCTAAAAGGTGACTTACAAAAAACAAACAAACAAACAAAAAAACATCAACGAAATGAAAAGAAATCCTACTGAATGGGAGAAGATGTTTGCCAACCATACATCTAATAAGGGGGTAGTATCCAAAAATTATAAAAAACTCATACAACTCAACACCAAAAAAACAAACTATCCAATTAAAACTGGGCAGAGGATCTGAATAGACATTTCTCCACATAGGACATACAGGTGGCCAATAGACATGAAAATATGCTCAATGTCACTAATCATCAGAGAAATACAAATAAAAACCACAATGAGATATCACCTCATACCTGTGAGAATGGCTATCATCAATAAATCAACAAACAAGTGTTGGTGAGGATGTGGGTAACAGAGAACCCTTGTGCACTGTTGGTGGGATTGCAAATTGGTGCAGCCACTATGGAAAATAGTATGGAGGTTCCTCAAAAAATTAAAAATAGAACTACCTTATGACCCAACAATTCCATTCCTGGGTATTTGACCAAAGAAATCCAAAACACTAATTTGTAAAGATGTGCACCCTTATGTTCCTTGCAGCATTATTCACAATAACTAAGATATGGAGGCAACCTAAGTGCCTATCAACAGATGATTGGATTAAAAAGATATATGTACATATGGAATATCACTCGACCCTTTAAAAAGAATGAAATCTTATCATTATTGACAACATAGATGGACTTTGAGAATATTATGCTAAGTGAAATAAGAAAGAGAAAGACAAATATGATATGATCTCACTTATATGTGGAATCTAAAGAACAAAATAAACAAACAAACAAAACAGAAACAGACTCATAGATACAGATAGTTGCCAGATGGGAGTGGGTTAGGGGACTGGGTGAAAAAGGTGAAGGGATTAAGAAATACAAATTGATAGTTCCAAAATAGTCATGGGGATGTGAAATAAGGTATAGGTCATAAAATCAATATTATTATAATAATTATGTATAATGCCAGGTGGATACTAAACTAATTGGGTGGATCACTTTGTAAATTATAGGCATATCTAATCACTATGTTGTATACCTGAATCTAACATAAAATAATACTGATTGTCAACTACAATTGAAAAATGAAACAAAGTATCAAGACTGTTTTCAATTATAGAAAATGCATGTAGAGAAAACTAAACCCTTGTTAGAATAAATACCTTCTTTTTTAGAATTATTTTATATACTCTCTACCCAAAGCATTCTTCAAGGACATGAATAGTTCTGTTAACAATTTATGTCACACACTTTTTTTGGTGTCATATATTTAAATATAAAAGCATCATAGATATTGCCTGCCTTTTCTTTCTTTTTATAGTATGCTAAAATATGAGAAAACATCATTTGGCAAAAATTGTATTTCCAATCTCATTTTTGTTCTTTATATAACAGAGCCCTTATGAAGCAAATATGCACTGTACAGAAAATTGAAAAATGCTTATCGGCTTAACCAAAAAGCACAAGCCCTGATCTACAAAGTCAGAGACACATTTATTTTCACTATAAAACAGAGGAAGTCAAGCCTTTACATCACATGGAAGGTGAGTTTCTATTTATGTAGTTGCTAGAAATCTAAGAAGCACAATGATAGAGCAATTATTCCTGATATACTAAAGCTTTGGATCATTGCACTAAACTTGTTTATCGTAGCAGCATAACCTCCCCACTTCTTGTTTACTTTTTATCTTCCTTTCACAAAAAGAATTCAAATGAATCATAAATGTACTTACTGGATGCCACATTTAAATTCCTTAGGAATGAAAGCAATGGTTCAAAATTTGAATTGACATTTTGATGTGATAATATGAACTTTTAAGCCAAGTCAGATTTTTAGGGTCCTGATACAATACATTTTTATAGACGAGCGCCATTTTAGGTGCCTAACTAATCTTACAATACATGTATGTCTTGTGACATTTTTTTTATTTACTGGACCTAAAGAACGTTTTTATAGATAATATCTGTAATATTCTCTAACGTCTATATAATCATAAACCTCACAAAATACGTTTTACTAGCAAGAAAATGTAAAGATTCCAGTATTTGGAAATGTCTCCAAATGGCACACACACACACACACACACACACAAATTGTTTAAGGGCAAGTCAGACCAAAAGAGCAAAATCAACTACCTGAAATTTTCCTATATTCCCTAATTCTGAAAGTGCAAAAGCAGGTTTTGTAAGTTTTAGGGGTAAGATGGTAGGGAAAGAATGGTCATTCCGCATTTATTCTAAAGCAACTAAATACATAGTAATATATCAATGGTAATTACATAGTAATATATCAATACATACATAGTATTTTATACTAAAGTATTTTTATACTAAAGTATATTTATTCTAAAGCAACTAAATACATAGTAATATATCAATATATCATAGTAATATTTCATGTTTCCCTGAAAATAAGACCCAGCCGGACAATCAGCTCTAATGCATCTTTTGGAGCAAATATTAATATAAGACCCGGTCTTATGTTATATAAGACCCTGTATTACATTATTTATATTATATTATATTATATTATATTATATTATATTATATTATATTAATTATATTATATAGTACAGTATACCTGATCTTATATAAGACCCAGTGTTATATTATAGTAAAATGAGACTATCTTATATTAGTTTTTGCTTATATTAGTTTTTGCTCCAAAAGACGCATTAGAACTGACTGTCCGGCTAGGTCTTATTTTCAGGGAAACATGGTATATTCAGAACAAAATTTGTTTAGGAAACATGGTTTGATATTTTGAGTCTTTCAATTGTCCTTGGTTAATGAGTTTCTCTGAAAGGATTTATCGCACCAAGTTAAAAATATAACTTGCCCTTTGGGGTTCCTGCACTAGAGCACTTCACATTCATAATTTTCAGGAAAGTAAGCTTTTTACACTATAGTCTTTTGATGCATCAAAGGATTTTTTGCTTTAAAAACCTGCTCTAATAGTAGTTTCACCTTTTAGCTTGTGCACCTGGATTCTAATTTGTTGGCCTTTCTGTTCATGTATTCCGAAAATGTGGATATAATTGATTATTCTAGCCAACTATCTAGTGAACACCCAGTTTTTCAACTTTGTCTCTTTTGCTGTTTTGAGAGGGATAATTCTTTTTGTGGGGAACCATCCTGGGCATTGTACATTGTTTAGCAGCATAGCTGCCCTTTACCCATGAGTTGTCAGTAACACTGCAATTGTGGAAACCAAAAATATCTCTAGACATTGTCCAAAATGTCTACTGAATCATTGACCAAAGCAGGTATCAGAAGACAGTCCTTACCATTGATCGGATGTGTAACATTGGGTGGTGTTGGAGTTGTGATGCTGTTAGATGACTAATTAGTTGCAATACATATGCAAATGTTGTGATTTTTTTATACATTTTCTCTTAAATATGTCAATTCATTTGTTTTAATTGTGTTAATATGTTCTTGTGATGAAAGATACATTAGAACAAAATCAACTAATAATTAATATGTGGTCATATATTTTCAATGGCACAACAAAGTACTCAACAATAAGACACTCTCTTTAATAAAGGAGAGCATACAGCAGAATTATCACACTTACTGGATGCCACATGGTAACATCAGTATATCTGATTCTGAATTTTACAAACTTCTGTAGTTGCGGTGTGCCCTATTTCTAAATAACAACTACAATCCCGTCCTGTGTTATAGCTAAATGGAAATCGCTTAGAAATCAGTCGAGTCATTTCTTTAAAACATCCCGAGGGATGAAGAGCTAGAAGAGTTAATGTCCTCAATGTATCATTACTTCCCAACCTCCTTCAACACAAAGGAAGTCAGTTATTGGTGTACTGTATATATTTCAACACAGTAGAATAAATAAATGCATATTATACATGTAATTCTAAACATAATTGAATAAAGTAATTTTGTTTCTAAAGCAGCAAACAGATGTGTCTATCAATCAGTTTAAATGCATTGTATTTTACCAAACCCTAGTGAAAAATAAAGCATAAGTGTTGTAACTTGTATGATTTAATGTGCTCTCCAGTGAGAACTTTCTGGGAACTGCTGCCACCTGTTGGTCATAGATTACAATACTCAAGATAAGGGCTCCAGCGGCTAGAGATTCTGTATACACATTAGGAATTTACTACGGCCATTTGCATTTATTAATATTTATGAATATAACTTTTATCACTTGAAATCTAATCATACTTTATTAATATAGTTAGGATATATATTATTGCAGCTGTCATATGGTTTAACTTATAAAAATTTGCTCCAAAATGATTAGGATTTTGAGAGTCAAACTGTGCTTGTGATTAGTTTCAAAAAGGAAACATTTAAGAAGCAGTTTAATGGGTCACAGAATAGTTCTATAACAGATATTCAATAATGATTTCTGCAAAGCTGGTCTTTTTAACCTGCTTTAACGATGACAATAATACTGTTTCAGTGCAGGCACTTGTGTCAAACTAACAACTTCACTGTGGAAAAAGATATAACTGTGTAAACAAATTAGAAACACCAAACCCAACTGTATTTCTAAACAAGAGTGTGGCTCTATATGTTACCATAAGAAAAGACTTTTGCTATGCAAAGAACAGAATAAACATTTTAGTCGGTTACTGCAAAACTGACAAGATGGCAAAATAGGACCATTTATAAGAAGAGCACAAAGAAAGATGCCCAATGTCAAACATCCATTTGGATTCGTTTCCATCTCTGAACTAAAATAGATATGATAAATTTACTGAAGTTTAAGGAAACTCAACCGCAAAATGGCATCAACTATACAACAATGCTGCTCTGAAAGTTATACAATTATTTATCCAATAAGTATTTCTAAGCAAATGTTCTATGTTCTAAGTGTTCTGTTAGGTACCAGCGTCTCTCTTAAGGCATCAAATATGAAAAGGGCAATTCTCTTGTTGAGAAAAAATATGCTTCTCCAAATGCTGCTCCATTTGAATTACTGATAGCTTTGATAAAACTGTTTTGATTTTATCTGTAAAATAAGTAGCAATTGAAAGAATTCTGAAAGCACTGGACCCTGTGAGTTGTTTCACTGTGGCTGAGGATGGCAGAAAGGAGTGGAAAAGAGTTTCAGAGGTTAACATCATCCAGAGAGGCAGAGTGGCGAATGGTGTGAAAAAATCATGAAAGAACCTGCTCTTAACAATGACCTAAGTACTTACAAGCTCAGTAAACTTGCCCAAGTCTCTTAACTTTTCAAGGATTCTCTCCTCTTCATTGAATATCAAGATGTTTAAGTTCCTTTTCAACCACAATAAACCTCTATTCTAATCAAATCTTCATATGTTAAAAATATGATCATTAATCTTATGTGCTCAATAAATCTAACACCCTCCCTTCAATGCCTATATCTGTGTATGGCTGGTGATTCTTTATATTTGCATGGCTCTGTCATTTTGGAAGGCATTAGCTCCAAGCTATGTATATTGATGTATTTTTTTCTTTCCAACTAATATTCTAATACTTAGCATCACATACTGGGGAAATAAAGATAAATAAGAAATCGGTCTTGCCTTCAAGTAGGTAACCATCTAGTATAGAGGTCAAACATAGAAACAGATAATAATATTGGGCAATACCAGGAGTAGTCACAACAAAAACACATAAGAACTCCTTAGTCCAGTCTTATGGTGAGTGAGGAAGGGATCAGAAAAGGAATTCTAAAGGAAGGAACAACATGAGTTTTGAAGAATGTGTGAAAAGATGACTAGGAGTGTACAGAGAAATAAATGATGCAGAAAAATCTATTATCCAGCAGAAGCAATGAAAAGAATAAACACAAATAAAAACATAGTTAAGGACAGGAAAGAGAAGTTTTTGAAAAAAATGCCACACAAAATGGACTATATGGTACTAATGTGCTTAGGAATGAAAGAAACATGATTGGAAAAAAGATAATACATATTGAAGGTATCACTTTATAATTGGTATTCCTTTAATTAAGAAACCAAAGTAAAAGAGAAACAAATAAATACTCCAATGTATAAAAGAATTATATGTGCCTAAAAAAATGTTTTAAATCTTCAGATAAAAAACACTCAGGAAAAAGTTGATACACAGTGATTTTCAAGACGTATGGTGTTAAAATTAGTGGACCTCAAGCATATTCACTGTAGAGAGAGTGACTACAAAATGCTATACCTCGTATCCCATTTTTCTAACAAGGAAGCATCATATTTGAAGGCATGTACTACATATGGGCCTCCTGTTCTGACCTAAAGGTCTTAAAGGTACCAGAGAAAACAGTTTTTCCAATTGATCCAGGCTGGAAAGCAGGGTTAGGGCACTTAATCCTCAGGACTCAGCAGATCCAATGGGTATCTAGGGTCAGAGGCAGACCAGGATGCTTTCTATTTGCTCTTGCAAGCCCTAATAGGGGAATCACAATGCAGTTCCTGGGTTCCCTGGGTTATTCAGAACCCTACCCCTACCACCCTGTTGCACCTCCTCTAATCCCTGTGGACTCATAGACAGTTTACTGTGAAGAGTTGAGTGAACATAAAAGACTTTGAAGTGAATTAACAAATGATTCCATATAATATGCTGGCAGTAACTTAGAGTTGACCTGGTGGGGCCATCACAGAGCTCCTCAGAAGTGGCACTAAGTGAAAAAGACAATCCTCCTGGAGGGCAGATAGCAAAGCAGCATATCTTAAAGTCTATTTTGCCTACAAGAAGATATGATCAGAAGTCAGGATTTACATGGATTTCAGGGGCTAATTGTTTAACCAGCTGGTTAAGAACATGAATGCAACAATATTAGAGTACTGCTGATAAAGATTTTTGGGAAAGGGGATATGGATAGTGTCTTAGCTCAGTGTTATAACAAAATGGCACAGTCTGGGTAGCTTAAACATACATTCATGTCTTATGGTTCTAGAGACTGGATGTTCAAGATCAAGGTGTTAGAAGATTCAGTTATTGGTGATGGCCCATTGACTGGCTTCTCTTTGTGCATGTGGGGAGAGGGAGAAAGAGAGAGAGAGGGAGAACGAGGGGGAGAGGGAGAGAGTGAGGGGGGAAGAGGGAGAGTGGGGGAGAGGGGAGGAGGAGGGAGAGAGAGAGGCAGAGACAGAGACAGAGACAGAGACAGAGACAGAGAGAGGTCTTGATGTCTTTGTCTGCGTATAAGGGCATTAATCTTATTATAAGGGTCCCATTCTCATGACCTAATTAAACCTAATTACCTCCCAAAAGTTCCATGTCTAAATACCATCATATTGGGAGTTAGCAACATATGACTTTTGGAGAGACACAAACATTCAGCTCATAAGAGATAGACCTCTCATATTCAATACTGCCTCTCACTGAGAAACTCACTTCAGTGCAGAGGAAATAAGTGAATAAGTTGAAGTCTATGTAATTATTGGCCTTACCACATAGCCCATGATCCAGTAGTAATCAGCTTTATAAATGATGCAATGGCCTATCCAGAACTGGTTATCACATGAACAGAAGATAACACCTTTTAAGCATGTAGTTCTATCCTGCAGGGTGGAATATATGCTCTGTACCAGCAACCAGAATAGAGTAATATTTTTTCCATAAATTGAATTCATGGATACAGAAGGAATGGGAGCAGTACATATATCCTGTATATACTTAATGGCCCTTTCTGAACATTGCTGTTATTTGTTTGGCATTATTTTTCCAGGTGCAGGGATGAGAATGTCTCCTCTCTCCCCTATATTCAAACTACCTGCTTTTATCCCCCTCTTGGCCCCTTTTTGCTTATAAGCAGTCATTTTCCTAAGTAAGTAATGCCCATGCTGTTGGGGCCGCTAATCTAAAGGGGTTCCAGTCCCAGGTAAACACTGTGCCCCAAACTATCAATTACCAGAGCCTTGGGAAAAGACTTCTCTTATCTAAGTGACCGTTTCTATTCTCCACAATGTCCCGTGCTGCAATCAGAGCTAAGACATGCTCCTGGAGACTCTGGGGCTTCACCTCTGCTACCAGCTCGCTTAGAGAGAAAGAATAATGGAAAACCATAATCTAACTTCCCCAAGATGGCTTCTACAACAGACCTACTCTTAGCCTTCAGGTCTCAAACAAGTTATTTGACTCTTTGATCCTCAGTTTTGCCTGAACAACCTAGATATTTCTCTGAAGTATGGGGTCATGTAACATGAAAAACTAAGGTGGAGAGAGATTAATCAATTTGTCTGTGGAAAGGTAATGAACAAGTATGGATAGGAGACCAGGTCTTTAAACAACCATGTCTTTTCGCATTGATGACTAAACAAAAAGGTATGTGAGCCTGACTTTGAAAACTAACCTTCATGAGGTCCATGTTTCAAACATAGATCTTCATAGAGGAGGTTCTCTAGGCACAGTTTTAGGCATTGAAACTGCAGCAGAGACCAATAAAAACCCCCAAATCCAAGAACGCTGGGTCTTTAATAAACTTCAATTCTAATTAACAATAGCCAATTAATAAAACCAAACAGAAAATAAGTCATTTAACTCCTAGTAGTAAGAAATGACATGAAGACAATTAAATAGCGAAATAAGATTAGACAGTGACTTGGATGTGAGGTAATTTAACTAAGGAAGTTAGAAATGGAAATGTTGGATGATGACAGTTAAACAAAGACGGGAATGCTGAGGAGTCTCTTCCGTGGGAAGAGGCTTCGACTACAGTCGTTGCTGTGGCAGAGTGGAGAAGGGTCAACAGACAGAACATGAGATCTTAGAAGGAAGAAGGCCAGGACCTGTAGAGTTACGGAAGAAGCGTGAAGATGGGGAGAGAGGGTGAACTGTATTATAATTGCAGTGAAGCCACTGGAGTGTTTGAACCATGGGATGGATGAGGTCTGATTTAAGCTTACAAAGATCGCTCTGGATGTTAAAGGGAGAATAAGAGGAAAGAGGGGACCGGGCAGACTAGTTAGACCACAGAACTAATGGTGCTCAGAATGCAGTTGTACAGGTGAAGATAGATGGTGAATAGTAATCAGGTCCAAAATCTTGGAGGTGGAGCCAATAGCGCTTCCTGATGGAGTAGATGTGGAGTGTTTGGGGAAAAAATCATACCTGCCTGAAGCATCCACATGGAAAATAGTTCTAACACTTTTACCAACTTACTAGGATTGACACTATAGCTATGCAATAGTATCATGTAAGGAGAAATATTTAACCATGAATGATCTTTAACTTAATTAACCTCAAGCCTTCAAAATGCTATTCTAATCATTTAATACCACGAACACGAGTTCCAATTAAAGTCTTTTCCTCGTCTTTTGAAATACACAATACTTTAGTTTCTAGCCTTTACAACACAATCTAATCTATCACAACATATCACTGATATTAAGACATTTACTTCTATGGAAATCTTTATAAAATTATACAACAAAAGCAGCAACCTCCTTTCATGCTAATGTTTATAAGGGTTTCTTCTCTTTTAAGATTATGTTATTTTTTTTTTTCTATTTATTCACTAGTTTGTTAATTCATTAAAGAAATGTTTCTTGAGCACCTCCAATGTGGCAGGGAAGGTACTATTAGGTTGGTGCAAAAGCAATTGCCGTTTAAGAGGTTAAAAATAATTGCAAAATCCGCAATTACTTTTGCACCAACCTAATAGTACTTAAGGATAAAATATGAACAATGTACGATGCGGGGTTAAAAAATATCCCTACAAAAAGAAATTTATAATCTAGAGGAGGAAAGGTACACACACACACACACACACACACACACAGTAATTATGAAGCCCTAACAGCTTTTAACTTTTCCAACAACTTTCAAAAGTTGTGTGTAAAAAAATTTCTAGTACCAGCACATCAAAAATATAAAAAAAGTATAAACTTTACAGTTTTTGAATCATGTAATTTTTATAAATCCATATTAAACTGCTATTATATATCATAGACTACTTAATAAGTATCTATATCCTATTAGTGATTTTAAAACAAATTGTTTAATTAACTAGATTATACTAGAAGCACTTTTGGTGATTGCCTTGTAGGGTTTAAAATCATTCCTTATACGCTAAGCCAACTAAGAAAGGAAAAACATTCATAACCAAACACTGATCTAACACACTTTGAGATGAAAAATATATTCCTGGCTCATTTAAAAAATGCAAATGTCAAAACTGATTAGATTTTTGCTGATTAAACAATCTTTCAAAAATAAGTTCCTTTAGTTTCAATGGAAAGAATCTGACAGAAAAACAGATGTAAATGTTGAGCAATTATTAAAAGCAACAGACATCTTTTTCTTTAGTTGACTTTAATTTTTGCATACTGCCTGCTGTACAGTACAGTTCCTTGAACCCAAAAGCCCAGCAGCAAAAAAGGAGAGTACAAAATTCCTAACGCAAACTTAAAAAATAAATAAATAAACATTCGAGGAAAACGAAATGGTGAAAAAACTGAAGCAATAGGGGAGTTTTGTTTTTTTTTAAAAAATAGCTTTACTTATGCATCCACTGGTCATTATATAGCTTCCTTCTAGTATTTCAACATTTAAAATTTGAGTTTTAAGGCAAGTCAGGAGGATAAAAGTTTTTATGAGGATAAATGCTTCACCCAGGAGGTAATTTAGATAGAGTACATATTTGCACTTACGGTCCCAATCACTCCAAAAACAACAGCCTCATTTCCTAGTACCAAGGACACTAGTACATGTCAGAGTACATTTGGGAAGGAATTTCTCCCAGGACCTTGATAGCACAAGTGCAGAAAAAATAAATAAATCTGTCAATGTGAACAAATTAGCCACAAAATCTTTTCTCAGGGCGGCTTTTGTACTCTCACTCGGGTCCTTTGATACCGTGGGATTGCTCACCGCTGACAGTGAGGAGAAGCAAGGGTGGGAGAACAGAGCAGGTACTGACTGAGTGCATATCCTCAGACAGGAGTCTTCACATGCACCTTTCTTTCACCTGGGGTCTGCTGCCCAGGTCTCTCATCCTGCCTCCCGAAGACAGTCCACTCCTCAAATCTTCCCTGAGGGCACTATTTGTTGATAGCAGTGCTAACAAATGACAGTCTGAAATATCACGGAGCCGTTAAAAGCTCAATTAATTCCACTTAAAATAGAAACAATATCTGGATTTCATTCCAATCCAGTTAGACGTATGTCAGCGTGGAACCTGTCAAAAAGCTTGTGGGACTCTTTCATTAGCATCTCACGAGATCCCTCATATAAGATGCTCAATTTAAAAGCTGGCACTTGTATATGGAAAAATGCAGCCCCTTTCTTAATCTCTAAATTTTAAGAAATCTTATTTTTCCATAATTTTCTCCATGTTCTATTTTTTATTTCTTAAGTCTCTCCAAATATTATAATGACATCAAAATATAGCATCTAGTGCAGTGAGCTGTAATTTCCTTTTTTTGAAGTCCCTATTAGTGAATCCTGAAAATGAGCAAAAGGATACACACAGAGATTTGTCATTTTGGTGGTAATGGCTTCTCAGTCTCCAGTATTACATCACTATTTCAGTAAGTTTACTTTCTTTTAGACTAAAGATGGATTAAAGCAGTTGTAACTCAAACGCTATCTATCTACTCGGGTGAAGAGGTCTGGTACTTCTCAAAGACAGTTTATGGAAGTGAAAAAGAAAGTTTCCCACTTCCCGTCAACCTCTTCTGCCATCCTTTTATTCTTTCTAACCCTCCATCTCCAACATCTGAAATATGATCTCTGAACCACAGGCTATGAAGAAAAGAGCACAGAACATTTTTGATGAGAACAGATCTTTATGCTAGACACTCCTGAGAAAAGGACAGAAAGAGCACAATTAATAAAACAACTTGTACATGAAAGGATTATGATATAATATGCAGGGCATTAAACAGGGAAAATTCCCCTCACCATATCTTCAGGTTGGTTTGGGCAAACTCCTATATTGACACAGATGGAAGTGCTATAGAATTTCTCAATTCTTCTCAGCTCCATGATTCTCTTGCTGAGAGAGATAAAAATGCAAACACAAAAAGACAGAATATACGGGGGGGGGGGGGACAAAATTACCTAATTTTTTAAAAAATAAGTGTCCCATGGAGTGTATATTTGAGTTCAAAGTTATTAAAAACGTTACACAGCATTTTTTCTCATCACACATTGACTCCAAATTATATACTTGTATGCCATTAAGACAAATAATGCTTTAATACATTCAAAACAACTAGAATGCTCATTTTAATCTACAATAGAATTTCATACATTGAGTAATTCTGTATTTTTGTTGTTTTGTTTTGTTTTGTTTTACTTACTAGGGACTAAACAGCCATGTTCTACTTAATTTCAAATTAACTCCATGGTTGTAAATTAGGAGCTTAAGAGGCCCATGGATCTTTCTGAACATTATAATAACATTTTCCATAATTCGAACAGTGAATTCCAATGAGAAGGACTGAGATACGTGGCTTATACAGCCCTTTAAAAATCTTTACCTTATTTTATTAAAGAATAATTTATTTGGTGTGTGCTCTGTGCAAGGCAACGTGCTGACCAAAAATGATACAAAGTTAGGAAATTTGCAGGTTACTAGAAAATACACTTTGGAGAGTCCTTTACATTTATAGAACCCCTTTCAGTGGCAGGCACTTTACATACATCCTCTCATTTAATAAACACAACAATCTTATGAGCTGGTTTTACAGGACGCAGAGGATAAGGCACATCCAAAAGATCTCTCACTCGCACATGAATCTCTACCTCTAGTAGATGGCAAAGTTGAGACTTGATTCTGGGTCACTGTGACCCAAAGCCATTGAAAGCTCTATCTATTATAAAATTATGCTAAATGGCTTGCAATGATAATTTAATGACTAGAAATTATCAGAAGTTTCCTTGATTGTTTGTTCCATTATCATATTTAAGTTCACAGGAATTAATACAGTCAAGTACATTTAGAATTGTGAAACTAGGAAGGAATTTCACGTGTCCAGGTAAAATGAAGTTCAGCCGAAAAAAAGAGAAAAATCTAATAGTAATAGAGGTTTAAACAAGGTAGAAATTCCTTGCAAGTAAAGAAAATCTGCAAGAAGCTAGTGTAGCATTGACATAGATGCTGCATGAATGTTCAGGGACGTGGGCTCCTTCCATATCACTAATAGGCCATCCTTAGGTATAGCCTTCTTTGGGATTCATAACTGCTGCCATAGTTCCAGTCCTCACATCTGTATCCCAGCCAGCAGTATGAAACAAAAAAAGAAATAGATGGAGAGGTTCAGCCCCTCTTTAAGGACTTCTTGAATGTATTCCTAAAACTACTGCTCATTAGCCAAAATTAAATTATATGTCTACACATTGCTACAAATATTCAGGAAGAAGGGGAGAATGGCTATGAGGAGGCAATAAAAGTGCCACATTGAGAAATAAAATAAGAAACAAGTCTGCTTTCTCCTTGTGGAGCCCAAATTTGTGTCAAAATTAACCATCTCATCAGGCCTGAAGATTCAACTTTATTATTATTATTATTATTTTTAAGTGCTGAGTTTCATCTGGGGAAGGAACACAGGGAAAATACAATGGCCTTTGACCTTCTCTCTCCCTGGTATCCTCAGTCTGCCTTAGACAGGCTGCCATGTGAGGACGTGTAGAAATAGGCTCATGTTCAGCTGTTACACTGGCTGTCACGCCAGAGACCACTCAAGGCATTTAGAGGGGTGTCTTCTTTTCAAAGTCTCACCAGGCTCACCTTTAGGAGCCTGTCACAGCCTTGGCCTTAGAAGCTGTTTGTCGTGAGGTGGCATGGTCTTTCTACTCATGTCAGATCTGGCTTAACAGATTTACAGGAGTCTCTGATTTCCAAGCCATGTCCTTATCAGTAAAATAATAAATAAAAATGTGTCAAGCACTCTAGTTATATACAGTGGCTTTTCATAAGTTATATTCATGTTCTAATAATCCATTCTATTACATATAATGTAAATCATAAAAAGAATACAATAATGTCAATATAATAATAGCAATAATAATAATAATAATAATAATAATAATAAAATATAAAACAAAAAACAAGCATTAACTGGTAGTTCTGATCTCTTATTCCTGGACTCCAATGGGTTCTCTTGTCCAATCCTTGGAAAAGGCAACCCCATTTTAGAGACTACTGTTCTAGAATGTGAACCTTGGTTCTAAAAATTCCCCCTTAATCATGTACCCACCCTCCTCTGAACTCTGCTTCCCCTTATGATGGCACTCCTTCCAGCTAAATCATCTCCACTGTATGCACTCAGACAGCTGCAGTTCGTGAGAGTAGCTCTTGAACACTTTTTCTAAAGGAAGGGCTGTTTCTTAAAACATTACGACGTATTTTCAACACACACAAAGAGTTTTTAAATGCGCACTGATTTGCTCACACTGACCTTAATCGCTCCCTTTACAGTTTAAGGCTTCCGTATCCTGATCTGTCAATAGTGGGAGTGGAAAACATCTGCTACCATTCTATGTGTATAATTTCTTCAAATAATGTGAATATCACTATTATATGAAATGGCCACTTGTCTAATTTAAAGGCATTTATTAATTTGCTATTGGTGTCCTAGTGCATTTTGCTGATCAGAATGACGAAGAGTCATTAGGATGCAAATCTACCCAAGATATATAACCGCCTAAGGAAATGAATGCTCTTTGATTGTTTTAGGGATTCAAGATGAAGCCTGTGAATTCAGCCCAAGCACCCAGCAGATTTTACAAAGCTGCAATTTCAGGCAGGCACACTGGTCCATTCAACTCCACTCCAATCATAAAGAAACAGGCATGCTGGAGATCCCAGAGACTAGAGAAGGTTTAACTACGGGAGCCATTGCCTGATTACTCCAATATTTTCAGATCATCCTTGTAATTCCCTGGAGCCTGCATTCTCTAAAGGAGTCTCTGAACAGTGAAAATGACACCCCCTTCCCCCACTGCAGGATAAACAGGTTTTGCTCAGTGTCCGTGCCTCTGAAATTAATCTAGGGCAAAACTGCTGTCCTTCTCTTACCTCCGTCCCTTAAGAGTGGTCCCTCAATGGGACCAGTGAAGCTTTCTGTCATTAGGTTTGGCACGTTTAGGAGCAAGTATAATGGTTCAATTACTTAAGCAAATCTATATGAATGTAGGCAAAATTCAGAAAGATTAAACTTCTGAAAAGTATAATTCACCATAGTAGTGTTCTTTGAGGATTAGACCAGGAATCCTGTAAAAGAAACTGTGTATTATTTTTTTCTGTATGGTTTTTAAAAAATCATGAACCATGATGTTGGCATCCCATAGCCTCAAAAGTGAAAAGTCTAATTATCTGCCTTTAAGAGTCACTGAAGTAGGGTGGAGGGGTTGGGGGGCCTATTTAGGGGAATAGGTTGAGTAGAAAGCAAGAAGCCCAGACAAAAACATGATTCCCCAAGATGGAGGAGAATATGTTGATGGGTCCTTCAAATGGTAGAGAGCATTATCTTATTCCCTGGATATGCCCTTGGATTTGTCGGATGCAAAGGAGGAAATGGCATACATTAAACCTAGGGGGCCAGACACTAGATCTCTGGCTCCTGGGTTGGACGAAACCCCTCATGCGCACGCTTGATTGGGAAGCAGTGAGGCCAGTCCACTGGGCTTGGACAATAAGCACCCAGAAATGTCAATGTGGGAGGGAAAAGGGGGCCCCCATCAAGTGCTCTGGAATGACCCTTGAAAGAAGAGATGTTGAAAAGAAGACAAATTGAACCTATTCCAACCTAGTGAGTGGGTCTTGAACAGATATCATATAATTTTTTTAAAAATTCAAGCATGGTCATTTATATACTCACAAAGTAGGATTAAAAAAAAGTACACTAATAAAATAATGTTTCATGTCAGTTTGATGTTATTCATTTATAGTCTGCCTCATTTGAAATTCAATGGTAAGATGTCTCTTTTTCTAACCCTTAAGTTATGACAGAAAGTATCTGCAAATTCAACTATGGCAATTATTATTATTTTTGCTCATCATGGCTAAGGCTGGTATCTCATATGTACCCTGTTGGCATCCCCTAAATAAAAATTATTTTATCTATAGTTCATGTACGGTTACTTATCTGATAGCGTTTGAGTAAAAGTTATGAATTGCATGCTGTCCTCAGTAGCATGATGAAATCACTCACTGTCCCACTGTCCAGCTCCAGCCAGACCTGTATGTGAATCCTCCTTCTGTCCAGCATCTCCAAGCTGTAGAAGCTACCTGCCCATTCGTCACTTAGTAGCTGTCCCTGTTATCAGATCTACTGTCGCAGTATCACAGTGTTTATAACCCTTATTTTACTTAACAATGGCCCCAAAGCACACGAGTAGTGGTGCTGGCAATTAGGACATGCCAAAGAGAAGCCAGAAAATGTGTTTCCTTTAAGTGAAATGGTGACAGTTCTCAGCATAATAAGAAAAAAATTGTTTGCTGAGATTGCTAAGATCTGCAGTAAGAATGAATCTTCTGTCTGTGAAATTGGGAAGAAGGAAAAAGAAGTTTATGCTATTTTTGTTGTTGCACCTCAAGCTGCCAAAGTTATGGTCGCAATGTGTAAGTGTTTAGTTAACATGGAAAAGGCATTAAATTTGTGGGTGGAAGACATGAACAGAAAACACATTCCAAATGATGGCAAATAATTCTATTTAAATGTTGGAAAGGACGCCCTTCACAGAACAGGAGTTTTAAAATCATCAAATATCTTTATTCAGATATTTTCTAAATCCTATTTTTTTACCCTACCTTCAACACAGAAATATAATGAACAAGGATGGGATTGGGCTGGACCTCAATATTCAACTAAACAAGAAAACAGACACTTTCCTAGTCAACTGCTGCCTGCAAACCATACAGGAGATTATAGCACCGTGGCAACCCTCACCTTTCTCACATGTTAATGTGATGCAGTTTCTAGAATCGGTGTCTAACAAATGCTGATATGCCCTGTGTGTCTATTTCATAGGTGAATGGGTGAGTCCCTGTGTCACACACTTGGACCACTGAAAGAGGTCAGTCAAGAGAGATAAGGAGAGTAGAACAGTATTTTTATCATTACAGACTCACAGCATGTGAGTAAATGGTAAGCAGTATTCAACATAAAGAAAAAGTTCAAAACAGATCTGAAATCCTCACCACCTTCTGAAGCTTGTTTTTCATACCAAATCAGACAAGGCTGTGGCCACTATTACATGTGTGCGTGGAGACACTAGTTAGAAGCCACAGAAGTATTCCACCTTACTTTTCTGAGCGTCTGCTATTGGAGCTATCACTGCAGCTGACAAGAGCCCTGTACTCTCTTGCCAGGAGGCAAGACTCGTCCAGGGAGCGGTACTCAGAGTGATTGCACATTCTTTCCTTGGAGCTATGACAAGAGCTGATCTTGTGCTGCCAAGTCCACTTATGCTAGCCATCACTGCCCCCTTGTTTCTCAGAGAATGAATGCTAGAAGCCTTGACTTCTTAAGAGAGTACCGAAATAAACCTGCCATATTAAATAAGGATGAACATACATTTATACATTTTTATTCTCAGAGCCTAGTCAAGTCATATCTTAGATGTTGTCTAGTAAATAATTATTTATAGAGTAAATAAACTCTTCCCCTGGAAAATACACAGGGCAGTCCTGCCAAGCTAATCAACTGAAAACAGTTATGTAAATTAAATAACTAACTTTCCTTTTAGTCTAGCCTTTCAAGTCTCTATAAAAAAGACACCAGCCTACTTCCTTATGTCCTTTCCTCCTTTTACCAAACCTATAGCCCTGAAGTTAAATTAGTATATTTTCTTATTTAGCTGATTCATCAGAGGCTTTCAAAAGCTTCAAGTGTGAAAAACTGGCTGTGCATTGGACGGTTACCTTACCCTTCATGTGAAAATTATACGTGCTAATTAATGGCAGGGACAAAATGTACAGAATTGTTTATTTCATGAGTTTCTCACCTAACAAAAATAAATATTATGTAAACTTGGAATGTTGCTTCAAACTTATGTTCATGCATTCTTAATATAATATAAACTGATAAATAAGAAATTCAATGGAAATTACCATGGATCTCTTTTGCTTTAATGTTACAGATATTTTTTGATTCTTTATAAATAATGGAATATCAAACAATTAGTCATTATTCCGAGATATTAAATGGTAAAAATCACTTCATCCAATATCTATTTTCACATAAATGGTTCACTTTCTAGTCATTAAAATATTTTCTTGCATGTATGCAAAGACATCTAGTAATATAATTAATTTGATAGGTTTGGCCCAATGTAACAGTGCACAGCATATAATATCACAAGTCTGTATAATTTTGGAGCTTAATGCATCCTTAGACATCATTCCTTTTTTTCAAATGAGGAAACTGGGACTGAAAGAAGTTCCATGACTTACCCAAGGTCAAACAGTTCTGTAACACAGGTCAGTTCTAGAATGAAGTCTCTTATCTTCTGGTTCAATGTTCCTCCGTTACAATCGACTTCCTTCAACATGCACAGCAAAACTCCATCAGAGACCTTGAGAAAGAAAGATTGACAAAATATAAAAAATGTCTAGGTTTGAAATATTGTGAAAGATGTGCTGTTTAGCTATTTAGCATTAGATTAAAATGTGATCCAAATAACCAAACAAAATTATTAGTAATTTTGATGACTCTTCAGCATTTGAATTGTTGATTCCAAAGTAATGCTACAACAAACTATATTATGTAAAAACTGGTACCACATATAAATGAAACATTTATTTATGCAAATGTTTCATGCAAAATGTTTAGTTTGTCTTCTACCTTAAAATAAATGCTGACTAAGAAAGTGTTTACAATAGGCCTGTCTTGTAATCTAGATTTTTAGTGAAAGTGTTTCAGTTTGCATAGACATAAGAGAGATATGTGTTGATGCCAGAAATTAAAATAATAATAAAAGAACTGTTGTTAAAACTATTGTTAATTTGTTGTTTTATAATGTTAAAAAGAGAAAACAACTAATACATGTAGTTTTATTAAAAATGAAATAGACCATGTTCAATTCATCACCAGTTAAAATGATTAGTATTTTAATTATTGATATTTTACTATTGATATTTTCTTCCATAATGGAGGTAAGTGTGATAAATATGCTGTGATGTGTGAGAATATTGTTAATATGCTATGGTGTGAGAATATTGAAGTCCTGTTAAAAGTGTTATCTGCAATAATTCTCACTTAAAATACGTTATGCAAGGTGGTGCTGATTTCTTAATTTGCTTGTATGAAATTTAGCCCAGGAGGGTAATCTAAGAAATTCAAGTACTTAATAAAGTTGGCTTTCTCCTTTGAATAATTCATCCTTATATCTAGCTGCAGTACCTGGCAACTTTCCACTCTCCTGTCTCCTTGTTACTCATAATGAAAAATAATATACCTTAAAAAAATTCATATCATTAGGCTGCAAAAAAAGGTCTACATGTACAAATAAAATTTCTGTTATTAATAGTAGCATAAAGTTGGTGCTCTTAAAAATAAAGCAAGACTTCTGGTCAAGATGACAGTAGGTAAACACTGTGCTCACCTTCTGTAAGGACCACATCAATTACAACTAAACCACAGAACAACCATTATTGAGAATCACCTGCAGTCTAGCTGAACTGAAGCCTGACAAGTCCAGACATACAGAAAAAGCCACCTCGAGACTGGTAGGAGGAGCAGTGATGCAGAGCAAGCTAGTCCCACACACCCGCAATGACCATTAAAAATCTGGCAGGTATCTTGGCTGTGGAGTTTCCCCACTTCCCCTTCCCCCTCACCCCCCCCCCCCCGAAGAGGAGTGAGGGGTCCAAGCTCCTCCTCAGTCCAGGGTTTCAGTGCCAGGAAAAGAAGTCCCCATAACTTCTGGAGGTGAAAAACAGCAGAGATTATGGCTGACAGAGATGGAGGGATGCTGCACTCCCAGGTGTTCCTCTTAAAGGGATGTGCATGGACTTACTTGTGGACATACTCACTTGCTCTGAGCTCTGGCACTGCGGTAGCAGATCAGAAGGTGCCAGGGAAATACGGGGAGAAGTTGTCTAGCTCCAGGGTGAGGGCTGGAGGGGCAGCTTTCTGCCAACTGAGAAGCTGGCAGAAGCCATTGTTTCTTTGTTGGGCCCTCGCCCTCCCTACAAGCAAATGCAGGGAGACACCATATCTGAGTCCCCACCAAACTGAATCTCCACACTTTTCGTGTGCCCCACTTTATTGATTCCCTGAGACCATGCCCCACCAAACTTTTGGGTATACCCAAGCTGCTTACAGTGGCTTTTCCATGTAAACGGCCTGCCTTGGCTCACATGCTGCGGACTTCCCTAAAACCTCTCAAAGTTTCACAAAACCCAAACAAGCAGTGTCTGGCTCCTACATGTCCCATACCTCTTGCTAATAGCACTAAGCCCAATACTAGTGACAGCTGGCCTTGGTTCATGACTAAGCCTCTCAAGGCACCTCCAAGTACAGCGCTGGTGGTGGCCATCTCTGGGTTCTTTGTGGCTCATGCCAGGTGGCCTTGGGCAGGTACAGACTGTGGCTGAACTTGGCCTGCAGTGGGTCCTGTCCTAGGAGGCCCAGTGGCCAACTTCTGCCTGGGCTGGAGCAACAGCTGGCCACCTCCAAGGACAACACACCCAAAGGGCAGGCTGGGAAGGCACCACAGCCTGGTAAAGAGAATCCTGTTCTGTAGCGTCAGCCCCTCCACAACAGCTCCACCACTGTAGTCACAGCCAATCCTCACAAACAATCAGCCTGAAGGTCAATCCCTCTCACTGACATGCAAACAGCAATCAAGTCTCAACTATAACAGAAAGGCACACAACAACCTACATAACACACATACCTGGAGCACCTGGCTCAGATGACCAGAGAGACTATGGCCCTGGGCCCCACAGAACACCTACTACATAAGGCCACTCTACTATCATGTTTCCCTGAAAATAAGACCTAGCCGGAACGTCAGCTCTAATGCGTCTTTTGGAGCAAAAATTAACATAAAACCCAGTCTTATGTTATATTATATTATATATGACCCGGTCTTATTTTATTACAATATATATAATTTTATTTTACTATAATAATATATAATTTTTGCTCCAAAAGACGCATTAGAGCTGACGTTCCGGCTAGGTCTTATTTTCAGGGAAACACAGTAAGACCAGGAGCTTGCCCAAGTATCACCAATGTTTAGCAAATGTAATTCGTAAATACTAGTTAACTAATGACTAATTGGTAAAGATGTGGATAATATGTTAAAACTCTCATAGTCTGTAATAATTTTCATGCTTATGAAAACAAAACAGAAAAAATAACAAAGAAAAGTAAAAACAAAGAGATCTTAAGCACTATCAGGTTAAAGAAAGACAGTATTTATGTGGATAAATAATCACTAAGACAGAGCAAAACATATCCTAAGTATCTCTTCCCCTAAGTATCTCTTCCCTAAGTTCCTAAGGAATACTCAGGGTATTTCTACTGAAATCTTCCATAGGCATTGGAAGTTAACAGAGAATCCAAGTGTCCTGCGGGGTCCCGCTCCCTACATAAGAATACAGGATATGGTGAGGCCGAAAAGGAACACCAACAAAGCCATGGTTGGGGGGTTCATACCAGTATAGTCTCGCTGGTGGCTGGGTTGGAGATACAGGAAGCAGGCTGTGGGGACAGAGCCAGGAGTGCAGTTTCCAGGCTCTCGGCCTCACATGGACAGGTGCTGGCTCAGGTAGTAAATGGCCATCAACTGTGATTGGATGGCCATCAGCTGTGGCTAGTTGACTGTCAGCTGTAACCAGTTAGCCATTGGCCACTAATATAACTGCCGTGGCTATGCTAGCAGGAAAATGGAGTTAGCAAGAAAATGGTAGCTGAGCTAGCAAGCGCAGATTTCAGTTAGCACAGAGGGTTGCAGCTATCAAGTAAGGTTGGTTGCCAGAGAGAAGTGGACGGCAGGTTGCAGATAGTGTGGCTCCTGCTTCCTGTGTCTCCAACCCAGCCGCCAGAAAGACTATAGTGGCATGACTCCCCCATCTATGGCTCCATGGGTGTTCCTTTTTGGCCTCACCATGTCCTGCATTCTTATGTGGGGAGCAGGACCAGAGACCCTGCATGAGTCCCTGCATGACACAGGCTCCACGCGGTGCGCAATCTGCAGTCTGCTTCTCTGCCAACCAACACCACTTGCTAGGTGCAATCCGCATTTCTCTGCCTGCCAGCAGCCAGCTAACCAACCAACGAACCAACCCCTTAGCCTAGCCACGGCAGTGATATTAGTGGCTAATGACTAACCGGTAACAGCTGATGGCCACACTGCCACAGAGGATGGTCATCTGATTACAGCTGATGGCCATCTAATAACCAAGCCAGCACCTTTCCACATGAGGTCGAGAGCCTGGAAACTGTTCTCTGGGACTCTGTCCCGACATAAGTGAAGTCTTTTTGAGGTACTGCATATCTTTGTCTATTTAACTACAGAAGAAAAAAAAAAATCTTTATGGAGACGTGTCTTCTGAAGAGTAGCAATTTCAAGATCAAATAATATCCAGTCACAATTGACAGGTCATTCATAAATTGTTATGGATTTCAGCTGATAATGATGAGCTCTTTCGCCCTTTGTAACTTGCATGCATTGATGACATAGCTGGGGAAAGAGAGCTATCTCAGGCTCTGGAACAGAGGTTTTCCTCAGTAGGAAGCTAATTAAGCCACTCAGGGGCTCTAACCCCTGAACTTGCCCTCATTAGCACCGTGCTGAAACCATTGAAGCCAACTAACCAGAAAGGCCTAATGGCCAAAATACTCTGATTGATATTCCATCTCTCATTTTCAGTCAGAGAGGAATCAGCTATTGATATTTACCGAAAATAGTGATGAATTCCACACCTTAGTTAAACAGATACTTCATATGGGATGTCAGAGTAATAGTCAAACACCTTTAGACTTTGCAGATAAGGTCTCATTGTTCTGTGAATTATAGAATTTTCCCAAATGAACTGTGCCTCAGAGTTAGAAAACTCATGACCAAAGCACAGAGCGCTTAGTTTAGCATTTAAGAATACAGACTAAGAATAAAGACAAGAAAATTAGACCACAATAGTCTATTTGACCTTTTAAAATTAAATAAATACTATGGTTAATGTCACTAATTTACTGCAATGCTATTTTTCTCTGAAATATTTTCCTAAAAATGAGCAACCACATTGCGTGTGTGTGTGTGTGTGTGTGTGTGTGTGTACTGTGTGTGTATACATATAAAACAGCAGTTAGGGAATATTTTTAATCTATATTTTCCCCATAATCTGAATGCCATCATATGCACCAAGGCAACAAGTGAAAAAGTATATTGAGTGCTTTCAATAAATGGGCATTCTACTCTGAGTTTTGGGTGTTCTGAAACCTGTCTTGCTTACTCCACTTGCACTTCTTCTGTTACTTATTTTGTGTTCAAGTGAAAAATGTTAACCCTTGATGATTGGCAAAAAGAGTATAAGGGATGGTACTGAACTTATCACAAAGAAAACAATGGAATAATATACTAGGCTGATGTTAAGTTTGCAGTAGATCAAGGAAATAGTACAAGAAACAAAAGGTAGGTCACTGATAAACTAGGAAATGGTAGAAGTCCTTTGACATTTTGAAGGGCATAATGAAAATCATTGCAGTCCGGGATGGAATAACGGGCTGACCAATAGTCATCTAAATACCATGTTTCCCTGAAAATAAGAAGACCTAACCAGAAAATAAGCCTTAGCATGATTTTTCAGGATAGCACCCCCTAAACATAAGCCCTAATGTGTCTTTTGGAGCAAAAATTAATATAAGACCCGATCTTATTTTCGGGGAACTACTATAGTATCTGGAAGAAATTTCAGGCAGGATCATATTATCACTCTGGAGGAATTGAAGGGAACCAAAGAGCAACTAAAAAAGATCGTAGAAACTATATATTTTTTTGAGAATATGTTGTATTGTCCATGTTCATCCCTCCCATTTTCTAAAACTGCATTCCCTGTGTTCAACAATATAATGTCTATACAGTTAGTTTTAGAGTAGCACAAAAGCTTTCAACTATGCTAGTATAAAATTAGCTCATCTAAAAGCTTCATCAAAGAATCGAGAGAATAACTGAATATTGCATTACAAGAAGACCTCGTGGTCTCAAACAACTAATTTTTAAAAAAATATTTTGGCTTGACTCTCAGCTTTGTCCATGACAGAGTAACTAGCATCATACAATTTAAAAATAAGACAAAATATAGGAAGCAACTGTTTTCAGTCTTTGTACAACACATAGCACAGGACAATGATCCCTGAAAAAATGGAAATAGGTGAGCCCAATGACTGCCCACCATTCTGCTGAAAGATATTTTCCAAATCTTGACAAAGAGAATCCAAGAAGAGAATGAAAATCTCAGCGAGATGAAGAGGCAGAGATTAAAGGATGGAGATGCTTAGGAAATTGGATATTGTGGAGCATGGTAACAGAGCAGAGAAAACTATGCAGAAAAGAAATTCTAAAACTCTTCTTAGGGATATCTGTAAGTCTTTCATCAAATACTAGACTATGCATGCACAGGACAAGAGTTTACAAAAAAAATCGGCTTGGTTTCCACAACAGGGATAAAATTATATTGTCTAATCTAATATTTTTAATATGGAAATTTGTTCAAAATAAGGTTTTTTTGACATATATATATAATGTATGTGTATATATATAAATGCAAATAAGTAAATACGTTTACATTGATGTATAACATTTCTTTATAACATTTTCATTATTATAGAAACCTGAGGAAAAATTTTGAGTTCCCTTTAGGGGCATTTAATTAACACGTTGCGTACGGCGGGGTTTAAATCCCTCGTGAAGATTCTCGTGATCCGTTCGCAACGTGTTAAAATCCTTATAACAGACTGGAGTGACATAATACTGAGAACACTAATCGCAAACTCTAGACATTTATATATCTATATCATATATATATATATATATGTATGTATATATATACATACATATATATATATTTCAGGAGTTTGCAAACTTTTCTGTAAAAATAGTAAATATTTTAGACATTGCAAGCTCTATGATCTCTGTCACAAATACTCAACTCTGCCATTAAAATGCACGAGATGTTATAAACAATAGCTAATGAATAAGTGTGTCTGTGTTTCAATAAAACTTTATTTACAAAACAGGTGACTGTTGGATTTGGTCTAAAATCCATTATTTTGTGACTCTGCTATATTTGTTGATCCCTTAATGTAACACCAACCTGTTGCATACACAAAAGAGTGTGTATTATGTGATTCCATGTTAGAACAGACAAAACTAATCCACAATAATTGACATCAGAACAGTGGCTGCCTCTGGGCTTTGTTCAGGAGATTACCTGAGAAAGGATACAAAGGAGACTTGGATGATGGAAACTTCATGTCTGCTAGGCATGTGGGTACATGAGTGTTTACATTTTTCAAAACTCAGATTATGCCAATTTTCATGACACTAAATCAATACATAGAATTTCTAGGGAGATGCAACTTTTCACTACTAGATATGAGGAATCAAATAGAAAAGCTGAATGAAACTAAAGAAAGTAAGATTGCTATCAGATTTAAATATATATATTTTTTAAACGCCCCACTGTTTCACGTGTGTGTATATATAATATATATATATATATATATATATATATATATATATATATATATATATAGTTCCTTAATGTCTTAGGTTTTTAAGCTTGTGTTTGAATGTGGCTCTACCACTTATAAACTGTGTGGCTGTGGGTAAGTCACTTAATCTTTTGGTTTGTGAGATTCTTTTGTGTAAAATGTAGATAATATCTAAGAAATATAGTTTTGGGAAGAATCACTGACACAATACAGGAGAGATTTTAGAGCAATACTTGAGACATACTGTGGGCTCAATAAAAGTTAACTGTTACTGTTCTTGTTTTGTCAAACATGACTATGGATGAAGATATTGATATTGGTCCAGAAGCAAATACAGATATGGATAGAAAACATTACTAAACATTTTAATAATGGTTTTCCCTCAGCAGTAAAATTATGGGTGATTTTTAAATACTTTCCTGCTTTGTACATTTCCACAATAAAAATTTTATAATAAAAAAAGTTAAATCTTAAAACAAAAACAAAAAACAGTTATCTTCCTAAATCCCAGGCAAACATTCCAATGCCCTCCAAGGTAGTCCAGCTGTCCTTGAGATATGCAGACATCATCCTAAGTGAATTCTGTGCTACAACTGTGAAAATATCTCCTCAATAATTAAAGCATTAGCCAGTTGGCCTTTTCCATAAAATCATAACAGAAATGGCTGATCACCACATTATGCAGGAAATTCTGTATCCCATGGCTGGAGATTAATAGAATGGCATATTCCATTGACATTGTCATACTAAGCAACAGTGTTCTCTCCATGAAGCCGCAGAAGTGGGTACGCTGTTCTGAGCCAATCTAAGGTGATTACCACGGAAACAGCACTCATTTTACTAACAGCAAGGCGTATTATCCTTCATGCATGGTGTAGCATCATCCAGTTTTAATAAGAGTCTGAAAGTGAAACTGAGGACATCTGAGAAAAGGACCCTAAATCCTGTGGAAAGTATTTTGTCACCTCTTACTTGTTTATCACTTGTGTGTCAAATAGCCATCACAATTCTACTAACAAACAATTCTGTGTTTACTAGGAGGGCAAGTAGATACACCATAACGAAAAGAAGGCAATGTTAATATTACGGCTTGAAAGTTTGATTAGAGTAGTAGAAAAATCATCTCTTTTATGCTGTAGTCATTCCAAAGGGGTGAGGGGAACAGAAGACAATTTTATATTAGGATGGCATAGACAAATCAGAAAGTAGCATTTTCAATTATAGTTTTTGGTGAGAGTTAGTGAGTGTCATAGGTCAGAACTGGCTTAGTATAAGGAGTATTCTAGGGCCTGGGATAGCCGTACAACTCTCCAATGCAGTCCACCCTTCAGGCAGAGTGCTCTTGCTAAAACACAAATCCTTCAAGTTCAAAATCCATCGGAATCTCCACCATCACCTACACGATAAAGGGAAAACTGTTTTACTTCGCTGGCAAGAGCCTCCAAATCACATAATACCTATTTGCACTCCTATCAGCACTCCGGAGGCTTCAGCAATTTGGTGGTTCTTGTGATTCCTTAATGCCTTGCTTTTCCACACAGCAACGCCTCAGCACATGTTGTTTTGCCTACATAAAATGACCCTGTCTCCTGCTTTGTTCACCTGAATTTATCCTACTCATCGTTTACAATTAGGTTTTTAAATTTTCCCAGTGCCAGACAGTTAATTATCCCCACTTTATGCTGTTCATACTTTACACATGGGTATAACGTTAACATAGATTATTGGTACATTTGTTTGTCTTCTAGAGGATGGTGTGTTTCCAGCAGGGCAGAGACTTAGTCTTGATTACATCTGTATCTCTCTGCAAGGTAAGTAGTAGATGTTCTATAAAACTGTATTAAATGTTGACCATTAAATAAACTAGGACAAACAATCAATACTTTTTAAAAAATCATTACAATATTAAATTCGGAGGAAAACTATAGATTAACAAAAGGCATAAAATTGAATTACTCAGTAGTTCTGGGCCTAATTTTCCTAGTGTTTTATCAGCTGTATCTCTATAAACTAAAATGTATTTCTATCTATAATCTTTCAAAGTATTTGAGTAAGACTTAGAGCAACATTGCTCCTTTGACCTAATTGAAATCCAACAGCCAAAGAGAATCATAATGACAACCAAGTGAAAGACTAAGGTCGGACTGGACTGTTTCTCACTTGAATGCACTGAGGCTATTGACTGGTAGGTGCATTCTACTTGCAAAAGAGCAGCTTTCCATGCACATGTCATAATTACTCCAGGACAAAAGCATCATACCAAGGCCTTCTGGGAATAATTTAACCTCCAATAAAGATTAGTTTTCCAGTTATTATTCTGTTTAACTGAAATGGGGTCCACATAGTCTTTTTTGACATTTTAATTATAATGGAAAGTTTCCTATTTAATGTATTTTCCTCTGTGAGTAGTATGACTGATCTACCTCTATAACTCTCCCCACAATCCTTTTCCGTACTCTTGTCCCAGCCAATGAGAATAGCCCAGAGCCTAGTTAAGCTTTCCAGCTCTCTCAATTAATATCATGTCCCTAGAAAAAGCATCTACCAAAGTATGCTATGTGCAACCCCAATTCCACAGGATGTCAATATTTATTATATGAAAAGAGGATTCTGTGATTAAATAAGTTACTGAAGAGTAAAAAGGCTTCTTTCACCAGGACTCCTCAGAACTTTTATTACATCAAAGTACATCAAAAATCTTGTACCTTAATATATGTGGATATATTTACAGCAATTACTGCATATATGACCATGACACATTTTTTTTTCCAGAGTACCTCTCAATGTACTAGTGGCCTATGAAATATACTTTGAGGAACTCTGCTCTCTCCCCCAAAAGAAGGGTATAAGGAATGTGAAGTATTTCAAGAGTATCATGGCAGTCTACTCACAGTATGACAAGGTCAATGGAATGACATCAGTTGACAGTGGACCATCTCACCAAAGTAATATGTGTTCCCTTAATAAGAAAGATGCACATATGTGAATAGTCAGATGTTCAGTCATTTTTCTTAGTCACATTTAAATTGTTTTCCCAAATGAAAAAAAATGGAGATTGATTTTTTGGAGATCATTTGCCTATGGTTCTTTGTTGTGCAGAGAGGACATAAGGGTCACCTAAGAAGATTTTGTAAGTTAATATTGCCCCTATTGCTACTTATAGGATCTGTGGTATGGGTTCCTGATTCTGTGGATGGCAGGCCAATGTCAATATGGAAGGTGACCCAAGAGATTCTGAGACACAGATACAGGCAAAGATACATTCATGTTTGGAAACACTGCTCTCACCCCAATCTTTTTCTCAGGCAAGGAAACAAATTTACCCAATGCCAGATTTGGGTATATACACATGTACCCATGCTCACCGACCTGGATGTCATTTTGTCATCACTAATTCATGTCTCATATTTTGTTCCTATACACTTCAGCTCAAAATGGAAATTATAACTTTGAGTTTTACAAGACAGACAGAATTTGGATATCTGATATTCAATTATCTCCCCTAATATACACTATGTAAATGGAAGCAAAATATTTGCCCTTCTCACACTCTTCCAATGCAAATTGTTAGAGCCATTGAATCTCCTATGTAATGGACACCAATTCTAAAAATCAAGCCCTGAATTGTTTTCTTTGGATAGAGTCATCCTTTTGACTGGTACACCCCACAAAAGCTTTGTAAGCAATGCAAAGAGGTTGCTAAGTGGAAAATAGTTCAACAGCTCTGAAAATAAAGCTTGACAGAGTCCTAGCCTTGAAGCCCTCAGTTTACAAGGAAATTTATTGTACACACATGTTGCAGCATTAGAATGCAGTATGTGGCATTAAATCAAAAAAGGGACAGCCAAACACCTACAGTTCTATGCTGGAGTAAAAAACTGTCACCCAGAGAAGGAAAAAAAAAAAAACAACTAAGTACCAGGGAAAGAAATGACTATAAGAAGCACCATCGGAATATTATAAACTATTATTTTCTAGGCTCTGAGTTTGAGCTAGTAAGAGACCATCAGTTTCTTCAAGTGGCTTCAACAGATGGAATATAAAAATTACCAATGAATCCACTGGAACCTTGTTTTACAGCTCTATATGTTTGAGACGCATTACAAAGCAAGAAGTAAAACTAAATATCCTACATAAATATAGATTGTTAACAGTTACAGAAGGGACAAGTATGAAATTGGCCAGAGGGAACAGACATTATAATTTTTGTATTTTGCAGTACGTCAGTTTGTACAACCAGGACACCACCATTTTCACAACAGGTGTGGCAGTTAGCCATACTCGGTTTTGCACACACTGCCTTGCACACAGTGACTTACTTGGTTTTTCCTGGCAATGAGAATAAAGATCATTCTAAATCTTAGAAAAATATGCAAGTACCATCATTATGAGCAATAGCGGAAAAAACCATATAGTCTATTATTAGATCAAATTTAGTAATTTTTCAAAGGGGGATATCTTGATTATTAATGGTTCTTTTTGGCCCAGAAATTGAACAGTTCTCAAGCCTCTGTCTTGGCCTGGAAACTATTATTCACACAGTGACACCATTAGAGCCTCAAACTACTCATTACAGCTTCAGGTGTGAAAGACATAATAAGAACAAATAATTAAGGACTGTTCTCAGTAACATGAACTCAGCCAGAATCCCAATTTAGTGCCCAGAAACACTGAGAAAAAGAGGAAGAGGAAACAGAACAACAGAAAATGTTAACCACTCAAAACAGCATATCACCTTAAGTTGGCTTTGTGCATAGTCTTAAATTAGATACATACACAATGGCTAAACCATACATCTCACTGTTACATAACGAATAGCAACAGAACAAGAATGGAACTGGTGAGTATAATCAAGGGAATACAAGATGTTTTTAACATGTTGAAGTAAGAAGACATTGTTTCAAGTGTTTTCCCATAGACTTTTCCAAGGACCAAACATTTAAGAAATTCTAAATGATAAAGGACAAATAAAGTTGTATGATGAAAAAAGAAGAAGAAGAAGAAAAAAGAAAAGCTTACACTTTTGCTGAGCTCTGACTTAGGTGATTACCTTTCCTCTCATGTTTCCTAAATGGTACAGCTGCTATGTTATTTTACCACACACATCCTTGCATGAACTCTCTTGTTGGGCTCTGTATATGCTTGGAAGGAAAGACGCAGTTACTGATGTTTATCCAACAATAGCAGAGCCCTAGTCACAACCCCAGCAAACACATAATGAATACAACTAAGTCCAAATTGTGCCAACTACATTGTTACACTGACCTGAGGGACAATCTATTGTATTTCAAAGCAACTATTAGTAACATATGCAAACACAATGTGTGAAGGCTTAAATGTTAATTTAAGTGTGCAGCTGGTTCTGTTGTTTACCTACCATCTGTTAACCCTTCCTCCTTCTTACCAAAACCTGAATTTTTTTTAGGTACTTACACCTCCCACAAATAGCCCAAATACTTAGGAGACACAGTATTTCTAACTGCCAGTATTTATTTCTGAAATGTTCACCCAGCCTAATGATATCCAGTGGGAGATATTACAAAACCAGAGAAATGAATATTTGTCCACATCCTATTGTATTCATCTGGATAATATCCAAATTTAAGCAGCAAATGAGGCTTTTCATCAAATCCTAATAGTGCGATTTGTTCTATGTCCACCCAGATATTGCAAGAGAGTCAAGGCAAGCTCCTGTAATGGGCCTTGTTATAAACAAGGTATTTTCATGGTTCAGCCTACATTTCCTTAGCTTCACCTCAAACTGATCTTCCCAAGCCCTTGAAATGCTGATGATTACATTGCTGACTATGAGCCCAGGGACAATTATGCCCCAGGATTATCATCTGTTGGATTGGGCTGCTGTCATAAAACTGACATTTGATGAAGTTCCTTCAATGATAATAAAATCATAGAATCATTTCATTAATTTTGTTTTCTAAATAAACATCCAAATACAAATTGTCCTGGAAAGTCGTCAGCTTTTAATATTATGTCCCATGCTTCAAATGAGGCTTCCAGTGTTAAAATATATTTGGAACAAGTTTAGAGAAATTCAAGGCCAATGAGAAGCCACCGAAAAAGAAACTTTCATTATATACCACATTCAAAGGGATAGTGATCAAAATCAACGTTATCTATGCAAATATTCAAAAGACTGCATTTATTGACCAGTCCTAAACTGTAACATCTGAGTACCCACTACGATAGAGACATGTCTCAACATGTTGGCAATAGTAGAATTTTGACATAAAAATATTTGTTTTACTTGGGGATTTTAAAATATATCACCATCAATTAAATAACTTTTTGAAGCAAGTTTCATTATGTGGCCCCGTTTACTGGGTTTGGCAATATTAACTTAGATACCTTTCCTAACATGCTATTTATTTTACTTGTTTATTTTCTGTCACCCACACTAGAATATAACCTCCTCTAAAGCTACGGGTTTTTGTTTCTTATGTATCCCCAGCAAAGAGAAGAATAATATCTAATATATACGAGGTGTCCAGGCGATATCTACTGAATGAATCAGTGACTGAACGAACCTAGAACACAGATATGCTCAGCAAAGGGAACACCTACGAAAGTGGCTCCAAGCATCCACTGGGCAAGCTGCTCAGAACAAACATAAATAAGCAAATGATCATAACACATCCCTGGCTCCGGAACTTGGTAAAGATTTCCGCATTTTCACACTTTAAGCCCAAGAAGCACTTTGATGCATGGTGACATTAGCATTAATATTAAAAGTTAATCCTACCTGAGAAATTCGTAATCACTTGTCGTCTTTGATTTTTGGTTAAGAGTTTCTAAATTCCCTAAAGGGAAGAATTCATGGACAATTTCAGAGCATGACATCATGGTCATCAAATCATTTCATTCTTGACACCCAGGGAGCCACTAAAACTAAATCATGGCAAGTGCATCACTTAAAAATAAAAGTCAAAGTGCCTGGGAAATGGAGACCTCATTAACAAGATAAAAATACAGAGCTTAGGAACAGTGACTCAATTGGTGAAGAATTTTAAAAGGTGAAACTGAAGTCTTTATATTTGAGCATTTATGTCCAATTGATTTGTGAGGTGTAAAAAAAAAGTGGAGAATAAAAACTATAGCTTGTAGTAAACACAATAGTAAAAGTAAGTCCACTTTAAACAGGTCAAAAAGTGGGCCAAGAAAGATGCAAGAGGAAAATGCTTAATAAAATCAATGCAGATCTTACTTGACCTCAAGTATGCAGTCCACATATGACTGTGTGTTATTTGTACTAAGAACAAACTATTATTGTCAATCAAATTAACAGTCAAGCTATTTTGTTTTCTGACAGCTGCAGCTTGCTTTATGATTAAGATACAATAAATAGAATGAGATGGATATGTCCTCATCTTCTTTATATCTGAGAGAGATTACTTCTTACCCTCGACATTGTGATCAAAAGTAACCCCTAAGCAGCTGCCATTAGCAGGCACGTTTACAGCATTTTTCATATGGCTCCTTCGTGTCCTTCTCAAGGGCCGGTTCCTAAGGGCAAAGCACATGGCTCCCCTCACATTTCCTGGATGAAGCCCCCCTTTCTCACTGTGAGGTGCTTAGGGGGTTCTCTTAAAGCATCCAGCGAATGTTATCCCAGAAAATTGTTTCTCTATCACCACTTTGAAACAAAACAAAAATATAGTCATCAAATCTACACCTTGTGACAGACCTAGACCCTTTAACATGTGTCATTTCATGTTAACCTTCACTACTCTGTGAGACAGAGATTAATAGCCATGTTTTATGAATTATGAAGCTGAGGAGTCATGACTTGCTAAAGGTTAGAGAGCTGCTCCATCAGCTTGGCTGTATTGATCCCAGATCTTTAATGCAAGAGCTTTGTATACTTTCCACAGCAGCCTTCCTAATGAACTTCTCTGTTGTTCCAGTCTCACAAGACATTTTCACATTCTGTATCGCTGTAGTGATTGTTCAATGAAGATACTGAAATAACTTTTCCCAAGAATCAAAAACAAATTAAAGACTTAATTCCCAAATGACCACATCCATAAAATGAAAAACAAAACAGCTAGGCCACAAGTGTAAGAGACCATTTCTTTCAAATGACTGCCGTCTGCACACACAGATAAATGATTAGTCTTCCCTGATCTGTATGCAGCCGGTAGCTTGTCTGAACTCTTCAGGTTATGACCATGACACTGCGATACTTTTGATTTTCTTCTTAATTGAAAATCACATGGTAACGATGGGCAAGTTCTGCGTAGCACCATCTCATCATCTCACAGGGGCCATCAGTGACTTCAAAGCTGTCTGGCACTCATAGAAGGGCACTCTAATGGCTTTCCAGAGAACACAATCACTTTCTTCTCTTTCCTAATTTCTCAGTACAATAGTTTGGAGCAATGGCGGAGAAAGTGTGTGGCAAGAAGATGTGAGTCTTTCTCTTGGTTTTATTTATTACTTTCTAACTGGATTACCTTGGGCAAGTCACTTAACCTCTCTGGGCCTCAATTATCTCACATGTAAGACCTGGAGATAATAATACTTGACCCGCCAGCCTCACAGGGCAGTTGGGAGAATTGATTGACATAAAGTAGAATGCAAAGTGTTAGGTAAATATAAAGGGCAGGCAAGGAAACCTTGAGATTTTCAATCAAGAACCTGACTTTTACTCTCTTATCCTATTTTTTTTTTTTAATTCTGCGTAACATTCTATAATGGAAGAATGAGAATTTTTGCAAGAATTGTCTTAAAAATCCATGACATCTTCCAGCAGGGTTTTTTTTTTTCCTCAAATTGTGATAAGTTTTTGGTTTAGTTTGGATAGTTTTATTTTTTATTTCACAAGTTATACATGCTCCTGAAGAAAATTTTGGAATAATTAATATATAAAATAGTGAGAAAAATTACCTGTGACAAATACCACAAATAACATTTTAATTTATTCATTCCCATTCCATTTATCTGCACATGTATTTATAAATAAATGTAAATTATATAAAATTGGATTCATTGTTTAGAAATTTATTTTTTTCATTTATCAAGAGCTTTGTAGGTTCCCACAAACGATATTTTTCATTCATTCATTCATTCATTCATTCATTCATGAAGATTATTAGCCTATGGAAACATAAGATTTTTAAATGAAAACCCAATATTCCATTGAATAAATGTAACATTTAATTTTTGAACAAACAGTGAGGTTTCTTTTAAATTTGTATCATTGTAAATAATTACATGAAAAATTTCTTTATATGTAAATTATTGCCTGTATTTTGGGGTATTGTTTTTATTATTGGTGCTTAGAAGTGGGATTTCCAAGTTAAATACTTTGAATATTTGTAAGGCTTTTGTTACAGATAATAAAAAAAAATGCTTCCATAAAACTGTGTTAATTCACACTCCCATATGCTGTGAATGAAGCTCTCTATTTTATGTCACCCCCACCAGAATAAAAATCCTATCACACATTCACAGGCACACACACACAAAGCATAACACAAAACAATAAATGGCATCTACAGAGATGACAGATACACGTCAGTTTGTAGTCAAATCTCAGGTAATAAACACTTTTACATGGCTAGTCCACATGTTCCAGTAACCTGTGGTGAAAGCACTTAAGGGACTGAGGCTATGCATCTTTTTGCCATTAATTATTAATTTAGGATAATTCTTAAAAGTGAATTCATTGCGGTAAAAATTTATGAACAAATAAAAAATAAAAAAAAAAAAAAACACACATTATACACATCCCCAAATTGCTTTCTACAATGATCATGTTGGTTTCAGTTCCCACAAACAATATTTTTCATTCATTCATTCAGTCATTTATTTAACAAATGTATACTAATCACTTAACCTGCTGGACATTGTTCTAAGCACACTGTTCTACAACTATAAACAAAACAGTCAGAAATTGTAGCCTTCATGGAGCTCATGCTCTAGTTGGGAGGAGAGACAGAGTACGTAGGATCAATAAGTAAAATATATAGATGGACATAACGGCTAGGGAAAAGAAGCAAAGATATGGGAAGTAGAGTAATAAGGTTGGGACTAACAATTCTAGGTCAAGTGATCAGGGAAAGGCTCAGAGAGAAAGTGGCATTGGAATAAAATTTTCACTGTGCTACTGATAGGTTCGGTAAGATGAAAGTCAAGAACTAGCCAATGGATTTAGCAATGCTGTGCTCTTTGTTGACCTTGATAAGTTTCCATGGACTGATTAGAGTCAGAGCACAGACCTAAGGATAAGGGGTCAAAGAGGTCACTAGATCTGCAATGACTTAAGTAGTTAAACTAATGGGGGGAAAGACATCTAATCCCAATCAGGAGACAAGAGAGTGGGCTAGGATCAAACCCCAAGCACAGAATAAACTTTGTTTATTTGACAAAATGTCCTATGTGTCATATACCCAGTATAATGTTGTCAGCCTGGTACTTTACTTTAAAAGACTTAAATATGGTACATAAATTTCACTAGGGAGCGACAAGAGGGTTACTTATCTTTGGAAGTAGCCTCACTCCGAATCTATACTCAGGTAGTTATACAAGTGCTTCAAAGTCATTAAAATCTACCTTCAGAACATGCATTAGGTTAGCATAAGGTAAGTTAGTAATACTTTTCATTGATAAAATGAATGTGTTGAAGATAGCTATGTGATTAGCTAGAAAGATTTTGCAACATCCTCTTGCACCAATAAATATATAGGAATCCCAGTTATCCCATCAGCATATTTGAAATGGCATTTTAGTTAAGAGCTGCATTTAGATTTGGGCATCCTTGTTTCCTGGAGGACTCGGATTCTAAATCCAGATCAGAAAGTTGACTGAGTTTGCCACAGAATACTGTTAGAATTACCTGGGAGCGAAACGCTTCATGCAGTGTACTTACCTGAAAGCCTGAGGGCTTCCTATATCTTCTTCTCCCTCAGTTTCTATTTCAACCTCATGCCTGGAGGGCTGGACACACTTGCGTGCAGGCAAAAGTGAAGTTCCAGTGTTTCCTGACACTTCAAAATATGCGCGGCAGCTGTAGCATCTTCAAAGAGGTTCCTACGCCATCCTGTGGTGAGTCGAATAACCTGGATGTCCTGCAGGCCTCCATGGCCCTTGAGAATCTAAATCAAGCCTCGCTGTACTTGTATAAGCTTTTCTGTGTGAACTCCTGAGGAGTCACTTACTGGATGTGTGAGAATGCAGAAATCTTTCAAGATGGAGTGCAGCTTCCCCGGGTGAATACCCCGTGAGAGGCTCATTGTCAAGAAAGGTAAGGGGTCTCCAGTTTGGGTCTTCTCAGTGGGGTTGCTTGACACCCACCCATCCCTCTCCCCCCTCCACCCCCAACCCCCCTTCCCCCCCAACCCCCGCAGAGAGGCCTCTCCTTGAGGTTCTGCCAACCCTAGCAAAGTTTCTTGGCCGTTCTCCAAGCCTCCTCCAACTATGAACCAAGTGGAAAAAGTAAAGCTTCTCTATTTCTCCAAACAGCTTAAGCTCAATGCTTTCCTTTATTTAATTTTGTTTTCTATTTACTTATTTATGGAAGAAAAGCTGTACATTCAGACATTGATTTTTGCCCATAAACAGGTGGGTGGATTTTCCTAGGTGTTCCTTATTACAAATCTGATTGCTACTAGAACATTCTAGGATAGGTAATTTGTAAAGCCCCTGAACAAATTTCCACTTATCTATAACAGTCATTTGACCCCTGCTCCTAGTACGTAATTATCTGCCTCTATAGAGTTGAATTTATTCCTTAAATATTTGAACTATTCTAAAAGTAATTATGAATAGAGACATTGGAATCAGGCAGAAGTGGGTTCTACCAATTCTACCATTTTCAGGCTGTGCAATCATGAGCTTCTGATTTAATCTGTGAAGCTCATTCCCATCATTTGTAAGATAGATGCGATAATATCTTTCTTGCAGTGTGATTATTAGAACTAAATAGTATAGTATATGTAAAGTGTTTTGCTGAATGCCTGGCACATAATAAGTACCGGATAAATGGTACAAAATATTGCTACTAGAGTAGCAACATTTTCTTGCCGGCATAAGCATATAAAAACTCCAGCTCCTAGCATGCATTCTTCAGCACTTGCAGTTTTCACTCCTTATTACTGGTGTTTTTCACATGGTTGAGCTACTGCACCTCTTACCCATGGCCAAACTACACTGCAAGGAAAGGTAGGAATGAATAGCCGGACAGCGATATAATTACTCTACATTCCTCAGAAAGCTACTTGCTTGAAATAAGAGGATGGCTTTACTTCTTAATTAGTAAATTGATTCAGAATCTTGGAAGCAATGACTTGTAGTAGGAGTAAATAGTAAGCCACTCTCTTCCTGTATAACCAGACTCAATGATCCATCTGAGCTTTGTGAATAAAAATTCCTTCTAGGACATGGTAGTTTTTTTGTTCTTGTTTTTTTACATGTAATGTTAATAACCTATATTATTTTCATTTCGTGTATCTTTATATATTCTGGTTGCTTTTATTTTGTTGCAACTTTATTTTTACCTTTGTTGTTCATTTCGCATTGCTTTTTTATTTTTAATTCAGAGTCTCAATAACTGCCTGACAACTTTCTTGCTGATCCGGAAATCTGCTGAGCGTGTCTTTTTATATGTAAAGTGATCAAAAATCACATCAAGCATATTATGAAGTCAATGTAGAAATGCCATATAACTATATACCCTCTAAATATTAATCTTCTAAAAAAGAATTAACATACAATTCATATAGACTCAATTTCTTACTAAATTACATTGATTCCCCTTTCACAAGATTTTGAAAGAACACTTAAAGGTCAATTTGATAACATGCTTCTAGCATCACCTCCGCCCCACTGAACTGCACCATTTTCACTCATACATCTCAGATTATTCATTCACATGGCATCTCAAGAAAAAGCATCACCACAATTAGACTGATAACACAACAGTAAGTACCTGCAAAGTACTCAGAAAAGAGAAGCCTAAGAAGGTTTCAATCATACGTTGATCCTGAAAGCCTGTGAGACCTCACAGGGAAGAGCTCTTCAAGTAAATGAGCTAACAACTAACACATCACCCCTAAGAAAGAAAACAGAGCCCATACAAAACAGTTCAATACACTTCACTGAGCAGGCTAGCCATGAGCACACTTGACACTGGAATAAAACTCAGCCAATAAATCTCAGAGCTTTCAAATTGTTTTATTTCACGATTCCTTTAGCACACATGTGCTAAGAACCACCTATTTGCAAGGTCTTTCTGGGACACAAAAAGTAAAAGACATGGCTTAGGTTTCTAATGAGTCTACCCTTGACCCAAAGAGATATCAAAAATACTCATAGAAAAAGGACACATTAAAATACTGAATATGATGCCAAGTAAATGTTTGACAGAGACAAGGAGTTCAGTGGAAGATTATAGAAGAGATATTCCCATTGGCTGAGAGATGAGAAAAATCTTGAGAATCAGGAATATTGTAAAGGCAAGCAAATTCCAAAACCGTGAAGCAAAAGATGACAGGTATTCCCCAACAAACAAGGTCTGTTCAAAGTGATAGAAACAAGTAGGAAGTGAGTTCATGTGTGGAGTTACAGTGGAAATTTCATGTAAAATCCTTTCATGCGCGCGCGCGCGCACACACACACACACACACACACACACACACACCAGAATGAAATGGCTGAATATAAAGTAGAGGGAACATTTAATCTCTTCTATTCCTCTATTCAGATTTCTGAATCATACTTTCACAAGTCCTGCATCCTCAATGAAACATCACCTTGACAATCAATCTCATAGTTATGTCTTCCTTCCTTCCAAATCCTGTGTCACTTGCTGTCTCTATTCCCTATCTGGCAATTCTGTTAGACTTTATTTTGCCCTTTACATTTTTATGAATATTACCTTCTTGGACAAATTTTAATATATATTGCGAGCAGGTACCAGGTCTCATATTTTCATTCCTTATACTTATTTCCACTTATTAATCTAGTATTTCCAGTACTACTGCCTCCGGGTTATGAAAAGGTCACTTTATATAGCGTGGTAGAAAACAAGGGGAATAAAACACACCACGTCTTCACTATTTTCTAAATAAAGGGAACTGAAGAATAAAAATATGTGGGTCCCTTTCCACTTCAACCATATAAATATATTTTTCAAATAAGCATTCTTGAAATATTACTCCAACTTCTGTAGACTAAAAGACACAAACATATTTTAGTGCTAGTATTTACATTTATTAGACAAGAGCTTTATAATTATTCGGAGTGGGCCCAGGGGATTATTATACCATTGTTTGGTGATTTTTTCTTCTTAAATGACATCACCTTGAGTATTCAATCTCAGGGGATTTTTAAAATAGGGTAGTCATCTCAAGTTGCCATGGCAGTTAGCTGTAGAAATTTTATTAAAACACTAGATTCCTATGTAAATTTTTTGGAATATCACATCCTTGTATCCAAGCATTTGTTGTAATCCCTTCCCTTGAGTGAGCTGAACCTATTAATGAAGAGAATATGGCAAAAGTGACAGGATATCCCTCTGAGATTAGGTTACAATGACACTGAAGATTTTATTTTGCAAACCTTGCTCTCTTACCATCTCTCTTTCCCTCCCTCCTTCCCTCCCTCATTTTGTTTATCTCTTTCTGAGCCATCATCTATAGGAAGCTTCCCTTGTGGCGAGTAGTCCTGTGGAGAGGCCTGGGTAGCATGGAACTGATGATTTAGGCCATCAGCCACATTGGAGGCTGAGGCCTGCCAATAGCCACATGAGTGAACTTGGAAGCAGATCCTCTCCCAGTCAAGCCTTGAGATAAGTGAAGCCTCAGAGAATGCCTTGGTTATAGCTTTATGAGAGACCTTGGGGCAGAGGCACCCAGATAAGCCAT
The DNA here is from genome assembly GCF_036562045.2 of Rhinolophus sinicus. Classification (NCBI taxonomy): domain Eukaryota; kingdom Metazoa; phylum Chordata; class Mammalia; order Chiroptera; family Rhinolophidae; genus Rhinolophus; species Rhinolophus sinicus. The sequence continues at coordinate 90,432,869 of NC_133758.1, forward strand.
GCCCAGATCCTAAACTACAGAACCTGAGATAATAAATGTTTGTCATTTTAAGCCACTAAATGCTGGGGTAATTTGTTACATGGTCATAGATAACTAATACAATATCGTTAAATATTCAGTCAGTGTTCAAATTCTCTCATTATCTTATATACGAAGTCTGACAATTATGTTCGTGAACTTGCCACCATGCTCTTACACTGGCAGCACTGTACAAACAGCTCAGTGAGGTTTCACAACCTTGGTATATCAGTGTCTCACAGCTGTGTTCATGTCGACATGTAGCAGCGTCTTGCTGAGTGGCGTTCATTATTGTTCTTGCATGTTTTTGTGTGCCGTCATAAGAATGTCTGAGCTTGAATTAGAGCAGCGAACAAACATTAAATTTCTTGTTGAGCTTGGCAAGAGTGGAAGTGAAATCAGGGACATGTTAGTCCAAGTTTATGGGGATAATGCCATGAAGAAAACGGCAGTGTACAAATGGATTAAATGTTTTTCTAAGGGGAGAGAACACATCACTGATGAAGAGAGGTCAGGGCAGCCAGTAATGAGCAGACCTGACAAAAATATTGCAAAAATTCATCAAATTATGTGTCAAAATCATTGGCTGATTGTGAGAAGCATAGCAGACCAGGTAAACATTGATAGAGAAACAGTTAGGAAAACCTTAACTGAAAATCTTGGCATGAGAAAGGTGTGTGCAAAAATGTTCCTGAAGGAGCTCACTGATGAATAAAGGCAAAAGGAGTTTTTAGCCAGTAAACAAATCACTGTATTGGAACACCCTCCCTACTCACCTGATCTGGCCCCCAATGACTTATTTCTTTACCTGAAGGTAAAGGAAATATTAAAATAAAGACATTTTGATGACATTCAGGACATCAAGGGTAATACGACAGCAGTTCTGATGGTCATTCCAGAAAAAGAGTTCCAAAATTACTTTGAAGGGTGGACTAGGCACTGGCATTGGTGCATAGCTTCCCAAGGGGAGTACTTTAAAGGTGACCATAGTGATTGACATTCAGCAATGAGGTATGTAGCACTTTTTCTAGGATGAGTTTGCAAACTTAATTGTCAGACCTCATATGATTTTTATAGTCGGTTTGTTCAAATCGGGATCCAAACAATGCCCTCACACTACATTCAGTCATATGTCATTTAAGTCTTCCTAACATTCGACTTCTCTTCCCTCATTTCATTTTTTCTTTGCCATTTTTCATTTTTGTCATTGGTAAAGCTCATATTGGAGACCATGACCCAGTGTAAAGACAATGGATTGGCCAGTTCTTCTTGCTACCCCAATCTAGACCTAAAACAGCTCTGTGGGAACAAGGTTTAAATATCCTAAGCAAGTGCACTTTCCCAGAGTCATATCTCAAACTGGTCTGGCATAGACATAGCAGAGAAAGACCAATAATCCCAGTAAATGGGAAATAAATTATCACCCATAGTAAGACTCCCATAGGCTGAAATAAAATATGAGGATTACACAATCAAATGTTTAATTTATATATATATATATATATATATATATATATAATCATAATTACTACAGAGACCAGTTAAAAATTACCTCGTTATTATTCTTGAATAGATGATGCTTCAATTAAAGAATGTTTCTCACTGTAGTTTCAAAAGGAAGACATTTTTCCAACATTAAACAGACTGACAAGGTGCCTGACTTTGATGAGTTTACAATCTACTGGGAAAGTTAATAAAATAGTCACACGCATGCACACATGTGTGCACACACACATGCACAAAATGTGAAAGATACATGAACTTAAAAGTTGTGTTTAAATGCTTTGAAAGAAAAAGTAGGTTGCTGTGAAAACATAACACATAATCTAATCTAGTCCAAGAAGTTAGGGAAGTCTTCCCTAAAGACAAAGCATTTGAACAGACATGATAAAAATGAAGATATTGTAATGACCATATTGTAGATTTTGCGTTTTATCCTAAGATCAATGATAAGATTTGAAGAGTTTTAAGAAAGCAAAAGGTGGGAAAGGACATGGATTTCAAAGAGAATGGAGAATGGTTTGGAAAGGGCAAGTATAGATGTACTTAGCTCAACTCTCTGTCTTTGACACTATTTCTCTGATTTCACTATTCACTAAATGAAACTTCCAATACCCTGGCCATTCAGTTTCTTGACTCTCTTCTTCAGTCATCTTATCATCCACCTCAATCACCACTGATCTGACTATAGACTTTATAATTACCAAGGACTGCCCTCCCTCCCTAATCTCAGTTTGAAGCGTCTTACTCTCTGGCTATCACCTCCTAACCCCTCCAACTCATTTCCTACACTAACCATATTAATTTCCTATTGCTGCTGTAGCTAATTAGCACAAATTTGGTGGCTTAAAACAACACAAGTTTAATGATCCAAGATGGCTGAATAGTAAATGCTGTGCTTGCCTCATCCCATCAACATATTAAAATTACAACTAAGTTACACAATAATCAACTTGGAGAACCATGTGAAGTCTAGCTGAAAAGAAGTTTTATAACTAAGAATATAAAGAAAAAGCCATGTTGAGACTGGTAGTGATAGGGTAGGTAGAAAAATAAAAATGAGCAAGAAGGAGGGAACTAGTCCCGGTTAGGAGGCCCCTTGCAGCTGCTCCTACTTGGGTCAAATCCCTTTGCAGCTGCTCTCAATTGGGGCACAAACACCACCGTGCTTGCTCAGCAAGATATTGAGAACAAGATATGTCGTTGGAAGAAGGAAAAAATGTGGGAGAAAGAGAGAAACCATCCCGCTTACCAGAGTATACATCCTGTTTCTCGGGACCATTTTTAATGAGCTTCTCAAAGAAACCATTGGAAATGAACAGGTTCACACTTACACTCTGAGAAACAACCTTGTGAACCAGAGGGGAAGACGGGACACCTCAGCAGAGAAAAAGAAAGATAACAGAGGGAGAAGGGGAGACAATTCTACCCATAGAGATAAAAACCCTTACAAAATGTAAGGAGAGGCTGCTTCATGTCTTGGAGTATACTCGCTTTTACTAATAAACTGCCTGCTGTTTTATGCTGCACAAACTCTGTCTCTTGATTGAATTCTTTCCTTCAAGAAGACAAAGAGCTGAAGTATAGTATCATTCCTGGTAACAGTAGGAAGAGTAGAGACACAAAAATGGGCTAGTTCCAAACCTGTGTGTGGCGGATGAAAATTGGGAGGGATATCTCAGCAACAGAGGTTCCCCATAGAGGAGCAAGAAACCCCAGATCCACACCAGCTGCTCCAGCCCAGCGTACTGGTGCCAGGAAGTAAAGCCCCCACAACATCTGGCTGTTAAAAACAGTGAGGATTCTCACCATCTGGGTGGGACAGAAGGCTTTCGGAAACCCAGACATGCTCTTAACTGGCCCACGCAGGCACTCACCCTGGGCTTCTGCAGAGTGTTGGTGACTCGACTCGTGGGGCGTCAGAGGCATATGGGGGCAGACTGAGGTGTGTTACTTCAGGCAAGGACTGAAAAGACAGTCTCCATTTTCTCTGTTCCCATGCAGACAGCAGGTGGGCACCATCTTTCCTGTGTTGAGCCTCCCCCTAAGCACAACGCCAAATCTGAATCTGATTGGCCTGGTGAGCTCCACTGCTCCACCCTGTTGACTCAGCGAGGTCCTGCCTCACCCAACTCTATAAAGCAGGAAGCTTTATCAACGGCAGACCCTTATAGGAGCTGACAGCCAGCAATAGGCCTCGGTGTGTCCTGGCTTTTCTCAGAGCTATCTTAGACCAGGTAGTGGTAGAAACGTCCTCAGTTCACAGAGTGGCCTCTCCTGCGTGCCTCCAGGTATAGCACATGCAGTGACTAACCATGTATCACTCTGTAGCTTTTACCGGGTTTTCCTTGGCCAGTCACAGGCAGTGGATGGCCTGGGCCTGCACCAGAGCCCCTTCCAAGAGGCCCCAGAACCAACATACTTGGAGGTTGGCTTCAGACCACAGCAGAGCACCACCCAATTAGCCCCACAAGCAGCACACACACAGGGTGGTCTCAACAAGTACCAGAGCCCGCTGGGGCGAATCTCACTCCATATAGTAAATGTCCCACACAGCATCCCATAAGCTGTAGACTGGCCAAATCCCACAGCCAGCCAGCCTGAGGGCCGATGCCACCCACCAACATGCCAACAGCAATCAAGGCTCAAATATAGCAAGAGAGCACACTGTAATTGAAAAATTTAAAAGGGGGGGAAAAAGAAAAAAAAACTTTTTCTTCAGTTTATTACACATGTATGACGCCTATCATTAAATTATGTATTATATATTCATTATATATATGTAAAATAAATTATGTTATACATACAAAAACAACACAAGTTTGTTATAATTCAATATCTTCACAATTCAGATTAAAATGGGTCTCACTAGCTAAAATCAACATGTCAGCAGGGTCCTCTCCATACTTAACCCATCAGCAATATTTGGAGTAGTTGATCACTTCTTGTTGAAACACTTTCTTTACTTGGCTTTCAGGACAGCATTATCTCTTAGGAGTCTTCTCAAACCTATGGACATGCTTTTTGGTTTGCATGACTGGGCCCTCTTCTTTCTAATCTCAAAGATCGGGATATTCGAGGGCCCAGTTCTTAGATATCTTCTCTATCTGTCTCATTGTTCAATTGATTTTATCTTGCTTATGGTTTTAATTACCAATATAATGCATGCTTGCTGATCTCACTATACTTCCACTAGAAAGTGCTTCATTCTAGATGTGGTATAGAGTAGTAGGTCAAAATCACAAGTTCTAGAAGCAAGTTTCTTGCCTTCAAGACCCTATTCTGCCACTTAGTAACAATGTGGACTTGAGCAAGTTAATATTATGTGTCCCACTCTCATCTGTAAAATGGTGTTAAGAATAGTGAGGCCACAGGGATACTGTGAAGACTAAGTGAGTGAATAAAATGTAAAGTGCTTAGAACAGTGCCCAGCATATTAATTCTTCCAGGTGCTTAGGGAAACAACTGAGAGTCATTCTTATTTCTTTCCTTTATACCTACAGCCAACCTTATCAGCAAATTTTCAGTTCTACCTTCAAAACACATCTAGAATCTTATAGCTTCTCACCAATGTATTGATAATACCTTAGTCTAAATCCTAAATCATAATCTCGGGTGATTATCTCTTATCCTATTTATCTCATTAGCCTAATAACTGGCCTCACTGATTCTATTCACCCCCTTAAAATTAGTTTTCAACACAGCAGCCAGAATGACTACATTAAGTTGTAAGTGAAATTACTCAACTTGTACTCAAAACCTCTAATGGTCCATCGAGGTTCTTAACTCCTACTATTTACTGCATCAATTATTACTTCTCTCTGATCATGCTGGTCTCCTTAACATTCCATAGATATTCCAGGTATAGTCCCACCTAAGAAGTTTTGTATTGACCAAAAAAGCCTCCTATTTATGAGGCTCCACACTTTCTTTACAGTACTTTATTCTTCTCCTTAGCACTTACCACTATTTGGCATACTACATATTTATTTATCAATTCTCACCTCTTCCAAATCAACTGTCAACTTCATGAGGGAAAAGAGTTTGTTTTGTCTAAAGTTGTGTTTCCAATTCCTTACAACTATCTCAAAATAGTAATCAGTGAATGAATCAATCAATCATTCAATGATTTCACATCTTATATAACCAGTTAAATAATACTGACATTCAAGGAGCTCAGGAAGACACCCTCAAAAATATGTTTATATTAAAACTAGTAGGCTTAGTAGTGGATATGTTGAGTTTTCATGTAAAAGAGTCTTTGGGACACCCAGATGAACAGTAGGTACGTACATATGTCTGGAACCCAGAAGAAAAACCAAGATGTCGATGTAAGCATTAGTATCATCTACAGAAATATGATCATTCAAACCATACAAGATGGATGAAATGCCCAAGGGAGAGAGCATACAGTAAGAACAGAAAGGAGCTCTAGTGGAAATTGGAAGAACTCCAACATAGAAGTGAAGCCAGGAAAGGAGAATTCCACAGAAAGGGAAAAGGTAAAGAAGAGACATAGGAGGCTGCACAGAGTGAGCAGACCACTCTAAATTATTGTTTATTTGGAAGTTTGCTGGGAAGAAAATGTTAAAGGGAGAGATGGAGGCAGTGCTGGAGAGGGCCAGGACCCAGAGGTTTGATGTTACGGAGACTAAAGTGTAGTGCGGAAGCCCTAAAGGCACTATGGTGAAACATATAGTCAGGTTGAGTTAAATGGAGGAAAGGCCAGGTTTCGGAAAAACAACATTTGTAATGACATCAAACCATCAAGGCTATTACCTTGGCTTTTAGCATATTTTATCTTTGAATGCTCAATAAATTTTTGGCAAAGGGTTTCTGTGTGTCTAGCCTCATTAAAGTCCTTCAGAAACACTGGGACAAATTACTTAAAAGACTATATTTTGGTTGAATTACACAAAGTTTAAAGAGTTTACTGTCAGGATGTCTCAATATTTCTATAGTAGCTGAAATTTTTCTGTATTCAATCATCTAAAAGGAGTTATTTTACAATATATATGAACCAAATGGATGGATAAATAAATCCTATTTGGTTTTTCTCCCACCAGTTAACCTCTATGGTTTTGGAAATAAATGTTATGATTCCTCAGGCTTTCAGAAGTAAAGTGGATTTTTAAGCACTTCATATTACACAAAAAATTTACATAGGAATATAAAAGGAAAATTAATCAGAGGAAAGGGTCACCATCACCTACCAGGGATTAAAAATGACTTAGATATGCAAGAAAAAGCAGGGGACATTGCTTATAATCAAAGCAACACCAGAATATAAAGTGGCAAATACCACTGACACAATCTTATGGCATTGATTGAATCCACAGATATTTTATTCAAGAATATGATTGTTTTCTTTAAACATAAACATCCTGCTCTTTTAGGAATAGACTTTATCCAATGAGCCCATAGAAGGGTTTTCCCACAGAAAGCTTACTAGTTCTCTCACTCACTTTCTCGAGATTCTATCTCATGTCACCCTCTCAGATGGACTTTCTCTGACAATCCATATACAACTGCAACCTTTCATCACTTTTACACTTCAACTATTATTAATTCATATATTTACTATCTTTTCTCCCCCCCACTCCCACCAACTAGAATGTAACATCTTTGATAGTAGAAATTTTGTTGTGTTTTTTTCATGGACATAACTCCAATACCTGATATATAGTAGGAACTCAATAAATATTCATTTTAATTAATTAATTAATAAACATACTTATTTGAAGGAGAAACTATGAAAAATTAATTTATATTGCTTTTTATAGCTACCTTAGGTTTATAACTGTTCCAGAGAAATGACATAATGTAAAGGAAAGATGGAGGAAATTCTTACAGATAAAGATTTCAGAAGTTGGACTATTTGTCCTAGCTCTGCCATTTCCTAGCTATGCAATTTGAATACTCTTAATACTTTATGCATCAAGTTTTTCATTTATAAGTATAACCACTATTCCTCCAGAAGACCAGCAGTAAAACCTGTTGATAAAGCAAAGCTAACTTCATGAGACTTAACTACAGTAGAAAAGACCATGACAAAATCTTGATAAATGTACCAGATCTAAAAAGTCAGAAAAGAGAGAACATTTGTAGCATTTTAATGCCTGAGCTAAGTGATTTTAGAGCATGTTGTTCAAGGACTGAGATGGGGCAGAATTTATGACAATACTTTTGGATAGTTTGGCCCACTGAAGAGAAGGTTTTGAAGGGATTCTTGATGAGCAAACTGATAGTCTTGATTAAAATAAATACATATTTGGTTTGGTTCACAGTTGTATCTTCTTGGTTTGAGTATGTTCTGGAATAGGAAGCTAAGTTAAGTTTCACTTGTTCTCAAAATTGGGAAAGTAAAGTATGTCTGTATCCAGTGTTTTCTAACACAAGGACAAGAAATTATATTGGTTTCAGTCCTAAATGTGAGGGTGCTTATCCTTGCCCAGTTTGCAAAATGATAAGAATCAAATCAGATAATATGTTTCAGAAGTTATTGAAAGACATGCAGCTATTACTATAAAGCTCAATACAATAAATATTTATTGAACTCTTATCTTGTACAAGAAATAGTATTAGTTCCTGGAAATGATAGTGAGACATGGTTGTTATCTTCAGGGACTTTACAGTTTGGTCAGATGGTTAAAACTAATAGTGCAAAAAACTAAACAAAAAGTCAGAATAAGGTATGTGCATGAGGAAGTTACAAAAAAAAAAAGTGCTACAAAAGGTGAAATAAGAAGACCTAGGATTGATAGTGATTCAAGAAAATATTTGTGGAAGACGGGCCATTTGAGGTAAGTTTGAGAGAGATGATTTTACCAGTTGCATGTGGGTGCAGTGAGGACAAGTTCATGCAAGGCAGAAGAAACAGCCTGAACAAAAGAACATGACATGTTAAGGAATTATTTGCACAGAAAAGCATTCCATGGTCGAATAGTTTGGAAAAAGTGGTCAAAACTCAACTAGTTTCTTGACTCCAGACCATCATACGCTTTCATACGTGCAAGTGCATTGTCTTCCAAGAAGGACACACAGTACGCATGCTTCCTGAACTGTGTCGTCATGAAACCTCTTCCCCTGTTTTTGAGTATCTCATGGACTTGTTGCTACTGAACATTCTAGTTAATACGAGAATGGAGAGAGGTAAGAAACTTGGGGTATGGGGAGGAAAATGGTCAGGGAAGAGACAAAGTTTTCTGTTTTCCTGGAACCAAAAAAAGTTCTTTGGGTCCAAAGTTTAAAAAATATTGAGTACTAAAGTGAAGAATATATATTAAGTTCAGTAGCAATGGGGAAAACTATCAACAGAGTATGCAGAAATTATGATTGAACATTGCTTTACATGGATCCATTTGTCAGCATTTTCTAAGATACAATAGGACAGGGAGAAAAAGGAATCATGAAGGCCAGCTTCAGTGGTCCACAGTACCAATAAAAACTATGAAGAGATATATCTGGGCATAGGGGGTTTAGGGTGGTGGCGGGAGTAATGATAGAAATAAGACTCAACAAACAATGAGGTAAAATCTACAGAATAGGACATAATAGGATAGACGAGATCGAGAATAAGTCAAAGTTGATACTGGGTTGTTGAGCGTGGTTCCTGGGAGAATCCTGGTGCCAGAGACCATTAGGAAATCAGGAAAATCTTTGTAGCTGGATGGTTAGAAAAGAGGATTGAGGCATTTTTTGACAAGCAATGAATTTCTTATTCAACTTCTTTTATAAGGAATGCTATGTATTCATAACGTTAACACTTCTATATTTATCTATGTAAGGACACTACTTTCAAGAAATTTTATTTTTCCCAGAATATAAGAGTTTCATGATAATTAACTTTCCATGAGAAATCTAATGCTATTACAACACATTTTATAAGTTAATAAAATATTCATTATATATTCCATGTACATAAAAAACACATCTCATTGTTATAACTCCTACGGTATGTATTAGAAAGTACCTTTAAAATGTGTCAAAGCAAATACTTGTCTTAATTTACCCAAACTAATTCTCTGTCTTTGAAAGAAAAGTTTCAAATAAGCAGAACCATACTTCGCACAGATAATTAGCACTAGGTATATAACTATTAGACTGATTAAGAAAGGATACGACTATACGTTGAGAAAAAAATAGCTTCTCAAGTGGGTGCTAAAGTCAATACTGTAAAAGAAGTTTTAAATTCTGCCCAAATTGCTTAGATGTTCTCCCCCAAATTGTCTTGCATTAAACATCATCCATTAATTCAGCCTAAGATGTCTTCATTTCATTTACAGAACACAAGCCTTGTCACAGTATGAAGTTACTTAAAATAGTTATTATGTCTTTGGGCAAAAATAGGCAGACGACATTGGTGAGAAAAGCTTGAAAGCACTTAGATCCCCTACAGAGACAGAGATTATGTGTCTGGTTTCCTAAACACCAGAAGCAAGATTGGATTAAAACTGTGTCATTGAAAGACTCCCAAAGGTAGCTGGGCACTATCCAAGATTCTTGCTTCCTAAATGTACCTGATTCCCAGTGGGAAGGAAGGAGGGAAATGGGGAAATATCATTTATTTTTCCTCATGCATGATTGAAGAGGCAACTTTGTTTGAGTAGATGGCACAAGGAAATGAAGTATTCTTTCCATGGTTATGATTTGGGTAGTTTTCTGTGACCTTGGGAAAGGTTTTCTGTCTCAACAAAACCATCTATAAAAATCTGTCACTTAGCTTTGGGGGTTTGTTTAATTGGTAAAGAGCTCTGAGTGCTAAATAAAAAGTACTAGACAAGTACAATGTGTTTTCCTTTTTAAGTCCATTTTGAAACCACAGTGAAGCAGTGTTAGAAGATCTCTACATTCTGTTAATCAACAGGAAGATGAGCTACTTATAGATCAATTTAGGGCAGAGAGTACACAAGAGAAGAGGGGAATCTCTGGAAAGGATTTAAAGATACACGCCTTTAAAAAGCACATGGGAACAGAGAGAAAATGGGGGAAAATAAAGATAAAGTAGCTATGGGCAAAATGACTGGTTCCTGAAAGGAATAGGTAAAGCATTGAGGGTGGAGTGGTGGTAGGCAATACAATTATTCTGTATGCAACTGTAATAATGGATGTAAGACATAGTGCATTTTTCAAAACCCAGAGAACTTCACACCACAAAGAGTGAGCCTTAATATATGCAAGTATTCATTTTAAACATTCATTTAGGAGATCAGGATGGAATGCAGACTGTGACAAGGGAATCTAACTATAGTACAAATGTATGAAACAACCTCACTGAAGAGGATGGGAAGCAAGGGTGATCTACGTAACTCCGGAAAGTAGTGGAATCTGTAAAATTAAAGGCAAAAGAAACTACTCATAAGCTCTGTAGTCAGTTGATAATGTTCTTTCCAATGGGATTATTAGTTAACAGTTATGATTTTATTATACATGTAAACTGGAATGGCGCAATTAATTAGGGTTTCTCACTGTTGGAGTATGAGTTTACAGATAAACAGAGTAAGAGGCTAAAATGACCCATGTGGTCATAGACTGGAGTTGAAGACATCAGTAGAACTTAGATTTGGCTTAATACAGATGTTTATCTGCAGAAATATTTATAGACATGTATATATACATGAATTAGTATGAGCACATGTATTTTTTACACTGTCATTGAAAGGACCTAAAAGAAATGACACTGCACCTAATCTTGGTCTTGACCTCTAGTACCATTCTCCAATAAAGGAACTAGGGTCCCTGGAGAAGTGGCTGATTCTAGGACTAAAGCAGGAAATACATGAAATGAGCTTTGCACATATTAATGTGCTGGAGAGTAAAGAAGTGCTCACACACACACACACAATGAGAGAGTATGTCAAGGAATATAACAGCCAACTAAAGGTCTTTCAATGGCCAAATATGGTACATTTTTCTTATCAAAACAAATTCATTAGTACTATACATGTAAGCCAAAGTATAAAATAAATATTTATGAGCTAATACTAAAATAAATAAATAAGACAAAAGAAGAATTCCAAATAGTGCGGATATTCTGCCCTCAAGCAGTATTTCATAGTCATTCTGATTTTTCTTTTGCAGTAACACATACAGAGAAGAAATCCAATAAACATTGTTGGACTTTGGTTAGAGAAGTGTCCGATAGAAGTCTGAGTGGATATGTTTGCTAAATGGAGGCATTCTGTGTTATTTATGAAAACAGGTGTCATTTATCACATCACATATGTAACTCAACTATTCATTTACTTTATCATATGGTACAATACGATTTAAACACGCTGGCAAATTCTTTGTTCCCAATTAAAACTTTCCCTTGAGATCAAGGTATTCTAAGCTCATAACCTCCAGAAAGGGCTTACATAGCCAAATTAGGCAGGGTTTACATAGCCAACTTATTGGCTTTTGAGTTTCAAAGTAGACTTTTGAAACTCATGAAAGAAATAGTAATTTAGAAAGCCAGACCTTTTCTTTTATATACCTACATGCTAGGTAAACAGTAATCAATCAATAATCAGGGAATAACCACAACCTACATAATATGTCTTTAATCTCTAGAGCATGTTATTGATGTTATTGCTAAGAATTTCTATGAAAATCACAGTAGTACCATGGTTAAAAGTGGCCCCCTATGACCTCTCTGGCAGAAAATACAACTCACACCATTACTCTGTACTCCAGCTATTACTTGAATGCATCTAGCATGCTCCTACTTTAGGGAATAGATATTTGCTAATTATCCAGCCTGGAACATTCTCCTCAAGATATTTGCAAAGCTCTTCTTCCCTCATAATTAGGTCTCTGATACAGTGTCACCTTATTAGAGAAGCTTTACCAAACAAGCTTATCTAAAAAGTAAATACTCATGTACAGGTGTGCGTACACACACACAGACACACACACATGCACACACATGCACACATACATTCACGTACTTCCAAACATTCCTCATTCTCATTATTCTGCTTTATTTTCCTCTACAACCCTCATTACTATTGGATACAGTTTGTGTTTACTTGTTTATTATCTGTCTCCTGCCATTACAATGTAAGCTCTGAAAGAGGAAATTTTGTCTGATCTGAACCAAGCTATATTTCCAATTTCTATAACAGTGCCTGGCACGTAAACATTCAGGAAGTATTGGGCCAATGACAGAATAAAATTTTCCGAAGGCAGCCAAGACGTTTCTGTATTAGAACGTGATGTATAAATTATTTCTTGAAGTAAGTCTCATATCAGCTGGAGCTTTCTAATATTTTTCATTATAGAGAATTTTATTGTTAATGCTTTTGTTTTAATGGAATGTGACTTGTTCTAGAATGATCTTTTATATTAACTTTTTTTGAAACACCTGGAAATTGACCATTTTCTTGTACCTGGGCTAATTGCATTATTTCCTGCACAGAATTTTCTCATCAAATCCAGGTTGTATAATAATAATTGCTTTTTAAAGTATCTTTTAAATTCAGGCTGCAAACAAAACAGGTACAGGCCTAACTTTGTTAGAACCCAAAGGCAAAAAGTTAACAAATATAAACACTATTGGTTCTTAATCAATTGGTACACACATATTTGCCTACCTACTGGAAATCTTAGCCTCACTCTGGAAGCCCTTACCCTGTACTATCAAGGAAGCCTATATCTTATGCATTTGCTTTTAATAGCTACATGTCCATCAGAGCACACAAACTCAAGTCCTGTCTGAGGCTGTTCGTCATGCTCATAATTAGTTCTCAATTGTCTTTGGTGGCACACTGTCTGCATACCTAGAAACAAGCTTTTCTAAGGCTCTGCTGTCCTTCATTAACCTCAATTTAAATTAGAGACTTAATAAGCAGAGGAAATGCCCAACTCGTTAACATATTCCTGGTTCATGTTTTTAGATATTCTCTGAAATACTGGCTGATATATTTCCCTAGAGAAGCCAACATTTCTCCAACTAATGGTCTCAAGCAATGGGCTCTCTCAGTTTTCAAGCCCCGCTGTGAATAGCAGAAGGTAGTGCACATAACTTCTTTGAAATAAGTGGGTGTAAGGGGGTGAAACGGCAAGCTGTTATATTCAAGGGAAAGTTTAATAATGTTGTATTATAGATTTATTGCAGAATTATTGTTTCTGAAAAAAATGGGAGATTCTTCTTAATTTGGACCCGATACATCAAGGCCCTCCTTATGTACCAACTAGATCCTAGGGTGGTATGGAGAGGAAATACTTTAATATAATGCTGGACTTACAGAAGGGAACGGAAACCTCCAATCCTTCCCTACAGCTCTAGCAGTAAAACTGAATGAACAAAAATATTTCAGCTGTGATTCTGATATAGAGTAATAAACGTTAGGTAAAAGAGAAGGATTCTCTGAAGGCAATGCCCAGGCCAGGCCTGCTATTTGGAGACCAGGTGTTGGCCCAGAGTTCAGAGTGGTTGCTAAACCAAAGACTTCTGCCTTAAATTCTGAACTCATAAAGAAATCTAAAGTAGTTGAAAGTTGGTAATACCTTTAGTTTCTGATAGAAGCAAACTCAAAGTTTCAGAGTTGTGTGCCAGTGGCATTATAAAGGTGGTGCAAACATGGAAAGACCTTGGTTAGGAACACTTATGTTCTTTTCCTCTTTCCTGTCTCCCCACATGCTCCCTACTTCCTTGCTTCCTTATTTGGTTCTAATGCTGAAAGAGCAGCTAATTCCTCCTCTTGAAATAGACTCTGTAACATTCAGACAATCTTAACAACACAGAAACTCATGAGATCATTCAACCAAAGGTCCCCTTGTCATTTTTCATGAGAACGTGTGTTTCTGCTTATCATTCAACCATCAACTTTGCAATGCTGAGCTAGATGCCAGGAGAAAAAAACAAATAAATAAACAAATAAAAGGCATGGTTCCTACCAGCAAAAAAACACAAAATAATTGATTACGCACAGCACATAGGTGGGGGAAAATGACTAGAGATGTTTTCAAAACAACGCATTAATGGAAACAAATGATCTCATTGTACAGAAACAAAACCATGCAAAAGAAAAGTACGATGAATTTCTCATCATAATGAAATGGCATCACAAAAGGAAGGTTTCCTGGAAAGTGGAGTAGAACCAGGATTTCGAGGTGTGGAAGGGGAGGAGGAGGGTTGGCTATCAGCAACAGGCTGCTCCTCTTCTGCAAGCTGTGGCAGGATTATCTCCAACCTAGGATCTCAGTGGGCTCTCTAAGTGTATAGCTCGACAATCCTGTTACTGGGTACTGTTATCCCCCACCACGCTGCCTGGGCACTTCATTCTGACACAGGGTCCATGTGATTGAAAACAGAGTTCTCCTCTCTGGCATGACAACTGTCACAAACATGTTCCATCCCTAAAATACGTGTATGTAAAATGTGCAGGATTCCTTGAAAGCAAAGTCGAGAAATACAAATGCCATTCATCTTATGCCCCTTTTCTCCAAACTCTCCTGAAAAAAAATTATTTCATTTTGGACTTTCTGAGGGAGAAATCAAAATTCTAAGATGTAAGGGCCTTGAGGGCTAGTCGTGGGAACCCAGATCTAGGGCGTTCAGCAAGGAGAAAATGAAAGTATGAGAAAGGGAGAAGAATGGATAATGGAAAGAGGCAGAAAAGAGGGCTTACATCAAACGTTCAAGGCAGAATCCTACACACCGAAATTTCTGAACTTTAAGAATTTTATAAAGTTTATTTCCTTCCAAGAGTCTTTATATTTAAAGGTGTCACAGAAAGCACAGTTCCTTTATAGCCTCCCAGTTCTGCTCATCATTCCACGGGACCTTTGGCAAAGTAAAAAGCCGACGGTCAGAATAAGTGGTTTCAGCAGCTGCTGTTCGAAGCTTTGATTTGAGGAGAAGGAGGGCCTCATAGCTGGCCTGTTACCCTGCAGATTAGGTTATATGCAGCAGTTCTGACTTCTTCTTTGTAGCAGTGGAAAGCTATGTGTTTTCTCCTCCCCTTTCTTGGTCCATTTTTGTCTAGTTGTTGTGACATTTTAAGATACAGCTCATGGGAAGATCTCAGTAATTAGTGATAAATCTCTACTAAAATCTGAACAAATGGCCCAACTTTCCAAAAACATAGACTATAGACCCAATCTTCTCTCTCCCCCACCCCCACCCGCCCTTGTAGAAATACACTGTGCTACTCCTAAATCACTGAGAAGTTACTGAATTTTTCAAGTATGCCTGCTGGAGCTGGATAAGGAAAATGATGACCTCTGATTTGCATAGCTTTGCAGGCAGAGTCAAGAAATCCTTGATACACCAAAACATTCACCCCAAAACTGTCAATGGAATTACGTTAGCTTTTCTAGATCTTTTGCATTCCGACCATATCTGCTTTCTCAATAACTAAGCTAAGATGACATAGGCAGCTGTCCAGAGAAAACACTTGAGTATTTTCCCACAAACACCAATTGCTACGCTGAATATTACATTTAATTCTGTAGTACACAAAAGGACATCACTCCTCATTCAGGAGATGTCCTTGTTTCATGTTTCTTGCCTAAGAGGTAGATGCTATATTTCTATAGCTTAGTGGGAAAACAGAAATTAGAGTTCTCTTAAAGATATATAGAAAATGACATTTTGAAATAGAAGGTTGGAACTCGGAATTATAGCAGGACCTATCTCTTCCTCAAGGATATATCTCACATCACAAAATTGCTTGGATATCACTAAATCATCATTTAATGAGGGAATAAATGATAGCGTTAGAAGACCAAGATAATTCTGGGTGATGAGTATTCTCTATTTAAGTTGACAGTCAAAGGATTTATTAAGATAGCTATCATTACATCAAAGGAATCAGTGACAATGGTTTCTGCTTAGCATATTCTGGCTTCATATTCATTAAAAATTAATAAGGAATTTGTAAATTATACACACACACATAATCTGTGGAATTGTGGCATTAAAAACTATCTTAGAGATCATCTACTAATGCCATCTTTAGATGGAATTAGAAGTAGTACGCTTAGTCTTTCTTTGACAATGGATCAAGACTTAACTTGAAAAAATATTGGCTAAAGCTAATCTGATAGATTGTATTATTGTCTTTCACTGTAAAATAATTATATACCTGCTCCAATTGGATTGGGCTTGGTTACACAACTTGCTTTGGCCATTGAGATGTGCGTATATATGACATGTACTATGTTCAAGCAGAAAATTTATATAATTGTAAATTCATGGTTTGACAGGGTCTTATTAACAAAGTGACTGAAAATAACATATCCATAATAATACTCATTATTTTTCCTGCTCATGACCAACAAACGGAAATTACACACCCATCAAGAACAGCAGCTCAGTAACACCATGATTCTTCACATATTGGTGAAGAGGCTTCCTCCTCTTGTGGGGCATATCAGATTCCAATGGATGGCTTCAGTATTGAAAAGAACATCTTACTCTCAAGAGATATTCCCCCAAAAGGAAGGAAGGATGGATAGATAGATAGACAGACAGAGACAGACAGACAGACAGATAGATAGATGCAGAATTCTGTTCCTAAATCAAGAGCAGTCTAATTTCAACCTGGAGAGAGATTTAAACTGTTATAACTGAGCATACTTTTCAACTAACAATTGTTTTGGTTTTGTTTTGTTTTCAGTAAAATATCCATAACTTCAAGTAAAAAAAGCGTTCTTAAAACCTCAATATAAAATAACCCAATATAAAATTATTCTAAAGCATACTTTTAGACCACTGTATGTGAGATTATTATTTATAAACCAGTTAAAATAAAACACCTACTGCTGCTGCTAACTTTGGTTTTAAAGTAGTTGATCTAGAAGCCTCCCTCTTCCAGGATGAGATCGCAGAGTCACTTCTTTATTAAGGCCACTCCTAAGATATGATACTAAAATTGGCCATCTTTATTATGAGAAAATGCCAGAACAACTCTTTACTCTCGAAGAAGGAAATGCCTCCAGATATCTGAATATGAAATCAAATTGTTGAGGAAAAGATTAAAGAGACTGGAAGGGGAACAATAATGCATCTTTTTTTTAATCACTTTGAAAATTATTGTCTGAAGCATAAAGAGGCCATTCTTATTGGCATTCTCTTGACTCAGATGCTGTCTAAGGTATATATTAACAGTCAAATATAACAAATTTCTACTCATGGAGTCAAAAACCAAAGAAAAGCCATTAAAATCTGTAATTCTGTATTATTATCACATTATTTCTGTATTATATACTTGGCATTTCACACAAGAGTACACAGGTTTATTAGGCATCTCTAGTGGAAGTGATAGGCCTCCCTGAACTGACTAGATCTCCATGTCAAATACTGAGCTAGGAAGTATATAAGCTTATAATTTATCAAGCATACAAGTAAGCACCTTTTCAATTGGACAACTTGTATTTCAATGTGTTTATAATTTAGACAAAATAAAGGGCTGCTCTGGACCCAGGAGGCAGTATCCTATCCACAAAACTGGTAAAGATACATAAGTTAACAAGATTGGAACCCATCATTCTATAGCCGCCTTTAAATACTCCTGGTACCACAAGTCTTTTCTGGAGGGTATTTAGCTGTTGATGACTGCACATCACTATCATCCTTCTTATTTCTAAAGATATTAATTTCAGTTTGACATTTGCTTTATGAACATTTGATTCTGAGTTAAGGAAACAGCTTAAGTAGGAGAACACGTATGCAAAATTAAAGGTTATTTATATAATTACTAATATAGGGATGTTTAAAACTTTTGGAACTGCTGTAAAATCTTTGGGTTATGATATCATGCCATACACATTGAAAAATTAATTCAAATTAGTTTGGAAATGAACACTTTTATAGCCACTGAAAATGTCATTAACAATAGAAATATGGGATTATAATCAAAGAAATAGCACACAAGAAAGATGTCTACAGAGGTTAAAACTGTGGGTTTTTTAATATCTTCATTAAAGATCTAAAGGTAATAACAAGCAGATTAATTAAATGTACAAATATTAAGACTAATAATAAAATCATTAGAAAAGTCAGTAGGTACTTAAAATTAAATATCAAAATTAGATTGATTTTAAATGGCAAATATCTGGAAAGTATTAATAGATACAGACATTAGAAAAAGAGAGAGAGTAAAGGATGTAGAAATCAATAAAGAAAATAAATAAATCTACAGTATTATGTAAAAATCTCAGTATTATCTGCATAGATGCCCTGTTATAGCTGGGAAGGTTAATGCTTTCTGCATCTAACAAGAACTCAGCTATCTGCCCCACCGTACATTGCCCTGTATAAGGTAATGAAAATTGTTCAACAATTATTACATGGACAAATAATAATACAAGGCAACTATAAGCTACACATGGTTCTTTTGGTACTGTGGCATCAAAACTAGTACACACGATTTTCAAAGTCTGGGGGGAAAAGGACCAATTATTTAATATCCTAGGATAGGCAAGTTATCCATAATGTGTCTCCTATTCCGTATGTTACACTCAATCTGTAATTAACCCCTCCAATTCAAATCACACACTTTGTACTGATACTCAGGACTTCTATGGAAAGCAAAACTATAAACTGTCTCTTCCTAATCTCCCAACTGAAAAGTATGGCTACATCAGATCGAAGGCCACTATAATTTAACATACTCCCTCAAAATGGTACATACTTTTCCAGCTTTCCTTATTACGCAGGGTCACTGTCTGCCTGGTCAGAGACAAAAAGAATCATTGGAGACACTACTCTGAATGTATCCGCAAAAACCCCAGGGCCTTGACCACCACAGTTCTGGAGTTTGTTCTTGGCAGAATATTCTAATGTGTTGACCAGGAACTAATCACAGTATCAAGTTTACCAAGACTACAGCATGGAGTAAAACTTCATATACCTGATATGGCCATAAAGTGTCTCCTGGAAGGTCCTGAAAGTATCACTGGAGCAGGATTTTTCTAAACTAGGGAAGGAAGGTAAATTTCCAAATGTATAAATGAATGGTCTTTTCTTTGAGGCTAAATAGGAGCAATTAAAATATGACACATCCTGTCAAGAGGGCCAATGCCCTTCTGATCTTGAAATTCAGGGGACAGAGAAAGAGGAGCACCTCGAATCTCAGCCTGAAAGATGAGCAGACCACGTTCCAACCGTTGATATAGGCAAGAGTCAAGGGTGGTAAAGGCAAAAGACCAAAACTACAATTCTGCCTGAATAAACCCTTTTCCAGTTTTACTGATAACAGAGACAGTCTAAAAAGAATGTCATTAATGCTAATGACATTCACCATTGAAAAATGAGCTTAGGTGCCCCTTCTGTGCACCCTCTTCCCTTTGGAATAATCATAACAGATAGCTGTTCCCGTGGTTAAAGAATTGGGAAATTACTAAAACAATTTGCAAAAAAACAGACGTTTATAACATAGAAACACAAGAAAGGAAGCAAAATGACACGTCAAAGGCATTCTACAGGAGGAATCTTGCAGTTTTCAAGTTGAAAGGTATATTTTAACACAACAAACCAGGATTGTAAAGACAATCCAATCTAGGATACATGTTTATCATCGTTCAACAATCTTCCATGGACGGTATTTCAGTTTTGTGGTTTTCAACAGCACATTTTCTACTTAATATTTTAATATCTAACATGATGGCTCTATTATCATTCAGAAAATTATGAGTTTTCTTTCTAGAGCTCCATATCACTGCTATAATTTTCTGCCATTTTTACCTTTAATGGCAACAATTTATCTGAGTAATAGATTTTGTCTTTGTATCCTCAGTGTCTATCACATTACCTAACATATTGTAAATATTTTAAAACTGTTTTCAGAATGAACAAACTGAGTCTTGTGCTCTTATTTTACACTTCTGTTTTAACCCTCTTCTCTTTGCTGATCTCACATACCAACCCAGGTACTGCCCCACATTTATTTTCCTTGCTACATCAAAATATTCTTTCCAAAAAAGTTGTTTATAGTTCCTATCATCATGTTGTCACCTCCCATTTATTCTTCCATCTTCTCCATTTTGATTTCCTCCCCTATTGCAAAGACACTTTGATCAGGTCTTCAATAGTTCCATGGTGCAAATCTACTGGGTGCTGCTTTATTTTTACTCAAAATTCTCATATGATTTTTATACAGCTTATTATGCCCTCCTTCTTGATTCACATATATTTTTCAGAATTATCTCCTAGTCTTTTTCTCTTCTTTACCAATATTCTTTTTCTCAATAATCTCATTTGTTTCTAATGGTTAAAATAAATTATCCACATACTGATGACTTTCAAATGTTTATCTCCTTTTTATTATTATTCACATACTGATGACTTTTAAATATTTATCATCACATGCTATGACCCTGAGTTCTTTGTGAGCTCTTCACTCGTATAATTGAAGGCCTCCATGACATCTCCACTTGGATGATGTAACATATTCAAAGGGATCTTGAGTCCCACAACTTGGTTTCCCAACTAGTCTTTTCCATCACAGTAAATGATGCCACTATATACCCAACTGCTCAAGGCAAAAACTACAGGAATTAATCTTCATTCCTCCTTTTCTGTAATATACCCCATAAAACCCACAAGCAAATTGTCAATTCGACCTCCAAAGTAAAGTCACAAGCAAATTGTCAATTCGACCTCCAAAGTAAACTCAAATTGTCAATTCGACCTCCAAAGTAACTTGTCACAAGCAAACTCACAAGCAAATTGACAAACTCACAAGCAAATTGTCAATTCGACCTCCAAAGTAAACTCAAATCTAGTCATTTCATTGTCATCACCCTATTCCAAGTCACCAACATGGTTAGAATCTTTTTCTATGATGACCGCCTAACTGCAGTGGTCTCCATCTTCTACTGTTGTTTCCTCCACACCTAATTAATTCTCTACCCAACAGATACCATAAACTTTATTTTTAAATATATATATATATATACATATATATATATATATATATATATATATATATATATATATATATATATATATATATATATATATATATATATATAATGTATATATTTTTATTTTTCAATTACAGTTGACATACAATATTATATTACTGCCAGGTGTACAGCATAGTGATTAGACATTTATATAACTTACAAAGTTATCACCCCAATAAAACTAGTACCCATCTGACACCATATATAGTTATTACAATATTATTGACTATTCCTTATGTTATACTTATTGGGACGACTATTTTGTAACTGCTAATTTGTACTACTTAATCCTGTCTTCTTTTTCATCCATTCCCTAAACCCCCTCGCATCTGATGACCCTCAAAATGTTCTCTGTGTCCATGAGCTTGTTTCTGTTTTGTTTGTTCATTTATCTTGTTCTTTACATTCCACATATAAGTAAAATCATATGGCATTTTTCTTTCTCTGTCTGACTACACTCAGCATAATACCCTCTAGGTCCATCCATGTGGTTGAAGATGGAAATTTTTCATTCTTTTTCATGGTTGAGTATTATTCCATTGTATATATGTACCATCTCCTCTTCATCTAATTTATCCATCAATGGACACCCAGACTGCCTCCATATCTTGACTACTGTAAACAATGCTACTATGAACATATGGTCAAACATGTCTCTTCAAAATACTGTTTTGGGTTTCTTTAGAAAAATACCCAGAAGTAAGATTACTGGGTCCTTCTTTGTTTCTTTTTATAGCCGTTGTTTTATGGTAATTTTGTATGGTATAAATATTGCTATCCCACTCCCCCCCCCCTTTTCATGAGATCACTTTTCCCATCCTTTACTTTCAGTCTGTGTGTGTCTTTCTATCTGAAGTGAGTCTATTGTATGCAGCATACATAAGGGTCTTGTTTTCTTATCCATCCAGCCACCCTATGTTTTTGGATTAGTGCATTTAACATATTTATGTTTAAAGTAATTGTTAATAGATATGAGTAGTTATTGCCATTTTATTATTCTTATTCTTGATCTTTTTTTTCTTCTTCTTCCTCTTAACGAAGTTCATTTAACCTTTCTTGTAATACAAGTTTGGTGGTGATATATTCCATTAGCTTTTTCTTGTCTGGCAAGATTTTTATCTGTCCTTTGATTCTAAATGATAGCTTTGCTAGGTAAAGTAATCTTGGTTGTAGGTCCTTACTTTTCATCACTTTGAAAAATTTTTGTCAATCCATCCTGGCCTGTAAAGTTTCTATTGAGAAATCAGTAAACAGTCTTATGGGAACTCCCTTATAGGTAACTCACTGAGAATTTAGGATTCTCTCTTTGTCTTTAATCTTTGGCATTTTAATTATGATGTGTCTTAATTATGATGTGTGGTATGGGACTCTTTGGGTTCATCTTTTTTGGGACTCTGTGCTTCCTGAGCTTGTATATCTATTTCCTTTACCAGATTAAGGAAGTTTTCCATTATTATTTCTTCAAACAGGGTTTCAATTCCTTGTCCTCTCTCTTCTCCTTCTGGTACACCTGTCATGTGAATGTTGGTATGCTTGATGTTGGCCCAGAGGCCCCTTAAACTATCCTTATTTATTTATTTATTTATTTATTTATTTATTTATTTATTTGGATTCTTTTTCTCTTTTCATCATTCTAATTTGGTGTTTCATGCTACCTTATCTTCCAAATTGCTGATTCGATCCTCTGCTTCATCTAATGTACTGTTGATTTTCTCTAGTGTATTTTTTATTTCATTTATTGTATTCTTAATTTCTGACTGGTTCTTTTTTTGTTTTCTGCCTCCATTTTCATGTTTCCTATCTCTTTGTTGAAGTTCTCACTGCTATCATTGAGCATCCTTATAACCAGTGTTTTGAATGCTGCATCTGGTAAATTGCTTGTCTCCATTTCATTTAGTTGCCTTTCTGGAGTGTTGTTCTGTTCTTTCACTTGGGACATGTTTCTTTGTCTCCTAATTTTGGCTGCCTTCCTGTGTTTGTTTCTATGTAGAGCTGCTATGTCTCCTGGTCTTAGTATAGTGGCTTTATGTTCTAAGTGTCTTGTGGGGCCCAGTGGTTCAGTCTCTCTGGTCACCTGAATTGGGTGCTGCAAATATGTCTCTTGTGTGGGTTGTGTGTGCCCTCCTGTTATAGTTGAGCCTTGGTTGCTATTTGCGTGTCAGTGGGAGGGATTGATCTTCAGGTTGATTGTTTGTGAGTACTGATGTGATTACAGTGGAGAAGCTGTTGTACAGAGGCTAATCCTATGGAGCAAGATTCACTTTAGCAAAGCACCTGCCCAGTCTACCCTTTTAATGTATCATCAATGGAGGTAGGGGGGTGGAGTTCCAAATCATCCGAAGCCAGCTATCTGGCATTCCAGACCCAGGGCCTCCTGTAAGATGCCCCACTACAAGCCAAGTTCAGGCACAGTGTGTACCCTGCCAGGGGCTACCTGGAATAAGCAACAAAGCAATTTACAGATGGTGTCACCCGCACTGGACTTGGTAGTGTCTGGGAGAGGCTAAGCCTTGAACTGAGGCCAGCTGCTTCCCATTCCAGGCTTGGGTCTGCTCAGCAAAACGTATGGGGCAGGCCAAGTTCAGACATTGCTTGTCTGTGGTTTGTAAACCTTTGATAAATTTTAGGAATGTCTGAAGCATGAGCCAAGACAGGTTATTTGTATGGAAAAGCCACTGGAAGCAGCTTGGGTGGGCCTGAAAGTTGGGTGGGGCAGGGTCTCATGTAATCACCAGAGCAGGACATGTTTTAGCCAGGTTGATGGAGACTCAGATATGTTGGGTGGTGGGAGGGCTCAGTAAAGGACCAATGGCTTCTGCCATTCTGCCAGCACTTCTGTCTGGGACAAAGCTGCCCATCCAGCCTTTGCACTGCAGCCAGACAATTCAGTTCCTCCCCAAATATCCCTGGTGTTTTTTGAGCTGCTGCCCCACTGCTGGAGCTCAGAGTGAGTGAGTCTATCAGTGAGTAAGTCTGTCTGCAGACCTTGTAAGAGGAATGCCTGGGACTCCAGAAGCTCTCCATTTTACTCAGCCACAATTCCTGCTGGGTTTCACAGCCAGAAGTTTAGGGTACTTCTCTTCTCAGCACTGGAACCCTGGGCTGGGACTCCTCACTCTTTAGGGGGTATCTCTGCAGGCAAGATATCCCTCCTGATTTTTAACTGCCACATGTGAGGATAGGAGCAGCCTGTTCGACGTCTCTGCCCCTCCTATCAGTCTCAAGGTGCCTTCTTCTGTATATTGTTATTTGTAGGACTTCTGTTCAGCTAGACTTCAGGCGATTCTCATTTATGGTTGTTTTGTAGTTTTGTCATAATTTTGATGTGGTGCTGAGAGGAGGCAAGCACATCATTTACTTATTTCACCATCCTCATGGGAAACTCCAGCATAAACTTTTAAAAGGAAATCAAATCACATTGTTTCCCTACTTAAAACCCTCAAAGCTTCCCCAAAACAGTTGGTAAGGAGTTTGGATTTTTCTTTCAAATTGTTTTGGAGAAGTAGGGAGACTACTTAGAATGTTTCTTGAATAATCTCACTTAAGCATCAAAATAGCTTTGTTAGATAATTATCAAATATTACATCAAAACAGAAAAACTAATTCTAAAATGAAATCTTAAAGGCATTAAAATACTTGTCCAAGGTTACACACTTAGTATAGATGTTAGCTTGCATTTTTGATGAAAGGATAAAATAAAATAATGAGTGTGAAGATGCTTTTTAAATTCGAGAGCTAATGTGTAGATCTAAAAGGGACTTGGGAAAGAGCAGCAGTAGCTTACAGTGCTTATAGCTATCATTCATTTATCAAATGAGCCCTGCAAGATCTTACCTCGGATTTCTACCACCCTGAATTATTCTACTCCTTTTAACATTAGATGTTGTTTAAATGAATTATCTTTCAAATAATATTTAAACTTAAGGTTTGGCTAATATTTAAGCTTAAGGTTTGGGAGAATGGCTGAATTTCTGTAGTAGATAAATCCTTCCTATAAAAATTTCTAGACTCATAAGGAAACTTTAAGGTGCACTATACATTTAATTAATAATGCCACTGACTAAGACCAAGATGGATTGATGTTCCTCTCAGCTTGACTACTCTAATATTTTAGACAGACTTTTTTCCCTTTTCTAGTCTCTTAAACTCCATTTTCTGAAAAGCTTTTAATTTACCATTAGAAAACTTACCAAGTTTTAATTTACCAAGTTAGAAAACTTATAATGGTAAGTTCTTTCTCTGTGTCTTTGAGATGTAAATCTTTTTTAAAAATTTTCTTGCTAGCTTTACATCCAGGAATGTCTTTCTCAAGGACCTGGGAACCATCTCTGGGAAATGTAGTCATCAAAGGAGATAGCACACCAATTTTCCAGTTTCTGTGAACAGGTAGAAGCCTAGCTTTCAAAAGCATCTTCCTCCACATTACAAAACTGCCTTCTGTTATAAAGTTATGAGAAGTTAATTTTTTTCTTTTGGATAAAGCCAATTAGAAAACACAGGTACTCTATCACTTAGCCTAAATGTCCTCCAGTATTCTCCCACTAACTCATCCTGGCTCTTAAAAACCTTTATCTTCTGTGTGTCTGTGAAGTTGAGCTTAGACTTGTTCTGGCATCTCTTCTCTATTGTAAAATCTCTGAATAACGTCTTTCTTGCCTGCTTAACTTTATCTACTGCAATTTTTGTCTTTGACATCACATTTTTATAAAGATTTCCATGGTATAAGGTGATGTGATGTATGTAAATAAAACAAAAACAGAGAGCACCTCACTTACCATAAAGATAGCTCTGGGGCAAAACACAAATTTGGTGAAGTAGAGTTTATAAATTATTGTTTGAGATAAATGTTTCTAACTAACGTAATTTATTTTTCCCATTCAAAGGATCATTTTCATAGGCAAGAAACAGACACAGAAGCTATCTATAAGAAAGCCATTAATATTTGTTTTTTAAAGAAATTTAAGTAATTTAAAAATTAAAAGAAAATACTTTTGAGTTTAGACGCATAATCAGATATCTATAATTAACCAATTCTACAAAAGGAATGTATACCAGAGAGTTCAGCAGCTAAAAGAGCTCAATAGTAGGCCCTCATTGTACCTCCAATAAAATGCCACACCTTTTTCCTTTTTCACTCTGGCAATTAAAAGAACAATAGAAAAATCAAGTTACTTGTTACAGGAAAATGCAAATGAGGAAAAAAATAAAAAAGACTGAATACAATAGGCAACAGAGCATTCAGAAGATAAAGTAAAAAGGAGCAAAATCAATCTGAATATCTAAAACCAAGATTCAAATTAACATCACCAAGCTTGTTAAATATCTCTTTATATTTATACAATTTGAATGTAAAGATGAACTCAAACATAAGCTAAAGGTATTTGTAGCAACTTTGCCGTGTTCTAATTGCTTAGAGTAGCGAGAACCAATTTCAAATGATAGCTCATCAATATGAAACTTCTCAAGACAGGATAACAAATTAAAATATAATCTAATTTCTCAAAAACTAGAAAGATTAAGTGAGATTGCAATGTCCTAGGGAAAAAATAATGAACTGGGAGTGTGGATGTAAGAGACACAGGAAGATACTGAACACTTTTCAAACTGTTCTCTATTGAATTGAAAGAAATAATCTTTCCAAAAAATATATAATCATAATATTTGCTCCAGACCAATAGTCTTGAATGATGAAAGTAGCTCATATTTACTACAGATGTGAAAACTCAGACATACCAAGAAATAACTTGATAAAAAGAGTATATTGTCACAGGAATCCATTTTATGTTTGGAAACATTATTTGCTCTTAAAAAAAAATCCAAGTGCGAGTTAATAGCTATAAATCAGAATCATCTCTATTAACATGCTACTACAATTTCAATTATTTTTACAATAGAAGTTTTGACTGTCAAAATATAGAAATAAGAACCATGAAATAGGAAACATATCCAATTTATTAACTTTCTGTGTGATTTATACAGCACAACACAGCTCAGATAAATATAATGAAATTCAATTATACAGTTAATTCAGTTCAGTGTTTATTTATCAAATTAATTATACGAATCCAAAAGTAGCAATACTCTAAAATAATTTTTAAATCACAGAATAATTTACTCAACAGGTGTTAGATTGAATATTAAATCTCTCTCTATAAATCCCATTTACCATGTCAAATTATTTTAAAGAATTTACAACGCAGAAAATGCAAAATGCATTTCTAATGAATTCTAGACCTCAATAGAGTGCTCTCCAAGATTTACCAATTCAATAAATAAATACAAACAAAATAACATTACAAGTATTGTCATTAAGGTATTCATTATATGTTCTCCACTACAACATAATTTTAATTCAATGCAAGCTCTGTACCAGAAATAGAAAGCAAATTATTCATTTGCCTTTTCCCTGCTTAGCATAATATATACTATTAGTCTTAATATTTAGTATCTTTTTCGTATTTTCTCTTTTTCTAGCAGCATTTAGTACACCACCAGAAATCACCATACTGATATTTATAGCCTTTTACATTCAACAGGAAACTTTTCTACTAAAGAATCAATTAAAAAAGAAACATACTGAAACATGAGGACTCTATATTAGAAGTTGTAATTCCTGACCAAAGGAAATGTGAAAGTTGACATAAATGGAGCCATTTTAAAATGAAGCCAGAGCAGCCATTCCAGAAGAACTGTCTTGAATGTCTTATCTCTTGATGTTTTGGACTGTTTAAACTGGGCCAGACCACTGGCCTGGGCCAAATCAACATTGTCCTACAAATAATTGTTTCCACAACTAGCAGGAAAGCAGGCATTCTAACTGCAAGGACTAATGATTATAGACTCTCTATCAGCAACCAATCATATATAGCTAAAGAATAACTCACTCATTCTATAACTCAGCACCCATAGGAATTTCTTTTCATGTAATTATTCTTTTCCTCTTCTCATGAAAACCTCTTGCCCACACCCTGTAACTGAGACATTATTTGAGTTTCTGCCTGAATCTATGCTCTGCAAATTGCAATTCTTTGATCCCAAATAAATATTTGCTGCCTCCCATCTCGAATTTTTAATTTTAGGTTAACAGAAATCAAAATAAATTATACATTTGTCTTTAAAAAATATTCTTCCCAGAATAAAGTTCAATCTTTGAAGAAGCAGAAAACAGATTCCATGGTTTTTTTTAGTTGTTTACATAGCCATCCAGCTCCAGTTAAAATCAAACATTGTGATTCAATTAAAGTCAACACATCAAATCATAATTAATCAGTACTTTTATTCCCTCACTAAAATTTAAGGGAATTGATAAAACAAACAAACAAACCCCTCAAAATTTATTTAAGGCTGTTTGACAAGTGTATAAGGTTTCACTGCTTGTGATTTTTATAAAGTCATGACCTACATAATGCCACACTTAATTTTTACCAATTTATAATTTCTCTTTTAAGTTTATGTGCATATTTTGATTATGAGATGGAAGAAAAACTGCCTTTTGCTGTCTTAAAGTTCAAACTTCTAGAACTTAGAAGCTATGTTTTTGCTCAGAACATAGATACATATTGGTAAAATTTGAGTGTGGGAAAGTATCATTTGTTATATTGTGTTTTATTTAAAATGTGAGGTCAGACAAGTTTCTGAACTTGTTCAATGATGTTGCTAAACATTTTTTTTATATCAGAGGGATTATTCACTATGAATCTGTACCAACTGGACAAAAAGTTAACCAAGTTTACTATTTGGAAGTGCTGAAAAGGCTGCATGAAAAAGTTAGACGACTTGAACTTTTTGCCAGCAATTCATGGCTCTTACATCATGACAATGCACCAGCTCACACGGCACTGTCTGTGAGGGAGTTTTTAGCCAGTAAACAAATAACTGTATTGGAACACCCTCCCTATTCACCTAATCTAGCCCCCAATGACTTCTTTCTTTACCCGAAGGGAAAGGAAATATTGAAAAGAAGTCATTGTGATGACATTCAGGACCTCAAGGGTAATATGACGACAGCTCTGATGGCCATTCCAGAAAAAGAGTTCCAAAATTGCTTTGAAGGGTGGACTAGGCGCTGGTGTCAGTGCATAGCTTCCCAAGGGAAGTACTTTGAAGGTGACCATAGTGATATTCAGCAATGAGGTATGTAGTACTTTCTCTAGGATGAGTTCCCAAACATAATTGTCAGACCTCACGTATAACTTATTTCCAAAATTGGCATTAAAAATGACATAATTTTAGATGAAAACCTAGAAGTTATTTGGCCTAACCTATACAATAGAAGTATCTTCCTCTAAAAATCCTGAAAAATCCTCTGTATTCTTTCTTCAAACCTTCCATTGAAAGAAATTTCACTCCCATGTAATAAATTCCAGTTTGGGGTTGGACAGTTCTAGTCATTAGAAAGCTCTTTTTTATATCCACGCAAACAATATTATGACTCTATCTAACATTCACTGCTCTTTACATCATGCAGTCCTTTAGCTATTTGAAGACATTTATGATGTTCCTTCTTCATTTCTTCTTCCCTTTCCTGTAATTGGGTAAATTTAG
Organism: Rhinolophus sinicus; assembly: GCF_036562045.2. Taxonomy (NCBI): domain Eukaryota; kingdom Metazoa; phylum Chordata; class Mammalia; order Chiroptera; family Rhinolophidae; genus Rhinolophus; species Rhinolophus sinicus. The sequence continues at coordinate 90,462,830 of NC_133758.1, forward strand.
TTTTTAGCAACTAATGTATAATTTCACATTTATCTTTTAAAAAATGTATTTCAAACTGTCAACAATGACCACACTAAATAGGTCTTTAATAGCGGCTGACCTAAGTCAGAGAGGTCACTTGAGATCACACTACAGGGAGCAAGACAGAGGCAGAAATTAGTCCAAAAAAGAAACCTTATACACTTGGTCAAACTGCCTTAAATAAATTTTGAGGGTTTTTGTTTGTTTGTTTGTTTGTTTGTTTGTCAGTTCCCAAAGCCACTCTCCTCTCATATTGGATTAGCGCCCACTCTAATGACCAAATTTTAACTTAATTACTTCTTTTTAAGGCCCTATGTCTCAATACAGTCGCATTCTGAGGTACTACAGATTAAGGCTTCAACATATGGATTTGGGGGGAACACAATTCAGCTCATAACAGTAACATAATTATATTTTCTCATAAATTATGTAATCTAATTTGTTAAAATCTTTTGTATCATATATCAGATGAAGCTTCTCTTTATAATGTGTTGTATTCCTTTACCATCATAAATGCAATGATTGTTTTCCATCAAAAATTACACATATCTATAAATATATAAACCCACACATACAGATCAGAAGCCCCAGTAGAGGCAAGTTTGTGCCCTGATCATTCTAGAGTAGAAGCTTTATCCTCTATATACCAGATTGTGTGTGTGTGTGTGTGTGTGTATGTTGTGTGTGTATTGTGTGTGTGTCTTTATGTGTATGTTAATCTTATTTACTCACAGTATCCAAATTAGTGTTAAAAGAGATTGATTCTTAGTCTTATCATGGAATTTATACATTTTAATAAAGTGAATCACACATGAACTCGTCTGTTGGACAATCATCTACTGACCAATGTAAATGTCTATTGAAATTGATTATTTGAGTCAGAAAACTCAGCTTGCTAGAAATGGATAAAGATGAAGAAGGAAGAGGCAGAAAAATAGAGTACAAAATTTTAGTCAAGAAAACATGAGGGGCCAGTGACAGACACGAAAGTAAATTTTAAGTCTTTCACCATTCCATGACATGCTTCTGATATCAGACCGTGATACTTAGACATGGGTTATAGAAATGCCACTACTTCTTGCAGTGCTACTGCACCCTCTCCTATATTATTTCCACCACATTACAGAGATTTTATAAAAATTAATTGGAGGAAAAGGCCCAAAGTACTTTAAGGTCCTCTGAAGAAAGGCATAAAATAAAATCAAGTGATTATCATTATTATTATTATTATCATTATTATGCATTAAACATGTCAGATTGTTTCAGAAAGGTCACTCATGGGACGGAAAAAACTAGTATTGGAGTCAGCAATATATTGTTGATTAATATTTAAAAGGATATGTAGAAATCATTGCCCCTCAGGAATTTACCTTTCATTAATGAAATTATTAATATAAGTATTAAAACAGTACTTCATGCATATCAATAAACTCAGAGTTCCCAGATAACCAATAAAGACTAAATTTGCCTTTAGGCACCTCTAGGTTTGTCTTCATACATAACATTCCACAACTAGAATATAAAGTATTTACAGTTCTAGTCTTCCCACCTGACTTCTTAAGTCCTCTTACAAGGTACCATCTGAATAATTATTAGGAATGATATGATACTGCATAAAATCAAATCTATAGATTTGGTAAGTATAGAACTTTTAGTAGGTGTCTTTGTGGTCTCAAATAAAGTAAACTGTCTAAGCCAGGAATCTAAACTTTAGCAAAATAAAAATGAGAACATAAAATGTTTTTGGACACACTGTCAGTGCTACCCACTTTGTATACTCATCAGAGACATAAACTGTGTAAAAGGATTTGTATTGATTTCAATGAGGAATTTTGATGCCCTAAAGAACTGGGATGAATCAGGATTCAAAAATGTTTGCCTACCCAAAGCATCCAAAAGGCCAGCCAATTCAAATGTAGCTGTAAATTCAAATATCTGAATTATTGTGCATCTGGACAGAGCTAGATTATGTGCCAATAAAAGTGTCAATTATTATAGAGACTTCTAAGTTATTACTCATCTCTTATGAAATGTGTGTATTTGTTTACTTTTATATGTGTATATAGCTCACTTTTTAAAAACTACAAATAAACAAAAAAAGAGAATTAATTGCTAGCAGACTGCCTTACAAGAAATGCTAAAGGAAGGTCCTTGGGATTAAAGCAAGATAACTCAAATGGTAATTTGAATCAGTAAAAACAAATAGTACCAGCAAAGGTAATTATGTAATTATGTACAAATATAAATACAAATGCATTTTTACTTTCTTCTCATAACTTATTTAAAAAAACAATTAAACAAAATAATATGTATTTGACAAATTTGGGCTTATAATATAGCAATTTAATATATGTGTAATATAGTATTTGCCAATAACAGCCCAAAGAAAGTGGGTGAGAGAAAACGGTTTTAGCTGAGAAATAGTTACAGAAGGTAAAGTAATAATTATAACAATCATAATTTTTGTTACAGTAATAGGTGTAATGTATAGCAATAATATTACAAAAAGGAAGAAAAGGAACTAGTGCTATATAGGATAATATTTCTATGTGTCACTGGAATCGAGTTAGGATATACCTACAGATGATTCTGATACGTTTAGATGCACATGGGAAACACTAGAGCAACCATTAGTCAAGAAAACATGAGGGGCCAGTGACAGACACGAAAGTAAATTTATATATATATATATATATATATATATATATATATATATATATATAATTACCATTTATATATATATATATGCATATATATACATATAAAAATGTATATATATACATACATATATATTATTTGTGTGTGTATATACATACACACACACACACACACACACACGTACAGAGGGTGCCAAAAAATTTAAACACATTTTAAGGAAGGAAAATACTGTATTAAAATTGTAATATTCAATATATACCAATAACAAAAGATGAATATAAGTTATGTATACACATTTTGGCACCCCCAGTATATAGCGAAAAACTCATTAAAGAAAATAAAATGCTATATTAAAACATATTTTACTGAATGCAAAAGAAAACACTAAAGAAAGAATAGAGGGACAAGAAACATGGAAAACAAAAACAAAGAGTAAAACGGTAGACATAAATATAACTATAATAATAATACATGTGAATGGATTAAATAAACCAATCAAAATGCCGAGATTGTCAGGCTAGATTTTTAAAAAAGAAAACAAATCACATGTTGCATCCTAATGCCCAATGTGATGGTATTAGAAGGTGGAGTCTTTGAGAGGTACTTAAGTTATTTGAGTGGAGCCCTCATGAATAGGATTAGTGTTCTTATAAAAGAGACCCCAGAGAAATCTCTCAACCCCTCTACCACCTGAGAATACAGCTAGAAGCTTCTGCTATAAAAGAGGAAAAAGGCCCTCACCTGACCAACGTGGCATCCAGCCTCCAGAACTGTGAGAAATAAGTTTCTGTTGTTTATAAGTCCCACAGTCTGTGGTGTTTTGTTATAACAGCTTGAATGGACTAAGATAGTACTACACCTGGAGGAAACACTGCAGACATAGAATATATCACCTTGCTCTAAGAATATATCAAGCTAACGATGCTTTTGAAAAATTAACATAAGAAGTGCACTTGAAATTCCTATCTCACATGACAGAACAGCTAATAAGTAAATTGGCAGCTTTTGGTTTATTTGGATAAATGGTTCTACCATGGACGCTGTTCTAAATAATCTTTTTGGCTTTCGTCCTGTATGTCCACCAGTGGTATTTGAATTTCACAAGTCATAAAAATAGCAAAACAAGGTTATTATATACTGAAGTTGCTTTGCAATGTTCATATTAATACCTAGGTTACCACCTGTCCTACACACAAACTCTGTAACCACACAGAAATGTGTGCTGTACCTAAGACACTAATTTACCCATAATATTAATAATGACCACTGCCATGATATTGCAGGGCTTTTGAATTATAGAATGAAATAGGTAATCAAATGACTAATGAACAAGCACAGGTATTAGGTAACAGGTGTAGCCAACAAGCAAGATCTTCGCTTGTCAGGACTATGACATTTTTTTAAATTATTGGACTTGTATATTCACTTTGTGTATTCAAAGTGTTTTTTGCATGTGGCATTTCATTTGATCCTCACAATGTGGTCTAAAATCCAGGATAAAGTAAGAGAAAATATCCCTTTACCAATAATATTTTCATTTTTTATGGTGAAACATGGCTAAAAGGCATTCTGTGTCACGCATTTTATGAAGAAAAATAATGGTTTTTCTTCCAATATTCAAGAGGGTCATCAGATCACATGCTTAACATTTAGCTAGTATAGATTTATGCCTGACCTAGGCTATTATAAATGTATGAACTTTTTTTTCAAAAAAGCTATTTCTATTTGCAGTTAATCAAATGAGTTATTTCTTTAAGATAGTATCCTAGCAACTTCAGTCAGAAGAGGAAGTCCCTGCTGATGTTAGAAAGAGATTTGTTTATCACATACCCAGATCTAACTTCTGAATGTGCTTCAAAGTGTTGCTTTGATCAGACAACTACCAAAACTTTTCTGTTATAGAACTAACAAGGTTGAAAGAATCTTCATTTCACAATTTTTGAATTTCAGAGGCTCACAGAGGGAAGGGAGGTTGTTATTTCTAAGAAACAGGTTTCTTTAAAGAATATTTTAATGAGATTGCATCTCTCAAATAAATCCAAAGAAGTTACCAATAACCAAATATTTAACTACATCTTTTCAAATATTATTGGGCTGACAGCTAAGTAATTAGACGTTTTCCAACCAAACATAAAATAAACCTTACCTGGCATTTTGTCCAATTACCTATCACAGTCAGTGACAGATAGACTGTTTGAGCCACGAACCTCACCTTCAATTTTATGGGAGTCCAGTTTCTTTGCTTTCAACCTATACTGTGATTTGAAGCCAGAACTTAAAAAAAAAAAAAAAAAAAAAAACTAACCCCAGCTCAAAAGCACTGAGTCCACTTCATTCAGGGTATTTCCTGGTATAATAAGAGGAACCCTGAACTGGAACTGTGGTCATGACTCTATTACTTTTAATGCACAAGTGCAAGGACCCTACCCATTGGTCAGAATAGGCCAGAGAGAGGGACAGGGAATCCAATAATCAAATCCAAGTTTTGGGGTATTAGTATCTCAGGAAATTATCTAACCTAGACCATAAAATAAACAATGGAATGGGAATCAGGCCTTAAGGAGAATACATCCACAAGATGTGCAGAGAAACATTTCAGCTTCATCACGTTTTATAAGTTGCAATACTATAGGATTTTATATTTGCAAAATAAAGATATGTATTTCACTTCCTAAGTCTTATAATTTATAATTAATTTCTAACAACTAAGGAAAATACAAGACTGTAATGGTTAAAATTTCACTCCCATATATTTCCCTCCCTGAAATTGGTATGTAGAAAATTCCTAAAACTATTAAATATTGCTTTTCGGTTGTCTTCCCCCTTATCACTCCCTATGAACCTGTCACCATTAAAGCTAAGTAGGTTAGGATAGGAGCAAGGGTGAACATCATGGATACTGGAAATGATAATGTTGAGAAGCAAGATGTGGAACTATTCAATTAAATCAGGAAAGAAAAGAAATAATCTATCCTTAACTGATAACAAAAACACTGGCAATGATAACATCTAACGTCTAATAAATGCTGGGCACTGTTCTAAATTCTTTATATGCATTAGCTCATATAATTTTCACAAGGTAGACTTTATTATTATTATTTCCAATTTGTACATACAGAAAATGAGGCTTAAAGAGGTTATGCAACTTTCCCAGAACTATCCAAAAACTGATCAAGTTGGAATTCAACTTGTGTAGCTTATGCATAATGCTACACATCCTTCCATCAACCCAGCAATGTTGAATATCTCTAGATAATGCAGCATGCCTGGTCTAGGAGCCTGCAAATCCTATAAGATTATATTTAGAAACACAAGCAATCCCTTTCCTCCTATGAGCCATTTCCCCACATCAATATTTTCAGTTTGGGCATTCATCTGGTAGAAATAGCTTTGTCTGCATAAAATAGAACAACACCCTGTCCCAAAATAACATGGTTTAAATAAGACAGATGTTTATTTTTACATATAGTGGGAAATGTTCCATTTTACAGAGTCCAGAGCTGATACGGCAATTCCACAGGCACTTGGGATCCAAGCTTAATCTGTCTTTATACATCTTAATCTTTAGAACTGGCTTCCATTAACAACATTGCTTCATGGTTCCAGATAACTGTTTTAAGTGTTAACCATCTAGTTTGAGGCAGGAAAGAGGAAGAGGAGGGAAGGGGAAACGGGCACCTCTTCCAGGTAAGTCTACATTCTTTTTTTTTTAAAAAAAAAAACTCTTCCAGAAACACCAGTACCACATCTTGCACTCACCTCTCATTGGCCACCCATAATTCCAAGGAAGTTAGAACATTGTAGTCTTTCAACAGGGCAGGCTTCTAAGGCTTCTATTAGTAAAGTAGAAGTGGGTAGTAGTTGTTATATTAACATTAGCAGTTTCTACTACCAAGAGTAATAGATGGTCACCAGTGAGGCTTTTTAGAACCTTCTTAAGAAACTGTATCCAAGCCAAAGACACTAAATAAAAGATTGCATCTGGTAGAAGGAACATTTATTGATTCACTCAGAAACATGTCAAGGGACACAAATTTCATAATCAGGATTCTATTGCTGGTTTAATAAACAAACATTCTTCTATCATTTATAATTTAAAGTTTGCTAATTCAATATGAAATACAAATGTGACACAAGTAACAAAGGACTAATAAGAAAAATCCTAAGCTAGTAGATAACACATCTGTCTAATTTATTCCATTTTGTTTGGCTGTGTTCCTTGGAAAGATTTCACGAACTTACGGCAAACTCTGGTCTGATGACCATGCCTGTAATTAACATTCCCACCTCATGCTCTGTGTTTTCTTTGTTTTCTTCATTAACATGTTATATAAGATGCAGCATCCTCTTTCCCACTTCCATTAGCTTCAACAGATCAGAATAAATCCTCTGGAAGTATATTTAATCTGGCTCATAATCAAATATTCTTTCTTCTCTGCCACTTCACTGAGAGAAAAGCCATCAGTCCATACCTCTGCTTCCTCTTTCAAAACCTTACTAAATACTCTTTATTTTCTATCAACTAATCACACATGTACTTGTCTTCCCTCATTTATATCATCATGAGTAATTATCATGTATAATAAAATGTGCTAAAGTAAGCATTTGATGTGGCTTCATGATATAGAACGGAAGCTTATAGTTAGTAATGATAGAGAAGCAGATTTAGCTAATCACTTTAGAAATCTTTAGAGTTGCCCCATAATGGACAAAACCATCTCAAGGTAGAAACAATAAACACGATAAGCAGTCAAGCAAAGACTAGATGCCAACTAAGCAAAGATTAGATGCCAACTAACAGGGATACTAAAAAGAAAGTTGTTATATTGAATGGATGATCAACTGATTCCCTAACATCTTTTCCCACTAAAATATTTTGTAGAAATTTTAAATAAGTTGCACCACAACCCTCCAAATGATAGCTAATAAAGCTTCATGTTTTATTGGATATTAGTCTAGCTGATGAAATTACATTCAGCCCTATTATGGGAGTGCCCATGTAAAATATTTAATACTAATTAAACAATAAATTTCAGATCTAGCATTGACATAGGGAGGAGAAGCAAAGAGGATTATTAAATAGAGGGGATAATTGCACTGATTTTTATTGCTTTTAGGAGAAGTCAAAATTTAATCAGCTCTTCAAGTGTCTTATTATTTACATTGATGACAAAAAATTAAATAGTAGAGAAAATGCCGAGCTCTAAAGAAAGCTAAGTGAAAATCTATCTATCCATTATCATCATTTACTGTGTTAAGTCTAGTTACATAATACTTAAAAACAAGGTAAAGGTCTATGAAAATATACTAAATGACATCATTGTTCAAAATTATTGAGCAAAATATATATGATTTTAAATTGTTCCAAGGTAAACAACATTTCTATTTTTACATAAAACTCATTTTTATTTCTAAGATTAATTAATGACTTTTAAATTTTAACAATATCATCGAGTAGATTAAGGTCATCTTGAGACAGGGCTTTCAAATTTCAATAATCGCATATCTATAGAACCATGCACATAAAGAAATAATGTGAAAAACCCATTTAAAGTTAATACTCCATAAAGTACAAAGCAGAATGTGAATGGAGAAAAGACATGGGGATCAGGGTGTGTGCTGCACCATACGCTTCACTTTTGATCTTCCTGTCAATAATGTAGCACTTTAATAAAAAATAAAATAAAATGAAGCATTTTCTCATAAAATAACATGTATTTTCAAGAAGCGAGATAGAGGATTTGAGACTAAAGGAAATGCAGTTATGGCGCAGAACTCCTGAAAACTGTTGAAAACGACAACCAGCAAAAGAATATGTTGAATTTAGTTTATGAGGAAAGGGGAAGATGAGGCACAGGGTGCTGATTCAATTTCATCTCCAAATTGGAAAATAGCAATATTAACATAGTTATTAAGGGGAAAATAGCTGTTCTTATTATTGCAAAGCACTCTAACAAATAAACTGATATTATGTTTAATATTAAAATTGTCTATGCTCTGAGTTTTTTTGGTGATATCTTCTATTAGCTGGTTTCTAAACTGGTTCTATCTTTACTGCATCCATTTGCTGTAAAAATCTCAAAACTAATGTCTCAAAAGAAGTGTGTTGCAATGATATGCACAATAAACCAAACTAGTAAACACTCATAGCCTAGACTTCTAGGTACGGTATGATGTGAAGACAGCACTGAGCAGTGGAAAGCACAGTAAGTATTTAAGTTAAAGTGTGAATCTTTGTGTAACCTGTTATTGTGTGAAACTACCAAGGTAATTAATATTGCAAAACTTCAGTGAACTGATATGAAAAATTAAGATAATGCTAATTTGAGCTGTACTCATATATCCCCCACCTCTTGTATCCAGCAAAGTGCAGGAATATAGCAGATACTCAGTGATTGACAGCTATGTGGGCCTCTTACTTTCCATCACTTCCCCACAATAGGATTTTCATCCTCAACAATACAAGAGATAACCAAGTGGTCATTTCTGCCCCAAGAAAATAATACATTGAGAAGCACCCAGTCAGGATGGTTATGAAAAAAAAACACACGAGTAATTCCTCCTTCCCAAGATACCATTAAAATACTAGTAAAGTTATTTTTTGAAAAATCATTTAAATGCACAGCATATTCTTGATAGAGAGAAGAATACTGAGTGATGAAGCAGGGTGAAGGAAGCCACCAGCTAAGATCCATGAAGTGGGCAGTGTATGGGAAGGACAGTGGGACCAAGAAGACAACACAGCCTTAGTAAGCGAGGTGAATTCTAATGAGCAGTGGATGAAAGTGTGGAAGAGGGGCTGGTGCAGGTGCCCGCACTTTATGGGTGTGTGTTGCCAGCAGTGTGCCAGCTTGCTCAGCATTGCAAATCAAACATCCTGGAGGTGAAAGTTGTCCAGTTGTTCAGAGAGCACTAGTGGAACATGAGGACCCCAGGACTTAGCCCTAAAGAAATTCAACTGCAAAAGCGCTTATACCAATAAAAGCTCACAAACAGAAGGACACTGATCCAGAAAACAAAAATTAACAGAAGTGCAGAGAACAGACAACTGCATTTGGAGATACACGAGCTGAAGATTCATTCACCTTATCCTTAGAACATTTTTAAATGTTTTCATCAGTGTAGTGTCATTAACAGAGAAGCAATAGCTATAGTGACTGAGGGTACCGGTCCCTCCCTCCTCCAAAATAAAAGCCTCCGATTCTAGTTTTATTTTTCTGCTAGCCCAAAGCAGGGTGATCTTACATCCTATAATAAAGATTACATTTGTGCTTTACCACATATAAGTGATTGTCTACAGGATAAAACACTATAGTCTTGTTTGCTGGAAAAATGTTATCAGGAGGAGTAGAGATTTTTATTCCCTTCTCCCTTCCCTTATTCCCCATACTTTGTAATGTCTGTGTTTACATTCGTATGGTTCTGATGTGTTTCTCCAGCTTAAAGAACGTATTACCATAAGAAAAAAAAAAGTGACTTTTTGAAACAAAACATTTCGATGGAAAGTCCAGAATATAAAGTCAAACATATCTCCTAAACTATAAATCAACGAATCAATCCATATTCATTTCAATTAATAGGAATTTCAGAAAAAGAACACGTAGTACAGAAACTTGGAAAAACCACTGAGGAGTCAGTATCAGGCATCCAGGAAAGAGATTACAGCAATGTAGGACAGGACAGCAAGAGCGGAGCTGGTAATAAGCAGTCAGAGTCCAGATATAATTTGAAATTCTGTTAGTCCTTCATTCCAAATATAATGAATAGTTTATTTTTATGTCATAAGTTATAATTCACATGCATTGTTTGATTTGGGCTTTATAAAATCCCTAAAGATACAAAAAATACATACTTTATAGTAGACAAAACTGAGGTTTAAGGTGCCAGATTGGTCCTTCTAGTGCCATCACTAGTCGACTTTTGGCTACACAAGTTTCAAAGCTAATTTTGATTCTTTTGGTGGCTACCAGAGAAAGCCCTTATTACTATTTGGAACAGAAGGCGGTACTTACATAACCCAGTCTTACAGCTGAAAGAATACACTAGTATAGACACAGAAGCATTCTAAACTTCGTTTAAAGGGACAACTGTGTCTATTTGGAAGCATGACTAACACCAATTTCCAAATAGAAGTCATTCTGATTCTTTTGCTCCATTATTGATTACAGGGCATTCATTCATTACAGAGAAAGTCCATGTAATAGCCCGGTTCTTGTGCACATAGACACAGTCTGTGGGGGAATTTATTATCTGTGAATTCATACCATGAACATTTTAAAGGTGCTAAGCATGTCGGAGAGTAGCTCAGTTATACCTATTATTAATAGTGGAATAATACATATTATCATCATATGAGTGCAACACAAGGCAATACGCAATCACTTCTTATAATAACAACATCACCTCCCCTTTTCATAACTTTTCTCATCCACGGCTCCTAGGTAGTTTTACAAACTTTAAATAAGACTGACATCACCTCTCTGAGACTGGGAACTGCCACCGTCATCATCCTGATGTGAGGCTAGAAATTAAGCCATGTTGTTAGAAACAATGCTAGCATTGACGCTCAAAACAACATTTCAAACCTGAACTTTTGACCAGTATAAGATATACCTGTGCCAGCATCCTTTATTTGTACCCTGGTCCCAAACTTAGATATTTTGTAGCAGGTATTCTTATCTTTGTAGAAACCATGCACAATGATTGCAAAAGTTTTCAAGTACAAATGTACTGATTTGGTGTATCTTCATCTTTACAGTTCCAAGACTAAAAACCTTTTAATAGGTCATCTTCACTGGTATAGGGGATGTATTATCTTTCACAGTTGTTTGGAGAAGACAGCCTAGCCTGGCTTCCAGGATGTTATTCCCAACCCCTGAGACTACATAGCAATTTAGTTACAGGGTCTGGAATCGAACTTCTGATCCTCTAACTTTTCATCCGATTTGCTCTAGTGAGCCGTGCTGCATTGCACTAAAACAGAACATGCTGAGAATTTGAATTTATTTTAGAAGGTCAGCTTTGCTGAAAGATTACTGTTCTTTTCCTCACCATTAAAAAATATACGTAGAAATAAAAAGCTATGTTCTAAAAAGTCATCTTATATTGTGTCCTCCACACTAAAGTAATACTGAGAAAGTTTCCCATGCTGTTATTAGATCACATTGAAGAAGGCACCTATATTCTCACAAATTATCTTTTCTCTCATTAAGCACCCTATTGAAACACCTGAAAATTTACCATTTTCTTGTACCTGGGCTAATTGCATTATTTCCTGCACAGAATTTTCTCATCAAATCCAGGTTGTATAATAATAATTGCTTTTTAAAGTATCTTTTAAATTCAGGCTGCAAACAAAACAGGTACAGGCCTAACTTTGTTAGAACCCAAAGGCAAAAAGTTAACAAATATAAACACTATTGGTTCTTAATCAATTGGTACACACATATTTGCGTACCTACTGGAAATCTTAGCCTCACTCTGGAAGCCCTTACCCTGTACTATCAAGGAAGCCTATATCTTATGCATTTGCTTTTAATAGCTACATGTCCATCAGAGCACACAAACTCAAGTCCTGTCTGAGGCTGTTCGTCATGCTCATAATTAGTTCTCAATTGTCTTTGGTGGCACACTGTCTGCATACCTAGAAACAAGCTTTTCTAAGGCTCTGCTGTCCTTCATTAACCTCAATTTAAATTAGAGACTTAATAAGCAGAGGAAATGCCCAACTCGTTAACATATTCCTGGTTCACGTTTTTAGATATTCTCTGAAATACTGGCTGATATATTTCCCTAGAGAAGCCAACATTTCTCCAACTAATGGTCTCAAGCAATGGGCTCTCTTGGTTTTCAAGCCCCGCTGTGAATAGCAGAAGGTAGTGCACATAACTTCTTTGAAATAAGTGGGTGTAAGGGGGTGAAACGGCAAGCTGTTATATTCAAGGGAAAGTTTAATAATGTTGTATTATAGATTTATTGCAGAATTATTGTTTCTGAAAAAAATGGGAGATTCTTCTTAATTTGGACCCGATACATCAAGGCCCTCCTTATGTACCAACTAGATCCTAGGGTGGTATGGAGAGGAAATACTTTAATATAATGCTGGACTTACAGAAGGGAATGGAAACCTCCAATCCTTCCCTACAGCTCTAGCAGTAAAACTGAATGAACAAAAATATTTCAGCTGTGATTCTGATATAGAGTAATAAACGTTAGGTAAAAGAGAAGGATTCTCTGAAGGCAATGCCCAGGCCAGGCCTGCTATTTGGAGACCAGGTGTTGGCCCAGAGTTCAGAGTGGTTGCTAAACCAAAGACTTCTGCCTTAAATTCTGAACTCATAAAGAAATCTAAAGTAGTTGAAAGTTGGTAATACCTTTAGTTTCTGATAGAAGCAAACTCACAGTTTCAGAGTTGTGTGCCAGTGGCATTATAAAGGTGGTGCAAACATGGAAAGACCTTGGTTAGGAACACTTATGTTCTTTTCCTCTTTCCTGTCTCCCCACATGCTCCCTACTTCCTTGCTTCCTTATTTGGTTCTAATGCTGAAAGAGCAGCTAATTCCTCCTCTTGAAATAGACTCTGTAACATTCAGACAATCTTAATGACACAGAAACTCATGATGAGATCATGCCACCAAAGGTCCCCTTGTCATTTTTCATGAGAATGTGTGTTTCTGCTTATCATTCAACCATCAACTTTGCAATGCTGAGCTAGATGCCAGGAGAAAAAATAAATAAATAAGACAAAAGAAGAATTCCAAATAGTGCGGATATTCTGCCCTCAAGCAGTATTTCATAGTCATTCTGATTTTTCTTTTGCAGTAACACATACAGAGAAGAAATCCAATAAACGTTGTTGGACTTTGGTTAGAGAAGTGTCCGATAGAAGTCTGAGTGGATATGTTTGCTAAATGGAGGCATTCTGTGTCATTTATGAAAACAGGTGTCATTTATCACATCACATATGTAACTCAACTATTCATTTACTGTATCATATGGTACAATACGATTTAAACACGCTGGCAAATTCTTTGTTCCAAATTAAAACTTGCCCTTCAGATCAAGGTATTCTAAGCTCATAACCTCCAGAAAGGGCTTACATAGCCAAATTAGGAAGGGTTTACATAGCCAACTTATTGGCTTTTGAGTTTCAAAGTAGACTTTTGAAACTCATGAAAGAAATAGTAATTTAGAAAGCCAGACCTTTTCTTTTATATACCTACATGCTAGGTAAACAGTAATCAATCAATAATCAGGGAATAACCACAACCTACATAATATGTTTTTAATCTCTAGAGCATGTTATTGATGTTATTGCTAAGAATTTCTATGAAAATCACAGTAGTGCCATGGTTAAAAGTGGCCCCCTATGACCTCTCTGCCAGAAAATACAACTCACACCATTACTCTGTACTCCAGCTATTATTTGAATGCATCCAGCATGCTCCTACTTTAGGGAATAGATATTTGCTAATTATCCAGCCTGGAACATTCTCCTCAAGATATTTGCAAAGCTCTCTTCCCTCATAATTAGGTCTCTGATCCAGTGTCACCTTATTAGAGAAGCTTTACCAAACAAGCTTATCTAAAAAGTAAATACTCATGTACAGGTGTGCGTACACACACACAGACACACACATGCACACATACATTCACGTACTTCCAAACATTCCTCATTCTCATTATTCTGCTTTATTTTCCTCTACAACCCTCATTACTATTGGATACAGTTTGTGTTTACTTGTTTATTATCTGTCTCCTGCCATTACAATGTAAGCTCTGAAAGAGGAAATTTTGTCTGATCTGAACCAAGCTATATTTCCAATTTCTATAACAGTGCCTGGCACGTAAACATTCAGGAAGTATTGGGCCAATGACAGAATAAAATTTTCCGGAGGCAGCCAAGACGTTTCTGTATTAGAACGTGATGTATAAATTATTTCTTGAAGTAAGTCTCATATCAGCTGGAGCTTTCTAATATTTTTCATTATAGAGAATTTTATTGTTAATGCTTTTGTTTTAATGGAATGTGACTTGTTCTAGAATGATCTTTTATATTAACTTTTTCTGAAACACCTGGAAATTGACCATTTTCTTGTACCTGGGCTAATTGCATTATTTCCTGCACAGAATTTTCTCATCAAACCCAGGTTGTATAATAATAATTGCTTTTTAAAGTATCTTTTAAATTCAGGCTGCAAATAAAACAGGTACAGGCCTAACTTTGTTAGAACCCAAAGGCAAAAAGTTAACAAATATAAACACTATTGGTTCTTAATCAATTGGTACACACATATTTGCCTACCTACTGGAAATCTTAGCCTCCCTCTGGAAGCCCTTACCCTGTACTATCAAGGAAGCCTATATCTTATGCATTTGCTTTTAATAGCTACATGTCCATCAGAGCACACAAACTCAGGTCCTGTCTGAGGCTGTTCGTCATGCTCATAATTAGTTCTCAATTGTCTTTGGTGGCACACTGTCTGCATACCTAGAAACAAGCTTTTCTAAGACTCTGCTGTCCTTCATTAACCTCAATTTAAATTAGAGACTTAATAAGCAGAGGAAATGCCCAACTCGTTAACATATTCCTGGTTCATGTTTTAGGATATTCTCTGAAATACTGGCTGATATATTTCCCTAGAGAAGCCAACATTTCTCCAACTAATGGTCTCAAGCAATGGGCTCTCTCAGTTTTCAAGCCCCGCTGTGAATAGCAGAAGGTAGTGCACATAACTTCTTTGAAATAAGTGGGTGTAAGGGGGTGAAACGGCAAGCTGTTATATTCAAGGGAAAGTTTAATAATGTTGTATTATAGATTTATTGCAGAATTATTGTTTCTGAAAAAAATGGGAGATTCTTCTTAATTTGGACCCGATACATCAAGGCCCTCCTTATGTACCAACTAGATCCTAGGGTGGTATGGAGAGGAAATACTTTAATATAATGCTGGACTTACAGAAGGGAATGGAAACCTCCAATCCTTCCCTACAGCTCTAGCAGTAAAACTGAATGAACAAAAATATTTCAGCTGTGATTCTGATATAGAGTAATAAACGTTAGGTAAAAGAGAAGGATTCTCTGAAGGCAATGCCCAGGCCAGGCCTGCTATTTGGAGACCAGGTGTTGGCCCAGAGTTCAGAGTGGTTGCTAAACCAAAGACTTCTGCCTTAAATTCTGAACTCATAAAGAAATCTAAAGTAGTTGAAAGTTGGTAATACCTTTAGTTTCTGATAGAAGCAAACTCACAGTTTCAGAGTTGTGTGCCAGTGGCATTATAAAGGTGGTGCAAACATGGAAAGACCTTGGTTAGGAACACTTATGTTCTTTTCCTCTTTCCTGTCTCCCCACATGCTCCCTACTTCCTTGCTTCCTTATTTGGTTCTAATGCTGAAAGAGCAGCTAATTCCTCCTCTTGAAATAGACTCTGTAACATTCAGACAATCTTAATGACACAGAAACTCATGATGAGATCATGCCACCAAAGGTCCCCTTGTCATTTTTCATGAGAATGTGTGTTTCTGCTTATCATTCAACCATCAACTTTGCAATGCTGAGCTAGATGCCAGGAGAAAAAAATAAATAAATAAAATAAACAAATAAAAGGCATGGTTCTTACCAGCAAAAACACACAAAATAATTGGTTATGCACAGCACATAGGCGGGGGAAAATGACTAGAGATGTTTTCAAAACAACACATTAATGGAAACAAATGATCTCATTGTACAGAAACAAAACCATGCAAAAGAAAAGTAAGATGAATTTCTCATCATAATGAAATGGCATCACAAAAGGAAGGTTTCCTGGAAAGTGGAGTAGAACCAGGATTTCGAGGTGTGGAAGGGGAGGAGGAGGGTTGGCTATCAGCAACAGGCTGCTCCTCTTCTGCAAGCTGTGGCAGGATTATCTCCAACCTAGGATCTCAGTGGGCTCTCTAAGTGTATAGCTCAACAATCCTGTTACTGGGTACTGTTATCCCCTGCCACGCTGCCTGGGCACTTCATTCTGACACAGGGTCCATGTGATTGAAAACAGAGTTCTCCTCTCTGGCATGACAACTGTCACAAACATGTTCCATCCCTAAAATACGTGTATGTAAAATGTGCAGGATTCCTTGAAAGCAAAGTCGAGAAATACAAATGCCATTCATCTTATGCCCCTTTTCTCCAAACTCTCCTGAAAAAAAATTATTTCATTTTGGACTTTCTGAGGGAGAAATCAAAATTCTAAGATGTAAGGGCCTTGAGGGCTAGTCGTGGGAACCCAGATCTAGGGCGTTCAGCAAGGAGAAAATGAAAGTATGAGAAAGGGAGAAGAATGGATAATGGAAAGAGGCAGAAAAGAGGGCTTACATCAAACGTTCAAGGCAGAATCCTACACACCGAAATTTCTGAACTTTAAGAATTTTATAAAGTTTATTTCCTTCCAAGAGTCTTTATATTTAAAGGTGTCACAGAAAGCACAGTTCCTTTATAGCCTCCCAGTTCTGCTCATCATTCCACGGGACCTTTGGCAAAGTAAAAAGCCGACGGTCAGAATAAGTGGTTTCAGCAGCTGCTGTTCGAAGCTTTGATTTGAGGAGAAGGAGGGCCTCATAGCTGGCCTGTTACCCTGCAGATTAGGTTATATGCAGCAGTTCTGACTTCTTCTTTGTAGCAGTGGAAAGCTATGTGTTTTCTCCTCCCCTTTCTTGGTCCATTTTTGTCTAGTTGTTGTGACATTTTAAGATATAGCTCATGGGAAGATCTCAGTAATTAGTGATAAATCTCTACTAAAATCTGAACAAATGGCCCAACTTTCCAAAAACATAGACTATAGACCCAATCTTCTCTCTCCCCCACCCCCACCCGCCCTTGTAGAAATACACTGTGCTACTCCTAAATCACTGAGAAGTTACTGAATTTTTCAAGTATGCCTGCTGGAGCTGGATAAGGAAAATGATGACCTCTGATTTGTATAGCTTTGCAGGCAGAGTCAAGAAATCCTTGATACACCAAAACATTCACCCCAAAACTGTCAAGGGAATTACATCAGCTTTTCTAGATCTTTTGCATTCCGACCATATCTGCTTTCTCAATAACTAAGCTAAGATGACATAGGCATCTGTCCAGAGAAAACACTTGAGTATTTTCCCACAAACACCAATTGCTACGCTGAATATTACATTTAATTCTGTAGTACACAAAAGGACATCACTCCTCATTCAGGAGATGTCCTTGTTTCATGTTTCTTGCCTAAGAGGTAGATGCTATATTTCTATAGCTTAGTGGGAAAACAGAAATTAGAGTTCTCTTAAAGATATATAGGGAATGATATTTTGAAATAGAGGGTTGGAACTCGGAAATTATAGCAGGACCTATCTCTTCCTCAAGGATATATCTCACATCACAAAATAGCTTGGATATCACTAAATCATCATTTAATGAGGGAATAAATGATAGCGTTAGAAGACCAAGATAATTCTGGGTGATGAGTATTCTCTATTTAAGTTGACAGTCAAAGGATTTATTAAGATAGCCATCATTACATCAAAGGAATCAGTGACAATGGCTTCTGCTTAGCATAATCTGGCTTCATATTCATTAAAAATTAATAAGGAATTTGTAAATTATACACACACACATAATCTGTGGAATTGTGGCATTAAAAACTATCTTAGAGATCATCTACTAATGCCATCTTTAGATGGAATTAGAAGTAGTACGCTTAGTCTTTCTTTGACAATGGATCAAGACTTAACTTGAAAAAATATTGGCTAAAGCTAATCTGATAGATTGTATTATTGTCTTTCACTGTAAAATAATTATATACCTGCTCCAATTGGATTGGGCTTGGTTACACAACTTGCTTTGGCCATTGAGATGTGCGTATATATGACATATACTATGTTCAAGCAGAAAATTTATATAATTGTAAATTCATGGTTTGACAGGGTCTTATTAACAAAGTGACTGAAAATAACATATCCATAATAATACTCATTATTTTTCCTGCGCATGACCAACAAACGGAAATTACACACCCATCAAGAACAGCAGCTCAGTAACACCATGATTCTTCACATATTGGTGAAGAGGCTTCCTCCTCTTGTGGGGCATATCAGATTCCAATGGATGGCTTCAGTATTGAAAAGAACATCTTACTCTCAAGAGATATTCCCCCAAAAGGAAGGAAGGATGGATAGATAGATTGATAGACAGACAGACAGACAGACAGACAGATAGATAGATGCAGAATTCTGTTCCTAAATCAAGAGCAGTCTAATTTCAACCTGGAGAGAGATTTAAACTGTTATAACTGAGCATACTTTTCAACTAACAATTGTTTTGGTTTTGTTTTGTTTTCAGTAAAATATCCATAACTTCAAGTAAAAAAAGCGTTCTTAAAACCTCAATATAAAATAACCCAATATAAAATTATTCTAAAGCATACTTTTAGACCACTGTATGTGAGAATATTATTTATAAACCAGTTAAAATAAAACACCTACTGCTGCTGCTAACTTTGGTTTTAAAGTAGTTGATCTAGAAGCCTCCCTCTTCCAGGATGAGATCGCAGAGTCACTTCTTTATTAAGGCCATTCCTAAGATATGATACTAAAATTGGCCATCTTTATTATGAGAAAATGCCAGAACAACTCTTTACTCTCGAAGAAGGAAATGCCTCCAGATATCTGAATATGAAATCAAATTGTTGAGGAAAAGATTAAAGAGACTGGAAGGGGAACAATAATGCATCTTTTTTTTAATCACTTTGAAAATTATTGTCTGAAGCATAAAGAGGCCATTCTTATTGGCATTCTCTTGACTCAGATGCTGTCTAAGGTATATATTAACAGTCAAATATAACAAATTTCTACTCATGGAGTCAAAAACCAAAGAAAAGCCATTAAAATCTGTAATTCTGTATTATTATCACATTATTTCTGTATTATATACTTGGCATTTCACACAAGAGTACACAGGTTTATTAGGCATCTCTAGTGGAAGTGATAGGCCTCCCTGAACTGACTAGATCTCCATGTCAAATACTGAGCTAGGAAGTATATAAGCTTATAATTTATCAAGCATACAAGTAAGCACCTTTTCAATTGGACAACTTGTATTTCAATGTGTTTATAATTTAGACAAAATAAAGGGCTGCTCTGGACCCAGGAGGCAGTATCCTATCCACAAAACTGGTAAAGATACATAAGTTAACAAGATTGGAACTCATCATTCTATAGCCGCCTTTAAATACTCCTGGTACCACAAGTCTTTTCTGGAGGGTATTTAGCTGTTGATGACTGCACATCACTATCATCCCTCTTATTTCTAAAGATATTAATTTCAGTTTGACATTTGCTTTATGAACATTTGATTCTGAGTTAAGGAAACAGCTTAAGTAGGAGAACACGTATGCAAAATTAAAGGTTATTTATATAATTACTAATATAGGGATGTTTAAAACTTTTGGAACTGCTGTAAAATCTTTGGGTTATGATATCATGCCATACACATTGAAAAATTAATTCAAATTAGTTTGGAAAGGAACACTTTTATAGCCACTGAAAATTTCATTAACAATAGAAATATGGGATTATAATCAAAGAAATAGCACACAAGAAAGATGTCTACAGAGGTTAAAACTGTGGGTTTTTTAATATCTTCATTAAAGATCTAAAGGTAATAACAAGCAGATTAATTAAATGTACAAATATTAAGACTAATAATAAAATCATTAGAAAAGTCAGTAGGTACTTAAAATTAAATATCAAAATTAGATTGATTTTAAATGGCAAATATCTGGAAAGTATTAATAGATACAGACATTAGAAAAAGAGAGTAAAGGATGTAGAAATCAATAAAGAAAATAAATAAATCTACAGTATTATGTAAAAATCTCAGTATTATCTGCATAGATGCCCTGTTATAGCTGGGAAGGTTAATGCTTTCTGCATCTAACAAGAACTCAGCTATCTGCATACATTGCCCTGTATAAGGTAATGAAAATTGTTCAACAATTATTACATGGACAAATAATAATACAAGGCAACTATAAGCTACACATGGTTCTTTTGGTACTGTGGCATCAAAACTAGTACACACGATTTTCAAAGTCTGGGGGGAAAAGGACCAATTATTTAATATCCTAGGATAGGCAAGTTATCCATAATGTGTCTCCTATTCCGTATGTTACACTCAATCTGTAATTAACCCCTCCAATTCAAATCACACACTTTGTACTGATACTCAGGACTTCTATGGAAAGCAAAACTATAAACTGTCTCTTCCTAATCTCCCAACTGAAAAGTATGGCTACATCAGATCGAAGGCCACTATAATTTAACATACTCCCTCAAAATGGTACATACTTTTCCAGCTTTCCTTATTACGCAGGGTCACTGTCTGCCTGGTCAGAGACAAAAAGAATCATTGGAGACACTACTCTGAATGTATCCGCAAAAACCCCAGGGCCTTGACCACCACAGTTCTGGAGTTTGTTCTTGGCAGAATATTCTAATGTGTTGACCAGGAACTAATCACAGTATCAAGTTTACCAAGACTACAGCATGGAGTAAAACTTCATATACCTGATATGGCCATAAAGTGTCTCCTGGAAGGTCCTGAAAGTATCACTGGAGCAGGATTTTTCTAAACTAGGGAAGGAAGGTAAATTTCCAAATGTATAAA
The DNA here is from genome assembly GCF_036562045.2 of Rhinolophus sinicus. Lineage (NCBI taxonomy): Eukaryota > Metazoa > Chordata > Mammalia > Chiroptera > Rhinolophidae > Rhinolophus > Rhinolophus sinicus. The sequence goes on from NC_133758.1 coordinate 90,484,181, forward strand.
TGAATGGTCTTTTCTTTGAGGCTAAATAGGAGCAATTAAAATATGACACATCCTGTCAAGAGGGCCAATGCCCTTCTGATCTTGAAATTCAGGGGACAGAGAAAGAGGAGCACCTCGAATCTCAGCCTGAAAGATGAGCAGACCACGTTCCAACCGTTGATATAGGCAAGAGTCAAGGGTGGTAAAGGCAAAAGACCAAAACTACAATTCTGCCTGAATAAACCCTTTTCCAGTTTTACTGATAACAGAGACAGTCTAAAAAGAATGTCATTAATGCTAATGACATTCACCATTGAAAAATGAGCTTAGGTGCCCCTTCTGTGCACCCTCTTCCCTTTGGAATAATCATAACAGATAGCTGTTCCCGTGGTTAAAGAATTGGGAAATTACTAAAACAAAAAAAACAGACGTTTATAACATAGAAACACAAGAAAGGAAGCAAAATGACACGTCAAAGGCATTCTACAGGAGGAATCTTGCAGTTTTCAAGTTGAAAGGTATATTTTAACACAACAAACCAGGATTGTAAAGACAATCCAATCTAGGATACATGTTTATCATCGTTCAACAATCTTCCATGGACGGTATTTCAGTTTTGTGGTTTTCAACAGCACATTTTCTACTTAATATTTTAATATCTAACATGATGGCTCTATTATCATTCAGAAAATTATGAGTTTTCTTTCTAGAGCTCCATATCACTGCTATAATTTTCTGCCATTTTTACCTTTAATGGCAACAATTTATCTGAGTAATAGATTTTGTCTTTGTATCCTCAGTGTCTATCACATTACCTAACATATTGTAAATATTTTAAAACTGTTTTCAGAATGAACAAACTGAGTCTTGTGCTCTTATTTTACACTTCTGTTTTAACCCTCTTCTCTTTGCTGATCTCACATACCAACCCAGGTACTGCCCCACATTTATTTTCCTTGCTACATCAAAATATTCTTTCCAAAAAAGTTGTTTATAGTTCCTATCATCATGTTGTCACCTCCCATTTATTCTTCCATCTTCTCCATTTTGATTTCCTCCCCTATTGCAAAGACACTTTGATCAGGTCTTCAATAGTTCCATGGTGCAAATCTACTGGGTGCTGCTTTATTTTTACTCAAAATTCTCATATGATTTTTATACAGCTTATTATGCCCTCCTTCTTGATTCACATATATTTTTCAGAATTATCTCCTAGTCTTTTTCTCTTCTTTACCAATATTCTTTTTCTCAATAATCTCATTTGTTTCTAATGGTTAAAATAAATTATCCACATACTGATGACTTTCAAATGTTTATCTCCTTTTTATTATTATTCACATACTGATGACTTTTAAATATTTATCATCACATGCTATGACCCTGAGTTCTTTGTGAGCTCTTCACTCGTATAATTGAAGGCCTCCATGACATCTCCACTTGGATGATGTAACATATTCAAAGGGATCTTGAGTCCCACAACTTGGTTTCCCAACTAGTCTTTTCCATCACAGTAAATGATGCCACTATATACCCAACTGCTCAAGGCAAAAACTACAGGAATTAATCTTCATTCCTCCTTTTCTGTAATATACCCCATAAAACCCACAAGCAAATTGTCAATTCGACCTCCAAAGTAAAGTCACAAGCAAATTGTCAATTCGACCTCCAAAGTAAACTCAAATTGTCAATTCGACCTCCAAAGTAACTTGTCACAAGCAAACTCACAAGCAAATTGACAAACTCACAAGCAAATTGTCAATTCGACCTCCAAAGTAAACTCAAATCTAGTCATTTCATTGTCATCACCCTATTCCAAGTCACCAACATGGTTAGAATCTTTTTCTATGATGACCGCCTAACTGCAGTGGTCTCCATCTTCTACTGTTGTTTCCTCCACACCTAATTAATTCTCTACCCAACAGATACCATAAACTTTATTTTTAAATATATATATATATATATACATATATATATATATATATATATATATATAATATATATATATATATATATATATATATATATGTATATATATATATATATAATGTATATATTTTAATTTTTCAATTACAGTTGACCTACAATATTATAGTAGTATACGACATAGTGATTAGACTTTTATATTACCTACAAAGTGATCACTCCAATGAAACTAGTACCCATCTGACACCATATACGTTTATTACAATATTATTGACTATTCCTTATGTTATACTTATTGGGACGACTATTTTGTAACTGCTAATTTGTACTACTTAATCCTGTCTTCTTTTTCATCCATTCCCTAAACCCCCTCGCATCTGATGACCCTCAAAATGTTCTCTGTGTCCATGAGCTTGTTTCTGTTTTGTTTGTTCATTTATCTTGTTCTTTACATTCCACATATAAGTAAAATCATATGGCATTTTTCTTTCTCTGTCTGACTACACTCAGCATAATACCCTCTAGGTCCATCCATGTGGTTGAAGATGGAAATTTTTCATTCTTTTTCATGGTTGAGTATTATTCCATTGTATATATGTACCATCTCCTCTTCATCTAATTTATCCATCAATGGACACCCAGACTGCCTCCATATCTTGACTACTGTAAACAATGCTACTATGAACATATGGTCAAACATGTCTCTTCAAAATACTGTTTTGGGTTTCTTTAGAAAAATACCCAGAAGTAAGATTACTGGGTCCTTCTTTGTTTCTTTTTATAGCCGTTGTTTTATGGTAATTTTGTATGGTATAAATATTGCTATCCCACTCCCCCCCCCTTTTCATGAGATCACTTTTCCCATCCTTTACTTTCAGTCTGTGTGTGTCTTTCTATCTGAAGTGAGTCTATTGTATGCAGCATACATAAGGGTCTTGTTTTCTTATCCATCCAGCCACCCTATGTTTTTGGATTAGTGCATTTAACATATTTATGTTTAAAGTAATTGTTAATAGATATGAGTAGTTATTGCCATTTTATTATTCTTATTCTTGATCTTTTTTTTCTTCTTCTTCCTCTTAACGAAGTTCATTTAACCTTTCTTGTAATACAAGTTTGGTGGTGATATATTCCATTAGCTTTTTCTTGTCTGGCAAGATTTTTATCTGTCCTTTGATTCTAAATGATAGCTTTGCTAGGTAAAGTAATCTTGGTTGTAGGTCCTTACTTTTCATCACTTTGAAAAATTTTTGTCAATCCATCCTGGCCTGTAAAGTTTCTATTGAGAAATCAGTAAACAGTCTTATGGGAACTCCCTTATAGGTAACTCACTGAGAATTTAGGATTCTCTCTTTGTCTTTAATCTTTGGCATTTTAATTATGATGTGTCTTAATTATGATGTGTGGTATGGGACTCTTTGGGTTCATCTTTTTTGGGACTCTGTGCTTCCTGAGCTTGTATATCTATTTCCTTTACCAGATTAAGGAAGTTTTCCATTATTATTTCTTCAAACAGGGTTTCAATTCCTTGTCCTCTCTCTTCTCCTTCTGGTACACCTGTCATGTGAATGTTGGTATGCTTGATGTTGGCCCAGAGGCCCCTTAAACTATCCTTATTTATTTATTTATTTATTTATTTATTTATTTATTTATTTGGATTCTTTTTCTCTTTTCATCATTCTAATTTGGTGTTTCATGCTACCTTATCTTCCAAATTGCTGATTCGATCCTCTGCTTCATCTAATGTACTGTTGATTTTCTCTAGTGTATTTTTTATTTCATTTATTGTATTCTTAATTTCTGACTGGTTCTTTTTTTGTTTTCTGCCTCCATTTTCATGTTTCCTATCTCTTTGTTGAAGTTCTCACTGCTATCATTGAGCATCCTTATAACCAGTGTTTTGAATGCTGCATCTGGTAAATTGCTTGTCTCCATTTCATTTAGTTGCCTTTCTGGAGTGTTGTTCTGTTCTTTCACTTGGGACATGTTTCTTTGTCTCCTAATTTTGGCTGCCTTCCTGTGTTTGTTTCTATGTAGAGCTGCTATGTCTCCTGGTCTTAGTATAGTGGCTTTATGTTCTAAGTGTCTTGTGGGGCCCAGTGGTTCAGTCTCTCTGGTCACCTGAATTGGGTGCTGCAAATATGTCTCTTGTGTGGGTTGTGTGTGCCCTCCTGTTATAGTTGAGCCTTGGTTGCTATTTGCGTGTCAGTGGGAGGGATTGATCTTCAGGTTGATTGTTTGTGAGTACTGATGTGATTACAGTGGAGAAGCTGTTGTACAGAGGCTAATCCTATGGAGCAAGATTCACTTTAGCAAAGCACCTGCCCAGTCTACCCTTTTAATGTATCATCAATGGAGGTAGGGGGGTGGAGTTCCAAATCATCCGAAGCCAGCTATCTGGCATTCCAGACCCAGGGCCTCCTGTAAGATGCCCCACTACAAGCCAAGTTCAGGCACAGTGTGTACCCTGCCAGGGGCTACCTGGAATAAGCAACAAAGCAATTTACAGATGGTGTCACCCGCACTGGACTTGGTAGTGTCTGGGAGAGGCTAAGCCTTGAACTGAGGCCAGCTGCTTCCCATTCCAGGCTTGGGTCTGCTCAGCAAAACGTATGGGGCAGGCCAAGTTCAGACATTGCTTGTCTGTGGTTTGTAAACCTTTGATAAATTTTAGGAATGTCTGAAGCATGAGCCAAGACAGGTTATTTGTATGGAAAAGCCACTGGAAGCAGCTTGGGTGGGCCTGAAAGTTGGGTGGGGCAGGGTCTCATGTAATCACCAGAGCAGGACATGTTTTAGCCAGGTTGATGGAGACTCAGATATGTTGGGTGGTGGGAGGGCTCAGTAAAGGAAATTACAAATGAAATAATGAGCTCTTACAAACTTTTAGTATCCCCTACTTAGAGAATTAACATCTACTGATATTAAGTTATATCCTTCCCTGCTGAGCTTCTTTACTACCAAGGGAAAGTCATATTTAGAAAATAGCTTTTCCTAAATTAAAAATAAAACTTTGTCCTTAGGACAGAAAGCATGAGTGATTAATCTATTTTAACTTGCTTCTTCAGAAAGTGAAAGATAAAAGTATTGATATAAAGAAAACTGGCTCTCAATAGCATTACAGATCCTTTATGTTTGAAACCCATAGCAGCTTCTAAAATAACACTGTAAAATTTAAAATGGTGTTTTTTCATTGTGTATGAAATTACAAGATAAGGTTTTCCTTTTTGATTAGTCAGACATTCAAGAGAGTACAAATAAGTTTAACTTTCACACCTATGTCAAATCAGTTGGGAAGGTGTTCCAGAAGTGTTGACATCCCAAAATCTCTACAGCAGCAATGTAACTGCCTGATGCCATCTATAAATAGGACCTCTAAAGTCACACACGCTTTAAGACAGGGCCTCTCCATGTTGAACTCCTGCCCTACTCAGCCCTATATTACCGCAAATATCTATTCTAAGAAAAATAATATAATTAGACTAAGATAGTCCATCTTATACAAAAGAACAATCAAAGCCTGCATCTCATTAAGCCTTGCTTACTTGTTTGTTTCAGTTATGACATGACAAGAAGTCCAAGCCTTCCAGCTCATCCCTCATTCACAAATACATCTATGTTATATACTCTCCAAACTAACCCAGTTTCTACCCTTCCCTGTCATTCACTCTACCAGTAGGCTACACTGTATTCTCAATCTCTTCCCTGAACTTCACTTTCTTACAATGAAACTCAGCTATCCATGAAAAATCTATTTGTCCTTCAGCAAATAGACTTCATGACTTTTTACCCCCACATTCCCATACTATAGCACTCGGAAGTGTCCTCCTTATTCCTTTTCTTCTTCCTGATAATTGGCATTTTATTCTTCCTTGAAAGCTCTAGCATCCTTGAAGGACATTCCATCAACCCTTTCACTACTACCGTGTTTCCCTGAAAATAAGACCTAGCTGGACAATCATCTCTAATGTGTATTTCGGAGCAAAAATTAATATTAAGACCTGGTCTTATTTTACTGTAAGACCAGGAATAGTATAGTATAGTATAGTATAGTATAGTATAGTATAGTATAGTATAGTATAGTATAGTATAATATAATACCAGGGATAATATTATGTAATATAATATAATACAATATAATACCGGGTCTTATATTAATTTTTGCTCCAAAAGACACATTAGAGCTGATTGTCTGGCTAGGTCTTATTTTCAGGGAAACAGGGTAGTCTTTCTTGTTGCACTTCTGTACTGACCTCGAGTCACTGATTCTCATTTTTTGAAGATTTTAACACCTAAATTACACTCTTACTCTGCTTATCATCATCCATATAAGATTACCTACCCAACTCTTCACCTCCTGCTGTCTGATATTCTACCCCATCTCAGCCAATGTTTATTATTGATAAGTGTACCACCAGCAAAATACCAATTTCTAGCATTCCACTGTTTCTAGTTTCAGTGGGTACTACCTCTTTTTCCTTAGTAACAGCTTCCCTAATTTTTAGCAGGGCATATGGCTACCTAGACTATATTTCTATCAAGACTATATTTCTCAGCCTTCCTTGCAGTTAGATGTGGTCATGTTACTAAAGTCAGGCCAATGGAATATAAGTAGAAATACCATGTAAACTTCTGAAAAGTGCCACTTGCAAATTGTCCTTAGAGGAAAGAAGGATACCGTCTTTGCCCCTGGCCATGCCAACCCTCAAAAGACAGCACATTTCTCCCCAGATAGGAACTTTATGGTTGGATTATACTGCCATGTGGAGAGGAAGTTATGCCCGTACACAGCCTCCTGACTTAAACAGTTAAACTTTCTTGACATGGTAAGAGAGGACTGACTAGGTCGCCACTCAATTATTCCACCCCTCAACCAGCAATAACCCATTAACCTGGATCAAGTGTAAATTACATTCTGTTAAAAAAAAATTCTAAAATCGGGATTTTTAGCAAAAGTATAATCATAATCCCACTTTTAGTTTAGTGCTCCCACTCTATCCCTGTCATTCTATCACTCTGCAAACATCTCAGAGAATTCACTGTGTGCAAATCCCTGGCTTGAGAATAGCAGCTCCTTACTTCGGTGGTATCTTGGAGTAGGTAAGCAAGGAATGAAGCCTGGCAGTTACAAGGACATACACGTATCCTATCTCTCTTTGGACTTAGTCCTGAAGTGAGAAGCTAACCAATTCCTGATGCTCAAAGAAGATATCACACACATTATTCCTATACATATCTATAAATTAAACATACCATTGTAACTCTTCCACATCTCTGGGGTATAGCTATAAACTGGATGTTTTCCTTTATAGACCATATAAAGGATATAACTGATCTTGTTAACTTTTTCCCGTAGATTTAGCAGCAGTATGGAATTCTGTACATGCTTATCTTATTCTTCCCTGTATTATTTTGCTATGACCATTTTATATTGCTCATTTCCTCATTACTTATTATATTCTTTTGTACTGACTGTGTATTTTTGTGGACCACTTAAAATTTTTGTGGAATAGGGCTGAAATGATTATGCAAATAAAGTCTTGTGTCTGTAATGGGTTAACATGGCTTTCAAAGTCCTCAGCAGGAAGTGGGGATGTGGATTCAGTGCTGACAATCTATTTTTAGGTGACTGGGAGCTGCTTTACCACACAAGTAAGATTCTAACTTCAGTAACTCTCCCCTTTGCTTAAATTTAATTGACTATGCATCATCATCCATTTATATTAATCTCTGCTTTTAAAATGTGTTTAAGATAGCTAACTGATTGCACCATTGAGACCGAGACCTGCTATCTTGAATAAGCACTTCATAAATCAATCACTTCAAGACTTTTCAGGCCATTGACAGTCATTTTCTCATATAGAAAAGCAAACAAGCCTTACCAAAGCTTTTCATAAGTAAAGGTTGAAATTATTCAGAACAGATGAGGTTCAACCAGAATAAGACCGGCATAAACACAGAAACCTGGAAGAGTGATGTGGAGAAGCAGCTGAGAGAATATTGTCATGTTAACTGCAGTATAAATAAGAAAAATTATTAAAAAGAAACTATGCAATAAATGTTAGCATTCTGTTTCCCTTATATAGAGACTTATTGATGAGAGTGGACATTTTGAATCTTCAAGGGTGACTTTTAAACGTTTTTTGAATTAAAAGGACATGACCAAATGAAAGGACTACCTGTGTCTTCTTTTCACCCAACTCTTATCTTATCAAGGATGAAAGAAAAAAAATAGAACTCTCATCTATCATTCTTTTCCTTTCATTTTTATATGATATTATCTAGTCACAATTTCCATATGCTTCAAAGATTATGTATTAGTGTTTTTACACCATTCAGATTTAAGAAAGTCAAGCATGGGGTCTACATTGTGTACACAATGTTAACTGATATGGGAGAACAGCACAATCACGATCTCATTCATATGGTAATTTTTTACATGATACAGACATTTTCCAGGACAGCTCAAAATCCAGTGACTCAGAATAGTTACGCAATGAAAATAACCTTCAAGTACATCATTTATTTCAAAAACAGAAAGCAGAATCTCTGAATGAATTTAATGCCTCAGGTAGGTGATTAATAATGATTAACTCTTGAAGTGAAATTTCTCTGCCTGTCATAAACAGAAATTCAATTTATGTGATAGTTATGTATTATGTCAACTTGAGTACGTTGAACTACATTTCCAAGAAATCTCTGTCCTGTCCATTTCCTGTTAGGGTGGGCAACAGAGATTCTTGTCCACAGAGATGCTTATGGGAGATTCAGATGGTCCAGGTGAAGAGCAGCCATTTTGTGCCTCTTCCACATTGTAGCTGACTGGCAGATTCGTCTTGTTAGTGTGAGGTAGCAGCTAAGCCTGCATGTGCTCCACCTTCCCCTGGATCCTCCTTTAGCTTCTCCAACTTCTGGGCCAGGTGTATGTGTTTAAATCCTTGACAATGAGCGTCATCTTCTGCAGTACCTCCTTGCTACTAAAGTTAGAGGCAACAAGAACTGACAGACATTTCAGTCCATCTTCACAGACTACAGCTCGTACTTGCAGATTTTAGCTCACTCCTGATCTCTATCACTTTATAGCCATTTTCCCTCACAATTGCCTGCCTTGTGAACTTTGAGCTCCAGGGTCAGACAGGAAACCTTAAAAGTAATTGCTTAACCAGCTCTAAAATTGCATAGGGTTAAATCCCTATAACAAACACAGATCCCTTAGTACATATGTATATACTTCTTCTTGTGTGTCTGCTTCTCTAATTGAGCCATCACTGATAAATCATATATATGTGTGTGTGTGTGTGTGTGTGTGTGTGTGTGTGTGTGTGTGTGTGAAGAGATATGTATCACTTCACACACACACACATCATTTAATACAAAGGTTCTCTAATTCCATAGCCCAGTCAGCTACCCTAGAATGAGGGAAACAACCTCATTTATTTTCAAATGCAAAGCACAAATACAACTACTTTGTGGTTCTAAAACGCATAACTGTCTCGATTTTTTCCTTTTAAACCTTACACAGTCCCATTTAAATGGTTTGCTGACCATTAAACTCCTGTCAACTCCCTGAATAATTCTGGACTGTAAACACTTCCTCAATTTTGGATTGTCTTTCCTCCTGTCTTTGTTCCATAGAGATATCACCAGGGTAGCTCAGTCATTCCTCCATAGGAAGAAGGGAAATTTATGCAGATCATTTCATGCAATAAGAAATTTTATGTTTTGAGATGAATACATATATACATATTCATAAAACTGTACATATAAGATTTGTTATATCTTATTATATCTAAATTATCAATTTAAAAAAATGAAAAACAAAAGGAAACCCATGTTTTATGTTCTAGTAATTGCCACAGTATATATTTAACAGAACGCCCTAGAACAGGGGCAGGACCAGGAAGCCAAAATCATAGTTTCACATAAATTATGTTTACCAGAATAGTTGCTAATCATACAGGATGTGAAGAAAAACACCACAGCTTTTTTTTTTCAAAATCATGAGTGTATTGGCTCATAAAATCAATATATGTCCATTGCAAAAAGAATAAATTCAAGCAATTAAGGAAATTTTATCAAAGGAGGAAATGCCACCACCCAGCAATAATCAACAACTTGGGAAACTTCATTCTGGATGTTTTTCAATGTATACATACATATGTACAAACAGAAAAATAGCTAGCTAAATAACTAAATAGACAGGTAAAACAGAATGTAAAAATGTGGCCCTACTATAGTTATGTAAAGAGCACTGGCTTTGCTTGAGTACAACTCCTCACATTCTCAAGTAAATTGAGCAAGTAAAATAATATTTTTGTGTCTCAGTTTTCTCATAAGTAAAATCTGGAAAAAAGTAGAACCTTTTTTATAGGGTTGTTTTAAGAATTTAATTAGATGTAAAACACTGAGAACATGTAATTAATACATGATAATTACTTTTGCACGTGGCTTTCCAATTCTGCCAGCACCATTTATTGAAGAGCCTGTCTTTTCTCCATTGTATGTTTTTTCACTTCTTTGTCAAAAATTATCTGTCCATATTTATGTGGTTTTATTTCTGGGTTCTCAAGGGAAGTAAAGGCTAAAATAAATGAATGGGACTATATGAAACTTAAAAGCTTCTGCACAGCAAAAGAAACCATCGACAAAATAAAGAGGCAACCAACTGAATGGGAGAAGATTTTTGCAAACAGTGTCTCCAATAAGGGGCTAATATCCAAAATATACAAGAAATTCATACAACTAAACAACAGAAAAATAAACAACCCAGTTGAAAAATGGGCAGAGGACCTAAAGAGACATTTCTCCAAAGAGGACATACAAATGGCAAATAGACATATGAAAAAATGCTCAACATCACTAATCATCAGAGAAATGCAAATAAAAACCACAATGAGATATCACCTCACCCCAGTTAGAATGGCTGTCATCAACGAGACAAATAGTAACAAATGTTGGAGAGGCTGTGGAGAAAAAGGAACCCTTATACACTGTTGGTGGGAATGCAGACTGGTGCAGCAGCTATGGAAGGCAGTGTGGAGGTTCCTCAAAAAATTACGAATAGAATTACCATATGACCCAACAATCCGTCTCCTGGGTATCTACCCAAAAAATCTGAAAACATTCATACATAAAGACAAGTGTGCTCCAACGTTCATTGCAGCTCTATTTACAGTGGCCAAGACATGGCAACAACCAAAATGTCTTTTGATAGACGACTGGATAAAGAAGGTGTGGTATATATACACAATGGAATACTATTCAGCAATAAGATGAAATAAGACCATTTGTGACAACATGGATGAATCTTGAGATTATAATGCTAAGCGAAATAAGTCAGACTGAAAAAGTAGAGAACCATATGATTTCACTGATATGTGGTATATGAACCAAAAACAACAAAAGAACAAGACAAACAAATGAGAAACAAAAACTCATAGACACAGATAATAGTTTAGTGGTTATCAGAGGGTAAGGGGGTGGGGGGTGGTAGATGAGGGTAAAAAGGATCAAATTATGGTGATGGAAGGGGAACTGACCCTGGGTGGTGAACACACAATGTGATTTATAGATGATGTAATACAGAATTGTACACCTGAAATCTATGTAACTTTACTAACAATTGTCACCCCAATAATCTTTAATTAAATATATATGTATATATATGATAATTACTATTTAATATAGAAAATATTTTATTCTACAAATCTTTCATAGAGGAAAAAGAAACTGAAGAAATGGCTGATTAATATTTCTTTAATACTAGTTCCCAAAGATCACTATAACCAAGAAAAAAATTGTTAAAAAATATCAACATGTTATCCAGACAATATTGCTGATAGCTTGTTAGCAAGAAAAAAAGTTATAAAGATCAGCACTGATATAATGTTAGTTATATTATCATAATTATATACTTTATTTTTATATTTATATTATTTTATAGTGTATATTATTTTTCTTATTCTGTCAAGATTTATAAAACTTGTTTTCTGTTCTATATTCACATTCTCCCAATTAAATGTGGTCCATATTTAAGCATATTCAATAGTCGTGACCAGATATTCTACTGCTACTTCTTTATTTCTAAATTCTTTATTTGGATTCATCTCTTGATGAGTTTCAGTTTATTCATTTATTTTAGAGTAACTTGGGGGTTCTATATCTCGAGTTTTTCCAGGTTTGAGATGCTTTTCTGTCTCCTTAAGTCCAAAATAAATACTTAGCTGAATATAAATAATATCCTTTGATTATAATTATTCTTTAGAAATCTTTAGATGTCCATTATCTTTTGACATTACTATGATGGGAGAAGAGTGAAAGAAGCTATTATACAGGGGAATTTTACTTTATAGTTGTTTCTACTTTTTTCTGGTTCAATTGTTGACTTGTCTACTTTAAGAATACCAACTCTCCTTATATTGTGTCTTATTTGTCTGTCCTTCACGTCCATAACTGTCTCTATCCTTGCTTTGATAGGTGTGTTTTTTATTCCTTCTCCTCTCACTATAATCATCTTTCCTCTATATCAATGATTTCATTTTAGCTACTTATTCTATTTTTGCTGTTTCTAATTTATTGGCAGATCTATAATGGAGTTTGGTGTTGGTGTACTTATTTTTCTTCTGTTATTCTTCAATTTCACTTTGTTTCTTATTGTTGTTTAACATAGGTTATTGCTTTACAGAATTTATATATGTATCATGGGAAGTTTTCTTTTGTTTCTTGAATTTGCTTATAGATTGGGCTATTTGATGTGGCTGTAATGTATCTATCTATCTATCTATCTATCTATCTATCTATCATCTATCTTTTTGTAATAGTATGTTTGCATAATCTCCTACTTCAATCAATATGACTGAAGCTCCTCCCAAGAAGAGATAGAATCTATTTCTGCACCCCTTAACATCAGACTTTTGGTTTTTCTGACGAAAGGAATACAATACATGTGTTCAAAGACTAGGCCTCAAGAAACTTTGTATATGTCTGATTCTTCTCTTCAACTTTTGGCCAGCCATAATGTGAACAAGGGCAGCTAACCTGCTGGGGGATGAGAGACCACATGGAGTCAAGATGAGTAGTCCCAGCTGAGCCATTTTAGACCAGTTAGGCCCAAGATGATCTGGCAGCTAACAACAAACTCATGACTGAGCCCAGGTGAAACCAGAACTGCCTATCTGAACATAGGCCAATTTGCTAATCTGCAGAACTGTGAATTAAGTAAATATTTATTATTTAAGCCACTAAATTACAGTGGTTTGTTATGGAATAAAATATAACTGATGATCTCCATGTCCTTTCTTTTCATTCTGCTGAGACTTAAATATTGGCACCTTCATTCAGAACTCCTGCTTTCTTTAATGCAGTGTGAGTGAATTCTCCTGTACATTTTCTTCTTTACCTGGGACAATTGGTCCCTTCTATACTGCATGTTTCCACCTCCCCCTCACTTTTGCAGGTGTGTTGACTACTGCTCCTTGTCTATTTTGCTGAAGCCCAAAGGCATGGAGATGGGGTAGCTTTCACTTGAGAGGACATTCAGCATTTACTGGGTTTTTGAACTTGTTTCATTTTTCTGAGATTCCATAAATGTTTCACATCCAGGCGCACTCACAATGTGAGGATCTTATCTCACTCTCATGGACTTCAGCTCCTCTCCTAACACTAAGACCTCTTGGCACTGATTTTTCAGAAGTAGATAGAGATGAGTACTTAATTTTCCTTCTTTTTACTTTCAAATGTTCTCCACAGCTTTTTCACCAGGCCTTAAAAGGCCAATTTTTTCCAAATTGGGTCACTAGTAAAATTTTTTACTAGGTATATATGCTTATTTTCCATATACAGAAAGGAAGGGTTAGGAGTTAGGGTCTAAGCTATACCTCACCAGAATTTTCCTTCCCTGTTCCCCTTTGCGCAGCTACCACTTTTTAAAGATTATGAAGTTATACCTCTTTTGCTTAATTTTTGGCTGCTTATAATTTGGAGATTATTCTTCCCTACCAATCTTTACTTATTTTTTTCCTAAGTATAATGTTGAGGAACATTTTACTTTATTTTATCCATAACTTGGTAATATATGTATTATGTTACACAAGTTTATACACAGTAACATCCCATTGCTCTATTATTCTTCAAAGAAGTAAAACCCAGATGCATAAAACTCTTCATCAGCCTGAGAAGGTGGATTGGTCACTTCAATTGGGTAGTTACCCCTGCCCTAAAAATTGTTGCCACTTACAAGATTGTTGAAAAGTCTTGTGATTCCTAACTAGGTGACTGATAACACTTAAAACAAACGTTCACCGTTGGAGAGGTCTAAAACTCAGGTAAAATTAGGGTGAACTGTTCTAGGAAGCCAGCTTGAGGCGTAAGAGCTTCTTAAAGCTGCCCAGGTCTTTGTCTTTGTTCTCCTAGCCAGAACCCTTCATGATGAATAACGTGTTCTCGGAGCCCTAATGCTTTCTCAGCTTCTTTTGTCCTCCTGCTTAAAAAGCCTTTATGTTGGAAAATCCCTCAAATCCTCCCCCCCCCCCCCCCCGCTTTTTTTTTCTTAAGCAGAGACACTCAGTTTTAGCTCAAGCGGTTTTGTATTTGCTGCTCATTTTGTGGTTGAGGATATAGTAAATTAGTGACCTCCATTCCCCTATCTGCTATGTAGAGTTTATTTAATTTAGCTTTTTGATATAAAACTGGTATGAACTAGAAGAGGGCAGAGAAGGGTTAAAGAGTCCTGCTGGGCACTCACATTTAGAATCTGCAAACGGTTGTGGAACTTTTACAAATCAAGGGGAGAAAGACTTCAAATGGAGGCCTGAAGAGAGAAACATCAAAAGCTCCCCCTTTTCTGTCTCTCTTTCAATGGCTTTTTTTTACTATTATATTGTATAGGATCCTATGGTAGAGGAATAAAATCGAAAAGGATTTGAGGAAAATATTATAATGTAGACATGAAATAATATATAAATTAGCTGTGAAGTTTTTCTTTTCGAATCAGACCCAAATTGTCTCAGTTGGCCAGCATACAAATCATTCCTAGGATCTTAGGAAAGCTGTCATAAAAGAGGAGATTGGGTGACACTAAGATACGGGGTCCTATATCCCCATCCATGCATTATTTCTAAAAAATTGATGTTACTGTTTAACAATAGTAACCATCCTAAATAAAGGAACAAATATATTCCCATCATAATCACTGAAAAGAAATAGGAAAAATATGAAGCATCGTAAATGAAAGAATTTTCCAATTATTCTTCTTTCTTGTTCAATGTAATACTTCATTGCAAAGGTAGTGGTAGGAGATTTCAGTTGGTTTTATATATGCAGCATCCATCGCTTCTGCTTTTGCTAGTGGGACCTATTTTTATCCCTTTACATATAGTGTGGTCTACTGTTGTTCAGGATATCTCTCCTTCTCTTGTCTAAAGGTGTGGTGGGTATAAAACCAAAATTTGGACAATCAGATTCTTCTCCACCCCAAACTAGGAATTTAAATCTTAAATATAATGAAATATAATGACAAAGAATGAAATCAGCTGGTTTTCATCATCCCAAAGATGAAATTATGAGGCATGGTTCACCTAGGGAGTTTTAAAAACCACTGATGCCTGTGTAAACCAGAGACCTTGATTTAATTAGTCTGGATTGCAGCCTGAGTGTCAGGACTTAAAACTTGCCCGGGTTATTGTGAAATTCAGTGAAAACTGAGAAGTCACTGCTCTAGGTCATAAGAGACCCAGTTAGTTCCTGCTACCTTCATCTGTGAAATGTCCTGATTCATATCTTTTCAAAAGCTGGTTATACATCATTTTCTTTAATGCTGTGAACTACCTTATATTATTCAGATAAATATTGCCTACATTAGCCAAAGTTGGTTTCTGTTACTTGCAACCAAAGAACCATAATACAGAGGGTGTCAAAAAAATGTATACACATTTTAAGAAAGGAAAAAACTGTATTAAAATTACACTGATGGTAACCACTTAGAGCACCTCTTGTAATTGCAGAAGTCAAAGGTGACTTGTATTCATCTTTTGTTATCGGTATACTTGTATATTGAGTATTATAACTTTAATGCCTCTTTTTTTTCCTCTCTTAAAATGTGTATACATTTTTTTGGTACCCTCTGTAGTTATAATGCTGAAAATTGAAGGTATGATGTTAACTTTTTGAAAAATACCTTCCTCCATTCTTCTAAAACTAATCTCTACCATCCACAAGACCACCATAAGTGGTTGCACAGAGTATTTACTGCCCAGGGCCTTTGGCCAACAAGGTAGTGGGGACAATAATTTAGTTTACAATCTTCTTGCCAAGCTATGTACTCTGACAAGGGTCTGCATCTGTCTATAAGTAAAAACAGAAAAAAAAAAGTTATTTTTTTAAATGTATACAAAGCCACCATCTGCTTTTCAAGCCATAAGCCCATGGAACTGGTAAAAGGTGGTGCCTTTTTTCTGTTTGCAGAAAAAAGACATATTGGTAGTGACCATGACTATCCACTTTCTAAGATGATCAATCAATCCTTTTCGCTTTTAAATTTCAACACTTAGAATACTGCGTCCATTTAAGGCCTTATCTCTCTCACTTTGAAGATCTGCCTCATGAACACTTCTCTTCAAATAGCTGAACAAGTAATAAGAAGACAACTTTTTACACTGTTCACATATTTATTTCAAGTGTTGGGTATAAACCATCTGTTTTCACGAATGTCTAGAGAAGATTTGATTTGCATGAGGAAGAAAAGTGTCTCACCTGATCATATTGTCGTAAGTTGTGGAATCAGGAAGAAAACAGGTTAAGACTCGTAATATCTATCTACTATTTAAATCAGTGTTGATTTGCTGGGTGTTTCTTTCTCCCCACCCTAGGTGAAAAGATTGATAAGGAAAAACAAGGTATTGATTCACTTGTCTAAAAAATGTATCAAAATGTTTCACTGAATTCAGGGTTTTAAAAGAAATAGAATTTATTAAAACTAAATTTTTGCTTTCAAATTATTTGGCATGATTAGACAGTTTCAACATATTTTGCCAATTGGCAGATGCAAGTTTGAATATATTCTCCCAATGAGTTTCTCAGACCCAAAATCCCAAGCTGCCTCATGATGAAAACTAACAGAAGATTCTCAACCATAATATGTATGGCATACCCACCTGTGATCTGAGAGGTGGAGCTTTAAGTATTTCAAACATTGACAATTATCAGCTTTTGCTTGCATTAGGTTTTATATCATTGATACAAAGGATTTTATTCATCATTTCTGTGTGAGGGCAATTTTCCTTTCACAGTTTAAAATAGCCGATGAAAGTGTTCCTTTAGCCAGCTTTATTTGACTTAAGTTTATATTTTATTAATCTCTCTGTATAAAACTTTGTCAGATTAAACTGCTTTTATAAAATGACTGTAGATTACTAAACAATCAAAAAAATTTCCATACATAAAAGCACCCACTGGTGTTTGTTATTTAACCAGATCAGCATGAAATGAAAAGTGTGATCCTTTCAGTGTAATGTTAATTAAATCTTGCACAAAGTTCATAGACAGCTAAGAAAAGAAGCACATCAGTTAAAAGAGTAGTGTTTCCATAAAATATATGGGGGAGATGAGGTGAAAATAACTGAATTCATGGATTTAAGCCTTAGAGTGGCCCTGAGGCTTTATGGAATCCCATGGGAGAGTTTTTAAAATATTATGTAGAATTAGAAGAATTATTATTAATAAAGTAGCATTCAAAAGGCATTGTTTAAATTGCTACCAGAGTCATTGTCTCTGGGGCTGCAGGATAGTTAGCCTTGATTCAAGTTCATAAATGTCCACTGAGCTCTCGTGGAATGGTACCTAATTCCTACCAGAGATCAACCGAAGAGGTTTTGCAGGTCTCATAAGAGTGCTATACATGATCAGTGAGAAGAAAATTAGAAATATCCCACAAAATAATCAATCCCTCACTCATGGTCCAAGATGATCTATTTTCATAAAATGTGCATTGGTCATCTCTTATAGTACTCAGTGAATAATACCCCTTTGGGAATTCAGTAAATGTATAATCCTTACAGTTTTTAAAATTTCATATCACTAATACAGTTTAATAGAGCCAGCAACCTAAATACGTGAATTACACCAGTTTGTCATGGAGGTAAAATACATGTTAGTTTGCTAATACTTGGACTTCTATGTTTTGAATGAACTATGTATGGTAACTGATTGGAGAATCTCTTGTTTTGTTCAATTGCCTAACGGTCCATAAATGCATTATTTGAAAAATGTGAAGAAAAAAGCAAATATTTTACCTATTGTTATCACTTGGAATTATTGACCATATTTTCCTTGAAACTGCCTTTTTCCTTAGGTTTCATCTTAAATAAATACAGTATCCTCGTGGCTCAGTCTTTGAGATATATATTTACCAAGGCTTCGACATGCCCTTGAGATATATAATTACAAACCTATAAATAAATTCAATCCCAATAAAATTAACAGTACCATTTAAATAAATTACTATATTTGTTATTGACTACTATAAAACCAGTTGCTCCAAAACTTGGCCACTTAAAATAACAAACATGCATTATCTCACATTTTCTGTGTGTCAGGAATTTGTATTTGGCTTATCTGGGCACCTATGTCTCAAGGTCTCTCATGAGGCTGTACTCAAGCTGAGGATAAGTCAGCTAAATCTCTGATCTCACCCTAAAGTTCAAATGGGAAAGGAGGGTAATGCGTTAAAGCTCAGTCCACGTGGTTGTTGTCATATATTAGTCCCTTGTGACCCATGGTCTTCGTGGCAGCTAGCTTTCCCCAGGGCAACCAATCTGAGAGCAAAAGAAAGCACCAACATGAAAGCCTAAGGTTTTTCCTTTCATTTGTTTGTTTTTGTTTTTGTTTTAATAACCTAATCTCAGAAGTCATATCCAACCTCTTCTGCTGTATTCAATTCATTAGGAACAATTCACTAAACTCAGTTCACATTCAAGGGAGATTATTCATGGGTATAAACTGCAGGAGGTGGGGATTACTGGGTGCCATCTAGAAGCACTGACCACAACCACTATTCTCAAACCCAAAATATTTAACTCTGAACCTGTGATGTCCCACATAAATGATCCTCCTTGTTTCTCTGTAATAACACCCTTTTCCTTACCATCCCGGGTCAAAGCTTCATTTAGCTTCCATTTCTACTGAAACCCTGATATAATTTGTTGAGACTCAATTTTCCATTAAATTTCACTTGGATGTGCCTTTTTCTTTTCATAGGAAGGAACCATCTTAATTCAGACCCTATCATCTTTGTCTTGTTCTATTTAATTATCTTTACAATGGAACTTATCCCCTAAATTCATGTCTCACATTACTGCCAGAATAACTTTCTTACTACACAACTTGATCAGGATCTCTCAATCTGAACCTTTCAGTTCTTCCTCTATTGCTGACAGGACATTCCAAGCATCTTAAAACTTGAACTCAACCTCATTTTTATTTATCTCTCCCTATTTTTCAACATCGGTCTTGTATTCTAGCCAAATTAGCCCATTTCTCTGTACCTCGTAATATGTTTTGCATGCCTCTAACTTTGTATCTATGTTCACACAGTACTTTAAGTTGGATGACTTTTCAACAATTTCCAATCCCAGCATCATTCAAAATCCAGTCAAATCCAACATCCTTTTCATTCACCTTTTATTCATTTGTTCATTCAAAAATTAAAAACACTGTTTGCTAGATACCAAGCACTATATGCATGAGAGATAATTACACGCTGATTGTTTTGAGTTACTCAAACTCTGGGTTGTCTGTTATAAAGAACTTTTGAGGCAATGGTTAATTAATTGAT
Organism: Rhinolophus sinicus; assembly: GCF_036562045.2. Classification (NCBI taxonomy): domain Eukaryota; kingdom Metazoa; phylum Chordata; class Mammalia; order Chiroptera; family Rhinolophidae; genus Rhinolophus; species Rhinolophus sinicus. The sequence goes on from NC_133758.1 coordinate 90,503,910, forward strand.
GCCAGATCCAAATGGATATGTCTAGTAGAGAGTTATTAAGTAATCAAGAACTTAGGAGACAGGTTTAACCAGTAAGTCATCCCTTATCACTTCAGCTGTGTTTTCCTTTCCCAGAATTCCTACACTCTATTTGCCTAGATGGTTAATGTGACAATTACCACATTCAATCTCATACGGTAAAGTATCTTTTTAAATTCTTAGATTCTATGTCTTACTTAGGTAATGAAATTTTAACTATGTTTCTTTTGTGTGTGCTTTGTGTATGGAGGCGCTAAAGAAAAAATTATTAGATTGATGGTTAGATAATACAAAAGAAATAAATTATTTTAATCTAAATTACACCATTAATTTGCCCATAAAGCTTTTACCATTCTGAGTTTCTTTTTAATGTATTTCCCATTTATCACATCCAAGCGATTCTCCCAATAAATATTTGAGCATCTCTTTTTCTTAGAATGGATTCTCTGGTCTAGTTGCACTATTAGAAGTAAATATCTGAATGACTTTATTTATAAAGCATAAGTGTTTATTATAAAGCATCATTTTGTGTTTCTTTTCAGAAATAGGAATTTAACTGCCTCGACCATTAATATTGATCAAAAGGTATTATCAAAATCGTATATATTTGTAGCCAAATAAATAATGTCAAAAGATCAAAACTTATCTGTTTGAAAGATTGTGACAGACATTGTGGCAGCCTAACAAACCACCTTCTTACCCCCACACTCGCCATTCTTTCTTTCCAGCGGAACTCTCAGTTTGGTCAATCTTTTTGCAAGAGAAAACAGACTCAGAATTTAGAAACAAGACTTCATTTATAAGAAATGCACTGCAGAAAGGAAGGGGGAAATAGTTCACCAGTCAGGGGCTGAGAACTCTCACATCCCAGTTCCTTAGGGTATCACAACTATACCCATCTTCTATATTGTCATATTCCTAAGACCCCTTCCCAGATTTCCCTCAGGATCAGCATGGAAGGACGATCCTTGTGATATTCAAGGAAGATGAAACCTGTGATGCTCAGTGAACTGGGGAAAGGAAAACTTTAAGATCTAAATGAGCAAACTTCAAACCAATTATTTAGAAGGATACAAATAAGATATATTTAGAAGTCATAGTATTTATTCACTAAAGCACCTCGGAATTATCAAGGGCTTACATTTGTCCAAAAGAACAAAATATTGAGCGTCTACAAAGAGATCACAGTGTTCATCCCAGGAAATAAAAATTAAGAATTTCATGGCTAACTGAGATCTTTATCTTTTAGTATACATGGCATGAAGTTCTGTTTATGATGGATAGGCTGGCTTTGTTAACGTAAGCTAGCATACTAGGAGATTAGGGGAGGCTTCTCCCCAGGCCCCGATGGTGAAATAATAGGTCTGAATTAATCACTGTGGACTCATTACCCTTGCCAGCAACTGGTTTAGGAATGAAGATGTAAGTAAGTCCTCGATGTTAAATATAAATTCTTGGTGAACTTGAGGGCAATTTTTAAGGTCAGAAAAAAACTATTCATACATCACTTAAGTTTAAAAACTTAAGATTCATATTTCTAAAGTCACATATTTAAAAAGCCAGTTCTCTTTAAGCTTCCGGCTTATAGATTTATTATAATTCTATTAATAAATTAGCAAGTTTTAATAATTGGTTTTAAAGGCTCTTTGATTAATGTTTGGCACCATTTAGAGACGTAGTTAAAAAACTTCAAAGATTTCAATCTGTATTTATAAATTAAATGTATTCAGATTTTAAAGTACTTAGATTATTTTATTTAATAAAAACTTCAAGTTCAAAAATAACTTTCATATTTAATAAATAAATTTAGTATGATGAATCATATATTCTCATAAATGTTTCAACATTTTATATAAACCTAGTTAGATTTTCATGTAAACACAGATCAAATTGATAATAATTTTATATTTTAAATGGGGATAACAAAGCTGACTTGTAAGTACATTAGACTCAATCTCTTAAAAATTACAATTACATAACATCAATTATATAACACCATGGTTTGATTTTCTTTGACTTTTTGACACTGAATTCTCAGTCTCCCCAGGGTTGAAAAGTGCTTAACTACTTCAGTAATAGTTATGTCATAACAGGCAATTTTGACAGATAACTTTTCCATCAATTGTGACTGTTTCACAACCATTTCAGCTGAGTTACTAACTGTTCTTTTTTTTTTTTTTTTTTTTCCAGGCACTGATAGAGTATTCTTGGTTCTCTTTATAGTCTTAAAACAAGGATTTTTATAAATATGAGAGCAGTTGGTATCAGTGCCTCTAGTCAGCAGAATCTGTCTCCAGCCAATGACATGATTGTATTTGGCACCTTCAGTTCTTGAGACATGAAAATATTTTGCCTGCCTAACCCTAAAGATGATTAAACTTGACATAATCTGATCTTCCCTTCATAAGTTCCCTAACTTTTAGGACCATACCATATATTTTATATTCTAAGATATAAAATAACTGTGGGATTCTGCCTGGAGAAGTGAGAGCCCCCCAGCCCTACCCTGACCTCCCCAGTCCAGAGTACTGGTGCCAGAAAGAGGAGTTTCCACAACATGTGGCAGTGAGAAACAGGGGGATTCTGACCATCAGGGTGGAATGGAAGGCTGTAGGAAACCCAGACATCCTCTTAAACAGCCCACATTCACAAACTCTCTCACTCGCAGGCACTCACCCTGGGCTCCCGTGGAGGGACAGTGCCTCAGGGACCGTCAAAAGCATATGGGGGAGAGACTAAGGTGTGTGGCTTCAGAGCAGGGGCTAGAGGACAGTTGCCATTTTCCCTGTGTGGAATTCCTTCCCCAGCAGCCAGCAGGTGGACTCCATCTTTCCTTTTGAGCCCACCCCCCACCCCCCAGGCCCAATCTGAATCTGATTGGTCTGATGAGCCCTGCTGCTCCACCCTGCTGACTCCCTAAAACCCCACCCTACCCAACTCCCCCAACACCAGAGGGTATCCAGTCTCATCCACATTGCACTCTTTTTTGAGAAACTATCAATATCTGCAGAACCCAGGTAGGCAGCAGATGGCGTTGGTGTGCTCTGAGACTTTTGCTGAGTAGCTCCAGACTCAGCCCTGGCACCAAACCAGAGTCTACATTACCCTGTTGACCACAACTCTTCCCACTCTAGTGCCTCATTCAACTCATGTACCACATGAGGCTTTATAAGAGGCTGAACCTTAAGAAAACTGCCAGGTGGCAGCAAGCCTCATGGTGTCCTTGCTTTTTCAGAGATTCCCCAGGCCTGGCAAAGGAAATAGACATACAAGTCCAGGAAGCACAGAATCACAAACAAGATGAACCCAAACAGGTCCACACCAAGACACATTATAATTAGAATGGCAAATGTTAAAGAGAGAATCCTAAAAGCAGCAAGAGAAAGACAACTAGTAACTTGTAAGGGAGCTCCCATAAGACTGTCAGCTAATTTCTCAACAGAAACTTTGCAGACCAAAAGGGATTGACACAAAATATTCAATGTGATGAATTGCAAGGACCTATGACAAGCAAAGCTATAATTTAGAATCGAAGGACAAATAAAGAGCTTCCCAGACAAGAAAAAGTTCAAGTAGTTCATCACCACCTAAACCAGTATTACAAGGAATGTTAAAGTGACTTCTTTAAGATGGGGAAAAAGAAAAAAAGAAAAAAGAACAAAATTGTGAATAATAAAATGCCAATAGCTATGTATCTATCAATAATTACTTTCAATGTAAATGGATTAAATGTTCCACTCAAAAGACATAGGAGGGCTGAATGGATAAGAAAATAAAACCCTTACATATGCTGCCCACAAAAGCATCATTTCAGACTGAAAGACACACACAGATGGAAAGTAAAGGGATGGAAAAAGATATTTCATGAAAATGGAAACAACCCCCCCCCAAAAAAAAAAAAACACCAAAAAACATACACACACACACAAAAAAAAAAAACTGGGGTAGCAAAACTTATACCAGACAAAATAAACTTTAAAACAAAGGCTATAACAACAGACAAAGGACCCAGTAATCTCATTCCTGGGTATTTATCTGAAGGAACCCAAAACGCTACTTCAAGGTAACATGTGCATCCATATGTTCATTACAGCATTGTTCGGCCAAGATGTAGAGGCAGCCTGGGTGTTCATCAATGAATGAGTGGATAAAGATGAAGTGGTACATATATACAATGGAATATTGCTTGACCATGGATGGGGAATGGCTTCTTGCCATCTGCAGCGGCATGGATAGACCTGGAGGGTATTGTGCTGAGTGGAGTTTCAGACAGAGAAAGACAGATGCAATGTGATTTATCTTATATGAGGAATCTAAAGAACAAAATAAACAAAAGAGAAACAAACTCATACATACAAATAACATATTGATGGTTGCCAGATGGGAGTGGAGTGGGGGGTTGAGTGGAAAAGGGAAGGGATTAAGTACAAATTGGTTGTTACATAGTAATTATGGGGATGTAGGTATAGCATAAGGAATATAGTCAATAATATTGTAATATCTGTGTACGGTGTCAGATGGATACTAGATTTATCGGGGTGAAAGATGGGAGGGGTGTTAGGGTACAGGGTGAAAAAGGTGAAGGAATTAAGACGTACAAACTGATAGATACAAAATAGTCATGAGGATGCAAAGTAAAGCATAGGGAATATAGTCAATGATATCGTAATAACTATGTATAGTACCAGGTGAGTACTAGTCAGGGGGATCATTTCTTAAATTATATAATCACTGTTATACACCTGAAATTAATATAAAATAATATTGATTATCAGCTGCAGTTGAAAATTTTAAGAAGGAGAGAAAAGGTGAAGGGGAATAAGAGGTCCAAATTTCCATTTATAAAACCAGTAAGTCATGGGGCTGTAATGTACAGCATGGGGATTATAGTCAATAATATTGTGATAGCATGGTACGGTGTCAGATGGCTGCTGGATCTATTATGGTGCTCAATTTTTTAGGTATGTAAATGTTGAATAACTATGGTGTACCCCTAAAACTAATATAATATTGTACGTTAGCTATATTTTAATAAAAATCTTTTAAAAACTAATTTGTAACAGAATCCTGGAGCTCTCTCATGGCATTGCCTGATTATTCAGGGCATTTCTGAGATCATTAGACTAACACTGACTAATGACACCTGAAGGGAAGCCTGCTATGGGCTTCTGCAAAAATAAGAGTGCAGGAGTAAAGCCAGTTTTCTTCAGCTGTATGTTTTCCTGTCTCATGTGGTACTTAGAACACCAAGAGCCTTTTTGTGCCTTTGAGGAGGTAAGCCTAAAATCTAGCCAACATGCCAAATAAGACAGAGCCAAATCTGAGGGCATCCTACCCCAAGGCTTTTTATTCCAGGAGATAACACATGTCTTTTTGTACAGCCACTTGGAGTTGGATTTTCTAATCACCTTAATAAAATAATCCATTAAGATTTCCAAATAATTGGCAAGACAAGATGTTGTAGGGAAACATACTGGCAAACCCTACACAGGCATATCTCGTTTTATTGCACTTTGCTTTGTTATGTTTTGCAGGTATTGGGTGTTTTTTTTTTTACAAATTGAAAGTAAAAACCTTCACCAGCAATAAGATTATGACTCGCTGAAGTCTCAGATGATAGTCAGCATTTTTAGCAATAAACCATTATTTTAATTAGGGTAGGTACAGTTTTTGAGATGTAATGCTATTGCACATTTAATAGATTACAATATAGTGGAAACATAACTTTTACATACACTGGGAAACCCAAAAATTTATGGGACTCACTTTATTGTGATATCTGTTTTATTGCAGTTGTCTGAAACCAAACCTGCAATATCTCTGAGGTATGCCTATATCATACCACTAATTTCCCACATATATATGTGTTTCCAATGCAGGCAACTTATGTAGAATAGATTCCATGCAAAAAGGTCCTCAAGGCATATTTTTTAGATTTTTATAAAACTATAGCTAACATACAATATTATATTAGTCTCAGGTGTATACCAGCTTTATTCAACATTTATAGACCTAAAGAAGTGATCACCATAAGTCCAGCAACCATCTGACACTGTATCACACTGTCACAGTAGTATCGACTATATTCCCTATATTTTATATTACATCCCCATAACTTATTTGCGTTTTTAACCTCGAAATTTGAACCTCTTATTCCTCTATAGCTTCCCCACTTCCTTTAAAATTTTTCAATTACAGGTATACAGCATAGTGGTTAGACATTTATATAATTTAAAAATGTATCCCCCTGACTAGCCTAGTACCCTCCTGGCACTATACGTAGTTATTACCATATTATTGATTATGTTCCCTGTGCTTTACTTTACATCCCTACGACTATTTTGTAACTACCAATTTGTACTTCTTAATTCCCTCACCTTTTTTACCCTGTCCTCAACCCCTTTCCATCACCCCAATAAATCTAGTACCCATCTGACACCATACACAGATATTACAATATTATTGACTATATTCATTACGCTATACCCTATATCCCCATGACTACTTTGTAACAACCAATTTGTACTTTCCAGGCATTTATTATCTAGTTATGCAAAAGTAATGAAAACAATATAAACACACAGATGCTAAATAGCTTCTATCAATAGTGTCTCAGCCTAAATACGCAAACAAATAGTCAGTTGAGTTACTGTATGTTTTTGTTACCTATGGCTGCATAACAAACCACCCCAAAATTTAGTGGCCTAAAACATCAGCAACATTTATTTCACTTATGAAGCTGGAATCTCAGCAGTGTTCAGTAGGGACAGCTTGTCTCTACACTCAGCAGTAGCTGAGACCACTTAAAGACAGGAGGTTGTAATCATCCAAGTGTTCAGCATTCAGGAAGAAGACAAATGTCCGGGGCTGGCACAGCTGGGGCTCCTTAGGCCTTTATCTCTCCCTCCAAGAACTTGCTCTGCAGGATCTTTCCAGCATAGTGACTTCGGAGTAGCTGGACGTCTTAGAAGCTGCGTGTCCCAAAGGGAGAGAGACACAGGCAGAAGCTGTATCACTTTTAAGACCTAGCCTTGGAAAGCATGTAGCTTCACTGCCACCTCATTCTATTTGTTGTGGTAGTCACACAGGCCTGCCTGAGTTTGAGGATATGGACATAGATTCTACCTCTTGATAGCGGAGTGACAAAAAATATGTGGGACCAGAAATATTAATGCACCTGTTTTGAATGCAATCTATCGCACAGTGACATCATGAGGATTTCTCAGTGAAATCAAAGGCGATTTCTTGAAAGAGACAGATTTTGTCAAATCTTAAAGAATTTGAGGGACCTGGACTGTCATATTAAGTCTGTTTTTTAAGATAACATGTTTTAAAGCAGTCATTTCTTAAGTATACAGTTTATATCAAGAAGCAAAGAAATACAGTTCTACTTAGAGGTTCTCAAAGGCTTCATCATCTTAATTTATAAATATCCCAAATCCAGCCCTTGTCCCCTTATCTACATGTGCAAAATAATCTTAAAAGTAAACATCGTGGAAGCTCTTTATGACAGAATTTGACTAAATAAATAGAAATAGCTTCAGCCTTTTAAACCTTTCCTCAGGCTTAGATGAAAATAAGCTATGAAATAAACTCCAGTGTATTCTAACACAGAGTAAAAATTAACCTAAAATTTCTTCTTTTGAATTAAAATGTAAGCTCTTTTGTCAGGGACTTCTGTCACTTATTTTCAACACTCCTTTATTGTCCCCTGCCTTCCTAGAGCACTGCTCTGCAAATAATAAAATGAATGCACGAATAAAAAAACTGGTATGTATAGGATGCTTTATAATTTATAAAGCACTTTTAAATATTTTACCTCACCACAACTTGTAATATAAATATAATTATTGGTCCCATTTAATAAAATATAATGGCAAGACATTAGTAAGGTAAGTGAATTTCCCAAAGTCACAGAAATAGTGAAGTGTAAGCAATAAGCGTTGGAATTCAAATACCTCCCTATTCAAAAACCCATACCCTTTCCACTGATTTTTGATATATTTTACAGATTTTCATGACTTTCACTAGAGTATTATTTCTGGCATGGATCTGTGCTTTGCTTGATCCTTATTAAATACCCCCAATGTAATCGTCCTATATAAAATCATCATCCTTGGATATTGCAGCTCCTGTCATGATTATTATTAAACCTTGAAATTCTTACATGTATAATCTTTTAGGGATTCATCTCCCATTTTATTCATTTGTTAACAGTTCTATCTAATATGGCCTTCATGAATGTTTTCAACATTAATACCTAGCATGTAACCAAAACTTTTCAACCAAGTATAGCTACAGTGATCCGATTATGCAGACTTCACAATGGGAAGGTTAGAACAAAAATTGTAAAAGAAAGGGTCAATAATCCCTTGTAGCATGTTTAACTTATCAAAGCAATGATAAATATTTAACACATGGAAATATCTAATAACAGCAACCAGTTCTGTTACGAGGAGGGCATATTCATATGTAATACACGACCATAATTAGAGCACATTTGCATATTTACCATGGGGAACTTTTCTCAGGGGATTTAATTTGCATTTTTACCCAGAACTCTCTGAAGATAGATAGATATCTTTATATAGATATAGATATATGTATATCTATAGATATAATATTATAGATATCTATAGATATACATATATCTATATCTATAAATATATAGATAGATCTATATATAGATATATATGGAAGAATTTTCCTAAATCCATGTATATCAGAGTTTATACGCACTGACCCTCATTTTTCCCATCATTAAGGAATATTAAAAGACTTAAATGAGATAAGGTGTTCATAATATGAAACAGACAGTTGTCACTCACAGTGAATGGCATTATCTTCCTCCTCACACTTGAAAAACAGAATGCCTGCCCCTGATCCAGGGCTCAGGAGGAGATACTTTCTTGCCGAGATTTCAGAGCAGATAGGACAAGAAGGAGAAGTTAACACTGAAACAAAGCCTCCAGTTAGTTTCTATTTGGGAAGTGTGGAGACCAGAATTTACCTTTAGGATAATATGCCCTCTCGTTCAAAGAACAAAACCCTGGAAGCCTGATGGTTATACAAATATGAAGCAAATCTGGTGGGTTGTATTGGAACTAGGGTTCCCCAAAACAGTCTGTAAAACACTGTACCAGAAGTCTTGGCAAGACTCCTGCTATGTGCTGCCTTTAGGAATAACTGTTCAGAACCAGGACTTATGGTCTGCAGGTAAGGCCCACACCCAGACACTTAGCTGAATTCTGCCTGTGTCCTGAAGGGCAAAGAAAGAAGTTCTCACCCTGCGAGAATGAAGAGAGCAAGAAAGGACCAGAGCATTGGACTGGGTACCAACACATACACTTGGAGGGCAAGGAATAGGTCAAGGTGCCAGGAAATAGAACAAGGTATCACCTATGTGCAAGCGCAGAAAAGGGGGAAGGTGTGTGATGAAGTCACAAACAAAGCAAGATGCCAGTCTCTGGGAAATGGCACACACACAAGCTTTGGAACGTTATGGGCTGAGACACTGCTTCCCATTCCCTCATTGGAACAGCTACGTTTCCAAAGCCTGAAGCAGCACACAGTCTGCAGATGGGGGTCATGCACTCTTAGCACGCAGGTACCGGAGGAATATAAATGCAGATGCAAATAGAGTCACTGTAATTATCCTTGTCCCACGGAGGAAAGACCAGGAAGCCTAGCTCAAAGCCCCTGCTTGAATCCACTCCTTCCAACTGAAAGCAACCACTAGAAGCTGAATCTCAGTCCTGAGAGGGACTGCTGAAAGGAGTGGTTTGCAACCAGGATCACCACTGAAGGAACAGCTGCTGGGAGCTGGTACTGGGTGGAAAGAGCTGCTGATGGTGACCTAACAGGAACTCTTGTCATGGGGCATTGCTTTGAACAGCAAGTAACTTCCATGCTGAGAAACACTTGCTACTTTGGAGACGTCTGACTCACTCTGTGTTGCCCTGTCATTACCTGTAGGAGAAAGAGAAGCTATTCCTGTCTCTAAAAGAAAGGTGTAAATTACTGTTTTCATTTTCTTTCTTGTTACAGAGAAAGGATAAGTGTTCGTGCCAATGGGAAAGACCTGAATATCACCTGACCCTCACATCTCCCGACAAAAGGAAGAGGGACGGGAAAGCGGAGTTACATACATGACGACATTCTGTAAAGAACAAGTAAAACTTGAACAGGCTTCACTCTGTATATCAAAACGGCATGTTGTACAACTAAAATAAATACAATTTGTATTTAAAGTATATAAAAATAAATGGAAAAAAAAGAATGAGCAGGTTTCAGAAAACTTTTTTTTTTTTTTAAAGCGTTATTCTTTTCCTAAGCCTCTGGATGGAGGTCTGTTGTATCTAATTCTAAAGAACATGAAAATTAACCCTCAACCTTTTCCAAGGGTGGTGGTGTTCTTCTTGTTGTTGTTGTTAAAAGCCAATTAATCCTGTGCTTCTGCTATAAATAACTGACACTTCTCTTCAGGTGTTTTAGAATACCGGTTTCTGTTTTCTTTTTTCAGTCAATCCCAATTCTGTTAAAATGAACACTAACACACCTTAGATAAACCACCTAAAACTTGTGTAGGTTTTAAATGTGTTCCTAGTCTGTGCAGACTCTGTCCTCTTTGGGGAATCTTCACTGAATTTTTAGTGTGCAGAGAGAGCATTGGTTCTGTCACAGCTAACAAACAAGAAAATCTGACACCCCAAAAATGACCAAACATCTTTCAAGCAAGAAATATAAACAGGAAACTTACTTTAAATGTGTCTTTATACTAAGATTGAGACTAAGGATTTACCTCACATGAAAGCTTGCAGCTTAATTCTAAGAAATTAGTTTAATCTGCATTTTCAAATGTAAAAAAGTAATAACAGTTCTTTGAAGCAAATATTATAGAGAGACTTTTAGAGTAAAATGAGAGCTATTTGACTGAAATATAGTCTTTCTCGCTCAGTTCAAAGTCAGATTCAAGTCAAGAGGTCATATGGTGCTCTAGATACATCACGCGGCTTTCTTTTGACTCATTTTTCCTCTGCTCATTTCTACCTTCAGGAGTTAATAAAATTTTAGGAGGAGGCAAAGAAGATTTACCTCTCCTTGCATGGGTAGAAGATTATACATCCTTAAATATTTGTTGGTAATCACTAATTTGAGTTATGATGATGAAATCTTACTGTAGATCAACTTGGGTAGTCATCCCACTATGTTAATATACTCAATAACATTAAGGCCGTCTGTCAATGCCTGGTTGCTGCATTTGAAGGCCTCCTTTCATTATCTTTGGATCTTGTCTGAGATGAGAATACGTAGAGTAAGATCTGATGTGGTTCTCTGTGTAATACAGTTACACACAGGTTGTACAATGTATTTGATAGGCCCGAATCACTAGTATAGCCATAAAATAACTTAAGTGCTCCAGCACATGCTGAATATTTGAAGTGGGAAGAATAAGTACAGCAAAGCATATCAAATACATTTTTACAATGTTGAATCACAGATTTTTAAAAAAATTCCTTTCTTTATTTTTCAAATTTTAAACCATGAGTATGTATGATTTTATGATCAAAGAACCACACATTTGTTTAAAACATATAAATGTAAGTTATATTATCAATTGACTAAAGTCAAGAACCACTTAAGTGACGTTTCACACTTAAATCTAAAAGAAGGCAATCTCCTTCCCGAGGAAGGAGGAAAGAGAAAATTCCGTTAATGTCATGGTTTCCTGTTGCTTCACAATGTGGTGATGAAACTGTGCTCTACCTAGTCCCAAAGATACTGGTGCTCTTGACTATGATAACAGGTGTCTGCACAGCTGCAATAGTTGGGACTCTACCCTTGGACCCCACAGGGCCTACTTGATCACTCACAACTTTAACCATTGTTCCCTGTGAAGGGCTTTTAGCCTCGGCCACTGACTCTGCCAGAACCAGTTTTCAACCATCACAGAGTTCCTGTGTTACTTACGGGTTACTGATTTCAACCCACCCTCTTTCCTACCTCTAGGATAATGCATTTTGCCAGGTCTTCCTAGGAGCAGGGTTACAATAAGGATTCTAAGCTCCTAGTTAAAATGAATCCAGACCTTAGAGGTCAGAATTGTATAGGTTTCACAGGGAGTAACTGCTTTAATCAAGTCAACAAAAACTGAATAATATCTTAATCTCAGGACCACGGATGCCTCCTGACTCTATCTTTGAATAACTATAAGGTGGCATTCAAGCACTTTTATTTCAATAACAAGGTGTAAGCCAGGTAACTTGAAGCCTGCCTCCTGGACTGGCAGTTTTGGTGCCCTCAAAGTGAGCAGCGTATTAGCCTCAATTTTAGAACTAATTCTACTACTTACATTTTGAAATCATGTAGCAAGGGGCTTGGACTAGAACCAGGACCAAAACTCAAACATCCTAAACAAGTGTAATATTTTTTATTGGGAAACATTTTGTCTGATTCTCACCCTCAGTTCTAATAAATCACCAAAAGATAAAACTCCCCTCTGACACCACACATCCAAAAAGGAAGTAGATATAATCCCTTTCCTGGAAAGTCTCAAGGCTCTAGTCATCATCAGTTGGAAAATATTCTGAAGGTAAGTGGAACAGGTTCTCAATCTATAGATCCAAGGAATGACTTTTGCAAATTGCAGCCTTTTAAGGGTCCAACTGAGCTGAAAACGTGAATATTCCATTTCCCGTAAAGACAATCTCAGCACAACAATTCTCCCCTTGGAAAAATAATCAAGGAAAACAATATTTCCTAAACTATATTAGATGATGGCTGCAATCAAATCACAGCCTCCTCGAGGCACCACTAAGTGTTTCCCATACACACAAGAATGTGGGGTATTCTGTTGCTCATTAGTGGTTTTCTGAGAGAGACAATTAAGCATTGCTAGAAAATGGAATCAAAGAGGACAAGTGTTCTAAAAAAGATAAAGAGACAATAAAGGAAAAATCCTAGAGGGCCCCACCAGGGACACCTGGAAAAGAGGGTGAAAAATGCCCTGGATTTGCAGCAAGAAGAGGGGGAAAGATTGGAAGGAAAGAGTCAGTAGAAAGAGCAGGAAGTGGTTTTCCTTTTATTCATCAGGGGAAGAAATTGCAAGAAAGAGCAATGAAATCCTGATGTGGTTCACCTGCTAAGAATAAGAACTTGTTCAAGAAAACGCAACTGCTCTGTGAATGAATAAGAAAGGACTCAGCCAGAAGCTGACATTAGAGCAGCATCCTACTGAGAATAGAATAGTAACAGCTAACATTTATTGAACACTTGCTATGTGCCAGGCACAGTTCTCAACACTTTATATGTTAACTCATTTAATCTTCATAATAGCTCTACGAGGAACAAAAGCCAAAGGAAATCTGGGAACAGAGTATGAGGTAGAGGACAGAAAATCACTTGTGCCTTCATGAGCCTTATGACTGATCTGGTGTCATACTCAGCATGGGACTGCATGAGCCTGAACATTGTGGGATTCGTAAGCAGCTTCTGCAGGCTGCAAATCCAAGTTTTATGTTCAAAAAAAAAAAAAAACCCTCCGAAATGAAGTATAAGCATTGGAATACCTCATGCATTTTCCAGAAGCTGACCAAAGTCAAGCATGATGCCAGGGACAGTTGTGACAAAGGCTTATGCTGATATTTGATAAACATTGACTGCTTCAGTCTTATGTTCCAAACACAAAGGAGGCAGTTCAACTAAAGTAATACATATATAAATGAAGGAAAAGATAAAGCCACAGCTCTCAGAAAGGTATCTAATGATAGTTTTCTTTGGGCTGTTTTTTTGTTTGTTTGTTTGTTTGTTTGCTTAACTTTTATTGGAAGTATGACATCAAAAATTGGGGGTGGAAGTGGGGACTATATAAAGAAATGACAATAGAAAATACAAACTAACAAGATATCAATCATACTTATTTTCACTATATCTTGGTGATTTTTGAGTTTCCATGTAGATAACCATGAAATACTCCCAAAAATGGGTTATAACCCAATTTTTCTACTTAAAAAAAAAAAAAAATCCAGTCCAGCCACTTCATAAAGGTCGCCTTTTCTCTTCACTTCAATTTTATGAAAAAATTTCTCTCGCTCTCTCAGCAGTATTCTTTGCCCCTTTAAATTTCCAAATTCAGTTCTTAAGCTGTCTTCTGTTTTCAAAGGCTTCTGGTGAAATACTGGAGGATCTGTTTGTGAGTGTGTGTGTTCATGTTCACACACACACACACACACACACACATGCATTCACGTATGTTTTAACATTAAAAATAAAAAACTACCTTTCCATTTGGGTTAGAACTGAGATGAAATGAGGAATGGCTGCCACCAAGCAGAAAATGTGCTCACTTTATGTGTGCCAGTTAATTACGACACTTCAGAGGCGCTTCCGAAAGGATAAGGCAAGCTGCATAAATTTAGCTGTAATCCAGGCAGGCAAAACTAATTTGCAGGGGATGGCCTTATCTAGCCACTGCAGCTTTCTCAGAAAATTAACCTTGGATATTTGGGCCCAATTCAGAAAGCATTTGATTTTTTTTTTTTCCTTTCCCTGCTCAGCATAAGAGAATTTTTGAATTCACTACAATACCTGATTTTTAAGAGGCACGATGAATGCTGTAGGCAGTTCAGAGTTATTACTGACAGCAAAAATATATATTTTATATGTACACATAGATGATTGTCCTTCATGCCCATTATCCTGCCTTCTTACATGTGCATCAGAGGGTTTATCACTGTAGGTAGAGGGGAGTTCTCGGATTAAGAGAAGGATGCAACTCGTTTTTAATGTACTTAGAAAAATTCATCAAAGTTCATAGCAGAATAAGTCATGCATACGGACTTGTTCATTCCAGTGGAAATGAAGAAATCCCCATAAAACTAGAAGTTTAATGAAGTGTTGGAGCCAAGTCTTGCCTGTCATTACAATTATCACTGATTTCAACCCTTCCTTGATCTCCCACTATTAATTAATCTCACATAGCACAGTTAAAAGTTCACCCTATTTTTTATCATACAATCATTCATTCAATCAATCAACACTTACTGAAGTCAGTGCACTTTCATATGTGTTCGCATTTAATCCTCATACGAACCCTGTTTGTATTTCAATCGTTTCACCAGTGCAAGGGGCCAAGATTTCATATGTCAACGTTTCCAAAGCATTTTTAAATTTCTCAAAGCAATGGGAATATATAAGCATGGAAAGCGCTCTAGTGGTTGCATGGTAAGATTTAAAAGATTTTTATGCCCCAAAATTTTAATCTTGTTCTAACAATATCTTTAGAATACAAATATAACTAATTCCTATTTTTCTAAATTTTAAACTGCAGACTGAGTTTTTATTGACCAGCCTTAGTAATAAATTCATAATAAGCCCCACATGACCATCAATAGTGGCTGAGCTGAACTTTAAAGAAAACATTTTTTTATATATCCCATCTACAATATAATTATTGTTTCACTCATTTCAAATCATAGGAGTTACTTATTCTAAAGTGCCATGAACTCAATTGGCAATAACTGTTCTTGAAGATGTCACAATTAGGCAGAAAAGAGCATATTTATAATAATAAAAGAGCCATTTTAAAACATAGATCACACACTGAATCATGAAACGTGAAGCAATGACTCCCATTTGGATCTAAATTTTCCTCATGCTTGTTCAATAGCTAAGGCTAAATGTTATGGCTATTTATAGTTATACTCCAGGGTGAAAAGGGGGGAATTAGATGTCATAAAGAGTCATACATAATGCATAAAGACTTAAACTGTACTTTATGAGGACTGAAAAATTTAAGAAACTCTGGCTGAAATATGGAAATGCCGCTCCAAGCAGAACTTCCTCATAGAGAGTGGTGTTAGTAAAGACCTAGCAGGCAAGAACACAGTAGCCCCTAGACCATCTTGTCTGATCTGCCTTTCTCCTACATACACTATATTTTAATAAGGAATTTGAATAAACATATTGAGGCCAAGTTTAAGGTCACTGGAAAGAAGACATCACTATAGATGTCAATGCATTCAATATCTGCTCTCTATGGAATGAAATTACAAAACAACTAAACAGATATATGCTTATAATACTCTTACCCACCAATAGACCATGTATGACTGACTTTTTTTAAAGACTATGTTTTTGAGAGCAGTGTTTCAGGTTCACACCAAAATTAAAAGAAAGGTAACAAAACAGAACTTCACCCATTATCAACCATCACTCACCAGAATGGTGCTTTTTTGTTTGTTTGTTTGTTTGTTTGTTTGTTTGTTTGTTTGTTTAACCAAGTAACGAACCTACATTGACATCATAATCACCCAAAGTCCATAGTTTACCTTAAGGTTGTATTGACTTTGAAAAGATACTTTCTATTTCAATTTCTAAAAAAAAATTGGTCAGCTCGATTATAAAGAAACCCAACCCACTATAACATCACAAAACAGAGCAAGGTTCTGTAACTGATCCCACTGTGCAGCAAGCACCCACAACATTGTAGGTCCCTCTCAGTTGGGAGATTCTACAGAATAGGAATCACTCTGATTCGACCTAGGGTCTAACGCAGCATCTGTAACATAGGACACACAGTAAATGCTGGCCAAGTGAATGTGTGATTGAAGAAATGTATGACTGCTTAATGAATGAATGAAAACAGTTAAATTGTTCATTTTACAATAGAGTTCTATGCTTTATCATCTCAGCACTCTGGGAAGCTCTGGGGTCTCCTTGCTGGCGGCTCAAGGGTAAAGGACTTAAAACTACACCCATTAGCTCCCCTTTTTATCCCCCTGCCACCCCACAAACACACTTCTCATCTTATCCAACTTTAGCAAGAGCAACTCCAGTTTTAAAAGTTTATAAAATATGGTGAGGTTTTGAAAAAACAGTTCAAGTAACAGGTCAATTTACCTGAAAATTTCCAGGAACACTCATAGTATATAAAATAGTATGTGTTTTCTATTTGTATTTTCAGCTGTTGTAAAACATACATTAATCTTACTATGTCACATTTGTTACACAGAATGTGAGTTTTGTTTTCATTTGTTTGTTTTGTAACAAACCATAATATTTACTGTTTCATAGTTGAAAAAACATTTCTGTCCTTTAGCCTACATTTTCTCAATTATTCTAAGACTATCTCTCATAACTTATCAACATTTCCTAAGCTAAAATTAATCACATAACTGTTCCTTAGACTGCCATGGAGTTTCAGAAATTTACTAAACAAAATAATTTTTCATTAATACAACAGACTCCTTCTGTTCAACCAGATTTTATAGGTTGCATCTTGTGGACTGCAACGCTGCATAACAGTGGAAATATAACAGTATCTGTTCTCACAGAGTGAGTGACAGCCATTTACATTCTGAATCCTGGAGAACTTTTATTAACATCATTTTGGAATCATAAGTATATGCAGTTTATAGTAACCATGTCAGCTACAGTTTTATAAGTATATTTTAAAAACGATAGAACTCCCCAAATTTTCATCCTTGTCTCACTTATTGAGGACACAGCAGAAGCCATATTTTATAACTGGTTGTAGCAGTAATAATCAAACTGAGTACTTTAAGAGAAGCACATTAAAAAAGGGAATGATATATCTTTTCAAAAGTAGATCCCAAATTCACAAATGTAAACATAAATTTATACATTTTGTTGACAGCCATATACTTAAAAAAACAAAAAACAAAAAAAACTGCCCTTTACCCTGTGCCTTCTTTTGGTACAAATACATTGTTTTATTTCTTCTAAAATTTTAAGCATTGCCAATAATTATATTGAGGAACATAGTTCCAACTTGCCTGATTCACTGTAACAGAGTTGTAGCCTCCAAATTTGGGTACACATTCCTTTGGATGTGTCCAAGAAGATTACCTCATAGGGGTGCAAGAAAACCAATATTAGTATTTTAAGGTATGTTTATGTTTTTATAAAAACAAAGCTCACTAATCATTAATAAACTGATTGTCACTGGTATCTTCCTTGGTCCACATATCACAAGGAAGTGTGCTGCCACGTAGCGGGTAAGGTATCCTGAGGAAACCATAGTAATTCTACCATATGGAAGGGGGAGTAGCACGACCTTCCCTTTTTTCATTCCTTTCCAGTGTATCATGACATATTGCAGTTCACACATACATACCGTGTTATGTTATTGATTATACAGCATAGAGTAATCAACCATCACAAAAAGGACATATATATTTAAAAGATTTATACAATCAACCTCATATTGGGGATACTCCAATCTCAAGTGAATAGTAATAGCTGGGCCGGCTCCCAGTTGTTATAAGACCAAAACGACGACAATCCCATCTGCCAAAAGTCAGCCTAAAACATCCAAGTTACAAGACCACTTGTATGATGGACTTATATATACTCTGGCCAACTATGTTCTGTTAAAGAAAACAAAGTAATTTCTAAAAGTTTATTTAGTCCACTTTTATCGTCTTTATACTTTCTATTTTTTATGTATGCTGTACATACATGAAGTAGGTCAGCCACATAATATATACATAGTAAATAAATGAAGAGCAGAAGCCACACACAGGAATTTTGCTAGTGGGGTTGCACAACATAAACACTTTGGATCCCACTGATCCAAAGAATTGTACTCTACTGCTACCAGGGGTCCAGGCAGAGGACAGACACAAATGCCCCTTCCCATCTTCATAGGAATTCCCAAACTCTACTATTTCCACAGAAATGATGAGTGAAAAAGAGACACGGCTATTATGTGTCACTCCCAATTCTATTAGTCCTGGTAGCATGCCTCTCATTTGAGCTTCCCATGACAATAAAATTAGTTCATAAAAAATGTCCTTTTAGCATCTCCCTTCAAAGAACTATAAAACAGATTCCAAAATAAGTAACTATCAATCCTTTTCATTTAGCCTTGAGAAATCTTGGAAGGAGATTATTTAATTTTTTTAAAGCTTCATACATATAAGCCTTCAGAGCCTACGCCTAGTGGTAAGTCAGGTTTTATTATTTAAAATGTTACTGTGATTCTTCTTGGGTTTGGGGATCTGTGCTGTTATGAGTGGGCACGCAGACAGCTGGTCAGGATGAGGCTTTATAGCCTAGCCCCACATCCTCTCATGCACGGCACTGCTTATCTGCTGATATTTGCAGGCCCTAGGAAGACCAAGAACTGGGATCGGTCTCTAAGTGGAATTTAAAATCACTCTCTTTAAGTCTGAAATTTCCCATGGGAACACTTTTAATTCAGGCTTAATGTCCATTGGCCAGCTTGCCCCGAGCCTATGTCCTAATTTTCACATCACAAGCCCAGACATTTTACTATCTTCTAGATTTACATACTCCATGCTCAGAGTATTAGAGGAGGTTGAATTGTGAATAAAGACGAAAGCAACACTGTGGTGACTGACACCATAGAAGTGTGAACAAAGTGGTATGAAAGCACCAGTGGCTGACTGACCCACTTGGCCCAGATGTCTCAGGAAAGTTTAGGGTTTTGTTATATTTATAAACACGTGTCCAGGGATGACTCACATAGGCAAGGCTAGAGAACTGTCCGGGGGGCATGTACCACATTTGCAAAAGAATGGGGACATGGGTGTTCACAGGCATACTAAAAATTACCAGTTGGTTTAGTGTGACTGGGAATTGTAGGGGCAAAGTAGGGGAACAGAAATCAAGAGAAGGTAGGGATAGTATCCCAGAAGGTAAGGCCAGTAAAATAGATGAAGATTAAATTTTAAGAGTTTTTTTTAAGAGGCTTTTGGAGAATTTAGATTTTTGTCCTGGGGTACTAGAGAACTATTACAGATTTTTAATTGTGAGAGTAGTAAGACTCTTTTTCATTTTTTTTTTAGAAAGAGCTCTTCCAGGCATCCACTTTTCATCCATTTTGTAGCTTCTGACCTAGTATTCACTATAGGTTTTGACTGTGTGTTTCTGAATCCTTGACATTTTCGTAAGTGGCTGAGCCCAGCATCTCTACAGAATGACTTTAGAATGTGTTCTGGCTACGAGTTCTAACCTCCTACATTATGTATAGCTTTCTATTACCACTCCAATCTTGACATTGGCTTACATGAAAATAGGTGTATTTGAATAAACTCTCAGTGATGTAATTAAGAAAATCTTTGAGTATTCCATTTTTCAGATTCAAAATTTTTATATTTTAATATTTTAGGGAATGTAAAAACATCTCCAAAAAGAACTGAAACAAAATACATCTTTTCTGATCCTAGCAATTTAAGAAAGCAAGTTAAGAACAATGTCTTTGATCATTTTTGTGTGTGTGTATGTGTGTGTTATTACTTCTATAAAATTATAATGAGTTAATTCCCCTTTCTACTCTTTGGAGGGGAAGCCATGTGCATTTACAGCCCTGTCCCTTCTTCAGCTGCCACTGAACAACTCTGGTGGCAGCACTGTTGTTAAGAACTCTCTATGTTCATGCTCATTATATAGGACTTTGGGCTGCAAGAAGTCATAGAAAATAGATCATTACAGCAGAAATACTGGAATCACTCCTGAAACTGTTCATGGTCTTGGCTGTTTCCTCTAGTGCTCCCCCTCCCAACCTTCCCCCTCTGACTCCACTAATGGACCAATCATCACTTCTAATCAACTGACAGGTAACACTTTACACCTCTTTATTTCTCTTTCCTCCATTTTTAACATTTGTTGTTTAGTCACAGAAATTATCAAAAAATCCTCTACATTGGCTTTTAAAGAAGCAAAAGCACTAATGATAACCAAAAGGCTCTTAAAGTTAACTAATTGCTGTTAATATATTCTATGCACACATTATCTAAAACATATTAATTTCTAGAATATTATTGTCACAAAATAACTTCCATACTTTTTTGCTTTTCTAAGCAAAACTTTACAGAGATTGCTTTTTCTGGATTAGCCACGCAGGTATATATTAAAGGAAGTTTTAGTAACAAGACCTTGAAACACCAAGTGGTTACTTTTTAATTTAGCCCAAGGTAGAATTCTGTAGTTTAAAGTCAGTGATCCATTATGAAATTCAATTTCCCAATTGCTTAATTAATTTATGTATACAATTTGATGATATTTAACATGGTATGCATATTCAAAATGCAGTAAGCTTCCAAATAAAAATCTAGGACAAGACTCCACAAATACCTGAGATTTTATAATTTCTTTCGGAAGACGATCAGCAGGCATTTAGAAAATTAATTTTGTTTTAACCATTATGAAGTGTGTACCATTAAAAGTCCGAAAATAGTCGGCCATTTACTTGTGAAATATAGACATTAATAGATTATTCCACCTCCCTTCTCCCCCATCACCAAAATTCCTGTGAAGTTGTCTCACCATTTATGCTTCCTGAGGAGCCCCTGTAAACATCTTAATTAATAATTAGCCTAACTTTATTTTTTGCCATTTATTACTTTGACAAACTTTTTTTTTAAAGTAATAATAGAAATACTAGTGACAAAGTGACAGCTCTATCACATTAGAAACGAACACACTAAAGTCACACAGAAGTTTTTATACTGTCAAACTGGTAACAACAAAATCACTTGATATTTTAGGAAACTATTTATAATATGAAAAAACTCTATTGTAATGTTCATCTCTGATATTTTGGCTTCACCACACTGATACAAAATTTATACTATTAAAAATTCATTTTGAAAACAGTGTTCATAAATATAACATTTGTGAATTATAAATTTTGACTGGAAAGAACATAGATATTAGGGTGAATTTGACCTCAGCTCATATATTCTCACTCTCTCACTTACCCATCTGAGCTTAAATTTCTTCATCTGGAAAATATCTCCTCATTTATTTTACTCAATCATTTAACAAATATTCACCTAGCAACTACTTGGGCAAAATACTATGCAAAGCTCCGGAAATACACTGCGTGTAAAACATCTGTCCCTGCCTTCCTGGGGCTTACTTTGTATCTATGGAAACAAATATTAGACAGATAATTACACAGATTTAGGTTTAATGACCATTGTGGCAACTCTGAATATAAAGCATTTAACCAGGAGTTTTGACCTCTCTAATCTAGAGAATCAGGGAAAGCTCTTGGAGGAAGTGATATCCCAAGTAAGTTTGAAAAGACAGTGTTATGCAGGGTCTCTGGTCCTGCTCCCAATCTCAGCGGGCAGACACAGAGTATGGTGAGGCCAAAAAGGAACATCAACGGACCCATGGATAGGGGGTTCATACCATTATATTCTCGCTGGCAGCTGGGCTGGAGATAAAGGAAGCCGTAGCCACACGATCTGCAATCCGCAATCCGCTTTTCTGCCGGCATAGCTATGGCAGTTATATTCGTGGCTAATGACTAACTGGTAGCAGCTGATGGCCAACCAGCCACAGTGGATGGCCATCTGATTACAGCTGATGGCCATCTAATAACTGAGCCAGCACCTTTCCGCGTGAGGCCGAGAGCCTGGAAACTTCTCTCCTGGCTCTGTCCCCACAGACAGGGAGTAATTAACTGCATATTGGGGAAGAGGGGCCTGAAGAGGAAAGGAAACAAATAGCAATGGCCTTGGAGCAAGAAGAATCTCTGCTTCTTCAAAGAACTGGAAAACAATCTGAGGGATGAAGAGCAGAGAGGGAGGGAGGGATAGAAGGGAAGGCTGGCGAGGTAGGCAAGAGCCACAGCACTGTTAAGCATTTTAGTTTCTATCCTAAGGACAAGGGGGAGATACTCGAGTGATTTAAGGAATAAAGTGTCTTGAGAGCTTATATGTTTTTTGAGAAGATCACTCCAGCTATAGTGGGGAGAATGGATTCAAAGGGAAAAGAGTGGCTAGAAATACAGGAAATCCGCTAGAAAACCATTGAGCTGAGAATAATGGCCATTTGCAGCACCGTGGTAGCAATGGACATGAGAGAAGTCAAGAGATTCGAGAAATAATTAAGTTATATTTGGCAGGAGTTGAAGATAGACTGTATCGTGGATGAGGGGACTGGGGTGGGTGGGGTCAGTTTGGGGCATCCTGACTGCAGGGTGTCTGAGATATCCAAGTAGAAATGCCCATTAAGCAGTTGAATATATAGATACAGAACTCAAGGCAGAACTCACAGCTACAGATATTAATGTAGGTAATAATATTACCTCATTTATCTGTTAGGGAAATTAAATATAAAAAGTGCCTAACAATGTCTGAAACTTAGTGGTACTCACCCCTCTCCTAAGCCAATTCCTATTCTACTTGGTGAATTTCTTCCCTGAGCGAAAACAAGTAGTCCTGTGTCTCATTTCCCAGACTCCTAAGATCAATAAATGGACAAAGTAATGGCTTTAATTACACGTAATATTCCAGTCCTTTAAAATGACCTCTATCACAACTCTAAGAACATCCCACAGGTTATTGAAATAGAGGAAGCTATATATTAGAGCCCTACCCAAACAGTTGGCAGGAGAGAGCAGGCAAGTGAGAGCCCCGAGCTTCCTGTAGGGAAAGCTTCGAGTGGTAGGGAAAGCTTCAGATGGTAGAGCATATGTTAAGGTAACAACATTCAGAATCCTAACCACCATGCAAAATTTTTCAAAAGTACCTACTGCCCTAAGAAATAGCCACACTTCTTAGTCTGTATGCTCCCTTATCAATTTTTGTGTATGCCCAGTCATTCTGGCGTTTCTTAGGTGTTAATTATACCTAGAATTTGAACATAACCCTTTCAAAAACCATCATTTTGGAGAAAATCAGTCCCCATAACAAGATACTACTTACCATAACTCTAGGTAAAATAAAACTCCCAAGCAAAACATTAACAGACTTTGGCTGAGAGAAAGATTGGTTATAAAAATAAACATCTCTCCCTTATCCAAGCAACAGATGAAGCAAAGATCTTTCCTCTTTCCCAACCCTCCCCTCCGCACCCCGAGCAGGTTATAATTAATCTCAACAAATTGAGTGGGTGAGTGTATATTATCCATGTTCAGACTTGTGGCATATGTCCAAACTTTGCACATTTCAGTTTTAAAAAGAATCTTCAGAAATATAGTTCTTGTCAATCAGCCAGTAACTGCCGACACACTTTTCTAAGCACAATTAGTTGAAGCTTTTTCTTACCCTAGGGGCTCTTTTGCACCAAAGTGTTTTGACTCAGCTCAGAAGTTACAAAATTATTCATGGGGAAAAAAGCCTTGAAAACTGATGGTACAATTATTTTTGTATAGATGGTAGATAGATAGATGGTAGATAGATGATAGATAGATGATAGATAGATAGATAGATAGATAGATAGATAGATAGATAGATGATAGGTAGATACTCTGTTAAAACTTTTAAATTTTGTGAGAATCAGCCAAATCAAGACCATTCCCCTTTTCTAGTCTAAGAAATGCTGATTTCCACTGCATCCATACACAGTTGAATCAATTAAATGTTTATGAAACACAAAATTCTGAGAAACACAAGGACACAGTGTGATGTAAGGAAATTTTTCATGATCTCTTATGAAAAATTTAAACTGAAATAAAGTATGATCCATTAACCTTACATCAAAGCTTACACATTCTCCCAGATCAAGACCAATGATGCTTTGCAGATTGTAGAAAGCAGCACAATATTAGAAAGGTTCCTATCATGGGACTTGGGGCAAGTCACTTAACTTCTTTGAGCCTGTTTTGCCATCTCTAAATGAGGCGATAATTCCTAACCAGGCGAAAATAGCTGAGGATTAAGCTTTTTGATAGTTTAATCCTCCCTTAGTACTGTCACATAGTAAATGCTCATAAATGGGGGTCATTATTATTTATTCTTGTTATCATTATTATTGATCTGAATTTCATTTTAAGATAATTTATTTAAGCATTGCACCATTTCTAACCCAATATCAGTTCATCACAGGGGAGAAAAATGTTCCTTGTCAGCAGTCCTTGTTTTGTATTACTCAATAGCTAATAAGGAGGCTAGGCTGTTTTCTGTCAAAATGTCATATGAAGCTTCAACAAGAGTGGTCAGATCTTTCATGAGCCATCAAATTCGTGTGTTCCATCAAGTGGCTTCACCTGCTTAAGTATTTTATTTTTTAATCTGAAGATAGTTGCAACTTTGTTGCTGATCCTTTATAACAACAATGAATCAATTAATATATATTTTTTAATTTGGTAGGTGGAATTGGATTAGTCATCTGACATATTAATATATATAAGGCCATAATTTGTACTAAACCAATATACAATGTGCTGAAGAAGGTGTTCCTAAAACACTGGACTAGATATCCTGTAACAAGAGGAGAACAGATCTTCTTCTCCAACCTAAAGATATGCCGAGGCGACTAGAGTAAATAGATGGGCAAAGGGTAAAACACCTAAAAAATTAAACTTCTGATTTAAATTGACTACTTTTCTTCTTTTATTTTAGTATGTAAAACTAAATTCCTGAAATGACATGGCCATACCATGCATATGAATACTTTATAACTTACTATCACTTATAATTATATTTTTCAATATTGAAACTATGACAATATCCCATATACCATATCTGAAGGAAAATTATAAATTTCCCTCTACTATATGGAAAAATATTAATATTGGAAACATCAAAGAAACTAAACAGATATTTCTTTATTCATACAGATTTTTTATGTATTTTAGATGAGAAGTTCTGTATTATTTGACTATAAACATATAAACTTAGAAGCACAATAAAGTTAAATTTCTTATTTAATATCACAAAACCAAAAGTAAATTGAGAAAAAAGACGGACTCAATATCAAGCTAACTAAAAGTTTCAACTTCTGCAAATATATTATGTTGGTGCAAAATCATTGCGGTTTTTGCAATTATCTTGAACCTTTTAAAAATTACTTTTGCACCAACCTAATTATGTGTGTGTATATATATATATATATATATATATATATATATGTATGTATATATATGTGTGTGTGTCTGTGTGTATATATATATGTGTATATATTATGTATATACATGTGTATACATATATGTGTGTGTGTCTATGTATATATTTATATATACGTATATATGCATACATATATATATATATATATATATATATATATATATATATTGCTTTCTGTTCCCACTTCAATTACATTTAGACTACCCAAGTGTAGATTTATATTTCCTCTCGTTCAGTTACTAAGCCTTCCAGACTCAGTCTTTTTCATCTGCTCCCGCTGCTGGTCCAGACTTAACATGGGTCACAAGGTCATCCATCTTAGAGCCCAGCTATGGTCATGAACAATCTTGCCAAAGCCATCAAAGACTTTTACTGCCTACCAAGCAAATTCCACATGTTACAGCTTTGGCAATCTGGACCCAGAATATCTATCCTGCCTTACTTCTTACTGTCTCCTAAAACAGTCTTTCCAAAGTCTGTTCCTCAAACACTTTTCAGGTTAGACATCTTTCAAAAAATAAAGGAGATGAGTTGGAAAGAATTGCATGCTAACACCTCTCCTGGCTTTCCCCAGTGCAATTAACTTAGGGAGAAGTTAATAAATTATATTGTAAAGAAACTTGTTTCTTTTCTTTGAATCTAGCATATTATCACTTTCTTTCTTACATGACTTCAAAACTAATATACTCAAAGAAAACTAACCCAGTTGCTCTCTCTCTTTTTCAAAAATACTGATTAACATGTGTTCTACAGCACACTCTGGGAAATTCTGCTCTTCAATTCACCCTGTGCTCCAGGCAAATGGAACACCTACCTATTCTTTGACTACACTTGTGCTTTGATAGTCTGTGCCATTTCCATGTTTGCTCCTCCATCTACAACACTTTAGCTTCTCATCTCTGCCTACTGATTTGTAAATATGTCTCATTTTGCCTACTATATTGGATGCTGTTGAGGACCAAGTTACATCTAGTTAATTTTATAAAATCTTCCGAATGTCATATACACAGCAGAAATGTTCATATGTGGAATCTTAATGAACACACAGTCAGAGCTTAGTGAAAGCCTGTTGGAAGAAAAGACAAGAATTTGGAGACTCTGGGGAAAGGGTGCCTGTCTTCTCATCTATTAATGTAGCCAGCAGAAGAATGTTGCTTATATCCCTGATGCTGGAGACTCAAGTGGAGCTTCTCTGCTTGCAACATGGAGAAAGAAGGAGCACATCTAACAAAAGAATGCTAAGATACAGCAGGGTTCTTCAAATGGAAGACACTATTTTGAAAGTTTAGCCATTTTAAAGGAATAATTTCCAGATTCTCAACTTCTGTATATATTCTGTCCGAAACTTAATCTGCCTGTAAAGCCACTGAAGTTCAGGTTTACCTTTCCCCCTTCCCTTTCACACTCACTAGCTTGCCATGTGACCAAAGAAAGTCACAGCCCTCTTATGGCTCATTGCTCCCCAAAGTATAAATCTTCCACAGCTGCCAAGAAACAGCTTTACTATTGCTTTCATCAGGGCGTCAGAACGAGCTCTTCTGCCCAGCCATGCAATTTGATATTTTACATTAAATAGGCGTAATTATATATGAAAATATTTAATATGTTTATATTGTTGTGATCGATTGTATGTTAATGTTTAGAATGATAACTCAAGGCAGGAAAATAGTTTAATACTTGAAGCTTTTGGTTATATGAAAAAAAATTTTAGTTTGTAAATGATTTTTGTTGCAAAGTATGATAGGGTGATCAATAAAAGTCTTTCAAGCAGAAAAGTATATTACATTAGGATAAAATTATTTTCAGAAAGTGGAATGGAAATACAAGTTCAAGTAGAAAAAAGAACAATGTGAAAGTTTTCAACTATTACATTAGCTCTTATATAATATATATATATACATATACATATATATATATATATATATATATATATACACATATATATACATACATACATACACATACACACATATATACAGAGGGTGCCAAAAACATGTATACACATTTTAAGAAAGGAAAAAAAGTGTATTAAAATTGTAAGTACAATGAATGACACTAGCATTCATTTGAGTTACGCCATCTTTTGAGCAAACGTCATACAACACATTGCTTTTCAACTTCGAAAAGTAATACATAGATAACATCTCTTAAAATGTGTACACTTTTTTGGCATCTCCCGGTATATATATAGTTTTAATATATAATGGTTATCAAACTACTTATGTTTATTTGTATTGCTTTGAATACATTTAAGAGTGATGAAAACTTGTATTTCTTAATGTTCATATTTATGGCATACTGATAATTACATACTTTCTAACTGTTCTGAAAGGTCTTACATTGATTATGAAAAGTTACATTTATTTTAAAATGTGTGATGGGTACTCTTTTTAAGTGTCTTTTTTAGAGATACATGGGCCAAAAAGAGACCACAGGCTTAAGGCTAAAAGGAAGAAGTGTGAGGCCACTGGCTACCACACCCTCCTTCCCCTCCTGACACCAGGTCCTCCGCCTTCACCTGTATCCTCTACCAGCTCCACATTTGACACACCCTTAAAGCCAAGGGTTTTATTCTCTGGTAAGAATCAAAGACCAGGAACCCTTATTACTCCAGAGCAATGAATTGTGCATCTCACCCCATCCCCAACCTAGAATGAGCCACGCTAATGCACTGACAGGATGCAGCAGGGAATGGAGGCTCCCAAGGAAGTGATGACAAGGACATTGACCAGGTGGGGTACCCCCGGAGGAGTGCACTTGAGTTAAGACCAGGAAGGTATTTTGAATGAAGACTGCAGCAGGCCACTTCAGAAGATAAACAGCTCTAAAGGCAGTGCTGACTGGGAGTAGTGAGCAGCTCCACAAAAGGCCTGAAAAATAGAGTAGTCAGCTGTGTAGACAGACGGAGTGGAACACTTGTGAGCCCTTCTGGGGTATTGTGAGGAGGGAGACACTTGGGTTCAGTGATCAAAAGTGAGACTGAGCCAGAGGACATGCTGAGATGGCCCTGAAGCCAACGCCTGTATTCCTTTATTGCCTCAGGATGCAAACCGCCATGATTGTATGGGCCATACCATGTCTTTTGTTCTGAATATCCCCCTTAGAATCGCTTTCACTCTGTCCTCTTCAATCCTTGTGTCAAAATCATACAGAGGGCTAAGAAAATATTTATTTAAGGTTTTGGAAAAAAATGTACAATTGAGGAAAGAAATAGTTTGAGATGCTAATATTTTTCATGGGATTTTCTACATTAATCATATTCTGAAAATAACTACTTGATCTTCCACTTCATTTATCTGTGTAGATCAGGTTGCCTCTACCTGAGGGGAAAACATTAGACCACAGCACGTTCAGGGCCATTTGCAGAGCAGAGGACTGCAGATTCAGGCCCGTCACGGGCCACAAGGCGCAGGGACAATGGGCAGTGGCATCCAAGTGTTCAGTATCATCAAAATGTGTCAGCAACAATGCTTTTATCTCTAACCCACACACAAATACATGTCCAGAATCTCACCAAGATGCAAATTTATTTAAGATGGCCGAAGGTTATTCCTCCACACAAAATAGTCAGGAAACTAAGGTTTTGAAATTTATTTCTGACCGAAGGCAAGTTCTCTGGAGTTCCCTTCGAAAAATCTTTGTCTGTCTTTGGAGAACTGTGTGCTGTGACTTGGAGAAATGAACACTACCCTGGAATTAGATAACCTGAATTCCATCCCAACCCGACCATTTACTACCTGTGTTACCTTAGCACCTTAGAACTCCTTCCTTAAAATGTACACAGTGCCGGATTCCACAGGTTGTTCACTAAGAATGTGACGCCAAACTGGAGTCAATGTTAATGATTTTTTTTTCTTTCTTTGTGAAACTTGAAAGATATTATCATAGCCTTAAGTGCTTACATTTGAATCAGTCTCCACCTGAGAGCAGAAGAACAATGACATGAGATAGACAAGAATAGGGACAGTTTTGTGGGTTCAGCAAAAAGACCAACATTAGAAAAAGCAAAAACCTATAAATTATATAAATTCAGGTTAATTGTTCAGGAGCTGTTTCTGGTTGCTGTGAACACTTAGAAATTTAAATCACTTTCATTCATCAATATTAAATCGAATACACCTAATTTAGCCAAAGTTGATCTCCCCACATAAATAAATGAGTCATATAATGAGTCACATAAGAATACTAATTTTTTAAATGAAAGAATACCAAGAGAACGGTTTGATTTTAAGAAACCAGTTTTACTTTTTTAGAAAGCAACTAAAGACTATAGAAATGACAGTGAAAAATATTTTGGGTGATAATAATGATGACAGCGATATTTAGCTAAGACTTACTGATACTTACGTTCTAGGTATTGAGTGCTAAATATATTAGGGGCATTGGTAGAGGGGTTTTACATATATTAACTCTTTTCGGCCTCACAACAACTCTACAAAATAGGCATTATTATTATACTTGTTGTTGTTGTTGTTGTTGTTATTATTACTTCCACTGTAAGAATGAGAGCACGAGGCCCAGAAAGTTACCCAACGAGAACAGGGAGGATGTAGGAAACAACCCCAAAGTCTGCTTGTGTAATCATTAGCCCCTGGAAATAGTCTGTGAGACCTGAGGAAACTGGAAATAAAAAGTAACTTGCCAAAGGAATTTTTCCTTCAGATTTTCTCCTCACTCCATGCCCCCATAGAACTGATATAAGCACAGATTTTTCATGAGAGCCAAGAAAAGGAGCATATTCTGCTTAAATCAATTTTATTAGTGCAAATTTAGTTACCCTCTTAGCAGTATGATTTGAAACACTTATGGACATAAAAACACTGATAAGATTTTCATTGTTGTGTTTGTTTTTACTAGTGAGAAAGAAATACCAATAAAATATAAATATAATGGAGAAACTTTAAAGTGCACACCTATTTTTATTTTATTATGCTAAATAAACCCTTTAGCATATTATAAAATACATGTTATGATAATAACAAGTCAATATATGAAATGGTAACAATTTTCTATAATACTCAAGACAATGAAAATGTAGAGAGATATGATGAGTAAAGTCCTGGCTTTATTATTACAGTTGTTGGTGTTATTGTTATTTCCATCTCCAAATTTAGGGCATTTTTCTCATGAATTGCAGCCTGTTTAAGAAAGTGAGTCCTATTTGCCTTGAGCAAAACAATAATTTCTAATCCTCACCTAGGATTTCAACATGATCATCAGATGTGCAATGGCACTGTGAAAAGTCAGCTTGTGTGACTATCAAATTCTACACTAGTATCTAGGAGCCCTCTCTAACTTGTAACATCATGCATGGATCTCAAGCTATCACACTCACACTGTCATAGAAAGGGAGTGACAAAGATTGATTAGTTTATCTAGAGGAGTAAAAAGAAAGCTCAAAACAACACAATCTGTGTCAAGAAAACAACTCAAAGCTAATGGAACAATTGCATAGCAACGGTAATAATAAAAGCAACAACCAAATTAGCATTATTTAAGGTCATAAACACTAATTGGAATTGGCCTAAAATTCCTAGAGACAGTGTCCACTTTGGATTTACACCAGATTCAATATCCGTTTAGTCATCAAGCAAATTTCAGTGCCTGCCATGTACAAGGAATGATATAGCCACCGGGACCAAGTGGGTAACTAACAACCAGGCACAGTCTCTGGCCTCGTGGAGCTAATGGCTTACATCTATTCACTCTGATGGAGATGGGATTCTGTGAGAGAGACCAGGGGATAATGAACAGTGGTAAGTGATGAGGTGAGATGGGAGAAACAGGGATAGGAAAAGGTGATCAGAAAAGAGTGCAAGTGACATAATGACATCAGAAAAAGGGTGAGAGTGACATAATAAAATATATTTGAAAGTGACAAAGAGAAAAGTGCCCCCAAAGATGCAGGAATACCCAGCACTGCCCTATTCATTGATCCGAGAGTACCCTTCTTATAACTGTTTTATAATACCAAATCTTTTCATTATTACAACAATCTTCATGAGGAGCCTAACTTGATATTCTTAGATCAATATTTATAGTTTCTAAGGCAAATAGTAAGTTCCCGTATTTTATTATATTATCTTTCTTTTTCATTAAAACTAGCATGTTATAGAGATCAGGATCTAACACTGAGGTTATAACAAGTCAAAAACTGTAAATGTCAGCTCCTTATGAGGCCATGATAGCTTAATGACTGAAACTGCACCAACAATGGATGTAGATAGAAAATCCACAACATATATATATTTTAATGAATCTTACATTATCTGAATTGTATTTTAGAAAATTATTATAAGCAGGAATAAACACAATTAATTTTTGTGTTGCTATAAAAATCATTTATTTCTAAAATGGACAGGTTTTTACTATTAAATATGTATAGTACATGTGTAGTATATAACTCTATATATTATATACCTGATATATTTAACAGAGAAAAGCTATGATTATTTAGAAAGGGATATTTTTAGTCATTAGATAACTATGTGATTTAATTCACTGAAATTTTCAATATTGTAATAAAATTGCTTTATAGCATATAATATAGCATAATATTCCCTCCATTCCTTTATAACCTGTCCTGCAATTGTTAATTAGAAAAATAAATTTTGTTCTTATTACTTATTTTAAGGTAGCAATTTTGTTAAAGTAATGTTAAGTCTATGTCTCAGCCAACATTTTTTACAAGATTTCCTATAACAATAATTATGGAATGTGTGACCAAAATCAATATTCTTTAAACAAAGGAAGATACATATAGCACAGACTCAGTATCTGGTGTCATATCAAAGATGATTTAAATAGGATCCCCAAGGAATGGATAACTTAGGTAAAATCATTGCCTGAACTTCAATGGTGAATGAAATAGATGTGATCCCTTGCACCTTTGAGAATGCAGCCTAATGAGAAGAATAGCAATATCAACAATGGATCTCTATATTTGGGCATATAAAAAGAACAGAAATGATTATCTGAGAAGGACTGAACTTCCAACCTATATGCTATACACAGTTTATGAAACATTTCACATAAGATATAACTTTGGTGCTATATCCTAAATTAGTGTGGCGTGGGTGTTACTCCAAGCCTGCCTCATCAGATATGTAGTTCCATAGTTCCGAGATGCCACTGATTATAAGACAAACTATGTTTCTTATGTTTTGCTAGAATGAGAAACTCACTGCCAATTAAAGATGGCATGTCCTTGTTTGTAAGACACATCCCATTTTCAGAAGTTATTAAAGTATGAAAAAATGTGCATCTTGGAATCGGTGAAATCCAGCAAGAAAATCTCACTCAAATCTCCCCGTGGTCTACCCTTTTCATCCTTGATCCTCCCCAGTGGTATACATTGGTTCATATCCTATATCCAGGGTCAGAATAGTGACTTCCCTGCAGCAAGTCTTCTTCACTAAATTCTGAAAAGCATACCCTGCTTTTTGCAATAGATCAACATAGTCACTTCAGAGCACCCTGTCACATCTCTGTGCCTCTCCCATGACTGCTCCTAACGTCTATAGCTCAGATTACTACAATTCTTGGGACTAAGGAAATTCATGCTTTCTGATAGTGCTTCCTGCCAAATGTCACTCACCTAGTAGACTGTTGTCACAAAGGTAATGCTGGAGTGACTAATAGAAAGATAATAAAATGAGATACTTTTCCGGAAATAAAGAATACAAGAATGTGTTGCATGAAATAAGGGGAGGCAGAGCAGGAAATACAGATGTCCCGAGAGCACAGGTTTCCACAAGGCTCCATGCTGACCATGGTACCACCTAACTGGAGTAAAGATCCTACCTTCAGATTTTCAATACCTTCCTATCCTCCAACCTTCCATCAACTATGCTGAAGACTCTGGGTGTGTGGGACCTGCTTGTTCAAAAGGTGCAATAACCAGCATAACTTCAGCACGTTCCTGAGGGATTGCTGCAGGACTGAGTAAAACAAAGGCCAGTGCCCCAGATACAACATCCTCCTCCAGCAAAACTGAATCTTGAGCTAGAAAAGGCTATTTTATTTCCAATTCTGGTGTTTGGTTTTTTGGTTGTTTTGTTTGTTGTTTGTTTATTTGTATTAAAAGGACACCTTTTATGTTGAATGTTGCCAGCAATCTCTCTCACTGAGCAGGCATTGGGAACTTTGTTAGATCTAACATGACACAAGCCGCCTGTCCACAACAGAACAGAGAATTAATATTTTCATGTCTAACCAGTCATACAAGTGGGATAATCTACACAGTTCAGCATGTGGCGCGACACTGGCCATTGGAATTTGATTCCTTGGGTATGACTTACTGATATTCTAACAGCACTTTCTGAAAGAGAGAGAAAAAGTGGTCGTTTTGAATCACAGAAAGTTCACTTCCAGCATCTATTCAGAGACATGCGTAAAAGGGCTACTGGGAGGAAAATATGTCTCACCAGGAACGGATATTACCTCTAAATTCTTTCAGCTCTGTTCTCATATCAGGAAAACTAATCATTAGGGATAAATACCTATACTGTATTTTTAGCTCAACTGGGGAGAAACCTGTTATTTCTTTCACTCCCTGGATGAGACAGAAAATATTCTCTTACAGTCTAACAACATAAACAATTGTGCTGATTTTTCAAATTTCAAGGAAATACCTACATTTATTGTAAATGAGAATAAATTATGAATCGCAGAGGCAAAAAAAAATTCAATTTCTAAAGTTCTACTTTGGTTACAGATAAAAACAGCACAACCCACTTCAATATGCATTGACTGGAAATTGTCCTAAGAGGATTCTGACACACTTGAGGTTTGGGCCCATTTTGGTGTGTGTCACTATAGTGGGGCGGCAGTGGGAGACACTCTAACTGACCTTTGTCATTTACCCACACTTCTGGTCTGGGGAGAGAGTAAGAAGAAACCTAAGTACATGGTTTTCTCATCAAGAAAAGGGAGAGGTGATACTACGTAGAAGGGTGCTGGACAGTCATAAACAATAGAGGTTCTCCTAAGAGAAATGTTTTGGTGATATGGGTCCATCATCAACTCTAAATAGCCTGCTTATCTCCTGGGTATCTTGCATTTAACTGCACTCTCCTGACAAGAGGCTGCACGGTAATCCTGCCTTCCAATGTCAGTACAGTGAGTGTGCCTCTCCCATACATCTCTTGAAATAGATGCTATATCATAACCCAAACATTCAGAGATCAGCAACCCCCACCTGATTTCGGCCACACAGTTGGCTTAATATTTCCAAATGGTATTGACTCTTGATCCATGGAGGAGACACACAACAATGCATTAGCTACCATTAACTAATTGTTGCTAAATAATATTTGAAATAAATCTATTTCCTATGACTTTGATGCTTATCCCAGACTAATATACACTCTTAGTATTTTCAGTTTTGTATGGCTTTATTTCAAAATAATTTTTTTGCCATCTTTTAGACTGGATGCTGAGGGCATTTTTAATCTTTGCTTTAGTTAAGAATGCATTCATGTTGCATTGAAAATTATATGATATACCAAAAATCTACTGAGATTCATTAGGATATGTCATTTTCTTGTTTTCTGAGAAAACTAGCCTAAATAGTTAATGTAGATTAAATATGGTTTAAGAAAAGCGATATGAGGTATAAACAGGAAAATACAGAAAACTGACATAGTTTCTAAATAGGATTAATTATTAATGGACTACTCATTTAGAAGTTCAAATTTAATTTATGTAAATGCTTTACTACAAATGTTCTTTAGCTTTAATATAATAAGAATATAATAATTCACTATTTTTCATATTGATTCAGTTCCTAAGATTATAGTTTACAATTAAGACAATTAAAAATGACAGCTATTTTACCATATATCTATCAGTTAGGATGGCTTCAGCATCAAGTAAAAAAAAAAAAATCTAACTTACATTTGCTTAAATACTAAAGATTTTACTGGCTCACCTACCTGAAAGACCAAAGTAGAGTAGGCTTTCTTTGCCTTAATTAAGGAACTTCTTTCCACTCTGTTATATTTCAGTATCTTGTTCAGGCTGCAGCAGTCTGGGTCGCACATCTCTGCAAGATAACATGTAGAAGAGAAATCATTTCCAGATTCTCCTGGATATCAAGGCTAACTTTTCCAGAAGCTTCCAGCAAACTTTCCTTACACTCTTTAGTTCAAATTGTATCAAAGGCCCATTTCTACATTAATCATTGATATATGTAATAAACAAATGATTTTCACTCCTAGAAATTGGCAAACAGTCACCTACTCCTTATAGTAATGAGCTGCATGAAATCAGACTTCTTAGAGTAAGGAAGAAAGGGAAAATGGGTGTTGGGTAGGCAGCCATCTACTGTTCTAGGATGAAATGCAAGCAATATATCTTGCTAAAGCACATAGATGAAGTTACATGGTTTAGAAAGGTAATCAGCATGTTGGCTTTCCTGACATCCTGAATATTATACTATCCTAACTGACCATGGGGATTTGCTGTAGGCATCATTCTCGCCTGATGCCAGCACCCAGCATGAATCTTGTATTTGGATGGTGTACAGGTAAAGGTACAGTATGGTCAGCCATCCTCTCCTTTTCATTGTTATCTTTGATTCATCGGCACAAAATATTCTTGATTTGACCAATTTGGTTCAAAGTCATGAAGATTTCAGAAAAATAAATAACTATGTATTTAACTTTTTTGAATTGTGGAAGGAATTTTTTAACTATAAGAGTAACATTATCATTTAAAATATTATCATTTAAAAATATTTTAAAATATTGTTTTAAAATATCATTTAAAATATTTTTCCAAAGAAGACAGATGGCCACTACGCACATGAAAAAATGTTTAACATCAATAATTATTAGGGAAATGCCAATCAAAACCACAATGAGTTATCACCTCATCTGTCACCTGAAAGAATCAAACAAACAAAAAAACAAGTGTTGGAAAGGATGTGGAAAAAAGGGAATCCTTGTATACTGTTGGTGAGAATGTAAATTAATACAGCCACTGTGAAAAACAGCATAGGGACTCATCAAAAAAATAGGAATAAAACTACCATATGACCCAACTATTCCATTTCTGGGTACTTATCCAAAGAACACAAAAACACTAATTCATAATATGCACACCCATGTTCATTGCAGCATTGTTTACAATAGCCAAGATAAGGAAAGAACCTAAACGTCCATAGACAGATGAATGAGTAAAGAAGATGTGGTATCTATATCTATATCTATATCTATATCTATATCTATATCTATAAATATATCTATCATCTATCTATCTATAATGGAATACTATTCAGCCATAAAAAAGTAAAATCCTGACATTTGCAACAACATGGATGGACCTTGAGAGTATTATGCCAGGTGAAATAAGTCAGATAGGAAAAGACAAATACCATATGATTTCACTTATATGTGGAATATAAAAACCAAAAACAGAATAAGCAAACAAACTCATAGAGGCAGACAACAGATCAGTGGTTATCAAAGGGGAAGGGGATGGCAGGAAAATGAAAAAGGTAAACAGGGTCAATTGTATGGTGATGAATGTGAACTAGCTTTTGGTGGAGAGCACAATGTAGTGTATACACATGCCAAATTACAATGTTTCACATATGAAACATAATGTTATAAACCAAAGTTACCTTAATAAATGAATAAATGAATAAACAGACAGATAGAAAATCAGATTTAAAAATCACTAGTAATCCCACCTCTCTAATTCAATTTTTATTAAAATTAAGCCATTCTTTTTTCTACTGAGTACATTATAAACTTTTCAGTATATTGTTATACAGTTTTCATACCACTATTCTTAATACCTATATAACATTTGTAACAATTGTATGTACATAATATATTTTACACTAATTAGGAAAAATAACTCAAAAAATATGTGGCTCTTTCCTATATTTTTATTACTTTTCTGACTTGAGGGGGATAATTTGTTGTTTCAAACTATCCTCAAAATAAGGTCATTGTTTTCATGAGACAAAGATGGAAGCATGCCTACTTATCACTCCATCTGAATGTCACTTTTAAAAAATAAACTCTAGATCCAGATAAAGTAAAGACGCATCTCATGATATAATATAGACAAGGAACATACCTTATATGATGCCAGAAAAATCAAGAACACCATTTAGAATGAAAGTGCACTAGACTATGAATCAGAAGATTTGCTGCAGTGTAACGCTTGGGAAGTTTTATGGAAGCCTCTTAACCTCTTTAAATATAGCCCATCCATATAACATGTTGTCCAATTATAAAATAAGAAAAATAATCTGTGCCCTTCCCTGCTGCCAAGAGATAGGGGGATTGTCTGATAGTACTCTGTAATGTTTGAAATGATATTTATTTTTCCGGTTACAAAAGTAACATATGCTCATTGTAGGAATTTTTTGTTTTGTTTTTTAATTCAGGAAAATATACATAAGTAAATATAAGCTACCTGTAAACCTACTATTCAAAGATGGCATTTAATATATCTTTTAATTTTGTTTCTACAATTTGTATTTTAATGGTGTAAAATTATATATTTCTGTATACTCCCTTTGATACTTCACACGAGGGTTGATTTCAAGTACTAACATACAAATTTAAAGTTGAGTGACAGGATAGACTGCACATTATGTCAGGGTAACAAACCAAAGAATGATCTTCAATATACCTGCACCAAATATTTCTCTATAAAGTAGGCAAAGCAAATTTCTTTGATATGGTCACCAGGCAGCAGTCGCAGAAGCAGTGGGTTCCTGATGTTGTTGCTCTCTTCCCCAAGAAATACTGAAAAACAGCACACAGTGGGTCACCAGGGATGGGCTCCTGGCCCACCAATGCTGCATAGCCCTGTATATGCACAACATGGAAAGGACAATCATCTGTGTATTCTAACGACCTTAGTTCTAAGTGAAAACTCTAGAGTCAGAACCCCACATAGCACCTACCCGTCCAACCCACCATGCATTACCCTGGGGATGCATCACCACCACCACCACCACCACCACCACCACCACCAGTTATCTAGTCCAATGGGCTCTTTCTCAGTCTCCTGGCTTGAGTCTGACCTGTCCCCAACCCAGGTTCTAGAGTCACCTATTCTCACTACACCACTCTGATAAAATGTTTTATGCAGTGTTAACCTTAGGGAGATGGGGCAAAGGACCAGAATTCCACTGGATTGAAAAGAAAATATTTTGGTCCTTGTGGACACATTTACATTTCACATAGAGGGTAGATCCTGGAAAAGCAGTCTGAAAATAATATAGAATATCATCTTTTTATTTGTTTCTACAAAATGATGTAGGCTTCTCCCTGAGATTCAGGAAAATATTCTCTGATCACATTGCCACAGAGTGTGACAATTGTCAATGCAAAAATGAATATATGGTTTCCTTCCCACATAGCAATGAGACAGCAATGTGGATGCTTCTGTGTGAGAATGTAACGTAGGTGGAAAATTCAATGTCTCCAACTTTTATCTCTCCTTTGACCTATTTTTGTAATTCTATACTTCCATTTCATCAATTTCAGTTGTGCATTGGAACTTCTCTATCATTTAATTTTTACTGTGACCACTCACATGAAAGCTCCATGGTGAGATCAGGAATCAGAACTGGAGGCTCAGTCTTCACCACATAGTTGTGTGACTTTAGACAAGTGACTGAATGACTCGAAGCCTCAGTTTTCTCATGGGAAAATGGAGGGAATAACCTCACTCCATTATTCACTCCACTCTAAATAAGGTTAGAGTTATTTTGAGGTTCCAGTGAGATGATGTTTATCTGAATGTTTACTTGTTAAAATGCTCAAGTAATCATAGCTATGAATGGCTCCTTCTCACTTTAGAGTGTGGTCCAAAATACTTATGGAGTCCTTCATTATCCTGACTCACTTCTATCCAACCTCATGTCC
The DNA here is from genome assembly GCF_036562045.2 of Rhinolophus sinicus. Taxonomy (NCBI): domain Eukaryota; kingdom Metazoa; phylum Chordata; class Mammalia; order Chiroptera; family Rhinolophidae; genus Rhinolophus; species Rhinolophus sinicus. Next base: position 90,543,670 of record NC_133758.1, read on the forward strand.
TGCATTTCTCTGCTGGCACTCAACATTCCAGATACACTATCCCACCTCATTGAGTCGTTACATTTTTAAATACGAAGGGGGAGAGAGGGTTGGAGTCAAATGGACTATTTTTTCAAAACATTGGTTACCTCAAGGGAAGGTCTTTCAAAGCTTGCTCCAAAATGGCTTTTGAGGGTACACATCACAACTGCCAAGCCTATGCATGCTGTTCTGGAGATACTGAGAAAGATAATTAATAATATTAATATCAGTGATCTTGGTATTAATGACTTTATGTCTGGCCTTCATAAAACATAATCGACTCATTGCAACACTGTTTCTAAATCAACAGGTGTTGTGCCCTGTTTTGCTAATTCAGAGTGGAATCAACAGCAGACGGATAAACAGCTTGGCATCTGGAGTTGGCCCTACTGCAGAATTGCCAAGAGAAGTCCTAGCATCCTACATCACCTGCCCTTTCTAAGGCTTCTGTTTTCATAGGAGTGGTTCCTTTTTGGCTCCAGCAATGCCTGAAATTGGCTGTCTGGTATCACAGAATGCCTGACCCTGACTAGGGGGCAAATGACAAGCTATGCCAGAATGCACAGCTTGGTTAGCAAAATTCACTACTTAGGAGAAGGGCATTGTGCTAGTGTGATGCCAAGAAATACGGAAAATTGCTCCATACTTAATTTAAAAATTCACTTTGCTGATTGCTACTCAGTCATTGTAAATACCAAAATTAGAGAATTGCAACTCCCACTTTTATCCTTTCATCTACCTCACTGCATTCATCAAAAACTTGAGTGGAAATACAAAGCACTTATTGTAGTCTGACTTTGCTATGATTTTGTCTCTGGTTGGGCTCCCTAGAAACAGAGCTGGCCACGGATGTTCTTGGGCAAGTAATGTATTGAGGGAGTGCTTTCGAGAAACTACAGGAAGCAGGCAGGGCAGGAGGAGAAGCTGAACAATAATGTAGCTTCAGGAGAAGTTTGGCCTCAGACTGATACCACGGGGAGTTTGGCAGCATGAATTGAACTTCACAGGGTGTGTCATCCAGAGGCAAGGAGGCTGGGCTATCACCCTCCCATGTCAGCCAGTCATTGACCTGCAGGCGTCCCACATCATTCCAGGTAAGTTGGCTCTTGTCAGCCAAGAGCCAACCTCCAGAAAAGTGCAACTATGAGCTTTAAACAGCCAACATCCACAGCCAACATCAGGGGATGAGTATACCAGCCTAGTAAAGAAACCTGGGCAGGGCACCAAAGACCGTATTCATTTCACAGGCTATTATATATACTCATTTCATAAACCTTTGCCATCAGAACTATTATAACATTGTTATGACCACTGTTTTAGTAAGAAAGCCCATATATAAGTAAGAACTATCTTTGAGTTCTAAACTGAACCATACCTATTCCAATCTCATAAAAATAGCAAGAAACTGAGAATTTGGAAAGGATACCATTTACTTTTTTCCCTGCAAATTAAAGATAGCCGATCATGGTCTATAGGAAATTCATATAAAACAAGAGATGTGTAACACTTTTTCCCCCCAAAGCACTTTATTTCTATTCCACTATTATTATTGTAAAGGATTATTCTAAGAAAACAAATGAATTAAAAGCTAGCTTGTTCTTCAAGACTCGTAACCTACACTGACAAAATAATTATTTATTTCACCAGTTAGAATTCAGTAAAACTGATCTTTATTTCACAGGAGCTAGGTCAGAATTGCAATTCTGAATGCAAACTACAGTGTATTAGATGGCGTTTTACCGAAAAATACTTTTATTAAAGTCCAATGATTTTGACAGTTATTCAATTCCTTGTATCCCTGTCTGTTTTTTTTTTTTTTTGAAAGTTTTCAAACACCCAGTAGTGACTATTTTTAAGGTTCTCATATCCAAATACTCAGGAGCATTTTTCCTCTGTTTTCTGTATTTCTTTCAAGCTCAAATAAATAGAAATTTTGGATTTTACTTCTCATCTAATATTTTATTTTATTTTGTTTTATCCTACAGCGGACCCGAGGTCACTAATTGGCCAGACTTTAAAAAACTCAAACTGTGGGTGAGCACATTGTCTTCCAACCTTGATACTGCATCAATCAATGCCTCGGGCAGTACTGCAGACATGTTATAACATTGCAAACTACACATAAGTGAATGAATCAACACAGATTAACCTGGGACCCTAAACTATCGAGGAGTAGAGAAATGGTCTCCATACCTTAACCCTCCCAAGTGTGCTAGAAGCAGAGACAGCTTTCCCTCAAAGATGATGATGTTTGAATTTCAGTGCTGTTCTCTCACTCCTGTCCTGTCTGAAGCCTGGGAGGAGCCCTACAATGTTTTCACATGTTTACCTATTTTTTAAATTTTGCAGAAGCAATATATTTAAGATTCTTTTTTCTTAAAGATGACCCCAAAAGTCATAAATTTCAGGTCCTACTAAATTTGGATTCTGCTATGCTTACCCATTACCAAGACCACATTTTTCTACCTAAATAGCCAAGATGGGAGGAGGTGATGAGTGGAACTGATTGTTTAGTCATCTGAGGTCCACACACCTTTGGGGCCAGAAGATTCAGAGCCTGCTTTCATCAATTCATTATCGCTGTGGCTAAAATCTTTATTTTGCACTGCTTATCACATGTATTCCCACCACATCTAAATGGAAATAACACCCTGCAAGGTACTAGAATGTGTAGCCTTTCATGGACTCTTTTGGTTTCCTGCCCTGCTTGCCACACGTCCTTAAATGACAGCCAGGTAAGGGGTTCCCAGGCATTTATCTGAGGATACAAGATTGTCTTTTTATTAGTGTGTCTGCAGCACCTGAGTCTGCATATGCCATTTAAAATTAAAAGGCCACAGCATTTTGGATCCAATCATAAGGCTGCCAGTTAAGGTATCGTTTGTCTTTGCATAAAAATCATTTGGGGCTGTTTTTCTTCTATTCCCAAGCTCTTATCTACTGTAAATTTCTAGCAGGCAGGACCAACCACAGCTGCTCAACCTATATGAAAACTATCCAGCATAGATTCATTTGCAAATGGACACTAAATAAATGCTCATTGATGATTTGTGATGATTTGGGCAAGATTTTCATTAAAGGTGTTTGATGGGGATCAAATCTTTATGAAAACACTTCTGAGCCAGTGTGCCTTTTCCCAACATCACAACTGAACTACTTCAACAGCTACTAGATGTGGAAATCCCTACTATTTACACCAGCTCCGCGAATTATATAATGCCTCTAAAACCTGAATCCATTAATAGCATCAGAAAATATGTTTTAAAGTATGAGAAGAGCAAAAAATGATTTCTTTTCCTCTAACTGGGAAACAGAAATACTAATTTTGTTTGAAGGAAATCACTCACCAGTACGAGGCTTACACATTGAATTCTGCTTTTGACTAGATCTCTTCATTTACTATTTTCAACAAAATATATTTCCGTGTTTTAAAACAAGAAAATCATGCCGAGGCTTAGAACAACAAAATGACATTAAAACAGGAGTCTTCCCCACAAAAAAAATAATGCCAAGCACTTTACTTTCTTTATCCCATCTTGAGTTGATGGGCCTGAAGTTACCAAACAAATTTTTCTGCCCTGTCTCTGTTCCCTGGGGAAAGCTTAGATTTCATTTTGAGGTCATGTAGCGGAGGCAATATAATTTTATAAAATCAAAGGAGGAAAAAGCTGAATTCCTGCCCTCTTTCTTTTTTCCCCTTTGTTTCTATGGAGAAGGGCAGAGCTCTGGGTCACTCTGCTGGCATATTCAAGGCCTCCTGGCCACCTCTCCTTCCTCCCTTTAAGAATTCCTGGGGCCCTGGAGGCAGCTTGTCTCCATCCCGTAGACCCTATCATCAGAATTTTGATGTTCAGGTTAAAGTTTCACACTAGAAAAATAAAAATAGTAAATCTGATCACTTGTTGTTCATTGTTGTTGTCAAGTCTGATAACAAAAATAGTAGAGTCATTGCCTAGTGTAACATAATATAAAAAGAGGAAATTAAGGGATTTATTTTTGGTCATATCTCCATCTGACCTAAAACATGGTAAATTAATTTTTGTAATCAGGCTTTTTATTTACAGTAATCACCTGTGATAATTAAGTAGTGAAGGCTGACATTTCTACGGCTTTGGTCCCTCAGGAAGGAAGCAGGCACATGTTCGTATTTAAACAGCTCAGCACAGGTCAATTTCCGAGGCCAGCACCAGTTTAGCACTATAATCCATACCAGTTACTGTTGCAGAATGGCTGTTAGGTTCACGCTCCATCTGCACATCCAGAGACTCAAAAGAAATGACAGCCTCTTCCCTAGGACTCAACTCCGGACGATGAAACATATAGCAAACAGCACACAGAGGATGAGCAGCCACAGACACCCTCTGGGAGACCATGATAACCCACAACTCAATACCGACTTTATTCCACAATACTGAGAGGACCAAGTTGTATTCCTCCGCAAAGCCCTCAAACCCACCTTTACCCTTGACCCATGGCAGATCCAGAAAAGAAAAGCCTGAAAAAAGTCAAATGTTTGAGGAGTTTGAGGTGGCACTGGCAGAGATATACAGAATATCCTCTATTCAAGTATCTACTTTTGAGCTAAGAGAGTCACTGAAATGTCAGAGAGGTTTGATGGGAAAGAGGGTTGGTTATTTATCATATTCCTTTGCTAAGTACCTCGAAATATTATTACTGCTTATATTACCTGTACAGAGCATTCCTTACTTACACTACTACTTATCAATTAAACATATAGATATGTGAAGTGTTTTTCATATGCAAAGAGTCAGCGGCAGATAACAATAGTTGTGATAGTAATAGCTATCATATACTGAGCACTTAGCATGTGATGGCAACTGTCCTAAGGGCTGTGTGCATTATTTTATTTGACCCTCATGACACTCCTATAAGGCAATAGCTATACCACTGACCATGTAGTTGAAATATTGAGTGTGTATCCCTATTCGCCCACTTATGTATGTGATGTGACTTTGCATAAGATTGTGTGACCTTGTGCAAGTCTCTTCATCTTTTGGCCTCAGTTTCCCCATATGAAAATTAAAAGCCCCATCACCTGCCTTCCATACCCCATAGGATTATTGTGAAGCTCAGGAGACAATGGATGGGAAAGCTTAATATAAACTAATAAACTCACTGGTCAAATTATTTTATTATCTACAGGATAAGGTTGGTTTAGTTAACACACAATATTATTTTAGTTTGAGATATATGACATCGTGATTCGACATTTATATACCTCACAAAGTAAGGCTAAGGTGTTGATGTGTCCACGTGTAGTCACTGGCTATCTTTTCAAAGAAAATGTTTAAATTACGTCACTGTTTGCTTACATACGGCAACCTTCCTGTTGGCATATGTGTCATAAACCTCTTTTAGCGTGGCCCACCAGAATGGAGAGAGTACACAATCTAGAAACACCTGTTAGGATTTCCATGAAGTGTGTGAAAGCTTTCACAAAAGCCAAGAAAGTTTTGTGAAAGCTGCAGGTGGTGAAATTATAGATTCCATTGAGGCTTTAATTTTAATAAGTTCCTTTAAAGATGGCTTTTTATTATATCCTACAGCTATTTTAAAAGGTGTTTTAATAAACACTTCTCTTTTATACTTGTCAATCTTTTTCATCAGCTCCCCATGGCCCACAGAAGTTATCAACATCAGCTTGCTATATCTTAAAAGTCTTCATTAACCAGGGCTAATTATTTGAGAGTTGGGCCTTTCTTTTTCCACTTCATGTTCTTAATCAATGATTCTGCAGAGAGTTGCTTCACGGTGTGGGGTTTTGTGGGCTGGGATTTTTTTCTTCCATTTTGGGTCACACTAGGGCTACTTCTGTGAAATTCAATTAGAACCTTATAATAGTTTTCTGTAAATTTCATTACTTCAAAACAAGCGGTAAGATCTTGAAAGGAACCAATAACCACTGGCGAGAGTTTATTAACACTTTGTCAGAAAATGTGTTTTTTGTCATAGGCAGATCAATCACACCCGCTTCAATTGCCAAGTCCCTCTGCTCTCAATGTGAAGAACACACACTTCTCTTGTGCTCTCAAAAAAATGTTCAAAACACCCAGTTCTTCGCAGCCATAACACTGCTGGGGAAATTTTTCCACTTTCAACTCGAATAAAATGTCACTTTTCATTTGGCATAACAATTATCTAAGGACCACAAATAAGTTAGGAAAAAAAAAAAAAAGATTATTTTGGAGTAAAGAGACTAGAGAGAGAAAATTCTGTAATTTTAACAAGATTTAAATCTCATTTGCCATGCTCTTTAACAGAAAGCAAAGGGGAAGCCAGTTCAGCAAATCAACGCAATTATGAGCATATTAAAAAACACACACTGGAAACAAACTGGTCAAAATTAGATAATATCAATATTGAAAACTTAACCCTGCATTCAACAACCAGCCATTTCATTTTTGTGATTATGTACAAATAGAAAATAAGATAGTAATTTTATTTAAGAAATGACTAAATTTTAAGCTACAACTTGAAATAAACTGGGTAATGATAACAGCAAGTAAAAGACAAAACACAACACACACACATGCACAAAACCTCTAGTTTACCAATCTCCAACTAGGTCTTTTATTGTCCCCAAACTCTAATGAGCTAATTCCTTCTAAAATCACTGCAACATCCAACTGTAAGTACTTGGAAGGAGTAAAACATTAAGATTGAATGACAGCACCCTCAGGGTGGACATAATAATCTGTGTGGACAAGAAGTTGATAAGGAAATCTGACATAATGGAGGGATTGTGAAATGAATACAGTCACACTCAGACAGTATTGATATGGGGAGGGGAAGGCTACAAATAGCTCAGGAGACTGTGAACAACTATTTTTATGGAATTAAATGCATCATTTTTAATAGCAAGAGTTAGCTATGTAACTGTCAGTATATATGCTTCTGAAAACTCATTTGTCGTCTTTGCTTCTGCTTTCTCTTCTTAAATTGTAAACTGTTAAAATACAGAAACACACTGTCTGTTTCCGTTATAACTAAATCCTTTACAGCACCTGGTTCAGCACTCTTGTGATGTTCTACAAAGTACATTAAACTTCCTTGATGGACTAGCTGGCTTACCAGTATGACAAAAATTTTATTAGTATTTACACAGCAATAAAATCGGTAACAATCATGTCAATTTCTATTCACTGTATATATGACTTCTACATCAAAAAGGTATCACTTTTACCAACTGAAGAGTATTGCTTCTGACTGGCTCACAGTCAGGCAAATAATAAAGTTTCACACAATGGTTTTCTTTTTAATACTTTCTTACAATAAATATTTACGTAATATTTATGTAATAAATAGTTTACAAATTGTTGATCTCAGATACAATCCTTTTTAATCTCGCTTAATCCCAGAATATTTTGTTAAGCTTCTGTTAATTTTTCCAGTAACTTCCTTGTCTGCATCTTCACCCTACTTTAACCTACAAGTGGCAAGGGATTTCTACTTAAGGAAATAATAAATAAATACAAACCACTCACAAACACCTACAACTGCTAAACTATAATTTACACTTTAGTTCCATCCGGTAATTTGTAGATTGTCAGCCACATTTAACTCCCTGACCATGAGTAGCAATTTGGTAAATGAAACACAGGAATAATTATCATCACAATTAAAAATATACATCTAAATTACTGGAAAAATATAAGTCTACAATGTCTTTAGTGAATCTTTCCCTTTTTACTGGTTTTCACACACAATTAGCCTCTTGACAAAGTAATTGAATTATGAAAAACTGACAGGTTTACTCTGTCTTATATTTTTATTTTTGTCATAAAGCCACTGACCTCATCATAAGAAAACTAATATGAGTGCTCGCTTCGGCAGCGTATATACTAGAAAACTAATATGCACTAAAAAAATTAATACTAAGACCACAGTTTTGGACTACAGATCATAAATATTAGGTTCAAATATTAGAATTTGAGCTGCCCCCTTACCAAACTTCTCAATAGGACACTGACTGCTGCATTTGTCCTCAAATGTCCCACCTTCCAAATTTTGGCAACCTTAAAGCAGTTACGTTGGCGTGTAGGCCCCCAGATTTCAATATCTCATTTGCCTGCTCTCTGAGACCATTGATGTCATGGCATTCTCCAACATTTACTCACCCCAAGTTCATTCCTTTAGTGTTGATCTGATAAATTAATCTGACCTGAAGTGTCACTATGAAACAGTGCATTTGCACTTGAATAAAGACCTTCTAGACATATGATGGTTTCAAAGCCAAGAAATGACTCGAGTGATGGTTACTTCAAATATACATCTATTATTGCATGGAAAACATGTGAGAATCATACCCATACCACACTGACATTCATTCACCTACTCTGGCTACTCACAGGCTGCTTCTGATTACAGGCCCAAATATGTATATCATCTGTCCACTAAAACGAATAAACTCAAGGGTCCTGCTCTCAGAGAGTTTACACTCCAGAGCAGTGAGCAGTTCTCAATTGATTAAGAATTATGTGGGGCCCCTCTTTTAAGGATTCTGATGTGCTGTCTGGGGCAAATATCCTGAGTAATCTGAGCTAAATTTGGAAAAGTGTGTCCCAACCAAGAAAGGATAATACTCTTCCAGGGAAACAAACAAACAAACAAATATATAGTTTGATCCTTCAACAGCAGGAGTTTGAACTGCATGGGTTCACTTATACTCAGATATTTTTCAATGAACCGTGGACCCTTCACATCCTGTGTTTCATATCTGTGGGTTTCCCATCTGTAGGTTTTGCATCTGCAGATTCAACACACCTTGGATAGAAAACAGTATTTTTAAATTCCCAATCGCAGTCTCCCAGCCACAGATTCACAACCATGGATGAAAAATATTTTTTTTGATCTGCGGTTGGTTGAATCCACACATACAAAGGGCCAAATGTAGAGTCAAAAGTTATACACAGATATGTCACTGCACGCAGGTCCAGTCCCCTAACCCCCTAGTTATTCAAGGGCAATATATATATATATAAAATATTATGAATAATGCTGCACCATATACATATATATATATATGATCTGACAATTGAGTTTGCGAACTCATCCTAGAAAAAGTGCTACATACCTCACTGCTGAATATCACTACGGTCACCTTTGAAGTGCTCTCCTTGGGAAGCTGCACTGACGCCAGCACCTAGTCCACCCTTCAAAGCAATTTTGGAACTTTTTCTGGAATGGCCATCAGAGCTGTTATCATTCTACACTTGATCTCCTGAATGTCATCAAAATGCCTTCCTTTAAATATTTCCTTTATCTTTGGGTAAAGAAAGAAGTCATTGGGGGCCAGAGCAGGTGAGTAGGGAGGATGCTCGAATACAGTTATTTGTTTATTGGCTAAAAACTCCCTCACAGACAGTGACGTGTGAGCTGGTGCAGTGTCATGATGCAAGAGCCATGACTTGGTGGAAAAGTTCAGGTCGTTTAACTTTTTCACACAGCCTTTTCAGCACTTCCAAATAGTCAACTTGGTTAACTGTTTGTCAGTGGTGCAAATTCATAATGAATAATCCCTCTGACATCAAAAAAGGTTAGCAACATCATTACAACAAGGTCGCGAACTTAATTGTCAGATCCCATACATATACCTGGGGTGCCAAAAACATGTATATATATACATTTTAAGAGATGTTAACAGTTTGGTCAAAGTTGCTTAAGCAGTAGTTCGCCATAATCAGAAGTGTCTGGAAGCTGATGTTAACCACTCTGAGCACCTCTTGCAATTGCAGATCAAACGTGACTTATATTCATCTTTTGTTATCGGTATATAGTGAGTGTTACAATTTTAATACAGGTTTCCTTTCTTAAAATGTGTGTACATTTTTTTGGCACCCTCTTTTTTCTTTTTAATGACTATTTAGCAGTTTCATTTTTTTATTTAATTATTTATATTGTAATAGACATTTGGATTATTTTGCTTTAGTATTATGAATAACGCTGCACCATTGTGTACATATCAGTTTATTAATTTATGTTAGTGTTTCCATACAATAAATTCCTAAATGTGGAAAGCTAGGTCAAAGGATTTAATACATTTCTATTATAACAGATGTTGGCACTTCTCCTTCAAAGTATCAATTGCATACCAATCATATATTAGAGTTCTCTGTTATTTATCCTTTACAAACAACATATTATCATTTAAAACTTGTTTTCAACATGAGAACAAAAGATATCTTACTGTTATAGAAATCTTAAAGCTGCACTATAAAGATGTGAAATTTCTGGAGATGGCTGCATATGGCACCTGGACTTATGAGCCAAATTCCTCTTTCTTCCTGCCCCTTCTGCTCTGCCTGGGGGAAGAAGGAACAGGCGCAGACCTCCCTGAGAAGCCCACGCAGTAACTATAACCCACAGGCTTTGGCCAAAACTGGACCAGCTTTTGGAAGGTACTAATTGTTGCCACGCAGCAGCCCACCCGTCTGTCCCCTCGTACCTGCCCCTAAAGAAAGGAGAGTCTGTGAGACGGATCCTTTCAGGGACTCTGCTTCACCTTTGTGCTTGCACCTTATGTCTCCCTGTTTGGCCCCAGAAAGATGGCTGGTCAGCCATAAGATTTCCCCACACAACTCAAGCCAGGCGCAGTCGAGTGGGGACCAACAGGAGACTCCACGGGGTTCATAGAGGTGGGCACAGCCCCCCCACCTTCTCCCGGCTAAAAGGAGCCTCTGCCTCTGTGGCTGCATTCCTTCCCACAACCTGCAAGGGAAGAGATTCAATGGTGTGCTCTCCATCTATTCATATGTATAAAGGTTTTGTCCCTTGGGGAAGTACAGACATCAGAGTCTTATGGGTCAGCTGCCTGCAGGCAAGGGTGATTAGCTTGAATCAGTTTCCTACCATGATGTATAGGATTCACAGATCTTGAGATTGACAAGCTTTATATCCTTTACTTCCCCACCTAACTAATAAAAGCTAATGCTAGGAAGGATTAGGCGCCCAGTCCTTGAGGCTGTAGGTCCCCTGGCCCCACTTAAACTCTATTCATGGCTACTGTCTTTTCTTAACCCTGCACCACCCTTCTCGCTCCCCACAACCCTAGTCGCGTGCGGGATGCGACAACTAATTTAACTGTCATCCAAAGTAGTGCATTCAACCACCTGTCAGTCACTCATCATGGGCATGAGGATCTGGTTTGATAACTTTTCTGAGGGCTGCAAAGGGGAGAAAAATATCACACAAAACCATATCGCCAAGCAGTGTTCACTGCTTTTCCTCTTTACTGTCCTCTACCTTGAGCCCGCCAAATATTTCATTTGCATGACATTTCCTCACTTGAGCTGCTATTTGCCCTTTAAATGGCATCTTAGCATTCAAGGTCATCTAGCTGTCTTCTTTCCCCTCTTCCTCTGGCTGACACTATTCCTAGAAGTTTGTGAAAGGCTTGACATTCACAGCATCTAAGGTCTTCTGGTGATACCAAAGGTAACAGGAATGGCAGTCTGATTAGCACCGTGCGACATTATGCCTCTTGAGCATGGTTTGGCTCAGGTTATAGAACCTGTGCAGCTTTAACACAGACAGAGGCTGTGGCCATTTACCTTCTATTTTATGATCATCCTGTTTCATTATGTTGTGCTTTCACTACATTCTGGCCTAGCAGTCTGTAGCAGCAGGCTAGAAAGATAAGGCCTTCTGGTAATAAATAAAAGTAGAAGGTTAAAACCACAAGAAAGGGAATGTGGGGAATTGTGATGACAAGGCCATATGTTTAGCTTTGGATATGTGCCCTCAGAGTAGTTAGGGGCCTCTGTACCCTCTTTTAAGATGACTTCACGTTTATACTCAGCCTATCATCCAAACACTGGTAAAAGCATATGCTTCACCAGGGAAAAAAAAACTGACAGCACCTTTTCCTCGTTCTACAGGGTTCAGCACAAACAACAGGCATAGTGCAAGTAGCTTCCACTCAAGATACAATGCTGTAGATTTTGGGATTTTATCAAGGAAAAAAATTAGAAAAATATCAATTTTTTGATGATTAGCCACAAATAGGATAACCCTTTCTATTCACCTTAGATCCCAAATTTGAAGATAACAGTTCTGTAAAAGGATGGTGCAAAAGGCAGGGGTAAATTCCAACATGGTTAATTAATTGAACAATATGACCAAATGACAAGGAAATAGAGGCTGGGGAGAAATCCTTGCTGATATCCATCATGTTATCTTTGCTACATAGTGGCTTGCATGACAACTGCAGGAAAAAAAATCCCCATAATATATGGCACCTCACTTTACTTGTCTTTCAAGTCCTCAACTTTAAATATGGATCTGAATTCCACTGTTAATAAAGTATATTCCAATAATTGTTTGGGAATTTCATTACTAGAGAGTAATGAAAGACATTTTAAATCTCTTTCCTATGCACAGAGGAAAATATTTTCAATTCAGATTTAGACACATTTAGGATTTCTGCCTTGTGTAACTCAATCTTTTATTTTTTTCAGTTTTGTTTTGTTTTGTTTTGTGTTTCCTGACCACCTCAACATACTGCTTTTTGTGTGATCAAGAAAGAAACAAACCGAGGTTGAACCAAAAGCTACAAATGAAAGGAGTGGCCTGGGAAACATTAGATATGTTTACTAAAAGCATGAAGGCTCCCCCTTGTGATGTGTTGGGGATGGCTGAGGCTGCGGGCTAGGAGACAGAGGGGACTAATGTGAGCTGTCAGGTGTGCCTTTGAAATACCAGTCACCGTATCTTATTATTGGTTTTTAATTGATTTAGATCCCCTCCAACATGGTATAACTAGAGAACTCAAGTCGTCTAGGCAAAAATCATTAAAAAATAGCTGCAAGCATTTTATAGAAATCACAAATTCCAAATGGATTAAAGATTTAAATGTAATAAAGTCCCCAGTGAAATATAGATGAATAATGTTATGATCTTTGACTGGGGAAGAACTTTCTAAACAGGACATCAAAGTCATAAGCCATAAAAAGGAAGCTCCTAGATTTGATACATAAAGTTCCTAAACTTCACCTAAACTAAATTTCTTAAACTAAATTAAAACCAAACTAAGAATAAAATGTTTGGTAGTCAATACACTCATGAAAAAATGATTTCTTACACAATTTTTAAGAAAGGGACAAACATCCTACCATAGCTAATAAACACAATAAGATATACCCAGCTTCACTAGAAATAAATAAATATTAAAAACCAAAGAGGTAGCTTTTTTTCTTCATTTTGGCCCAGATTTAAAAGAACAATAATACTAAATGCTGAGTTTGCAGAAATAGACACTTTAATACACACACACGCGCGCACACACACACACACACACACACACACACTCTTTCTGGGTGTGCATATTGTTTTAACCAGAAATGCAACCTCTAATTTATTAAAAATACATTCTTGAATAAATAAATAATGGATATCCAAAGTGTTCCCTGTTATGATGAGGTATTGCAAAGAATATTAAATGTTCATTGTTTCAGATTTGGTAAATAAATTGATTTGTATTTACAAAAAAAAACACTACGAAGCTGTTAAAAATGATAGTATAACCACGCTGTATGATTCCATTAAATGTTCAGGATAAAACTGTTAAATGAGAAAAGTACATATCACATAGTCCAATTTCCTATGACTATATCTACATATGCATTTTAAATTTCTAAGAAATTCATAATTTTATGTCAAAAATGGTTATCCTGGGGAGAGGTAAGAGGAAATTTGTAGAGGGAGAATATATAACCGGTAAGTTTCACTTTTTCTTGATAGCGCCCTCTGTTTTCTGAGTTTTATACAATGGACAAATACACATTTTATAATAAAAATTACTTTTTATTAAAAATATAGAGTAATGAAATCCTCATTTTAGATGTTTTTCTTCACCCTAATTACAGACTTCAGATAATGAACTAGAAAAGCTAAGGATATACATAAACAGTAGAATTTTAAATCTACGCGTTGAGTATTCTTAACACTGAAAGAAGTTTACTCTAGCAGTTGGTTCTGAATCTAGATAACAAAAGCTAACATAAAACTCTCAGAGTGGAGTAGATTTCTGTAATTATTTCCTCCAATTTTACGGATAAATATTTTTCGATTAGGAAGATGAAATGCCTTTCCCAAGTCACAGAATAAAGGGCAAAAAGCCAGAATGAAAATTCAGATACTCTCACTCATCACTTCTTACTTGACTCCAAACCCCATTTTTGTGACTTTCATTATGAATGAGTATAGAAAGAGAATTTAAGATAGTTGTCACAACATGCTAGTGTTATCTTGAACAATGGCATAAATAATGATACTGATTGCAGTAGTATCGCCTTAGGAAAGACATACCCAAACCACCCCTAACCCAAATGTCCCATTGGTAACAATATGATGGGACGACAACATCACGATGATAATGATGACGACGATGATATACTATCACTGAGCTATTGCAGTGCGCAAACCAGTGTTTAATGCTTTATATGCATTATCTCATTTAATTTTCACGACTTACATAGAAACTTATTGTTTTCTGGAGTTTTGGGGGTGAGGGGAAATCAAGGTTTAGAAGAGTGAATTGACCAATATCATAGAGCTGGTATGACATTCTAGCACCTTGTACATATATCTAACTCCACAATTAAAAAAAAATAAAATAAAGGACATTTCATTGTTACCTTCAACTGCCTCAAAGATTTAAGACACATCTCAGGTTTTTCTGATAGTGGGTTAGAACTAAGCACCATCCGCATAATGTCCAGCATATTATAATGTATTATCTGCCATGTTGCAATATATTTTCATGCCGCCTTTAAAAATGGTCTCATAAATAATGTGTTAATCAATAGTCAACTTCTACATTATACCTAGAAGCACTGGCCCATCACCTATTCATCAGATGACAGTGTGTCTTTCCACTAAACTGTTCTTCAGACAATTTAAGAGAAAGTAGTGAGAATACCAATAAATTACTACATAGTACATATTCAATTATACTTGGACACTGGTTTAAAATAGGTACTAGCTGTAAATCTTTAGTAGATCTGACTTTACTAAATTTTGCTGTAAATCTCCTTTTTTCGTCACTCATTTGCTCTTTTTTTACATTCTTCTTACATGTTTCCTTATTACGTGACTTTAATTTCCCTTTCAATCATTGTTTATATTAGTCTGCTGAAACCTTAAACTGTATTCTTATTAATTCTCCATCTCTCATCTCCCCATGTACTATTCATTCACCTAATCCTGCTCAAGAAGTATCACTGGGAATCAGCAAGGAAGAGTGGTGAAGGAAAGCAAGAACCACTACAGAAATGCTAAATAGGCTGCATTTAGGAATTTAACCCAGTAAATCAACCAGTTGCAGAGAGAAGGCAGAGAGCATGAGACGGTCATCCCTCCTTCTCCTCAAGTTTGAATGTGACAAAGATTCTGTCTTTGACCAAATACTAGTCAGGTTCCTCTGAATTCTCTTCTCCAAGAGGCCTCAACCTTGGCTTATAAAGATAAGAACAAATAGTAACATAGTTTCTAACAGCTGAAGACCACTATGCTAAGGTGATCTTAGCCTCCCTTAAAGTGCCTACCTGAGAAAATTCAAGGTTTCCAAAAGAATTTGCTGTGTGTTCCAACCAACATCTGAAAAGAGGGCCCCTGTGTCAACAACCTCTGTGGGAGGGTAGGATCCTAACTTCAGTAAGTGCCAGTGAGCAAACCCAGATGTGCTTCACATAGACCAACTCCCACTTCCCATTTTTTATCATTTTTGCACTTCCCTGACCCTACTGAGTCCCGACTCAACACCTTCCCTATTCCCTCATGCTCACTTTAAAATGCCCAATCACCTCTGTACAAATGAAAGTTGAGTTCATGTCATGCTGGAGTCTTTTCCCTATTGCAACAGTGTATTGCTGACTAAAATCTGCCCTTATCACTTTATGTCTGGCTTTGTTTATCTTTGACAGTGGAAGCATCACCAGGGTGGGGATATTTGGCAAGAAGAAAACCAGGAATGACCCCGAGCCACTTCTAGATGTAGTGGACAAGCATCCCCTTCAGTTTTCTGAGAGCTCTTTTCCTTTTAGATCCTCTCACCCTGGAGAATATGGTGAGTGGGACTCAGAGAGGAAATAGGATGTCACTTGACTAGGGCTTGTTTTATGCTCAAGAAACAAAGAAGCCAAGGAGGCCTTCAAGTTTCTTTTAATCCTCCTCCAATCAATTCACCAGGATAAACAATGAGAAAGGAATTTTAGCTACTAAAGAATAAATATTAATTACTTTCACTTAATCAGGGTTAACTTCCAGGGAAAAGTGAGACTGTATTACAGCCCTGCATCAATGGTGGACGTGAAAAACCCAACTAGGAGAAATGTGGCCAATGGGAGTGAAAAGTGGCTGTGAATCCAGTATAGAGGGAAGGGGGTGCGATTCCTGGGACTGAGGGAAGGAAGGAAAGCATACCAGTTTAGTGAGACAATCTCTACATAAGGATCGGGTGCTGGAGCCAGCTGACCTGGAGCCAAACTCTCTGTCTGGCTCTGACCAGTTGTGTATTTTTTAGTAATCTTGGGTATTTTGCTAATATTCTCTGAATTTCAATAGTTTTCCTTATATAAAGGAGGTAATAATACCTGCCGAGCAGGATAACACATAAGCTATTTAAAATGCTTAGCACAAGACCTGCTAGAAATGTAATCCGATAGATACAGGGAGGGATTTTCCTGCTGTTCCGTATTGCAGACTTGCATCTAGGATTGCCAGATTTCACAAATAAAAATACACGATGCCCAGTTAAATTTCAATTTCAAGGTATAAAGTTCTTTAGTATAAGTATGCCCCATGCAATATTTGCCCTTTATTTATCTGCAATTCAAATTTAACTGCACATCGTATATTTTATCCAGTAATCCCACACATTGCATTCAAAGCTGGAGTTAAACAGATTAGTATTCCACCTTTGTAAAGGATCTACAAGCAACTGAGGGCCAAAGTTCCTGTCTAGGATTCATCAGGAACTGAGCCAAGTGGTCTCTGCTACTCCCAGTTATCTTTCACACATCCTATCCCCTCCCATCCTCACTGTTGGAGAAAGATTTGTTGGAATAAGGAATTGTGCAGGGAGGGAGTAGTTTTCATAACCACCCTCACACCAAATGGGCGCATCTCCTTCCTTGGGTTGGATGAATTGGTTATGTACCTGAGTTGCTGACATTCCCTCTGGACCTATGAGAAAGCAGAGCATTTGTGTCATGACAAAGATGCTTGAGTTTCCTAGGAGTCAGGTAAACACGTCAGAAGGTATGGGGACCACCAAGGGAATCTGGAAGAGTATAGAAGGGAAAGAGCAGGCTGGCTGCATCTCATTCAGTGCAGTGATGAGGCCCCTGTGAGTCTTCTAAAGAATTCACAAGTGAACCTCATATGAGAGACAATATGTAGATGCCCATTTTGCAGAGAGCAGTCATGGCCAGTCAATATGAACCAGAGAAGCCTCAACAGTCAAGAGAACTCTCCATCAGTCCCAGGTAGGCGAAAAGACCTTTAACTCCTCCCTAACTCTTACAGCTGAACATATCAGAGGAAGTCAGGAAAGAAAAGAGCAGCCATAACTCCCCTCCCCAAGTCCTTCAGGATGAATCCTCACAAGTTCAGAGGGAATGAAGATAAGGCCTAGATTAGATACAAGACACAAACTTTAAATTGGGTTAGAGTGGGCTAAATTTTCTAATAACTGAAAGAAACCAGAAAGCCTGGGATCTACCCAAAATGACATGAAAGATGACAAGGGAAAGGAGATTTGACAAAACATGTTTGAAATAGTAATTGAAGAAAAATAAAATTGGTTCACGTTTAGACCCCCACTAAGTTCAGACTCCCCTAATTCACACTCAGTCAGTATGTACAGAGTGAGGACAGTCAAGTCAGATTCCGGAGGGGAGCTTCAATCTAAGAACTCCTTGAAGGAATAAGTCTCTAACGTGTAGGCTGCTGAGCTGGATAAAGTGGAGGTAGATTCCAATTGGTAAACAGGGGCATCAATTAAATTTGCTAAACAATGAAGATGACAAGTACCAGACCTCGGGGAAAGGCTAGTAGTAATGAGGTAGAAGCTGGCTTCAGCCCCAGTCCTTTGCTGGGTTTTGGAGATCCCAGGGACCAAGCACCCTGGTACCCTGGTGAGACAAAAAGGCTCACCTCTGGACTTAGGTTTGGAATACTGCCCCTCAATTTAGTGTCTCTGAAATGTAAGGTCATAGCCCCTCAAGAAAAAGAGCATGGGAAAAATATTTCAAAACTAGTCACTGAAGAGAGACCTCTTTATATGATTTGGGCTGAGACTCTTTGTAACAGGTAACAGCAGGACAGCCAACCACTGGCCTGAGGTTTGCTTTTCATGAGCCCCTTCAAACAAAGAATGTTGGCGTGGGGGAAACCTCCACAGAAGTGTCATGGCCTCCACGCTCATGTGACAAAATTACTCCTTTCTTTTAACCTTTACATCCTTCTTGTTCAAATTGTTCTCTTGACTTTAGTCTTGCTTATACTCACAATATAGTTTAGCTCTCAATTTGTTAAGTATTTTTCAGGAGTAGCACCAATATTAGGCGGCATTTGTCCCCCAGAAAAATATTTGCTTATAAAATGAGTGAAGAATCATGATCTTTCCTTATTATTTTGTATTTGACATGCATTCGGAACTAACTGTATATATTTTCAAAGCACCGTATATAATGTAAATACATTATAAATACTATACATAAACCCAGAATTGTAGTTTTCACTGCCTAATAAGATTTGCTGATATTCTGAGTGCAGGTCAACACTTAAAGTACTGAACCCTGATGAAAATGTCTATTTGGCTTGTTGAATTTTTATATTAAAAATGAAAAATCAATAAAATAATCCCAAAGTCCCTCTAAAATGCTGCCCATATAAAAGTTGAAATAGCAAAAGAGGAAACAATTATTTTCATTACAGGGTGTAGAAAAACTTGTGCCAGTTCTCAGACGTGTTCAATAGGGACAGAAGAAAGGATCTGGCTCTCTTTGCAAGTACAGAGGGGCATGGAATAGTATTACCAAGTTCCTGTGTCATGGAACATCTAAGTAAACAGTGCCCCTGAATCCAATTCACCAACACTGAGAATTATGGGTGGTGGACATGGTGGTCAGAATTCTAAGATGGTCACCAAGATCCCTGCCCCCTGCTATACCTGCCCTGTGTAATCGTCTCCCTTTGAGTGTGGGCCACATGTAAATACGATGAGATACACCCTCCCATGATTGGGTGATGTTCTATGGCACAGTCAGTCTTAAGAAAGGGAGATTATCCCCGGTGGCCTTAACTGAATCTCATGAGCCCTAACAGTGACCAGTCTCCTCCTGGTGAAAGAGATGTGTGAGAGGGATTAAAATGTGAGAGGGATTTCAATGCAAAAGAGATTTTTTCCATCGCCAGACTTGAAGAAAGAAGAGGCCACATGGCAATGAATGCAGGTGGCTCAACTGTAAGGAACCGAGTGTTACCAACACCTGAATGGGCATGGAAGTGGTGTTTCCCAGAGTCTCCAGACACAGCCATGTAGCCCAGCCAATCCCAGATTTTAGCTTGTGAGACCCTGAGCAGAGAAGGACCCAATTAACCCTGCCTGGACTTCTGACCTTAGAGAACTGGAGATGGAAAATGTCTGCTATCTTAAGCCGGTAAGTTTGTGGTAGTTGTGATGCAGCAGTAGAAAATTAATACATTGGACAATGGTTACCACTTAAAATTGGTTTGGCAGAAAGGAGGTGATAGTTGAATTAACCTTACAAATGTAAGGCAATGGATATCATAACGCTTGTCTAGTCATGAGGAGACCGTTACACAACCCACACTCAGGTATACTCTCTTATATACCTGACCAATACGCCTCAAAATTGTTAAGATCATAAAAAACAAGGAAAGGACTGTCACAGACCAGAGACGACTACGGAGACATATGAATACTTGTTATGTGTTTTCCTGGATGGGCTCTTGGAACAGAAGGACATTAGTGGGGAAAACTGAATAAAGTCTAGAGTTTAGTTTTAAAATAAATAACCAAATAAACTAACATGATCTGCAAGTTACCATAGAAATATATAACGTAAATGAGTTCTATAGTGAGTAAGTGAAGTTTAAATATATGTTTAATTTTATGTACAAATAATGCCTTTATTTTATATACTAGATACTAATCTGATAACATACTATAAAAATGGGTTAGTAAATGTAATACTTCAGAACTGTGTTGTTTTTTTAAAGCAAGTGTATCACGCAAAAAAATGTAGCTCTGGCATACTGATTTTTTCTTTATGGCCTCCATGGATCCCCAAGGTCAGTCCAAAGCAAAAATAAGACCTCTAATATCCTAAGGCTTTTTTATACACTCCATTGCTAACATAGGTCAGGCAGCAGTCAGAAGATTATAAGATGTCATCCTCTAATCTGAGCTTCTGAAACTTAAGAGATCACTAGAGAACCTACAAGTTTAAAGATCCTCTTCCAGAATATTTAATGTGCTTTTTAAAGGTGAACGCAAAGATTTACCTGCAGAGGGGACAGAGATCAGGCCCAGGGTCCTGCAGCAGCCAGCATGACACTATTAACATCAAATGCAATACATCCCTTAGACTGCTTTAATTATCAATGCTAATAGAAGAAGCACAGGGCAATAAATTCAGAATTTAGCTGGCAAAGAAAAGCTAGTTTTCATGTTTCATTTTTAAAGGCATTATACTTCTATTTAACTTTAAGTTGTCCTTGCATGTTCTTTCAGACTCTTGCTATATTCTACAAAGCTCTTCTTTTTTTATTGAAGCAAAGAAGAGAGAACAGACCATTAGGTTTTAAGTATTTTTTTGGCTTCAATTATTTATTGTCAATATTCATAGTAAAGATCCCAGACTGTAGATATGCTGCCCTTTTTTTTCTTTTTGTCTTAAGATGGTAAGGACTTTATTTAATTTTTGAGCTGCTATTTATCCAATTCAGAACATGTATATATGACATAATGTTTACAACACGTTTTCACATACGTTATCTATTTTTTCTTTTTTTACTCAGAACAAGCTTTACCAAGAATTAGAAAGGTTAGAAATTACGATTCCCTCTATAGAGAGAAGAAAGTTGAGGCTGCGACAGATAGAGTGGACTACCAATGGCTTTGAATGAGATATTTTGACCTCTGGTCCAATGAAGCTTTATAAATAAATGTGCCTTTGGCTACTTTCCTTCTCCCCCTTTGCCATCCACACCCACACTCAGTAGGAACTACGTGTCATTGCTAAACCCTAGCTACTGAGGTTCCCCAAATTCCAGACCTTTCTGCTACCATTGCTGACTTCCTTGGACCTCTTTTCTCTCTTTCCTAAACAAAAACTTCAAAATCCTCCTCAAGCTCTATTCCCATAGTGAAGCCCTCTGATTTGTCCCAGGCAAGGCCAAACTCATGGATAACCAGAGTGCCACTTGGCCCTGAACCTCACACAAAGGGCCTGAAATGTACTTAGACACCGTCTCTGGGTGAGGTTATATGGACAGTCACAGAGACATTCATTGTAGAACTTTAAACTTCTATCCAATCCCGAACCACATGACCTACATATAGTATATCAACACACTTGTATTTTTATAAATGTTATAATTGCCAGTTGAATGACGTAAGTAATTTGACATTGTAATTTTAAGTGTTAATTTGTTTAAAATAAACATTTGAAATTCACCACATTTTTTGAAAACTTATTTCTGCATTACTCTATTTTTTCACTAAACATCAAGTTTCAACATATGTAATGGTCATGACTTATCTCAAATGCTAGGCAGTCCCCTTTCCATAGAGATTTTTTCACCATAAATGGAAACATGAATAAACAAAGGATAAATGTTTATTTGAAATGTATGTACTGTGTTCTAAGTGACTTACCATCTTTTAAAATAAAGAACTGTAATTGTGCCCACAGGCTACCATCGTTAGTAACTATTTTAACAGATGCATTGCTTTTAAAGATACGACAGAAAATGAGCAACAGATTTTGAGATGAGACCGGTTGGTTAATTCAGAGAAACAGCACTTCTCTATTTCAAATATGAGTGAGCCAAAGATACGCTTGTTTACAGAAAACAGGTAAGAATAAGAAACAAAGTAGAGTTAATAAAGTGAACTCCAACCGAACAGTAAGTTCAATCTCTTAGTGTTTAGGGCAACTCAGGCAACCATTCTGCATTTGGATGGATGGATAGATAGATAGATAGATAGATAGATAGATAGATAGATAGATAGATAGATAGATCCTTTTCTAACCCCTTTCAAACACCCGCTCCTCAGCAACTTAATTTACCAGAGCTCAGCAGCCCCCATCCTCTGTGCCTACCAAGCCAATCTCCAGGTGGTCACTATTTTTTCTCATCCACCTTATTCCTATGTGTCTTCCACAGTCTGTGTCACCTCCTAGAAAATCCCTTAAGGCTCTCGTTCATGCATGGAAGATTCTCTCAGAAGGAAAATCACTTTTCTGATTTTATCCTGACAAACCCACAGTTAGGTGTGCAGTCACAGAAAAGCATCATGGCAGCCCCAAGACATGATTAAGCAAGAACAACAAACTTTTATAACTGAATCCTAGGAATTGGTATGTTTTATAGAGAAAAGTATTTTGCTTTCCGCTTGTGCTATCTGCCCTTTCATACCCAGCACTGCTCTTCTTATTGGAAACTCCTTTCTCTGAAAATCAACTGCAGGCATCACAGGTTGATATTTAATTTGCATTGATCATGAATAAAGGTGCATTTCCTTCCCCACCCCACTGTTCGTAACTGCAAACAATGTACTATTTTTAATTTGTTTTTCTCCTTTTCATGAAGGTGTCATGCTAACTGTCCTGATTTGAAGGTTTTCCTTCTTGAGGAACTACACCAATGAAAAATGGTCCCAGTCTTCAATCTTAGAGCCAAAAATATTTATAAGTGCCTGAAACCAAATCCTCCTGGCCCTATAAGAAATAAATGTACTCTGCCTTCTCTCTCTCTCTCTCTCTCTCTCTCTCTCTCACACACACACACACACACACACACACACACACACACACACGGTTTTGTTTTCACATGATTCTTTTTGTGCAAAATGTAACATTTCATTTAGGCAGATCTCCCTGTTGCTTTAATCTAGGAAGCTGGCTGAGAAAGTCAAAGTAGAAAGAGGACAAGATGACATAATTAGATGTGGCCAAAAGTAATGCATACTGTGTAGGCCAAATAGAAATTTTTCTAATGATCCGAGAGACTAATTTAGTCAGCCAAATCCTCTCCAGTGCCTTGACAGTAGCCCATGAGAGCCCCCACGGAAGCAATAGGGAGATAATTCTCCTTTTCTCAGTGACGAGAAAATTAATGCCCAGGAAGGTTTGTGACTCAAGCAGGAATCTGTGCCTCTGGTTCAGCTGTCTATCTCTTGGACTAACCTGACATAAGTCAAGAATTCTCCATTCTAAGATAGAATTGAAATATGCAAAATACTTCAACTTACTCCCAAGTGATTGTTGACTCGGATCATTACCACTTTTATTATTGTGTTATATGTATTGATGGCAGACAACAGAAAAGACAGAAACCAAAATGTCGACCAAACAAAAAAAAAAGGATGTGCAGTCACTGACTGCATTCCCATCTCATATTTAGAAGCTCAGAAGCTGAGCAAAAAGCAAGCATGTACCCTAGGCTACCAGCAGCAGTAACAACACACATTTACAGATTGTGGAAAGGGCAAAATGTTCAGAGTCTGTATTGTTCAGCACAAAGAATTCCCCAAAGCTTCAGAGACGTGTCCTTTTAATGAGAAACAATAGTTTGCAGCCAGATGCTCCTCATCATTATGAACACTTTCGCAGCAGAAAGAGGCACAAAAGGGGGCTATGAGCCCAGTGCTTTGAAAATAAGGGCCTCTATGGATAAGTGCACCTATTAATATAAATGGTTCTGAATAGATTCAGCTTCTGCTCCAGTCTGTCAATTAACAGCAATAAAAATAATATTCCCATGCCATTCCAAGAAAAAACAAGATACCACCCATATCCAGAGATACCTAATTTTCTACTAACCAATCAGATCTGTTGCATCACTATAAGCACAAAAAAGCATTCCCTTGAAAATACTGACACCCCTTAACTGGGTTTTACACTGGAGACTCACAATATTCTGATTTGTAGCTGTTTTTCATTGAACAGGAGTAGTCTAAATATATTTCCACTTAATAATAGAAATGAGAACATGAGTTTCATGGCAAAGTAGCCATGAAAGAAACATGAGTAAATAGACTAATGATATCATACTGCACTGATACTTTCTCTTTATATTGACTTAAAGAAATGGAAGTTTGATACTTGCTTATATATAAAATTGAAATCTAAATTAGTACATTAAAATTACATCAAATGAAAATTGTATTTAAGAATTTGATGCCAGATAGCATGAGTTTAAATTTCAGCTCTAACCCTCCTAGTTGCATGACCTTGAGCCTGCTATGGTACTTAAACGTCTCTAAACCTCTGCTTTCGTGTCTGAGAAATGGGGTTGGTAAAAAGTCCACATCATGGGGTTGTTTGTGGTGAGGATTAAATGAAACAATCCATATGCAAAATTTAGCACAGGTTCTGGCATTAGAATACCCTCATATAAATTGACTGTTTTTATTAACACCTATAATTTAAAGGCATCTTAGGAGAATTTGCAAATTGTCATTCAGGGATTTCACAAGCAAGTTTACATTTTGGAATGGTGGTAGGTATATGTCCGTACTATATTTTTAAAATCAAACCCACTGTCTAAGCTCTTTTTCCATGGAGGTGCATTAATGCAAATTAGATAGAATGACTTTTCCCAGTTATAATTGGGCTGAAATGAGGTGGAAGGAACAGAAAGACAATTAACTTCAGCTTTCTCTGTTTTTTCCTTTTTTTTTTTTTTTTTTTCTGTAATCTCCAGCAGTTAGGAGTAGGTTTTAGTGCCTGATGGTTGTAGACCGTCAATGCTGCCAGGCGAAATTATTCAGAGACCTTCAAGGGGCTTTGTTTATCTCATTTTTCAATTAACCTCTGCCTTTTAACTTCATCATAACGCCTATGCCAATTCACACCAAAGAACAAATACAAAAATCCCTGTTTGCTGTCATTATTTCTTTGCTTCACAAACCAAGTTTTATTTTTTTCCTTTTCAATGTGTAAAGAAAATGCACGAAGAATGAAAATTTCAGATTGCCAAAGACCAGCAAAATGCCAGATGATTTAATATAAATTAAGTTTTCATGTTAACCTTTTCCCCTTTCTTTTCTTTTCCTTATTGCTTCCATGTGTAGTAACAGCGAAGTTGAGCACTGCTGAAAGCAAAGATCAAAGTGCGCTTGAAGGCTGGGATTTTGTTATCATAGTTTGAGATTTCGAGGCCTGCATGGCTCCTGTCAGACGAGAGATCAGAATCCATTTCTTCTTCCTGGAGAGTCGATGTCAATAAATGTAAATCTCAATGTGTATCTCCTTCAAATGTATGTGACTGGCACTTGAACACCTCCCCTTTAGTCTTATTAAGCCCGTACCAAGATGTAAATAGCTTTTAGTTAAGCATGTCCAGATTTTTTCACATCATTTGAAATAGCGCTGAGATTTTAATCCTTAAACCAATAAAGTTCCATCCAGACAATGAAAACCCCTTTTTAAAAACAGTACCAAATGATGCAGAGAATACACACCATTTCCTATTTTACTGCTCAGGGACTAAAACATGAAATTTGGCGTTACTGATGTCTTAAAAATCTTTTTTAGACATACACAGTCAATTTTAAATAAATAAGACGATAGTACCAGGTACTAGGTAATCTGCAGGTATTGCATGTCAATAATGGGTTAGTTTAGGGCTAACCTGCCTGTCTGCAAGCATTAAGAAACAGACACAATCATGAACACCAGCAATCAGGTAAAAATGCTTTCAAACGACCTGTAGCTTGCAACATAAAGAAAATAAGTGTCAACAGAAATCTTTAAATAATCAGTATTTCAGTAAAAGGCTCTACATAGGAGGGAAGAAACATAAATGTGATTCAAAGGATAAAAATAGAAATACAAGTTTCTGCAGGTGACCAAGTAGGCGTGGTCAGACAAGTGCCATTATTTCTTCTGAGAATAGATACTGGTGGACCCAAGAAATTCCTTAATTATTTGCAGGGCTTCTACAATTAACTGCCTTTCTTTTCTTTTTCTTTTTTATTTTTTTTCAGGTTGAAAAATGGGATTGTATAGAAAGTTCCATAATGACTGAATTACAGATTTAATTCATATTTCCAGTAAACCAAATCATAAGGTGACCTTAAGAGTTACCTATTATAAAACAGCCCTAAACCAGGACTTGAATGAATCATATCTCCATATAAGAAGTACAATCTAAAGGCATTAAAATGCTTTTCCTTCCTAGATACCAATACTGATTAACATTTCAATATTCTTTGTCACATACTATTAAAGCAAGAGCTGGTCTGACTTCATCAGTCTTTTCCTTGTAAGACACTGAAAAAAAACCGTCAGTCAGTAACAGCTTTTGATCATTACAAGTCTAGGGTGGACTTGAGCTAGATTTGCAACCTACCAAATAAAACTTTCTATATCCTATTATTCATCCCTATGAGCCAGGCAGAGAAGATTTTGCTATTTTATTCTTTGGAAGAAAAATAAATCATTGAAGAATCATCGTAAAAAAATATAATTCATTTCAAGAAAAAATTTAATAAAGAAACACTGTGAGCACCCAATATTTTTTAAAATATAAAATGTTGAAAATATAATGCTAATTCAGAAAAATGTTCTGTACTCAAAGGTAGTAAGCCTCCAGATTCTATATTTCAAAAGAAAGTTGGATTGCAACAGCCGTAGCCCCAAGGAAATTAATACAGCACTCTTTTTCATCTGCTGGGGTTAATAAATTTTTTCCTAACTTGCACAGTCCAACTTTTAACTGGGGTACAGTCAGAAGGACCTGCCAACTTCTGTGAAAATTTGTCTGAGCATATGATGCTGTCACAAAGTTTCCATTTTGCTCAAAACAGAGTGTCTGCCAAGGGATTATGAACTGTGCTCTCATCAATACCAAAAATCTCGCTTTCCAGATCATTGGACCCAGAGATGTGGCCCACAGAGCATGATGAGGGTGACATCATGGCAACCAGAGCATGTCTGGTTGACATCAGACACTTCAGCATGGGAAAAGCCATCACTTCCATCACTTGTAAAAGCAAAGCATAGGAAGGAGCACACTAAAGTTCATGTTATACTTTAGAAATATAAACTATTAACCGTTGAAATATCGATGTCATGTTTGTTTTTTAACGGCACATGGGAGTTGACCAATCATGGAGAAATGTTTATGCTGTGCAATATTGGCATACAGACATTTCAGCTATGTATATACCAACCAACGTTCTACATGTACGTAAACTCATATATATTCATATAACTAGAGTTAACCAAATAGTTGAAAAACAACAAAAAGTGTTCTTTACTTTTTGTCAGAAAACAGTTTTGTTATAAATAAAGCCAAAACTCTAAATAAATATGCCACAATGAATATTGTATTTGGATTGTGGCATATTTATTTAGAAAAATAAGGAAGTATTTTTATTTAGTACTGATATTTTTCTAATTCTTTCCATATTCGGTTTAGTGTTGAAATTTCCAATGATAGTATTTCTATTGAAAAATATAATAGTTTGTGTTAATAGCCATTTAAAAATTTGTTTCATACTCCATATACAAGCATCTTGATAAAAATAAGTTTCATGTTGCAACCACCCTCGTCAGCCATTAGAGAAAATAAAAAGAACATCTGAGAATTAAAGGTATAATATCATAATAATTTTAATAGGTCTCCCAAAAGGATTATAACATCACCTTCTAAAGCTTCCTCTTAATATATACTCCAAGTAATTTAGCAAGCCCAAGACTGTATAAGAATTATCAGAAGAAAAAGAAATAGAGAAAAAAAAGAGTAAGTTCATCAGGTTAGCAGCATAAATGAGCAAAGTAAACTCTTATAAAATTTTCATTGGATTTAAAATAAAAATGCTTATCAAAGATATTATAACTATACAAGTTAACTTTATTTTTATTCAGAACCACAAATACAACAGATACAACTCTCTTCAACTCTGGTATCATAAGAGCTATGATAGTAATGAAAACTGCGGGTGACATTTATTAGCAAGAATACTTTTCCACTTAGTGCCATCTCTTTTCTCAAGTAATGGACTTTCACAATATACATTTTTGTTTCTCCCAATTTTACTATTTTATTTAAAAGAAAATAAATATACCAATAGGAGATGGTCCATATATGCAAACCAACACCCAATCTAGAGTTGCAGACAAATTTACAAGTAAATCCTTATAATACACTGTAATCATATGGCTGATAGAGGTCTACACAGGCTTCTGCAGACCTCAGAGAAGAAACCAAGCTCACCAGCAAGGGGCAAAGCACATTGGGAGACCTGTGAAAAAGTGAAAGACCCCCACTCAAGAAAGATGAAAAGAGGATTCTCCTCCGGAGAACGACCATATGTCATCTAATCTGTGATGAGCTTGGGGCCAAGACACACCATTGTTGTAGGTAGTACGAAGACATTTTCTATAAAGTTACCAATCATAATTGTAAGATAGCATGGATTTAATACAGGGGGTGCCAAAAGATGCATACATATTTTAAGAAAGGAAAACACCGCATTAAAATTGTAATACAACGAAGGACGCTAGCGTTCATTTGATTAACACCCTCTTTTGAGCGAACATCATACGTTACATTGCTACCATAATTCAATTCAACTTTGAGAAGTAATACATAGATAACATCTCTTAAAATGTGTACATTTGTTTGCCCCCCTCTGTATTTATTCCTACTTCAGAGTAGTAAAGTTTGAAAAATACTAATTTCAGAATTATTTATACTGAGGCATAGAAGAGGGACCATGTTTGAAGAGTTTAAAGATGTAGTTTGTGTTCC
Source organism: Rhinolophus sinicus (assembly GCF_036562045.2). Taxonomy (NCBI): domain Eukaryota; kingdom Metazoa; phylum Chordata; class Mammalia; order Chiroptera; family Rhinolophidae; genus Rhinolophus; species Rhinolophus sinicus. Next base: position 90,572,725 of record NC_133758.1, read on the forward strand.
AAAAAGCAGAAATTACAAATAACAAAGTCTAAGGGGTTGGCGAAGGGGGAGGGTGTGTGTGTGTGTGTGTGTGTGTGTGTGTTGGGATGAGGGAGGCAAACAAATCCCAGAGAGTCTAAAGATGCAGTTAAAAAATAGAAAATGTCATTAGGATCATGTTACATACTGGGAGCCATTACAGGACAGAAAGGGGAGTAGGCATGGAGGTAATGATATGACCTCATCTTTCTTATGGGGACTTTGGGCGAACAGCCTTTCTGTATGAGGCCAGGCTGGAATGTCTGCCGTACGTTTGTGTGTGTGTATGTTTGGTGATGTGTGTGTGTGTGTGTGTGTCTGTGTATGTGTATGTGTGTATGTGTGTGGTGTGTATGTGGTATATCTGTGTGTGTGTTTAATGGTGTATGTGTGCATATGGTGTGGTGTGTGTGTGTGTATGTGTGTGGTGCATGTGTGGGGGTGCGCGTGGTGTGTGTATATATGTGGTGTGTGTGTATGGCGTGTGGTGTGTGTGTGGTGTGTATGTCTGTGTGTGTATTTGGTGGTGTGTGTGTGTGTATGGTATGTGTGGGATTTGTGTGGGGGTGCGCACGGTGTGTGTGTGTTGGGGGTGTGTGGTATGTGTAGTTGGTATGTGTTTTTTGGAATCTGTATAACAAATGGGACACTCTTGTTGTAGGGTCAGAGAATGAAATCCTAGTCAGATAGCACTTTGGGAATTAAAGGAAACTTGATTCACCCCCTAATTTCTGATTCCCAAGTCTTTACTCAGCACTGATGGCACAGTGGGGACAAGATGAGCTGAGGAATATCCAGACCCAAATTATCACGGGAGAAAGACTTGACCCGTATTTTACAAGATCCTTGGGAGTGGAAGACTGGCCAGTGCAGACTGAGAGGCACAGGTGTTCCCTGCTCTGCGCTGGCAGTCACCCATTTCTGACAGGCTGCTGAACTGGGCACGCTCTGAGGCTCCCAGGTGGGCTTCAAGGACAGCCTGTACTCCCCCGCCAGCTCCCTCGGCTGAGGTCAGTGTGGGCTTGGGAACACAACCAAGGATCCACAGAAGGTAGAAGTGAATTATTAGAGGGCAAGGTTGGCATTTGGGAAAATAGTCCCCAGCCTAGTGATAAAGACATGATTAATTCTCTCAGGACAGTTATGCTGTATTTAATTCTACTTTAAGGTCAGTGGAAACATTGAATGACTATTTTTTACTAATACTTTAATATAATGTTTACTTAAAAATTAGCATATGACTGAATATCTGCACCTGGTGATATACAATTTCTATGGCATATCACCACCTACATTTTCTTTGATGTCTTAACAAAGACCATGGACAGCTGCCCAGACACAAATTGAGACAGTCATCAGGATGGTGACCTCCTGCATCTCTGCTTGTGCTGGGCTCTGCAACTTTAGGCTCTTGCAAGAAAGACTGTGGAAATTATGAAACCACACACAGAGACACATGCACCACACACACATATACCACACACCATACACACACATACACACACACACATACCACATACATACACACACACAGACACACACACAGAGACACATATACCACACACCATACACACACACACACACCACACATACCACACACACACCACACATCTAGACACACACACACACACACACACACACACATACACACACACACCCCATAGACAATTTATCTTGTACCATATCTGGTACAGTTAAATTAAGTAAGACTCAACAACCAACCCCAGAAAAACATGTGGAGTTTCCAGTTCTAAGTGGCACTGTGCTGATCCAGCATAATCCCTGCCTTCACGTAGCTCACAGTCAAAAGAGAAAGGCAAAACACAGCTTCTTATATTTAATAAAATTTAGAGCGGATACAGAAACACTAATATCTATGAAATTTCTTTTGTTCTGAAATCACACTTTTAGATCTATCAATCAAGACCTTATATCTATATCAAACAAGACCTTATATCTATATCAAGCAAGACCTTATATCAAGCAAGACCTTATATCAAGCAAGACCTTATATCTATAAACAAACATAGAGTTCATAAGTGGAAGGTGCTTCTATTTTTATAAACCTGACCCAAAACTCAGCTTCCTTAACTTTCCTTGATTAACTTCACCCCCTTTTGCCATTTGGTTTAATGTGAAATCAATACTTCAGTTTTCAAAATGTCTGGAAAATATGAACTGCTTGAAAAGTAATTTAAGATTTTCCTTTATATCCTGCTCCTGAATTGATTTAAGGAAAAGATCATGTTTTTGGTGACTTTTGTGTATTCAAAGTGCAGTGAGAGCTCAGTAAATACCAACTGACCAGTGATTCTGCTAGATAGTCCCATTTTCCCAACTGTGGTAACATTCACCTACTGGTTTGGTTTCCACATTATATGTAAGGACAAGTTGTTTTCAGGTGTTTTTTTTTCCCCCTACATCTTTATCAGCATAGCTAAGAGGAAGACTCCTAATTGGAAATCTGCTTATTGGGGTACCCATATTATGTGTAGTTACACTTGTTTCAAAAATGTGCAGGCTCAGCACCCATTATATTTTTGGTTGTTAATACTCACGTGACACAAATGAGGTCACAATGTTTGAAACTAAATCATCTCAGAATTTTCTTTTTATCTATAAGAGCAGACATTTCAGTAAGTATAATGCTATTATTTCTGTTTCTTCATGCTTCACAATTCAATTGTGTTTTTAAAATATGACTGGTCAATCTTCAGACATTAATGAGATCATTACGACAAGCCACAGATTTTATTTTAACATAAATACTTCCCTCAAAGTAGCTATTCTATTTTCACTACTATCAACGTAAGGAAGGAGTCTATTTCTTCAAAAAATTTGTGGCTTTTGGTAAATAGTTTATAAATAAATAGAAAAGCATAATATATAAAAAAAAATTATCAACTGGTATTCCAAAGTAGTAATTTTAGATGATTTTAAAAATTAATGAATATATTAAGTAAGATCCTGGAGCATCAGAAAAACTGGAATGAAAAGACCAAAGGCATGGATTCCAAACCTCGTCCCACCACCTGATGGTGGTAACACTTGTTTAAGTCACTTAACACTTTTTGTAGGTCAGTCTCCTAATTCATAAAATTAGGCTGATAGTACCCCTAAACAGGATCCTTGTAAAATTTGCATAATATGAAATGTTTGTTGAGTGCTTACTATTAATTATTAATGATTCTAAGTACTTTGGATGTATTAACTCAATCCTCGCAATTATCCCCATAGTAGGTACTATGATTACCACCATTTTACTGATGAGGAACTTAAGGCCTTGAAAAGTTAAGTGGCCCACCTCAGGGCACCAAGGACTCTGCGTAGCTCTATCCAGAGAACAGGATTACAGGTCATAGTCATAAACTCTGTTTACAGTGCAAAGTAAGAAGTTGAAATCAGCTTAACTGGCTTCTCAATCATTGATAAAATGACCTTGGATAAATGATAGCTTACTTTTCCCTACTGAAAAGAGTTTTCAAAAAGCATAGCCCCCCTCTTTTTACTGATAAAAGCCACAAAGTAAATGCATGACACTAGGTGCTCTAAAAGATAGAATGTCATTTCCACCATCACTTTAAGAAATGTTCAGTTAGTGGCGAAAAGCAAGAATCTAAGAAAGATATATCAAATTTATACTCCAGAAACAATTTTTCTTTCATACCGTGCCTCGTATTTGTATGTCTATGAATGGAAAATGATTAAAATGTATAACAGGGAATTGGAAATTCTAAAAGCATTAATTCTGGGAGCAAGGAGGTAAATCACTCAGATACTATATGTGATGTGCAAAAATATAGGAATCCTCAAGACAAATTCCTCCACCCCAAATAGTCTCCTGTCCCCCTTTGGTTGTATCAACTGCTAGGGCATACCCTGAAGATCTCTGTGCAATTGCATATTCTACTCTAGTCAGAGCCAGAACGCGTATTTGTCTACAGTCTCTAAAGTCCTGTGGGGTGCACTCAGAAAACAATATAAAACATGATAAAAAGCAAGCAGCACTTGCCATAGACTAAGAGTTTGCCATGTATTTGCAATGTTGAACTTGATGGCTCCTTCTGACCTTCCAGTCTCTGAATTTTGCATTCATTTTTTTTCCTTCAACTCTCAAGACGAGGCATTTGCCTTCTTGAATATATTGTCAGTCCTCTTCTAAATAGCCTTACTTTCTTGGCCCTGTATCCCAATACATACACAGAGCTTTCATGAGCATGGTTTCATGGTTTCAGCTTTAGTGTAAACACTAAAAAATGACAGCCCTGAGTCAATTGTGATATGAGACGTGGTGGCTTAGGACAAGAGATGTTAAATCAAAGCCAGTGCTATCAAGATATAATCCCCGAAGAATAAGAGAAGAAACAGTAGTTTCCTTATCATTTATATCCTGATATTTTGAGTTCTCTTTTGGAAAGTCTGGATAAACCAAGAAATACACTGAAGATGTCTCTGTTCTGATTCCCTATTCTAATGTCTTTATTTTCTATCTATTCTGGTTTCCTCGTTCGGTAGGATATATTTGACTCCCAAAAATAAGGTTTATATACCCACACTGGCACTTCCAAATATGAGCAGGAGGATTTAGGTTACTTTTGTCAACACTGGAATGAAAGGAAGAATATCATGACCATTAGACAGAGAGATTCTTTCCCTGCCCCAATGAAAAATACGGAAATATGAGAGAAACTGAAAATTAATATTTGTGTATTCGCTTTACCCAAGGAGGATATAGTCTATATAATGATATAGAATACTACATAGAAATTGAGGAACTTAGTATCTTCAGTGGTATATTTTGCCACTCTAGAATATTCTTTATAAGTAATTTTAAGAGAAAATATATATTACAAAGGACATCATGGATGTGCCTATAATGTTAATAGGTGATTCTTGATACATTTTCTCTTAAAAATATTCTGATTAGGGCAGCTTTAAAGCTAATCCCGTTTCACTGATCTCGGCAAAGGATTTTTGGCAAGTAATTCTATTTAAATTACTACACAGAATTAATCCTTTTCATTGCTTAAGGCCAAAGGAAAACCCGAGAAAAACAAAGAATATAAACTGGGGTTGAGATAGTTACATTGATTCTTTCTTTCTTAATTGAAAAAAAAATTGAATGAGGTATTTTGTATTATAAGTAAATTCTTCCTTTATATTTATTTTGTTTCCTTCTCAGGGAATAAAAAAAAGTCACGTTTTACAAAGCAAGGATAAAATACTAGTTGTGTGCCTGAATGAAAATTTATGATCATTTCCAGAATACATAAAACTAAGATTTTTGTGTCAATCAAAATGAAAGGTAATAGAAGAACAACATGAAGAAAAAATTATATTCTGAATTCAGGAGAAAATCCTCAAGTGTGCCTATCTCTGAGTTTGGCAAAAATTTAGTTTGTACAATGTTGCCAACAGGCTAATCTTTGGCGCTTTACATGATGTTATTTCAAGTATAAGATTCTTTAGAAAGCAATTTTGAAAAAGATAATCAGTGAGGAAAAAAAAAAAAAAAAGGAAGAGTTTTCATGGTCCGAGATGGTGATTATCAACATGTCAAGCAACAGGACAGAGGAAGGAATGGAGACAAGGCAAAGGACATATATGCATTGTTTTTAAGGACATTTCATCACAACATTTACGCTTAAGTACCAATGGCCAGAACTTAGAAAGCCATCTAAGAGCAAGATAAACTGGGAAATGCAGTCAATGTTGGATTGTGCTTAGCCAAAAATGAGGTTCTGGTACAATGGAAGAAGCAACAGATGGTAAGGAGCTGACACACTCTGCCTCTGTGGCCACCTATAGATTCATTCCTCCCATATGTGGAACACACACTGTCCCAATGCCAATGTCCCATCAAGTTTCAGCATCCAGCTCAGAATCCAGGATATCTGAGTGATACCGTGTTTTCCCGGTCTGATATTATATATTATATTACATTATATATTATATATTATATTATATTATATTATATTATATTATATTATTATATTATATCCAGTCTTATATTAAAATAAGACTGAGTCTTATTAATTTTTGCTCCAAAAGACGCATTAGAGCTGATGGTCCAGCTACGTCTTATTTTCGGGGAAACATAGTATGATGCACCCATCCTGAATATGATAAGTAATGGTCTGACAACTTACAAAATAAAATACAAATTATTTGCCCCAACACAGTATCCAACGATGAAGTAGAAATAGAGTTTCCCTTTAGGAAAAGGAGAAAACTAGAAGTACATAGCCATCACTGGTCCTTTGTAATTTTCAAAACTTCCTGGCCAAGTATTAGGAAGACTCCATTCTCTGGAAACAGAGTAATTTCCTTCAGTAGGTAATCTGGCAACACTGGTTTTGCTTTTGGGGGATAACTTCTTTGGCCCTCACTTCTCCCCTTGGAGAGCGCCTCTGTGCTATATCATACCCCATGATCACATGTAAAGTAGGCAGTAGGGTTTGCCCTTTGGGATAGCTGGACAGATTTCATAGCCTACCTCCTGCTGGTACAGTTTAGTGGGCCTGAGGATTGCATCAGCTATTGAACAATTATGGACTTTTGCAGTCCAGTCATGTTTGTTGAGATGGCGATATGCAATGGTCAGTATTTACAATTCCTTCAAAGAGTATTCACTTCCAGTTAGTTCCAAGTGCAAACAACTAGAATCCAAACTCTTATGTAGGCATGGATTTTAGCCTAACAAATCTGGCTTTTAATTATTAGACTCTAGTCCCAACCATTCCCTCTCTCTTCCATTGCCAGACTATGCAGTTGCTACCTTGGGGATATCTGAAAAAGAAGGTGTATTAGTCTGCTCAGACTTCCATAACCAAATAACACAGACTGGGTGTGTTGAACAACAGAAATTAATCTTCTCAAAGCACTGGAGTTTGGTAGTCCAAGATCAAGGTGCCAGTAGGGTTGGTTTCTGGTGAGGCCTCTATCTTCTTGGCTTGTTGACAGCCACCTTCTTACCCTGTCATCATGTGGCCTGTCCTCTGTGCACATGTGGAGAGAGAATTCTCAAGTCTCTTCCTTTCTTATAAAGCCACCAGTCCTATGAGATCACGGCCCCGCCCTTATGACCTCATTTAACCTCATTGCATCCTTCAAGGCCCTGTCTCCAAATACCGTCACATTAGGGGTTCGGGCTCCAACATATAAATTTGGAGAAGACAAAATTCAGTCCAAAACAGTAGGCTTGAGAGAAAAGACAGGACCTTTGAACTGATCTTTGCCACTAGTTTCCTGTCATAGTTGGCTTGGAAATTGCTTAATGCCCTGCGAAAGTCTCTGCCTTGCTTTGGGTTATAGAAGCAGTTGACTATTTTAACCCTGCAAGGCCTTAAATTACCAAACTATCAGTTTATATTCCAGCTAGAGGAAGAGATGGCTGAGTTTAGAAGAGCAATATTTCCATTACCTCTGCCTGCACTTTAGCCAACTCTATTCAAAGTGAGTATTTCACTTTAAGCCCTGTTGAAAGCAACAACAACAAAAAACAATTTTTAAAAGTTATTATTACCATTTTCCCTAAGGCTTTGAGGATAAGCAGGCAGATGAACTGCCTTGGAAGAGATCTTTAAGGATGGTGTTCCCAAATGTTTGCAGTGACATAACAGGAGTCACCAGCTTTCCAACCTGAAATGAGTTCTTGTTACCTGGCCACTTACACTAATCCAATATCACATGTTAAATGAATTATCCATTTCTGATAAGAAAATTTGAATTAGTGAAGATTAGATTAAGTGACAAGTGACAGAAAACCCAAAATAACAGTGGATTAAACAAAGTGACAGTTTATTTCTTTCTCATTTAAACTCCTCATGGATAGTCTGGGTCTGGCTAGGTATTTCATATGGTCCAGGTCCAGACTCCTATTTTATTGCCATGTTCTTGGTGTTCTAAATTTTGTTTATGGACATCTGGGGTACATCCCACCTCCTTATCACAATGAGCAGAAAGCAGATGATTACACTGTCTAGATAGACTCCTAGCAGCGAGCGTTCCAGATATAATAGTAGTTGTAACATTGAGATGTACTTGTGAGAGATTTGGAAGGTAGAAGAGAAGAAGAGATTATCTTACAACAGTGGATACAGTGTTGGTTCTCAAGCAATTCTCAAGACACGTGGGTATTAGCAGAATCCTTATTCTTAACACTACTCCCTAGTAATCTGAGGCAGCCAGTGTGCTGGCAGAGCGGGCAACAACAGTAGCAGTTGCCTGACCTCTGCCTCATAGATACAGTGATGTGAACTTAAAACTAATTCTCCTGTGGTGTTTTTCTAACTTCCATAACAGCTCTTCTGATTATTGTGTAAGCACTTCATTCACTATATTAGATCCTGTTCTGCTTTGGATCCTAGAGTGTTTTCTAGTTCCTGGCCTGAACACTGGTTGATAAACCTACTGTGCTGTTCTCACTCACATGTTTGAGGTTGAGGCTGACTAACCACATCTGTAATTCCATCTGAAGAAAAGAGGGAAAGGTCATAGCGGGCAAGTAGTTTCCTCCCAAGGGCATGATCTCGAAGTAGCACACGTCACTCCTCCACCACTCCATCAAATAGAGTCCCAGGGTCACATCAAGCTACAAAGCAGACCAGTGGAGTAGACACCACCAGTGCAAACGTACGATCAGCTAAAACTCAGGGAGTTTAACTGATGAAAGGAAGAAGTGAATTGGATATCGGGGGGCAATTAGCAAGCTCTACCACAGATCCCTTCAGTACATCACCTACTTTCAGCAACAAAGCAATCAGGTTTATATTAAGAAAAGGGAAGTTATGGAAAAGAGTGAAAAGGATTAGAGTCAAAACCAGACAATGTTTTGACAAATAAGTGTCACCATTTCAGTAGTAGCTAACTACAGAAACGGGAAAAGGTCATCTTGTCATACATTTAATTCTGTCCCTAAGACGTACGTAAGTTATTGAATTCCTTTCTTCTCATTCTGTTTAGTGAGATCTGCTGCAGCCTTCCTTACACATACAGATGGCATTCTGCAAAGCAGCACATTTCCGTTTTCTGCTTTGTTTTAGACTGGCTTCCTTTATGTCCCCAGAGCACTAATTCACCAAGGTCTTCGTTATTCGGGGCAGAAAATTCAGTTCCACAAATATTCAGATATCTTATTTTCTTAAAAGATTTTCATGATGACCCTTAGCCATAACCTTTATTATTTACTTTTTGTGGCCTGTCTTCAAATTATTATATTTGAAAAAGTCAGGCTCCAATTAGGAGACATTTCCTTTGATTCAGAGAAGGTGGTGGCATTTTCAAAGCTCTAAGCTTAGTGCCTTAAGGAGTTTGGACAGAGAGCAGCACTCAAATCCTATAATTATACTGTGTTTTGGAGCACGGAATATGACAGGTGTGCAAGCAGGACCAAGTAATGAGAGAGTTGGCAAAACCATTGAATTTTCTCTTAATTCACTGGTCAAAAGCTAATCATTGATAGTAATAACAATGGGTCTTTAGGAGAAAATCTGGCTCAAAGAAATTTTTCCAATCAAAATTTCAAGCACATTTTAATACACGAGCCGCAACGTTTTATCCAATCTTTAGGCATTCAATTCACTCAGAATATATCTCATATAATACCACCATTTTACCACAGAACAGATGATACTGTAGGAACTTAAAGACCATCTGTTCAGCAGCCCTCCTCAAGCATTTCACCTCTAGTGACTATTGTTCCATATACCTTGTCAAGCCTCCCAACAAATGGTGACTCAGCTTGTTATCTGTAAAACTGGAAAAATAGAACCTATTTCTAAGAGTCATCTTAAGGATTCATCTGTTAATGTTTGTAAAACCCTTGGAACAAGGCTTGGAAAATACTGACTACTAAATAACTGTGTGTTAAATCAAAACAAACTACTTAAGAGAAAGAACTCTGGGTCCAAGGGAATGGCACTTAGAATGGAGGTCCTGTGCCATTTCGAGAGCTCTCACAGGAGAACATCCTTTTCTGGGGCCCTCAATTTGTTTTCCTCTCTTCCTTATCAGCAGGGCAGGTTTTCTGCCCTTTTGATGTTCCATGCATCAGCCATGGCAGTAGCTATTTCTATTTCCCTAATACCAAAATTAAACTCTCAGACAAGCACACAAGATGATATCTACAAGGAGTATAAGTAGATGATGAGTTCTCAGAAGAATTTAGAAAACACTCTCAGAGCATTTTGAATAGATTTTTTTCAACCCATTCTCCAACCGTGACACTTTTCTCTTCAAGTCCATTCAGGGTAAATGCCGAAGTCCTTACTAGACCCTACACAATAAGGCCCCTTAATACTGCTCTGACTAACTAGCACCCCCTTGCCTGTCCTGCCCTCCCATCTCTCCCAGCCTACTAACATTGCCCCAACTATATTGGGTTCCTTCTGATGCTCCCACATGTCAGTTACACTCCCACCTCAAGACTCTTGCTTTGCCGTTCCCTCGCCTAAAACATTCCTGCTCCACACCCCCATACCTGCATGGCATACTCCCTTACCTTCTTTAGGTCTTTGCTTATAATGAGGCCTTTTCTGAGCACCCTATAAGAACCAGACTGCACAAACCCTCATCCCCAGTGCTTCTTGTACCACTTACCATACCACATTTTTTACTACAGCAATTATCATCAGACACACCATACATGTACTTGTTTATTTGTTCATTCTTCTCCTCACCATAGGATGTAAGCTCCACGAGGACAGGAACTCTGGTCTGTCTCTGGGGTATCCCATCCCCAGCAACTAAAACAATGCCTAGTACATTGTAGGTGTCCAATAATATTTGCTGAATGGATAAATAGATGTATAAATAACTATGTATTCATATACTGGGGGTGCCAAAAAAATGTATACAAGTGGACACTTCGGTCAATGTTGCGCAAACAGTAGTTCGCCATAATCAGAGGCATCTGGATGCTGATGGTAACCACTTTGAGCACCTCTTGTAATTGCAGAAGTCAAAAGTGACTTGTATTCATATTTTGTTGTTGGTATAAATCAAGTATTACAATTTTAATACAGTTTTCCTGTCTTAAAATGTGTATATATTTTTTGGCACCCTCTGTATATTTGGAAGATATATAGCAGACTATCTGGCTCATGTTTTCCTTCTACTAATCCTATTATATGCACAAAGCTGCCCAGTTTGGGTAGGGTCCTCCAATAGCAAATAACTGAACCAACAAAACTGGGTGAACACTATCCTTCGCAGCACTGACCTACTCACTGTGTCCATAATTTTCTCAGACTCCAATGTGCCCAAAACTCACCTTCAACCTCTCTCTTTTATGGAGAGTCTGATTCAATAAGCACTTCAAATCATTTAGATGCAGAAAGTCCCTGTACTGTACTTTGATAAATGTTATGCTCTATGTTTAAGACAAAGAAGAATGTCTAAAGAAAGAAAAAGAAAAAGAAAAAAGACATAACCTCTTTGGGGAGAAAAAAGTGCATTCATTTTATCTTTGTATTTTCAATTCTGTCATAGCATCTAGAAAAAGTATGCATTCAAATGTTTATATAAAAGATAATACAAAGTAAGTATTTAGAGCTGTGCTTGTCTAAAACAGTAGGCATACCTTGGGGATACTGTAGGTTCAGTTTCAGACCATGGCAATAAAGTAAATATAGTAATAAAGCAAGTCACACAAATGATTTGGTTTCCAAGTGTATATAAAAGTTATGCTTACACTATACTGTAGTCTATTAACCATTCAATAGCAGTATCTCTAAAAAAAACTATATTGTCTGTAGTCATAGTCACTAGTCACTTGTGACTATTTAAATTTAAATTAACTAAAATGAATAAAATTTGAAATTCAGTCCCTCAAGTGTACCAGTCACATTTTTAGTGCACAAACACCATGTATGAGTGGTGACCACTGTATTAGATAGCACAGGTATGGAATATTTCCATCATCATAGAAAGTTCTATTGGGCAGCAATGGGCTAAAAAGATAAGGTAACCAATTATTACCGCATAGCCTAGTGTAGACATACCGGGTGCCCATGCCATTCTCCAACCACTGCTTATGTGGGACTTTAGGCAGTTTATCACCTCATTGAGACTCAGTTTTCTGAATTGTTATGAGGATCATGTGGGATTTTCTATTTAAAATATTTAGTGTAGGGTCTCATACAAAATAAGTAATTAATACTGTGTTTTCCCAAAAATAAGACCTAGCCAGACCATCAGTTCTAATTCATTATTTGGAGCAAAAATTAATATAAGACCTGGTCGTATTTTACTATAATATAAGATCTGGTCTTTAATATAATATAATATAATGTAATGTAATGTGATATAATATAATAATATAATATAATAAATACGGGGTCTTATATTAACTTTTGCTCCAAAAGACGCGTTAGAGCTGATGGTCCGGCTCAGTCTTATTTTCAGGGAAACAGGGTATTTACTACTATTATTATTGTTATTATTACTAATAAGAATTAAAACAGCCAGGGAAGGCTTTATAGTATAAATGGGACTTAAACTAGGCTTTGAAGTCCATGAAAGATTTAATTAGTTGGATGTAAAATGCACAGTGCAAAGGCAGTTAGATCAGAGGCCAGATTACAGGACAAAGAATCTTCGATGGATCATGGTAAGCAGTTGCCAATCATCACATTCCTTCTACAGAGTGACTCACTTTTCTTCTGAAATAGAGTCAGACATTGAGGAAAAAGTTAAACTTCTCTCTAGCAAATTGGAGAGGACAATGGAAAAGAAAATAAGCAGATTAGGTGATGGAAGTCTTGTTATAAACATATTGGACAACTGATATTTCCATCCGCCAAAATAGAACTACTTATTGAGTTATAGATGACTGGAGATTCAGAAAAAAAAAAAAGATGGCAGTGACTATCCAATACATTGTCATGTATGCAGCATCCAGAAACCTGGCAGGAAACACTTTTGTTCAGCTACTCTTAGTCGTCAAATCAGTAAAATCTGGTCCGAGTCCCAATAAACATCAGGTAGTACAGAGCACCGGTGTATAATGCCCTCCAAAGGATGAGTACAGAAACTCAACTGTCTTTAAGTGAGTCTGAGAAAGACCCATTCTATTTATTCAGCAACTATTCATTGAGTGCTATTATGCTCCCATTAGTGTTCTAGGTGTGCAGGGTAATAAACCAGTGGGGGGAAAAAAAAAATCCTCTGTCCTCACTGAGCCTACATTTTAGCAATTCTACTTTTAATGAAGTTATAATTATCAAAGAATAATTAGCTTAAGATTTGTATGGCACCACAAAAGACCCGGGAATAGCCAAAGCAATCCTAAGAAAAAAAGAACAAAGCTGTAAATATCACATTCCCTCACTGCACATTATACTACAAAGAAACGAAAATGAAAATGGCCTGGGAAGAAAAACAGACACACAGACCAATGGAACAGAATTGAGAGCCCAGAAATAAATAATTAAATAATCAAATAAATAAATAAATAAATAAATAATTAAACACACACATATATATATATATATATATATATATATATATACATATATATATACACACACACACACACACATACACACACACACACACACACACACATATAAAAGAGTTTGATACAGCTAACACCCCACCATCAATCCTTTCTCCCCAGAAGTAATCACTACCCTAACATTTGTGCTATCATTCCCATGCATATTGTTATATTTTTACCACAAATGGACATGTGATATTTTAAAATATTTTGTGTATTTTTAAATGTTTTCATAAATATAATCACATTCATATGTATCATTTTACTACTTGCTTTTCTCAGTCAGACTTACCCTTCCGACATTTATCTACACTGATACCTGTGATAATGCATTTCTTTTATATTAGACTGCCATTGTCCTGCCTTCAGTGATTTCTGGATTTCCTGATTTTATTCATTTAATAGACTTTATTAAGTAAATTGCCAATCACTAAGAGGCCACTTAATCTCTGGGGACAGTAATGTGTAGTTTGTAAAAGCACCATCTCTAATAGCAGCGAGACATTTTTGCTTACCCAGTTTGAAAAAGGTTACTTTCTGGGTCCACCTGACTTGCTTGTAGGTATGAAATCTCTTTCAGTGGCTATATTTCATTAATAACAGCCAATTCTGTTTGAATTACTGCAGTAAAAGTGTCCTTCCCTGTGAGCTAGAATTTGGATGCTAGTCTTTCAATTTGTGATAGTTGCATGTGAATTGGAAAATGAAGTCATGAAGGTCAACGGCAGAATTCTTAAATAAAAGAAAACAGCAGTGCCGGAAGCAGGATAAAAGAAAAAAAAATAAGATTAAGAGAAAATTGCCTAGAAAAAAAGTGACCCGGCTACCCACTCTGATTGGGGTTCAGCATTCAAATAATGCTCATTTTGCCCTGGATCTTTTCCCTTATCTAAAACTGAGGTATCATTCTAGTTTGCCCAGGACTCCCTTGTCCTTTACCACTTCAATCAACTGATCAAAAACTTCCGGCAAGTTATTCAGTCCTCTTCTATTTGAACTTCATAAAACTTCTTGCACCTGTCATTTGTGTTTCATATTTGTGCAAGAAGTACAGGCCAAACTAACATTGGCTTCACTTTGCAATGAGGTTTGTTTAATAGGTTTTTTCTTTATGTTATTATTTTTTAATAAAATAAATGACATTCTCCATTGAATTTTTAAATTCTATCTTGCTTGAACATGGGGATGGTTGAGATGAACAAGGGAATTCCTTTTGAGTAATATGGTCTCATTCCAGAAGTTATATTGTCAGTAACCAAACATACACATCCATGAACAGGAAAACCAAAATTAAGTAAATCATTAATTGGGGTACCATTTTTATTTCACTTGCAAGATTGAAAATTAATGATTATTAGCATACTAAAGACTTTTGACTGCCCTGAAAACTTTATTCCATAAAATTACTGACTTAAGCACAGAGTGTGCACATTTATTTGAAATTCAAAAACATATTTTACCAAGTCAACAGTGTGTTTCCTCAAAAATAAGACCTAGCTGGACAATCAGCTCTAATGCATCTTTTGGAGCGAAAATTAATATAAGACCCGGTCTTATTTTACTATAATATAAGACCGGGTCCTATATAATTAATATAATAATATAATATAATTAATATAATATAATAATATAATATAATACCGGGTCTTATATTAATTTTTGCTCCAAAAGATGCATTAGAGCTAATTGTCTAGCTAGGTTTCATTTTCAGGGAAACAGAGTATCTTAATGGTTTACAACGTTTTTGCAAACCACAATACCATTGGATCCTTAAAACTATCAGATGACCTAAGTGGAAAAGATACTCTTACTGATTTATGTGAATAAATTGATATTGACAAAACCATGAGATTGCAGATCACAGAGCAAGTAATTGGGAGAAATAGCATTGAAACCTTGGGCTGCTAACACCTGATAAACAATGCAAAAATTTTTTTCAAGATTTTTCATATCATTTGTTTTTCCATCTGTGTTAGTTTGCTAGAATTGCCATATCACAGTACCACAGACTGAGTGGCTTAAACAACAAAAATTTATTGTCTCATTGTTCTGAAGGCTAGAAGGCCAAATTCAAGGTGTTGGCAGGGTTAGTTTCTTCTGAGGTGTCTCTCTTTGGTTTATAAATGGTTGTCTTCTCCCCATGTCTTCACATGGTTTGCCCTTTGTGTATGTCCATGTCCTAATTTCCTCTTCTTATAAGGACACCAGTCTTTTGGGATTAAGGCCCACCCTAATGACCTCATTTTAACTAATTATCTCTTTAAAGATCCTACCTGCAAATATAGCCACGTTCTAAGGTTCAGAGGGTTAGGACTTCAAATTACGAATTTTGAGAGGACACAATTCAGCCCATAATATAACATCATTATTGCCAAATTTTAACATTAAGATACATACCATAAATTTCTGTCATCTTAACATAATATTGCTTCCACTTTTCAAACTTTTTTCAGTCCCTGTCCATTTGCTGGCATATTTTACAACTTATACGCAGTGTTGTTTTTCGTTTTTTGTTTGTTTGTTTGTTTGTTTTTACTAAATAGTCCATGAGGGAAGGACTGTTTGTTTGTTTGTTTTTACTAAATATTCCATGAGGGAAGGACTGTTATTCAGTTTTTCCAGCTGTATGCACAACATCTAGCAATTTTCCAGTTCAATTTGGTGAGTTGAATTGAATCGAAATCAGTTGAGTTGATACATATACGTTCATATATCAATATTCCAATTTAGATTTTTCCAAATAGTACCCTAAAAAAACTAAGAAATACTAACTCACATCCTGTAGATACTCCATAAATACTGTTTAAATAAGTGAATGAATGAATGAATGAATGAATTCTCATATAAGTGAGTAGATGCTTTGGTTGCTATCAAAAGCATTATACTTGTGCATGTTTTTGAAGTTTCTACTAATTGTTATTCAGCAAGCTCCTTAATAAGACAAATGTTTCCCCATATAAGTGATGGTTGTTATTTTTTTCCTCTAGCTAGACTCCAACAATTCAAAAACATCTGATTATCAGGTAAGCTTGTCTTACAGAACCAGCTATAAGCAAATCATTTTTCTAACCAATTCATTCACATTTACAAAGGAAATATTATCTCTCTTAGGGAAGCAATAAAACCAGCAGACAGTGCAACAGAAGCAGGAGATGTTCTTCAGAAATAATATGTAGTGTCTGATCAAGTGGTATCACCAAACATAGACAGATGAAATTGATTAATTTTAATACTACATCACAGCAGTATGGTCACTGCAGCCTTCCCATGAATATTGCTCTTTTCCAGATTTCTCAATTATCCACATTAACTCAGTTTTAAGAGATAAACACCAGCCTTTTCTTTTTTGTTTAAACTGAGTTTATGCTTTTAATGCTAAAAAGTTAACATGTAAAGATTAAGAAGAAATGTAAAGTCACAATTTTAGGTACTGGGAAGAGTGCTAGTTCATTTCCATAAATCATGTTATTTAACTCTCACTGTAAATCTTCAAAATGGATATTATTTTGCTGTTAAACATATAGGGGAATTAAAGCTATAAACATAGTAAGTCTGCACATCTGGTTATTTGAACCAAGGTTGTTACCCTCCAGAGTCCATGGTCTTTCAAAAACTATGGGCTGGATCCACTTTTTATGGTATATTCTTGATCAGCCTATGGTCCACGTAAGAACTCTGTGTTTTCTCATTTCCGGAATCACAAGTTCTAACCCTGACCTAGACCATGAAAATGGGGAGGTTCTCTTTGTGGTCAGCATTCTCCACTAAAGAGGCCTGATTCCTAGGATCCAGATAAAAGCATCAGGAACTAGTCCTAAAAGAGTCCAGGACCCACATACACATATCCAACATGAACTGTGTTCCAGTATCGGGCAAGACTGAAACTGGCTGCTCAGCAACAAGTTCCCTCTCCCCTTCTCTCATTTCCCTCCTCTCTATCCCTTGTTTGTCAATCACTGAAGACTGAAATTCACTTTAACTGGATTTTATATATTGTTGAGGAAAACAGAAGACAAAGCCCTTAAAATTTGATTTACCTGGATTTTCATGCATAACATTTTGGGGTCACAAATCCTTTTGAGAACATGGAGAACTATTAATTTTCTCCCTGCAAAAGTACACATTCACAAATATAAACTCCAAATATAATTTCATTGAGAAAGCTAAAATGATTCCTTTTTGCCTCAGATTGACTTTCCGTGAGTTGTTTTTTTGTTAGTTTTGTACAATTTTTTACTCCCCAAAGCACATCTAGTTTATAAATATCTATGGGCTATGTTTTGATGATGCTTAGCATCACTATGGAGCTTAGACATCAAAAAAACAAGGAGATTAAGCTTGGAGTGACATTACACATAGTTAAAGAACTGTCCAGATGATTCAGGACTTTAGAACTCAATAAGTAAGCTCACTTAGGGAGATATTTTGCTGATACATCATTAGGAAATTCTGGGCTTCCTTGAGGGAAGTGAAGTTCTTTCATAGAAAAAAAGTCCCCCCAAAAAAACAAATGCATGTGTCTCATCCTATGTCTCAGTACTTAATACTCATGTGAAAAGCAATGTCAAAATACTGTTTCATTTGAAATGATCACTTTCAACTGGGTTTATATGGCGCTGCATAGAAAATCTAAGTTTCTAGATTCTAGGTAAATATAATGAACAAAAACGTGTTTATATATTATAAACAGCACAAAGATAATGCTAAAGTTCAATATTCCTTATAATGAAATTATACCTTAAGTTTTAGGAGTATGGAAACATTCACCAATAATACTATAATCAAGAAAGTGGTTGCTTCACTTTTGTAATAAATTGTTTAAAAAACAAAGTCTCCACTCAAAAAAAAGGAGCATCCAATATCTAAAATTAACTCCAAAGACATGAAAATACAATTCTTAGAAGAGATAAACCACTATTTCTACATTTCAACATGAAATTTAATTCAAGATAATTTATTCTTAGAGGAACAGATAATTCTCTAGTCAAAGTAACTGTTTCTGTTAAGGTGGAATGTTTCTTGAAAACATTACAGGAGAGATGCATTGGGAATTTAAGCTCTATACAACAACTCACATGATTATTTGTGAATGCAGATCCTTACAAGGAGTTTCTAACCGCTTTTTGCAGTGCAGCTCTCTTTTGAAAGAGTCACTAGAGATAACGAAAGAAATTGTTCTAAGTAGGATTACACTCAGTATGAATTACACATAAAAAAAGACTACCTTCAGTGAGCTTCATTATAAAAGAACCAAAAGACACGTCAAAGCAATGGATCACTTGGAAAGAAATGTCACCATATACCGATTTGCTACTTGTAGAATCGATTTCTCCAGACCTTGGAGAACCTTGTGCTGTCTGTCAGACTTCATTCATGTCAGTTCATTCTGACTGGGTATTAGAGGGAAATGTGGGTTTTTTCATTTCCCTGGGGAAAAAACAGTGTGATTAAAATATGCATCTTTGTTTTTTAAAAAGAGCTTATTATTCTATGGAGCCAGAGCAGTGTATTGCTTTAGACGATAGGCTTTTGTTTCAGACAGCCCTGAGTTGGAGATGCTGCTCTGTCCTTGAAAAGTCCACTGGAATCCAAGCGCCTCAGATAAGGACCTTTTCTGTCTTGTTCATTGTATATCCCTAGCACCCAGAACCACACCTGGCCCAGAAAATAACTGCTGAATACTGGAAGAATTTAACATTGCTAAGTATCAGTTTTCTCAAGTGTAAAATAAACCTGCTTCAAAGAGGGATAGTAAGGAAGAAATGTGATAAAATGTGAAATGTGTCTGACCAAAATAAGCACTCCCTAATTGTTTGCTAATATTGTCATTTAAGTGAAAACCAAGTCAAGTTTCTCATATATACACTGACGTACATAGTCTCTGTCTCATAAATTTAAGACCTCATAGAGTTTGTATCATTTTTCCTCCAATTTCCTATTATCATTTTTAAGAAAGTTCCACATAGTCTATTCCAGCTATTCACAAATGAGTCCTGGTCTCTCTACCTATGACTTTTCTCCTCTTTAAAACCAGATTTCTCACAGTCTTAAGGATATTGCTAGTGAGTAGTAAACAGCCACATCTCTCCACAAAACAAAAATGTCTAGTATATATATGTGTGTGTCTCTCTGTACGTGTGTGTATTTGCTTATTATTTTTTTTAAATTAAAAGTCTCTGCTCCTAAATTTAGCTATAGTAGGTTCTTCAGTTTTACAATGCAATGCTTATATGTTTCCCTTTGCTAAATAAACGTCATGGCCTTCACAGGTGGTATTATATCAACTAAGTTTCATAGAATATTTTCTGTAGTAGTTTTTATTTGCAGATCTGGTTTTACAAATAGAAAGTAAATTCCTTGAAGTAAGAGAATATATAAATAATTATTTTTCTAGGTACCAACGGTAGTTTCTACTCTAATAAAATGTTCTCCCTGCCCCCTCTCACCACAATCAAGCCATAGAGGACAGAATGCAAGGCCCGAGATCCTCCATTTGTAGAAATGACTCATGATCGATCAAAGTGATCTGGGTACAAGTCCTCAGAGAAGCAGAAATGGAATGGAATTGTAACTATGCCCAAGTAGAATTACATGTTAATCTCTCTGAAGAAAAAAAAAAGAAAGCGATAAACAAAGGAAAATTGTCAAGATGGCCTCTCTAAGAGAAGATTCAGCATCTGAAGATCAGAGTATATTCAGGGTCCAGTGGCCCCAAAGCATAGAGCATATCAACCTATCTACCGATTGGAGAATCAAGCCCAAAGATCACTCATTCCCCTCTCTTTGGTCCTATCCCAGGCTCACTGGGCAACCTTCTGATCATAATTTGCACTTATGAGAAGATGTGCCACAGGGAGAAAATGTATTGATCCACACACATGATTTTTGGATCCTTTCAAGGCATGCAGTTCTCAGTGTAAATTAATAGATGGGCTTTCTGGGTTTTATTCATCAATCTCCATTAGTTTGTTCTGTGTGAATCTGTCCCCTGAGGCAAATTTGTTCCTGATCTGTTGATAAATGATATTTTTAAGCCTGTCAGGCCAGGGCCAGACTCAGAAACAAGTAAATTCTCTAAGGTAACCTGACCTAAGCGCATGCTTTCCCATTTGAGGAAGTAATGGCCCTCGTCGTTTTATGTCCAATCTGTTATGTGTTCTGTCTTCCATCTTTATAGCTTCACTAAGGCTATATCACTATACATGCTTTTGGGTGCACAGCTTCCCAAGAAGTGTGATAAAGCCCAGCTTTACAGTATACAGATTGCAGATGCTGATACTCTCAGGAGGGACAGCAGTGGGCTAGAATGCTCTCGCCAGTTGCCACCCGTCACATGCTGCCTCCTCCATTTATCCTAGAATGACACGTTGTTATTAGTATTGTTTTCTAGGAGATGAAAAATATGGCAAAGCACTTACTCAACGTACTCCACTGCTCATTCACTTAATAGGTCCATTATTTTCATCACCAAATAAATGTATCATGACCTTATATTCTTCTCAAAAGTTTTCTCTTTTCTACCTACTCATTGTTATCTTTTCCCAAAACATAGCCACGCCTCTCATTCTTGTCAGGCCGTATCATCATATGTTCCTCTTCTCTCTAACTCTCATTCTCAGGTCAAACCAACTTGTAACTATTAACTATGCCACTCTACTTCTGGGACTATAACTATGAGAAGCTTTTCTTAAAGAGACTAAACCAGAAGCAAATGTATAGCATAAGTAGCCAGTTTGATTGCCAGTTGTATTCCAACACCCATTCTCCTATTCTTATATAGTAATAGAAATTTATGTGGGCACATTTTATCTATCCAAAGAAAAGATCACATCTCCCAATCTCCTTTGCAGTTAGAGCTGGCCATTTGGAGTGTGAGTTGAGATAATACTTTACTTACTGAAAATTAAGCATGCCCTAGAGGATATCATTCTCCCCCAGAACCTTGCAAGAATTCAAATATTTTCAAAATACAAGTTTTGCCTTCCAAATATAAACCACACTTTTCAATAGAAAACTGGTAAATATACTTTTCTCCACCTCATTACAATCTTTAAGTTGTTTGTCATAGTTTGGCTACAAGAGCACTTGACCTACATTATCTCCTCTTAATGCACAGAAATGTTTTACAGTGAATGGTATCAAGTATTGTGAAAGGTCTGAAATTTCACCCTTCTTCCAAATTAACAGCCTGATACAGCTTCATAGATGCTGGCAGAAGACATGAGACTCCTGGGTCAGAGACAAAAAACTTTATTACTTACGATACAGCAAGCAACATGAACTTCATCTTCACATCAGTTCTCCTACCCCCAAGTACCTTAAGGGCAATGTGTAGGGGCTCAGGTCTCCATTGTATACACAATAGGCTTGTGTCATCAAATTTAATGAACCTTTTGTAATGAACTAGAAGCAAACCTGCCCTTTGCTCCGGAGGGAAATATTATCTTTATTATAGGGACAGGAAACACATTTCCCCTTTGCCAGAGAAGGATACATTATCTCTCTATCTTCTCAGGTTGTTTGTTATGCAAACATCCTTCAAAATAATTTGGGGGAAAATAAAGGGGCAGTAGGTGCCTCGGCTCCCAACAGTTACAGATCCATGGAGAATTATCTCCTTAAAAAATGAGAATGGTCAGATTTTAGCATACACAGGCTCGATAAAGAAAGAGATGAAAACATCAGATGAAGCAACTTTTATTCCTTTCCACCTCCCCACCAATCCCCTGCTAATGGCCGAAGAAAAGAGCAAGGGCAGTATTAATGATGTTTAAGGAAAAACCAAACTGTTCACCCAGCCAAAGTGGACAGGAACATCGAGTAATTATCCAGTGAATTCAGGTTAAAGAGTCAGTTAATTGGTGCTCTGAGAGGTCAGCTCCAGTTCATCATGTAGGTAACTCTGTCCCTTATGCCTCACTCTCCGCCAAACCAGGGGACAAGGATTTAAAAGTGGTGCTAGGAATCAGAGGGTCTGTCAGACACCTGAATAGAGCAGGCTGATGAAAGATGTAGTTAGGTAACCAATGGGAACACCCAGAGGAAAAAACATTTCCAAAGGTGGTTCCGATGTCTTTCCTTTCTGGGGTGACTGTTTTCTTTTTGTTGCTCTTCTGCCTCTCTCCTCCTCCACATTACTCCCTTACTCAACTTTATGTAACCCACAAGCTGATAGCATTTACTATCCGACCAGTATGGTTTGAAGCGATATGTGTGTGTGTTTACATATATATATATATATATATATATATATAGATATATATATATAGATATCTATATATATATATATCTATATATATATATATATATTTATATATATTCGTGTACTCATTTAACCCAATAAGGTGGATTCTAGCTAGCATCATCCTCCTTTTACAGAAGAGGAAACTAAGGCATTAAAAAATTAAGCATCTTCTCCAAAGTCACACAGCTAGCAAACTGCATGGCCAGGATTTGAATGTAGGATTTGACTCCAAAGTCCATACTCGCCATCAGTTCCTCTCACCTCTCAATGTCAGCACTCTGTTGTACGATTTCCATAGTCTTCTCCATGCCAAAAGAATAATACATAAAGGCATAGCCACATGTGTAGGGATTTTTGGTCGGTGTTTGTTTCCTAAAATTGGAACAATTATACACTTTTCCTTACATTTTCTTGCCCTTCTCACTTGAAAATCTTCCAAAGTTAACTAACAAAGATCCAATGTACACTTTTTAATGAAAGACAGTATTTCTTTGCAAGCATGTACCATAATCTATTCAACCATTACTTTATTTGTGGATATTCACCTTGTTTCCAGCTTGTTCCTACTACAAATGTTCCAGCAGTAAACTCTTTCTACATAAATCGTTATGGACCTATGCTTCTATTTATATGGGCTCAATTCCCAGGAATAGGTCTGCTGATTAAAGGGTATGTGTATCTGTATACTTAGTAGACGATGCAAGATTGCATTCTGAGTCACATTTTACCAACAAAGTATAAAAACACCCTGCCTTCACATCCCCATCAGAATAGATGCAATTGCTTTTAAATAGCACCAATCTGATGGGTATGATTTCTCACTACAAGTTGCATTTCCCAAGTAGTAAGCTTTAGATTCTTAACAAATGTGATCACCCATTGGAATCTGTTTTTCTGTCAATTACAGAGTCAAATCTTTTTGCATACTTTTATTAAGTCTGTTTATAAATTGAGTCTAAATTGTTAAACTGCACACTTTTAATAGAGTTTTTTTTAACAGGGTTGTTTTTTAAAATAACGTTGTTTTAGTAAATAGCTCTATTTATTATTTAAGAGCTCTGTTTATTACAGATATTTGTCCATTTTCTGTCATTCACATTTCAATTTTTTTCCAAAATCTATCATTTCTATTGAATTTATTTATGTAAATTTTTATACAAAGGGTTTTAATTTATAAATATTTGAATATATTTCTCTTTTCTTTTATAGATGCCGCGTATCCTCTCTCTAATAAGAGCTCTCCAATCTCTAATTTTTACATAAGTAATCTACATTTTCTTATGATATTTTCAATATTTCAATTTAAGTTTTAATCTATTTGAAGTTTCTCTGTATACATGATCTGAGGTAAGCTTATTTGAAATAAGTTTAGACTTATTTTCTTCTAAATAGAAAGCCAATTGTGCCAGAACCTTTTGTTAATAAAACCATGCTTTTCCTACTGCATTAAATCTTTACCACATACCAAATTCTCCTATTTGGTGGGATATATTCTGGACCCTATTCTACTTTGTTTGTCTATTTGTATTTTTCTGTGCCAAATAACACTGCAATCACCAATTATTTACAGACAAAATGAGGGGGAAAAGAAATGAGTAGCAATTTGTGCCAACTGTAAAAATAAAGAAATAGAAAAAAAGAAAATAGAGTAGCATAAATAATAAATAAAATCAGATAGAATTATATTCACTGTTTGTCTAAATATGAGCCTTTTCTGTCTTTCAAGCTTTGTTGCTATTGTCTCCAGTGTGGCTAGCACCAGTTATCACATCACCTAGAGAACAACACTAAAGTAATTAACTGGTTTATATCAGTAATATTAGAGAGTGCTTTTATAAGAACATGGTTTCCTGTTTTACATAAATATCAGAGCTAATTTAATGTAATTTTGGAAAATCAATGTCAAGGTAAAGCAAAACACTTGTTTTTTTTTAGACTGAAGATACTACACCAATGTCATTATTTCTATAATATGCCCTAAAATTTTTGTGGTTGACATGTTATCTGAAGAATATTGATAGGCAACTATCAAAATCAACTAAAGGAGAGCTGGCAAGATTTTTCTGATGACATTATTTAATCTGAGAAATACTGAAAATCAATATGTGAAAATCAAATAAACAGCAGCTACTCAGGGTACCATTTTGGCTTTGCTATCTTAGCAGCAGCTATAACAAAGAGATGGATGAGTTTCACCCAATTAGAAAAAGGATTTAGCCATTAACATTTTTACTCTCTTGCTATTTTGGTATCTGTGGGATAGCTTACATTCTATTTCTGGTGGTCTTTTTGGATGTGTGAAATACTGTGGTATATGAAGGATTTTTTCATCCTTGCAGATTTGGGGTGGTTGTGTTGACACTACCACCCCAAGTCCGCAAGGATGAAAAAAAATGCTATTATTTTAGCAGTGCTACTTTGGGAACAGTACTTTGTTTAAGGTGAAGTTAAACAGACAACAATTAAAATAATACTTACAGAATTCAGGTATATTTAGCTCACCTATACTCACCCTATGACATCTTGGTAATGTCAGCTTTATTTAAGAAAAATTTTCAGGAAGCTCAGTTTCTCAAGAATATGTACCCTTATTTTGTAAAATGGTTCATTCACAATATGGACAAAAGTAAAATAATAGGCATTGCTGTCATTCCTCAGCATCCAGTCCTGATTTCAGTTGGAGATTAAATCGCCTGATGTCTTCACTTTAATAATTGCTGAGGCTGACTTTTATGTGGCTATCATGAAGAATGCTTCAAGCTTTCAAGGGAATGTCATTTAAAAGACAGAAAATTAGATGCCAATATGCCTAAGCAACTGCTAATAATTAATTAAAATGAATTTCAATTAGTGAGTCTTTAACATCCCACTCCTTTCCTAAAAATGTTAATAAGATAATCAATGCGCATTATTTGGGGCATTATAGTATTAATACATCTACAAGTAATGATCAACATTATATGCTTCTTAGTCTATGTTTAGTTTTTTTAAAAAAAATATAATCAAAAGCATCTACTTCATGCAGAGGAGATGCTATACTTCTATTACCCTAATGGTGTGAAAATGTAATGATGTTTTCCTACAAAGGAAAACCTCTTTTCTTTGATGTTTGAGCTTGGCTTCCATTACCACGGCCTCAGTAAGCTGAGAAGAAAATACACATTATCCACACTATCAAAGATGCCACGACTGCACTGCTGACAAGCATATACTTAATTGCAGGATTTATAATGATGTCTCTGCTTTTGATTTTCCTGGTGACAACTCTTTACTAAAACAATACATGCAGTACTACCTAAAAACAGCAGATGCAATGTTCTATTGCTTCATAGAGGTATCCACACAGAAACTGAAGTAGAAATCATAAAGATGCTCAGTCTAAGTGATGAATCACTGTACTCTGTCATTTTTGTGGGTTTACTTCATGCTGAAACATTCAATTTGACATAAACATCTCAATCCCATATGCATAAAGATAACACTCCCATTATTATGACAAACACAAATTAAACAGAGTCTAAATGATTACAGACTAAATGTGTAAGATAGTCTCGTAGATGTTTACTTTTAAAATCCAATTCAAATGTGGTATTCCAAATTAAAAAGTAGTCTGTGAAAATCACTGTCTTAAACATTGAAAGAGAAAGAGAGAAAGAGAGGCAGATAAAATAGAGAGCGAGAGAGAGGCGGGGGATAGATAAATCAATCATGGCTTTAAAAAAGCAACAACTTATTTGCAAGATTTTTGTGAGGACTAAGTTAGATACCGCATTTCAAAGTATCTAGTTCAGTAAAATATTGTATTATTTATCAGTTTCAGAGTAAACAAATATAAAAGTGAAGACCTATAGGTTTTTAGGAAGTGGGTGGGAAAAATACAAGCAGGACAGAGAAAGAGAAAGAGAGAGAATGAGGGAAAGAGATAAAGAGCTAAATGTAGGACAAGAAGACAGTTGGGGCAATGGGTTCCTGCTTCAGTGGAAGCCATCTGAGCTTCTTCAAACAGGAATGTTTGCACCCAGGGAGGTCTTAGCATTTGCAACAGTGATGCTTTCCTGCGAGGGGCATCTGACAGTGATCAAAACAGAGGTTTTTTTGTCAAAGAAGTTAAATAAGCCTCCACAGGAGCTCAGGTAGATGGATATACTGAGTGTGCCAGTGCATATTAGAATTCTGTGCATCCTAAATGAATTCTGGCTATAGAAACCCACATTACATGAATTCTGACTGGGGTGGTGGGCAGCAATAGAGAAATTTCATCTGCTCTCTCAGGCTGATACGTATATTGAAGGTAATGTTGGCCTGATATGAGAGTTTGAGCTATCCTGCTGAGGACCCAGTCGATAAGAACAGTCAAATGTTCTGGACTATTCTTCTCTTGTGCAGACATAAACCTCTCAGAATCATTTAAATTCTCTAAGACTTCTGAAAATAAAGCCACTCCATTAACTGGAGCAGCTGTTGTCCAAACAGACGTGCCAGTTACATCATGATCCAAATCTATTCCTATTAGTACTTATTAAGATATTTAAGACATTACTAGCATATATGGCTATAAGGAATAAAGTTCTGATATGCACCAGAGAAGTGTAATTTAAGCAGCACACAGAATTAAATGACCCTTCAACTTTTACATTGCTAGCATCCCAGACCTAAAAAATAGCTCAAAGTTCACATTGGCTAGCCTACAGATATCTATCTCTTTATTTGTAGATATCAGTGATGGCCAATTAACTGGCAACTTTTTCCCAAGTACTAAACATCAAGCAAAGGGTCTAAAAATATGGGTTTATGGATATCTGGACATATGGCAAAGCAGTAGGAGAATTTTACCACATGGTGTCTTCATAACCTAGTCTACATTGAGAGTCAGTGGTAGTATTCAAATGACTTATCCACAAAATCAGGGTATTACTCTTATGCTGCAAAATACATACATAATCCACTGTTTCTTCCATTATCTAAAAGAAGTGAAAAACATGCATAATGATGTGAGATGTATGTTGTTGAAGATCTGGACGTCAGAAAGTTCCTAGAATCCAGTGGTTTTCAATAAACAGAAAAAGACTAGAGCAAGAAGAAAAAGGTAGCTACAATGAATAGAATGAAAGGTTTCCATCCATAAAGAAGTGTAACCAAGAATACTATGCAGTGAAGAAAGTAAATACTTAGGATACTGGCTAGAGGCAGCAGAGAAATAGGTACTTTCTAGAGGGTAACACGTGAGTGTATTTAGCAGGGTTCTGTGATCCCAGCAAAGCTTCAAAGCCCGGTTTTAATGATTTTCTTTGTGTTATCATACTCATTGAAAAATATTAAAACTGAACCTGCAAACTTTCATTTTCTATTATTTTTGACACGCATTTATATTTTTATTCATATTCCCAATTTTCCTGTCCTCCCGTATAGTATGGGAATAATAGAGGTTATTGAGAGCTGTGGGGTAAGTCAGATTTAAATTATTAACTCACTTTCTAACTCTAATCACATTACTTTCCTTACATTTAGTATTTCCTTTACACTGTTTTTGTCTTGTGCTTTTGACTTCATTCACTCACTCACTCAAGTAGTTAGTTACTGAAGCCCAGCAACTGTGATACCTACTAGAGAATTTCTATGTCTTGACACATATAGATTTTTGTTCCTTTTAAACAAAGACCACATGTTAGATTTGTTTAGAACTCATTCATACAGTGCTCAACTTATAACAAATGTATAAAACCCCTTAATGAGTAAGCTTTCTCTTCTGCCATTTTTGACTTAAACAACATTAAAATATAATGCAATATAATATGGGCTAAATATAATGACTGTTTTATCTAACTTTATTTTCTTAAATAGGCAAATTCAGAGTTAGTGACCATATTAAAGATCCCAGATGGATCCAAACAATTTACTAGACAAAAACAATTCTGGTATTTCAGAAAGCTATGAAAAGTCACAAGTAAAATATTCTTCCTGTCACCATTTATTAAATTATGGCCACTGTTGATAGATTGCTAATGTTATCATTTAAAATATTAACCAATTTTCAAATTATCCTTAAAGGGCCATTTATATACAGACTCTGAATCAAATACAAAGTTAAATAAACATTAGCAACAAAGCTGAACTGCATATAAACAAAATTTAAAATATGATATACAATATTAATTCAATGGTCCAACGAAAGCAAGTCTGAGAGGCTTAAATGGCTGGGACTTCTAGAGGCGTTGTGAAAGAGGAGAAATCAGAAGTGAAAACATTTTTGTAGTTGATGGGTATTCACAACACTTTTCCATTTCATCTATATTAAGATGATCATTTATAGAATATAGTTTAAGAGATAAGATTATTGATAGCAAATCTTTAAACTTTATATGTTTATTTCAAAAATAGGTGTGATTTGCCAAACTTTGGTCATCATTTAGGACCACTTAGTACCCAAAATGATTTTAAAGCAGGAAGGTCCCCATTGATTATTTAAATGCCATGGTCCAATAGGACCTTGAAAGAGCAAAGTTGTAGCAAGGATCAGGTCTCAGAATTGACGAGGACAAGCATCTACTTAAAAATTAAGAAGCCAATAATGTGTTTCTCAAAGTTTGTAAATTACTTTCTAATTACTGTACCAGAGTAGTTGCCTCTATCTTTACTGCTGATGAAACCTGATCCCTCATTCCTAGAAGAAAAGTACTTACGATGCATAATGTTGTCACATAACTATTCCGTAAGAATATATTATGAACAATGTACTGAACCAGACACTGTGAGAGACACAAATATCTATAAAATACAGACCTCTCAAGAGTTAACAATATAGAGGAGGCTGTGAGACAAATTTCTGGAAGGCAAATCTACAATTTAGTCAAACAAGAAGTACAAGTGACAATCATAGAAAAATCCTTAGATAATCTATCCAGGATTTTCAACCAACAATGAAATTCAGGATTCATGAACTGAACTTTTCTGGGACCTATTACTTAGATCACTTATATATTCAAGTCATATTTTCTTGTAATGCAGCCATTTTTTGACTAGGTAAATTAGGAAACTTGAAAAAAAATGATAAATTAAAATTAGATGAAAGAAAAGACTATCTTATTTTTCCTCATATTATAGAATAGATATTACTTTGATGTGCTTTGTGAAATAATACCTTGAAACTTTTTTTTTACCAAAAGAAGAGTAAAAATAATTGATAAAATCTTTATCCATTATCACTTCAAATCAAAAGGCCTGAAATTTGTTATTCTAATAAAACTCTGCATCAAAATAAACATACACTAGAGCTTACAGCTCTGAGAACCTATTTTCTAAAATAGGTTGGTCTAATATTATGATATTCAGACATTTGAAAGTTTTTTTTTGCCCCCTGAATAACATGTTTTATTATTTCATTCTTTTTATGTGAAATTTGACCCAAATTTGCTTTCTTGTTTGTATAAAACTCTTTTGATATCACACTTGAAAGAAAGAAGATAATGATATAGTAAAGTAGAATTCCTTTTCCACAATAAACAAGCTAGAGACTAGCATCTTTTGATTGTTTTATGATGTGCAAATCCTGATTATACAAAGTTTTTATTTAAATTAAAGAATGCCAAAGCTATAACAGAGACATTAAAAATAATTACTTAGTTTGCAAACTGACTCAAACAAGAAAGTATACAATATTACTCCTTAGAAAAGTAGTATGAAATGCTTTGAAAAAAAAAAAGAAAAATAATTAATTGGCCAGGATTTTATAATAATACCTCTTAAGGCAACAAAGAGAAGATAATGCTCCTCCCACAAAGAGCTCTAGTGATGCTTAAAATTTAAACTATGGAGAATGCCTCACCTTGAATAGTGTTCTTAAAGTAAAACATTTCCTTTTTCATTTGCTAAGATATGATACTGGTTATGTGCCCTTTAAATTGGCTTCATTAAAATCCATTTGCCTCAAAGGTGATTCAATATCAAAAAATCTATTAATGTACTACATCATATTAATAGGCTAAAAGAGAGTAAAATACGTATATTTCAATAGATGTCAAATAAAAGTACTTGCAAAATTCCACCATTCACATGAGAAGGTCCATTTTCATCATTATTTTGTAATAGTTCTCAAGAAGTATAACTCAATGAAATGACAGGAAAAAAGAAATGTGTATTGAAAAGAAAAGATAAAATAACCATGTTTTGCATATGAAATTTTATATACCTAGAAATCTTCAAGAAGTCAACACAAAATTATAATAAATAATAAGAAAAATCAGTAACATGTCTGGTTATAAAATTGATAGTCAAAAATCAATAATTTTACAATGTATAATCAATGACCAGATAGAAAATATAATGAAAGAAAACATCTTATTTACAATAGCAAAAAAAGATAAAATATCTAAAACAAACTTTTTTATATTTTGAAAAAATTATGTAAAAATATTCAAAATTTATTGAAATATAAAATAATTTTATCCTTGGATGGTAAAACTCAAAATTGAAAAGACTCAGTACACACTAAGAGGATTATTTTTGAAACTTTACAAAGTAAAGTTCATCTAGAAAAATGTGAGAATATCCAGAAAAATCTTGAATAAGATTAATGAGGAGTGACTAGTATTACCAGATATTAAAATATATTGGGAAGCTACAGTAATTAAACACTTTGGTACTAGAGAAATATGACATAAATAAATTGAACAGAAACATATCAAAAGTAATATGAAAATACAGTTGATTTTAAAGGTGTTTTTTCAATTAGTAAGAGGAAAAGGAATTATTTAATGATCTGAAACAATTGACTACCTATTTGGAAAAAGAAAAAAAATCTACATTTCCTCTGTATTCCATTCAACAAAAACCATCCAAAGACATCAAAGAATGATAAAAAGTAAAAAAATTACATAAAAAATACATGAAAGAAATTGAAGAAGACACAAATAAATAAACAGATATTCTGTGCTCATGGATTAGAAGAATTGATATTGTTAAAATATCCATACTATCCACAGCAATCTACAGTCAATGCAATCTCTATCAAAATTTCAATGGCATTTTTCACAGAAATTGAATAAACAATCCTAAAATTTGTATGGAACCACAAAACACCCTGAGTAGCCAATGCAATCTTGAGAAAGGAGAACAAAGCTGGAGGTATCACACTCCCTGATTCCTAAGTATATTACAAAGCTATAGTAATCAAAACAGTACGGTATTGGCATAAAAACAGACACATAAATCAATGGAACAGAATAGACAGCCCAGAAATAAACCCCTGTATATATGGTCAATTAATACATGACAAAGTTGGCAAGAATATAAAACAAGGACAGTCTCTTCTATAAATGTTTTCAGGAAAATTGGACAGGCTTATAGAAAAGAATGAAACTAGACTACTATCTTATACTATACGCAAAAATGAACTCAAAATGGATTAAAGACTTGACTGTAAGACCTGAAACTATAAAAGTCCTAGGACGAAACATTGGTCTTGACAGTGATTTTTCTGGATTTGACACCAAAAGCAAAAATATACAAGTGACACTATATCAAACTAAAAGATTCAGAACAGCAAAGGAAATCATCCACAACATGAAAAGGCAACTTACTGAATGAGAGAAAATATTTGCAAATCATATATCTGATAAAGGATTGATATCCAAAATATATAAAGAACTCATATAACTCAATAGCAAAAATAGAGACATTCCAATTTAAAAATGGGCAGAAGATTTGAATAGACATTTTTCCAAAGACGACATGCAGATGGCTAACAGGCACATGAAAAGGTGCTCAAAATCACTAATTATCAGGGAAATACAAATCAAAACCATAATGCAATATCGATATTACCTCTCATCAGTCAGAATGGCTATTGCCAAAAATACATGAAATAACAAGTGTTGGTGAGTATGTGGAGAAAAGAAACCCTTTTACACTATTGGTAGAAATTGGTGCAGCCACTACGGAAAACAGTACGGGGATTCCTCAAAAGAATTAAAAATAGAACTACCGTATGATCCAGCAATTCCACTTCTTGGTTTATCTGAAGAAAATGAAAACATGAATTTGAAAAAATATGTGCACCCCAATGTTCACTGCAACATTATCTACAATAGCCAAGATATGGAAACAACCTAAGTGTCCATTGACAGATGAATGAATAAAGAAGATGTAACATGTATGTATATACATAGACATACATACATACATACCTACATACAGTGAAATACTATTCAGCCATTAAAAAGGAAGAAATCTTGCCATTTGCAACAAAATAGATGGACTTTGAGGGCATTTTGCTCAGTGAAATATGTCAGACAGAGGAAGACAAATACCATATGATCTTACTTATATGTGGAATCTAAAAAACAAAACAAAAAACCAAGCTCATAGATACAGGGAATAGATTGGTGTTTATCAGGTGGGGGTGTGGGAAATGGGCAAAATGAATGAAGGGGGTCAAAAGGTACAAACTTCCAGCTATAAAATAAATAATATATGGGGATATAATGCACAGAATGGTGACTATAATTAATAATACTGTATTGCACATTTGAAAGTTGCTAGAAGAGTAGATCATAAAAGTCCTCCTCAAAAGAAAAAAAACTAACTATGTATGGTGACAAATATTAACTAGATTTATTGTGGTGATCATTTCACAATGTATACAAATATAGAATCAAGTTGTACATCTGAAATTAATATAATGTTCTATGTCAATGTCAATAATACCTCAAAAAGTAATTTAAAAATTAAAAATATATACATTTGTAATCTTGGCATATGTAGAGTAGGCATTTGATAACGGGAAACAAAAATGGGAAGCCATGAAAAATGATTAATAAGTTTTGATAAATTCAACATTTGAATACCGTGAAGACTGGCACATAAAAAATTAGGAGAAAATTTTAATGCATATGACTAAAACTATTATTGCTCATTTAAAAAATCCATAAGAACTAATGAGGAATGAAGAAGTAATATAACTAAATAAAATAAACAAAATAGGACAATAAAGAAGAAAAGGCAATTTACAGATAGGTGTAGGGAGAAGGTGGTAAAAAACTTCTTTGATCTTATAATTTGAAAAAACAGATGAAAACTACAATGAGATGTTGTTTTTCATCTATCCCATTAGCTAACTGAAAAGTTAGCTTGTACTCTGTTGTAACCAAGGTTTGAGAAAAATTAATAAATTGGTAAAATACTTTTAGAAAACTAGTTGGCAGTATCACCCGAAATTGTAAATACAAGTAATGACCTAATAATTCTGTAGCTAGAAAGTTACCCTGTAAAAATTCTACCACAAGTATCCCAAAATATGTATAAGGATGTTTATGACAGTAAAAATAAATAAAATACCCCCCCAAAAAAAAACTAGAAATACTAATGAAAGACGAGTTACATAAATGAGACTGCATGTACTGAAAATCCATGTTAGCATTTAAAAGAATTACTTACTAATATACACATAGAACTAAACCCAAATATATGTAGTGAAAGATATAAAGTACAGAAATATAGTAATGTTAATATATACTTTTTGTAAAAAAAAAAAAA
This sequence comes from Rhinolophus sinicus, assembly GCF_036562045.2. Lineage (NCBI taxonomy): Eukaryota > Metazoa > Chordata > Mammalia > Chiroptera > Rhinolophidae > Rhinolophus > Rhinolophus sinicus. Next base: position 90,607,014 of record NC_133758.1, read on the forward strand.
AAGACATATGTATAAATTTTAATTTTCTGGAAAGATCACAGAAACTCTTCACAGTTAGTTTACGCTGGGGGGAGGGTCTGAGAGTAGAGAGAGGTCTTTAAACTCTCTGTACCCTTCTGTGCTGTCTAAACTTTCCAACCATGTGCACATTCATTTTTGAATTGTCAATGTAAACACCGATTTTATGGAAATATCTTTCCTTTGTTTTCTTTCCTCTAAAAATAATAAATAATTTTTAAAAGTTATTTGCGTTTGCAGATTAATAATAAGTACTGTTGAGGATATAGGTAAAGTGAAACCCGTTATATATATGTGACAAATTCAAGCTTTACAGTCCTTACTATAAGAAATATAGGAAAAAGCAAGAATACAAGGGGAAAAGGAAATAAAATAATCAAGTCTGTACATAATTGTGACCAAAATGAGTCTGCAGATTAATATGCACAGTATAATCCCATATGATTAAAATTATTGATGTGTTTGTATAGAGAGAGGATGTTCACAAAAAGATTAATACTTACCTCTAGGTATTTAGTAATATCTATTACTGAAAAATAGAAGTAATTTTATTTTTATTTTCTTTTTTAACCTGTGTATATTTCTTGAACTTTCTATACCAGTGAATTTTATATTTAATCACAAAAAAAATGTTAGTGATAAATTTTTAATCACTTGCTTTGCTATATCAATAATGTAAAATCATTTGATCACAAACTATAAAACTACTAAATCTTTCAAAGAAAAAATTCTATGAAAATATTTCTAAAATTCAAAAATTAGTATTAGGAACCTATAATTTCCACCAAAAAAATAAATAAATTCCCAAATTTGAAATGGTATTTTCTTTACCTGAGGCCTTTTCATAATCATCATTTCATCTGGGCTCAAATTTCCCTAATACACAATGTCTCTCTCTATTCAAAGCTCATATAAATTCTAGACAGAGCGCATAAGACAAATAGAAAGGTAATACCAGTAAGACAATTTTTTAGGAATTGGTAATTTTGTAGGAAAAAGGTAATTTTGTAGGAATATAAATGCCACTGGAGTGATGAAAACAGCAAACTTGTTAATTTTAGGGACTATTATGTCCTAGGGGGTGAGGGGCCAGAGAAAAGAACAGGAAATCTCACGGAGGATGAAGCATTTCATAGACCATGAATAATTTTCAACGTTTCTTTCTCACTCTGAAGCTTCACGAAGCTTTTGGGATTATGGATGTGGTGATGTTCTTTTCTTGTCTGGAAAAATGTACAGGACCATTATCCTAGTCAACAGGAACTATAAGACATGCAGACTTCCTACGGAGAAAGTCACTTACAGATGTCTCATCTTCTAACTCAACTCATCACATTGTCATTCCAATACAAACTTTAAAGAAAAAAAGGTCTATAAATACTACTTTTCTTGCTGTCTAGATTTTATAACTCATCCAAAAAAGTGAACAAAATGCAAACAAGTTTCACCATTCAAAGTTTAAAAAATATTCTAGCCAATTCTATTGCTATACAGTAGAAATTGTCAAAAAATTATTCTTCTCAGTTCTACCAATCCCATACCATTTTAGAATTTTTCTAAAAAGGTTTCCAAAGGTCTATCTCTAAGAGTCCCTATCATTATTTCAATATGGGAAAGGAATGACAAAAGAAATATCCAAATGAGGATGAAATGTACTTTCTATTACCAGCTTCAATTTTCTATTTCCTCTGCCATAACCCTAGTTCAAATGTCTTCTCTTTCTGAGAATTTTCAAATTATGAGAAAAGAAAAAAAGCCAATAAATAAGGGATATTTTAAACATTGCCTTATTTATATTTTAGCACTTTATTTTTAAATGATATTTCTAATTAGAAAACATTAGAAAATATGCCAATTTTAATCCATTCACTAAAGAAACTAGAAAACTATACTACAGGTTCTCATAAGAGGAAACAAACCCGTAATTCCAGGATCCAAATCTTTTGTTCCTTTGCCATTTAACCAAAGAGCCAGTTATGGAGAAACATTTAAAAACAGGGAAAACGGAAACGTCTCCAGGAAGTCAGCACCAATGTCCAAAAGTCAGGGGATCTCTTGTCTGCAGTTTTCTTTGGTAAAGAGGTCAAATTAGCTTTTTGACTTCATATTTGGAAAAGGGAAAAAAAAATCGTGCATATGTCCATAGCATCAAAACTCAGCTTCAATTTTTGGTTCTCTTAATTATGTGTTGGGTTACATTTTTCTTCAGTTTCTAGGCCTATGCCTCCCAGGGGCAAAAGGATTACCCTGGTATTTACACACATCAGCAGAGCTAACCCTTACTCAAACAAAGATTTAGAGGGATTTAATAGTCATTTTTTAAGACTCTGACTCTTGGAAGCTCTAATTATAGAAAACCAAGTAGTAAATAACATTTAAGATAGTATTAATAAACATGTATTTCACTGATAACTAATGTGACCATGAGAAAACATTTATTTCTCTCAAAAAAAACCCAAAAAAATGTAAATCTCATTGGCAAAGCAGCCTAAGAATGGCTGCCAACTTTATATACCTAAATATATAGACAAAAATCAAGCATATTCAACATCAAAGCCTTACATTCAAATTCCACGTTAAAGGACACAGTTGAAATTTACTCCAAAAACCAGAAATATTGTCTTTCCTATTAGCAGAGCTAGAACAATTAAGATCATACTATGAATTGTATCTAAAATTATGTTGAAGAAATAATTCATTCCTAATCTCATTTAGCATATTATTTCTCAAAGAATTTTCAGCAATCAACTAAAGACAAATGTTAAATTATAAATCAGAAGCTGCCCTTCTCTGGATTTCATTGTTTAACTTATTTCGCCATCTCAACTAAATTTGTCCAGTCATTGCTCTCTGTTTGGCCTGAATAGAGCTGTTTCTTCTCCCTCCATAACATGCTCCTTAAGTCACTCTCCCTTGGCTGTATTCCTTAAATACTCCCAACCCAACCATAACTGTTATAAGTACTTGCAACACGTCCTTTCTTTCTCATCCCATCATTTTACAATCAACGCAGAAAAGATTTGTCAAACGTGACTTCGTTTATCCTCAAAGGCCCAAATGTATATTTGCATGCTAGTCTTTCATGTGCCATAACAATAGATCAGTTCATTAAAAAATTCAGGAAACTATTTTTGAGTTGTGTAAAATATTAGTAGGTAGTGGGAAACAAAAATAAACGAGACAGAATTCTTGTCCTCAAAGAGTTTAATGTTTATAGGTAAGACAAAATCAAAAGAATAATTACAAAACAAAATTTAAAGTAAAGTAATTGTGTTATTTGCAATAGGGACCAAAGAGAATATGGTTATTTTGATGGGGAGAGAATAAGGATGCTATGGATAATGAGACTAGAAAGGAAGATTGGTCCCTTTCCTTAACTGTGTTGTATATGCAAAAGGGTATCTCAACAGCAAGTTACTGGATTCTGTCTCTGTTTTTAAAAGATACTTCTAAAGAAGATATGAGAAATGAGGAATGGAGTAGATGAAGAGACAGTAGCGTCAAATGCTGTAGGTAAGTGGGGAGTGGAGCTATGGCAGAGTTGATGATGAATGGACTTGCAGTTTTGATGTGATACCATTGGCAGTGAGTCCGGTAGAGGCAGAATGAGTTGTCATTCTATTTAGGACTTTCTAAAAGGAATACCAATTGTTATACAACTCTCCTTGTCTGCAAAGTTATTTTTGGAACTGGCTAGAATTCCACCAATTAGTGATGTATTTGTATTAAAAAGTTTAAGATATAAACACTCCTAGTATGATTTCAGGGCTATAAGTAATTCATAACTTAGTATGAACTAGCTCAAAGAGACGGCCTTCCTATTAACATCCCAGAGAAAATTGTTTGGGACAATTCTGAAGGGAAAGAGATTATGAAATGGTAAAGATAGAGAAAGAACCAACTCTGGCCTAATAAGCCTGGATGGCATTCTAAGGTAGTATTTTGGGGCTACAAAAGAGTAGCTTTTGGAAACTGAGGACCAGAGTCATGGGGTAATGCCATTCTTAGCAGGGGGCAAACTTGGTGCAAATCGTACATGTATGATTTGCAGTATACGCAGTGTACACCTGGTATGCAGTGTGAACAGGTTCTTCTTCATGAACAAGAACATCAACGGCTGTCTGGAAGGGAAAGATAATAAGACAATTTTTTTCAGCCTTAGAAGATTATCTATGGAAAAATGGAGAGAGTTCTAGCTTCATGTTTGAAGAAGAAATGCTGACTTTTTAAATATAAATAGATTGAACAGTAATCTTTTTTATTGTTTGTACTTTAAGCAATATGTAGATGGCAGAATTATCTTTCCCCCACATTGGACAAATCCTGGCGTCTCTTTTGAGCATAAACAGTGATGGGTCTAGAGAAACGGTCACAATTCACAATTTCCCAAGATTGACTTAGAGTAAAGTTACGAAAGTAACTTTACAATATTTCTAATGTCCAGCTCTGAATGCCACTCTTTTAAACTTTTTAGTTTTAAGAATTCAGAAACCAATACAAACAATTACAGGGGGAAAAAATTGTTTGTTATGTTTCTCTAAAGAATCCCCAAAAGTACCTTTTTGAAACCTACTGAGCTACAATCGGTAACTATTTCCATACAAATCAGCAATCTCATTGGCACTAGAGAAATCATTTTCAGGGCATTGTAGCAGTCAGCAAAATCTCGGAACAGTTTACATTTATGGAGTTTCCCTGTCTATTTTCTCCCTTTATTTAAATTCTTGCAGAATGGTTAAAGACTTATGAAGGAAAATTTTGGATAAAAATTACAAATTATAAATTATGGGTTGGAATCAAAATACATTTTATTGAACATTTATTTCCACTTCTAAATAATAACGTTAAGTAAAGCTGGTTTTTTACAATCGGTGCTTATTACCTAACTGGAAGTTTCAACATTGGAAGAGTAATTATATAAAGAGTTTCTAGCTTAAACATTCCAAGACTACAAGTGAAAAAGTAAAAAGCTATGCAATGTGTTAAGCAATAGGCCCTACATCTGAATATGGTATAAAAGTAAATGGATCATTAGGACAAAAGCTAGTCTCCTGACTTTGGTCTCAGTTCCTCCCCATCTACACAAAGTTGATCCATCCCTCAAAGTCATGATCAGTATCTTTTCCTCCGTGGAGCTTTCCCTGAGTCTCCAACCTCTTCCAAACTGAACCTAATCTTTTGAAAATAATCTTACTATACACAATTTTAGTTGTGTTTATGGCTTATCTCCTTAACTAGATTATAAGCATCTTTAACTAGCATGATGACAAGCAAGCACCAGATATTTGGCAGATATTTGTTTGTTTGGTTTCTTATCTGTGATTATTTCTTCCTTGCCAACCCTGGTGTAACCCAAATCTGTTGGGCCAGTTAGCTAGATTGATGGTTTTCAAAAGGTACTTCAAAGAACCCTTCAGAAGTTGAAAGGGAAAAAAAGAAGCCAGTTTCTTAGGAACCCCTCACTGTCTTTGGGGAAACAGATATAGTATCTAAGGTCATGAAAGTGAACTAAAAGAATTAGTAAAGAATGCCTAGAACTTTGCAAATGAATATGCAGGGATGGTTACCATAATCTTTAATTGCCTTTAAATTTGAAGATTTCACTGAAGAAGAATATCAATAGTACTTGCTGATTGATGATATGCTTTTCTTTTCTCCAACCTAAGAGCCTGTGATGTTACCCCTCTATTACCCACACTTCAGAGATTTTTTTTTTTTTTTTTTTATGAAATCCATAGACTTGCCTAATGAAGGAAATTAAAATCTGGCTTTGACATCATATAGTAATTAAATCTCAGCCCACTTAAATTAAAATAAACAAATCAGAGATTACAATCTATAGAATTCTTATCTAATCATTGTCATTATCTAAAATTCCTGTTCCTGGTTGGCAGCAGTGAAGCTGGGGAGATCCCAGCTGGGCTGAGGACTTCAGATCTCATTGTTCTCCCGGCCTTTCCACCCTCCCTCGAAGGCCCTCAATAAAATGCTTTGATCCCTCCCAAAATAAATAAATAAGAAAATAAAATAAAATTACTGTTCTTTTAGGTCTAACAGTTAATCGTCTACTTTCTTTGGCCTGTTCTCGAAACAGGAAATACTATTATTGCTAGACAGCTTTCTACTGTAGGTAATGTCACTAGTTAAAATAGATAATCTTAGCAATGTCCACCTGTACACAGTAAACATTCAATAAATATGAATTTGTTCAATGGATGAATAATTTAATAATGTCAGAAAATCAATTTCATTAATGTTAATAGCTTCCAACTACAAATTAGCCATATTCGAACTGCCTCTGTTTGCGCACCTTCTTATGATGGTCTCCAACGTACCACAGACATCCATGCTTCTCCAAGGAAGCCAGAATAATATGTTAGAAGACAGCATGGACTCCACAAGTCACACTGGGTGCACATTTGGACTCGAACATTTGAACTTAAGCAAATTATCGAATGTGTCCGATTCATAGACATAGCCTCCTTACTTGCCTTTCAGGGTTGCTGTTCATGTTCAGTAGATAATATATATGGTTGTAAGTTCTTTGTATTTAATCAAGGAATGCACTTCCAGGGGTAATAGAAATTTTGATCCAATTAACACTCACTACTCTCTCTACAACAGACTTTAAAATTAGTGGCTGAAATTTCCTTCCTTGAGTTTTATTACCTCTAGAAATCACAGTAATTTGAAATCTTAGTACCCATTACTATTTCACTGAACATTTCTTCAAAATCTTAAGTAACTCAATTTCAACATAAAGTATTAATTAGCAATTTATACCTCCTCAATGTCATAAGTGACCTCTATTCAGAGGTTGTTGAGGTAATTCTGTGATGTAACCAAATTAAAATTCAAACTTAGAAACAGGCAATTATTTTAAATCAGATCCTTTAATAGTGCCTAAATAGACCCTTGTATTACTTACATTGGAACTTATTTCCCCACAGAGAGTTAACAACCATTGCTCCTCTTTTAGCCATCACGCTTAAGAGTTTTCTATAAAGCCACGTCAAATGTGTGTTCATCCTCAAGCACGTAGTAGAGGAATAACTGCCTGTACCTACAACACAACATTTAATTTCTGTTTTAAAAAATAGCTTCCATTTATCCCAATGAGACTCTCCATACATCTCTCTTTTTTCCTGGCTTTGCTTGCCTCCCTTCCCTTTGCCTTAGTTTCTTTTATTCTCCAACTCATACTGTGTTTTCGAAAAAAAAAAAAAAAGCACACACATACACACAGTAATAATTTTCACCAAACTGGAACTACTTTGCAAGTATTTTATAGTTTATAGAATCTCATGTGAGATGCTTCACAGAGAGGTATTAAACCACTAAAAAGGCTATAATATAATTCATTCATTAAAAATATATATATAATATTTTTAACATATCAATGAAAAAATTTCCAGATTCTCCTTCATTTTATATAGCCCAAAAAATAATGAAAGTGCTTCTGATTTTCAGCGAAACTAGGAAGACTTAATATTCCATTCTTATTTAGCTACCTGTACAATTATCCTTAAAAACCATGACTCACAAAATAACTGGATAAGCAGAGTGCAAAAGAAAGCTTGCCGCTCAATGTCTCAGGTCTTTGAGGATATGAACTTGGCAGTAGTTTCAAATGCTGCTTCACACAGTTGGATTTCATTCTACTGATTCACTCTACAAATATTTATTAAACATGTACTATGTTCTGGACACTGTATACGATTTGAACAATACAGTTCCTGCTCGTAGAAAGCTGAAAGTCTTGTAGTCTTACAAACTATGATAGTGCAATGGAGGAAAAGGACAGGATGATTTGAGGAAGTAGGACCAGGGTTCTTGGTTTAGAATGGAGTTTAAGGGAAGGCATCCATGAGTAAGACTTATGGGGACAAAATGAGATAGTAGGTACAAATAAATAGCCTGAAAATAATGGCTAAATATTATTAAATAACATCAAGTGACTGTTTTCTGTAGTTGGAAAGGTATAGGAGGTAAGGAGTTAGTATGGTGGGGAATGATGGCAGAATATGTTTGATAGTGCAAATACAGAAAGTGTCAAGTGGCTGGAAATGGGGCTTTCATCATTACACAACTGCAGGCTACATGGAGGTGTTTAAAATAGCCTTCCCCCAACCATAGCATAGTGAACACCAGTCTACAAAAATATCACGGTCTTTGCTTTTCTACCGCTTATTAGGCATGATTAACTGAGAACAAGTTCTCAAGTCTGGAGCCCCTAAATCCAACTGGAACTTTCACAGCAGGAAATTGTAGTATCTTCGACATGTCTGTCCAACATTCATGAGGAAAGGATAACAAGCTAAATGGGCCACTGAGAAGACAGTTAAAACTATCCCCAGCACCACCATGATGATCCCAGAAGTTATTAACGGTCTCAAACCCTCCTTTTCTGGATGGTGTCTCCAATTTTTATAAGATGTGGGATAAATTTGAAGAATGTTAGAGAAGATGCTCATCGGGAAATTCTAACTAACATAAGTTTCAGAAAAAGGTTGCTCATGTAGGAAAGCCAGTGGACAAAATGAACAAGTTCTTCAGTTTCTTCCAGTAGACACATATTTGTTCCCTTTTCATTGCTCTGGAATCTCGGCTCACGAACTAACTACAAATACATGGGTAAAGGACCTGGAAGGTTACTATACACTAACAAGCACTCCAGATAATTTTGATTTTTAGCCAAATTTAAGAAACACTGTTATAGGAGAAAGCCAGCCAAGTTCACAAAACCCCATACTAACAAGGTAAAACATGGCTTACCAAGCCCAGGAAATTTGTTCCATCTTTATCCAATGTCTATTAAATAACATGGTTACAAATTGGTAAGAAAATTTGAACTTCAAATATTGAATTCTAAAATTGATGTATTGGTAAAATAGTCTATAGGAGTTTAATTTTGACTTATTATTTCATCTAGATATTCACTCTTGTGTCAGAATGGTTTCCACAAATAGTTTGTAAATTTTATAGATAAAACAATGGCATTCTATTGAATATCCCACAATAGTGCTTCCAATAAATAGACACATAAAATACTTGTTAAACAATACATGTTAAATCAAATTTAATTATAGAAAAACAATTGTTAATTGCATTGTCTCACATATGTTCAAAGTTCCTTGGAGTTCCTAAGAAACAAGTAATCTTATTTTTAGTTTCATTTTCACAAAATTGTTTACTCTTCAGGCTTTCAAAGTTCATACAATGAATAGCCTACCTTCTCCAATTGAACTCTGAGAAAACTTTTTGCCATTTCTCTTCCTTGCTTGTCTGGGGATTCTTATTTTGTTTTAGTTTCTTATCCTTAGTAAAGCATCACCAAACAAAGGACAAAATAAGGGCAATGAAACAATCGTGCGATGCCTTTTAATGCACAGCTCTGCTCATCTGCTGCACAAATAGCAGAATCCGTGGTTAATCACTGCATACTCCTGGTTCCCAGAGCACTCGTGGAGTTTTCCATATGGTCTGTTCAAAACAGGGACTCATGCATATATCAAATACAAATTATCCAAAGACATGTGATCATATAGTGGAACCAAGTCATAAGGGAAAAATACCTGTTCAACAAAAACAGAAACCTACTTAATAAACACTCCACATTTCTGGTTCCCAAGGCAAAGCAATAATGTGCAGACTATATAAATCTTCATCCTAACAATAACTAGGATAATCTCTCAGACATATTCAACTGGAAGCTTTCACTTCCACTCATCCAAGCAAAAGAAGAAAAGTTCAATTGATTATTTCCATTTTCTTCTTCCTTAATATTTTAGGTTTTTCAGAGCTTGCTGCCTACACTATGTGACTTAGTCCCTCTATGGTGAAGTCTTACTTTTGTTTTCCCCAAATTTCACCTTTAAGCTTTATTCTGCCTTTTTTTTCCACTGGCTTAAATAGACCATTTTTAGCTGTACGAAGGTTAACCACATCACTTATGGTTCAAACCAGGGCACTTTTAAAAGTGAAAAGAGATACAAAAGAGAAAGGACAATGCAACAGCCAACAAAACAGGGACTGCTGGGAAAACTGGAAGAGATAGTCACATAGCCTTAGGGTTTGCTTTTTGGTCCAAACAGCTTTTCCCCTAAATTTTAAGGTTCGTTCAAAGAGTCACTTACATAATCAGAAACTATTTGACTGTAGATCAATCCCAAGATATTTCCCAACCATTTCACATTTCTAACAGCCGTCAACTGAGAAAGGCAGTTAGAAAATATCAGAGTTTTGGTGAGACACTTCCAGTAACAAGAAAGCATAGAGAATAAAAGAGGTGGAAAAGCTTTTCGGTGCAACTATGTGCCAGGTATTGTATCTATGGAGAGAGAGGGGAAGCAAGAGATTAATTGAATCTTCTTGATTAATTTCATCTTAACAGCTCCATAACTTAGGTATTAACATTCCCATTTTAAGAAATGGGAAGTCCATACATTGACGGTGAATATGTGAATTACTAAAACATTTTTGGAAAGTAATCTGACAATGTCTATTGAAAATTTTACAGTGCCTACCTTTAGATCTAGCAAACCTACTTTGGGACATATCTTCTAAAAAAAAATGAAAGCATCTGTATATTATGATGTATGCACAAGGAAGTTTATTATAGTATTATTTTTAGTGGCAAAAAATAAACCAATTAGAAATCACATCAATAAAAGCATACCACAGAATAATGTGTACAGTATGACCTTGTTTTTGTTAAAAAAAAAAAATCTAAAAAAAGATCGTGGGTTTTATGAAAACCCAGTATGTATAATGTACATATGATTTGTTGTATTTATTCATTTAAGACAGGTATTTTGAGCTCTCAATATGTGCTCATGTGTTCTAGGTACGATACTGCTGTGTAGTTGTGGCAGTCACCAAGATTAGTGAGGGTTCACATCAAATATTAATTACATCATTATGGCAGGACTGACAAGGGAGACGGGTAAAAATAATAACTTTATACACCCCTATGTTTTTTTTGACAGGTTATAACAAGTATGTATTAGTTTTGTTACTTTTACAAATCCAATTACAAGGGAACTGTGAATTTCATAAATGCAGAACCAAAAAAGCTCATTTCTCTTAAGTAACTAAATGAGTTGACCTTGTGTGACACAACTAGCCAGTGGTCAACATGAGCTCAGATCTCTTACTAACTCCAGAGTACCACACAACTGGAAGCTTCGGAGAAGTTGTTGTTTAAAAATCAATTTAATGCATAAAGATCAAGTAGTTCACTCAAGATAAAACAAACCTAGAGGGAAATGGAAAGAGATAGGAAGTTAACTTTTTCTGCTTCAACAATAACAAACTAAAAGTAATGTCCAATGCTCTTAGAAATAGTTTTACTCCCTTAACCTCATTAGAAGTTTGAGCTGCTTTCTTCATTTTACCAACTTTAGTCCTGATTTTCCCAATTTCATAAGCTACTTAAAAGACTTTCTACAACAGAGATTAATAAATCAATAGCTGTGCAAAGGGTTAATAAACACAGTTTGCCTAGAGCTGTGAAATCACTACAAGCTCTGGGAGAGTGAAACTTCTTAAGTGAATGAGGGCAATTAAAGCAAAATTTTTAAAGGAAGACATATACTTATCCCTTCTATTAAAGACTAGCTTTAATATTGGGCATTGTGTCAACCCCATAATTAACACCGATTCACAAACTACACTCTCTTTCCACAGGTTATATCAGGAGACTCCAGAGAAAGTAGGACTAAAGCTCAACAAAATATAGAGCAGGTGCTGCTTGAGTCAAAATTCTCTGAGTCAGTCACAAAGAACAGGGCCAAGGGGATGGGGAGACAGACAAGAAGAAACCATGAACTCTTAATCCAAAAATAGAATCAAAATGTAGTCAGATTTCAGGTAAATAGGAGCTGGGAATTGGAAAGTCTGGAACCAAAGCTATTCAACTTATTCCTCAGCAGCCCCATGGTCTCCTGCCTATACTTCTCTCTGGGATGGTTTCTGCACCATCCTCTTCTCTATCATCAGTCCTCTTGGAAAACTCACCTTAGGTAGAGCCCAAGATGGCTGCCAGCCTCAACTCCTATCATGGCTGTCAGCTCCAGTAAACACCACTGATTAATAATAGTTGCTTAGTTCAAATTTTTATAGAAAAACAAACAAACACATTCTGGTTGGCTATCCCAGCTGGTTTAATAAAAGCCTTTGTACTGCAGTGTGTTGAAACCCCTGGTCAGCCCTGTGGAATGGCTATCTGAGGACTGATGGCTCTGTCCTGATTCCATGTGGACCACATCCCCTCAGTGGGTACTATGGGTACAGAAAAGCCTCACAGATAGATATGTCTGACATGTTTTAAAAATTTGTGAGCTAGTCATTTGAAATTTGTACAACTTTCTCTCATAGGAAAAAAAAAATCATAAAAAAGAGAAATAATCTTTCAAACAACGAAAAAAGTAAATTGTCTACTGTGAGTGAAGCATAGTGATAAGAACTTCACATTCACTTTCTGATTTCATTTCATTCATACACAAATTCTCTAAGCAAGTTATGAGGTGGTTTATACATTGTAGTTAGGTGCCAAAGATAACGATTAATATCTCATTAAAATATGTGTGAACAGCACCCCAAACGGAATGAGTGATAACCATCATCCAAATGATTGTTTCTATAGGAAAATATATTTCAAGTTCCAGTGTGGGCTGTTAATAGCACATTTTCCCCCAGTGGGAGCAAGAACTACACCTCCTTCCTTTCCCAGTCTGTTTTGTCCAGCAGTGAGGCACATCGGTTTCAGACCATAAATAATGTAGTGCCTATGGCCTCAGAAAGAGGCTCTGGAGTGAGACACACACGAGAAGCAGGCAGCTGGCAAAGGTGAATACAATAATTTTAATTTTTTATAAAAAAGCACTATGAAGGCTGAGGAAGAAGGCAGTAAGAAATAAAGATAGAATGAAGTTTGTAATTTTTCCCCTAAAGTTTCTGCTTTCTTTTCCTACTTATTATTACTTCTAATGTTAGTATTAAGGAATTGGAAAGTATGAAGATGTGTGGGGGGCACCAGTGAGAGGCTTTGCCACAGCTCTGGAAGTGCTCAGCTGATGAATGAGGTAAAAAGAGAATGGGTGAGAGAAAGAATTCTGCTGACCCTCGCTCGGGAACCCATTTGTAACTGCAAGGACATTAATAAGTCAGGCATATGCAAGTCAGGGACTGCGTGTAATTGGATCGTATAATATGACATTCATCCCTGACTTTTTCCCCTCACCTAGTCTCCTGGTTTTATATCCTCCTTGATGTAAGATAATATGGTTGTACATGAGTGACTTGAGTTAAAAAATAGACGCATAAAATTCTCTCAAGCTAGACACTCAGCAACCTAAATTGTGAGGCACTGTTTAGCCAGAGACAATTTCATAGAGAAGAGAAATACAGCACTGTATTGCCCAAATGGAAAACAGCCTTTATTCCCTTATTAAATTTTCAAGGAGTTGCATGGAGATTTAACCACAAAGCTCACATTATTTAGGGGATTTAATTATTGTTTGTTTGTTTCTTTCTTTTTCTGTCTCCAAATAAAAGTATATTTCATTACATGGTGAGCGTTAATGTTTTTAGGAACGTTCAGAAGGGAAAATAATCAGCTTTTCACAAAAGCAAAACCATACTCCTTATTATCTACACAAATTAAGAAAAGCCAGGCTGCTCTAGGATTGGACAGAAAAGAGAGGAAAAAATGTTCAGGTGGCACCTTCTCAGATTACTCTTTAGTAGCAGGCCTTTCTAAATCTTGGGATTTGGGTCTACCAAGGCCTGGTCTCACAGAGGAAGGATACTACAAGCCTCAGGACAGTGGTTTCTAGATCCAAGCCCAGAATCACACAGGGAAAATCTGAAAAGTACAGATTTCCTGGGTCCCAATCCAGATAATCTGAAAGGCAACCCAAAAAGTGTTTATCTTGAATAAGTTCTCCCTCTAAATCTCTTATAGCCTACAAGCACTTGTAGTGCATGTGTGTGATGTGTGAATGTGTGTGTGCGTGTGTGTATGTGTGTGTACGCGTATAATATATACATGTATGTATGTATATATATATATATTATATATGTATAATATATTATATTATATATGCATTATATATACATTTAAAGCATTGCCTTAGAACTTCTTTTTTTCTCAAAGTGTGATCCTTGTACTATCTTCAAGCAGAATCACTTAGCATGTTTGCTAAAAATACAGATTTCCAGACTGGACTTTAGGTCAACTGAATCAGATTCTCTGCAGAATACAATCCAGGAATCTTCCCTTTTAATAAGCACCCCAGTTAAGTCTTATTCTTGCTAAAGTTTGAGAATCACTGCCTTAAGGATCTTTTAGCTAGACATACATCCCTTGTCTATTTTTCTCCGCCCCATAGTTAATTTCTCTATTAATACACCATTTTCTCTTCATATTTTGATTAAATTAAAAGTAAAGAGAAAAATGTTTCTTCAACATGTTCCCATATGACTCGGAGGTTTTTCTAGGTGATAGGAATCCTGGGAAGTTCTGCATTTGTAGGCAGTGACTTCTAGCCATTTGCCATGTGAAAATCCTGCCTTTATCTGTGAGGAAATGGGCCTTGCAGGTGGCCTAGATCTTGGGATGCAAGACACTGACACCTTCATCCCTTAAGATAATACATACAACTTAGAACACACTGTATACTGTTGCTCAGTTTTCTGGATTAGAAAGTTGTGGCAGTAGGCTTCACTGTCGATGATAAATGAGGGAGTCCATAACCACATAATGGTCATAGAGCCTGAGTGTGGACAAGCGTCTCCTTGCCCACCCTGCCAAACAATTGCAGAAACCAAGGAGAGACAGTTCTCACCTGTATCAACTGTTCATGTAGTCAGAATGAAACAAACCTCACATGGCGAGGGCTGAAAATCCAGTACAGGAAATACTCTATTCTTACTTACTAATGATATTTTCTTGAATAGAACATACAAGGACTTCTTGATAATACTTTTTACCTGGTTTATGTCATTTAGAATTCTAAATCCGTCCTTTAGTGCATCATAAAAACAAGCAATCCACTTCTTAAAGACCACCAGGGAAAGAAATTCATTCCTGGTCTAGGATCCCATACCCTAGGACCCATTCCCTTTACATATGGGATGTCCAGGGCCCACAGTGGTGGGGCCAGCATTTTCTCTCATCCAAACATTCTACTGAGAAAGCCAGGGAAGTCTTATGAATGAACAGAATAACAGATTGTCAAAGTCATCACATTTGTAAATGTACTGACTGGAACATACCAGGGAAGACACTTTATTAAAGGTAAAGAAAAATCCACAAACTACATATTTTACAACAAGTAACCTCAGGTAAGCTAAAGCCTGTTTGAGTTCAAACACAAATATTCTCACAGACTAACTGATTGACAATGAATTGTTCATCAAAGGAGGAAAAGAAGTGTTTGCCCCCATTTATCCAGAAATGGTCTTAAAGCAGAAATGAAAAAGTATATGAATATTTAATTTCACATCATCATTAAGTAAACTCAGTAAAATCACTCCCACTTGCTGTGATCCACCGAAAGCAAGTCAGGTGTGTTTTATCCTTGTTTGTCTCTCCAGCTGGTTACATATGTGGATGAAATGCCAATGTCAATGCTACCTACATTTTAAATTTTAATGACTTTCTTTTCCAACTACAAAATTAATACATGTTCAATGTAGAAAACTTAGAAAAAAGAAATGCACGTATACATATCAAGAATCTATAATCTAAAACTCAATACACCAATGATGTCACATTCTAAACTTTTTCTTACTATTTTTGTAGCTATGTTTTTTACCCAAGTTAAAATGTACATACTCTTTCTGGTGTTATTTGTTTATATCTTAGAAATATACTTTATAGACTTTAATCACATTAATAAATACTTCTTAGGATATGATTTTAAAATCTGCATGGTATTTCAAAATACAAATGAATCATAATTTATTCAACCAACCTTTTCGAAAAATAGGATATATTTAGGTGTCTCAATATTTTGAAGTTATATAAATAACCCTCTGATGAACATCTTTGTGTACACTTTAAATAATCTCATTCATATTTCTAAAGGAGGAATTAAAATGCTTATTTTTATAGTTGTTTTCAAACATATTTCCAAATTACCCTCCAGAAAATTTGTACCAATTTATACTTTCATAAATTATAAATAGATGCAAAAATATTTTTGATAGAAAAAAGATTCTCGAGTTGTAGCAGAACCATTAATTCAACTAGTTAAGTTGTTTCACTTGCAATAAAAACCAAATTCTATCAGTATGTTAACTTTTTCACTTTTAGCATTGTTTTATTTAATTTACGGACTTCCTATTTTTCCCAGAAATAGTGATGTGGGAAAAAATTTCCTCCTTTGATGAACATGATTTATTATGATAAATCAGGTCAGTGTTTCAGAACAGGTCTTTACAGAAATACAAATAATAATCGGATGATTGCCCTGTAATTGTAGAATCAAAGCCAAAAAAGTTAGTTGTTTAACTCCATAGTTTAATTTAATCAAGTTATTATAAATCCATCTCCCCACTAAGAGATGAAACTGGTTGACACGTTGGTCGAGGTCATTCCCTGCACAGAATATTGCAGGAGACATTGGAACAATTTTTTTATGGCTAACAAATCTTTTTTGTTAAGGTAAGCAAAATCTTTATCAATTTCAATATCTTTATTACCTATGTTAAAGTTGTATATTTCTTCTGTAGTCTTGATGTTCAAATGCAGTCCTGCTTTGACACTCTCTTCTTTCACTTTCTTTAAAAGTTGTTTCACTTCATTATGACTTTCTGCCAGTAAGATGGTGTCATTTGTGTATCTTTTAAGTTATTGATATTTATTCCACCAATCTGCACTTCTCCTTCCTCTGAATCTAGCCCAGTTTTTCATATATGTTCTATGTACAGATTAAACAAGTAACAAGATAAGAATGCACCCATGTCTGACATCTTTGCCTGCAGGAAATCATTGTGTCTCTACATATTCTGTCCTGAAGTGGCTTCCTATTCACAATGCATGTTATACATCAGGTCTATCAAGTGCCCATTTCTTTCAGAGCAACCCACAGCTTTTCACGATGCACACAGTCAAAGGCTTTACTGCAGTTTATAAAACATAGTCTAACCTTCTTCTGAAATTTTTTGGAGCACTCCAGTGTCCAATGACTTCAATATTAGATCTTGAGTGCCTCTTCATTTTCTGAATCCAGCTCTAACATCTGGCATTTCTTGCTCCATATAAGGTAGAAGCTTTTGTTGCATCATCTTGAGTATCACTTTACTTGAGTGGGAAATTAGACCAATGGTCCTACAGTTACTACACTCCTTGACATAGCCTTTCTAGAAAATTGGGATGTATATTGAACATTTCCAGTCTGTAGGCCATTGTTTCTGCCTTCCATATTTGTTGACATATTCTTGTTAGGATTTTTGACAGATTCTGTGGTTTGAAATAATTCTGTAGGTATCCCATCTACCTCTGGTGATTTATTTCTTCCCAATACTTTCAGGGCAGCTTATCCTTCGCTTTCTAGAGTTAGAGGTTCTTCCTAATAGGAATCTTCTTCAGAGGTATCTGTCATTAGTTTGTCTCTGTATATAGATTTTCAGTCCACTGTTTCCACCTTCCCTTTATTTTATGCTGTTCAGATAATGTGCTTCCTTGGTGATCATTGAGCATTCCTAATCTAGGTTGGAATTTCCCATTTATTTCTTGAATTTGCTTGTAGAGATCACCTGTTCTTCATTTTTTGTTGTTCTGTAATCTCCTTACATTGACTATTGTAATAGTTCTCTGTATCTCTACATGAGAGTCATGCTGCATTCAGGATTCTAACCCTGTTTTTGTCACCTTTTACATTTGCCTCTCACCTGTCTTTAACAATTTTCAGTGTTTCTTCTGTCATCCATCTCGATTTTTCTTTCCTTTTTACTTCTGGCATTTTCTTTTTGCATTCTTAGCTAATAATATTTCTACTTTCAGTCCACAGTTCTTCTGGTTCATGGTCAATTAAGTTTAACAGTGCAAATCTGTTTTTTATGTGGACTTTAAATCCATCAGGAATGTTATTTGCATTAGATTTTGGCACTGTGATTCTTTAAGTGCTCCTCTTCAGCTTTACTCTGCTCGATATTAACTGTTTGTGGTCAGTACCACAATCTGCTCCTGCTTTTGTTTTGGCAGAGAGATTACAGCTTCTCCATCCGCTGCTTCTCGTTGCATAGTCCATATGGCCATCTAGTGATGTCGACGTATACGGTCATCTGTTCAATTATTTGAATCATGTGTTGGCGATGGACAAGTTGTCGGCTCTGCAGAAATCCATAAACCAATCTCCTGATTCATTTCTGACCCCTAGCCCAAATTTTCTGATGATATTTGATTCTGTTTTATTTCCTACTTTTGTGTTCTAATCACCTAAAATTATCAGAATGTTTTGTTTTAATGTGTGATCAAGTTCTTCTTGATACTTGAATACAAGCTTTCAATTTCATCTCCAGCCTCTGTAGTTGGAGCGTACACTTGAATAATGGTTATGTTTATAGTTTTTCTTAGAAGTCTGATTGACATTATTTGGTCAGAACTTGCATTGTAGCCCCTGACTGCCTGTGCTACATCTTGCCTCAGTATTAAAGCCATTCTGTTTCATGCGTTTATCATTTCCAGAGTAGAACACTTTGTTATTGCATAACTGGAATTGTCCCATTCAAGTCCATTTTAGTTTGCTAACACCAAGCTCTGCAATTATATATTATCCCCTATTTTCTGGTAAATTTTTTCCAAATTTTCAGTCTCAGGAGTTTCACACATATTTTTTTTTCTAATTTAGTGAATGCCTTGCTGTCACTTTTATATTCTCCCTATCCAGACTAGGGCACCTCTTTTATAATATGGATCTGTTACTGGAAGGCAGCCATCTAACCAGGGTCTACATTTCAAAGTCGATTGGTTTTCTATTGCTGAATAACAAATTATCACAAACTTAGTAACTTAAAATAACACCCATTCATGAGCTCACAGTTCTGTAGATCAGAATGATGTGACCCAATCAGGTTCTCCTCTTAGGGTTTTTCAATGTTTCTGCCAGATCGAGAGGCTCTGGTAAAGAATCCCCATCCAAGCTCATTCAGGCTGTAGGCAGAATCCAGTTCCAGCAGTTACAGGAAGGAGATTCCATTTCACTGTCTCTCAGCTGAGGGCTCTCTCAGCTTCTAGAAGCTGCCATCATTCCTTCTCAGGTGTCCCCTCCACATGCAAGCCAGCAACAGCTGTCATATCTCTTCATTGTGTTTAGAATATTTCTGACTTCCTCTTCCATCATCAGGCAGAGAAAACACTCTGCCTTTAAGGGTTCATGTGTTTAATTAGATCCACCCAGATCATGTCTATCTTAAGGTCAACTGTGACATTCAACATAATATAATCATGGAAGTGCTTATCTTATTATAGTCACAGATTCCATGTATTAGGATGAGACATCTTTGGTAAGCCATCCAAAACTTCTGCCTAGCACACTCAGCCTCTTATATTCTGGTGGGTTGACTTGTTCTCACCAGTAGATTTATCAGCAGAAATGGTGTGTGTGTCTTCCAGGCTGGGATTTTAGAAATCAGATGTTTCTTCTCCAGTATCTCTCCCCATCTGTTGGATGAATGTTAAGGACTTTGAGGTGTTAATGGATGGTTGAGCCACAAATAAGGAGGTCTTGGGTCCCTGAATTACCAGGTAGAAGAAAGCTGCTCACAGACAAGGAAGATCCACCGTGAATTCTTAATAAGAAATAAATGTATTTTTAGTGGATAAGGCTACTAAAAATTTGGCATTGATTTGTCACAGCAAATAACATTATCTTGCCAGATATCTTTTTTCTTCCATTATAATACAGAGTAAGCAAAATTAATTCAAAATACAGATTGTTCTGAGTAGAATGTGGCAGCTCCTTGTTTGAAGTCCAGTTCCATCAAGTAATAGTTCTGTGGCCTCACAAAAGTGATTTCACCTCTTTGACTGTATTAAGTATTAACAAAGTTCTGGAGTCTGACTAATTAGAATAGAAGGATGAAGACTTCCCCTCCATTTTCAGCAAAGACCATACTTTAGATTAACAGTTATCACATATTAAATTTAACTAATCACACTCTTTACACACAAATCCTTCGGCCTTAGACATGCTGACCCAAATGATTGAAAAAAGTAACAATCAAGTCATGCTATTAGAGATTATATTCCTATGTTTAGCACGTTAAAACATACATTTTATGTACCTATAGGTACTGTATATCTGCTTCAACAAAAACAGATGTTTCATTAAATAGCTGGAATGAATAAAAATATCCATTAGCAAACCACAGAAAATGGAAATTACCTCTTCACTACTATCCCCAAAATGCATCAAAAATAGATAATATTCAGTTCTTGAACTAGGAAACCAGCACATACTCTTAAAATGACAATTTTGAAATGAAATTTTCATCTTATATATAGGACGGATTTTATTTTCCCCTTTGGCAAATCAACATTTAGACTGTAAAACATGATGCTCACTCATAATGTCATGCATCTTACTCACAATAATTCTTTCTTATTAACTGCTTGGGTACAATTTATTTTCCTCTCAGGCTATGCAGGTGCGTGTAAGTGCGGCAGACTCTGGCTGGAGCTGATAAGACAGCCCATAGCAGTAGCACTGCTGGCCTGATGAGATTGGTAAGAAGACAATATTCCATTGGCTCAGAAAACTATGCTGTATATCAAACCTATCAAAAATATTATCTACAAACAATGCCTTGATGCATTTGCCAACTCTCACAGAAACCTCGCTGGTGTTGTTCTGAAAAATACAGCTTGACTCTTTTTTCTGTATAGTGAAGAAATACAGACTGCATTTTTTTAATAGATTCTTGTTTTGTATTCTTGTTTTGTTTACTTTTTTTTTTTTTTTTTTTTACCAAATACGGTAGTCTAAAAAGATATTTTTAAACGTTGGCTTTCAAACAGATCACTATAGTTCAAGAAGAGGACGGATTACCCGTCCTCAGGGTTAAGACCGTTTATTTCATAGAATAGTAAAAAGGAAATCAAGGAATGGTCAAAAAGGAATCAAGTCACAATCTCACAAACTAAACTGTCACCATAAGTTTTCCAATGAAATACTTATTGAGGGAAGCAAACACCTCCCTAAAAGATGTTTTTCCTTCTACTTAGAATAATTATTTATTGTTTATATTATTTTAGCACCACATAATTGTCTGTTCCAAAGGCATATATAATATTGCAATCTAGTATATTTTTGAGATCTGTTTCCAACAAAAATTGAGGCTATTAAGAAAAATATTTTAAAAACAAACCACTGTGAGGAATCTAAATAGATTATGCACTGGATATGTTCACTCTATACATGTATTGCATAATTTAAAGGGAAATACGCTACAAAGATACATTAAGATGATGGTTTATAGCTGAAGACACACTGACATATTTCCTGGAACCCTGTGATATGAATATGACAAGTACTGGCATAAGCTTCAAATTCACATTGACTGTCAGTTATTGAGTGCTTACTGTATACTCTATGCTTTACATATATGAGTATTACCTCATTTAGTCCTCAAAACAACCAAATGAGATATCATAGAATGCAATATTCCATTGGCTCAGAAAAATCCTTGCTGTACACTAAACCTATTCAAAAAAATCTAAAACATGCTTTGATGAATTTTCCAACTTTCACACATACACAAACCATCTGCTGTATGTCTAAAATGGAGTTTGATTTATTTTTTCATTTAAAAAAAAGAAGAAAGAGGAGGAGGAGGAACCTGAGGCTTAGGGGAATTCTCTGTCGTCACTAGAGTTTTGTCTTTTCAAGAATGTCATAGAAATAGAATCAAACATCATGTAACATTTTGAGACTGGCTGCTTTTGAGACTGGCTGATGTCTTTAAAATTCATCCGAGCTTTGATGTATCAACAACTTTATTTTTCCTTTTTCTTATATTATAGCCATTTTAGATATAAAGAAATTGAGACATACATTTGTTCTTCTTAATATGTCTTACAGATATATGCTACTTTCATATTCTCCCATGGTTATCCTCTTTTCATCTTTTGTGTATGCTCTTTGGAAAAGCCTAGATTTTGTGGCCACATTGATTTATTTAAATGCTTCCCATTTCTACTTTATTGGGATAAATTGTGATTGTGCTGTTGTAATATTTCTTTTTAGGGCCTTCTTCCTCTCATCTCTCTTCAATCACCTTTCCTCAAGATTCTCAGAATTTAGACATAGATAGCAAAGCTAGTTGAATAGGCCAGCTTTAATCAAAACTCCTCGGAAATGGAGCAGCAAACAATTATCTGAGGATCCAGAATCGGCAAAGGCACATTGAGCAGGAAAGTCTCAGAACTCAAAGATGATTTTTGCTTATTTTATAAGTGTTGCTTATTTAGGGAAATTTTTATTACAATCATGAATAATTTAGATATGAACAAATTAAATATTACTTTACTCTAATTAGAACCACCTTTAAAATCTTTAGAACATACTGAAGGACACTGCCTATTCACGCCACAATACCTGCCCCTCCCCTGCCCTAGAGCTCAGAGTGATGCTTTGCAAGAAGGCAGCTCTCAAACATGGTTGATTAAATGACCTATTACCTGTCTCTCAGGACACTATCTTCCTTAATGCTCCAGTGGCTCCTTGTGTTTCCATTGTCATAAAAGAGCAGGTTTTTATTCCCAATAACATAACCAACAGATGTCTCCAAAATCCTAAGGCAACTAGGATAGTGGCAGTTTGTGGTATTTTCTCATCCCTTATGGTGCATTAGAAATATCTGTGCAACCACCTGTGTTCTTCCCTTTTGCCCACGCAATCAAAGCTGCTTCATAACAGAGCCAAATTAAACAGCAAAAGGCTCCAGTAATCAGAAGACTGCCTTACAAAGTTCTATCCTTCAGAATGAAAACGAGGTGAACTTTGAGAAGAAAAAAAAGTATAATTTACTTGGATTCTTAAATTGTGTCCTTTGTTACAAATTAATTTTGTTTAGTGTTACTAAAACTTTTCTACTGCTATTACATGAAAGAAAAATAATAACACAAGCTATTACTCCACGTTCTACCCAAAATATATTTTTTTAACTTTTATTAAATTTATTGGGGTAACATTGGTTAGTAAAATCATATAGGTGTCAAATGTACACTTCTATAATACATCATCTATATATCGTATTGTGTATTCACCACCCAGAGGCAGTTCTTCTTCCATCACTATATATTTGACCCCCTTTCTGTCTTCTAACATCCCCACCCCCCTTACCCCTTGATCACTAAACTGTTGTCTGTATTTGTAAGTTGTTATTTCTTTGTTTGTTTTTTTCATTTGTTGCTTTCAGTTTTGTAACCCACATATGATTGAAATCATTTGGTTCTTGACTTCTTCTGTCTGACTTATTTTGCTTAGCATGATACTCTCAAGATCCATCCATGTTGTCACAAATGGCAGTATTTCATCTTTTCTGATGGCAGAGTAGTATTTCACTGTATGTAAACACCACATCTCTATCCAATTATCTATCGAAAGACACGTTGGTTGTTTCCATGTCTTGGTCACCGTAAATAAAGCTGCAATGAACATAGGGATACATATATCTTTACAGATAAATGTTTTCAGATTTTGGGGGTAGATACCCAGAAGAGTAATTGCTGGGTCATATTGTAATTCTATTCTTAATTTTTGATGGACCTCCATACTGTTTTCCACAGTGGTTATACAAATTTACATTCCCACCAGCAGTGTATAAGGGTTCCTTTCTTTTCCACAACCTCTCCAACACTTGTTATTACTTGCCTTGTTGATCATAACCATTCTCACAGGTGTGAGGTGGTATCTCATTGTGGCTTTGATTTGCATTTCCCTAATAGCTGGTAAAGTTGAGCATTTTTTTCACATATCTGCTGGCCATTTGTATGTTTTCTAGGGAGAAGTGTCTGTTCAGGTCCTCTGTCCATTTTTTAATTGGATTGTTTGTTTTTGGCTGTTGAGGTGTATAAGTTCTTTATATAATTTTGATATTAGCCCCTTATCAGAGGTGCTACTTGCAAATATCTTCTCCCATTTAGTTGGTTGCTTCTTTGTCTTGTTGTTGGTTTATTTTGCTGTGCAGAAGCTTTTTAGTTTAAAATAATCCCATTCATTTAACTTGCTTTTACTTCCCTTGCCTTTGAGGTCAAATTCATTAAATCCTCTCTGGGGTCCATAAGTTTAGTACCTATGCTTTATTCTATGCAATTTATTGTTTCAGGTCTTATGAGTAGGTATTTTATTTATTTTGAACTAGTTTTGGTGTATGGTGACACATATCAGTCTAATTTCTTTCTTTTGAATGTGCCTTTCCACTTTTCCCAGCACCATTTATTGAAGAGGCTTTCTTTTCTCCATTGTATGTTTTTGGCTCCTTTGCCAAAAATTATCTGCCCATATACAAGGTTGGACAATTAAGTTCGCGAACTCATCCTAGGAAAAGTGCTACATACCTCATTGCTGAATATCACTATGGTCACCTTCGAGGTACTCCCCTTGGGAAGCTATGCACCGATGCCAGCACCTAGTCCACCCTTCAAAGCAATTTTGGAACTCTTTTTCTGGAATGGCCATCAGAGCTGTCATCATATTACCCTTGATGTCCTGAATGTCATAATAATGTCTTCTTTTCAATATTTCCTGTATCTTTGGGTAAAGAAAGAAGTCATTGGAGGCCAGATCACATGAGTAGGAAGGGTGTTCCAATACAGTTATTTTTTTTCTGGCTAAAAACTCCCTCACAGACAGTGCTGTGTGAGCCAGTGAATTGTTGTGATGTAAGAGCCATGAATTGTTGGTGAAAAGTTCAGGTCATCTAACTTTTTCACGCAGCCTTTTCAGCACTTCCAAATAGTACACTTGGATAACTGTCTGTCCAGTTGATACAAATTCATAATGAATAATCCCTGATATCAAAAAAATATATATCAATATCATTGCAACAAGTTCGCGAATTTATTTGTCAGACCTTGTACACGTGGGTCTATTTCTGGGTTCTCAATTCTAATCTATTGGCCTAGTGTGTCTGTTTTTCTGCTAATTCTATGCTGTTTTGATTATTGTCACTTTGTAGTACAAACTGAAGTCAGAGAGTGTGAAGCCTTTGACCTTGATCTTTCTTTCTCAGGATTACTTTGGCTGTTCAGAGTCTTTTGCGATCCCATACAAATCTCATGATTTTTTTTTGTTCTTTTTCTTTAAAATATACCATTGGCATTTTGATGGGACTTGCATTTCTTATCACTGTACATACTTTTAAGCTGTTTCTCTTGTGCGTGTTATAATGCCACCCATTTTGTTGCCGTGATGCATTTTCAGAATCCCCTGTGCTGATGTGTCATAAGCATGGTCTCCCCCAATGCTGTCAAAAGCATGTTGATATGTATGAGTGGGTGGTCAGAGACAACTCTGTTGCTAGGGAAGAGTGCTTCCCACAGGAAGTCTGCCTTTGCATATAACTGTCCAGCAAAGGAGGTCAGTGTCCTGGTGGAATCATCAGAGTTCCTCCAAGGAAAGCAGTGGATTGAAAGGGGCAAAACTGAAAGTAACCAAAGGTTATGCATTAGTTTCAAGTTGGGTTTCTCTTGATTAAAGTCTCAGGCCAGAATGTGAAAGAAGCAGAGCTATCCTGAAATACTTGACTAATCCTTATGTCAGAGTATCTATACTGTGGTTAGCTATTAGATGGTTATGTATTAGTTATTATACATGTTAACTATCATCCCCTGTTGTGGTTTCTCTGTTACCCTTTCTAGGTAGATTTAGCATAAAACATGACTGTCCCTGTGTCTATATCATGGGATGGGTGCCTTGCTGATACTTTAGACTGAGAAATTTCAACTCCAAATTTGCAATATACTAGATTGTCTCAATCAGTTGTGAAGAATGGCACAATAATTCATTACCTGTCAAAGCTTCAAGGCTTGGGAAATCATCTATTTTAAAAACTAGATCACATGCAAGGTTATTTATATACTAACACCATCCTCACCCCTTCTAGGTTGTATGCCCCAGGTGGGGAAGATCCATTCCTTTTTCATTCATCAGAAAAGTGCCTCTGACACATTAGGCTCTTGTCAAACAGTTGTTAAGTAAATAAATCCCACTTGTGCCCCAATACACTTTCTTAAGTAGAAAAGAGAGCGAGAAAAAATAACCTGCTTGCCAGGAGTTACTTATATCCCATGGAAATTTTACATTCCCGTGGGAGTCTGTCACCTGCGTGAACATCATCTATTAGAAGCACTGCAACAGTGCAAAACAAAAGAGAGAATTCATATTTTAGAACTCAAACAAATATTTTCTTAAAGAATCTCTTTAAGAAATTTCAACCCTGAATACTAAGAATACTAAGTCAGTGTTTGTTATGGAAGAAATCATTACTAATAATGACAGCACCAACTATAGTTACTATAAAATACTATGCTACGATCAGAGTGCGCCCCACTTTGTCTGCATCACCTCATTTCATCCTCACAACCTTAGAACACAGGAGTGGTTATCTTTATTTAGAGATAAATGAAAGCAGTCACACGGGTAGTAAGTGGCAGAGCCGTATCAGAGCCATATCTGCTTACTGCCCAAGTCCATGTTCTTCCCACCTCGACATGTTGCCTCTACTGAGCAAGGTAAAAGATATCAGAAATGCCCCCAAATTATTAGCCGCCTCTTAACTGAAAATTTGTTTCCAATTTTAGAAATCCAATGGCAAAACATCGAAAAAGAATTCTGGTATGTCCAAGGCTTCCTATTTCACTGCCCTGTGTGCCAGGCCATACTGTGAGTAAAACAATGTGTAAGAGGCTCATTTATGTTCAAGGAAAGAAAACTTTTTGAAAAAAATGATTTTAAGCTTCACTTTTTATTCCCAAAAGGGAAGCTCTGTGCTTTAATTTTCAAAGTAGGCCTAGATGTAAGCATCATTTTGCCAACATACCTACATAGAAAGATTGTTCCTTGAGTACAAAAAGAGGATATGCTATATTCTTCATTGGTCCCTATGCTAATTTTGGCCTTTCACATATAAGGCTTTCCAGAACAGTGGTGCCAAATGTGTGGTAACTTTGTGATATAATCTTTAGTCCATATAATACTCAGCCAAACTTAGCAAAATAATTTCCTTCAAGAGAATTTGGGTTTAGTCCCTTCATAAATAAAGAAAACCTAGGAAAAGAGAAGAGAACATGTTCTTTTAAGTAGAGAAACAATGTCAAACAAAAAGCAGCCAGTATCTAATTTCACAATGTCAGTGATAGCAAGGTCAGGGTATCTTCTCATAAGGTACTGCAGTACCACATAAAGTTTTCCAACTATGGATTCCCCTGGAATAAAATTAATCCACAGAATTGTGTCCTGGGCCCTCCTCTCTTCTCTTGCCTTAGCCGGTATGCTTTTGTGACCACCTGTCACTTCAAGGTGAATAATCCACAGATGTACATCTGAATATTTCAGAAATCTTTTTTTTATATTAGCTTCAGTGTACAGAAG
The DNA here is from genome assembly GCF_036562045.2 of Rhinolophus sinicus. NCBI lineage: Eukaryota > Metazoa > Chordata > Mammalia > Chiroptera > Rhinolophidae > Rhinolophus > Rhinolophus sinicus. Next base: position 90,634,637 of record NC_133758.1, read on the forward strand.
AACATAGTGATTAGACATTTTCACCCCTCACAAAGTGATAACCACCCCCCCCAAGTCTACTACCCCTCTGACATCATATATATAGCTGTTACAATACCGCTGACAATATTCCCTATCTTGCACAGCTCATCCTGGCAGCCCTTCAAACAGAACAACAGTGTCTAACGTGAGCTCATCCTTTTCCCTTCCAAATCTATTTCTCCTCTTGCGGTCGCACTTCTTTGTTTATTGCACCATCAGTTACCCAGGGTCACACCTTTGGATCATTTTGACTATTTGTTTATCTTTACTCATCATAAGCCAACATTCTGCTGCATCAAATACTCAGAATCTGAATATTTTTTACCACCTCCACTGCCACCTAGTCCAAGCTACTACTGTTCTCTCTTACTTGAGTTATTGAAATGACCTCATAATAGGTATTCCTGCTTCCTCCCTGTCTCCTATATCAGCTAGGATTAGGTATTGGTATATATGACAGAACACCCCAAATAATAGGGCCTTAAACAAGACAGGAGCTTATTTTTCTTACATGTGAAACAGTCCAGCTAGAGGTAGTCCGAGGCTGGTATGGTGTTCTGTGATATCAGTGACCCTGGCTCCTTCTGTCTCGTTGCTGACAATGAAGAGGATTCCCCTCATAGGCTAAGATGTTTACTCAAGAAGCTTCAGCTATACAGTCCATATCTGATTCAAAATATAGGAAGGAAGGCTGAAGAAGAAATGTTCCCTCTTTTAAAAGGCAATTTCTAAAAAGTGTACTTAAATTTCCAGTTTCTATCCCTACAGCTGAATCTGATTTCATTGTCGTGCATGGCTGCAAGAAAGACTGGAAAATGCAGTCTTTAGTCTGGGTGATCAAGTGACCAGCTAAATATTAAAGGAGGATAGAATAAATATTAGGGGGCAACTAAGTAGTCTCTGCCATAACCCACTAAAGTCATTTAACCATTCAGCAGCCAGAGTAATCATTTAGAACATAAGTTCTCTGATCGGATTATCCAGAGTTCTTCAACAGCCCACAAGGCCTTCTATGAAATAGAAAGGAGTAGTAGGATAACCCTTAAACATTGCTGGTTTTGAGTTTTAAGTGGGACAATTCAGAATGGTCTTGTGTCCAACACATTTAGCTACAGAGATACGGGAACACCGTAGGCAAATCACTAAATATGAGCAGGATGTGGGGTTTGCCAGGCAAGTGGGACAATGGAGGAGCAGAGTTGAGGAAGTACAAAGGCGAGTAAACCATGAAGTGTCATATGGGTAAGCAGGAAGTAAGGATATGAGCAGAGTGAATGCTTAGTCCCACCCCACCACAAAGATGCAAAATGAGATTAAAAGCTCAAAAATTATGTGAGGGAGAATGCCTGTGTGAAAGGAAATAGGAATGGAGGCAGAGAGGGCTAGGAGAATGGCCAGATTACGATGCAAGCCATCTGGCAAGTGGGTTAGAGGGTTGAATGTAAGTATCCTAGACTGTCATGCAGTCTAAGGAAAGTTCAAAAAGCCATCAGAGCCAAAGTTGGCAAAGGAGTCCCATGTGTGCCAAGAACGGGTCTGCCTTAGAATGCCCACCACGGTCATTGACCTCAGCACAAATGCAGCAATGGATTTCAGATTGCACATGCAGCCGGGGGGATGCGCCATCTATTCAGTCTCTGTAGTAGGAAGTCTGCAAGATGCACTCTCGTGGTCACCACATTAACGGATATTTAAAAAGTAATATAATCATAAGATTTTAAGTCTTAATAGTTACCAAGTATTTTTGGAGATCATATGTTAGAGGAAAAAAGCTGCATATATGTATAAGAGGCAGGAAGCCTGAAATTAAGATTTAAAAAGGAAAGTAGTCATTGCTATGAACGAAGTCAGGAGTGCAACCATGAGGATAAATAGCTGCAGTAGGAAGGAGACAAAACTATAGGAGAAAAAAAAATCAAGGAAAAAGGGCATTAAAGAGATCTCCTGTTTGGGATCTTGAATCCATCAAACATTGTGAATGGAGTAATCTGGAGAGCGTGACAGCAATCCATATATTAAAAATCTTCAATGAATTAAGAGAAGCAACTTGGGGTCTCCAGATGACCATGCAATGCAAGGGGGCAGGTGGTTGATATAATCCAATAGTATGAGTTTTAAAGATAATGTATTACAGAAATGTACACCTGAAACCTATATAATTTTGCTAACCAATGTCACCCCAATAACTTTAATAAAAATGAAAAATAAAAAACTGTGGCCGTTTAAAGGCTGGAAGGGAGAAAAATTTGAAAGCAACAATGAGGAGAAATAGTATATCTATATTATTTCCCAGCCCAATGGTTCAAATAGTATGGAAAGAAAGTAGTCAGTCCTCTAGAAGTACAGAGGCAAAATATTATCTTTAGTATTTTACGTAAGTTGCGACAAAAAAAAAAAAAAAATTAAAGAGACAGAAGATGCTGAACTTTAAAGCTGAAGTATTTTTGCTTATAAGAAAGAACTACATTCTAAAAGGCAGAAGAGTTGGGTTTTAAGAAATGGGTCAAGCGGAGGTGAAGGTGAGATCCAACATAGTAGTTACACAGAACCATATGGGAATGAGTATCCAGATAATAGTTCAAGGAGGCTTTGGGCTTCTTGTGGTAACCGATATAAACAGGGTGCAGGGCTTGGCACAGCTGATATTATATCTGGCAGATTTCAGCAGTGAAGCCCTCCTTTAAACACACTAATTCTATTATTTGGTGATATTAGACTACATACTTGGACTATATTCTTTAAACCTAATTAAATTACATTTTTAGATCTTATATTTGACTTTTTTTTAAGTTTGTTACAAGAAACAGGTATATGAAAGCCACTTTTACATGCATTGTCAAATTTTAAATAGACTGTATAAAGTTTAGGATGGTTAGAGCAAACACTAAAAAAATTTCAAGGATATGTGGCTGAAAATAAATAATTAAAAGGTATACATAAATCCAATTAAATTTTAAAATGTTGAACATTCTGATTAAAAAACAAACAAAAAAAAATGTCAGAGTGAATAAAATAGCAAGACCCAACCACGTGTTTTCTATAAAAGATGTACTTGAAATGTAAAGATGCCAGATTAAAAATAACTTGATGGGAAAAGACACACCATGCCAACAGCAATCATAAGAAGGTTGGAGTTACTATAGTATTCTGAGATAAAATAGACTTTCAGGCACACAGTATTTATTACCAGACATAAAGACAGGCATATCATAATGACAAAAGGGTAATTTCATTAATTAATTTCCTGCTTAAGGCCCTTGCCTCTCAAGGAAACACATAACCACCTGTAGTCTGGCTGAGGCACAATGAAATTGAGGGGGGTTTGGTTTATTTAAATTACAGAGATGTTGTATTTCCTTAAATTTCCCCGTTCCTTTCATGCACCTCTCCATTAAGCCCTAATCAAATAATATTTACTTCATCATGCCTTATTACTCATTTTTCTTTAATTAGTACTACATTTTGTGGCAGACTGGGAATCTAGCCTCAGGCATCTGCTCTCTTCTTGAGGACCCCATTACTAGTTAATCCACAACCTTTTAACACATTGTCAGACCAGTTTTCTACCTGGCCAGTTTATGACCAGGGACAACTAATATTAATATAAGTAGTTTTTCAAGTTATTTTTACAGCTCCTGATAGTCTGGAACTATCAGGAATATTCCAATTGGAATATCAGGATTATTCCAATCCCATGTATCAATCCTTCTGTACTTTCGCAGAAAAAGAAATCCATGTCTACGCTGCAGAGACACAGACTTAATAAGAGGAAGAAAAGACCCACATAGGTGCAGAAAAATGATATCGCATCATGATCCCAGAGGGAGTCATACACTATCAGGGAGTGAGATTCCTTTTCTTGGAGAAGGAGAAGGGCTTTTATAGATGTGTTCCTTCAATTTCTTTCTTTTCGGCTACAAATTGCTAGTAGACTATTTTGTAAATGGATTCACCTTAAAAGAATAATATGGCAAGTTGCCTTCTGCAGTAGTCAACAAAAGAGTTGCTAAAAAATAACAATATTCCCTGGGAAGAGGGTGAAAATACATCTCTAAATTCTTATTATGAGTCATACCAAATTGTAACAAACTGTTCTGGGAAGAAGAAAAACATCAAAGAGAAGTTATCAGAATAGAACACTGTCAGATGCTATATCCAGACTAGAAGATATCCACAGAAGATGAACAGATAAAGTTTCACTTCTGTTTGTTACAGTTTCAAAGCAGTGAGTTTTATTATAGACATTAAATGAGAAACTTTTCTTTGCCACATTACTGGTTTCAAATCAATGTTGTTTTTAGACTGCTGTGTGTATACACACACACAGAGATACACACACACACGCGAATGTATTTCTCCCCTTAAAAGCATAACGTTGCAGATCAGAATATGTATGCAATTATTCTTACTTCATTCTCCACCACACGTTTTCTTCTTTCTCTGTCACAGAGCTTTCCATAAGGGACAGTGAAAATAAAACTTCAAACTTTCAAGAGCTAAAGGTTTGTTGGATTTCACTTACATTTATATCAGTCCCAACGTGTCTACCTTTATCTCAGGAAATCAGATGTTTCAAACAATAATCCATCCTGTTTTGGACATAAAAAAGACAATTAGAATTAAAGTGGAAATGTCTTCAAGAATAAGAAAAAGGACTTTTCCCTTTACAATTACCTGCTTCATTGTCAAATTGATTATTTAAAACAAAGCTAAGTCTGTGATAAGGTGAATCATGTAGATTTGGCTATTCAAAATCCATTCTTTTTGGTCAGTTTCTTCATCAACTTAACTAGTCCTGCAGCAATCTATATTGATCAGGGTTAACTTAATAAATCAACTAGGTTCCAATCTATTTATTTCATCAATATAGCCAAAAGGAGTATGAACTAAAAAAACTGAAAAGGAGAAAAATAATAGCCTCTCTTTTCCTCCCTTGTGTTTCTTTGTTTTCACTTGGGATGAAGATCCTTGGAAGAAACTTAGCTTGCTTTACAAAAAAATGAAAAGAAAAAAAAAGCAACCAAAAACTGTTGTGAGTCATAATTCATTTCATGTTCTTCAAAGAAAAGCAAACTAATAATAAATATACTGTCTATATGGATTATTATCCTGACCCATAATAACCAAAGACGCCCCCCTGTAACCCACCATCATTTCCACAGTAAAACAGGTCCCTCCAACATGAAAGACAACAGTGATCATAAGGAACAAAATAGAAGCTATTAAATGTTCGAGGTTCAAGAGCCATCAATGTACTGACTTGCTGGTTTTATTCTTAAACCACAAAAAAAGTAGAATATCTTGTAGAGTTCCTGCATATATTTAATCCTTAATCACACACACTGATGCATGAGTGCATCCACACAACTGTGAAACACTTCACTCGCTCAGAATGAACATGGGCACATTTCTATTCTCAAACACTGAAGAGAGTTTCATGAAGCAGGCTCTCAGCCTGTCCGCTAGCCAGCCTCCGCCTTTTCACTCATTCTAAAACACAAAAATGTGTTCACCAAATATTTCTGGAATATCTGTCATATGTCAGGTCCTGGAAAAGGCCTGAGAGTCCATTGATGAATGTTTTCTGGGCAAATTCTTTTTGCTATACTTATGGAAGAGTGGGTACTTCACAATCCTCCCTTTCTTTTGCCAAATAAAACATAAATAAACCCAAATAATACATAAATTCAACCTCAAAGTGGAGATTTTAATCAAATTGTCATCAGAAGAGAAGTTACATTACTAAGAAAAAAATTTTCCTCACGACCCCATCAATCCCTGCTAACTCTATGTCTCCTTCCGACCCTAACTGATACATTCAAAATCCCCTAGCTGATATAAATAACCTTGCTCAGCAAAACAAAAGCCCAATAGCATTCCAAACAGCCTCCACTAAACAAATCCTCCATGGTTAGCCAAACCCCAGGTAAGTGGTACTTTCATTCCCCTTGAAAGCTTCAATTATTTATCTATATCTACGTATCTGTGTCACATTTATCTATATCACATTTCTTCTCTTCTGAACCCTGGCTCATGCAGTCTTTTCAGCATGTCATTTACCTGAGTAAATGTACCCATGGCCATAAATCCTTAATTTAGAAAAAGAATATCACTCCTGCGTTCTTGAAAGCATGGAGTATGTCCAAGCTACACACAGTCCTGGCTGTGCTTTGCTGCTCAGCCTTAAACCAGCTCCACAGCCAAAGTCCAAGTTGGGACACTGAAGTCAAAATTGTTTGGTTCCAATACCAAAACACACTGGGACCACATATAGGCAACTCCATGGATGCCTCCTGTAGAGCCTCCTAATATAGTCCACACAATCCCTCTTGTCTAAATCCATCCATTCTTCCTCCAACCACTTCCTTTCTCGATCCCAAACCCAATCAGCCTTTCCCAGCTCCATGTTCTGGACCCACCCTGAAGGATCCTATTCTTAGGTGCAGAAAAAGGAGAAATAAAAACTGAACAGGTCAGGGGCATACTACTTACTTGCCTACATAAGCAATTTCTCCTCACTTTTTCAAGAGTCATAGAAGAGGAATATATGCAGTTGATAAAAAGTGGATACGTCTTCAATACGAGTTAATTGCTGTGATAGTTCTTGCAAATATTACTTCTATGTGTTCCTCTGTCAACCACGGGAAAAGAGAGCCAAATCAAGTTACTCTTTAAAAACAGACACTTGCACTACAAGCAAACTGGAGGGAAGTGGGACTATCCTTGCCAAGGACAAGTTTAAATTGATGATGGCTGTAGCACTAATGAGGCTGCCTCCCATCGATATGGCTCCTGCTCGTAAGTACCCCTCAGAGGGGCAGCCACAGAAACAGACAGAAACGACCCACTCTGTTGCCAGAACCTCCCATGTGGCAACATCAATAATCAGAGCAGCACTGATCCTCTGCCTTTAAATCCATGTTGTCAGCTCATACCACGTTGAGGGAAACAGATGATCCAGGGAAGTACCAGTTAATAAAATAACTAGAGAGAAACTGAGTGCTACTCTAGGGTGGTTCTTATGGTAGATGACCAGTATGCGTTATTACAATTACTAGTGGCATGTAAAACATGTTTTTGAGAAAATTTTCAATGGTAAATTTAGCAGTTGTAAATAAAGACATTTCTATATAGTTTCAATGTTCCATGTGAGCAAGATATTTTAAAGACAGATACTCATTTCTACAAATGATATGAATAACCTAAAAGTTTTTAACGTGCGTTACAAGAGGATAAAATTAAGGCAATTCACCCCCAGTGAACCTCAAATATCCAGATATCTGAGATGACCTTTTCTTGTTTCTCAGCTATCTAGATTGTTTCCTTATACCGCCCATTTTATAAAAAAGTAGTATCTGCAACTGAGTGTTTACTATGTGCCACAGGTCACATAACTAGCATGTGACTGAACTGAGTGAGATTCAATCCATGCAGTCTGGCTCCTAAACTTGCTCTTGTAACCACTAACTTCACTGCCTTTTAATCTGTGTGACCAAAATAGAGTTCACCAAATAAATTCACGTCTACTTGAAAGTAGGTCAAACATTTAGAGGCGAACGCTTTGCAATCTTTCTCATATTTCAAATTAAATTTAGACAGGGGAGCATGTATTACAATATCATACAGTTTTACTGCATTTTTAATATCACAGTTCCTCCCATTCTCCAAAATCCACCATCAAGACCTCTCAATTGTACCTACAAAAAGACAAAAAACAAAATCCTGAATCAGTCCACTACTCTCCAACTCTACTGCCATTCCTTTATTCTCATCTACTGCCATCCCCTTCCTGGATTACTGCAATAGCCTCCTAATTTATCTTCTTTCCATTGATAGTAAGTCCCTGAAATACAATCCCCCCACACTGTAGTATGAGTTTTGTAAACTTTTAATCAGATTATGCCCCTCTCATGCTGAAAGCCTTCCAATGACTTTGCACTGCTCTCAGAAGGAAATGTAACATCTTTAACACAACCACCAAGTCTTTCAGAATCTGGCCTGCTCAACCGCATCTCATTCTACACTCTCCCTTGTTCACTGAGCTTTAGATGCTGTGGTCTTCTTTCTTCCCTTTTAAAGTCAGTTGTGTTCCACCTTAGTGCCTTTGTATTCACTCTCCCTGAGAATATTCTCCACCTGGTCCTTTACATAGTGGCTGGCTCTGTCTCACCCAGTAGGATTCATCTGAATGTCTCACCCCAGAGGTGTTCTGGACCGCCTGTCTAAAGCAGTGCACACGTGCACAAGGGCCCCTCCGCCTTGCCCATTACTATCTGAGCCCACTCTTCATCTCCATTGGAATATTTACCAGAATGTGCAGTTATTTTCTGTTTTCTCCACTAAAATACAAGCCCCAGAGGAGGGACTACATCTCTCTTATTTGTTGATGTATCCCTTGCCCAGCAGAGCCCTGACATGACACAAAGTGGAAACTCAATCAACATTTTTGAATAAATAAATGAGCTCCCCAAACTTCCTGTCCTGCTGGATTTTCTTTTTCTTTCTTTTTTTCTTTTTCTTTTTCTTTTTTTTTTTTTAAGCTATTCCATAGCTATTTTTAAAATCTAGATATTCAGAAAATCAAGGGACTAAAGGATACTAAATCAGACTAACAGAAAATCTGCACACAAACTCATACACCAAAACAAGCTGATAATCTTTCCATAATACATATACCACTAATTATAATTATAAATCTGATTGAAAAGACTGGCAAAAAAATTTTTGCATGGGCATAATGCTTTCTAAAATTCATAAATTCAGCCCAATAATCACATTTTCTAAATAATTTTAAATTGAAAAAATGATTTAAAAAAATTTAAGTATCCTAATCTATTCTTGCTCTTCTGAATGTTTTGTTTGTTTGTTTTAAAACACAAACTAATTGACTTAGATAATCACAAATTCCTCTTAGTTCTCATACCACTTGAAAAACAAATTTCTACCACCTCAGTGAAAAAGGTGCAAAAATTCTCAAGAAATTACAATCAACAAGATGTTTTCAGGATAGGTTAGATGTGTATACATCTTTGGTTAACTGTGCCAGCAAATGTTTCCACGCCTAGTGGGCAAATTTCTGGGCAAATTTATCGTCTGTCTCAAATATTGGAAGGTAGCCATATTTAGTATGCCAAGAATAAAGACAAATAATATGCTAAAGCATGAAATATTATAGGAAGAGAGCTCAATGAGAAATGTAAAGCAAACCAACCAAAGTAATACCCAAATTTCAAGGTCTGGTGAGTCTTCTTTGAAAAACCACTAGTTGAGTATTTCTGCCTAAATGATTATTGCTTGCAGTCTAAGACTCTTCTAGGTTTTTGCTTAAAGCAACATTTCTGGATTTCTTACATGTATAAAGTGATACTCATGATTGAAATTTAAATAATGTTGAAATATGGTCCCTGTTTTTTAACTGATTGTAATCTACCTAATCACACACACAAACAACTCTTGGCTCAAATACCTCCTCCTCTGAGGTAAAAGGTCCCAGCTGACTTCACTGATCTCATAGGTCAAGAATTTCTTAAGTGATGTCGCATTTCTAATACCCTTTCACTAGAGAAAAGTAAAATAGAAATACTGCAATTAATTTATTCTATCTTTCCTGTATATTGCAATTCATTTTAGATACAGTGCAGTACGATATCTGACATGGACAGTGATAGTTTATATACTGAAGCAGATAAACCATAAGTAAGTCCTCCAGGCCTGATTCCAAGGTCCTGACTCAGCCAAAACTCAGAGATTTGCAAACAAGTGCAAATGATAGGCTCATGCCCTCAGGAAATAAGAGTGGTTCAAAGTGCATAATCCAGCTACTTTAGCAGTTGCAATATAATCTATTGCTTATCTATTACCTGACTTCCTGAGATTAACCTGAATGGAATTTCAATTTTGACATTGATTTAATAGAAAACTGAATGATAGCTTAAAAACCCTAATTTCAAAAATACTAGAAGAATGAAACTGACTTTTATTCATTAAGGGATGTATTGTACCTTGCTTGTACTAGGCACACTTACTGGTTTTTCTTTAATTAGACAACATTCGAACACCATTTACTTAAGATATACCCATGCAGGCCAACATATACCAAAGAGAAATGTGCAATATAAGAAATGACATCTGCTTGGTAAAACTGTATACCACTCTACAAAGAATAGCTCGCCTGTCTTTTACTTTGTTCAATAAAAATTTGCTATATTCAGTGGCGCCCAATGAGGGGGAGACACCAAGTTCTTTTTTAAATGTAAGAAAATACAGTGTGTGTTACCTTTACCTTTTATGAGTTGCCTGCTCTCCCGTATTTGGCAAGACAAATAGAATTACATACTGTGAGTGACTCAGAACAGAACTTCACTATCAATCATCTGCCTGGCTCTGCACAAATTCTGTAGGGCATTCAGGACATTTTGCTGCCTATGAATATTTTAGACAAGAAGAATCCCTGAAAGCTTCCTGATGGATTAATACAAGAAAGGGAGACGTTTTCATGTTTTATAGCTATTTGCTAAAGTACTACGGCCATTACTGCACTCCAATGAAAAGATGCGTCTTCAAACAGAAAGAAGCAGCCCCATGGAAGAGCTCTGGCTCCCTTTATCATAAACTGATTTTGAAGTAATGAGAGATAATATATTAATATCATATACAGTCCTCTGAAGAAAATGAAATGCTGTATTGACGCCAACACCTTTACACCTACCAATAATTGTAGGAAAAAGAAAAAGAAAGAAGAAAATGTATGCCAGCCATTTAAGAAAAAAAGTTTGCTCACATACCTCTTTAGCTTTGCCAATGAAATAAAAAGCAATTTATTAGCTTCTCTATCATTATATTCTGGGATTCATACCCATGAATAAGCAGCAGAGTACCATTCTCAACAGCAGTTCACAACTTCTCAAATAAAGCTTATACTTTATTTTAAAGATAACAGAAAATTTAGAAACCACAGAAAAGAAAACAAAGAATAAATTTTACTTATAGGCCCACTACTATTTTAAAGTATTTCCTTCCAGTTTTTAAATGTGTTTTTATGTAGTATTCTGTACCTTACTTTTCCACTAATATTTAAATATTTCCCCATGATATTATAAAGTCTTCATAATATTTTAATGGTTATATAACACTTCATTAAGAATATATAAGAAACTCAATTTAATATTTGTCCATGTCACATATTTAGAAGGTACCCAATTTTTACTCTTGTGAATATCATTATTTTACTCATTATTTATATATTTTTTCCTTAGTTTTCATTACTTGAACTTTTTTTATTTCTAACTTAAGCAATATCTCTTCCATTGGAAATGGTGAGATAATTCATCCAATTCCCCAATGACAAAAAAGGTTGGTTTTTTTGTTTGTTTTGGTTTGTTTTTAGCCTTTTTTGTATTACTAAGGAACATATATAGAAAGTTCACATGTATCTAGAGAATAAACTAATGACTACCTATTATAACGTGCTTTACAATGTATTAACATTCTCACAACTATCCTAGGATGTGTAATTATCTCACTTTTTTCAATTAATAAATTGTGGACACATGAGTTTAATTGTCCTACTCAAATGCAGACAGTTGGTAAGCTGTGGGGCTGATGGTTTACTCCAGGCTTTTCCAAGATCAAAGGCCAGCCTCTTCCCACCATATTGTGCTGGGCAGAGACCTGGGAGGTAGCATTGTGTGGTTGTTATAAGCATGAACACTCAAGTCCAACAACATTGGCCCAGAACCCATGTCAGCCACTTATTCTCTCTGGGATCTCGTATACATGACTGATCCCTCTGTGCCCTAGATTTCTAATTCCTTAAACTCTGATGATGATAAAAATATTAAATCTAGCATAGGTTTGTTTTAAGAATGAAATGGTAAAATTCAGTTTATAAAGCACATAACTAATTAACTTCTGCATTAGCTTTTTACCTGTTAGCTTTAGCTTTCCATAGGCTTAATACGAACTTTAATTGGACGTATCACCCATATTTCTGCTCTCTCAAATAGACGATATACACTTTATTCTCCATTAAGAGTAAACATAAAATAAAGCCATACCTCAAAACTATCACCCACCATCTAAAAAACTATAAAGCAGATTACTTTAATCAACCCATATTCTGATACACTGCTACATTTGTTAGGAGCTCAAATTAATCTAACTACACCTCCATAAGTATGCAGTACAAAAATATACCAGGAGTGCCAAAAAAATGTATACAAGTGGACACTTTGGTCAATGTTGCTCAAGCAGTAGTTTGCCATAATCAGAAGTGTCTGGATGCTAATGGTAACCACTTTGAGCACCTCTTGTAATTGCAGAAGTCAAATGTGACTTGTATTCATCTTTTGTTATTGGTATATATTGAGTATTACAATTTTAAAACAGATTTCCTTTCTTAAAATGTGCATACATTTTTTGGCACCCTCTGTATTTTATATACAGTTCAAATGAGATCGTCTGATTACTACCTGCTCTGGTACTATATCCTCACATGACCTTGTACAAGGTCAACAGCATAATCAACTTTAAAAATAGCAGTTAAGGTATGATTATAGCTTTAGTTATGCTCAGAATTACGCATTACAATGAGAACACCAAATAACTCTAAAAATAATACTTTACACTTTTTTGCCAATAATACATATCAGATTAATTTACGTCAAGACACAAGTTTTAAATTTAAAACAAAAAAAGAAAAAATGATAGTAATTCATCAAAAAGGACAAGCAGCAAAGAAGAGTTATCAGAACAAGTTTCAGCAAGAGAATTGAATCAGTCAGGGTTCAACCAGGAAACTGACCTACCATGAGTTACAGGCGAAGAGATTTATTATAAGAGTTAGATTTCCCACAATTAGAGAAAAGGCTGGGCAAGTGGAGGTCCTAGAAGGAAGTGGGAGGATCAGAGTGAGAATAACCAGCCAGAGGATCTAAGAAGCCAAGCACATCCAACCCCTGAAATGGTTATGAAAGGAAGGCTCATGGAGGGGTCTATGGGAAGTGTGCTTCTGTGAGTCCACCACAGGGAGTCTAGGAGTGGGCACGGAACCACCCTGGGTCAACAGGATCAGCATTTAGAAAGAAAAGCTGGATGCAGAGCGAGAACCAGCTGGAACCTGCAGCATCTGCCGGCACCACTGCACTGTTCATCACTGCATCCAACCATGTTGGCCTTTTAGGAAAATAGTTACTGCTTCACGTTGCCTCCCAAATCTTGTGTAAAGTCCTCGTTAGACCAATGCTAACCTAAAACCACACCGGGAACAGTCTTCTAACGGTTCTAGCACAAATGACACACTACAAACCACCACAAGAGTTTGGATTAAAGGGGCAGGTAGCATTATAATACAGCATGCCTTTTCTAACATAGAAAGAAAGAAAATATCAAGACACTAATATCAAAGAAAATTGTGACATCAATGGGAGGGAAAAGCAAAAAGGCTTCTTTTCACATCAAAATATGAGAGGTAAAATGGAAATAAGCAAGTAAAAGTGTCTGATTTACATGTCTGGGGAGAAATGGTCTAGTAAGATTACTCTTCTGTAGTTAATAAAAAATTATTTCCTCATTAATCATCACCACCATTAACAAGATTCAACTAGAATCTTTGTTGCTCATCAATTACAGCTTATGAAGACAAAGCAGGATTTTTCAAAAATTTCTTTCAAATTTTTGAAGGAAAAATAAAACATAGAAGGCCCAAACATAAAAAGGAAGAAGGCAAGTGAAGTGCTAAATGATCACATTCCATCAATCTGAATGGGACTGATGGAATGTGAAATAAGTTCTAGGGCAAAACATGTCATAGAACAATAGAAAATGTCAAATATTATTTATTTGTTTAGCATTGTAAGGCACAGGTAGAAAAGGAGAAATGGAAAGAAAATGTTTCCCTTAAATAAAATGTCTAAAACATTTTGGGCACTGAAATGTGTCCTACAACCCTTAAATAAGAAATGTTAAGGCCATTGTTGTTTTGGAAAAAATATATATTTTTCTAAAGAATAAATTATAATGTGAAGTAAGCAATTTCATAGAGAGCCTAGTTTACAAAAACAAATTAAAATGATATATAACAATACAGTAATAGAAAGACTGTCTAAATGAAAATGAAGAAGAAAATTTCCACCCAAATTACCCCAATTCATTGTTAAAACAATTTCAATTCAAAATCAATGATCTATTATTACATATGAGCTAGTGCTACATGAGCTGCTAAGTACACAAAGACAAACAAGATATATGTAAGTGGAAGTTACATTTGAGTTAGCCATTCAGAATCTGAACCTCTTTCTATTTTGTGTGCACGATCTCCACTTTATTATCTTGGTGGAAAGGCAAAAGCTTCTTTCCTCACAGAAGCTGAAAACACTAGACACTCCCATTCCCAGTCATTCTTGCAGATAGAGAATAATTTTGTGGCCTGGACTCTGGTAATCAAATGTAACCATATCTGACTCTGACTCATCCACCCTATCTGCAGTACAATATCAATAATGGCGGCTGCAAGGTCAAGGCACAGAAATGGCATGTGACAGTAACTGTGGGAAAGCGGAGATGTTAGCACCAGAGAGGCAGCAGCACACATGTAGCACCTGGTGTTCTGCCATGTTTCCTGACCAGTTCTACTGTGGTACTTGGGGCTTTGTCCTTAGAAACATTTTCTCATGCCTAGTAGTCCAGTCCACCATTAAACCTGGGAGGTACACAATATCTTTTCAATAAACTCATTTCTGCTTAACTGGAGCCAGCATCTGCTGCCTGAAAATAAAAACTTTGAGTGATATAACATGTTTCCCACAATGCAAGAGTTCACAGTCTCAAAAGAGATACTGAATGATAACACAATATAAAAGGCAATCACATGGTGTATCTAGTCAACAAACTTAGAATGTCCAAAACTAGAACTTAAACTGAGCCCTCTGTCATTTTTCTCAATCGGTGATTGGTACCACTCTTCTAGTTCATGACGAAAACCAGTGCTGTGTTTCCCCTAAAATAAGACCCAGCTGGACAATCAGCTCTAATGCCTCTTTTGGAACAAAAATTAATATAAGACCCAGATTTATAATATATTGTATTATATTACACCGGGTATTTAGTAAAATAAGACCCAGTATTATATTATATTACATTACATTATATTATATTATACCCAGTATTTAGTAAAATAAGACCTGGTATTATATTATATTATACCCAATCTTATAGTAAAATAAGACCCAGTGTTATGTTATGTTATGTTATGTTATGCTATGCTATGCTATGCTATGCTATGCTATGCTATGCTATGCTATGCTATGCTATGCTATGCTATGTTATATTATACCTGGCCTTATAGTAAAATATGACCTATTATATTATATTATATTATATTATATTATATTATATTATATTATATTATATTATATTATATTATATTATATTATATTATTATATTATATTATTATATTATATTATTATATTATATTATATTGTTGGTCTTATAGTAAAATAAGACCAGGTCTTATATTAATTTTTGCTCCAAAAGATGCATTAGAGCTGATGGTCTGGCCAGGTCTTATTTTGAGTGCAACATGGTAGAAGTTCTTGAAACCACCCTCTTCCTTGTTCCCAATATCCAATACATCACCAAATATTACCAATCTTGCCTCCTAAATCTCTTTCTCATCATTTACCACCCTCCAAAGCTTAAGTTTCCAGGATTTCTCCCTAGACTAATACATTAATAGTCGTCTAACTGCTATCCACATTTTGACTTCCTTCCAAAGTACTTACGACAAAAGGATATTTTTAAAACATATATCAGATCATATGATTCAACTACTGAAACTTTTCAATAGTTTCTCAAAGCTCTCCATGCTTTTGCACCCGCACATCTTTCTGCTCTCATTTCTGGCCACTTTCTGCCCCTAGTGTTTGCATCTCAGAGTAGCCTTCTTTCCTATCCTCATTGCTCCCAATACTTCCCCTTGTTTCATATCATTAATTCCTACTCAGCCTTTGGATTTTAATTCAAATGTCAAAACCTCAGGGAGGTCTTCCCTGGCAAGCTAGACTACATCTGGTCTTCATGTTACAAGCAATCAAATCTCCTTGTATTTATAGTGCTTATCACAGTTTGTAATTTATTTATGTGATTAACTATTTAACATTTGTCTCTTCACTGGAGTATAAGTTCCACAGGGACCAAGGCCACGTCTGATTTTACTCCCCACTAAGTGCCAAGTGCCTCATAAACAGAACATACTGGAAACAGTAAATACCTGTTGAATGAAAGATTTATGTAAAAGGAAGAAATGGAACAATTAATTCTATGTAGACAGGGAAACAAACAAGGGCAAGGAGTTGCAGAAATGATGATACTGAAGCTAGGGAGTGACCAGGACTCCCATAAGCAGAGAAAGTATGGCATCTTCTTTCACTCACCCTTGCTGCTGTAGACTCAAATATTTACAGAAGTAATCAAGGTGAAATGCAGTGAGTTTATGTTCTAAACTCTATAGTTTGTTCTAAGCCCAGAACGATGAAGTTTCTTAAGGAATAACCACATAGAAAATCAAGATAAATGCCATCATGTTTCAGAAATAGAACAGAAAAACAGGTTAGTAAAAAGATCCTGGAACTGAGTGCATTCAGAGTCCCTCAAAAAGCTGTGGTTAACAGCTCTCAACTCCTGAGCGTGCACAGAGACTGAAGGTTCCCCAAGAACAGCTAAGTCTCACTCTATAGAAACAGACGTTGGAGTAGGGCTCCTTGACCCCAGAGAAGGAGGCTACAAATTCCTGTGATACACCTTACAACTAAAACTTTATATCCCTTGAAAAACAACTCCAATTTTACCCTCCCTCCTGCCCCTGATAACCACCATTCTACTTCCTGCTTCTATGAGCTTGACCATTTGAGATAACTCGTATAAGTGGGATCACTCAGCATTTGTCCTTTGCTGTATAATATAGTACCTATAGTCAACAATACTGTATTGCACACTGAAAAAAATTCTTAAGAGAATAGATCTCAAGTTAAAGGTTCTTACCACCATAAAGGTGGGGCCAGGAGGAAATTTGTTAATGTGTTTGTTACCTTGATTATGGTGATGGTTTCAGAGGTACAGCATGTGTTCAAACCCATCAAATTTGATACATTAAGTATGTGTAGTTTTTGGTATATAGATTACATTTCAATAAAGCTGTTATATATATATATGTATGTATATATGTATGTATATGTATATATACATATATGTGTGTGTGTATATATTTATTTATTTATTTATTTATTTATTTATTAATTTTACATTCTGTAATTGCCCAGACCTACTGCAAATGTTGTGCTGATAAATGCTTACAAATAATTTTTGTTTTGTTTTTTTTAGGGGGAGGCTGCATACATATGCATAAGTATATTATAAATTTTACTGATATAAACGGTGTGTAGCAGACAGTTTACATATAATAATAAAATACATAATAGTCTTTATTATAAAGTCCATACAGCAAATTGATTCTCATGGAATGCTTTTGTGAATTTTTGCTGAACTCTTGTATCTGCAGCCAACCTATAATTGTTACTGATAAGGAAGATAAACAACAAAGATGTATGTCAAAACTTCACTCATCCATCAATGACATGAAGGGCTTCTTTGACAATAGTTTTTGAACGTGGGAAGAATATTTCCTCTTTTCTTTTTTCTGCCATTCACAATTCAATGGCTACAAACACAGTACACTTTTAAGTTTAATGTGCATTCTTAATATTTTCTCCATTACTGTCTTTAAATAATCAACAAAATCATAAATCAAGCCCTGCTTTTTAGCATTTGCCAAATTCTGTGGGAAAATATTCTTGCCATGGCCACTGCAAACTACCAACAAGATGACATCTAAAGCACAAGCAACAAAATGAAAAACAAACAAGTGGGACTACATTAAACTAAAAAAGATCCTACACAGTAGAATAAATGACCAATAAAATGAAAAGACAACCTACAGAATGGAAAAAATATCTGCAAAACACATATTTGATAAGAGGTTAATATCCAAAATATATAAAACTCACATAACTCAATAGTGAAAAAAACAAATAATCCAATTAAAAAATGGGCAAAGGACCTAAATAGACATTTTTTCCAAAGAAGACATACAAATTACCAACTGATACATGAAAAGGTGAAAACATCATTAATCATTATGGAAATGCAAATCAAAATCACAATGACTTATCACCTCACAACTGTTAGAATGGTTATTCTCAAAAAGACAAGAAATAACAAGTCTTGGTGAGGATGTGGGGAAAAGGGAACCCCTTGTGCACTGTTGGTTCGAATGTAAACCTGTACAGCCAGTATGGAAAACAGTATGGAGGCTCCTCAAAAAAATTAAAAAATAGAATTACCATATGATCTGGCAATTCCACTTCTGGGAATATAGCCAAAGGAAATGAAAACACTATGTCAAAGAGTTATCTGCACCTCCATGCTCATAGCAGTATTATTGATAATAACCAAGACATGGAAACAACCTAAGTGTCTATTAGCAGATGAATGGATAGAGAAATTGTAGACTATTGAAGTTATGGAGTATTATTCAGCTACAAAGAAGAAGGAAAACTTGCCATTTGCAACAACATGGATGGATCTTGAGGGCATTAAGTGAAATAAATCAGAAAGAGAAAGACAAATATTGTATAAAAAAATACTTAGGAATAAACTTAGCCAAGGATGTGAAGGACGTATATGCTGAAAACTATAAGACATTATTAAAAGAAATTGAAGAAGATACAAAGAAATGGAAAGACATTCCGTGCTCATGGATTGGAAGAATCAACATAGTTAAAATGGCCATAGTATCCAAAGTAATATACAGATTTAATGCAATCCCCATCAAAATCCCAATGGCATTTTTTAAAGAAATAGGACAAAAATTCATCAGATTTGTTTGGAACCACAAAAGACCCTGAATAGCCAAAGCAATCTTAAGAAAAAAGAACAATGCTGGAGGTATCACACTCCCTGACATTAGCTTGTACTACAGGGCAACAATTATCAAAACAGGATAGTATTGGCAGAAAAACAGACACATAGACCAATGCAATAGAATTGAGAACCCAGAAATAAAACCACATAAATATGGACAGACAATTTTTGACAAAGAAGCAAAAAACATACAATGAAGAAAAGACAGCCTCTTCAATAAATGGTGCTGGGAGAATTGGATAGCCACATGCAAAAGAAAGAAACTGGACTGTTATCTGTCACCAGGAACCAAAATTAATTCAAAATGGATCAAAGACTTAAGCATAAGACCTGAAACAATAAACTGCATAGAAGAAAACATAGGTACTAAACTTATGGACCTTGGGTTCAAAGATCATTTCATGAATTTGACTCCAAAGGCAAGGAAAGTAAAAGCTAAAATAAATGAATGGGACTATATCAAACTTAAAAGGTTCTACATAGCAAAAGAAACCATCAACAAAATAAAGAGGCAACCAACTGAATGGGAGAAAATTTTTGCAAACAGTGCCTCCAATAAGGGGCTAATATCCAAAATATACAAGGAGCTCATGCAACTCAACAACAAAAAAAAAACAACCCAATTGAAAAATGGGCAGAGGACCTGAAGAGACATTTCTCCAAAGACGACATACAAATGACAAATAGATGTATGAAAAAATGCTCAACATCACTAATCATCAGAGAAATGCAAATAAAAACCACAATGAGATATCACCTCACCCGTTAGAATGGCTGTCATCAACAAGACAAGTAGGAACAAGAATTAGAGACACGGTGGAGAAAAAGGAACCCTCAAACACTGTTGGTGGGAATGTAGACTGGTGCAGCCGCTATGGAAGGTAGTGTGGAGTTTCCTCAAAAAATTATGAATAGAATTACCATATGACCCAGCAATCCCTCTCCTGGGTATCTACCCAAAAAATCTGAAACAATTTATACATAAAGACACATGTGCTCCAATGTTCATTGAAGCTTTGTTTACGGTGGCCAAGACATGGAAACAACCAAAATGTTCTTTGATAAATGAATGGATTAAAAAGTTGTATATATACACAATGGAATACCATTTGGCGGTAAGAAAAGATGATATAGGAACATTTGTGACAACATGGATGGATTTTGAGAGTATAATGCTGAGCGAAATAAGTCAGACAGAAAAAGCAGAGAACCATATGATTTCACTGATATGTGGTATATGAACCAAAAACAACAAAAGAACAAGACAAACAAATGAGAAACAAAAACTCATAGACACAGACAATAGTATAGTGGTTACCAGAGGGTAAGGGGGGAGGGGTGGTAGATATGGGTAAAGGGGATCAAATATATGGTGATGGAAGGAAAACTGACTCTGGGTGCTGAACACACAATGGGATTATAGATGATGTGATACAGAATTGTACATCTGAAATCTATGTAACTTTACCAACAATTGTCACCCCAATAAACTTTAATTTAAAAAAAAAAAAACAGCTCATAGATACAGAGAACAGATTGATGGTTGCCAGAGGCAGGTGTAAAACAGGTGAAGGGGCTCAAAAGATATAAAATTCCAGTTATAAAACAAATAGGTCCTGGGGATGTAATGTACAGCATGGTGACTACAGTTAATACTGTATTGTAGATATGACAGTTGCTAAAGAGTAGATCTCAAAAGTTCTCATTACAAAATATTTGTAACTATGTGTGGTGATGGATGTTAACTAGACTTGTTGTGATTATCATTTTGTAATATATACATATATCAAATGATTATGTCATACACCTGAAAATAATATTGTGTTATATGTCAATTATATCCCAATGAAAAGCAAAGAAAACCATAGGGATACAATTGGTAAAATCCATTGGACAATTTGCACAATAAATTGCAACGGAAAAATAAAAGAAAGAAAGGAGTGGGAAACAAATTAAAATATTTAGATTCAGATAAGAATTTTTTTCCATTGATTTCCATTATGGACCCTAGCTGGATCCTGATTTGAGCCAAAAACAAGGAAAAAAATTATAAGACTATTGGAATATTGGACTATTGGAACACCAATGTGATATTTGATGACATTAAGTAAACTTTTAAGAGTGATAATGGCATTGTGATTGCATTTTGTAAAAGTCTACCACTTAGAAACAAATAATGAAATGGTTACAAAAGAAATGACACAAAGTGAGGAGTAGTAATAGATGAAACAAGGTTGACCATTTTGTTACCATTGTAATCATTGTTAAAAGTGTCACCAGGCACAAGAAAATTCATTATACTGGTATCAAAAACATGTATATGTTTGAAATATTTCCTAATAAAAAGCTTTTTTAAGTGTTATATAATTAATGATATTTTATAAATTTAAAATCTAGAGAGTTCCTCAATAAAATATAAGAAAATTGAATATAACTGTATAACTTTGGTGCCAAAAAATGGTAGAATTCTAACATTCTAAGCAACAGATATGGAAAGACTGGAAATGCAATCTATAGCTCCAAAACAACCGAAGGGTTTAAAAAAAAATAAAAAAGGTTAAAGGGATAAATGAAACTTTGTCATTCTTATAAAAAGTAGGAAATGAGAAAAAAATAGTGAGGTAAACAGAAAGCACAAACTAAGACTATAGAAACTAATTCAAATATTCAATAAAAGGATAAACTGGCAGAATAACAAGAGGAATCAAGGGAACAAGAGAAATTGAGGGACCAAGTGGGTGAGGCCCGAAGGCTGTAAGCTTTATAGTGCAGCGCCTTACCCCTCCAAAATACTACACCCAAACACACGCGTGCGCACACACACAAACACACACACACACTGCAAGCTGTTCACTCATTCACTCAAATATTAATGAGAAGACAGTAATAGTAAACAAGATAGATATGACTCCTTCCCTTGTGAAACTTACAATCCAGTGGGAAAAAAAATGCCTAAAAAACATAAAGGCAATTCTCATCCAATGTGTCAAGTGCTATGTGGGGGATGTACAGATATTGTAGTAAACAGAGAAAAAGTCATTCCTTCCAGAATTAGTCTTAAACATATTGCCTGCTTTTCTTTTAAGAATGAGCTGTATTAAAATATGCAAGTGTTAGCGAATGCCAATCATGTAGGAAAATAATATTCACCATCACATCAACATCATGCCGAGCAGAAAGCCACAGAGCACCCCTGACCTTGTCACTGGAATCCAGGGCAAATTAGCAGCCATGCAGAGGGAATGAGAGCACCCACACCAATCTAAAGAGGGCCCAGTTTAGAATAGTTTGGCGTAATGCTGGAAAGATATTGACAGTACAGAATCAGTAAACTCTCAGTAGGAAAACAAATCCTACTAAGTGGTTCAAACACAGAGTATGCACTACAAAGAACCCTTATATATATAATTTTTTAAAAAATGATGGATGGGCTGAGGATCGAAAAGCTTTCGGTTAGGTGAGGAAAATCAGAGAATAAAAGCCACGGTAGCTGCTACCACACCTTGGGCTACAATAACAAAAGGGAGTAGAGGGGATTACCAGAACCGTAAGTCCACTGACTGCTAACCCTGCTAAAATGGCAGCTCCCACTAAAATCTCTCACACCCCTGCCTGAACCATCAAAAGCCACTGGGACAGGAGTCAAGCCTGGCCTCAGTTCTGAGACCGTTGAAACCACAGACATCACCTCTACAATAGGTGGAACTACCAAAGAACATTGGGCCTTATAGATGTATTCTCCAATGGGAAATGCCACCAGAAATAGAAGCTCCGCCTCGCTTCCCATCTGCACTCTCCCATGGGTGCCTCCCATTAGTCAAATCTAACTGAAGCTACTTGGCAGAAGGGTCTGAAAAGTGAAGTTCGCAAAGGTCCAGGTTCTTGGTGTACAGAGCAAGGCATGGAAGGTCAGGAATGGACCTAAGTGCCGCCATAAAAAAAACCCAGTAAACACTTTTAGCTACTCAGCATCCATTCTCTCCCTTCTATTCACAGTTAACTTTCTTATAACAACTAGATATTTGGAGGAATGTAAGTCAGGGATTCAAAAATGGAGCAGAAGCCACCAGACTAAATGCCGAACTGACTTCAGCCACTTGAATCCATCAAAGCATAGCATACGCCAGAAATAGCAGCTCTAGGAGATGGTCAATTCCAGTGAACTATGTCCCAGAATTCTGAGAATAGAGCAGCATGTCACCCACTGCTAGCTGGTAATTATGATTCTACACTGTAAGCTTTAGCCTTTACCATAACAATATGGGAGTTTTGTTCTCACTGAACAAAAAGTGGCACACTACCAAACTATTTCACTGAATAGTAATTTACCAAAAACTGTACCTCAAATAATTTAAACACCTGAAAATTACAGAAATTACAACCATATATAGCTATTTGGCTGCAGCAATTAGACCAGCAATTGTTAATATACTCACTAATGATTCAAAACTTTCACAATAAGATATGAATAATCATTATATTCCTGAAGGTTTACTTTTTTACTAGTAAGTCCATTATAATTTTATTAATCTAGATTTTATAGTTATCTCTAATTTTTATATATCCCATATTTAAAACAAAGTCTTATTTATTAGTTATTATTATATTAGGTATTATTATAACACTGATATATATCACAATAACTAATAAAATTATCATTATATTCCAGAAAAATATAATCAAACAATAGTCATAGAAATCTTTCATCCTTTAATATATGCTAGTGATAAAAAAATTCAGTTGATTGAAAAAAAACATCATGTTTGATATATCAGGACTTCCAACATATATAATTTCATCTACCAGGTGTAAATGTAAAATGATTCCCTACTATTTAAAATTCCCATTCATCCATTGTATAATATATCATGCTTCATGCTATTTTACATTATGTAAAATAAACAATGAATGCAGACTCCGGGTTTTAATACCTGAGGTGTGAAATTAGTTCTCTGCCAAGTGTGTTTTTGATTGCTAGAGTTAAGACATTCAGAAGTGTGTCAGTCTGAGACAACATTTCTTCAGTTTACTTACAGAAGTGAAAAAGTAATCTAGATATTTAAAAGCAGAGAATAAGACTGTGTTATACAATGCACTCTGTTATGATTTTGCACACAGTCTCTGGTATTCGCTGGATTTTATGCATACTGCTAACTCAGGCAATAAATAGTTCACATGCTCAGTTTTCCTAATTTTTCCTCTGAGGCTCCTTTACATTGCAGTTATC
The DNA here is from genome assembly GCF_036562045.2 of Rhinolophus sinicus. Taxonomy (NCBI): domain Eukaryota; kingdom Metazoa; phylum Chordata; class Mammalia; order Chiroptera; family Rhinolophidae; genus Rhinolophus; species Rhinolophus sinicus. The sequence continues at coordinate 90,658,861 of NC_133758.1, forward strand.
GCAAATCCTCCATTACAACAAGATCAACTTGTTTACAAAAGTATAATCTCAATAAACATTTGCATCTCTAATGTAATTAAGTACTTGTTCACACAATAATGTGTTCTACCTAATTGTCTCTTCGCAAATTTCCCCATCTACCCAATGAATAGAAATTTTTTCTGGCTAATGAAAAACGGGGGACTTCTGCACTAACATAGTGGAATAAAACTACTGCACAGAATATCCTTTCTCCACATGCAAGTCAATGAGTTATAACTAGAAAACCCAGGAAACGTTCAGCAGCAGCAACTAAGCAATCCAATGCCACGAAGCTCAAGCAGTAACAGCCAAGAGGGGGAAAAGAGATGAGAACCTAGAGCAGAGTGGGAAGTATTTTATAGTGAGGGACCTACTCCCTCATCAGCCCCATCCCTCAGACGCCAAATAATGAGTCCTCACAAAACACCCCGAAATCTGGGGAAAATGAATTGAGTGATGTTCCGATTAGAAGTAGAAAGAAATACAGGGAAGGAACAGGTGAAGTTTGGGAAATAAACAATGAAGTCAAGAAGCTGTGATGGAAGCATAGCCTCCAGGGCTATACAGGCTATAATAGGGTGGATCCATTTCCCAACATGCAGCCATGATATTAGTCAAGTATAAAACCAACTAGCAATAATCGTAAAGCATAAAAGAACTTGGGGACCACAAAACCCCTGAGCCTTTCTTTAAACACTGCTTTTAAGAAATATATCAAAATTTAAAACAACTTTTGTAGGATGAATGAGAATAAAGAACTCAGGAATGGTGAAACAATGTAAAATAGACCCGTGATGAGTAGTCTCCATTTAAGTAGAGTACAAAGAAAGTTATGCAGATTATAGAATAGAATGTAAATGCTATAAACCTTGACAGTATGAAAAGAATGTTACTAACAAATACCAAGAGATTAAAGAAGTAAAAGGAAACATGAGAGCACTAAGGCCTCATTGCCCAGAATCAATCAATGTCATCTAAAACTAAAGATGTAATTTTAAGAAAGCCTCCAAACTCTTAATGATTTCCATAATCGTGTCGTTTGATCTTAAAAGGATCTTTTAAGAAATAATAATTCAAAACATTTGAGTTTCAGCAATTTGCTACCTCTAAATTCAAACAAAAACAAACTTAATACATTTTGTTCTTTACACATCACATACAGTATGACTGTTTCATGAAAAATATTTCAAATCTTTCTTTCCAGCCTCTATTTGCATACATACATAGGAAGGTAATGGAATAATGTCCACTTAATATGACTGTTTAGAGATACTGAGATTGGAAATCACTTTTATTACTTTCTCTTCTATAATTTTTGAATTGGTTAAATCTTTTAATACAAAAATAATACAGTAATTTTTCTATGAAAAAAGTTTGGTATCAAATGACAAGAATGAATTCCACAGACAAATTAGGTCTTCTACATAGATTTGAAAGTTATATATATTGTCATGAGTGATAGCTTTTTAAAGGCACGTGTACCTTCTTTCCAGAGTTAGATCATAATCTTCTCAGGGGGAAAAATGAAGGTTTATAGCTGTTAATGTGTCTACCAAATCACTAAACACTTAAAAATTACATGCATCATTATAATTATATATTTATACAAGAAAAATAAATTTTTGGCTGTTTTTTGTGGGTATTTTTTGTTTTGTTTTTTTGTTTTTTTAACCATAGGAAATTATTCTGTTAGCTATCAAAAATGAATTTGGTATTGAAATATATGAATGCTGTTTTCTTTAAAAAAAAACATTTAAAATTCATAATACACAGAATATTGTTATAACATGATTTCTTTGAAGGAGGAAACTAACATTTATATTTGCCTGTATATTCATAAAGAACCTCTGGAAAAATACAGTAATAGTGTTAGTACTATATTACCATAAATTTTGTTAATCATATATATTTCAATTATCACTCCCTACTCTTTTTGCCGAGATTTTTTTAAATATTGAAAGCGGTCCGAGCAATTTTTTTTCAGTAATAGTTGTTACTAAAATTTCTATGACTCTAATTGGAAACTGTAGTAAAGCAAAATCTCCTACCACTCTCCCTAATCCTATTGGTTCCCATGACAGTAAAAAGGGTGTGAAACGTGATTAAATGCTCATTTACCCAGGAACCCTCTCAACTAACCAACTCTGGACTGTAGTTGCTGACAACTGCCATAAAGTGGGAAGATGCATATAAGAAGGATAGAAAATTCTTTACAAGCCAAGTATGTACATAGATATTTCCTCCATGAGTTGAGAGAGGAGACATAGAAATGCACATTTAGAAATAAATATTTAAATAAACAGTTGATTAATTGTTCCCTATTAACTCCTACTTTGACTTCAAGGATGAAGTAGCATCTAGCATCCTGGTATTTTTAATTAGTTTGAAACTGGGGACAATAGAGGGGAAAAGCAAATATTCTTTGTTTTCTCCACTTTGACTTAAGGGCCTGATTTTACAGACAACGATTTCAAAGTTCAGACCCAGCAGAACTATGACCAAAAGAGAGCAGTTCTCTGGGCCATATCTTCTCCCATGCTACTCACTGACTATTAAATTTGATAGAACTGATAGGCCCTTGCACAGGAATGAGGACCAAGCCACCATGGGAACAACTTTGTCCTCAGTCTAAATATTCTCTAAAAGAGCAGAATTATTTTTTTTTAATGAAGCAATTAAGCAGAGGCTTAGTGAGTCATTTGAGTAAAGCTGGATTTATTCCTAAAAAGGGGGTACCTCAGCAAGGCCATTAATAAAATGACTACAAAGAAATGCAGCTGGAGTAATTGATTTGGATCACTGAGAAGGTCAGTTTGAACACATCAGTATTTCATGATCCTATTAGTCAGTCAAGATAAACATAGCAACTTAATCAAATGTAATTAAATTATTGCTATAAGTCCAAGTCTTAATAACCATAGCAAAAATGTCAGTTGAACCACAAAAATTTCCCTTGTGTTTAAAAAATTCTTCAAAACACCATTCTGTAAATTAAATGAAATTCTTTTTATGTTTCTTCCCAAATGTCTGTATCAGTGTATTTATGGGTATGGTATACACACACACACACACACACAGACACACACACACACACACACACACACACACACACACACACACACAAGGTCGGACAATTAGGTTTGTGAATTCATCCTAGAAAAATTGCTACATATCTCATTGCTGAATATCAGTACAGTCACCTTTGAAGTACTCCCCTTGGGAAGCTGTGCACCGACACCAGCACCTAGTCCACCCTTCACAACAATTTTGGAACTTTTTTTCTGGAATAGCCATCAGAGCTGTCATTATATTACCCTTGATGTCCTGAATGTCATCAAAATGTCTTCCTTTTAATATTACCGTTGTATTCGGGTAAAGAAAGAAGTCATTGGGAGCCAGATCAGTTAAGTAGGGAGGGTGTTCCAAAAGTTATCTGTTTACTGGCTAAAAACTCCCTCATAGACAGTGCTGTGTGAGCTGGTGCATAGTTGTGATGCAAGAGCCATGAATTGTTAGCATAAATTTAAGGTCGTTTTTGTCTAACTTTTTCACGCAGCCTTTTCAGCACTTCCAAATAGTAAACTTGGTTAAGTGTTTGTCCAATTGGTACCAATTCATAATGAATAATCCCTCTGATATCAAAAAAAGGTTAGCAACATCGTTCAACAAGTTCGCAAACTTAATTGTCAGATCTCACGTGTGTGTGTGTGTGTGTCTGTGTGTGTCTGTGTGTGTCTGTGTGTGTGTGTGTGTGTGTGTGTGTGTGTGTGTGTGTGGAGCTAGAGTATGAAAAATGATGTATAGGTATTTATGAAGGCAATATAGATGATTTATAAAAATATATATGGTCTGAAAAAAGTATTTATAAAAATGTATATAAGGTCTGAAAAATGATTTTCTCATTCTTCAATATACCTGAACTCCTTATTTGTGCTTTCTAATTATGCTTATTTCTAATATTTACAAATAGAAAACTTTACTGTAAAAGAACTTAGTTTTCCACTGTTTTTTAATTAAAGGTGGGCAATAAAAAAATCCTTAGGAAAAAATTAATTTTAACCTGTTCTTTTATGTACATGGCTGATTCCCATTGGTATACCTCCTCGGTAAATTTTAGAAGCCACTCACCTACAGTGCTCTAAATATAATGCAAATTAAACATGGGTTACAGATGTTATAACGAGGCATTCTGCTTTATGCTTCATATTGTTCGCCGCCTTTTCTCATAATACCTTTCGAGCAGTTGTTAGATGCTAATTATAAATTTTGAAAACTCCCTATCATCCAAATAGACATATAGACACTGAATTGTATTAAAATAGAAATTGTACACTTTTGGCTTTAATAATATAAATGTATAAACATCATTACTAGTCTATTAACATTTAAATTTTGTAGATTAATATGCTCCTACTGTTATAACTCATAGGTGTTTTGAAAAGTAAACAAACTGAAAACACCACTCCTGCCAATACAAGGATGATTTTATTATTGCTGTTAAATCAGACTTCTCTCTAAATAGATATAACATATTAATTTGAAAGAGTTAAAATTCTATGAAAACGCAGTAATTAGTACTACATAAATGACCTTCTAAATCCCTTTTTAGGCAATGTTCCATTGTTTATGAGAAACTGGAAATCAAGATACAGATAAAAGAAACCTGCAAAATGGAACAACTCTACTCTACTTTGAGGATTACAGCTCCTCTCTGATCTGCACCAAAAGATTACTTTAGTTTACTTTTAAGGAGTTCATCATTTATATGAAAAGAAAAACATGGGTTGAAATGAAAATGTGTAGAAGAAAACAATCAGAAAATAAAAGAAGCACTGGCTTGCTAAACAATGACGCAGCATCTATCAGTAAAATGAAACACCTGTCTCAGAAAACAAAGATAAAAGCTGAATGCCGTCACAAAGGAAAAGGAGATGGAAGACCATGCTGTATTATTCAAACTCGTGAGTCCCAGAGACAAAGAAAGGTCATTGGCAGGCACCTCAGCTGTGATGGATCTACCCACACTGAACGCTGTGGTCTAAGAGGTGAACTCTGTTCTGAATAGTTTCAGTTTAATGACACCTGCTCGGTGATATTTTCTGGCTACCCTCTCAACTCCTTCACCCAACCCAGCAACAACATTCTCTGTCCCTGTACTCTGTTCGTTTCCTTCCAGGCACTTACCTACCGCTTTACTGTTTCCCCCCTGGTCCAGGAGGGCACAGTTCACTCCCGATTTGTTCACCACTATATTCCCAGTATCTACTAAATAGTGCCTAGCGCATAATAGGCATACAAAAAATAATAATTACTGAATCAATTAACAAATGTTCCACTGCCACAGAGAGAACACCTAGGCCCAACTAGCCCTAAAAAGATGAGCTGTAACTCCCTAAGGATGGGTTGTGGATCTTTCACCTCATTCTCACAGTGCCATTTCCAACTGCCTTTATAGTATCACTGCACTCATCATTATGAAAAATATTAACAGATTTTTAACAGACTGCCAAAATTAAATACAAAAATTCTCCAAAAAGGAAAGGCTGGCTCTGATTCCAAGGAGAATCTTGAAAAAGGTTAGAATTATGGGTAGTGAGTTTTTTGTATCATTGACATGCTAAATATATTATAATTATATTATGGGGAAAAAACAAACTTCAAGTATTTCATTTTTATTGCAGAAACAAAAAGAAAATGGGATGTCATATGGACTTCAAACACAGATGTAATATTTTTAAAACTTCAATGCAATAATTATTTAAATCCTAATTAAATATAATTAATTTCTCAAAAAAATATAAACAGAAAACACGATTTAATGCACTTTGTCATTTTAAAAAATGTAGGCCTTTAGCAGGTAAAATGCAACAGTCCCACTTAGAATACAATATCCTAGTAGTCTAAGCCATAAGTAGTAGTAATAATAATTACCATAAAATGAAAACATACTATCCACTAGGCATATGCATATATATTATTTCATTAGATTTTCACAATTTCATGAGATGACTATTTAAAGCCCTGTTTTACATTTAAAAAACTGAAGGCTCAGATGAGCTAAAAACCTTTGTCTAAGGACAAGTGGCTCGTAAACGGTACTATAAAGACCTTGCAGTTAAGCATGACTTTATGGAAAATAGCATAATGAAATATATATAACTTTTTTCTGATATAAGACTGATATATATGTAGTATATATTATATATACTATATATATTTATATATATATATATAGTATATATCATATATATAGAAAATAAAAGGAAGAAAAATCATGTCATTTTTAGATACTGAATATGTAGGTACAAAAAGCAAAAACCATAATTCCTCCACACTTTGTGCCTTGATAGCTTTGTTAAACTCAGCCCGAAACCTATCCCATGCCTCTCTTCTTTGAAAAAAACTCTTTTCTAAGTTACAGACTTCATATCTTCAAATGTGCTATTGAAGAATGATGTGAATGAAGATTGAAAGTGATTTTATTATTATCAATAAAACTCCAAATTCCAAAGGTGCACTGTGGACCCCCCTGTTGTTGGACGGTTCGCAGCACAGCCTATTAAGGCTATTACATCCCACAGATAACCACGGTGTTCTGAAGGTAGATCCTGGAAAGTGGGAACAATTCATACAAAATTTAATTTATTTTCTTTGTCCTCCCAGCCTGCTTGGATTGAATGTAGGTTTTTTCATTGTGTTATTTTTTTTTTCTGTGTCAATTTCATTGCTCCTTTGCAAATAGATGCTACATATCCTATAACCATTATACATTCATTCAAACAGCTTTTTCTTGAATCCAACAAAATAGTTTTTTGGGTTTCTTTTTTCATTTATGATCTTATATGTCTTGAGTGAGCATTGACTTTGTGTCCTTCCTAACAGATGACCATGAAGTCTGACACAGGTTGCTTAGCAACTGCCTTATGCCCAGAAGTCGAAATAACTCTTTGATATACTCACTATGTGTATTTCTCCTGATTTATTTCATTTGTGTTTAACATGGTAGATCAAACAGAATCATTAGAATTCTACTAACACCCCCAAGGGTAGAAGAGTTCCTGGTCCACTTTAAGCTAAAGTACACAGAGATCAAAACAGCTTACAAGTCACCACAGAACAGTGCTGTAGAGTAAAAGAACAATAAAACACATACTGCCCATTACCAAGGACAAGGTGCATACATTCTCATCAGTACTGGCACCATGATGTTCTTTGAGATTTGAAAAGAATTCTCAAAATTGTTATTGTAACTCTCACTTTTTGCAAAATGATAAAGGGCTATATATTTCCCATTGTGTTGTTTGCTAAAAAGCCTTTGATATCCTGAAGGACGATCCATTGTTTTAATGCGTGATATAGTGTAATTCATCATGCAGCAAGAACAATACTAATCACCACTCTTGTTTGCATCAACCATCACTCTTCGACCCTCATTGTATCTGATCCAATCTAAACTCATTTATATTATCCGTGACTTGTTTATATAGAAAGAAGTCAACCAAATGTGCAGTGTACTGTACCTCAAAGCAATAATCCACACAGAAGTGTCTTGGGTCTACAATTAAAAAATGAAGACATTAAAACCTTCATTAAAATATAATTTTGGTCAAATAGGTACTTAATATCAGGATGCCATGATATGAAAACTTACTAAGTCAGCAAAAATAAAAATTAGAAATAATTTTAATAAAGGAAATCAGATTTTTATAAGCCTATTGTTTTTTGTACAAGTTTAAAAATTTCAGTGTTCTGGAATCCTGCAAACTTTTTTATACTAAACCAAATAACAAGTGAAAACTTTTTAAATTGTAAAAAGTCAATTTAGAAACCATAAAGTTAATAAAATAATAATATCAAGGCAAAAGTCACCCAGTCACAAGACTATTCTTTAAGGGGATATTTTATTAGACAGTGATTTAAAAATCACCCAAATGTCTATGACTTGGAGACTGGCTAAATAAATTATAGTAATTCATACAGTGGAATATAGTTAGATAAATTTAACAATTATATAGTGGAACATTCTGCAGGAATTTTTGTTTCTTTTTTCCTTTTATTAATGATGCAGATCTTACAAACTGATATGGAAACACTCCCAAAATGAACTATAAAGTAAATAAAGTGGGGGTAGAACCTATGCTATTATATTTGTTGCATTTGTCTTCAAAAGGAGGAGTTTTATAGGTGTGAGTGTAAATATTACATATATGTTATATGTGTATGAGGTGAAATTGCCATATACCAGAAGTGCTGTGTGACATAGTGTTGTCATGTTGGGGGATGATTTATGGCACTTTAAAACACACCTTCACTCAACCATAGCTCACACCTGACTAACTGCGCTGAACAAGTTCAAACTTGTCACACACTGTTGCTCAGGTCCGATGCACCGCTTCCCATTTTGAAGATCTGCCTTTCTGTTGGATGGTACTTGGCAACTACATTCACCATATTTTGTGATCACAACGAAAAGGCTCCAAGTCACACAATACTTCTGGTACGACAATTTCTGTCACAGAAAAACATTACAGTGTGTCCTCATCCACCTTATTCACCGGATCTGGCAGCGTGTGACTTCTGACTCTTCCCCAAAGTCAAAATGATTCAGGACATCGAGGCAGCCATGACAGCGCAACTAAAGACACTCACGAAAGAGGACTTCCGGAACTGCTTCAGATAGTGGCAAGAATGATGGGATAAGCATGTTCAAAGTGAGGGGGAGTATTTGAGGGGGATTGATGGCAATGTGTCTTTTACTGTGATAATTTCTTTTTAATTTAAACATTGACCATATTGTTTGATTACACCTCATAAATATGTATATGTGACATATTTTATATATATATATATATATATATATTATGCAATATCTCTATTATATTATTATATATAATATCTCTTGAAAAATATACAAGGAACAGTTAATAATTTTGCCTTTGGAAACTGGGAATATGGGTAAAAAGAAAATGTATTTTTCACTGTACACTTAGGCAAACTTTACTTCTCTTTTCATTATATTCATGTGAGATGACAAACACAGAAAGGTGTTTCTTTTACTTATTGATAGAGAAAGAACACATAACACACAATCCCAATGAGACCCCAAGACATGCACAGGTTTATCAAGAAAGACTGACTCACTCCAATAAAGTAAAGAGCCAATAGAAAAAAAATCAGTTTATCTAGTTTCCAGTCCAATATTCTTTCCATTAACCCAAATGCCAGCGAACAGAATTCACAAGATTTCAGGATATTAAAGCACAGTGCTTTTCTATAAAATATTATTTCTCTTACATCTGAAACCTGGCTTTACAGAACTCTAACAACAAAGGAGAATTTAATAAGAAATTACTCTAAATCAATGCAAAAGATCAAAACTTCTTTTAAGCGAGCTAATTATCGCAATGCAGTAGCACCACCAATATGTTGTGCTCTAAAAAAAAGGGAGAGAACAAGAGCTCTAAAGCAATGTTCTCCAAAGTGAGTAACACAGAACGCTAGTCACTTGAAAAGTTACCACAGGAGAAGGTTGCCAGTGTCAACACTAAGCCCTAGCGGATAGAGCCAGGCCAGCTCCTGGCTGTCATGCTCTGCTGGTCTCTTACAGCAACACTATGAGATAGGTACGACTTTTTAGATCTTCAAGATGAAGAAGCCAAGACCACTCAGCCATTAAGTGACCATGTGGAATTTGAATCTATTAGGTTGGAGCAAAAATAACTGTAGGTTTTGCAATTATTTTTAACCATGATTACTTTTGCACCAACCTAGTAGATGGGTAACAGGTATGATTCTATGTGACTCAGAACCAGTACTCCTAAGCTCTGTGCTATTCCACCTCTCAATGTTAGCTATCACCACCTTACAGGATCGTTGTAAAGGTTACAGCTGATGCATGTAAACGCCTGGTTCATGACAAGACTTGGTACCTATTATTAGTACTTTCCGTTTATTTTCAGTTCCTCAGGAGACCCTGCCTTGTGAATTGAGTATCTCAGGAGGAGCAAGAAACTTGTCTCTAGGCCAGATGTCATGACTAACCAACTATGCAATGTTCTCTTCTCATGGAATCCTAAGTGTTTTTTCTTTCTTTTCTTCTTTTTTTTTTTTTAGTTGCCATTGCGAGTTCTAAGTGGTTTTAGTCAAATTACTTAACTCTGCTTTTAAAGATGCCCTCCTTTAAATATTCTCTGGAGGCAAACATAAAATACAAAAGTAATGAGTGTTTTCATATATAAGACTAAAATATTTTTTAAATTGTTTATCCTGTAAAGAAACTTGAAATTAAATGTTCCTTTTACTCTAGCAACATTAAACACAAGGTCTAGCAGTGAGGGTCCCAATGCTAGATCAGCGTGAGAAGCAGCTACTAAAATGTGGTACTTGCAAAATGTTCTTAAAGGCTTGAGATTGTTATGCTAAGCGAAAGAAGTCAGACAGAAAATGTTGAGAACCATATGATTTCACTAATATGTGGGATATAAAACTGAAAATAACAAAGGAACAAGACAAACAAATAAAAAAACCAAAAACTTACAGACACAGACAATAGTTTAGTGGTTACCAGAGTGTAAGGGGGGAGGAGGGTGGGAGATGAGGGTAAAAGGGATCAAATATATGGTGATGGAAAGAGAACTGACTCTGGGTGATGAACACACAATGGGATTTATAGATGATGTGTTACAGAATTGTACACCTGAAACCTATGTAATTTCACTAACCATTGTCACCGCAATAAACTTTAATTTTTTAAAATAACGGCTTGGTTTTCCTCAGAACACAAATTCTATGTACAGAACTAACCTAAACAAAATTATGAATAAAACAAAATTCATTTATTCTTTGATTCCAACTCTCGATTCCTGGTGCCTTCACAGTCACTGGCTGTCACTGCCTGTCACTTTAGCATTCTAAGTTCCACTGTCCTTCATCTCAGCACTCTTCCAAAATTTGATTTTCGTTTTTGTCATCCCTACTCTCTGCTAGTTAACCCAGTTCACAAAATTATTCATGTTGACTTGATTATGCTGATAATACATCAGTGTGTTAGCCCTCCAAGACGACACATTTGCAAATTTTGATTTTTTGTTTTTTTACAAAAGTTTGATACAGAACTTCCAGGCATCATGGTAGGGAATGGCAAGAGATAGTTTTGGCTATATATATGCAGGGAGCTAGTTCTGTTAAATAGAAGAAGCAAGTAACCTACAGTTTGGTATTTTAGGAGTCCTCAAAATAGTCTTCCTCCTCCAGAAAACTACACGTCACATGTCACATGTCAATGGACAGGGGTGGGAAGGCTGCTTGTGTCACCAGGAAACACACACGCACGCATGCACAAGGTTATTATCTTTTGACTTCTACGGAGTCCAAAATTAAAGATTTCCTAGTTTTGCAAATAAGTTAGTGTCTAATAAAGTTTAAGGAATGAAATGACAGTCACATCAACATGCTGCTAAAGCAAAATAATCTCTCAACTCTTATTCTTGTTCTTGAAGGATTGTATAAAGAAAACAACATAAAGGACATTACCTTGGAACTTACTTTCCAGGAAATATCCACAATTTAGTTCCTTGAATCTGTTCCTGGAGATGCCTCCTAAAGTCAGATTTGTTCAGTGTAAGTGACATCTAAGAAAGAAAAAGAAAAGAAATTCTAGATTCATTTTTGTGTGTGAGTGAGAAGTATGAACTTAACGTCATTCATTACCATAAACTGTAACGATTAATCCTAATGAAGAGGAAACGCCGAGTACTGCAGATGGAGCACTGCTCTAGTATCCGTGTCACTCTAAACAATTGACTGACTTACTTACCTGCAAATTGAGAGAGGTAGTAAAAGAAGTAGTTCCCTGGCATCCAGAGGAGTCCTGGAGCTATTTTCAATATTTCAAAACTATGGTAGAATGGATGTGTTTGCTTATAGTGAGTCTGTACTAAACACTAGGATTTTTTTATTTGGATGAAATTCATCATCTCAGGATGGTGTCATTGCTGAACTCCTGCTAAAGAGATCAGCAGCTCCATGGGCTTCTGATTAATTTAAAATGAAAAGCCTCATTATCATTTAAGAAGTACTTTCAGTGGAAAACACAGAAAAGGTATTTCAAAATGTTGAATCACTGGAGAAAAAATAATTAAAAGAGCTCTTGGCCATGAAAAGGTCAAGGACCACTCATACCAGACAACGTCTATGACATCGTTCCGCTTTAAAAATCAATATATGGAATACTATTCAGCTGTAAGAAAAGACAAAATAGTACCATTTGTGACAACATGGATGGATCTTGAGAGCATAATGCAAAGCGAAATAAGTCAGACAGAAAAAGTAGAGAACCATATGAATTTCACTGGTATGTGGTATATAAAACTGAAAACAACAAAAGAACAAGGCAAATAAATGAAGGAACAAAAACTCATAGATATAGACAATAGTTTAGGGGTTACCAGAGGGCAAGGGAGGAGAAGGGCTCTAGAAGAGGGTAAATGGGGTCTAATATATGGTGATGGAAAGAGAACTGACTCTGGGTGTTGAACACATAATGGAATACATACATGATGTATTACAGAATTGTACACCTGAAATCGATGTAACTTTACTAACAATTGTTACCCCAATAAACTTTAATTTAAAAAAAATCAATATAATTATACACTTTAATAATATTTTTGAATTTTTTGTATAAAATTAGATGAAAAAGCAGATCTGATTTTATTTCCAAGCAGCTTTAAAGTTGTTTGGAATTTCAAAATGTCTACATTTTACTTTCTCCCTTGTCTACTCAGCAGAGTAGGTGTTCAAAAAATGCTTATGTTCTAATAATTGTAAACAGCCTCCTTCGATTTAGCTACTCACTAAATTTTTCCATAAAGATATAATATTCAAACAGTAATCACTTCACATTTAAAATAGGGCTACAAATAAATTTAAAAGAAATTTGAAAACAAAAAAAGTGTTTGTAATCATACAGTAATAGGGAAAAGGAAATGATAAACATTTTGACAATACTTTATCATCCAGTACTTTAGAATTCAAAAATACAAGCTCTGAGTAGAAAAAGCAAAAAATATCTCAAAGGTCCTTTAAAGCTTTCCTAAGTCTATGTCTCAAAGTGTTAACAACTACAGAGTTTAAACTTAAGTGATGAGTTTTTGTACATTCCTTTACAATTTCTTTGAAGATTTCACAAAGATACATACCAGTTTATTTAAAACAGGAGCAATGAATCCTGGGAAACCTTGCTTCTCCTTTTTACATGAATGCACAGATGGAAACTTTTTTTTTGCATCCATGTACAAATAAGAAAGGGTGGGATCGTAGCACGCTCTGCTTAGCTACATTGGGACAATTAGAGACTAAGGAAAGATTAATGCTAGACTGTTATCTCACTTTATCCACACAGTATAACTGGGTAATGGTTTTGATTAAACTAATCATCAATTAATCCAGCCCCAGAATTTCAGATGTCCTAAGTATCTTAGAATTCACCCGGTTGAACTCCTCAATTTCTCCATGAGAAACCAGAAGCCCAAGAAAGGTAAGTGACTGGCTTATGATTATGTAACTAGTTGGTGGCTACACTTTAAATCCAGCTCTCAGAATTTCTACACAACGTTCTTTCTAATACCAGAAGTTAAAAACTGTTTTACTAAAATGTTACCTCTTCCTATAGGTTTAAACTGCCCAAGCTCTTATTCTGCCCTAACATTTGCTCACTGGTTGCCCCCACATGGGGGCCTCTTCAAATGGACGGTCTGCTCAGATGAAGTTAGAGCCATGTCCGTCATGAGCCTCTGACATCCCTGGTTCAGGCACAGACATCTTGCTTCCCTGATACTTCAAACTTTACCACAGTCATCTTTACCCTCACCTTTAAGTGGATAATCTGGTAACCCACAGCTTTGGGCTTCAACTTGGTAATTTTTCCTAGTCTTCATTTGTTTCAATCCTGCAAAATATTTAAGGTAAGTGCCTGTTAAGCACGTAGCCTTTTTAGCATTCTTGCTATTCCTTTAATTAGTTGGCCTCTCGAGTTACTAAAGATACCTTTATTTGAGACTCCTTGAACCCAGCCTTCCATCTCAACCCTCAACAGAGGGTTCCCCGGGTCTGGGCAGAGCCTCTTCCTCATATTGAAGCGATTATTTTTCCTGCCAGTCCCTGGCTTCTGCTGCCCTCTAGCAGTCACTAGTAGCATGGCAGGATTTGAAACAATAAAGTCATTATTTTTCACTGATCTGAATTACTCAGTGGGTTCGGCATCATATAAACACAACCTACAAAAATTGACACAGAATCGATGTCACTGTTCTGTGATTTCCCCCATATACAGGCCTGAGTCAAAACCTAGTTTTAAAGTTAGGGCTATAATGGGGCTAATGATAACGTCTAAGCATGCAATAGATTTTTTTTTACACCTCGATTTATTTGCCCAAGTCTGATGCCCATCAGTGGTTCGTTTCAAGAGTCCAATTCTTTCATCCCCTCAGCTGCTCAATTGAAATCCTGCCATAAGATCACTTCAAAAGGAAGAAGTGACAAAAAACAACCTAAATGTCCAACAGCCAGGGATTACTTCAATACATTTTTGTAACTCTTATGATAATATATTTTGTGACGATTAAAAATTATGCTATAAAAAAACTCCAAAATTATGGAGCTTTTCATATATGTTATGACACAATATGATATTAAATGTGATCGCTAAACATAAAAAAAAAAAGAATTATACTAAGATCCCAATTTACAGAAAAAGAAAATAAATGGTGTGAAATGTTAGTTGGTAGTTGTTTATTGTATTATCCAATGAGCATGTGGAACATTTTATAATCATAAAAGCTGCATCCGTGGGTGCTAAACTGTGGACCATTCACGCCGGACTGTAACGGTGAGTACATCCGCTCAAAGAACTGCGGTGGCCCGTGCAGGTCATCACAGCGATGGCAGGAGCATCATTTTCGCCAAGGACATGGATAGTATTAGTGTTGGCGGGATAAATGTCACAACAGCAAGACAGACCAGAGGGGAACTCACATTCTCTTGTGGCTTCTCCGCCTAGAGAACCCCTAGCGAAGACAATCCCTTTTGGCCAATTAAGCCCTCTGAATTTTTCAACAATTTATGGGAGGGAGACTTCAAAAGTGAATTGCCAGATGGTCTACTGCTTGGAGCATGTGGAGTCCCAAGAAATTTACATGAATTATGTGAATTTGTAAACGAAATGTGACCTTTTGTGTGAGCAGCCTGGTGAAGTAAGTCAATCCATGTATGTAAGCAACACTGAGGGGGATACAGTGGGATTCCCAGTGTCAATTGTCACAAATATGTTTAAAATTTCCAATACATGTATTGTCAATATCCTTCTAGAAAGTCAGTACCAATTTACACTAGGGGTGTGGCATAGATTAGAGGCTGCACGTTGGGTACATTTTCGAGCATATTTGCTGCAAATCTACTGCTTTCCAATTCCAAAAAGGGAGGGAGTCTGTTATAATAGGAATAATCACCACATCTGCTCTTGTTTCATTCTTTTAAAGAAATCCTACTCAAATTTTGGTGCTTCTTCTTTTTGGGTAGTAGATTTACGGCCCCTCACCCCAGGTGCACAAAAATCCATCATGTCATAGCAGGGGAATGCAGGTAAGTGCCTGGAATAAGGAACTACTGAGCACAATCAGGACCCTTCAGTATTCCTGATTTTAGTTTCTAGAAGGTACTTTTGGTAAAAGAAAGGCTTTAAAAGGGACTTCTGAGTCCCTTTTACTGTATTCACCTCACATTTTATCAGCTGACTAAATACAGGTTTTTCCCAATATTTTTCAGTGGTAATTTCTACAGCCACCATTAAAGGAGAAGATTTGAATTCCACAAGAAACACAAAGGCTAGGTTTTCTCTTTTTATTTTTAATTCAACAACTAGTTGTTGAATATTTGTTATGTGCCAGGCATTATTCTAGGAACTGAGGATATAACAGTGAACAAAACTGACCAAAACAAAACAAAACAAGCAAAAACCCAAACCTCCTTAGGCTTACATTTCAGAATTTCAAATATTTATCTACATTTTTTTTTCACTTTGACACTATGCATTTAAGCCATCTGCAAACCCATCAGCTCTACCTTCAAAACATATCCAGAATTTGACCACTTTTACTGCTTCCACAGCTACCACACTTAGTCTAATTTCTCTTCTGATTAATCCAATAGAATTTTAACTATTCTCCTCTCTTTCAACATCACTCTCAGTCCACTGCTTATCACTACACACATACATACAGTCTATTCTCAATATAGGAACGAGGATGATCCTTTTAAAACAAAAGTCAAATTACATCACTTAACTGCTCAAAACCCTTCTATAGAGTGCTAGCTGAGTAAGAGAAAACCCAAGAGTATACACAGGTCTACAGGGCATTACAGAGCCTGGCCCACTGACACCTGTCTGACCTCATCCACTACTCTCTTCCTTTCTCCCTGTGCTCCCATGATGGTGGCCTTCGTGCTCTTAATTCTCAGGGCACCTTTGTGCCTCAGGACCCTTGTACATGTTACTCCCTCGGGAATAACTCTTCTCCAAATATCCACATAACCCACTCCCTCACCAACTTCAGATCTTCCTTCAAATCTAATCTTCTTAAAAAGATGTTTTCTGACCACTCTTGAAAACTGCAACCCTATCTTATTCCTGTCTTCCTAAATAATTAATCCAAAAGCCCAGCAAGGTAGACACCCATGCAGAGTCAGGTTGGGGGCCAGCAGTCCTGTGCATTGTGAAGGAATCTACCTTGTTTCCCAGAAAATAAGACCTAACAGGAAAATAAGCCCTAGCATGATTTTTCAGGAGGACATCCCCTGAACATAAGCCCTAATGCATCTTTCGTAGCAAAACTTAATAAAAGACCCAGTCTTATTTTCAGGGAAACATGATATGAGGTGAGGAGACCATCAGTGCAGAGGGTACTGACACAGGAAGCTTACAGCAGGATGTCAAAGCCTAAACAGGATAAAGTAAGTGGAGAGTGAAGAGTTCAATATGTGGAGGAAGGATGTTGGTATAAGCAACTGCAGATTCGTTCTGTTTAGAGAGGATTTAATATGCAAACATGTTAAAGATAATGGCAGCCATGTTTCTCACAGGACAAGAAGGAAGTTACAAATCTGGAAAGGGACAAAACTAGAATGAACCCTGTAGTGTTGGATTGGAGCTGGAGGTTACCGGTAATTCTGCTTTCAGAATATATAAATAGAGAAATGACTATGTGTATAAATATATGTATAACTATATGTATATAGGTGTACATATATACAACCCCAGCTCTAGCCACTGAAAAGTTCTGGAAGCAGCAATAATACCCCATTAGCAACAGCATACCTAGCACTTAGATCTTGGTTTCCAAAGATCCATGTCACTCTCCACTTAGGATATGCACGGATGCTTGAAAGTGGTTGATTACAGGGCTGAAGCATCTTGTTATGCCACAGAAAGAAAGTGTTCAAAGATGGTACTTCATCAAAATGACAGAGGTGTCAGCTTGAAAAGGCCCCCACTGGCCAAATCTGGAAACAATTGAGCAACAAATTAAATAATGATGCTAAAAATGATAACCTACTGAATAAAATAAAATCCATGAGTTCATTGTTATATTAATTTTTTAAATAAACAAATGGAAAGAAGAGAAAGATTTTCTCTATAGTAGAATGATGACTAATAAATGTAGTGAAAGCCATGGAACATCATAATAATAATCAATCAAGAAACATCAACAGATGTTAAGACTAGTAGATGAAAGTTGATGTGGAATGGGATTTTTACATATTCTCAAAATACCTCCCCATAAAATGTTTTTCAATTACAAAGAAAAAAAGAATAATTTTACAGTGGAGATGCCTGACAGATGTCTTCTTAATGAAATAAGCAAAGTTAACAACACCAACCATAAGACAAACTGAAATCACCTATCACTTCATAGGATGCAATAAGAACACAGCTTCACTTATCTAGCTTTCTTACCAAAAATGTATAATTGGCGTCTAACCATGAAGAATCATCAGACAAACGCTTATACAGGTACATTCTACAAAATGCTTGGCCAATAATCTCCAGAGGTGTAAAGATTGAAAGTCAAAATAAGCAATGAAAAACTGGTTTGTTTTGCAGCTTTACTGAGGTACAATTGACAAGTAAAACTGTAAGATATTTAAAGTGTACGATGTCATGATTTGACATGGTGAAATCATGATATATGGTGAAAGGATTCCCCCCATCAACGAAAAACTGTTTTTGATTAAAGAACACTAAAATGACATGACCACTAAATGCAATACATGAATCTGGATAGGATCCTTTTGTAGAAACATTATTGGGACAACTGATGAAACGGAGATGGCAATTCAGAATCAGCAATGACTTTCTGATTTTGATGGCTGTGTCATGGTTGTGGAGGACAAAAGTCCTTGTTGGCAATAGTCAGGAGTGATAGCAACTTTACTCTAAAATTGTTTATGAAAACCGCAGTGTCTTGCACTATTCTTGACATTTATTTCCTGTAGGTCTGAAGTTATTTCTAAATAAATAAATAAAATTGTAAAGCCACCTAATGCCTTCTCATTTCCCTCTCCACTTTATTCTCTCCAGGGTACTTAATCAACATCTGATACGAGAGTATATTTTACTTATTTGTTGGTGTTGTCTGTCTTCCTCTACTAGAATGCAGGCTACGTGAACTTTTATGTTATTTTTACCACTGTATTCTAGCACCACCCACAGCGTCTGATTCACAAACGATGCTCCGTATTTGTCCAATGAACTGACTCTGCCCATCCTCACATGTAGATTGCTTGTGAGCTGCTGCTGAAGCAGGTACACAACCTCAGCAAGCCGGTTAGCAGGCACAATTCCACTTACTGACATACACAGAAAAAAGGACCTCTTCTCCAAAGGAAACACTTGCTGTAGAAATGCACATCAGCCACTCCTAAACAAACATCGATTCACCACAAAGGACAGTAGAGCCCCTCAGAGCCACAGATTCCCAAACTATTCCAATTTCATGTATAATAACATGGCCCATAGCAGTTTTTTCCAGAAGAAAGAAACAGTCAATTCAAATTACCCCTTTTTCAAGCTAAATTTAAAAAGAAAACAAAAAACAAACAAACAAACAAAAAACTACTGGGTTTAAATGGACAATTTTATGTTTATCTTTTTTTGCCCATCTTATCAAAGTTTTCAATGTTCTTAGGGCAAATTTAAGTCAAGACATCTTGTTAAATCATCTATTGAGATTTTTAAATGCACACTGGGAAAAAAAATCATATGAAATTTCCATTTGAAAGAGCAAAATTAATCTGAAATGTGTATTTTTTTTTTTGGTACTTTTTTAGTCATCCAGTTATCCAGAATGTGGTTAAATTAATATGAGAATATTATGGGAGACAGCACTATTATAACATAAGTCTCACAGCATAAGAATATCAGTCTTATAGTCAGAAAGACAGTGATTCATCCCAGCTTCAATAATTATTAGCAGTTTAATCTTAGGCAGGTTATTTAACCTTTCTAAGTGTCTGTTTCCTTACTATAAAACTGATATGATAATGATAGTTCCTACCTTATAGATTAATTATAAATATAAAAAATATGTAAAACACTTAGCACAGGGCCAGCACTTGGTGATAAACATATAAACATTCATTAGCTTTTATTTTCTGTATGTGTAATTTATGTAATTTAAACATAAAATACATATCTAAATTATAAATATGCAATAAATCTAATTGAAGGAAAATACACAAACTTGTGGGTTTTTTCTTGTAAGTTTCATTCTGGTAAAGTTTTAAACTTGAGTCTCATTTTCTATAACTCATTAACATATCCTTGAAAAATGATATCATAGTGTGATATAAAGATGTGGCTTTGACTTTGCATTGTTAATATTTATGGGAAGCTCAAATTGTATGTAGAAATTATATTATTTCAGCTTGAAATTGATTTGTAGAATATGACATTTCATTTTCATTTGCACACATTTTGTCTCTCACTTATGAAATAATTTCCCAAATCAGCTCGAATTGTCATATTTGTTTATAGCTGAAGGTAACAACCAAATTGTTTTGGGACTAATTTACATAGTAAGTATAGTAGAATTTTTTTTTCCATATAAAGTATCAGATATAAACACTAGTTCAATAAAATACTAAAGAATTTAACAATGTAAATTAATTACATGATTTGTATACATCTGTATTCAAATCTCATTAAAATGTTAAAATAATAAAAAACAAAGCAAGTGCTACATGGGCTGCTTTTTTCTCTTTTTTGTTAGCATGGTTGTATAACACACCCTAGTCTCATATTGAATCTGGTTTTGTAAAGCTAGTCCCAGTTGCTCTTAATTCACTTGACTGTAAAGTTAGGTCACAAAATATTTCCAATTCTCAGTCCTAATCTTGAGTTTCAGGTCTTCTGGCTTATGCCACACTCAGCTAATGGCAAGAAACCTTACATTGATTGATATAAGGATGGTCAGTAAATACCTCAGCAGCTATAGTTCACAGGTTCAATTCAATGTTATTTGAACTATACCTTAATTATCTACTGGAGTCTAGACTTTTTTGGAGGAGCACTTAAGCTTGTAGTAAATATTAGATAAACATATATATATATATATATATATATATATATATATATATATATATATATATATATATGTTTTATATACATAATATCTGCCTTTCAAAACCTATGCTCATATGCCCACACAAAAACTTGTACAAGAATATTTATAGCAGTATTATTTATAAGAGCCAAAAGGTAAAAACAACCCCAAATGCCAAGTCTCTACTATTCTCAAGTGCTACCCCCATGTGGCTCTCTATGACATGCTGTGTCCTCCTAGGAGGCTGCATGACTGATTAATAAACTTACATTTGATTTCTTCTGTCCACTATTGGACATCCTGTATTCAGCCATCTCATACTATTTAGGGTAGGGGATATCTCTTTCACCAACTTGATGAATTAGAGGTGATCAAAATGCCCTTACTTTACAGCAGATACAAAATTTAACTTAAGATGAATCAAAGAACTAAATGCAAGATCTAAAACTCATAGAAAACATAGGATTTAGCAACAGATTCTTAGGTATAATACTAAAATCATGCACAAAAGAAAAAAATAGATAAGTTTGACTTCTTCAAAATTAAAAAAAAATGTGCTTCAAAGGACACCATCAAAAAAGTGAAAAGACAACCTACACAATTGGGAAAAATATAATATTTGTAAATCATAAATCTGATAAGAAACTTACATCTTGAATATATAAACAATCCTTACAACTCAATAACGAAAAATACAAGTCAATTTAAAAAAATGAGCAAAGATCTGAAGAGTCATATCTCCAAGGAAGATATAAAGTGGCCAATACACACATGAAAAGATGCTTCACATCATTAATCAACAGCAAAATGAAATCAAAGCCACAATGAGATACCACTTCACACCCACTAGGATGGCTAGAATTAATAGGTCAGGTAATAACAACTGCTGCTGAGGCTGTGGAGATATCAGAATACTCATACACTACTGATAGATATGGAAAATCATGTAAGCACATTGGAGAACAGTCTGGCAGTTCCTCAAGTGATCAAATGTAAAGTTACCCCATGACCAGTAATTCCATTCCTTATACCCAAAAGAAATGAAACATATGCCAACACAGAAACTTGTCCAAGCATATTTATAGCAGCATTGTTTATCATAGCCAAAAGGTAAAAACAACCCAAATGTCAATTAATGGACAAATAGATAAATAAAATGTGGTAGATTCATATAATGAAACATTATTTGACCATAACAAATGGGTACACAATCCTTCCATTTCTTATTACTTAATGCTTTTGTTAGGGAACGTGTCCTACTCTTTTAAGAACAGTAAAAGCATCTGTCATGGACTGAATTATGTCCACCCCAAATTCGTCTGTTGAAGCCCAAACCCCCAAAGTGACTATATGTGGAGATGGGGCCTTGAGGGAAGTAATTAAGGTTGAATGAGGGTATAAGGGTACAGCCCTAATCTGATAGGACTGGGGTCCTTATAAGAAGAGGAGGAGACCCCAGACATCTCCTTCCATGCACAGGCACATGCACAGAACAAAGGTTATGTGAAGACACAGGCAGAAAGTGGCAGTCTGCAAGCCAGGAAAAGATGTCACCAGAAACTAAATTTGCCAGCACCTTGATCTTGCATTTCCAGCCTCCAGACTATGAGAAAATAAATTTCTGTTGTTTAAGCAACCCAGTCTGTGGTACTGTTATGGAAGCCTGAACTGACAAATACCCCATCCTAGGGGAGCTCCACACTTCGTCACTTCATACATATTTTGTTGTGTCTCATTGCATCCTGTCTTCTTACTTGCCTCTTAAAAAAGGAAAACAAAAGCAAAAAACCGAAACCTCTTATCTCCAAAATAAATCCTTCCATCTGCAGCCTTTCATCAAAACTCCTTTCTGTTTCTCTTTCCTTTTTCTCTGGTACTAAGTTACCTGGGACACTGAAGTTTTAGTGAGAAGGTTGCCTGGCAGGCAAGAAATCAAAGTGAAGAGACGTAGAAAGTCTTGAGGAAAGTTCTGTTCCGACAATAGTGAAATCTGAAGAATCCTAGCTCTTTATCAAAGTCAGTTCTGTGGTAGTGAAAACAGTACTTCTCTCTAGGTTCACTGTCACTCTCCCTTTGAGCCTGTCGGATTCACTACTAGATTCCTGGACTTTGGTCTCCCCTTCCTAGGTTCTATGCTATCACCTTCAGTTAATTAATTTCCATCTAGAGATAAGTAATATAATTATAAACTGATAAATTTTTCCATTTACTCTAGTGTATTAAGTTGCAATTTAATTATGTTACAGCTGTTTATATTTAATATGATTAGTTTATGCCTGGAGATCTTTATCTATATTGACTGTCTCCGTTTCCTCATTTTCCACTCATTCCTCAATCTATTCCATAGAGACTGCTCTTGCTGCCATCTGCATGCAGCCAAATTTAGGGGCTATTTTCTGTCCTTTCCTTACTGAACTTTTCAGCAGCAATAGCCCAATTAACCACCATCATCACTTCCTAAAACAGTCTCCTCTCTTGGCGCGTATGCTCCTACACTGCGTGTCTCTAAGCTGCATCTTCTCAGTCTCCTTTGCTGTTCGACCTTCTCCACAAAATCTCCAAATGTTGGAGTGCTTCTAGATGTGAGCAGGACTTTCTTCTCTTCTGTGTGTACACCCTCTCGCCATGTGTTCTTAACCACTACCCTACCTTTAAATACCACCAATATGCTGATGTCTCATTAATGTACATCTCCAGCCCAGCCTTTTCTCCAGGTCTCCAGACCTACATATCAAAGTGCTTACTTGATACAACCACTTGGATGTCCAACAAGTCTATCGAACTATCTGTCCAAGCAGAAATCTTGATTTTCCCAAAGATCTTGTTTCTTTCCAAGTTTTCTATACATCAGGAAAGGGTACATCCAATCCACTCAAGTTGCTCACGCCAAAAACCAGAGTCATCCTTGGTCCTTCTCTTTCTTCCCCTGCTTTACATCCATCATCAAGTCCTATTGCTAATAATTGCACGTTATATCTAAAATCCATTCTCTTCTTTCCATCGTCATTGTCACTATCCTAATCCAAAGTCATTATGGCTCACCAAGATCGTTAAAAGTGGCCCCCAACTCGTCTCCTTGCTTTCACTCTTGCCTTCTTCCACACATTCTCCATATAGCAATCAGATTATTCTTTATAAAAACAAACAAACAAACAGATCATATCACTTACTGAATAAAAAATTTTTTTCTATTATAATAATAAAGTCCAAACTCCTTACCCTGGCATGGCTCCCACCTCTTTTTGTACCAATCTTCTCTCGGCTACCCGCTAGCCACGCGGGCTTCATTTGACTCCTCTTTCAAGTCCCCGTGTCTCTGCACTTGCTGACACTCATGGTTGTAAAGCTATTCCTACCCTCAGGCTTCAGCTACATGACTTCCTCACAGAGAGCTTCCCTTGTAACTTGATTCAAAATTCTTCCCAGCTGTTCTTTACCCTCTCTGTTTGTTCTCCATCTTACCACCCTGTTTATTCCCCTCAGAGTACTTATCACAATCTGTAACTAACATATTTATCTGTTTATTTATCTCTCTCAATAAAAAGAAGGGCATTATATGTCTGTCTACATTCTTAGGTCCTATCACAGTTTGTCACTTAATAAATATTTGTTGAATAAACTAATAGATAAATAAATGACTGTATACTATTCTGAACCTATATTATAGTAATAGATAGATTCGGAGATCCTTAAAATTCATTCTCATATTTGCTGAGCTCAGAAAAAGCAACTCCTATATGTGGCTGATTTGTATTCAGTGTCTGTATAGTCTCCAAAATTTTACTCTCAGAGAGTAACTGATCTTAAAATTCATGTATTATCTCCACCACCATATGCACATGTATATATACTAACTAGAACCAAGAAGGCATTTGTTGCTAAATTTATAGTTTCCAAAGCAGATCCTGTTAT
Source organism: Rhinolophus sinicus (assembly GCF_036562045.2). Lineage (NCBI taxonomy): Eukaryota > Metazoa > Chordata > Mammalia > Chiroptera > Rhinolophidae > Rhinolophus > Rhinolophus sinicus. The sequence continues at coordinate 90,683,451 of NC_133758.1, forward strand.
CCTTTGGATCTGATTTATTGTCAGAATCTCCTTTAAACATCTGTTTGTATCATTTTTATATTTATTTTATTGGTGTACCTTTTCACGTTTTAGTATCTTAAGCCACCAAATTTTTTTATATGCTGTGGTCTGCGTACTGCTTATCAAACCATGTTGTCTTTTTCATGGGCACAGAATCGGTGTGGTACTCCTCTGTGCTGTTCACTAAATATTTCTGACTCTCTGCCTTATAGCACATGGTCAGTTGCTCTTCTCTGCCCACTTTTGTTTCAGATAATGACATCATCTGGCTTGCACTGGCCAATGAGAAGAGGTGGCTGGTGTCATCACTGGGCTGATCCCTTAAGAGTAACATTTCCTTCCTGCAGTGACTGTGTGGGGTGACCAACCATCCACGTTGCCCAGAATTGAGGTGGTTCCTAGAACAAAGGACTTCCAGATTTAAGATCGGAAGAGTCCCGGGGAAATTGTTCTGATTTAACTGGGACTGACTGGGACTAAGAGGGGTTCATGGGAAGTAGGATTTTCATTGCTGAATCTGGGAAAGATCCAGACAAACCAGAATGTGTTGGTTACCCTGTGACTTTGGAAGAAAGTGTTTCGATGAAACCTCCACTAGCCTTGATTCCATAGTGACTATTATGAACAGAACTTTCACCCAACCCACACTAAGCATGTAGCATGACATAAAAATAAACTTTGGTTTAGTAAACCACTGAGATTTGAAAGCTTTTCATTCTACATCATATTCCGGCCTATACTGAAAAACACAGAAATTAGTACTTACTAATTACTTACTAATTACAGGTGCTGCCATAACAACAAAACATAACAAATGTGGCACTGGATTCAGGCAACAAGCAATGAGAAAACTCTTTTCAGAGGCTGAAAATATGGTTTTCCAATATTATGCCAATGGCAATACATTGGATAGATCTGCCACCTGGAATAACTTAAATGAGAGAATATGTACCTAATGAACTTGTGGCTATGAGGGAAAAGATTGGAAAGAGAAGTTTAGTAACATGTTTTGGTTGGTGTTGCCTACATTTTATGAGGTATTACAAGAAAATGAGAAGCTCAAGCAAAGAATGAGTAGCAAGCAGGAATATTAGGGTTCAGAGAGAATGAATGGATTCAATGATTTGTAGGGTTGAAAGAGGTAAGTAAATCTCCCCAAATCCAAAGAGTAAAAGATAAAACAGAGAAGACGTTTGAGCAAGAAAAACTGAGCAAAACTCAGCCTTCCGGTTGAAATCAAACATAAGGTTTGTGAATAAACTGAGTTGGCACCCAGAATATGCTTTTCATTGGTCAAAATTATCCAGGGAAAATAAATTGAGGGTATGCTCTGCCACCAAAGCCTGATAAGTCCAAGGTATTCTAAGTTGAGATACCAAGAAAGAATGATGAGAGTTAGCGTGAGAATGAGAGTAATAGAGAAAGAGAAGGAGCAGGTGGGAATTAAAAAGAAAAGATATAGAGTAAATTTAAGTACGTCTAGAAAAAAATGATGGGTATGTCGCTGGCACATAAAAGTAACTGGAATCAGATTAAATGTCTATTAAGTTTATAAGAACATTTTCCTGTCAAATAAACCATGAGCTAGACTAGAAATATCTGACTGCTTGAGACTTGGAACAACCCTTGGCCTTCAATTTCCCTTGGACAGAAAGCAGGTTCATGAAAAGCTACTGGGTGTCCAAGGAGAGCATATTCTCTAATGTTCATTCTAGGTGAGACAGGAAGGGATGGATGATGGGATGAAAGAATCTCCAAAAGGGAAGACCTGGGAGCCACAGGGAACAATGGACTGGGCAGCATCTCCCATGTGGAATTGACCCGATTAAGAAACATCTCCTGTCCCCAGGGTAGGGGACCCTGCTAACATGGAGAGGTTTCAGAATGTTAATGGACCAGAGACTAATGCACATTCCTATTCCTCCTCTGTTTGGATGGCAATGTTTACTGTGGTTATCTTGTCCCTGTTCTGTCACTGGATATTGAGTATATGGAATATAGTTTGCCTTGTAGTTCTTAAGTCTCTAAATCGAGACCTAACTTAGAAATTACTACATATCACTTCCTGGTGTACAAACTATTATATATCACCCAGGAATCAATCTCCACAATGAGGTTAATTCCACATCTAAATGAAAATTAGGAGCTGACCACTTTGTTTGAGAGAAAAGGAATGAGTCAAATTTGTAATGATCAGAAGAGCCGGCTGTGAAAGAAGGTCTTCCTTAGCTTGGGGTGCAGAGTGACTATGATAAGCAGAGCTTCGTTGCTAACCTGTTTGGAAATGTTCTATGAGTGAGAAATAAACTTGTGTTAAGAAGCTAAGGAAATTTTTGGTGTTGTTTTCCACAATAGTACAACTTAATCTATCTTGACTGATACAGTTAAAATACATTGTCCAGTCTGTCTCCCGTGCAGTTTGCTGGGAATGAGCTATTGTACAAGGAGTATGACAGAAGTGATGTGAACCACTTTCAGGTACGTCCTATAAAGCCTCCCATATACGCGTATGATCATCCATTCTCTTTACCCATTTGCCAAATAAATGCAGAGGACTCCAAGGCCCTATAAGAGAGTAGAATCACAACACAGAAAGGTCCCTGGATATGACCCATGCTGAAAACTTCCTGCATAGGTACACCTGTTTTGAACATCAATCTATTATGTTGACATAAAGATTTGGGGTGTTCAGGACTGAACATTTATGTTCCCCTAAAATACATATGATGAAGCCGTAGACCCCAATGTGACCCCAATGTGATAGCATTTGAGAGGGGGCATTTGGGAGGTAAATAGGTTAGATGAGGTCATGAGGGTGGGAGTCTCGTGATGGCCTTAGTGCCCTCATCAAAACAGACACCAGAGAGCTCTCTCTCTCTCTCTCTCTCTCTCTCTCTCTCTCCCCACCCCCACCCCCACCCATGTGATGACATAGAATGCAGGTTACAAGCTATGAAGAGTGTTCTCACCAGAAACTCTGTTTGGAATGCAGACGCCTAAATCTCAAACTTTCAGCGTCCAGCACTGTGAGAAAACAAATTTCTGTTGTTTAAGCCCCCCAGTCCATGGTATTTTGTTATGGTAGCCCGAGGTAAGACATGGGGATTTATCTATTTTAACAATTAATAATAGCTCCCTAATACATGTTGTATAAATTATTTTTAAATAGACTTTCAGTTGGACTTCCTGATTCCAGTATCTCCTCTCTCCTACACAACTATACCAGATTAATCTCCCAAAAGCAAACCTCTGATTGTGTCTTTAATAAATGCTTCTCTTCACCTACCAGATAAAATTCAGTCTTCTTATCTTTTCTTCTGTTCTTGATCTGTCCTCAGCACACATTTTCAGTCTTATCTCTTACTACCAGCTTACATACCTTATGTTATAGACCTTATACCTTATATCCCTATTTATCACTATCCAAATATATCTTTTGTTTTCCTGCCTCCTACAATATATGCCAAGAGCAGGTATAAGCCATAAAACACTAACCAAATAATTAGTTAAAGAACTACATTTGAGTCCCCCTCTCTCTGCACCCCCCTCCCGACTCACCCCCTTATCCCCAGCCACCTTTCCAAAAAGCAGCATAAATCGCAAGGATATAAAGAAACCTGTGGTAGGGAGGAAGAAGGATTATGTATTGCCTCCTCCCTAAAATCTTGCATTAAAGCACAGTGGTTAAGCATCTGTGCTCTAGGATTACCCTGCCTGGTTTCAAGCCCATTTCAGCAATTTGTGTTCTGTGTAACCACAGGTAGTTTACTTTACATTAGTATTCCAGTTTCTTCATACGTTAAAATAGGAATAAAAATAGCCCCAAAACAATGAAAAGGGCAAGCTACAGTTAAGGCAAGGTTAAGCCACTCGCACCAGGTTTGCAGATTTGTAAAACCAGATCATATTGTAAATGGCTTTAGGGCTCAAAATTACTGACACCTTTCATGAGCTGCTCTGACAAGCATAGTTGCAAGAGAATCTTACTAGCTAAGAAGCATGGTATAGTGGAAAGAGAATGGACTTTGGAGCTATGTAAATTTGGATTCAAATACCTGCTCTTATAAGCTAGTAGCGTGACTTTAAATCAACCAGCCTCCCTGAACTTTATTTTTCCAAATGGAAATGAGTAAAATAATGGCAGCCCAATAGGACTGATGTGGGGATAAAAAGTAAGATAACCCATGAAAATAGCCTTGTACATTTAAACATGAGCTCTCTTCTCTCCCCTCCGTATCCATTACAGAAGCAAGAGTAAGTTGATCCTCTTAATTCCTGAAGCTTTATTTTTTTATTCTTAGCAGTTTTATTATTCAATGTCCCCCATGTTCTTTGCTTTCCAAGCATTTCTTTACTAACAAAACATTTTATTTTTTCCTGAAGAAGCAATGTAAGTTAGCTAAAATGCCTTTCTGTTTGCTTTCCAGGGAACTAATTCTCACTGCATTCTAATAAACAAATAGCACTATATTTCTTATAGTTGTTTATGATCTTTGATCATCTCTACATTAGATATGCCAGGAAATACCATACTCGTTTTCTTCTCCTGGCGACAATATTTATTTGAACTCAAAAGTTATACTTATTTGAAAGTCAAGTTCAAAACTAGAATTAAAGTTATTTTTTGTACCAATATTGACCAGTTATATGATCTACTTTACTTGTTTGTTTATAGACCTAAAAATTAATAATAGGCATCTAGTTCTTATTTCTCCATGGAGTAATTTATTCTCATTATCCATTAGGTTCTTTGTTTTATGTGCCTGCAGTAAGAAAACTAAAATAAGAGAACATTTCATGCTCATAGTTATTTTGCTTCAATATGAAAAACAAGTCTATAAATTTATTCATGACTGTTAGACACGGTGTGATTCTAGCAAAAAAAAAGGGGGGGGTATATCACCATGTTATAATAAACTACAAATGGCTATATACGTTACTTTTCTAGAGTAATTCAAATTAATAGCTTCCATCTAGAAATGTCATATAAGGTGTCTACATGGTAAACAACTGTCAGTAATTAGGGTTTCTCAAAAGCTATTTTATTGCTGCTTTATATGTGATCCCTTCAGTGCTTATAAAAACAAAAACATTTCACTGCATTTTATTTTCATTTTAATAACATATAAGCACTTGAATTTTTGATTCTAAACATTCATTCAAAATTCAGCTACCATCTACAAATTAAGTTATATTGGGAAAATGCCTATAAATCAAAAGTCTCTGTAATTACATTATGTTGTATGTATTCAATCAATGAATACTTGCAGGCCTATCAATTGCAGACACTGTCAGGCCCCGGAGACACAAATACGAGCAAAACAGACCTGTTCTCACGGATACACAGAAAACCTCCGAGCTGCACTCCAGATGTGTAAAATGGGAAGTAGATTTATGCATAAAGTTTTTGTAGCCATCATAAATATTAAATCTATGGCCATGTATTATTTCTCGAGAGGTCCAAGGGAGAAAAAAAAACTGTAGATTGTCTGGAAGTCACATTCTGGATTTATTTTTAACCTTTTCTTTTTTTTTTTTTTAAATTAAGATTTGGGGGTTTTCAGAGCAGTTAAGATCCCAGCAAAGTTGAGGGGAAGATGCAGAGATGTCCTATGTACCCCCCGGCTCCCACACACGCACAGCCTTCCCATTATCAACATTTCCCCACCAGAGGGGGTCACATCTGTTACACTTGACGGACCTACACTGACACATAATAATGATCCAAAGTCCATATTGTATTAGGGTTCACTCTTGATGTTCTTCATTCTATGAGTTTGGACAAATGTATAATGACATGTATCCATCATGATGGTATCACACAGAGTATTCTCAGTGCCTTAGAAATCCTCTGTGTTCCACTTACTCATCCCTTTGCCACCATCACCACCAACAATCACCACTGGCAACCACTGAACGTTTTATTCTCTCCACAATTTTGCCTTTTCCAGAAAGTCATATAGTTGGAATCATACAGTATGGAATCTTTTCACATTATTTTATTTCATTTGTTATAAAATTTTTAAGGTTCTCCATGTCTTTTCATGGCTTGATAGGTCATCACTTTTTAGTGCTAAATAGTATTCAATTGTCTGGATGGACCACAATTTATTTATCCATTCACTTACCTGGTTGCTTCCAAGTTTGGGTAATTATGAATAAAGCTGCTATAAACATGCATGAAAAGTTTTCTGTGAGCAAAAGTTTTCAACTCCTTTGGGTAAATACCAGGGAGCATGACTGCTGGCTACTATAGTAAGACGATGTTAGTTTTATAAGAAACCCACCATGCTGTTTTTCACAATGGCTGCACCATTTTTCTGGGCTCTCTATTCTGTTCCATTAATTGATTTTTTTTCTATTCTTTTCCCAGTAACACATTATCTTGATTACTGTAGCATTATAGTAAGTCTTGAATTTGGGTACTGTCAGTCTTCCAACTTTGTTCTTCTCCTTCAATACTGTGTTGGCTCTTCTGGGTATTTTGCCTCTCCAAATAAACTTTAGAATCAGTTTGTCAATAGCCACAAAATAACTTACCGAAATTTTGATTGAGATTGCATTGAATCCCTAAATCAAGTTGGGAACAACTGACATCTTGAAAATACTGAGTTTTCCTACCCATAAACATGGGATATCTCTCCATTTATTTAGTCTCCTTTTACTTCTTTCATCAAAGTTTGTGTTTTTTCTAATATAGAGCTTGTAGATATGTTGTCAGATTTGTATCTAAATATTTATTTGGGAGCGATGCTAATATAAATGGTATTGTGGTTTTCAGTTCAAATTCCATTTCTTAATTGCTGGTATACAGGAAAATGATTGACTTCTGTATAATTTATCTTGTGTCCTGCAACTTTGCTATAGTCACTTATTAGTTTCAGACATTTTTTTAATTGATTCATTCAGATTTTCTACATAGATGATCATGTCATCTGTGGAAAAAAAAAAATATTTCTTCCTTCCCAATCTATATGCCTTTTCTTTCCTTTTTCTTGTCTTACTGCTTTAGCGAAGACTTCCAATACGATTTGAAAAGAAGTGGTTAGAGACACCATTCTTGCCTTATTCCTGATCTTAGTAGGAAAGTTTTGAGTTTCTCACCAAGTAAGATAACTGCAGTTTCTTTGTCGATGTACTTCATCAGGTTGAGGAAGTTCCCCTGTATCTCTAGTTTGCTCAGAGTTTTTATCATAAATGGGTATTGGGTTTTGTCAAATACTTTTTCTGTCTCTATTGATATAATCACGTGATTTTTTTTTTCCTCTTTTTAGCCTGTTGATGTGATGGATTACATGAATTGGTTTTCAAATGTTGATCCAGCCTTGCATACCTGGGAAAAATCCTACTTGGTCATGGAGTATAATATTTTATACATTGTTAGATTTGTTTTGCTAACGTTTTGTTAAGTCTTCTACCTATGCTCATGAGAGATACTGGTCTATAGTTTTCTTTTCTTATAATGGCTTTGTCTGATTTGGGCATCAGGTTAGTGCTAGCCTCATAGAATGAGAGTTAGGAAGTATTCCCTCTGCTCCTAACTTCTGTAAGAGATTGTTAAAAAAATGGGTATAATTTCTTCCTAAAGTGTTTGGTAGAATCTACCAGAGAACTCATATGAGCCTCGTGATTTTTATTTTGGAAGGTAATTCATTATTGACTTAATTTATTTTATAGATATAGGCCTACTAAGATTGTTTCTTTGTGTGTGAGTTTTGGCAAATTGTGATGTTCAAGGTCCATTTCATCTAGATTATCAAATTTGTGGGTTGTTCACAGTATTCCTTTATTATCCTTTTAATGTCCTTGAGAGCTGTAGTGATAGCCTCTCTTTCATTTCTCACATTAGTAATTTGTATCCTTTTTTTGTTTCCCAGTTATCCTGGCTAGAGGCTTATCAATTTAATTGATTTTAGCTTTTGGTTTCATTGATTTTCTCTATTGATTTCCTGTTTTCAATTTTATTGATTTCTGTTCTAATTTATTGTTTCTTTTCTTCTGCTTACTTTGGATTTAATTTGATCTTCCTTTTCTAGTTTCACCATGTGGAAACTTAGATTGTTAATTCAGATCTTTCTTTTCTTCTAATATGTGCATTCAATGCTACAAATTTCTCCCTAAGCACTGCTTTCATGACATCCCAAAATGTTGATACGTTGTGTTTTCATTTAGTTGAAAATATTTTTTAATTTTTTTTGAGATTCTTTTCTTTCATCCACGTTCTTTAGAAACGTATTGTTTAATCTCCATGTATTTGGGGATTTTCCAATTATCTTTGTTATTTATTTCTAGTTTAATTTCTTTGTGGCCTGCGTACAGACATTGTATGATTTCTATTTTTTAAATTTGTTAAGGTGTGTTTTATGTTCCAAAATGTGGTCTATCTTAGGTAATGTTCCATGTAAGCCTGAAAAATATCTGTATTCTGCTATTGCTAGATGAAGTAGTCTGTAGATGTCAATTGTATCCAGTTGATTGATGATGTTGTTGAGTTCAACTATGTCCTTACTGATTTTCTGCCTGCTGGACCTGTCCATTTCTGACAGAGCAGTGTTGAAGTTTCCAACGATGATAGTGGATTCACCTATTTCTCCTTGCAGTTCCATCCCATTTTGCCTCATGTAGTTTGTTGCTCTGTTCTTAGGTGAATACACATTAAAAATAGGTCTTCTTCCAGAATTGACCCCTGTATCATTATGTAATAATGCCTCTCTTTATCCATGATAACATTTTTTATTTTGTCTACTCTGTCTGAAATTATCATAGCTATTTGTTTTCTTTAGATTAGCATGGCATATTTTTTTATCCATTCATTTAGCTTTAATCATATGTATCTTTTTATTTTAAGTTAGTTTCTGGTAGACAACATTTAGCTAGGTCTTGTTTTTTGATGCACTCTGATGACCTCTGTCTTTTAACGGGTACATTTAGACCATTGATATTCAAAGTGATTATTGATATAGTTGGAGTAACACATGCCATAAATTTTCAGTCATTATTCTTTTGAATATTTCTTCTAGCCTTTCTTTCTTCTCCTTCTGTATTTCCATTATGTTTATGTCACACCTTTTATTGTTGTCCCACAGTCCTTGCATATTCTGTTGTATTTTTTCAGTCTTTGTTCTCCTTGCTTTCATTTTTTAAGAATTCTATTGATGTATCCTTTAGCTTAGAGATTTTTTTCGTCAGCCATGTTTACTCTATATGATGCCCATCAAAGGCATTCTTCATTTCTGTTACAGTGTTTTGATCTCTTCTATTTCACTCATTCATTCATTCATTCATTCATTTATTGCTAGATAGGGACTAAAACCAAGTTGTATATGATTCCAAACCCCACGCTCTTTTTCCTACACAATTCTGACTTTTTAAGAGAATTAGTTACTAGTCAAAATTTAAAAAAAAAAAATTAACTTCACCAAAGAGCAGCTTCCCTATTTGTGCAAAAAATCTAAAACAATGTTGGATGCTTAAGTTTGCTCAACTCCATGGGACATCATTTGCACCACAGCCTACGTGAAAAGGCCTCCTCAGGAGTTGTTTAATATGATGACCCTGCCCCATTTCCTTTCCCCTCCCTAATTACTCACTTTCTACCTTCCAGATGCCTTAGGTCCTAAGAAAAACAAATAAATACCAAGAAATAGCTTAATGACAGGGTGGGCTTTCAATTAGTCACTTTTTTATCTAGTTTATTATTCTACTATGACATATAAGATGAACCACACTTTTCTCATTTGAATCCATTCAGTGGTGTGCTGGAGAGTTTATATCAGTTCCTAAGAGCTGATTGTTGTCATCTTTTTCCAACCAGTGATCAATGACACCAAAATGGTAACCTGAACTCTGCCATGGGAAGTGTATTATTTTTCTACTGCTACTATAAAAAATTATCATTTAGTGGCTTAAAAGACTAAATATATTATCTTAGAAGTATATAGCTTAGCAGTCTGTCACAGGTCTAATTGGCTGAATTCCTTTCTCAGGCTCTAAGAGAATCCATTTCCACAGATTTTCCAAATTCTAGAGGCCTCCCACATTTCTTGGCTTATGGCCCCTTTCTCCGTCTTAAAAACCAGCAACACTGCATTTCTTTGCTCTTTCTTCTGTCACACCTCCCTCTGATTTTCTTATTTAACACCCATTTCCATTTTGCAGGACTCTCTAATTACACTGAGCCCTGCATAATCCAGGATAATCTTCCAATTTTAAGGGCAGTTGATTGCTGACATTAATTTCATCTGCAACCTTTCTTCTCCTTTGCCATATAAACTAATATATTCTCAGATTCCAGGTATCAGGAAGTGGACTACTTTGAGGGAAGGCATCAAGCTGCCAATCACAAAAATTGGCAAATGCTACAATTCAGGATTTTTCCTTCGGAGAGCTGCTTGTTAAACATTTACCAGCACACTACTGCTACAAACTATTATGAGGGAACATCAGACAAACCCCTCAAAAGAATTATAGGATTAAGGCAATTTAGAAGATTCCCCTAACAAAGTTGCTTTGTAACTTAGGATATTTAAATATACTACATAGCAGGGGACGACAAATTACTCTTTGACCAGTTTAAAACAAATTAAATTTGCAAAGTATCTTCACTTAGGATGAATTAATATGGAGTCTGAAAATTTTTATGGTTAAGAACAAACAGAAAAAGGCTATCATAGACTATACAAGCTGTTGCCTTTTAAGATTAAAAAAACAACAGCAGGAGGAGACCTGAGACAAATTTTTCCAGATGCTATTTGTCATTTGTGTATCATCAAAGAATTCTTTCAGTATCAGGCATGGATTAACTCAGTATCGTTTTCAACTTAGGAGAGATGACCTACATATCAAAAGTTTAATTCACTGAGTCAATGCAAATCAGAGTGGGTGGAACATTACTTATTATAGGCTGCTGTATGGGCAGGCACTGTTTTAGCAAACTGAGGGAGAAACATACATCACACCACTTCTTAATCTTATAGCTCTGGTGTAAATTGTAGACACCTTGCCACATCTTAAAATCAATGATATTCACAATAAGGGATCATTTTAGTTTGTTGGTAGTTGGATAAGATTTAGTAAATAGTCCTTTTCTATTCTTTAAGTTTTATATAATAGGCCTTTTAGGAGTTTCCCCTTAAAGTTTCTGATGGAAGGAGAGAAAGAAATGAATTCCAGGGTTTATAATAGCTAATATATATGTTAATGTTTATTCTACCAAGAAATATACTAAGTCTCTTACATACATTATATTATTTAATTCTAAAGACAATCCTAAGACAAGTCTAGAGGGTTCAAGAAATGAACTCTAAAAAAGTCAAATTGTTTGGATTCAAATCCTGGCTCCATCACTTCCTATTTATGTTTGACTTTGGGCATGTTTTTATGCCTTGGTTTCACTTGTAAAGGTAGGTAGGTAGGTAGGTAGATAGATCGGTAGAAAGGACTAATACGTTTGCCTTACAATGTTGTAATTAGTGGTAAATGAAGTGATACATGTAAAGAGCTTAGTGTGGTACCTGGCTCAATAATATTATCTATTACTGTTATTAGCTTCATCCTGATATGAGATGCCTTCTTATAACCCTTTATCGTCTATTTTCTTTACTTTCTACATAACCAAGAAAAGTAGAGATTTCCTTCAAAAATGAATTCTACCGACCACATTAGGGGAAAGAGAAAAACTGCTACAATGGGAAATATTAGTTAGTAAAAGCACATACAATTTTCATGTATCTTTTTATTACTTGATATGAAATTAAATTTCAAATGACCTATTAGGGTGTGTTTTATTGAACAGCAAATGTTATTCATTAAGAGAGTAGGTTCCTGATCTGTTTGAGTATTTTTGAGAAAGTGGCTACAGAATAGCATTGTAACATATTCTCTGCAGCACTAAATGAAAGCCTTGGATATATAAATGCATTTTCTGTGAATTATTTTAATTATGTTGAGGCATCCATTGCTTTTATAATTGGAAAGAAAAAATGGGAATAAAAGAAAATGAATAGTTTTTGGCAATGATGATTATGGTATTGTGGACTCTAAGGGCCTTTTTGTTTTTAAATAAAAGGAGGACCTATCTGGTTTTATTGGTCTGTATCCATTTTCTTTCTTCATTCAGATTCACCTTGATTAAAATAATAGCCTTTAAATTCCAGTATAGACGTTGTTTCAGTATAAACATAATGCTCTAGTGGGAAACAAAAAGACCTATCAAAAAATTATCAAGTTTGGTGGTGAGACAGCACAGTTCAGAGTCCTTTTGCAAAAGACATTCCACCATCTCCAATTCTCATTCTCCGCTTCCATCAAGAGTCACTTGTAGCCACTTGAGATTACTCTGTTCTAGACACTTGATTAACTGGTCCTTTACTTATCCGTTTAACATTTATTGAATACTATGTGATGGCTTAGGACCACGGTGACAGTACAGGAATTGTGTGTTGAAAATAGTGAGTCTGGGTATATTTTGAAGGTAGAGCAAACCATAATTCATTTAATAAACTTGATTTATTCATTTATTGGGTATGGAATGTTCAAAAAAGAAGTTAATGAAGACCCCAAGGATTTTGGCCTGAACTACTGCAAGGAGGTGTTCTTATAAACTGATTAATGGAGACAGTGGGGATGACAATTGTGGATGTGGGGACTGAGATGTTCACCAATTCAGAACTGGACATGTTAAATTTAAGATGCCTATTAGACATCCACATGGAGAGATCAAGTGAACAGATACACATATATACATATGTAATATGTTTATGTGTGTATATACATGGAAAAAGACCTGGTCTGAAAAATTACCTTCGACATCCACAGCATGGTATTTGAAGATAAAAGACTGGTTGCAGAGACTGCAGAGAGTGAAAAGGTCTCAGGTGTTTTTTCCTTTGTGGCATTACAACATTAAAAGGTCACAAAGATGAAAGTGAACCAAGAGCCTCAGTAGACGAGTCAATGATGTTAACAACAACAACAACAAAAACCCAATGGCAGTATGGCATTCTAGAGACTAAGGGATAAAAACGTTTCAAGGAGGAGCTGTGCCACCTGTTACTGTTGGGTCAAAATCAGTACCGATAACTGACTTTAAAATTTAGAAATGTGGACATCATCAATGACTTTAACAGAAGCATTTTTAGTGGAGTGGTAAGGGTAAAGCCTGATCAGGGTGCGTTAATAAACTTGAGAGAAGAGAAAAATCAGTATAATTTTTGCCGAGATCTATTTTTCCCCACGCCACCCCTCACCCACTAAGTACCTCCCAGGAAGCATTTGTAAACTTTGAAAACTGCCACTTTGCAAATACCCATAAATGCTAACCCAAGACATCTATATTTAAATGCAGCTTTGCCTGGTGACCTCTTTAAGATGAGGACCTGACAAATCAGTCTGTTGTATGATTAAATAAGCACACTAAAAGCACAATTCTAAAGACATTTAAGGGGGAAACAAGAGCATGTTATCTTTCCTGGCAGCATGGACATTTGATGCATTTCTACTTCTACTGCCACTGAATCGCAGTAATACGATGTAGTTTCTTCAAGACATCTTTCATGCCAAATTTAACATTCATTCTTAACTTGGGAAATTCCAGGAATACTGAACACAAAGGGGATGCTACTTAGAGTCTTTAAGGATGCATACAATTGTCTTCAATACTAGAAAACGCTATTACTAATTTCTTAACGTAGCATGTATTTGGAACTACTTAGTTTTTGTGAATAATTAATGTTTAATTAATTGGGTACCTAAAACTACAGCCACATTTCTTTACACAATCTTAAACTTTGAGGTAATTTGTACCGTGTCTAGAGCATTCGTTCTTAACAAGGGTGGGAATGGCACAATTTTGCCCACCAGAGGACATTTGGCAGTGTCTGTAGGCATTTTTGGTTTTCACAACCTGGAGAGGAATGCTCCTGGCCTGTGGTGATAGAGGACAGGGTCGCTGCTAAATACGCTAAACTGCACAGGACAGGCCACTACAACAAATTAGTTGGCTCAGAAAGACAAGTGGCAAGGTTGAGAAACCCTGCTCTCTCTGGAAACTGAAATTTTTCGAGACACATGCACTTAGAGCATAGAGTCAAGTAACTAAAATGCACTGTGCATTCTAGATTCAAGGCTACCTGGGTTCAAATATCCACATTTAACAGAACGAACTTGACTAATTTAATTAATTCAAGTCTGTTTCCTAAATTTAAAAATAAAACAAAAACTGCATGAGATAATCCATATAATTCAAATGTTTAGTTCAGTTCCTGACACGTAAAATGTGCTCTTACGTTTTAAACAAAATATGTATATATTAAAATCCAATAGTCTCAAATTCCTCAAGTTTCTATGATGTAATGATTTACAGACACATCTATGTGAACACTTGATATATGAAAGAGGGTTCATTCTTGATTAGCCACCATTGAAATGTTCTGCTCATTGGATCATTTACGGCTTGGCTAATAATAGGTCTGAGCCACGGAACAGGGAACGTCAATACGCATATCAACATCTCCTCCAAACAAATTCCAACTCCACACAGCTCATTGTGAGTTAAGGTAACTCTCACATTTTCCTCAGATTAAAATTGCTACTAATGTACTTCCTGGTCTTTGAAAACCTCCCAAGATTCAGCAGAAATTTTCAAGATCTCTTCCTGGCCACTAAGCTGCATGCTTAGCAGTTAGCTCAGACCCAACTATAAACACCGGCCCAACGGAGCACAGAGACTGGTAACCTTGACAATCTTCAGCAAAGAGAAAGCCATGGTAAAAACAACTGTTAACAGCCGCACATACTTCAGTATCAGCCAGGAGCAGAAATCCAGAGGTTTCCATGTTGCCAATGCCAAGGACGCTTGAACGTCCTTCCTGATCTGCTTTTGTGTAACTTTCAGTTCCAGTTGTTAACAGTGCTCTACTGATGTTAAAGCGTATACATAAAATGTTTTACTGAACAACTTAAAAGTGTTATTTTCAAATTATGCAAATACACAGAAATTCAAGCAATTCCTTAAATTCTATTATTAATTTTCTACACACTAGTTATAAAGTTCAGAGCAGATTTTCAGCATTAAACAGTGAGACATATCAAGTTTCAGATATTTATTAATCAGTGTAAACCCCAACGTAACACACCAACATGATTTTGTGCATTTGGAGGGGAAATATTTCCTGGTTAAGTGGAAAATTGTGCGGATGGCTTCTGGAAGACCTTCATTCTAAGCAGCTTTTTAGTGAAACATTTCATTTAGAAGTCTGGACCTTCTTTCTTCAGTTTGCTGTAATCTACATTCACTGAGTAGAACTTGGAAAAGAAAAAAGATATTTTAGATAGCCTATCAAATATACACAGGTGGTACAGAAGTTTTAGAATCACTTTTATTCAGCTTTCTATAGCAAAATTTACAGACATGAATTCATTAAGAATATTTAACAATGTAAAAGTCATTCAAAGAAAGACACCAAAATTCCAGTTATTTAATAATTTAATAAGGTACAAACATTCCATCTACCACAGAAGAGCAATGCTAGTATCTGTCAGTCAGAACCTATGAAAAATTCTTCTGTTCCAAAATGAGTGATTCTTTCTGATACATACTTCCAATTCCTAAGTTTTTACTTCTATCTCCACTAAGTACACAGAATAGAGGAATACCAAGAACTACAATCCCTATTTTGGTTAGCAAAGCGCTACACGTTAAACAGGAGACATTTATAGAAAGGAGGATAGGCTAGTAACGTAAGGCTATTGCTTTGTGTGGTTTACGTAACTTTTTAGACAGATTGGCTGCCTTAGTGGCTTTTTCAGTACTTTCCTAACCTAGACTGCACCACTATCAAACTGACACCTTACCACCTCTGGTACAAGACTTTTAATTAGTACTGTAATTTTACATTTACGTAATACTGTATTTAAATACTGTATATTTGGAAATTTTGTAATTTCCAAAAATTTCCCTATATTCAATTAAGGTTAATTTTAGAAATCTTATTATGATTGCTTAAAAAAACTGCCTCTCTCAATAACTTTAAATTATTTATGTTGTAAACGACTCTAAAGTTTCTACTGAGGAAACATTAGGATTTGTACATAGGCCCAAATAAGGCTATAACCTTGAGTTTACTCATTCTTGTGCCAAAGTACACTGAAGAGGTTGTGCTAAGTACCAGAAGACTACGTTATTTAACTCCAAAAGAACCAAACTGTGGAACCATCATTTTACTCATGGGTTTTAAGCAAGAAGCTCATAAATCTGTATCCATTACTTTTTCAAACCTTTGCTTTATTTCTAACTGAAAAAATTCTTATTTACTTGGCTTTTTTCAAAAAAAGAAAAATTCCCAGGTTTTAAAGAGATACATACAGACTTTTACAGAGAAGTATAAATAAGCCACAAAGCAGTCTTCTCTTTTCTGACACTATTCTCTTATGAAGCAATTAAATCTAGATAGACTTAAACAAAAAAAAATACTAACTGTGCTATAGCTAACAAAATATTAGCAAGAATATCTATAAAAGGAATTGTAGATTATACGTTAAAAAGAAAATAAACATCTGTTGGGCTCGCACTGTGGGCAGAATGCTTTATCTTAGTTAATTATCGCAACCTTACTCATTCTTATAAGAGGCAACTGAAGATCAAGTTGCCCAACAATGAATAAGAAGCAGGATCAAGCACCACGTCTATGCAGAGCGGAAAGGTCATATATAAGTGTCTTTGCCAATTTTCTCAAAACTAAGCAGGCTTCTACTTGCTTCGATTTGGTTCCACGTGCCAGTATCAAAATTCTCCATTGAGATAATTTTTAAATCTGCTTTATTTTTCAGCTTCCATGTCCCCATTTGTTTTTCTCAATTTAATGGTGGCTACCTTGAAGATCTCTGAACAGTTAGCAAGGCACATATTCTGATCTTGGTTTAGGGCATTCTATTCAGGTTAGAAGTGTTGTTGAGCCTTTGATGCTTAAATCCCATTTTTTGCCCCCTCTTGTTTGTATTAGTTAGCTTTTGCTAGATTGTAAAGTGGCAACAAATAACCCCCAAGTCTTAGTATATTGCAACAAATTTATATATTTGCTCACAACAGATACCACTTATAAACTCATTGCTCCATGCTCTCTTTGTTCCAATCCACTCATGAATGAGTAATTAACTGTCAATTTTGGTCTCGTGACAGATGGAAAAGAACAATGGGGGAACCACACTCTGGTTCAGAAGTTACAGATATCACTTCCTCTCACTTACAACTTGCCTGAGGTAGGTCATGTCGCCAAACCTGATATCAGTGGGCCAGAAAAATAAATTATCTTATGTGAGGGGCAGTGAAAGATAAAATCATCTAGTCTCACTGGGTTTAGAGCAATAGCAGGCTTCAGTCACTCTAGGCTCTAGTCTCTGGAGTCTCTGGACTTGGTTCCCTCTTATTTCTGCTGGCAAATTGCCCAATTCTTCTACAAGCTCATCTCTTGGCAAATACAGCCAGCAGTAGTCCATTAACATCCTGTTTTTCAAATTTTTTTCTTTAACGGCTCTTCAGGCACATGGTTTTACCTTCCAAGTTACAGCAGGTGACACTTTATCGAATATTTTGCCATTATGATTCATTTTTCCATTCTCTAACATCAATGTCATAGCTACTCACAGACCAATCTATGCCACACATATGAGATTTTTGTTGCAGGAACATTCTATTTCCAATTCACATGGCTTTATACTTGCATGTGTTATGTTCCAGAGCATTAGTAACTGGCTTCATTATCAGAATCACTTGGGGAGCTTTTTGAACTACATACCCAGAGGTTCCTTTGTGGAAGGACCAAGGCCTATTTTTTTGGTTTTCTTTTTTAAAGTTTATTGGATGTGGAACCATTTTCTTTAGAATGGACTTAATTTAAATAAACTTGTAAGACAGAAAAATAAGTCACGGTGTCTGCTTTTTTTGAGGCAAAATTTAACACACATATCAGATGGTTCATTTCAGATTTGCTGGAACATCTTTGTTTCTTGTAGGGAGATACGTTTAGATATTTGGAAGCCAAATTATAATCTGAAGGTTAAATGGAAAGCTTGGAATTAGTAAAGGTGGTAATATCTTAAAAGTTGCTGTTATCACTAATGGTAGTATCCATCTCAATCACAGAGGTATATCTGCTAAGGGGTCCTGGACACTCATTGGTCAGGGTGACTCTTCTTGAAAGTGTTTAAGCAAACTGCTATTTCTCTCTTTCAATAAAGCAGCCTGGTATAGTGGCCAAGTGCATGGGTGAATTATACACATCAAATAGAAAAATTGTTTGGTAGGTGAATTATAATTTAATAAACCTGCCCTGTTTTTTGACATTACAAGAGTTTGTCTTACACATAAGAAAGGTTGTTTGGGGAATCAATAAATGGTCTCAAGTTTGTGACAACAATGGATGGACTTTAAGGGCATTATGCTAAGTGAGGTAAGCCAAAGAAAGACAAACACTGTATAGGTATCACTTATATGTAGAAATTTGTAAAAACAAAGAGTAGAATATTGGTTACTAACAGGTGGGGGAATTGGAAAGAAGTTGTTTAAGGATACAAACCTTAACTAGTAGATAAAAAGTTCTGGGGATCGAATGTACAATATAGTGAATACAGTCAACGACACTGTATTACGAACTTTAAAGCTGCTAAGAGACTATATCTTAATTGTTCTCAACACATAAAAAAATGATAATTATGTAACATGATAAAGGCGCCAGCTATTGCTACTGTAATAATCAGATCGGTATATACAAATGCATTAAACCAACACGCTGTACACCTCAAACTTACACATTATATGTCAATTATTTAATATATGTGGATTTATTTATTTTAATCTCAATAAAATAAATAAATAATTTCAGTTCACGAAATCATTCTTTGAAAGAGTAGTTCCACAAACCCCTCTTCAGGAAAGACGTTAAAAAAGTATATCTAGAAGGTTCATGGGAAAATTTAAGTTTCAACTGGTTTCAGTTCTTCCTAATCTTCACATGAAATGTTGTCAACCATACGAACAAGAAAGAGCAGCCAATCAAATCATCCACTAAATCAGTGCTACTCAAGTGTGCTCGAGGGACCAATATCAGGAATCAATATTACCTGACACCTTGCTAGAAACACAAATTCTCACTCTCCACACAAATCCTACTGAATCAGAATCTCCAGGGGTTACAGCTGAAGAATCTATTTTAACAGCCTCTCCATTTGATAACCTATGTACACTGAATTTTGCGAACCACTGCACTAGACTATCTAAGATCTATGAAAATGGTAAGCAATAGCTATACTATCTCTCCTTTTTATTCATCATCTCAGTAGAACTGAAACATTACCTTAATTTCACAGAGTCGAAAGTCTGAATAAAATCCTCAGAAAAAAGTATTAGAAAACTATGACATTTTAATTTCACAGAATGATCTAACAGCTTTTCAAAGTACATAATAATGGAATTTGACTTGTACATCCAATTTAAAAAATCTACTTCATGACAAAATTTATTAAAACACATTTTTACAGCAATTTTAAATCAATTTTGTAGCTTACCTTGTATTGCTGATTGGGACCCATTTTGTTCCAGGGTTCTGGGTTATTCTTTCTATCCCAACTAAAATAAAACATAATTGTTACAGTAATAGAACACTATTTTAAACAGTTTTGTACTTCTTAACAGTTAATATTTTGAATAGACCAATCTCATTTTCTATTAGGTGAAGTATGGTATTTTCTTTATAAAGGTGAAAACAGATAGGCTCTAAACCAAGCAATCCCATGTAACCAATTTAAAAAAAGGTAGAACGCAGAAACTCTTGGGGCAGTTGGCCTTGTTCCTATCCCTGTCCCAGGAAACTTTATACTTGGCTGTTATTAAAGTTTCCCACTTCATCAATAAAGTGATACCATGTTTCCCCAAAAATAAGACCTAGCCAGACAATCAGCTCTAATGCGTCTTTTGGAGCAAAAATTAATGTAAGAACCAGCCTTATATCATATAAGAGACCCGGTCTTATTTTACTATAGCAAAATAAGACCAGGTCTTATATTAATTTTTGCTCCAAAAGACGCATTAGAGCCGATTGTCTGGCTAGGTCTTATTTTCGGGGGAACACGGTATATAGAAAAGTGCATGGAATAACAATGAATCAATCTTTTTTCCTTGCTTGTTGTTTTCCAATTTAAAAAAAAAAAAAAACATTCCCTATTGTGGAAAAGCAGGCAAAAAACATTTACATGTACCAGCAACCCTGATTAAATATTTTATAAAAAGTTATTACCTCGGTTATTATAATGTTACAAGATTAAATGTTAACAGTTCTACTCCACTGATGAGAAAATGATACTCAGAGAAATCTAGATGATATCACGAACCAGGAAAAGTAAATTAACAGCAGAATTGGAATCTGTATGACTACAAAACTCAGGTTCTTTCTATTACCTGATATTCTCTCTCTAGAAAGACTATGGCTCCTAAACTTACAGCCTGATAAACCATCAAAGTTCTAAACGTTTTTAAGTACTTACCAGACATCTGGATTGAACAATGCCAGGCGCATGACATACAACGCTGCTCCAGTACCTCCAGCTCCAATAAATACAAAGAGGGGGATCAACTAGAACCAAACAAAAAATAGACAAGAATTATGTAGTCATCTACATAACAATCATCTTACAAATACCTAGATAACTGATAATGGAAAGGCTACTGTAGTTTTTACACACTGAGTCCCAAGTTTCAAACTGCTGTTTCTCAATTGTGTTAAAATTTTCAAAAGGCTGCCCTCACACCGAGGTAACATTCTTATGACTGTATTCAAAAGAAAGAAATGGAACTTCCAAAGGATGTGAAGATGAGTTTGGCTGGCTTAATATGGAAAAACTTATACTCAAATTTAAAACTTTGCAAGAAAATATATAGTTTCCTTAATCTCGCTAATATTTATGCATCATTCCTACTAAATTTCCCAGCTTCCTTCATCTTGAGGCTGGAAAAACAAGCTCTGGGCAAATTATTTAAGCTCTTGGCAAAATAGTTAAGCGTTTACATACACGTCATGAGAAACAAACTTTGTGAAATAAAGAGTGAAAAAACAAAGAGAAACGCACCTATTACAAATACCGGTTTTAGGCATAATCTCTGAAAACATATTGCTACTAATGATTAATGCATAGACAATCGGATGTAAGATAAAAATTAAACACCAGGTGATTCAGTTTTAGGACCACAGCACGTTGATGTGCTGGGGGGAAATGACGTTAACAAAATAACTGCGATTAAACTCTACGATATCCAACTCCCAAAAAATGTCAAGACGCCAAGACAAACTGAAGATTCCCCTCGTATTTGCCACAAGGCCTGATGGTGCAATGCAGTGAGTACAAGATCCTTAACAGCACAACAAATAGGTAACCTGACTTTTGCTGGTCTGGAACCCACACAGCGCACTATCCCTCTTCGTCCGAGCAACCTGCAAGCGGGCGCAGCATTCCAACATTCACTGGTTTATTTTCCTCGAATGCATCCCTCACCTTCAGCCGGCCAGCCCCAAAACCAAAAATGCATGGTGTAGAAGGTCAGAGCTCAGGGGCCTGGGTCAGCCAGCAATTAGGACAAAGCAAGGCCAGGGCCAGCCTCCAGGAACGAACTGTAAGTGGACGAGAAGGAGGAAGCTCCCAGGGGACTGAGACAGCCGCAATTCGACGCAGGATGGACCAGTATAGACACTGGGAAAGAGGTGAAAGACTTACGCTTGGATGCTTCTTAGCCTGACCGATGATTTGGCGCAGCATGGTAGCGGCAGTGGGCTGGGGTCCCCAAGCACAGAAAAACAAAACTACGAGGCCCAGGAATAGGTAGTCTCTGCGCGGAGGTGGAGCGGACGTCCAAAGTCACCCAGGACCTCCTACCTGAAGGACCCCTGGCTCGGAAAGTAGCCTGCGGCAGGAGGGCCCGGATGCGACTGTCCTTAACAGTGCCTGCTTTATCCAGAGCCCCACGCGTCGGCTCTAACCCGACAAGCCCTTCAGCATTCCATTCCAAATCGAAACATTTTTATTCCTGTGCAACGTATTTTCAGACGGATAATTTTTTTTGCGTCGAAACTAGAACACTTCTATTGACTAGACAGGCACTTTCTCAGGCGGCCACGCATTGAAAGTTGGAGGCGGGCGGGCGGACGAATGGGCAGCGAGCTCTGCGAGCGGGGTCCTCTTGCCAGGCGCCTGCGAGCCGGTGCTGCGGGAGGAGGCTCTGGGGGCGCGCGTGCCGGGCGCGCGCTGGCCGGCCCTCAAGGCCGCTGAGGGAGCTGAGCTGCGCCTGGAGCTGTCGTCGGGCGCCGGGCGCCTGGAGAGCAGGTCGAGTCTCTTGCCGCTAAGGTCAGCGACTGCGGTTTAAGAAGACTGCAGCTGTTTCCTGTCTTACTTAGACTGTCGCTTATGGGCAGAAGTTAAAATAATAAACAAAAAAAAACACAAAACAAATAAATGCGCTAAAGATGGCAATAGTGACGTCAGTGTGATCTCTAAACTCTCAGGTCCTGGCCCTCAATTGAATGTTCAATGCCAAGAAGACCTTTGCGACATTGCCAGTATCCCCTCTCCCTGGGCCCAAAATTGCATTCTTAAAATGGGTTAATGGTCGTGTCCCTACACATAATCTTTTCCAATACCCCAGGACAATTTTCATTGATCTCATTTTTTTTTTAACCCTAAAGTCGTCCATGGGTCAGATTTTAGGGGCCAATGGGGATAATCTGAAACCCCTCCAACCTCATACGTAGCTTAAAGCATTAATCAAATGATACACAAGTTATTGGGAGTGGGAAGAGTAAGAAAAGGCTCCTCCAAAAAAGTAATATTAGACCTGAAGGAGGCGTGGCCGTTAACCAAGTGAAAAATGGAGGATGCAGGTGTAAGTGATAGGTATGGTCTGCAGCTGGAGAGACCTTTTGACCTGCTGACTGAGGTCTGGTAGGGTTGGAACTGGAAGAGGAAGAGTGAGGATCAGATCTGGGCCAATGACCACTTATACAACATGGGTTTTATGCTGAGAGTATTAGGAAGTTAAGAAAAACAAGATACTGTGGTTTTAAATGATGGCTTTGTCTATGAAGAATGGATTCGAGAGAAGCATGAAAGGGGAGGCACTGGTTAATGGGCCATTACAATAGCCCTTGTGTGAGATAGTGGTAGTTTGGACTAGTGTGGGGAATGCGCTGATGAAGAACCGTTCCAGAGATACTTAGGAAGTAGCACCAACAGGACTTGGAGATGGGTCCAACTTGGGGAAGTGAGAAAAGGAAAGAGTCGGGGGTAATTTCTTCAGAGGTTCAGTTTTGACCAGCTGTGTGGATGTTGAGAAAAGAAGCAACAGAATGATGGATAAGTATGTAAAATCCAAGTGGATTTCTATAAGGCAGAAGAGCGATCTAGACTAGAAGAATACATTTAGGACTTAGTTTATTGATGGGAAATGAAGCCACATGACTGAATGACATTGCTTAGGGAGAGAAGGTAGAGAAACAGGAGAGACAAAGGACATGGAACTGAAGAATTCCAACATGCAATGCTTGGAAGAGGAGATATGGCCAGCAAGGTAGGAAAAAAAGATAAATGGTGATTATTAAGATGATATATCACGAAGCTTGGGAAGACTGGTGCCTTTTTCATTCATTCAGTAAATATTATGTACCTACTCTGTACCAGGCACTGTACTAACAGGGAGATAGCAGTGAATGAGAAAATTGTGCTGCCCTAATGGAGTTTACATGCTGATTGGAAAGAGGAACTATAAACAAGGTAACTTTAGACAGTGATAAACTGATAAATAGAATAATGAAAGAGAGAAGGACATGGGGAGTGGAGCAAAGAAGATTACTGAGAGAAGGCACGGGAGGTCCATCTGAGGAGGTAATATTTGAGCTGAATCCTAAATGAAAAGAAAGAGGTAGCCTGGTGAAGATCTGGGAGGAAGAACATCATTCCAATCACCAGGAGAAACAATTTTGAGGGTTTTTTTTTGTTTGTTTTTTTTGTTTTGTTTTGTTTTTAATGCTCAAAGGAGACCAGTGTGGCTGATCCATAACAAAGAAGGTGAGAAGAAAATGAGATCAGAGAGGTTATAAAGGTCTCTTTGACACTAACCTTCTAAGCTATGGTAAGGAGTATGGCTATATTAAAAGGGGGAAAAAGGCACAGAAATCATGGAAAATACTTGGAAGTTAATACAGAAACCTAACAGCAATAAGTGTAGATAGGCTTTCAGCAAAGAAGTTCGAAGAGGGAAGCTGTCTCCTTGCAGTATTTTATTTTTTATGATCAGAGTTATAATAAACTACGCAAATAGGTATACAGGAATGCCACTGGTAAGAAGAAAGTGAAATCCAGTGGCTTACATTTTTGTCATTGTCCCAGTCTCTAGAGGTAACAATCTTATAGGTAGTCAAGTGATGCTTTGGAAATGTTAAAGTAGGATTACAGATTATAAATTTTGTTGAATATTAACCAAAATGTCAAATTGTAAAAGTTTAAATTTTGCACATTAAAGCTAGGGGAAAGAGTCTGTGATGTATATTTTAAGCAGAGATTGGAAGAGTACAAGTGACAGTATAGGAAATGAGGCCATAGTAGAGGATGCATATTGTAAAAGCAAATTTTAGCTTTAGAAGTAGGACTGACATTGTGGTAGATTATATTGTATATAAATTTGTGCTGCCTTTCCCCAGAAGGGAATATCACTTATTTGCCTCATTAATATCAACATGACTTGCTTATTAGCAAATGGGATGTGCTATTAGCAAATGGGATGTGCTAAAGGAGCATGTGTCATGCACAAGCAGAAGCGTGAAGAGCCAACATGTGTCATATTCTCTTTTTTCTCTCTGCCACAAGATCATCAATGTTCTAGACAGAGGCTTGGGTGTCAAGGTGGAAACTGCCTGGAGTACAGATATTGCTGACCTATAGTGCACACATGTACTGAGAATAAGAAATAAATCTGTATTGCTGCAAGTCACCAGGTTTGAGAGCAGTGTGTTACTGCAGTACAACCTAACCTACTCTGACTAATAAAGAATTTGGCATTAAATGTGTGGTGGCATGTCATCATAATAAAAAATCCTAAAATAGGTGGCACTTGACTCAAGTCCCAACAACAAGTGAAGGTAACTATTACCAGGAGCTAGAAGGACGGCGGTATATGTTTATGCAGTGCTGGAACATCTGGTGAAACAGTTCTCAATTAATTGGAAGACAGTTAATGTGGCTGATGAATTCCTAGCTTTCAGTGAAATGCCAGGCAAAGGGTATGTTAGCAGCATGTGTCAGTTACTACTGGCAGCAGTTGACAAAGTGTTATAAAAAAGATATGGACTTAGAAAATAATCAGTTTGCAAGCTGTAATGACAGGGAATAGAGCATCTAGAAATTTAGAGACTTGCATAGTTGGAAGAAGGGACTGAGTCTCATCGCCAGCTGTATAAGGTAAATATGAGAAAATGTTTGGCCAAACACATCCTTTAAAACCTCGAGATAATGACTCATACAAGAACTGTAGCCATCACCTTTGTTGAAATATCTCAGTAAGTTAAGGAGCCTCAGTAAATCCTTTCAACTGAACAATTTGAAAGCCCAGAAAAATAGATTAGGGTGTAGCTCTCTCACCAAAGCCTGATAGGATCGAGGTGACTGAAATTAAATCTAGAGAAAGAAAGAGGTGTATCTCTAAAAAGAATTGTGAGTATAACCTTCGATGGATGGAGTTTGGAATCAAATAGAAGTCGACTGAGTAAGCCTAAAAGAAACATCAGCCTTAAAATAAGCAGACTGTGACTGTTTGAGATTTGAAATGACACTTGAACTCCCCAATCTTCTGGAGATGAGAAGCAGGCTAAGACATGTGCTGATCTTCCAAGGAGGGTCTGTCTATTCTGTAATGTCCTCTTTAGTGGATCTAAGGTAGAACTTCCTAGAGGGTGAGGCAGGAGCCACAGAAAAGAGTGCACAAGAACTAATCCCAAGATAGCAAAATCAGGGCCTATTCAAGGAATATTCCACACCTTAAATCAGCAGCAACTTCTATCTTGTGAGATTTCAGGGCCAGGTGTGCCTTTCATTCTTTCTCTTTCTGAATAGGATTGCCCCTTGTGGCTATCTAATCCCTGTTCCACCATTGTATTTTGCATGTTGCGAGGCAAATAACTTGACTTTGTTACTTCACAGGTCTCCGGATCAAGAGGAGACATACCCAGAACAAACACAGAGACAACAGCATCATTCATAGATAATGGGCTTTGAGCTGGTAAAGATGATAGTATAGGACTTTTAGGTTATCTCCCTTGGTGAGGAAGGTGAATATATTTTGAAAGAGAACAGGAAAAATATCTAAGTGATTGTATTCAGAAGGGCAGATGGGTAGATTATCTTCATTCACAAATATTTAATGTCTTTACTGGGAAAATATTATATTTTTTATCTGCCTATTTATACCAAGCGTAGCCATATGACTTGATTTGGGCAATAAAAATACAAATGTAAAAATACTGACAATACAGAAAGAAAACAGTGGGGCCTGTGAAAAATTTAATGAAGACTGTGATCTTCATGAATGATCAGGCCAAGGATGAGGGAGATTTGCATTCCATATAGATGCACTAGCCTGAACAAGGAAGAAGAAATGAAAGTTCATAGTATAAGTGCATAACATGCAGGAATTGAGATGAGCTCAGTGTAATGTGAGCTTAGGTTGCATAGGGTGGTACGATAGGAAATGAAACAGAAAAGGTTAACCCAGATTTTTGAGAATTTTAGATTTGGGACTTTATCCTGTAAGCCGTGAAGACTCATACAATGTTTTGTATCTAAACACAAGATAAAGTAACTACAGGACATATCTTAATAAATGAACTGGAGCTGTTTTTTTCCCTCCCATTCTATGCCTTCTGGAATTCCTGTTACTTCATTTAATTTTGTGAACAATTTTTAAATACAAAAAGAAAGCATACAAGTAAATGTTAGTTTTCCAAATGAAATGTAAGTTGTACAGTGAATAGCTCTAAAACATATCTAGACAGTATATCGATAATTCTCTCCAAAAGTATTTCTCTTTCATAGTTTCTCTGAAGATTCAAGCCTAGAAAATTCTGGAAGGCATAGTGATTATATGTTGTTATTAATGTGTGCCAGTAAAGAAATAGCTTCTTTGGAGAGGAATAATTTGATAAGTGAGCCATGAAGTACAATTATAGTAATGCAAATTGAAGGCAGAATCTTATACTTTTTACTCTGTTTGCATTTAGGCATTTAATTATTTTTCTAGCAGATAAACTGACAACTGGAGTTGTTTTTTTGATCATACAAATATAAATTATACCTTCGCTTGTTAATAAAGATTCTGTAGCTATCCTTAATCTAAAAATAAATATGTTCTTCCACTAGTATTATGGTTATTTAGCATAAACTGTATTTAATTATAAAATTTCTATTAGAAAAATGAAAACAGTTTGATCTGTGAAAGTTTACTTCCACTATTATAAATCTCAAAGATTCACATACTGTCATCAATTTAAATTAAATACCTGAAGCAGTTTATGTGCAAAATTCAATGAATACTAAAAAGTAAACAAACTCTAGCAATTTCAAATAAGTGCTACTTCTTTTCACTGGAAACTTCTGGTTAAATAATATTTCAGGAAAACTGTATTTACAATTTTTAAAAATCATACCATACACCTAGATTGTCAGTATAGCATTTTTAGAATAACTATGTCCTATTACTCTCCGATGTTTCCAGTTACCTCTGTGCAATTTCTGTCTTTTCTATGAATCCACCCATTTAGTCGTTTGTTTATTAATGCATTCATTCATTAAACATATATTGAGTGCCTACTATATATTATTCATCATACTGAGGTCTTGGGATAAGAATAACACACTGTCATCTTTCTTCAACACTTTGTAGTCTAGTGGGACTGGGATTATAGTTACAAAGCTTTATGATGATAAGTTCTACAATAGACACTGATATAGACTGTCTACACCAAGATAAAAAGTATAAATTCATGGAGTGACGTCAGAAACATGGCAGCATGAGCAGTTCCCCCTTGATCTTTCCCCTTGAAGTTACAAGTTGAAAAGCTGTAATTCAACAAAGGATTCCCTATGCAAAACACACAAACATCTAGGAGACACGCATCGAATCATCTGAAGGTGGGTAAATCAGGGCAAACGGGAGGAAGGAAGGGAGTAAGGCAGGGACGGGGGCCTCTGATTCAGTCTAGAGCTCACTGTGGTTGTTACTTCTTTCTTACTAGGTCCAGTCAACATGATGCGATCCATGTAATTGGCCATTATGATTTTCTGTGGAATTAAGAGATGATCAAAGACCCCGCAGGAGAGCTGCAGAGTTGATGTATCCCTGAGGTAAGACAGTTAAAGTGTGTTACTAGTCAACAGAAAGGAAACTACTTTTGATGTTTTAATAACAGGTATAAATGCAAAAGCATGCACTAGTCCAAGATCAAGGTACCCTCAGATTTGGTTCCTGGTGGAAAACCTCTTCCTGGATTGCAGATGGAGTCCTCACTGTGTTCTCACATATGGAAGAGAGAGAGAGCTCTGGTCTCTCTTCTATTTATAAAGACACTAATCCCATAATAGGGGCTCCACTTTCACAACCTCATTTAAATCTAATTACTGCCCAAGGGTCCCATATCTAAATATTATAATATCACATTGGAGGTTAGGGCTTTAAGGTACAAATTTTTATGGGACACCAACATTCAGTCCATAACAATTACCAAATCTTCAAGGTAGAGATAATTCCTATGATATTAAATTTGTTCCATAACACTGAAAAAGGAATCTTCCCAATTTGCATTAAAAAGCAAGCATTGACCTCATAATAAAACTTGACAAGAATAGTCCTTCCATACTTTCTTTAATCCCAACCAGCTAATTACTCCAGTCTTATCAAAGAAATATCAGATCCCGCAAAATATGGGGCCCTAGTAAAATATTATGAGTTAAAATTACTTGATTTTAAAACTGTTCATAGACTGTCACTTTCAGAATTGGCAGACTAGATTACTCAGGCAGTGCAGACTATGTTTTTTCTGTTTAAAGACATTCAAGAATGTAATGGGTTGAATAGTATCCACTGAAAATTCATGAACTATTAGAACTCAGAATGTGAACTTATTTGGAAATAGGATCTTTGCAGATGTAATTATTATAGTTAACATAATATATTGGATTAGGATCGGCATAAATCCAATGACTGCTATTCTTAGAAGAGGAGGGAAACCACAGACACAGACATACACAAAGAAGAAGGCCATGTGAAGATGGAGGCAGAGATTGGAGTTATGCTTCCACAAGCCCAGGGACACCAGGAGGCACAACGAACTGGAAGAGGCAGGGAAAGATTTTTCCCTAGAGCCTTGGACATCCTAGAGCCCTGTTGACACCTTGATTTCAGACTTCTGACTTCCAGAACTGTGAGAAAATAAATTCCTGTTGTGTTGAGCCACCCAATTTGTAGTAATTTTTATGGCAGTCCTTGAAAACTAATACGAATTTTGGTATCAGAAGTGAGGTGCTGCTGTAACAAATACGTAAAATGGAGAAATGTCTTTGGAATTGGGTAATGGGTAGAAGCTGAAAGAATTTTGAAGTACCTGATCGAAAAGCCTAGGCTGCCTTAAAGAGACGATTGATAGACGTATGGCTATCAAAGGCAGTTCTGGTGAGAGTTCAGAATCTGAAGTAAAATATTCAAGACTCTTTTCAAGTACCATTAGAAGCAAAAGAAAATGACACCTAAATCCATTGCTGATGAGAGTGTAAATTGGTACTACATTTTGAAAATCTATTTGACTTTTTCTACTGTAGTTGAATACTATATGATGCAGTAATTTCACATTGAGATGTAAACCCAAAGGAAATGTGTGCTATGTATACCAAGAGACATGAACAAGACAATACATAGAATCATTATTTATAATAACCTTGAACTGGAAAGAGACAAAATGTTTATGAAGCATAAATGAATAAATTGTGCTACATTTAAGCATGTGTTTCCATGATACAAATGAACTGTAACTATACACAACAACATAGATGATCCTCACAAAAAAATATTAGTCAAAGAACGAGAAACAAAACAATACATACTACATGAGTCCATTTATATATAATTTTGAAACACTGTTATACTCAGTACAATAATGCCATTACAGGAAGCAGGGAGTATTAATTTAAGGGGCTGGAGAGAGGTTTATGTGGTCTTGGCATGGATGGTGTTTATAAGGGTGTTTGTTTCTTGACGATCCTTTGATCTATACATTCATTTATTTTTCACTTTTCTCTGTTACTTTTTCCAATAATTTTTTTTAACTGAGTTATATAGATTTAAAACAATGTTAGGGAGTTTGCTTGTGTTTTGTCACTTAAAGATCTGATGGATTAGAAAGAACAGAGGTATCATTTATGTATTTCTGTTTGAAACTTTTCCACCTTTTGAATTGATGACTGGAACCCTCCTGCATCTCACATTATTTGTCTGTCTAATATGTGACACATGTAACATTGTAAACCTTCTGATGTTGTTCCACTGATTCTGTCGTTGCCCATCTGGTTTGCTGTCCTGGGACTTGCCCCTTGTGAAACTCAGCTGCTAAGACTGCCTGACATTCATATGTACTGAAACATGATTAAATACCTTGCTTGTCTAAGAGATCTGTCTAATAAACAGCTACTATAGCAAATATTGAAGTACTCACCTCTCACTTTTGTCTGAAGTACTCACCTCTCACTTTTGTCTTTTCTCCATGCAGAACAAATGCTGACCACGTTTCACAGTATCATGTTAATTTCAAAGTAAGCTATGTGACAATGTGGGTGAACCATGAAAATCCTATACTAGGTACAAGAAATCAGACACACAAGACCACATGTTTTTATTATATTTACATAAAATGTCTAGAATAGGAAAATCCATAGAAACAGAAAGTAGATTGGTGATTGTCAGGTTCAGGAATGGGGGAAACGGGCACGGGGGCGGGGGGAATAACTGTAAATTGGTGTCTGATTTTTTTTCTGGGGTGATGTAAATGTTCTAGAATTAGATAGTGGTGATGGTTGTACAACTTTTGAATATGCAAAAAACCACTGAATTTTATATGACAAAGGAGTGAATTTTATGGTATGTAAATTATATCTCAATGAAGCTGTTATAAAAACTTAGCCTTCAGTTAAACACCTTAAAAAAAAGTTGAATCTTGTATATCTTAGAGAGATGATGGACTGGCTAGATAAGATGAAAATTTATTTTTCCGGGCCGGCCCAGTGGCTCAGGTGGTTGGAGCACTGTGCTCCTAACGTCGAAGTCGCCAGTTCGATTCCCACATGGGCCACTGAGCTGCTCCCTCTACAGCTAAGATTGTGAACAATGGCTCTCCCTGGAGCTGTGCTGCCTTGGGCTACCATGCGCTGCCATAAGTGACCAGTGGCCAGCCGGCAACCACCGTGAGAGGCCTTCTCATAATACCAGCAGGGCCAGGGAGCTGTGTCCTACACAACTAGACTGAGAAACAATGGCTTGAACCAGATTGGGGGGGAGGGGCCAGATTGGGGGGGCAGGAGGGGAAGGGAGGCCGAAGAAGGGGGGGAAAAAAGAAAATTTATTTTTGTGATACTCTTGTGCATTTAAAAATTTTGTGTTATGTGTACATGCTATGAAAATTAACTTAATTTTCAATATTATTATTTTGTTATATATGTGGAAAGTTTTTAGTCATGTAATACTAGAGTAGATTCTTGCTGCCTAAAATCCTTGGAGAAAATTTGGTAGTCATTTTATTTTACATAACTTGAGAGGGTGATTACTAATGAACCCTTTATTAGAAAACATTGAAATCATTTCAGAAGTTTCCAACCATCCAAAGTTGCAGCTCTGAATTCTGATTTGAACCTGATTCCTATTCCTTCATATACTCTGTCTTTTCCATATGGGAGCACTTGGGAATCTCTTGAAATTCAGAAATGTCAGTGCAATCTTTTCTTACTTTATCAATATTGTTTTCTCTTGAATATCTTTGAAAATATTAATTATAGCAAGATAAAATAAGCCACAGACTTTTTGCAAAAGACATCCTTTAAGGATCATAAATGACAGCTTTTTGGCTAGCTTCTGGCTCCAGCCCAGCTCAGTATTTCTAATTTCCATGTTAAGATTCTATCATAACACTTGTTACCAAAGGCTTGCCTTCAACAAGCACCTTATTCCAGATGATCACATGTGATTATATAAGGAAGTGTTTTGCCATTGCATGCGTTGGATAGCTGTATCTTATTTTCCACTGGTAATAAAACCATCACTGTCCTTGGACCCATAGCAATTCAAATACCAAAACTTAAATTCCTATAGTTGAAGTTTTATTTATTTATTTTATGAACACCTTTATGTACCAAACACTGTATCAGACAAGATATTAGTAGAGGAAATAGAAACCACTCTAGGTATTTTATACTGAAAAGAAATTTGGTGCATGCAACATCATTTGAAAGACTAGAAGAGTGAAAGTCAGGGATCCAATGAGACTCTCAGTTTCAAGATCATACACCTGTAGCTGTGATCTAGAAGTCAGAAAACACGTTCAGCTACTATTGCTGCTGAGCTTTTCCAGAACTGCTCCTCCATCTACCATGACCTTACACCTTTGAAGCTACTGAGTAGAAGCTAGAATGTAGATTCTATTTTCATCAATAACGCAGCTTGCTTTGCTGGAGCTACAGCTAAAAGAAGGTGGTCTCTGCTTCCCGTTCACCTTCTAAATCTCATGAGACCTGATATATATTAATTATATAATTGTTTTCAAAGTTTTTAAAACTTTAGTCCTCATGTTGTTGGTTTTACTTAAATATTGAACAATTCTTCGTTGTCTGTATGTCTGTATACATAGATTCAGGTAGCCTAACTTTTTCATGCAGCCTTTTCAGCACTTCCAAATAGTAAACTTGGTTAATTGTTTGTCCAGTTGGTACAAATTCATAATGAATAATCCCTCTGATATCAAAAAAGATTAGCAACATCATTGCAACAAGTTTGCAAACTTAATTGTCAGACATCATATCTCCTTTTCTCTCTCAGGGTACTGGTCTGGAGACATCTTTCACAAGGCTTCTCAGAAGGCATAGAGAAGCCAGTTGCCCTATAGTGATGGTCAGCTCTGTACTTCATCACTGACTTGGCCTCCATCCTTTCCTGCTTTGCTCATCCCTCTCCAGTAATGGGGTCACAAGTATGCCTTTGCTTCAGGTTCTGCTTTCTAGGGATGCCAAGCTACAGTGGTGGCCCTGTCAGTGCAAGCTGCAAAAATGGCACATTGAAAACAAACAGAAAAGTTCCTTAACATACCATTGTTCTTGTTTTAATAAGTTCCATTAACAAAGCTTTGCAGTTTAAATGTTCTCTTTCTTTCATTGCAGTGAAATCACTTGGATGAGATTCTTAGGCTGGTGGGTTTCGCTGGCAATCTGAGTCTATCTCCAAAACTGTCATAATTCTTCAATAGCCCTGAAAAGGTTACTGGTGACACTCCTCTTAGTTTTATAGCAGTACTATGGTTTTATGCCTTTATTTCTATTTTTATATTTCTTCTGTGATTTCAGTGAAATTTGGGGAGGGTAGAAAGGTAATTCACATGGTCAGTTAGCCTTTGTGAACCAGACCTACTGTGTTTCCCCGAAAATAAGACCTAACCGGAAAATAAGCCCAAGCATGATTTTTCGGGATGACATCCCCTGAACAAAAGCCCTAATGCATCTTTTGGAGCAAAAATTAATATAAGACCCGGTCTTATTTTCGGAAAAACACAGTATTATCCTTTGACATAAAAAGCTGATTTGCACTTTCCTGACTGCTTAAAAAAAAATTAATCAGGATCTACACCTTCTCTCTCAAACCAGATAAAACAATTCAATTTTTGTTTTCATTTCTCTTATTTTACTTTCCCCAAGTACCCCATCTCTTTACCTCTGAATCTCTTGGATTTGGTTACAATCATGCAGAAGAGGATTTTTACTAAGTAGGGTTTACATTTTTGAAATGGGAGCTTTTCTAGCACAATGGAAAGGTTTGACGGGGCACATAGCAGTGGTAGTTTGGGTCAGGTGACTAGAGGTTCAGAGAGATGGGAAGGGTTTACATTTTTAGCAGTCATGAGTAAAACAGAAAGATGAGGTTGCAATGTAATTGGTACAACTACTGTTATGGAAGAATGTCCTGGGGGCATTAGAGGCTTTCCAGGTTTGGGGGAATCTGATTAGTCATGTGCTCGTAGCCCTGGGCATTTGCATACATCCTTTCCTTGGTCTGGACACCGTTGTCTCCTCTTCTTCCTTTCCCTTTGCCAGTTCAGACACTTTAAATATAAAGTTATGTTTAGATCCACAGTGTCTGGAAGACTTCCCTGGGTGCCTTCTCTTTGCTATGCATGTGTATTATTTCTCTGGTAGCCCTTTACACAACACACAGCAATTGTTTTGGGACTTGTTTGTATCCTCAACTGTATCGTAAGCTCTGGAAAAGGAAAAGGCAACTGTCTTGCAGAAAGTCCAGACTCTATGTAATCATTCCATAAATATTTACTATTTTTCAAATTTAATGTTATAAAATTTAATTCCAGTTTATAAAAGCATTAAACACATGTTTCTTTAAAGAGTAAGCTTCACTACTGCATTATATGATTTGATTCCTACACATTTAATTTCCAGTTTTTCATAACACTGTATTTCCCCATGTTATAAACATTACCACTTACTGTATACCTGTGGAATAAACAAATCAATTGAATCAGCTTTATGAAACTCTCTCTATCCTAGGTATATAAACATTTAAAAAAGTAATACTGCTCAGCTTCTAACATTTTAATATTGCTTTAAAAAATAGCTAACCTGTCTGCAAATAAACATGGTATTTGAAACTGCTGAAGGACTGGTGTGTCTGGCTGTACATACTGTCCTCATGTTTTTATGGGTTAAAAAATTCATCTTAAAAAAATAAATTTCCTAAGTGGATACAAGACACTATTTCACATTCATGTGGACACATATACTCAGTTAATAAATGCACAATATACTTTTGAAAGGGAATGTTTCCCCCTAGATGTATTCTCGTTTTCTCTTAGCAAAATTAAATACTGTGTATGTTTTATTCATGTGGAAATGTCTGTCCACAGTACAATCATTTCAACAGTAATTGAAATAATGAAATGACTTTTTCCTCCTCCGTTAGAGTTGTTATTTTCAAAGCAGCAATCAAACAAGGTCTAATGTGATTCTTATATTACCCTTTTCCAGGAAATAAGATTTAAGCACGCTTCAAGATATTTTAAAGGATGCAATTTATGGCAGAAGCAGCAGGTAGAGTGTGGTTGTCGGTATTACTTTTGTTTTTTGGTAGTGACTTAAATTAGCAAACGTCCCTTTGTGGAAAGTGTATTCTGAGTAAATCCTTCAAAAACAAAACCCAGAATCAAAAATTGCACCTCCATGGATTTGGGCTAAGGGCGGAGCCGCAAAGATTTGTGGGCGGAGCCGCGCAGGGTCTGGGAGGGCTCTCTGTTCCCGCTGGGAACCGCTCGGCACTACTCGGCTCAGCTCGGCTCACGTTCGGCTCTGCCTCCTCCCGCAGGGAGAACGGGGGCGAGTCCCGCGCACGCGCTCTCGGCCCTGCTGCACTTAGGGCAGCGCTCTACCTTGTGTTTTCACTTCCTTCTCTTCAGAGCTGTATCCGGGTCGTTGCTTTCCCCATTGTCTCAGGCGATCGGCCTCGGACTGTGCAAATTCTGGGGCTTTTGTTGCTTCTGGTGCAGGCTAATAAAGTTTTCTTTCTTTCTTTTTTTTTTCTAACAGTTTTAACGAAGGAAATTAACTCCCCAGGGCTGCGGGGTTGGCCACGCTGCCTTGGGCCGAGGGCGCCTCTGCCCGGGGAGCGCCGTGGGAAGGGGCGCGAGCGGCTGGGGTCCGTTCTGCGCGGACTAAGGGGCGGGGCAGGGGGGCGGGTAGGGGACCGCGGGGCTGCACCTGGGACGATCGGGTCTGATCGGCTGCATCGCCGATTTTAAATAGCCTCTTTACAACTCGTTTCCGCGGTCTCAGTCCCCGACTTCAGCGTTGCTTGGGCTGTCGCATCCTCTCCCTAGGTCTCTTCCAAACGACCACATCACGGATTCCTTAGTAAGTGTCGGAGGCCTCCGCGGGGAGAAAGGTCCATTTCAGCCTTCTAGAAGTTAGGGTGGTTGGGAGAACAGGGCGGGGGTGGGAGGGTCCTGCGGGACCTTGGACCATTCGTGGACGCTCCCCATTCAGGGATCGCGGGAATGATCACGACTTCTTTTATTCCCGGGGCTTTGCGTTTTCTTTCTATTGACTGTTATGGTATCTAGATGAGGGATTACGAGCGAGTCGCAGAAACATCACAAGATGTGCAGGAGGGTCGATTTTAACCAGCCTGGGTTCGCCTTCGCCGCACCCCGGGGCTGGAGCTGCCCAGGTCGTTGCCCGGCCCTCCCCGGCCTGCGATCCCACCCGAACCTTCCCCAACACATTTTGCTGAGAATTGAATTAGCTCAAGATTCCCTGCACGAGGTCTTCTGTACGTTCCCTCAACACCACAGCTCTCCCCTGTGCTTGGTGTAATTATGAATGACGATGTAATGTGTGTGTTTTTCTTAACAGTGGATCGCAGCTCCAAGAGGAGGCAGGTGAAGCCTTTGGCAGCTTCTCTGCTAGAAGCTCTCGATTATGATAGTTCAGATGACAGTGATTTTAAAGTTGGAGATGCCTCAGGTAAATGTTTCTTCCCTTTTCCCAGCTGTCTGGAGTTGGGTTTATTTTAAAGAATGGGTTTTGATTAAAATGCCAATTTAAAGCTAAAGCACATAAACTTCATTTATTTTGTCCATTTTATTTCCCACATTTCCCTAAGATCCTATCACTAGATCCTATCATTGCTTGTGTTGATTTTTGTTGATACTTAGATAATTAGCAGCAGAGGACTTATTCTGAAGATGCAAATGCATTTTCTCTATTCTTTTCTTTAAAATATTTTTATGCTTATTTTATGGACAGAGGAAAAAACCCTGAGATATCCCGAGGTAGAATAACATCCTGAGAGTAATGTGAGCCATGAACACCCCCTGAGCAGGGTTCTTCTCTTTTCAGATCACTTGGCACCCTCTGATGGGAGTTTTGCTTTTTGTGTATTCTCTTTCCTACCAGAGAAAAGTTGTACTTCGTGGTGGGTGCTGGACCTTGTGGATTGGGCCTTTCAAAAATCTCTGAGGTCTAAAGCATTCATACTTCCTCTTTATATTTTGTGATTTTAAAAACAATGAACTTTATATACAACTGGAAAACAAAAGTATGGTTTTTCCTTTGTATCTTCTGTTCATTGTAATATATATATATATATATATATATATATATATATATATATGCATATATGCATATGAAGTATTAATTGCAGGAATCTGAGAAGTGAATACAAATCATGTTAAAATATTTTTTGTGAAAAATACTAAGATAACATGTGAGCAAAAAACGTACTTATAATTCTGCCCATTTTAATGGAAATTTAAATAAAGCGAAAAATGAGAGTTCTTCTAGTTTCATCCCTTTAACAGTTTTTAAATATTCTTGTAGAGAGTTTTCTTTGCTTAGTCATGTCTCTCGCCTTTCTGGTTTTTCTTTTTCTTTTTTTCCTGCTAGGAAATGATAGGAAGGGATGAAGTTAGGTTGTATTGTGTTACTATTATTACTTTTAATAGCATCAACAATCAGAATTTGCTTGGTGATTTACTGAGAACCTTTTGTTTCCAAAATCACTTAATTTTTACAATAACTCAGTGAAGGAGATACAATTTTACAGATAACAGGGAGACTGAGTTTAAAGAATTTGCATGAGGTCACTCAGGACATAATGGATCTAATCCATGTCTTCTGATTCCAACATTTACAGTTTTCACTGCTTAGATCCTAATAGTAGATAGGGTATTATCTTAAATGAAACTACTTGGATGTTGTCACTAATTGAGGTCACTCCCAGCAATCAAAAGTTGTTAAGCTTATCTTGACTAATTGTTTTTTAACCTTTGCTTATCAGCTCTTTTGTCTTCCATTTATTAATAGTTGTTTGGTACTTCCAAAGAAGGGAAAGAAAGGGAAGGGAAAGGAGGTAAAATCCAAACCTACTTTAGTAATCTGGTAAAAACATTGGCAGATAATGAATATTCTTGACTAGAATGTTGTTTTGGTTTGTTATGGTCCAGGTTGTAAACAGTAACAAAAATTGTTTGGTCTTAGAAATTATGACTTATTTGAATACTGTTATCAGAAAAACTCCAAAGCTTAATTTCTTTCAGTAGTCTAATTATTTTTGTGCCAGTAAATCCTGACTTTGTAGATAATTTTTTTTTTCTTTTTGCTTATTGAGATGGAGTCATTCACAGGTATCATTTCTCTTTCCAAGGATTGAAACAATTTAATGGTACAAACTACTTTCTCAAAATAATTTATGGTATCAAGCTGAGATTCCTGACTTTGTTAAATCTTATTAGAGTTGATAGGAATTATCTGTTATTTGTGGTATATGGTAGGATAAGTTTTGTTAGGCTGATAATTAAAAAAAAAACAAAAAAAAACAAAAAACCGAAAAGCACTAAAAATATATTTACCTACTGTTCTTTCATGTCATAATACCTAGTTGGCTGTACTTATAATTTACTTCCCAGGCCCTTGGGGAACTGAAATTTGTGATCCAACATCAAAATGTATCTGTGTAGTTCTTGATATTGTAGTTCTCTATATGTTATTGTAAATGAGAGTTTAGTAGAAAATTATTTTCTTTAAAATAGTTCATAGCCAGTAGAAATTGAATGATATTTTTCGCTTTTAGCTAAGGTACATTGGTGTCCCTCATAGCTGAGATGTTGGCTTATTCTAGATTACCCGTGTTTTCTGTTTGAACCTTTTCTCTTCTCTGCCTGAGATAGTTGGACTCTTAGTGGAAATAAGACATTAGACTATCACTGGTTTTCAAAAATGTTGAAGTTGTGGAATCCCAATCCTATTTATGAATAGGAGATTAAACTGTAAGTGGAGAAATAGTAGATAAAAATCTGTTTGATCATAGCTTCTTTGAAAACAATCTCTAGAAATGACTCACTGAATGAACTACTGACTTCCTGAGAACTTAAAATGGTTAGTTTGGTTAATTTTTATTTGGATTCTGTGCATCAATTTCTTCTGATCTTCATTTTGAAATCTGAAATTCATATTTATGTTTGGCTTTAAGAATAAATACAGACAATTCTGAAAGATTATTATATTTAAGACCCTTGCAGATAAACGTAATTTTATTCATGTGCTTCTCAGATGATAAAATCAAAAAAGGTAAATATTGCTCAAAAATTATCTGTCAACAAGATTGGCAAGTGATTATCGACAGTTAATTATTAGCCTCTACCATTAGGAAACTATGAACTGAAAATAGAATATCTTTTATTTTATCTCTAGTGCAAAAGTTGAGCTAAATTTCTCACTTTTGATCGAAGAGAGTCAATAAATAAATTTAAAAATGAATAAGTCCTAAAATGGAATATATTAGAATTATGGTAATAATCACCAGAAATGCCATATGCGTATATTTCTATATTAGGTTCCACCTAATATTTAGCAATGCAGTGTTCCCCATGGCCAAAGTAAGATGGTTAACTTTAGATGTTAAGTCATAGTTTAGTTAGGCAAAATTGTCAGAAAATAATTTAACTGTAAGAGTCAGGCTGAGACTTTGCTTTGTAATATTTTGTGCTTAATCTGACTATCTTAAATGGATCAAGATAAATTAACTGACCATCTGTAGTGTTTAAAAGCACTTTTCTGGATGTTACGGCAAATTCACAAAGAAATAGTGATAATGGAATAATTAAATACAATAATAGATAGATGATACAAGGCATTATTGATCACTTATGCAGTTCAAGTCTTTCAAAGGAGATTGGACTACTTTAGACTGGATTGATGTAGGAGAATTCATTGAGATAAGAGTTGAACTAGAAACTGAAAGAGAAACAATTTAGGTGGGGGAAACATTAAGTTTTAAAAGTGTGGAGGCTGGAAAATGTCATTTATTAATCCTGTATCAGGACTGAATTAAAAAATAGTAGAAGAGATGAACCTGCAAAAGTAGAATGAGGTCACGTTGAGGCTTAGACTAGGGTTTTTCAATCTCAGCACTATTGATATTTTGTGTTGGATAATTCTTTGTTGTGGAGGCCTGTCCTGTGTATTGTAGGAGCACCCCTGTCTTCTACTTACTAAATCCCAGTAGCATCTTTCCTACCTAGCACTTTCCACCCCAACTGCCCTTTCATGGCAACCATTGCCTCTAACACACTGCCAAATGTCCTCTGGAGGACAAAACTGTCATAGCTTGAACTACAGGGTGACTTGTGTTGACTGAAATGGCTTTTTAAAAAGAGATATAGAGGATTAGTCAAAATGGCCTCAAGATGATAACTGAATAACCAATAGACTGGTGATATCTATTATCTATTATATATATATTTATAATACTAATCACTGTTGCACTAGAGCAATGAACAAAATAATTAAATAATTAGGGTTGATGAACAAAGATGATTTTTCATATTGTAAAGCTAACACAACTCAGATTTAAATCATACTGTTTTTTATTTTTTGTCTTGGATTTTATTGTTTAATATTTATCATGGGGAAAACTTAACCACTTAGTATTTGTGAAAGGATTCTTGAAGGTTGGTTTTTTAAAAATACTATAACTTAAAAATTCTTTAACTATCTGTTCTTTGAACTAGCTATTGCTTGGAGAGATTTTGATATAGTGTCTGTTTAAGAAAGGTCACCTTATGCCTAAGATAGCTGTATTTTATGTGTCTGGCTTATTTCTCTAGTCTAGCCTATTTTTTTTAAGGGTGTGAGAGTGATGGATTTAGAACATGGCACAGAGTCATTGTTTGAATTTGTAGTAACAGGAAATTTTTCTTTGCAGCCTACAAAAATATAATTACAGACAGACAAGGACTCTGATTTTCTCATTGTCATTACCAAGTTATGCTTGTAACTACTGTTTATCTCCATCCCTCAAGTACATATGTATTAAAAACAAGTGATGACTAATCAGATGAAGAAGTTATTTTTTCAGAGATCAAAGAAAAATAAAATTTGATGTATTCTCCATGCCTGCAGTTAGAGTATGGCTAATGTGTTATATTTGGAGAACGAAGGTTTGAGTAAGCTACTGGGATTTGGATTTGTGGAAAAATCTCACATTCTTCTAATGATACATTAATATAAAGCATTTAAGTCTTTTTAAAAATTGCTTTCTATTCAGGCATGATTACAAAACAAAAACAGAATCAGATTATCAATTTCCCTTTACTTTGAAAAAGAATGAATTGATTGGCATTGGCAACAATAACCAAAACAAAATTCCAAAAATTCTTGACATTTTATAAAGTTTACCAAGTAACTAGTTTGATTGGTTTAATTTTGATCAGGTACCCACATTTGTGCCCCATTAATCTTACTTTTGTATCTACTGTTATGTTCTTCCTGGTAAAATTATTAGGAGTACTTTCTAGATACTTCTACAAAGGTGTCTAGAAGATTGATCCCAGAAGAAAAGCACGTTTGCTCCGTCTCCCAGCTCTCTGGATTATGGAATTGTTTGCAAGATGTTTCAGTTTTCTTTAGTCAGTGTGCACAGAGATCCTTTTTTGCCTTAGAAGTTTTTAGTCAACTATGCTTATTATTTATTAGATCCTTATCTAAATGTATCTAGAAATTATTGTTTTTTACGAGACTTAGTTGTTCTTGGTAGGTTGGGTTTAATTGTTGTAAGCGTACAAAAAAGTCATAATTTTCTGAAAGATTTGTAGAGCTATTGGACTGCAAAGAAGTCACCTATTTGTGATACTGGGTACCACACTTTTTGAAATCCAAGAAGCTTACAAGTCCAAAGGTGTTTCCTAAGTTGGCAAAATCTTATTTGATGGTAAAACCTAACTGAAACTGATAGACGTTTATTTGTAGTGTTTATGTATCATACTGATAAATATTCATACTTTTTACTGCAGAAATAATGTGGTTATAAGATAGTACCAAAGAACTCACTGGAGGTGTTAGTGTGATATGTTGTGCATATACCATGCTATCCTTCTAAAACTCTTTAAAAATCTAAATTGTGAAACACATCTAGCTCCAAGAATTTCAGATAAGGGATTGTTGACATGGTATTGCTCTTGTGTCCTATGTGAGGTTGTTTAGGATGAGAATGTTTTTTCAGGACAGTCCTGAATAAGCTGTGGGTACCAGCATGATAATCTTGATTGACAATGATTTTATAAGGTCAGTCAACATCTGCGGAATGGTAGCCTTTTTTTAAAAATATAATTTGCAGGGTTTTTTTGTTTTTTTTTTTTTTAAATTAGGCATTTATAACGGATATTTTAAACACCAGGTACTAATTACAGACAACTTTCTTTACATTTAATGTCCAGTTACTTATAGAGGCTAAGGCTGGTTGAAGTAACAGAAATTAAAATGGTGTGGAAACATGGACTTTTTTCACCATTTATTATTACCGTTTTCTTGGTTATAGGTGCAGGAAATCCATCACCTTACACATTTTGCTATTGGTCTTGGCCATGACTTGACTATGACTGGTTTGTTTCCTGCTTCCTCCTGTTCCCCTTCCGTTTTTCTCTTCCTCTTTATCCCTCTCCCCAAATATTTTAGATTTGTATTTATTTGACTAGGTGTAAAGAGGATTAGAGAGAATTAGAAGCTTATTGAGTAGTGTTGGGCTAAGAGAGCCTGGACTGCCGTAGGCAGGAATGGAGGAAACTTGTGAGGAAGCTTCTGGTCCTGCATGAACTCTTTATTTACTCAGCCTGTCTTTTTTAGTGACTACCATGGTTGCTCATTCCAAGATGGATTAGTTTTTTTAAAAATCATTAATGTATTTCACTGTAGGGGGTATAGCAGTTACTGCTTAGGATTTTTGAAAGTTTAAGTGATTCTTTTATTGATATGAATGGTATCCTAAGAAGGAAAATTGATAACTTCTCTTGCAACTTCCATTTTCTGTGCCATCGCTATTGTTTCTCCTCACCTTTGTACTTTGTACTCCTAAAATTGATTGGTATATTAGGGATGTGGTACAAGTTGACTGTCATAAATATCTATGCTCATTTTTACTGGGTAAAGTAAGAAATAAATGAAACAAAGTTTTTTGGCCAGATTTCTTTTGTTTTGAAGGACACTCAATGCTTATGAGTCCATATAGTTTATGAAAGGAAGATGTAAGGGAAGAAGATTTTGGTGTACATTATAATTAAGTTAAAAATCAAATGCCCAGTTTAAAAAGAATCACATGTACTTTCAGAAAAAATATTGCCCTGTATAGTATCAAATATAGCATGAGCTGTATGACACAAAATAGTGCTCCTCTTTTTAAAACATATGTTAATTTAGTTACATTTTTCATCTTCATTAGTGCTATATTGAACTAAAACCATTATACCAACTTCATTGATTTATTATTTAATCAGGTTGGGAATGTCTACCATTCTTTGACTTAAATTTGTTTATATTGTTTTGCAAGTTATTCACAAATTTTGGTGGTTTCATTTGTCAGCGTTGTGTGTGTGTGTGTGTATGTATATACATATGTGTGGTGTTTTTTTTTTCTCATATTTTCAACAGATTCTGAAGGGAGTGGTAATGGAAGTGAAGATCCTTCAAAGGACAGTGGAGAAGGTTCCTGTAGTGATTCTGAAGAAAATATTTTAGAGGAAGAACTGAATGAAGATATTAAAGTAAAAGAAGAACAACTTAAAAATTCTGCAGAGGAAGAAATACTGTCGACAGAAAAACAGTTAATTAAAATGGAAAAGAAGGAAGAAGAAGAGAATGGAGAAAGACCTAGAAAGAAAAAGGAGAAAGACAAGGAAAAAGAAAAGGAAAAAGAGAAAGAGAGAGAGAAGGAGAAAGAGAAGGAGAGAGAGAAGGAGAAAGAAAAAGCAACGCTATCTGATAATGTGGCTGCTTCTGCTGCTGCTGCCACACCAGCCACAAGTCCTCCTGCTGTGAACACCTCTCCTTTAGCCCCCACTACAACAGCTACTACAGAGGAACAAGTCAGTGAGCCAAAAAAGTGGAACCTTCGTCGAAATCGACCGCTTTTGGACTTTGTATCAATGGAAGAACTGAACGACATGGATGACTATGATAGTGAAGATGACAATGATTGGCGACCTACTGTAGTAAAGAGAAAGGGACGATCTACATCTCAGAA
This sequence comes from Rhinolophus sinicus, assembly GCF_036562045.2. NCBI lineage: Eukaryota > Metazoa > Chordata > Mammalia > Chiroptera > Rhinolophidae > Rhinolophus > Rhinolophus sinicus. The sequence continues at coordinate 90,727,879 of NC_133758.1, forward strand.
AGAAGGAAGTGATGGAGACAATGAGGATGATGAGGATGAGGGAAGTGGGAGTGATGAGGATGAGAATGATGAAGGCAATGATGAAGATCATAGCAGCCCTGCCAGTGAAGGGGGGTGCAAGAAGAAGAAGAGTAAAGTTCTTAGCAGAAACAGTGCTGATGATGAAGAACTGACCAATGATAGCCTGACACTATCTCAAAGCAAGAGTAATGAGGTAGACCAACCCAATTTTTATGATTATCTGTCTGTCTGGGGAAAAGGGAATTCTTCTGTAAACCATTCTACTCGTTATATTAAGTAGCTTCCTTGAATCCTATTTATAGACAGAGATGGGAACAGATGAGTGCCCTAACTATAGCATTTGTTCATTTGGTCAACCAACCTTTATTGAGTATCTATTGTTTGTCACCATTCTCAAGGAGCTCACAATCACTGTCCTCAAGGAGCTCACAGCCTACATAGTTAGAGAAATATTTTTGTATCCATAGACTTGGGAAATGGTAGGGTTTTCCTTTCCCCTTTCTATCTTCTCACCCCCTTGTTCATAGGACTGCTGAATGGTGATAAGTGGATTATGAAAAAGTTCCCCTTTCTTTCAACTTAGTTATGTCCATATCCACATAAAAATTTAGACTTCTAGAATACTTTAGAGGAGGGCAGCGAACAGCTTAATGATTGCCTCAGACTTTTAGATACTCATTTTAACAGGTTAATTCCTTTACCAGTTGTAGCACCCATCATCTGAATAGTCACTGAATCTTTGCTTTAGATGTATGGGAGTAAATATGAACTATATGTTCACATATATTTAGTGAATAAGTTCTCTCTACAAAGAAAAACAAACATTTCTGTCATAAAACAAACATTTTTATCATAAAACTACAGTAATGACTCACTTCTTCCACTTGAAGTTCTACTGCCGAAAGTTAGGTTTATCCATTGGGCCTGATATGCAACAGTCAAGACTCTTCAGTCAAACACAGTTGTGTCTCTGTCTGTGTGTTTATGTATATGTTTTTCTTCAAAAGAAAGATTGATTGTCTTCTCACATGTAGATGTATCTGTTACATCACATGTAGAACTATAATAATTAAGTCTGTCATTTTTGTTAATGTGTTTATAGTCACGAAAATTTACTTTTTTCACTTTACCAAGCACTTGTGTTTTTGTTTTTCCATATCACTGAAATAGGTTAAACTGGTAGAAAAATTTTCTTTTAATGCTTTGTTTTCTTACATTTCTTTTGCTTATAGGTTTTATATAGCAGTGATTATCTATTTTAAGTAAGTTTCATTTAAAAATGTGGTGGAGGTAGCCAGTTAGCTCAGTTAGTTAGAACATGGTGCTGATAACACCAAGGTTGCCGGTTTGATCACCCACGTGGGCCACTGTGAGCTGTGCCCTCCTTAAAAAAAAAACCAAAAAAACTATCATGATCTCATTGGATGTTATTGATACACAATGATACTGTACAGTATTAAAAACTTGGTGATTTTTTTTTTAACCCAAATAATATGTAGCAGACTGTGATGGTTTATACGTCAGTAGAGATGAAACAACAATTTATATTTTATAGTATAAACATTGTTTAACTTCTAGTTTGCCCACTTTCATAGGAAGAATATTGCTTGTCTCCAGTCCTATCCTAGTTCTTACCTTTAAGTGAAGGCAAATTGTCATTTGGAATATAATATACCGTGTTTCACCGAAAATAAGACCTAACCAGACAATCAGCTCTAATGCGTCTTTTGGAGCAAAAATTAATATAAGACCTGGTATCACATCACATCACATCACACCAGGTCTGATAGTAAAATGAGACTGGGTCTTATATTATAGTAAAATAAGACCGGGTCTTATATAAATTTTTGCTCCAAAAGATGCATTAAAGCTGATTGTCCGGCTAGGTCTTATTTTAGGGGAAACATGGCAGTGTTTATAATTTGTAGCACAGGCAGTTGCATATTCCCAATGCTAATTTATGGAATTAGAAGTATGGAAAACCAATTGTTCTTATTTGATTTAGGTATGTATCCAGTCTGTTTTATAGCACTTAGTACTCAATCTATAGTTACTGAATAAGTTCACCTTTGGCAGCATCACTTTCTTACTTCATTTTTATTAGCCTGACATTCACAAAAAGTAGGCTGGCTAATGATCGAGCCAGAGTGGTTAGATTTATGAGTATTAAGGTGTGGGGAATACCTCCATATGTTTAGAAATTTGCCACATAAAATGTGTACATTATCCATCTGTTAATAATCTGTAATACATAACGTATTGCTTATGAGGTTGTAGACTATTTTTTATGATGCATTTAAACGCCACATGTGCTGTTTCGTTTTTTTCTACGAGAAATAACTTTAATAAATAATGGGACTTTATATATTTAGGTTAACAATCCTAAAGGAATGAGATTCCAGAGCATTTCTTGGAAAAATGGCTTGTTTGTTCTTAAATAGCTAAATTAATTCCTCTTGTTAATTTATGTTAATTTTCCTTTTGCTCTACCCTATACAGAAATGTAGAACTTAACAGAAAGTTAATTTTCCCTCAATAATATTCTACCTGAAAGCCTGATAACAGTTTTTGCCCCCCAAGACTGTTATTTGAATTCTTCAGTAATTCCTGATGATTTTAGTTCTATTTAAATGTTACTCAAATTGGATATTAAATTGTAAAAAGATGACTAAAGGTAACCCTTGCTGTTTTATAGCCAATGTTTGTATCTTATTTTCCTAGTTATCTTAGGTAGTTATGCCTTGCCAAGTATCCATTAGTTAATACATATATATTTTATTATATTTGAAGTTTTATTTTTCTGTTTTTACTTTTAAGTTTTCAAACACTACTTTGTAGTAGAGATAGCTAAAAATGTGGCTTTAGAAATATATAATAGAATTATATTTAGTTTATAAGCAGATAAACTTTTTTCTTGGCTGCTATGTCAGGTTCTTTGTAGGGAAATGATGTTGGGTATCATATAAATGATGCCTGGGCACTTCAATAATTTTGAAGTTTCTTAGAGGCTTTGATATTTTTTTTTGATGAGGGGCGTTTTATAACTATTGTCTTTTAATGGTCTTAATATACCTATGTCACGGGCCTTGAAATACTCTAGAGCAGTGGTTCTCACACATTTTCGTCTCAGGACTCCTTTACAGTCTTAAAAAATTATCGAGGATCCCAATTATTATATATGGTAGGTTATATGGATATTTACAGTTCCAAATTAAAACTCAGAAAACCTCACCTTACACCCTTGAGAGAGAGTGAAAAAGGCAAATTACATTAGTATTATTATGAAAATAGCCTTTACCTTATGGACCTCCCTGAAGGAGCATTCCCAGACCACACCTTGAAAACTACTGTTCTAGAATTGGGCATTGGATAAAATACATTTTCTGCATGTGGACACTTGCCTTTGTCAGTGGTGCTACAGCATTTTTTGAATTTAGCGCAGTTTGAACAATCCCTCAATATGATTATGTGTCCTTTTCAAACTTTTATCTTGAAGCTTTGAGATTCGCTAAAGTTATCTTGCCTTGTAGTTTTCTGAAGTAAATTTTTTGGGTAGAGCTGTGTAGCATTTTCAGAAAATGGTTCCCATTTTTAGGATTTTGAAACTGGAGCTTTGGATTAGAATTAATATATGACAGAAAATCATATTAATAGAAATTTCAGAGAGAAGTTTTTTTTTGTTTTTTGTTTTTGTTTTAATAAAAGGCTCTGTTAATGTTAAATGGATTAGATGTCTTGTCTTGTGAGGAAATGGCAATTGTTATCTGATTTGCTAATTAAAATGTAAACATTTTGCGAAAGTTTACAAATAGTCATTTGTGTTTACAGCTTTTTACTTATTAATCAACTGCCTTTTTATACATTTTAAAATAAAACAAATTGCTGTAAGGCCTAAAAAAATCATTTTGTAAAACTGTTCAAAAATTACTTGAGATTCTTGAGAATTTAACCTTATTAAAAAAAAAAACAGGAAGAAATATTGGTCAGACTTCTTTGTATATTAATTTTTTTTTCTCTTTAGGGCAATAGGATTCCTTTAATTCTGGTTTTACATAAAGAGTGCTGGAATTTCATTCTATTAAAAACATGTACCACTCAAATAGAATTTATCCTGTTGGGTATATTATTTATAATCATCTATGTGGAATACATATATAAATAAACACTAAATGTATTTTAGATCCATGGAGAACATTGGGCAACATTATCATTTTTGGTATAAATTTTAAGTCCCAAGGGAAAAATGAAATAATTTACTATAATTTATTACTATAGTGTCCCATTTATTTTTGTAATTACCAGTCGAGTCCTTTAAATTATTCTATAATATTGAAGTTATATTCTAGGTGGTACTCTTGAACTGTTCAAAACCCACTTTCTGATTTCTATTTTTATGTAAAAATCATACTTCAAAATTATATATTTTGTGGTAAAAACTTTAGCTTAACTTTTTTCTGCAGACACTCGCAAAATTATATACAGCTTTAGAAATATCCTGATAAAATTGATACTGAATTGGCTTTTATATTCTGATTATAAGTGTGTTAAACTTATGTTTGATCTATTAATGACAATTAAAGCATAATTTTTTAAGAGAGTGTTATTTAGATTTTCCCATGGAATCATTGTCAGCCATTTGGTTGGGAAATATTGTAGAGTTCTAGTTCCCCCATTTCTTCATCATATTTGTAACAAGAGTATCTAATGATGGGAATCAGAGGGTCACAAATACCAGTTAATTTTGTTTTTTCTGCTTCTAAGTGACAATATGTGTGGAGTGAAGATGGTGTAGACATATAATTTAGCTACTTACTGTTTTTTTGAGAAAAATTGAAAAATTTGAAAATAACGGAATTAGAGCTACCTATTGATTTCAATTTTTCTGATCCAAAAAATTTACTTGTTTCCCACATGGGTAAACCTTATTCAAGGCCTGTTTAGTTGTAATTCCGCCAGAGAAATATTGTTGAGTCCATAAACCAGAGTGACTTCTCAGTCGTCCAACTCTGGTTGTTCATTTGGTCTTTTTCTAGCCTATGATTTTTTTTTTTTAACCTCGATGTAGTATTCTAAGAAAAACATCTTGTTTGGACTGACCATGGGAAGTTGTTTAAAGTGGTTGTGCTAATTGAGGCTTACGACTTTTCTTTTGGGGTTCCAAGGAAGATTTCCCAGTGTAATAAATGGTCAGCTTATATTTCTCTTCTTGAACCACCTACAAGAAGTACAGAGGAAAGAAGAATGGGAATGAGCATTTATTGAGTATCTAGTATGTCTCGCGAATATTCTTGCACACATTATCTTGTTAATTCTTACAACAACCTTTTGAGGTAGGTATGATTTTTATCATCCCATTTTACAGATGAGAAAACTGTACCTTCAAGGTTCAACACCTATTAAATGAGAGCTGAGAATGAAACTAAAGAACTTTTGGCTTTAAGTCAAAAGATGTTACATTGAAGCATGGCTAATGGGATGAAAATCTGGGTAGATTTTTGCTTTGCTCTCTGTACCAAAATCCTGTAAAACATGAGTTTTCTTTTCGGGAAGTTTTACCCTTATTTGCTTTTCATGTCCAAAGCCCCTAAACTATTTGGTTTTATAACAAAAGAAGCAAAATACAAAATTTTTAAGTACTAAAATTCTTTAGAGAAATGGCATATATTCTTTTTGACTTTTGCATTCTTTTCTGATTTGCTTTACAGATCAACTGCAAGTTTAGATGTATTACACAGAAATATATTGAAAGTGTTACTAATTGTGACACTCAAGTGTCATTCAGATGTCACTAATTGCTATTGAAATGATGACTAAGTGTTACCTTTCAATATTGGTCAGTTTAAAAGAATATTAAAAAAACGTTAATATGAAACAATACAGTTAATGACTATATGCTTGGAACTAATTTATTAATTTATTTCTGAATATGATTAGGTTCTTACATGAAAATATACAGACTCAAGTGCCATCTTTTTATTATAGGTAATGCTAAGACAAATTTGTTAAATATGATGAGAATCATTGTCTTGTTAACATATCATCTAAAATTTAAATCCATAATACAGAAGGTTTAAATTAAAAAAGCAAACTGTTCATTTTCTTGAAATAATATCTTTATGTTTATTAATGTATCTTTATCCTTTTATTTTACAATTAGCTAGGTACCTTTATTACCAATTTACACTAGATAATTTTTGACATAAACCTAATAGAGTGATCTGACTCTTCTAGCAAATAGATCCTTTTTTAGATGGTTTTCTGTACCCTTATTCACAGAATATACTTCAGTAGGTGCTTATGTATTCAGTAGTTTGATGACTCTGGAACTTCTGAATTCCTCTTATACACTTAAGGATTATAGAGTCTGTAACTATGCCTTCTCATACATACTTGCTTTTGTGTTATCTTGAATTGATTTCTTCCTGTTTAATATATGTATGTCCTGTCTCCCCTAGGTAGGATTATAAGTTTCCGAAGAGTAGAAACCTAATGTTTTATACTTTTAAACCTATATACAGGGTTAATAATTATTTGTGGGTTAGTTCTTCCTTTCTCCTACTTTAAGGGGTCAGACTATAATTTAGAATGTCAAAGCAGATGTAGAGTTGTTAGTTGCATGCTTGCTTTTTTCATTTTCTCGAGGAGGGAGAATATGGGACTTTCAGAGAAGTTAAAAAATTAGAGGGCGCTTATAGGGTCTTGACAAAGAGGTGTACTTCTCCAAACGTAGCATACTCTGAAATTACTAAAAGGATGGAGAATGCACCATAATTTTCGAAATGCATAAAATAATTAAAAGAGAATTTTATTAAAGTTACCTTTTAATTTAAATATGTGATTTTATGGTATATTTTAATACTAGGACTCGCTGATTCTTGAGAAAAGTCAAAACTGGAGTTCTCAAAAAATGGACCATATTCTGATTTGCTGTGTTTGTCTTGGAGATAATAGCGAAGATGCTGATGAAATAATTCAGTGTGACAATTGTGGCATTACAGTCCATGAAGGTAATTTTGCTTTGTTTTTTATCTTTTTAAAAACTGCTGATTGACACTGCATTTAAATAAGTAAAATCAACTCTTTTACATTTGTGCTATTCTAAGATTTTTCTATAACACTCCATGGTGTTTCAATTGATATAAGACATATTGAATCCTTAAAATATGATGGATGTTATTTTTCAGGTTATGTTAATTTTAAATGAGTGTTTTTTTGTTTTTAACTCTAAATTTGGGGTGACATTGGTTAATAAGATTATATAAGTTTCAAGGGTATAATATTATATTATCTATGTATTGTATTGTGTGCTCAGCACCCAAAGTTTAGTCTCCTTCCATCACTGTATATTTGACCCCCTTTACCCTCTTCAACCTCCCCCCACGCTAGATGTGTTTTTAAATACTTAAAACAGAAATGTTATGTGGAAACCTCAGTATTTCTTTGATGGTTAGTGTTATGTGTTTTTTTCTTCATGGCATTTTTTATCTCCAGTTTTTTAAATGAAATTTAGATGTAGAAAAAGTCTAGTAAGTTAGTCCAGTGGAATGTATAATAGTATTTTAAAAATTACATTCTAAATTTAGGGCCGTTACATAGTTTATTCTTTCTTAGTTATTTTTAATTTTGAACTTGAAAGGAGAATTTGTAGAGATAATCTTTTAAAATCTGAAATAGGAGTCACTGTAATATATTAAAAGGATTTTTCCTAATTTTTTAAACTTTTATGTAATTTTTTACTCAAAAAATTTTATTTTGACATAATTTCTGACTTATGTCAGAAATTATAAGAGTAATACAATCATATTAGTAATATAAGAATAATTATGTCAGCGTTATAAGAGTAATACAAAGAATTCCTATATTCTCTTTACTGAGATTTCCCCAATGGTAACATTGTGCTATATTTGATTTATCTTCTCTAATTAACAGTGTATTTCTGACTTCTGTGAGAGTAAACTGTAGACATAATATCCCCCCTTTACCCCAAAATACCTCAGTGTGCATTTCTTAAGAAAAAGGGCATTCTCTTACATACCAGATAAGTATCAAAGTCAGGAAATCAGCAGTGATAGAATACTATTATCTAATTTATCGACTGTATTCATATTTTACCAATTATCCCAATAATGTCAATTGTAGCAAACTAAAATCCAGGATGTACTACATTTGGTTATCATGTCTGTTTAGTCACTTTTAATCTAGAACAGATCCTAAGTCTTTATGTATCATGAAGTTGGCATTTTTGAAGAATACAGGCCAATTCTTTCATAGAATATCCTTAATGTGGGGTTTTTCTTGTGTGGTCTCATGATTAGATTTAGGTTGTGCGCTTTGGGCAGGATGCCATAGAGGTTATGTTGTGTTCTCAGCGTATCATATTAGGAAGCATATAGTGTTTATTTGTCCAGTTGCTGATTGATTTATTTTGATCATTTGGTTGAGAGGGTGTCTTCCAGGTTTTTTATTTATTTTGATCATTTGGTTGAGAGGGTGTCTTCCAGGTTTTTCTGTGGTAAGTTATTATTCTTCCCTATCACTTAATTTTTTTTTCCCCTATCAGGGCCGTGACTACCACAGAACACTATTTCTAAAGTCTTGCCCTTACCTGCCTTTCTGCTATGACAGCCCTCCTCCCAGGTAGTTCTGGGAGTCTGCTGGACTTAGGGGACCTTTGCCACCTGTGGGGCCTGTGCTTCTTTAACTCTTCTGTTGCCTTCATATGCAGCTGCCCTCTTGCTGCTAAGGCTCACTGTGGGAATGTCTCCTATTTCTGTTATTTGTTAATTTCTTTTTAGTACTGTTTGTTGAGTATCTTCTGTGTGCTAGGTATTCTGTAGGTTTGAGGCATATAAAATAAACAGAATATAGAAATTGCTGACTTCATGGAGCTTAATATTTGGTAAGAGAGACAGGCAATGAAATGATAAAACGATAGATAAATGCATATCAAGGGGTGATCTGGACAATGGAGAAAAATAAAGCAGATCAAGGGATATTGGGAATGCTATGGGTAGAGCTGGTTGAGTGGATAGGTAGAAGTTTGTCTCTGATAAAGTGTTATTTGGGCAGTAACTTGAAGAATGTGAGGGAGCAGTCATATGGATATTGGGAAAGAACAGGAAGAGGGAGAGTGAATATAAAGATCTTGAAGTGGGAACATGCTTGGAATAATGGCACAGAGAGTAGCATGGCTAGAACTGAGTGAGCCGGCTGGTTAGTGGTGGGGTAGAGATTGGGGCAAACAGGTGAGGCATTGCAGGTCATAGTACTGAGTTTAGATTTTACTATGATGGATAGAGGAAGACTTACATGAGTTCTGATCAGAGAATTAATCTAATCTGATTTGATTTATATTTTGGAAGGATCACTCTGACTGTTGGATTGAGAGTAGACTGAAGTGGGTCTAAGGTGGAAATCAGGAATACCATTTAGGGAGACCATTGCAATGTTCCAATGTTTGGTTTTAAACTGTCTGGAGGGGAGGTAAAATGTTGGGACTAGAGATAAAAATTTGGGACTCATCGGCCTGCAGATGTTACTTAAAGCTGTGAGATTGGATGTGCAATCTAGAAAGTAGTAGATTGGTCCTCGCACTTCAGCGGAGATGGGGAACACATGGCAAGGCAATGAGATTGGAGGGGAACCATAGGAGAGAAACTGGCCCCCTTCCCCTGGAGGGCAGGGAGAGAAGAACAGGCAGATCCCTCCAGAGGGGTAGGTGGCAGGTTTAGTCAGCAAAGGAACTTAGGAGGCTTGCCTTGGGCGGCAGCAAGACAAAGATCTTTACTCAACCGGCAGCCAGAATCTTTTAAAGTTTATATAGAAGCCGTAACTGGAGTTCATCACGTACCCAATCCAGGTAGTCTCAGCAGCACATTTCTATCTCAGGGCTGTGTCCTTGGGCAGCGTCTAGTGCCCGGAAGGCAAGTGGAACACGTATTCCACGTACAAGGGAGGGATTGGGAGCCTCCAGCTGCACAGGTCCAGCTCTTGGGTCAAACTGGTGATGACCTTCCCAACAGGCCATTTGCATTTCATTGCTGTTACTTGCTGTACATTTCCTTTGTCATTTCTTAATAGGTTTTACTTGTCTTTTTCCTATTGACTTACTGGAATTCTTTTTTAAGTGTTAATCCTTTGCCTGCTGTATATATTACAATGATTTTTCCACCCTTGCAAATATTTTTTTATCCTGATCCTGACCTGTACCTTTTAACTTTGTGGTATTTTTCAGTGTTCAGAATGTTCCTTTTTATACAGTCACATCTGTAGATCGTTCTGTACTACTTTTAAGTCCCAAAATGAATTTTCATCTAAAATTAATTAATTCAGAGAAAGGGAAATTTTATAAAGTATAATAGGAAGTTAGTATTGCTAGGATTTGTTTGCTTTTCAAAAATGCAGTTGCCTAGTAAATGTAATTCAGCCATGCAACTTTCCCTTAACCGTTTCATGGTTAAACATGAACTTCTTGAATGCTTTATTTTAGAGAAAACTATTTGCCTATCATAATATAATATATGAATATCAAATAAAATTGTGGGAAATATAGAACAGAGAGTAGAAAAAACATTTCGAATAGTCCAAATATCCAGACAACCATAGTTAGTGTTTTGGTGTATTCCTTTGCCTTTTCTTTCCTCCTTCCTCCTTCTCCCTCCCTCGTCCTTTTTAAACATACTCCTTAAGGAATCATAATTAAGAGAGACTTCTAAGTTGAGGTTTTGCTAAAAGATTGTACTCCAAATGTTGCTCTTTAAATATGATTGTCTGATTACTTTTCAGAGGACTCACTTCATCTGGATAAATCTCTTTTCTTTTTGAAATGGAAGGGTTTCAAATTGTCATTTAGTGTAAACACCTTTGTGACGAGATCTTGTAACTGACTGGTAATGGTAGGGTACCCGACTGTGATGTCAGTTATCCTGATGTGTTGACTGCAGTGTCTGAAGAAAAGTGTCACTATGTGTCACAGTACAAGACAGAGCATTAGGTAGTGCACTTGCCAGCACTTACCCTTAAGTTTAGTTGTTATGCATTAAATCAGATCAGGTCTGCTATGAGATGTCTCCCCCCGTTTGTTTATTTTTCATTCTGCTGTTAGCCTAACTCTAGACTATTTTTGTTTCTTAGTGTATGCCAAAATATATCCTCATGAGTGGGTAGTAAAGTATGTTCAAGTTATAACCACTTGGACTTTATAAGTCAAAAGACACTTTGGTTCTTTTATGCTTTAGGATATATTTCTGACAGGTGTCATGAATATTATAAGTTCTTTACTCACAAACAACATTACTCATTTTAAAATCTTTTAGTGGATTTTGTAGTCAGGTCAAGGTATAGGATGTTAAATATAGAAAAAAGTGTTTTAATTTTTTAAATGGCAACTTTTATGTTCCAATTTTTTTTCCTTTATACTGAGAAATTATTAGGATAGATATAATTAAATACATATTGCAGATGATGTAACTCAGTCTCAGAGATGCAGTTTGTCCAGATACATAGCAGGAAGGTAGAAGACTGCAGGCCTCTGGTCCCTTGTGACAAGTTGAATGGGGGAAATTTCCACTCATTTGGACTATCCATACCCTTGCCTAATTCAAAACAATTGTAAACACATTTTATATTATTTTTCCTTAAATATGATTTGTGTAGGTTGCATGTGTTACTTACAGGTTGATCCTAATTAGCTGTAGAAACATGTTTTCTGTTTACTCATTTGAAAACAGGATTAACTCATGTAGAATGGATTTTGTATGTCCATAATTTTTTTTAATTTTATACATTTACCCATATAAAAAACTTATTTTCCATAATCATATTGAACAATCACCTTTTGTATATTTTACTGAATTAGGTAGAATAAACATTGTTTTATAGTAGTTTAAATTCTGTTTTGTATGGAAGAAAGAAAAAAAGATTTAAAAATGCATGTAATCATTAATTAAAATGGATTAGAGTGGTTATAAAGTGCTAGAACTTTGGTCTATAGCTGAGTAAACCCAACAGTTACGGCAAAGATATATGGGGAACATGGCAGGTGAAGGGCAAGTAGAGAACTCTGTAAAGGTGATTACATGGTGTAGGTTAGTTTTCAGGGGTAGTGAGGCTGAAGAAGAAATACTTATCCACTTGCTGGTTATTCTTTGAGCTTGTATGAAACCAATCTTCTAGGTTACAAAGTAGAAATTTTCTGAGTCAGGCTCTCAGAAATCATTTCTGAGGTCGTTCCTAGGTGTTCAAGTTCTGTACACATGTTTGTTGTGTGAAGTATATTCTTTAAAATATAGAACTGAAATTTCATTATGTTCTAAAAAAGTGAACTGCTGTAATTTACCTTGATTTTGGTGAATGAAATGAATAAAATGCATAGCCCATTAGGGGATTTATTATCTTGGTAATTGCTTTTTTTGTGTGAATACAGATGAAAGAATTTGCTTCAAAGGAACATTATTTTGTAAAGAAAATAGATTTTTCCCCCTTGTATTATTGCATAACCCTTTGAGAAAACAGATTGACTATTTTTATTTTGTTTTATGATTTGTCTTTGAATACAGTATTATTCTTACTGTTCCTTTTCCGAAAAATTGTCCTTTATTGGTGACAATCAATAACTGCTCCCGAGAACAAAATTGTATTTCCTTTTCATTTTATGATTTGTCATTTGAAAAATGTACATTTGAACAGAAGTGATGAAGATGATGCTTACCAACCACAATTTAATGATTTTAAAGAAATCAATGAGTTTTGATTACTTTGTTTACCTATCTTGTATACCGAAGTCTAGCTCCTTTGAAATCTTTTCTTTTGCATTCTTTTATATGACTTTTACATTATGTTAAGTTTCACTGCTATAAAGCCTTTGAAAAGCATAAGATGACAATAGTTGGATTTGCCTGAAGCAGCTTATATAAATCGTAGTTACAAATCAACTTTTAGTTTTCTGCCTACTAGGCTATTTTAATTATAATTTGTATTGAGTGGTAGTATTGTATGAATAAAATAGTTACACATGACTGTTGACCTATTAAATGTCATCTAGTAAATTAATGTTACTTTAAAATTATTTACTAATTGTATGTTGTTCTTTTTCTGAGTGATTTGACTCAGTATTTCATTTATATAGTTATGTTTTGTTTTTGTTTTTTTTAATTTGGGTATCATTTGGTGGTAAGAAGGCACTCCCAATTTAGGCTCCTGTTATGTGTTTGGTGTATAGCCAGTTCAGATAATCACATGACCTTACATGGGATATACTGGGGGTGCCAAAAAAATGTATACAAGTGGACACTTTGGTCAACGGTGCTCAAGCAGTAGTTTGCTGTCATCAGAAGGGTCTGGACACTGACGGTAACCACTTTGAGCACCTCTTGTAATTGCAGAAGTCAAACATGACTTGTATTCATCTTTTGTTACCGGTATATATTGAGTATTACAATTTTAATACAGTTTTCTTAAAATGTATATACATCTTTTTGGCACCCTCTGTATATAAACTTAACCAAGTGGTGGAGCTTTTTAAGAGGTGATTGTCACTTACATGTTTCTCACAGTTGTTTTTCTAATGTCTTCAGTTTTTTGGAGGTTACTCTGGGTGTCCCTTAGAATTTATCATTAAGACTACCCTCTTAGAATAAACCTGGTCAGTAGGTTCCTGGGATGGTTGATATTTGATGTTTGTAGAAGCGACCTATCTCGAGAGGTAGGAGATCACAAAAATGCCCAAGCCTAAAGATGAAAAGGGCATACATTTGGACTAGAATTAAGCCATGATCTATTTCACTACTATGTGTGCATGAAGTTCTTTCCTAAAGGAAATTTTAACATGAGTGCCATGTCTTCCTTTCTAGAAGAAGAGCAATTGGATTATATAAAGTTGGTATTTGTCCAGCACCATTTAGGAAAAGCAAATTTTTAGGAGTATTGACTATTCCTAAAGTATTGACTACAATGACTATTGTAGTCACCAGAGAAATGCTCTCTATTGTAACCCATCACTAGTGCAGCATAGTTTTTTTTTATAGTCTGGGTGAAATTGTCTCTCAACTTTTCAGTTCGCCTTTAGTGGATTCCATGATTGTCAGTATTTTGTTGGTGCCAATGCATTCTTCTTTGTATCATTATACTGAGAATATTATTCGTGATGGATGTGACATTGCTTTCTAGTGAGTTTGGTTTGCCAGGCACTGAGAGAGCCTCATCAACACTGAGTTTATAGACAAAATTAAGTTTTAGGAATTTTCGTGATGAGACCCTGATCTTAACAAGATGTTGACAGTGATGGCCTGCCTGAATTTCCGATTAGCTTACATCTGTACATCTGATCTACTTTTTTTAAGGTCAAAATTAGGGAAAATCTTTTTGATTTTATAAGATTTTTACACAGATCTGGAAACCAAAATAATCACTTCAACTATTATTTATAGAGGAGCATTTGAGATCTTGCTTCCTGGAAATTGTAGTCAGTTTTGGTTCAAATAAACTTATGAAAATTCTCTAAAAAGTATTATTTATAATTCCAGACATGCACATTTGAGTTAATAAGGAAACCTTTTGCTTTTGATAATTGGAAGGTAGTTGAAGTGTGTGTGTGTGTGTGTGTGTGTGTAGATATATAGATATATAGATACATAGATATATAGATATAGATATATATGTGTGTGTGTGTGTGTGTATATATATATATATATATATATATATATATATATAAAACGTGTCCTACTCTAAAATGTAAAGACTGATCCCAAATAATCTTTGGTGTGTTCATGAGGATCTTTAAAAATTTTTATCACATTATCTGCTTAAATGATTTAAATAATTCCTCTCAGAATGAGTTATTAGTGAATGAGAAGAAAAGAGAGTAATCTCTTGTTTTCATTCATTTTGATTATGAATAAATTTTTACGGAAACTATTAATAGAATTACAAATGTTTAAAAAGAACAAATACCTCACATAGCTAGAGGCTGGCTCATTTGTGAATGGAACTCAGCTTGTCTAACTCTAGTCTGAACTATTCAAATTGTTCTGTAGCATTCTGTGTGTGTGTGTGTGCTCGTGTGTCTTTCTCTGTTTTATTTTCCTTTTACTAATACTTTGCACTTACATTTATATAATGTATTTTAATTTGCCATCTCCAAAATTAAATCAGGGGCTTTTATGTTTGTATCTTTGTTTTGCATGACTATAGTCTTTTGTATAGATTTTATTGCCTAGTACAAAGGGGGCTCAATAGATATTTACTAATCAATAGTTCCTAGACTCAGTCTGATTTTATTTTGTGAAAACTCATATTTAAGTAATTATTTTAATTTAAAAAAATTTAAAAGAACTATAGATTCCCCCCTCCCCTTGCTGTTCTAGTATGTCTAAAACTATTTTTTAAAATTTACTTTATTGCATATACTATGGTAGGTAAAAAAGCATTGTTTATAAAATGATTTCATTTTTGTGTTTTGATGTTAATATTATTATAAGCTTTTTCAGAATTTTCTCTACTTACCTTCCCTTTTTCTTTTGTGGTTTTATAAATGTGAGCTCAACAAATAAATTATTTAATCATACTTTTTATTTTTTTTTAGGTTGCTATGGAGTGGACGGAGAGAGTGACTCTATTATGAGTTCAGCTTCTGAAAACTCCACTGAACCTTGGTTTTGTGATGCCTGTAAATGTGGTGTTTCCCCTAGCTGTGAACTATGCCCTAATCAGGATGGAATTTTCAAGGAGACAGATGCTGGAAGGTTGATGTCATAATTCTGTTGGGTTAATACACCTGCTTTATAATGTGTCTGCTTTTGACTAGTCTATTCTTTTACTCTGATTTTCTGAGTTACACCCTTTCATTGATTGCTTCTTTGTATCTTGTTGGCATAGAGTAAATGGACAGTAGGCTACAGATCAGAGCAGGGAGGAGGAAAGACCGAGTACCTACATTTGCCTTTCTACCCATAATCCCATTTAATTCAAATATTAACCCTATGATGAGACAAGTGGTAAAATTTCCCATTTTATAGGTCTAGTACCCAAGGCTCAGATCATTTAAGTAATTCTGTTTTTCTCAAGACCACAAGCTGGTGAATAGTCAAGTTTGAACCTGTATGTGTTTCACTTTAAGAGTATATCATTGTTTTGTACACTTGAAACTAAAAAAAAAAGAAAAGGAAAAAGAAAAATAAGTGTATCAGGAGACAGAACCCATAGAGTAATTTAAAAAGGGAAGTTTAATTTAAAGAATTATTAAGCTATGATACAAGAATAACCCTAAGATACAAAAGAACTCTAAAGGATACTCTAAGGTTGAAGGAGAGATCCAAGGAATGACAGATTTGTAAGGGTGACCCCTTCCTCCAGGCTGGGGTCCAAACTGTTTTAGAGATAGTGTAGGTGCAGCCTCCTGGATGACAGCGAAGTGTGCTGGTTTGCTTGGGCCAGAACTGATCTGTGGTTCTTGGTGAGTGGCTGAGCCCAGGTTGCAGAGGGAGCTGGGGCACTGGTGTGAAACCTGCAGTACGTGGTGTCTGTGGTGAGGGCCACAGGAAAGTAAGTGATGTCCAGGCTAGGCCTATGAGGTCACTGAGGAACAGTGTATGTGGTGGGACAGGGCCCTGGCAGATGTCCTCCCAGTCCTGCTGGGAAGCCCATTCCTCTTACAAGGCCCTCCATCACTCTCTCGGGAAGCTTAACATCATGCTCACTGAAGCAGAAAAGCTGAAGACCTTCTGTCCGTTGTTTCAGAGCAGATATGGAAAGGTGGATTTGGAGCTGAGAGGCAGTAAATTGTTAAATAGCACAAAGACCTATGTTCCTTTTACTGTTGATTTCACACCTATCTTTGTTATCACATGTGAGCATTATCATCATACTAGTGTTGATATCTTAAATGTTTTTTTCCCATCCATCTGGGATGGGTGACTGAAATATAAGAGTAGTTCCTAACCTTTTATATTTTGTAGATCACTATCCACAACATCTCCCACCCTGTAAGAGGGGGTGCTCAGTTTTTTATTTTGCAGCATAAAGATAGTTCATTGTTTTTATCAAATATATTTAATCTTTTAATAAGAACAACAAAACAACCCATACAAATTATAATCATCATTTCCCATATTTTAATATTGAAAATGATAGGATGTATTTTGTCCCAAAATTAAGGATAGGATTTCAAATTTAATAACTATGATTTTGGTAAAGTAAAAACTGTTTTTCTTATTTTTCTCATTTTTGCCTCAATTGATAGACAGGCTCTTGCCATATAAGATTGTTGGGATAACAAAGACTATCACGGACTCTGGGAGAATCCTGTGTATCAATGTCTAGGAAAAATGGCTGACCATCTGACCTCTTTTCTTCGTTGCCTATCCAAAAAATAAAAGAAATATATAACAAACAATTTGATGTATTGATAAGAATCTGTGGTCCATATCATAGACATGGGCATTATTTTATGTTTGGGCTGACTTTGGCCTAGAATTAAGGAGTTTAGTACAACATTTAAAGTATGTGCTTTCAAGGTGGACTACCTATATTTGGATTCTGGTCTTTCCTTACTGTGATTTTAGGCAAGTGATTTAATGTTTATATGCCTCAGTTTCCTTGGTACTTTTGAGACGATTACATGGAACAATTATACAGTTTCTGGAACATCATAAGTGGTCAATGAATGTCTTCTTAATTCTGCGGCTGCCTCCTTAATTCTGCTGCTGCTTCACTACTAGTACTTTCTTATTAAAAGTATTATTCTGCACATTTAAGGCAATCATAACATACCAGCTACATAAATTATTTCTGGTAACTCTGCAGTCCTGAGAGTTGAAGTTTATGGTAGTAAATTATAGTGCATAAGGCAAGTTGAGACAAGACAGAGCTTCCTTCCAGGGAAGATAATTTCTTTTTTTTAACCTGTTTTTCTTGTTAATAATTTGAAAGTTCTATTGAAAAGCTGTGAAGTACCTGTCTGTTCATGTTATCACAATCCACAAAACAACTTGTAAAGTTGTTTCTGAATGAAGAAAAGGGAAGCCTCTTTAACCGTTTAGATTTACTGAGATACTTGTATTGACTCCTATGGATGTTACATGCAGAGACACCTCCCTTGATTGTGCAGCTGGCAAACGTCCTTTTATGCTATGTGAACATTTTATCTGTGTTGATGTCTACACTCACCTATAGGCTATAGTGGAAATTATAGGTCTTTATATAGTTTGAAGGATATAACACTAGCTTGATTCAAGGCAAAAAAAGTCAAGATGAGACAAGCCATTTAGTATTGTAGCTTCACATGGAAAACAGGAAAAGAAAGAACAATGTATGGAAAGAATGAAAAAGGTTTTGTAACTGACATGGGATAGACTTTTTTCTCTCTTTCTTATGGGAGCCACCAGTTCTACATAGAAAATGATACAATTTAATGTGAGAAAAACATCAGTACATTCTTGTCGTTAAATTTTTATTTCATTTTTTAGAGTATTTTACCATTTTACGTGGTCTTATAAACCTGATATGGGAGATACTAGACATACTCTACTATCCAGAGATAGCACACTAGACATAATGCTGCAAGCACTAAACATTCATTATTATAACTTCCAAACTGCCTGTGTGGTGCTCCATTCCTGATAGACGCTGAGTAAATGATTACTGAATGAATAAATGAAGGACTGAAATAACAAGGGAAGTGAATTTGTTGTATATGTTGTGAAGGTACTGCAAATACAAGGCATTTCAGAATCAGATTGGTTGATTAATAGAGTTCCCATTCTGAAATGAGTCTTTTGAGAAGTCTCTTTCTACTTAGTTTGCTTTATTAAAGTATGTGATTTTAAAAGAATCTATTAATAGTTTCTATGCTAGAATGACAATTCTGACTCTTTGTTTTTTGGTGGTTTTCTGTGGTGCTTGTTTTCTGCATCTTTCCCCAATCAACATCTGCCATCATAGCTTCAAGCAAAATGGATGGTAAAGTAATAAGGAAGACTATTCCTTTTTGATTTCTCGATTTGTGTTCATTACAAAGTCCTAAAGTGTGTGTGGCTAAACAAATGAACCAAAAACTATTTACAACAGGTATTAATAAGGGCCAAAATTGTCTCCGCTGTTTGATATGTATTTTAATAAAGACTCAGGTTGGCATCCTCAAGAGTGGTTGTGGGAAATGATACACTTGTGTGCCAATCACACTGAAATGGCGGTTTAAATCTGTGGTACTTGTGTGACTTGTACTGAAACATTTTAAGAAGGTCAGTATGAAGCAAGCAGCCAGCTGTTGGGTTTATCAAAGATAAACTCCTGCAGAGTACAGCGGCATTTAATACACCAGTGGAGCATGAAAAAACTGAGCAAATTAAATTGAGAAAGCAGCTGCTTGTCGAAGATGTGTATCTTTATATTGAACTCCACAGGATGGATTTAGGAAGTTGGATTAAAACATTCTATCAAGAAAAATCTCAAAACCTTGGATTTTCTTTCAATAAAACAGATAATTTTTAAAAATGTGTAACTATTTTTCCCAGTACCTCTATAAAATGATTCTTAGTCTCATTTCTTTAAAACTCATAATGCATCACAAGAAAGAGAACCATGAAGCAATCTTAGCCTCGTAAGCTGTGATAAAGCAGAATTTGTTGTCAGTATATTCACAAAGTTAAAAAAGAGATTTGCCATCTTATTTTTACCCTGTTCCTTCAGAAGTGATACAGATCTATATGAATTTCAAAATCCAGTAATCCATATTTTGTTTGGTTGTAAGCAAATAATACCTATATTAAAAAAAGGTTCAGAGCACTTTTTAAAAACCAGAATAAAGTCAACTCCTGTTTATTTTTCCTTTTTAGTGTACTGAAACTTTGAGGATTCTTTGTTTAGTGTTGCAGAATCATTCAGACTTAAAAAAATTATACGTGGGGAATATGTTTTAATACATAGGTTGTATGGTAAACAGATGAATGATATATGACTTCCCTATATTATTATAACTGTTCTGTACATTTTTCTAGCAATCAGTTTAACCTGAGAAGAAAGTCAAGATGCATACCAAAAAAATTTTTAAGATAATATCCTTAAGGATTATGCAACAACTTTTAGAAAAGAGAAACAAGAAAGAACAATTTTACCTAATGGCTGCAGAGTAACTTCATAGTTCCTGAATTAGGATCCTTAATTCTCAGAGTGCTTAAAATAATGAATATGAATGCCATTTCATGCATATGAAAATAATTTTTATTTCATTTGAATAGTGGTTTTGTGCAAATATTTAAGAACAGATAAGTGCAAAGTGCAGTGAATTTTAAGTGAAAAGCAATTACAGTTGTTCACTCTTGGCTTTGAACAGCTGCTGGAAAAGTAGTGCTCATTGTTGTTCCTTTCTCTGTAACTAAATGATATTCTGTGCATGTTCCATACTCTTCATTTGCATTTCTGAGATTCTGAAATCTGACCACAGAATTCTTTCAGTGGTTATTTGAGGTGGCACATATTTTATGTCTATTTTCCACGTGGATATGTTATGAAAGGGTTTGATAGCGAAATCCTATCTTCTCTCCTTATAGATGGGTTCACATTGTTTGTGCCCTGTATGTTCCTGGAGTAGCCTTTGGAGATATTGACAAATTACGACCAGTAACACTAACAGAGATGAACTATTCCAAATATGGTGCCAAGGTGAGACAAAGTGTTTTTGATTGTCTAAAGGGAAAGTTTTTACTTACGAGTTTATATAGCTTTTTACTAATATTGTTGAATACAGAAATAAATGCTTGTTATTAATCATGCTGTTCATATAGCAGTTAACACTGAATCATTTATTATTGATAGTAATTTTCCCAGAAAGCCAAAACTGTATAAATTCTTTCAGGTATTTTTAATTTAGAATAACTTGTGGGATAAAATACTCATTGATACTGCTAGTTCTCTGGCATTTAACACACTGCCTAGTAAATAGTGAGTTCTCTGACTAAATCCTTATTTTTAATTAGTTGGATCAAATACAATCATAATGTTTGCCTTTACTTTTAGAATTTACCAAAATTATGAAAAAGAGTACAGGAAGCCCCTGCTATTTTATTCAGGTTTCAAGGACTGGTTTTATCTTTATGACTGTATAACCTGCTGAGCAAATGATCCTCAGCTTTGATAGTTTATAAATTGGTTTTCACTGATTAAGCTTTAGGATTGTAAGTGATAAAAACACCCAGTTATTAATTTAAACTTAGGTATAAATTACCACAAACATTCCTAGAATACTAGAACTAATTAGGCACCAATATGTTCTCTTTTCATTCCTGTTTATTAGGAAATTGGCAAGGAAGACTCTTGAATAACATCAATAACATATTAAAGGTGGGTGGGGAACTTATAGATTGTTGGAAAATTCCGATACTGAAAATTTATAGAAATTTGACAGTTTTTGCTATTAAAATTCGAATATCCTCCTTGGGCTCTACCACCATCCCCGTGCCCCACCCTCCCCCTGCACTCCACTACTCTTGTGCTTTAGTGTAGGTAATTTCTGTTAAACTATATGCAGCTCCCCTCTCCAGAATTAGCAAAAGCCCCACAGGGGAGGAAAGCAGGCTCAAGCACTGAACTTAACTTTCCTGGTCCTTAGGTAATTCTACACTATCCTGTTAGCTCTCTGACACCTTTAAGTTATAGTTTAAAAAAAAAAAAAGTTTACGTTTTCCTGTTGAGCAGCATTAAAACAAATTACTTAGTCCACCATTACTGGAAGTGGAAGTTAGTACTTTTTTGGTAGTAGCATCATAATTCATAAGCACAGAACCTGGAAGGGACTAGCTTGTCATGTTCAATAGGCACATGTTATTATCATAAATATAAATCTAGAAGCAATTTAAAAAAACAGTAACTAGATAGTACTTCATATAACTGAAGCCAGCAGTGACCTCTAGAATGAAGAGTCAGCAAATGGGCAATTGTTAGCTGATTTTTTCTTTATCACCTGCTTTTGTTTTGAAGTATTACTGGGAAATAGAGTTGAAAATTACGTATTCTCTAGCTCATCTGCAAAATCAAACACAGGGTTGCGAATTATAATTGGGACAGCGCCTCTGCACCACACCATCTACCCATTTCCTAATCCTGATTACTTTCTCCCCGGTGTTCTCAGTTTCTTAGTTCCCTAGCATTTTAAGTGATTCAGGCAATTGAGGAAGATTCTATTTTTTTGTAAGATTGTTCTGTACTCTAATAAAGACTTTATTGTCAGGAAATGTTTCTTTGTATTCACTCTGAAATCCCTTGTTCAATTTCATATTACATTAAATTACTCAGGAAACTATTCTAAACAATTTGGTTCCATTCATACCTAGTATTGACATCCTTTAAATAATTTAATTTCTTTTTTCTCCCTCCTTCTCTATTTCCTCTCTCTATTTTTTGGTCTCATGTTTAGATTACTATTTGCTGGTATTTTATAGCATACACATTCTACTGTTACTGGAAAAAGACCCTTAACGAGGCGGTAGAGTATCAGGGTTTGGGGGTGTGTCAACATCCGTGCCCAGAGTTCTGTCCTTGTTATTTTCATTCATTGCTGATGTGTCAGTCTGGTGATGTCTACCCAGCAGGTCATCACTAACTGCAACAGCATTCTAACTACATTTTTAGTGTCTATTGAAACACTTTATTTCCCCGTTTGTATGTTTCCCTCATATTTAATTTCCTTAGAATACATTTACTAAATAGTACTTCTTTGATTGTCTATGGGCAGTCTTCCACAATTTTAGCAAGCTTTTCTTTTATGAAGATTCCTATTACCAGAGCAGTTTATATTTTGAGACTAGATTTTTTTTTCTCTCTCTTTGGTTAAGATAGTTAAAAGGATAAAAAAGTTAATAAATTTGGGGTAATTTCAGCAGATTATGCTTTTAGTTTTCACTTTTTCCCTTTGTATATAGATATAATGTAAATAATTGGCTATATCGTGTGTCACTGATTTCACCAAATTGTTTACTTAAGATTACTTTTAATTTTCTTAAAGATATTTTTAAAAATGCATGATTTCTTTGGCTATAATGTTTATATCTTTTGGCGAATTTTCTCTGGCTTTTTATTTATTTATTTTCATTTTTCCAAGCAGTTTTATATTGTTCAGATCAGTGTAGCTTAATGGTTAACAGCATGGACTGTAAAGTAAGAAAACCCTGGTTTGAAGACTGGTTCCCAATAATTTTTTGTGTTATTTCGAGCAGATGTCTTCACCTATCTTCCCTTCAATTTTGTCATGTATAAAATGGAAATACTTATAGTACCTGGAATAATGTGAAATGATACTAATATATGTAAAGTGCTAAGAATAATACCTAACACATGATAAGTCTGTAAATAATATTATTTTCATCATTACTATACTATCAGTGGAATTTTGGTTTTCTGAACAACAAACAGAACTGCTTTTTTTCATATAAACTTTTGACTTGCTACAGTTATTGTTTGTATTGATAAAGTGTTGGTTCACTACTTGTGTTTTGTGGATGCTTTGTAGGAGAACGCAGTGTTTGTTCTGGAAATATTTTTACTCTGAGCATTTTCCTGTTATTCCATCGTAGGAGTGTAGCTTCTGTGAAGACCCTCGTTTTGCTAGAACTGGAGTTTGCATTAGCTGTGATGCAGGGATGTGCAGAGCATATTTCCATGTGACCTGTGCTCAGAAGGAAGGTCTGCTTTCAGAGGCAGCAGCAGAAGAGGTAGGTATATTTAAACCTATCATTGGTGAGTATGTTCCTAAGACTTCTCAGTACTCTGTTATATCCTACAATAGGTATGCATCATATAATAAATGTACAGGTTTATTCTTAAAGTCTTTACCTAAATCACTGGTCTAAAACCTCCAAGAATAAACAAGGAATATCAGGTTTTTCCAATTTTAAAGCAAGTCAGACATTTGGAAATCCTGTTAAAATTTTTAGTGAGATCTGACTCATGAAATTAATTCTTTCAAGGTGTCTGTGAGGTTAAAGCTGTCTTCATAACAATATGAAAATGGTATATACTTTTTTTATTCTTAATTGTCTCATGAGCAGTAGTGGAGATATCCAGAAACTATATGACATAACAATATAACACTGAATGCAGAAACAGTTTTGAGAATCCCGGTATCTTCTTTAATGTTAGCTATCTAGATATTAAAGTGATTTGCAAAAACGTAAAATGGTGCCACTCTTCTCAATAAATTTCTGTGTGTGTACGTAAATTATAGTATTACTCATAAATATGTTATTTATGTTAACATGTAATGGGCTTATTGTTATTTTAAAATAAATATTTAAAAAATTTCTCAGTTCTAATTTCTGATATGATAAATATCTATAAATATGACTCATAGGCTCTCTGGGGTCTTCAGTAATTTTTAAGAAGTCTGTTAAAGAGTCCTGAGACCAAGTTTTGTTGCTTCTTAAAGCTTTTTATATGGGCAGGTAGTTGAGTGTGTGGTAATTCTTACTGTATAGCCATGATGGATTTATGTTTCTTCTTGTTATGTTTCTTCTTTTATTTGGTAAATTGTGAATTTGGAAAGGGCCACGTAAGTTTAAGAAAATGTAAAATATAATAAAAAATGCAGTTGGCTAATTCTGAAGTATGTGCAGAGCAGAGTATTAGTACTTTCCTAGGTAAGACGATATCAAATAAGATGAGTTTCAGCTGCAGAATGAGAATTTACTCTTTTTGTTTTAACAAATGCAGTTTAAAAATGAAAAGTAGAATTGGATACTTTTAAAGTGTTATATAATCATTGAATTATACATATTTTTGTTTCAGAAGGAAATGTCAACTTTCAATAAACTTAATATAAATAGTTAATATCTAACGCCTTTGTAAAATCTGAAGTAGATAATTTTGCTTTCCTGGATAAAGCCTTATTTTGCCATTAGCTAGATTGGTACTAATTTTTATATAAATAAAATATAATATTTTATTACGTATAAAGAAACTTCTATATATATATTTCAAAAAATTTTATAAGAAATGTAATTTAAATACATAAAAACACTTAATATTAATTTAGATTTAGTTCACCTTGGGTTTAGACTGTCATGTTCTGTATACAATATGTATGAGTGTTTTAAAAATTGATAAAATAATTCATAAAAGTTAGGGGAAAATAAACAAGTGATGAATGCCAAATGGGAAAAATATACCTTTACAAATGTGATCAAGCTGAATACAGAGTCTTATCTTAGATAGAAACCGTGTGCAGAATATCAGTAAAGCTAAGTTGGTTACATTCAGTTTTTATAAGAAGAAATACTGAACAGCTATAGACATAGTTTTCTTTGTGGTTCAGAAATCATACATCATCAAACTTATTTTTCTTCTTTGGTATCTAGACACCATGCATCTGGGCATTGAATTTGCATTTAATATTTTTATGTGTAAAAGGGCCTAGAAATTTTAAGTACAGTAATAAGAAATTAAGAATTATTGCTCAAATTTATTGTTTTTCTTTTCTGGTCTTCATTTGGGAGTTTCAGATTTGAGTGCAAGACTCTTTAAGAAATAAATTACAACTGTATTATAAACGAGTTAATCATAAAATGTCTGCAAGGCACAGCAGTTGAGGAATGACAAATATAACTCAGCAAGCATTTGTGGAACATAAATATAATAGTCCTTCTTTGTGTTCTATAACCCAGTTAAGTTGTATTATGGGGTGACTTAAACTTTGTTTAGCAAACAGTGAAATTTATATTTAAAGCAGCTTCACGGTACTTGGTGAAGTCAAAGTTATGATTGAGGGCCTATGCGTATATGCAAAGTAGTGAGGTAGATATTGGGGTAGAGGAGTCTGTCAGGGAGTATCAAATAGCTTTAAGGTACAGTGTTCACTTAGGTGGGGATAGATAGTAAACACAATGAAATGTTCAACACCCATACGAGATGGTATTAAAAGATATCACAGTGCCTAATGTGGACAAAAGTGATATAAATACAGAAAAAAGAAGGTTCCCTGGAAGAACCAGAAACTTAGAGCTGGACTGTCTTGACTTACCTATCTTTTACCTTTAGTTATTTAAGGATTGCAGATTAATGTATTTTACTGTCATTCATTCAACATAATTATTTAATGGATATATTGACCTACTATGTATCAGGCATTGTTATATACCCTACAGAGATAGTAGTGAACAAAACAGACAAACTATGTGCTCTTAAAGTAGTTTACATTTGATTGGCAGGATGGGAGAGGACAGACAGTGAAAAAGTAAGCAAAAATATGTTGTTATGAGTGCTGTGAAGAAATATAAAGCAGGGTAAAGTATTTAGGGAGTAATGAGGGAGGGTAAAATGCTCCTTTATATGGGGAGATCAAAGAAGGGCTCTCTAATACAGTGACATTTTATGAAACATATGTAAGGAAAGTGGTAGGGAACATACGTTCATTTGAGAGATCATTACAGGTGGAGGAATAATATGCAGAGACTGAGGTAGGGACATACTTGGTTTGAGGGTCAACAAGGAGACTGGTATGGCTGGTACAGAGTTAGTGGCTGGAGTTGGTAAGAAGGGAGGAAGGAGAGGTAGCAGAGGGCCACATCACACCGTAGGACCTAGAAGAACTTGGGGAAGATTTTGGATTTTTACTCTGAGATGGAAAGCCTTGAGTTTTGCATAGAGTACATGTGAATCAACTACTGTTTAAAAGGACCACCCTGATTATGTGTCAGGTATACACTGTGGGGAGGCAAGAGTAAAAGTAGGGAGACCAGTTAGGAATCTTACTGCGACAGGTTTAGGATGGAGGTAATGAGAAGTCACCAATTTTGTAGGTATTTGCTGGTAGATTGTTTATAGATTATAATAGAAAGAGAGGGATCAAAGATGACTTCTCTTTGGCCTGAGCTTCTAGTACAATGGAGTTGTAATTTACTGAGATGGAGAAGACTGCAGGAAGAGCTGATCGGTTGCAGGACCAAGGATTCGGTTTTGGACATGTTGAGTTCAAGATGCCTATTAGACGTCTAAGAGGAGACATCAAGTAGATAGTTGGCTATCTGAGTCTGAAGTTCAGGGAAGCATTCAAGGCTAAAAATATAAATTTGAGAGCTGTCAGGGTATACATAATTTATAGGGAAATATCTAGAGCATGAGAATAGATTGAGATGAGAAGAAGTCTGGTGACAGCCATCAGGTTGAGGAAATAAGGAACAATCTACCCAGGAGACCAAAATAATGAGGTAAAAAACTGAGAGTAGTATTCTAGGAGTGTTTCAAAGAGAGAGTGAGCAATTGTGTTAAATGAGTAAGAGTAAGATTGAGATATAACCATTAGACTTGGCAAAATAAAGGTCATTTTCACTTGACAGGAGCTACTATTGGAGTGGTTGGTAGTAGTCATGAAAACTTGGGAGTAGAATAGAATTGAAGATAGCTAATAAAGATAGGCTTTTAGATTTTTCCTTTTAAGAGGAGTTTAGAAATGGAACAGCATATGGGAGCCGACAGAAGATCTTGAACTTTTTTTTTTTAAGGTATTACAGTATGTTTAGTATACTATATGCTGAAGTATGCTGAAGGAAATGATACAGTAGAGAGAAAAAATGCAGAAGAGAGGTAGAATTGCTGGAGGAAAGGGGGTGGGATCCAAATCACAAGTGAAGGAGTTAACCTTAGATTGGAACATTGGGCAATCTATCTGCAGTAACGGGAGATTAGGCAAGGATTATGGGTAGGGATGCAGATAGGTTGATGCATGTAGTGATTGGAGGATGCAGAAATTCTTATTTTGTTGCTTTTTTTCCCCCTCCCCAACCCTTTCCAGTGAAATAAGGAAGAGTCAGGATCTGCAAATCAGGAGTAAGGAGGAGATATTGAAGGCTTGAGGGAGAGAGGAAGTTATTCAATAATTATCTGTGAAAATGGAGAGTAAATCAACTTGGGAATGTGTTCAACTGCTCAGATGGAGGTGCACAGTAGGGGAAGAGCTGGGTTTATCTGTGCTTCAGGTCTTGTCAAGCAAAGCTAGATGAAGAAGACAGGAGCAAGTGAGTTGTCTGTGCAAAGGAGTAATTACCTGATGGACGGGGGAATAATCAGGTAGCTAGCGCAGTCGTTAATGGGCATGGGCTGTGGCACAGTCGGAAGGTAGAAAGTCAGTACGTTGTTGATGCAAATGGTGTTAAAAACTTGTTTGAGTCTTAGAGGGAGTGACCAGGAAAGATAAAAAGTGATGCTCAGAGAATGATATTGTAGGCATTGAGAGAGAGAGTGCAGGATCTTGGTACCGTCATGGCAATTAAGTGGCTGAGGTGGGTAGACAAGAATATTGATGATATTATAATTAAGATAAATATGATATGCTCCTAACTCATTATAGTATTTATGCACTCTGTATTCAATAAAAAACTTCAGTTATATTATTAAGATACCAATAAAGCACCTTTGCTTTCTTAAAAATATGCTGGTTTTATAAGTGCCCCTTGGTTCTCATTGTGCAAAACTGCCAGTAGTTTCTTCTTTCAGTTTATGCTCTTTTGATCTGTTGTGTCAGTATTACTCAGGGAGCTTTGTTTAAGAAAAAAAATATACGTGTTTTTCTTAAGATTCTAGACCAAACCATGCAGTCCAGAGGCCCACAGGCTAAATTTAGATGGGAATAGTATTATAAAAAGAAAACCTTGAATGTTAATGATTTTAGATGGGGCATTCCAGTTTCCCACAGGCCCTAAAGGTCACATGCCCCTCCGCCTCCCCCGCCATTTATTCCCCACCACCGTCATTTACTTCTGTCTTATAATTTTCTAGCATCTTTCAGCCCCCCCTTTACTCATTTATGTTTACCGGTACTGGTTCTCATGCAGTCATATTTAAAACCCTTGCCTTGGACCTACTGAATCAGAATCTCCAGAGTTGGGCTTTGTCCTATTTAGAAACCACCTTGAGTAAGTCTGATAACAGTCAGGTAGTGGTTGAGAAAGACAGATCTTACTAGCCATGGGTCTTGGGTCAGCAGCTTAACCTTTCTGGTTTTCAGCTTTCTATCCAGAAAATCGATATTAAAATAAAGGACTTATCTCATGCTGTAGTGATGAAGGATAAATGAGATAGTATATGCAGAGGCACCTGTGCATGGTATGTAGTAGATATGCAGAAAAATGTTTTTCCCTTTCCATTTCCAGAGTAGGATTTTGAAAGCTTCATTTCTCTAAGTAGGTTGAAGGAATATTCCAAGTGAACCAATACATTAATTAAGGACACTATTTTGACTGATTTAACAAAACTGAATAACCAGTGGCTTAAACTACGTCTAATTATCTCTTAATATTAAGATTCCAGACTGATTTGATATCTATAGGAGTTTGGCTCCAGGGACCTTCTTCTTACTTGATGCTTCCTCTTTTCTTAGTCTGTTGCACTTTCTCACATGGTCTCATATGGTCAGAGATGGTTTGTCACAATTTTGACTGGGTTCCACCTCATTGGAAGGAAGAAAGAGGAGGTTAAGAGTGAGCAGCTTCCTTTCAAGGGCATGGTCTGGAAATTTCACATACCTCATTGGCCAGAACTTATCACATGGCTATATCTCAGTCTCAGGGGGGCTTGGAACAGAGCGTTTCTAGCAGTTTAGCCACATATCCAGTAAAACTTCAGAGGTTTCTGATATTAACTGGAAGAAAAGGGGAGAATAGATAATGGAAGACAGTGGTTTTTACAATACTTAATATTTGCTTGGTATGTCTGTTGCATTCTCTGTACAAGATTAATCCCTTGGTCATGCTAGCCTTAGAATTAGGGTTCATGGTCCTCCAATCCCAAATTAACTAATTAAAAGAAAACAAACAAAATTACCTGGTGTACTTATTTCCTTACAGATATCTTTTAGACCAGGGGTGTCCAAACTTTTTTCAACGTTTTTTACCAAGGGCCATATGCGGTAAAATACACAAACAGCCAGGCCACTCACTTGAGGTGAAGTATGTATTGCCTCACCTGGTTTATTTAAGTAAACTAAATATATTTTTGGAATTTGCTGCGGGCCAATTAACAATGGATTGCGGACCACAGTTGGCCTGCGGGTCGCAGTTTGACACCCCTGTTTTAGACCAAAGATAACTGGTCTTTTTCTTAAGCCAAGGTCTTGTCCTAATGCTCAACTCACCTATGTAAGCATGAATCCTATCTCTCATACTCTCAATGTCACACTTTCCTACTGTAAAACAGTAGAATAATACTTCAGATCTGGCCGTTTGGCTGAGGTTCAATATAATCTTTATTTCCATGTAGCATCTTTTGTCACCAAGAGTTAGAGCATGTCATGAGAAAGCAGGTGTGTGTGTGTGTGTGTGTGTGTGTGTGTGTGTGAATGCAATCTCCTACCTACATTTTTTAAAAATTTTGTAGCTATAGGAAGTAGTTATTATTAAGTCAGTTTTACTAATAAGTTACACAGAGGCCCAGAGTTTGAAATCGCAATACTAGTAAATGGTGAAGCCAAGATTTGTATCCAGGTTTGTATATTTCCAAATTCTGTGCTCTTATTCACAGTGCTATACTATTACATCTGTGGAGATAACACTACAGAATTGCTCTTTTTAATGTAAAGGACACCTTAGATTCTTTCTCTTTGGGTTGTAAAACCCAACCTTAGTAAGACACCCTTTAAATATTAACTTAGATAAAAATTATATGGATTCTTATCTTTATTTCTCCTCCTTGGGACATACCTAAAGAATGAACTACCTGTCATTTTGTTATCAGTCACATTGTAGATTACATTGTAGATTTTAGGCTATGTATTTACAAACTATTTCTGTTTTTAATAGAGTAAATTTCTTTTTTTTGTACCTTACTCTTTATGAATAAAAAATGTACCCATTAGGTTCATATCATGAAAGATGGTTATGAAAGAGCTGTGTTTCCATTTTAGGGTTATATAAAGAGTTAAAGGGGATACCTAAAGTGTTTTATTGACTGGTCCTGGCCTTCTAAATCCATTGTTGTCCTGAGTAGAATCTGTCTATGCATTACCATCCAATTAGAAATGTCCCACTTACCAGTGTTGGCTAGTTCTGTATTTTTCTGACTATATTGTTTTGTAATATTAATCTATGTATGCATAACACTAGTGTTTAATGATGGTTTCTACCTGAGATGATTAAAATTCTATTTGTTTTAAATGGGGTTATTCTTTTAGGTATACAAGTATAATTAAATGTAATACACAAGATTTGGTTTCAGTATTTTTAAATCTACAAGGCCCTTTCTAGAAAAAAAAACATTGTTAATTTGAAGTTGATAATACAAGATTAAGTTTTAAAGCAGCAATTCTTATCATTATGTATAAGAATTGCTTTCGTAATTTATTTTAGAAATAATCAACACTGTAGGAGATTCTCTTAAAAATGATCTCTTGTGTTAGGTTTTTTTATGACCCTTTCGAATAAAACTATTTACTTTTTTTCACCTTGTTTTTTGATATAGGATATAGCAGATCCATTTTTTGCTTATTGTAAGCAACATGCAGATAGGTTAGACAGAAAGTGGAAGAGAAAAAACTACTTGGCTCTACAATCCTATTGTAAAATGTCTTTACAAGAGAGAGAGAAGCAACTATCACCAGAGGCACAGGTATGGAATTCATGCCAAAACTCATGTTTTTTTCATTCAAGGTTATTTCTGATCTCATTGCTAATGACGCATGAAGTATAGTTATGAGATATTGTTAGTTACCTAGGAAGTAGATGTCATTAAGGTAAATGGTTAGTATAGGTTGTGGCTACATTGCTCTACATCTCGTCAACAGAGCAGCCATTTATAAAGCATGTTTCCAAATACACTGAAAAATGTGGCTTAGAGGAAATTATTCTATCAGTGCAATATGTTGACCACATCTTTTTCAGTCTGTTCTAATTTTTATTTATGCAAAGGATTTGATCTGTTTTCCCATCATTTAAAATGTATTTCTATATAAATTAAGTAAGTTTACGGAGGCTTGAAAGTTCAGCTTAGTCAAATTAGTTTCTGACAACTCTGATCATAAAGTAGGACAGTTGTTACAAAGGGTAGACCTAATTTATTGTAACCCAAGAATTATATACAGTATATCTTAAGGACCGTGGATAGAATTTGCCTAGATAAAGGAAATTCTGGTCATCTTTACTATCTATAAGCATAGGAGTAAAAATCATGAGTATATTCCACATTTTAACGTCTTTTAAAATTTTATACATTTTTATTACAGGCAAGGATCAATGCCCGGCTTCAGCAGTATCGTGCCAAAGCAGAACTAGCTCGGTCCACCAGACCTCAGGCCTGGGTTCCAAGGGAAAAATTGCCCAGACCACTCACGAGCAGTGCTTCAGCCATCCGTAAACTGATGCGGAAAGCAGAACTAATGGGGATCAGTACAGATATCTTCCCTGTGGACAATTCAGATACTAGTTCTAGTGTGGATGGAAGGAGAAAGCATAAGCAACCTGCTCTCACTGCTGATTTTGTGAATTATTATTTTGGTCAGTATAGACACTGATACATGTACATTTTCAATGAGAACAATTTGCTAAGGAAATTGTTGTCAGTTTTCAATTTATTATCCATGCTACATATATCAAGCAAAAGCATGTTTATTTTCCTAAAATGTTGTAGGTGTTTGTAAAATGCTAGGTTCATGTATTTGTGAATAGAGTTAAAAAGTGTTTTAAACAATGTAGGTTTATCCATATGATTATTTCTTCTTCCACTGTGTATTTTGTGTATCAACTGTTATTTTCTACTAATGTGAAATTGGATAATTAATTAATTAATTAATTTTGGACATTTAATTTAAATAGAGAGAAATATGCGCATGATTCAAATTCAGGAAAATATGGCCGAACAAAAGAATATAAAGGATAAATTAGAGAATGAGCAAGAAAAGCTTCACGTGGAATATAATAAGGTAAGTCTGCTACAAAAACAGTATAACATAGTAGATCTTATTGATAATTTCTTTTGTGATTGTATTGCATTTCTATTTATGTTTCCTTTTGAAGTTCTGGAGTTTTTAGGTTCTTCCCCACAACTTCTACCCATTGTTACCTTCATTATCATCTCTAACATTTTCTGAGCACTTGCTATGTGCCAGGCACAATTTTGAGAAGTTTGCATGTTAATTCATTTCATTCTCACTTCAGCTTTATTATGTGGGTTATGCTATTGCTCCCATTTTCGGAGGAGGAGACTGAGTCCTCAGCAGGTGAAGTAGTTTGCCCACAGTCACTCACGTAGATAGTTAAGTCATGGACATGGGGTTTGAGGCCAAGTAATCTGACTCCACTCCTATTCACCACTGTATTGTAGAACTTCTCTTTCTAAGTTTGTAGAAAACTTAGAAACTTGTTTTTAAGTTACTGTTTTTATCTTGATTGTTTTGTGATGTTTATTACTTTTGATTTTTAAAACATACCTCCCAATTTAAAATTTTATTCTTTCTTTTCATTCTAATGATGAGAATACGCAAAAAGAACAATCATATAAAAGTAAGATATGGCTGAAATGGTAGGTAACAAGTAACATGAGCATACTTGTATAAAACTGGTACTGACTTATTGTTATTAGATAACATTTTAAGTGATAAAAAATTAGTAGCCATACTGTAATAGCCATACATTGTATGGCTGTTAGCCATACTGTAGTAAAATGTACTGAGATTAGATTCAAGAAGACCTGGGGAATCTTGCTAATTCTATGATCTCAGCCAAGTCACAAAAATCCTTTGATCCTTGTTTTCTCATGGGAATATGATAGAAAAGCGTTTTGATAAAGTCCTAAGGATTAATTAGCAGAATGTGTGTAAAATTATATAGTAAACTACAGCAATATATAAACATAGGTATCATTATTATCATTAGTAAAATGCTAACATAAAATCAAATGCTTACATTTTGTTGGTGCTCCTTAACTATTTGGATTGCCTCATCACTCAATGGTATGGTCACTTGAATGTATTAAAACTGTGTAGAATATAAGTATAGATACCCTTGGACATTTATTGATAAATTATTTAAATTTTCATATATCTTACTACGTATTTTAATGATTTACTAATCTGAATTATTTACATTGTAGCTATGTGAATCTTTAGAAGAACTACAAAATCTGAATGGAAAACTTCGAAGTGAAGGGCAAGGAATATGGGCCTTACTAGGCAGAATCACAGGGCAGGTTAGTTTCTTTCCAATTGCTATCTCCTTCTCTGTATGATTTTCAAAGATCAGATCTCTGATACAACTGTCACTTTGCTAACTGAAGAATTCTGTTTGATTAGGGCCAACCTATCCTCTGAGATAACGATTTCTGCCTGAAATACATCTAGAGCAGTGGAAGCTGCCGACTGAGAACCTGTAGCTTAGTTTGGTTGTTTTAACAGCTAACGTGTTTGCAAAATTTTTTCATTTGTTCTAACTGATTGACCTGTCATTGTGATAAAACTAAGATTTGAAGCATGACTTACTCCTACCACATTCTTCTTTCCTCTAATTTAGCAAATTTAGATTTCTTGTCACATTTAATTTTCTGTCCTGTTCTTGTAATATATTTAGGTTTTTTGTTTTTTTTTTCAAATGTGAAATTTAAAAGGCAAACTGAAGAGATTGGTTTTCATGTTGATTTGGTTTTGAACTCTGTAAGAGATGGTTTTTGAAACTTTGTTATTAAAATGTAGTCTTTCCCCTTCAGTTGCTATTATTGTAGCTATGAAAAAAATTACTTTACCCTTGAACATGTTTAGCTTGTTAAAGTTCTTGGTATCGAAAAGAAGATTCATTGCCAAATGGATGTTTTTTTAGTACTGTGCATATAATTAATAAAATAAGAATTCAGTCAAGTAGTTTCAGTTAGATTTTCTAAGGATGATGGAGATTCACTGGTCCTTTTGCTATGAACGTAGTTTTATATGTGAAACAGGATTTTCAAAAAACAGATATTTTTCATTGTACTCTTTTCAGAGGCTTAAAAAGGGGTCAAATTCACAATACAATTCATGTAGACATAGTATTTTCAGAAGTAATACATACTGATATGTAGTGTGTCGTGCTAGCTTTGAAGACTCTCCTTTTGTGATTTATATTATAATAAATAACATAATTTAAAAGGTGAAAGTGAAAAGTAGCCTGTGGAAAATTGACCTTTGTTTCTATTGATAGGTTGTTGATGAATTTTTGGAAGATTGTGCTGTTTTATGTTTTATATTTAGGAAGGTTAATGTTGAGTGCAGGCGTATTATTTGTTTATTT
Source organism: Rhinolophus sinicus (assembly GCF_036562045.2). Taxonomy (NCBI): domain Eukaryota; kingdom Metazoa; phylum Chordata; class Mammalia; order Chiroptera; family Rhinolophidae; genus Rhinolophus; species Rhinolophus sinicus. The sequence goes on from NC_133758.1 coordinate 90,763,122, forward strand.
GACAAGCTAGCATTATCTTTTGACTTGATTTGCAAGTTTGTCTCATAAGAATCTACTATAAAAGGGCATTTTGATTTATTAAATGACTTTGCAAAAGTTCACGGATTTCCATGTGTAAGTGTAAAAAACAGCAGAAGTAGAATTCATTTGTACCGCTTGCATGACACCTTTTTCCAGTTGGCTGAACAGATGCCAGCCCACCGGGCCACTGAGAAATGACTTTGATAGATCGTTGCTGTCTGAGAAGCCAGCGTACTACAGATTAGTAGAAAACCCAAAGAGAATCTTATTTGCTTTGTGGAGTTTGGTCCAATAAGATAATTTTTCTAATTAACCTATGGAGCACCAACGTTAGCTGGGATGTTGAAAATAAACGGCTTAGATATTCTTTTTGTCAGGCTGTGTTGTTTTCTTTTAATGTTCTTAAATGCTTGTCCTTGTCTTTCACTTTTTATAGCCAAAGTAGAAGTTTAATTTTCACAATGTTTTGCTCTTCCACTGAAAACTGATGAAAGTATGTAATTATAGGTTTGTAATGGATGTACCTCTGAAACAAAAACTCATTTTTATCCTTTTTGTCAGTGTAATAGCTGGTGAAACATTTCCCCCTCACAATCCTAGCATATTTAGTTGACTTGAGTGGCATAGAGAGGAAAATGTTGCTTTCTATTTCTTCTTTAAAACAAAACAAACTGCATTTGTTCAAATCGATAGAAGTTGAACATACCGGCAATTTTGCGAGCACCCAAGGAGAGAAAACCAAGTAAAAAAGAAGGAGGCACACAAAAGACTTCTACTCTTCCTGCAGTACTTTATAGGCAAGTAATGAAATTATGTATGACCGATTAATATTGTATATTTTTAAACTAATGCTTTTAGTAACAAGATGCTTCATGTATTTTGAATGAATTATACCCCTACCAGAATTTAAGATAAATTCATTTAAAAGTCATTTTCTTAATACCTTCATGAAAAATGCTTTCCAGGTTGATTGATAGCAGAAATTTTTACTCATTTTTTAATGATAAGTAAATGGAATGATTTTTTTGTGTCCTTTAAGTAACAGGATCTATGTGCACATGCTCCATGGAAGTGAGCAGCCCTTTTTGGAAAATTAGAAAGTGACTTTAAATAATGTAGATAACTATTTTTTAAAATGATTAAACAATGTATCGGAGAAATGGGCACTTACATTTTATTTTATTTGAATGAGTTTTAGAGTTTTGCATGTGCTTTAGGTGGCGATGCGTATCATATACACTCTGAATAATTAATTACCTTTGTACATGGTTGGTAATGAAGGTATATTTTAAATTTGAATCTGTCTACTTTTTTCTATGTTCAGTTTTAATAATTTTGTTTCCAGAAGTATTTTCGTTCATTTTCTTAGCTTAATATTTTACAGTGTTCACTATGTTAGTAATTTTACATAGTCAAGATTTCTTTCCATACCTAAATAGGTTAGGATCTCACTTCTTTAAATGTAACTGATTATATTGATTAAATGAGGAAAGTTTAGAAGATGCTATTATATTTACATACACACTATATATATATATATGATTATGTAATGCATAAATATGCCCCACAACCTTTTTTTCCCCTCAGAAATAGCAGCAATAGCAACAATATCAATATCTATAATTACTTGTCATTCTTGGTTGGAGACTCCCTCCATAGGTAATACTGTGTTTCCCCGAAAATAAGACCTAGCTGGACAATCAGTGCTAATGCATCTTGAGCAAAAATTAATATAAGACCCGGTATTTATATTATATTATATTATATCATATCATATCATATCATATCATATCATATCATATCATATCATATCATATCATATCATATTATATTATACCGGGTCTTATATTATAGTAAAATAAGATTGGGTATTGTATTATATTATATTATACCGGGTCTTCTATTATAGTAAAACAAGACCGGGTATTATATTAATTTTTGCTCCAAAAGACGCATTAGAGCTGATTGTCCGGCTAAGTCTTATTTTTGGGGAAACACAGTAGCAAATAACTTCCTTGAAATTTGGGAAAAGAGCACTAGTGTCTTAATGTATTCTGTGAAGACAAGTACATTCTCAGCCCAGCTGTTCCAAACAAAATTGGTTCATTTGGAACCATCAGGCATATCACTATGCTTCTGAGTTTTATCTCTACAGTTCACTTTTGTTTCAGAATGTAGTTCAGGTGATTTTTTGTTTTGTTTTCACTCTGAGCAACTTTGAGTTCAGTACCGGTGGTGGTGGTGGTGGTGGTGGTGGTGGTGGTGGTGGTAGTGAGTGTGTGTGTGTGTGTGTGTGTGTGTGTGTGTGTGTATGTATGTATGTGAGGGAGAGAGAGAGAGAGAGAGAGAGAGAGAGAGATTCTTTTTCTGGTATTATTTTAAAAATTCAAACATCATTGCTCTTTCTGTACATGGATGGCTCTTTTAGGTTCTCAACAGCTTTTCCCTCAGTTTTTACATTCTCAATATAAACATACCCTAGATTTTTAGGTCTTGGTGCTTATTATGTTCTCAGGAGTAAAGTTGCCTTTTTGCATAAAAAAAGTTAGATTCCTTAGAAACAAACAAAAATTTAAACTAGCAGTAACAGCAATAGTAAAATTCTCAATTTTCTTCAATAAATATTAATAATATATTGTTAAGACAGTCTAGTTTTGAAAAGAGAATTATATATGTAGCTTATTTACATGTTGAAGGCTCTGAAATGTTTATGATTAATGGTAGACAATAAACTGAATTCTGTTTGTAAAATCACTTCTTTTGTAGTTTTAGAGAAGCAGAAAATTGGAAAATTATTTTAATAATTTGTTTCTGGAGAAAAATGGAGCTAATGTTAACTATGTTTTAAGTGAGAATTAAAATTAAGATAGAGATGATATTATGAATATATATTTCTGTTTTTAAATTCTTATTTTTCAATTATAGTTGACATAAAACATTATATTAGTTTCAGGAGTACAACATAGTGATTAGACATTTATATAATTTACAAAGCGATCACCCCAATAAATCTAGTACCCACCTGAGACGATGCATAATTATTACAATACTATTGACTGTATCCCCTATGCTATACTCTAAATCCCCATAACTATTTTGTAACTACCAATTTGTACCTCTTAATTCCCTCCCCCACCTTCATCCATCCTCTCTACCCTCCCCAACTTGGCAACCATCAAAATGCTCTTGTATCTGTGAGCTTGTTTTGTTTGTTTGCTTATCCTGTTCTTTAAATTTCACATATAAGTGAAATCATATGACATTTGTCTATCTCTGTCTGACTTACTGCACTCAGGAAAATAGCGTCTAGGTCCACCTATGTTGTTGCTGATGTCAAGATTTCATTCTTTTTATGGCTACTATTCCATTGTATATGTGTACTATCTCTTCTTTAACCTTTCATCACTTGATGGACACTCAGGTTGCCTCCATATCTTGGCTACTGTAAATAAGGCTGCAATGAACATATGGATGGATGCACATGTCCCTTTGAAGTAGCATTTTGGGTTTCTTCATATAAATACCCAGAAGTGGGATTACTGGGTCCATCTTTGTTTGTCGTTATAGCCTTTGTTTTAAAATCTGTTTTGTCTGATATAAGTATTTTTTGTTTCCATTTTTATGAAATTCCTTTTTCCATCCCTTTACTTTCAGTCTATTTTTTCAATCTCAAGTGAGTCTCTTGCAGGCAGCATATGTAAGGGGATTTTTTTTTCTTGTCCATTCAGCCACCCTATGTCTTTTGATTGGAGCATTTAATCCATTTACATTTAAAGTAATTGTTGATAGATATAGTTATTTCCATTTTATTACTCATATTTTTATCAGTTTTTGAGAATATATATCTTATATATGCCCCTCTCTGAAGAGTTCGATTCTAGCAATAAATTTATACTAGATCCAAGCTATTTTCTACATTCTCAAGCATTTAGAATGAATAATTCGTTGACATTATTAAAAAATATGTTATGAAAAAACATTTGATTTCAACTAAAGAAATATTAAATTGGGGTGAATTTTTTTTTCAAATGTATCATTTTTTTATTGCATTTGGATCTTTAGTGACAGAATGCCTGTTTTATGCACAAGTTGTAGAAGAATTCACCCACATTTTCTTCTACTTGCACAGTTTTCATGTTCTTTGCTTAGATTCTTTATATACTTGGAATTTATTCTTGCATTTGTGTCAAGTATAGATCTGATTTTATCTACTTGTCCTAACACCATTTATTAAAAAGTTTAATTGTTGTCCAGGGATTTGAGGTACTACCTTTAACATATACTATATTTCTGTATGCAATTGAGTTTATTTCTAGATTTTTTCATTCTATTCTGTTCATCTAACTAACTATTCATTCACCATCATCAGGCTGTTTTAATTATTGCGACTTTGCTGAAGTATGTTTTAATATTTAGTTAGACTAATAAATACCTCATCATTGCTGTTTTTTTAATTTTTATTTTTTAATTATTGTTGACATTCAATATTAGTTTAAAATTTAAAAAATATACTATGAATTAACTTTCACTATGATTATTTTTGTAATACTTTATTTACTTCCTTTATTCAAAGTTGTGGAATTTGTAAGAAGAACCATGATCAGCATCTTCTTTTATTGTGTGATACATGTAAATTGCATTACCATCTTGGGTGTCTCGACCCTCCTCTTACAAGGATGCCAAGAAAGACCAAAAACAGTTACTGGTAAGTAAAATGGAAGGGATTTAGATGTTAGAAATGGTTTGGCTTCATTTCAGCAGTGTAGGATGAAGTGTTATATTGCTTCATAATTAAGTTTGGTACACTTTAATTGATACTTTTGTAAATATTTTTCCAACTTTATTGAGTCATAGACAATTAAAAATTGTATATATATAAGATATGGAGCTCACAGGTTTGATATATGTATACATTGTGAAATAATCGCCATAATCTAACATATCCGTCACCTTATGTTGTTACACTTTTCTTTTTCTGTGGTGAGAACACTTCAGACATAAATGTTTATTATAGTGGTACATGAATAAAGCTGTAAGTTTTTTTTTAAGAAATGAATTTTAAGTTGATTGGGGCTATTTTGTTATCTTAGTGGGTTCTTAAGGGATGAATTCTGTCTAGTGTGTTTATAATTCTCTTTAGCTTTATTATAAGAATTTCACAAATGCTTTGTTTTGAACTTGAATGAATTTATCAAGAATTTGCCTTTATATTCATGCTTTTATTTGTAATTTAATATTTTATTTCTAAATTAGTGTCACTAAAGGCTTTACTTCTGGTATTTGTCATTTGTGCTAGTTATATTTAAGTTCATCCATTCTTTGCAAATCTAGAAACATTTGACATATGTTTCTTAATTATTATTTTCCATTAAATTATGCGTATTGAGTCTTTACAGATGTTTGATGAAAGCTTATGATACCTATGATGAGTTTTATCTTTTCCTTAATTTTAGTCCAAGGGAGAGACAGATGTTCAAATTTTAACAGGCTGATTCTATATAGGAAGAATATAGGCCGTGGAAAACTTTGCAATGGACATAGTATTCTTTTTATACAAATCGCCTTTCTAGTTTTAGAAAAAAGTGAACCCAGATTCACTAAATTATTTCAAAATATACTCATCGTTTCGATTATAAGATTCTATAAGGTATTTACTTCTCAGGCGAGCCTTTAATCTTTTCATGTGGGAAAAAACAGGAGCAATTTAGTGTATTACACTTTAGTTGTGTTTTTATTTTGATGGTGACCTATGATTCCATGGAATAAAGTGCGTGGTTGTTCTAGCGATACATATAGGAAATATTTTAACTAACACATGGTAAATTACTTCCTTGTTTTTCTTTTATTGTTCAATGTTTTTAGTGTTAAAATTTCTGCTCAGTAGTTTTGCTTAAGTAAATAGGAATTTTAAGATATTAAAAGTAATGTCTTAAATACTAATTCACATTTTAGCAATTAATGTATTTGTATTAGCAACACAAGTGGCACTTAGTATTTACCTCTGTTATGGGAGTTCAAAATTTAAAGCTGTTACTTTTTAAAAATAAACATTAGTTTGTTATTAAGTTTACCGTGTTAATGAGTAAGAGGTGTGAATACTGTTGGTGTATGGATTCAAATGATAAGAGATCTTTGAAAATACTTGACAAGAGAATTATTAGTCCCATCAACACATGTAAACTAAAGATCAAATATAATTATATATATTATGATCATTTTTATAAAGAGAATACTTATAAATTGGACTTTTGGAGAATGTTTTTCTGATTAGTCTTTTAAATTTGAATAAAACATGAGAAAAATTTACTTTTAGCAACTTGTTATGAATTTTTGTTTATATTTTCATTATAAAGATATCCAGCAGTCATTGTGTGGACTTCTGCTGTCCAAATATTAGCCACTAGCCATGTGAATTAATTAAATTTTTATTTGAATTAATTAAAATTTTAATTTAAAATCAGTTCCTCAGTCACACTGGCCACATTATAAGTGCTCAGCAGCTATATAACTAGTGGCTACTGTACTGGACAGTGCAGGGAGAGATAATTCTAACATCATATAAAGTTCTGTTGGACAGCACTGATCTAGACTGATGTTTCTGTTTTAGTGTTATTCATATGTGTCTTTCAAATTTTTTTATTGTGACAAAATACACATAACATAAAATTTACCATCTTAATTATTTTTGTGGTACATTTCAGTGGTATTAAATACATTAATAATGTTGTCTAGCCATCACCACCATCCATCTCTCTAGTGTTTTTTTTATCTTATAAAACTGTAATTTTGTACCCATTAAACAGTAACTCCCACTGCTCCCTCCCTGCAACCCCTGGCAACCACTCTTCTACTTTCTGACTCTGATTTTTATTTCTTTAACTCATCTAAGTGGAATCATACAGTATTTGTCTCTTTGTGACTGGCTTATTTCACTCAGTATAATGTCCACAAGGTTCATTCATGTTGTAGCATATTGGAGAATTTCTTTTTTTAAAGCTGAATCATATTCCATTTTATGTACCAGGGGTGCCAAAAAAAGGCATACAAGTGGACACTTTGGTCAACATTTCTCAAGCAGTAGTTTGCCATAATCAGAAGTGTCCGGATGCTGATGGTAACCACTTTGAACACCTCTTGTAATTGCAGAAGTCAAACATGACTTGTATTCATCTTTTGTTATCAGTGTATATTGAGTATTACAACTTTAATAGTTTTTTCCTTTCTTAAAAGGTGTATACATTTTTTTGGCACCCTCTGTATATACCACATTTTGCTTATCCATTCATTTGTCAGTGTCTATTTGGGTAGCTCCCACATTTTAGCTGTTGTGAAAAGGGCTGCCATGAACATGGGTTTACAAATACCTTTTTGAGACTCAGTTTTCAATGCTTTGGGGCATGTACCCAGAATTGGAATTGGTGGATAATATTGTAATTCTATTTTTAATTTTTTGAGGAACCACCACACTGTTTTCTGAAGTGGCTGTACCATTACATACCCATCAGCAGTGCACGAGGGTTCCAATTTCTCCACCCCTCACCATCACTTGTTATTTTCTGTGTGTGTTTCTATTTTCAAATAGTAGTCATCTTAATGTGGACATGTGGTGGTATCTCATTGCAGTTTTGATTTTCATTTCCCTAATGATTAGTAGTGTTGAGCATCTTTTCGTGTGCTTATTCGCCATTTGTGTATCTTCTTTGGAGAAATGTTTATTGAAATCCTTCAACATGTGGACTTAACAAGCCAGAGTCACATAATACTAGCTTTTAGGGTAATAATTTTTTGTAACGTATTAGTCTCTTGTATCATGTAAAAAAACAAAGTGTAGTTAAAAACCATTGTTACAATAATACTAGCTTTTATAATTGACCATGTATTAACCATTACTGAGATCATCATTTATCCTTACAGCTCTGAGTTACTGTCTAGTGTTCATTTTTATTTCACCTTGCAGAATTCTCTTCAGAATATATTAAAGGTCAGGCCTAGTAGTAGCAAACTTCCTCAGCGTTTGTTTGTTTGGGGTTACCTTAATTTCTCCCTCACTTTTTAAGGACAGTTTTACTGGGCATGGGGTTCTTCTTTGACAGTACCCCCCCCCTTCCTTTTAACACTTAGAATGTATTGATCCAGTGCCTTCTAGCCTCCAAAGTTTCTGATGATAAATCTGCTGATAATCTTATTGAGGATTCCTTGTATGTGATGATTATTAACTTCTCTCTGATTTCAAGATTCTCTCTGTGTCTTTCTCTTTGGAGAATTTTATTATAATGGTGTTGGTGTGAGACTCAGAGTTTAGCTTACTTGGTATTCATTGAACTTCTTGGATGTTTATGTTCATGTCTTCCATCATATTTGGGAAGTTTTAATGCAAACATTGTCTCTGCCTCTATGTCTCTTCTTCTGAGACTTCCACAGTGCAAATGTTGGTTTATTTGTCAATGTTCCATATATCCCTTTGGCTCTTTTCCCTTTTCCCTTCATCCTTTTTTCTTTCTGTTCCTTAGTCTCGATAATTTCCATTGCCATGTCTTCAAGTTCACTGATGTTTCTGCCTGCTCAGATCCTCCTTGTAATCCCCTTAGTGAATTTTTCATTTCAGTTATTATACTTTTCAGCTCCAGAATTTCTTTTTGGTTTATTTTTAGGTTTTCTGTTTCTTTATTGATATTTCCATTTTGTTCATACATTGTTTTCTTGACTTTCTTTGCATCCTCCTTTAGTTCACTGAGCATGTTTATAAGTTATTTTAAAGTCTTACAGATCTGCCATCACGTCTTGCTACACAGTTTCTGTTTACTTATTTTTTCCCCCTTAAGTGGACCGTACTTTTCTGTTCATTTGTATGCCTTTTGGTTTTTGACAAAAACTGGATTTTGAATTTAATAATGTGGTAACTCTGGAAATGAGATTCTCTTCTATTCCCAGGGTTTGTTGTGTTTTGTGATTTATTTAAAAAACTTATTTGTTTGTTTGTTTTTATTGTAGTGGGTGATCTCTGTGCTGAGGATTAGCCTGAGGTGTAAATTTAAGATCTTCTCATGTTTTTTCTGAGCTTTTTCCTGGAAAAGTGTAGTCACTTTCTAATTTTTCTCATTTATGCGCTTATTTCTTAATGTCTTAGTTTTTAATGTCTATCTCCCGAAAGGGGAAGAAAAGAAAAATGAAGGTGGGGAGTGGGTATAAAGTGTGCTAGTCTTTTAAGTTGTGGAAGTCAGTTTAGATTGGGGAGGGGGACTTGCAATAATAGGTGAGGTCACCCACTTCTTTGTCTGTACTTCTGTGATCAAAAGCAGCAATCGGTGATCAGAGCACAGATCCCCAATATTTGAAGCACAGGGTTCGTTTTGCCCACGCTGGCTCCTACCAACTATGTGCAAGCTAGTGTAGGAATATGTGCACAACTGCCTGACACTTGGCTTGACGTGGGGTTGGGTAGCCGCTACTGTGCTAGGAGCTGAAATTGACCAAAATTCACATCAGTTTACCCGTGCAAACCTTTCCCTGAAAGTTGCAAGCCTTCAATAGATTCCAGAGTTCCAAAAGAGTTACGTCAGGCAGATTCTGCCAGTGCTATTGTTTCCTATGTGGAGAAATAGATTCCTACTGCTTCCTGCTCTGCCATCTTTTCCCCCATATTTTTTTTTAATGCTGCCTAAATTCTTTTAATAAGTAAGTTTATATTTCTTCTTTTATAAGTAGTATGGGCCACTAATTAAAATGACCCATTTATTTTTTTCAGCACTTCTTAGAATCTGTTTCTGCAGAGTTTTCTTAGTTGGTATATTTAGCACAGCTTGTCATTAACTAAGGTTAAGAAACATAGCTGTGATAAGAGTAGATTCAGGGTTAACGAATGACTTTGATTTTCAGATGTCACAGTACATGTCACTTAAGGAAAAGTCATGAATTCCAAAGGGAAACTACTTTTTTAGTCAGTGCTGAATCTCTTATGTTGGTTCACTTAGACATGCAGCATTAGTACATGTGTTCTTATACTTATAGGCATACGTGGAATTGCTTTATATACTTACTGTTGTCATTCTTATAGGCATGCATGTGTCTTTCTGTATGTATAGTCATTAATATGTTGTGGTGATATATGCCCGTGTATATTTTTATATATTCTAAACATATACATGAATTTTGCACTTATGGAAACCAATGCTAACACTAGATGGTAAAAGTAAATGTATGAACTTTTTTTTTTTTTTTTTTTCCCCCAATGTAGGCAGTGCTCTGAATGTGACCAGGCAGGGAGCAGTGACATGGAAGCAGACATGGCCATGGAAACCTTACCAGATGGGACCAAACGATCAAGGAGGCAGATTAAGGAACCAGTGAAATTTGTACCACAGGATATGCCTCCCGAACCCAAGAAGATTCCAATAAGAAACACGGTAATTTATTCCCTTTTTATCATGATCACCACAAAATTCTGAGGCCAGAATATGAGAGGTGAGAAAGACAAAGGGTCAACATATACTCGAGAGCCAAAGAAAGAAACGTGTATATTGCTATTGGTTATATTTAAGAGTTTCTTGTTATACATTATGACATATACCACATACAACCTGAGAATTTATAGTTTGTATATTCAACTTAAAGCAAGATAATAGTGAACACCGTTATTAATATAATGAAAGTACCAATCTACTTAAAAAATGGAACATTACCAAACCCTTTGAAGTCCCCTTTGAATTCCTCAGTAATCACATCCACATCCATTTAGCCCAAAGGTCACTTCCTTCCTCACTTCTATATTTCTCATTATCTTCTTTTTAATTACACTACAAATATATGTGTTCATACATGAAACATAGTATTGCTGCTTTTGAATTTTGTATGAATGGAGTCAAACTTTTTTCTTCTGTTACTTGATACTTTGACCAACATTATATTGATTTGATTCATACTTGCTGATCTGTGTAGTTGTTCATTTATTTTCTCACAAGCGTATTATTTTTTTGAAAGAATAGATTATTACTTATTTTATCTTTTGTTCTGTAGATTGTCAGTTTTGCTGTTTCCATATTTTTTCTTTTATAAACAACTGTTTTGAATATTTTGTCAATGTTTTCTGCAGCATGGTAACAAGGAGTGTTGTTAGTATGTACCAAGGTGTGGATTTGCTTAGCTGTAGGATATTTGCATCTTCTGTTTTGCAAGATAATTCTGATGTTTTCCAAAACAGTTTGCACTTATACCAGCAATGAATAATGATACTGTTGCTTCCAATCTTTTGTCCAATGTTCTAATGCTTTCCAATGTGATACATATAAAATAGTATATAGTCACTTTATTTTGCATTTCCTTCAATAGTAATGACATTGAGCATTTATTTGTATATTTTTGGTCAGTTGTATTTCTTCTTCTAGGAAATGTATATGCAAGTCTTTTCTAGTTTTTCTATCAAGCCTATTTTGCATTGAGAATTCTGTGAGGTCAGTGTTTAAAGAATTTCTTCCAGAAAACATTTATATTGTTATTACCAGAATGCCTAGGAGCCCTACAAACCTAAGACTATTTTGAATAAAAGCTTGGCGTGTGTGTCTTTTCCATAACACAAACAGTGTGAATTTCTGCTTCAAACCCATGAGATCTGGCTGGTAGTTAACAACCCCAGATACCATTTACTTTATTACCTTGAGCCAAAGCCAGTACTTTACAAAAATCTGCCTTCGCCTAAGGGAGATGTAAAGATATTTTTAGGGATAGTTGTCATTATTCGTTTTGTTACCTGTTTAGTTTTAGAAAGTCTTTATTTTATTCCTTAAAGTAAAAGTTTTCTTTAATCTGTAGTAACCCACTGTAGTCACTTAAAAGATCTCATATAAGAGAAGTTGCTTAGATTATTTCATTCAGTTTTGTGTGATGGGCTTATTTGAAATCGATGAGACATATCTGGGAATTGTTATCACTTAGATAATTGAACTAATTACTTTTGGGTGCTCTCAACTTGACATAGTTTTATTTATAATTTTCACTGGTATAACACATTTTTGGGGGGCTTCACAAATATATTTTGTTTACAAATGAACTAGAGAGGATTTTACTTCTTTAAGCCTGCTTGTTTCTATTTCTAAAATATTTTCTGTAACTGTTTGATGCCAATATCTGCAACTATTCTTAAGATCTTAGAGAAAAGCTGTTATAACTTTATATATGTCTATATCTACAAAGGTTATCCTCTTATGAAACTTGTTTTTTCTAGTTCTTTATTGTTTAAAGAAATCCTTACAGCCAGTATTATCCTCTTTACCTTTGGAGTTATCATGCAGAGGGATATTTTGTGCACATTATAGTGATATTTATGTGCCCATAGTTTAGTGTTATTTAAGATAAAAGAGGATCCTGTTTTTTAGAATTAGAATTATAAAGAAGCTTTTAAATTTTCTAATTTAGTCCAATTGCTTTCATCTTATTCTCTGTCTCACTACCACCATGATTACACTAGTTGTGTAAAAGTTTTAGTCTTCTTGTAGATATTTGTGGGTAAAACACAAGAAAGGATTCCATGGCCAGCAATTTTAGGAAATACATTCTTTTTTCTCTCTTGGGGGAATTCAAATGAATATTGAAGCTCTGAGAAATACTACTGTTTAGAAAAATGATTATTTTTCCTTATTTTTCTCTTCTGTAACTTAATTTTATCAAAGAGCACTTTTTCCAAGGCACATTTTTTATCATAGCACAGAGTACCATCCTTGGAAATGGTGTTCCAGGTGACTTGCATCAGGATCACCTGGGCTGTTTGTTGAAATGTAGACTTTGGACCCATCAGAGCTGATGAATTAGAATTAGAGAGTTGGGTTAAGCAGACTTCTTAGGTGTGTTTTTTATTGTTATTTTTATTTTTTAAGATTTTATTGGGGAAGGGGAACAGGACTTTATTGGGGAACAGTGTGTACTTCCAGGACTTTTTTCCAAGTCAAGTTGTTGTCCTTTCAGTCTTAGTTGTGGAGGGCGCAGCTCAGCTCCAGGTCCAGTTGCCATTGCTAGTTGCAGGGGGCACAGCCCACCATCCCTTGTGGGAAGTCCAACTGGCAACCTTGTGGTTGAGAGGACGCACTCCAACCAACTGAGCCATCCGGGAGCTCAGCGGCAGCTCAGCTCAAGGTGCCGTGTTCAATCATTAGTTGCAGGGGATGTAGCCCACCATCCCTTGTGGGAAATCTTGTGGTTGAGATTTCCTGGCAACCTTGTGGTTGAGAGCCCACTGGCCCATGTGGGAATAGAACCCACAGCCTTCGGAGTTAGGAGCACGGAGCTCCAACGCCTGAGCCACCGGGCCGGCCCCTTAGGTGTATTTTTATACAGACTAAAATTTGAAAATAACTATCTGGATAACATTTGTGATTATTACTATTACTTTTCTTCCTTTTCCCCTCCATCAATCTATACAGAATTCAAAAAACCTTTGAAGAGCATGTTTGTTTGGTCAGGTACCTGATCGAGGAATGTAAGATGAGAGATGCAGAAGAGAATGATGGATCATTTTGATCTTGATCTTACCACTTAGGCTGAGTTCCTATTGTCACTTTCATTTTTTATCTATCATTTCGGTTTCACAGTTGTAGTAACATTTTAAATTATTAGATGGTATGGTTACAATGAGGAGCACTAGTTTATTATCTTGATACACTATTAATTATGGGAATCCAGCTATATAACTGCCTACTTTGTATAACCAAGTACCATTCACAATAAATCATTGATTTATCTCTCCCTTTATTAATTGTTATTTCTAGTATCTTCCTCCTTACACTTTTTTTAAGTACATATATTACATTGTGGGATGGTCCATCTTTAGATTTCTTATAATACTGTTTTTGCTTTTGTCAATTTATATTTTTCCTGCCATTATTGATCAAAGTGTAGTTCATTTCACAGTAGTCGTATTATACCATCAAAATTTTGAAGAAAATCTTACCTTTGTGACATAGGGAATTTATGACATACTCTAAGCTTCAGTTTCTTATTTCAAAATAATATATCAATAAAAAAACTGTTAAAATGATCATTTGTTCTGTAATTTTCTCCATTTTGGTTAAATCTGTTATGTTCCCTTGGGTTATAGTGATAGCACAATTTTTAGAAAAGTAGTTTGGGGTTATTTCATACTAGTAAGAATAATTATTGTCTTATTTTAATAATCAGTTTTGTGGGATATGTGAATTAGCATTGTGCTAGAATAATGTTATTTTTAAAAATTCAGACATTACAGTATAAGCAAGCACACAGCACTTTAATCACTTTTTGAAAGTGCTATTTCTTTGGAGTTGTCCAAGACCATCAAAAACACAAACTGATCAGGATTTCTGTTGATTGCAGTTCCACTTCTATGGAATAGTTTTGCATACCCCCTGCTATAACTTTCTCAGTTTTTATACTTTGCATCTATATTTTTAAAAGTAAAATCATGGTGGTAGTGAGAGATTTAAAGGGCAAAGAAAGAGATCCATATGTTGGAATATTTGAATAAATTCTGGTATATTGCTATTAATTTAACTTCTGTTTATCCATACTGCTAATAAACCAAACCAATCTTTTTATTACTTGGTATTTCTTACTACTCCTTGACCATGGCATATTTTATACTTTATTTCATTTTTCAAAGATAGGTAAGTCAGAAGGGTTAGTTTGTGGAGGGTTAGTTTACCTTTATATAACATGATTTAATAATAATAATACCAAATATTTGTTGATGACTCATCATATGCCACACACAGTGTATTAATCCTCCACCCTACAACCGCCTTGAAAAAAATAAGTTAGTATTTATCTATTATAACGTCTATTTTACTCAAAACGAAACTGAGACACTGAAAGCTTTGATAATTTACCTGTGATCTTATAGATAGAAAGCACATAGAAATTGAACCCAGATAAGCTGATTAAAAACTCATGTCTTTTCTGAGATCTGTAGAGGAACATTTAGTTGAGGTACAAATGGAGTTGCAGTAAAACCTTTGGTTATCAGGTAGCAAGCATAGCATAGTTGGGAATGGGGTGCTCTAATCTGATACCAGAATGTTCATGTGTGTTTCCACAGCTTAGTGTTATGTATGCAAATGCAGGCACATATCCACTTATTGCCTTGCATAACTGAGTTAATTCACATTAAATATTAGATTCAACACTCTTTCTTTGTACTTTCAATTGAAAGTGAATAGTTTTCCTTTTCAAGCTTGTGTAACAGCATTGGCAATCACAGTGCAATAGCGTAGAAGTTAATAAAATGTTTGAAGGTTATTCTACCTTGAGGAAATTGATGTTAAAAAAATCAAACAGAAAAGAAAAAGATTAGAAGTAGCAAATCAGTAAGTACACTGACAGCATGCGTATATATTAGCCACCAGCATAGATTTATTTTGCTGTTCTATGTTGGTTTCTTTTTTTCTCCAAATTGGGAATACTGTGAAACCTGCTGTGGGGGCAGGGGAGGGGGGAGTATGCTTTTGTATTGAAAGTAAAGATGGAAAAGTATGTAGTGGTTTTCTTCTCTCTTTTTTTTTTTTTTTCTTTCCTAATTAGTCACTCCAAATGGACCTGAAACGTTTGCCTTATTGCATCTTAGCTTTTTTGATTCATTCATATGGTTTGATCAGTGTGAAAAGGAATGGGCTAGGCCCATAGACTCAATCTTTGTGCTCCAACGCCTGCTTTGAGCCAAACAAGACTACTGTTAGAAGAATGGCACCCACTTTTTCCTGCTGACAGGCAGTTTCCATTTATCATATCTAGAGAGTGCAATGGAGAATAGAATACTTCAGCAATCCTTACTATATTTTTATTATTGGATACTGAGGAAAGTCATTTTTCATTTCATTCTACTCTGGTTTCCTTAATAAGGATTTATAGAAATCTGAATGAGTACAGCATATTTTGAGACAGAAAATTCAATAAGATATGGATGCTTTTCAGAGTGAATAGTCCAATTATTACTTTTTTCCCCTAGATTTTTTTCTACCCAAAGGTGGTAAAAAGATTAGCCAGAAAGGTTACTTGAAAAAAATTATAGCACTAAAGGTTTAGTGTTAAATATAGTGTTAAAAGAGCTATAGCTAAGTGTAAAAATGAAAATACTATACTTTTTGAAAATACTCTGCCTATACAAACATACAGATTCTCTCTGATTCATATTTTAATGTTATCTTATATTTAATTGTTGGGTTACCATCATTTTTTTTCTTTTGCAATTTATCATTCTGAATGTTAGAATTATTTTTAAATTAAATTTTAACTATAAAAGTAATATGTCAATACTTTTTAGTGGTAAGGAGTTAAAAATTATAGTTAGTTTCCTTTGACTTGCTTGCCAACGTTCCCCTCCCCCAACACAAATTCACATGGCTTGAATCTGTCTTTAACACAAAGTTACATATTTGAGCTTTGATTATCTTACATTTCTTTTGGTGTATCTGTCAAAAAGTTAAAAAAAAAATTTAACAGTGAGCCATATGGATAAGTAGTATGGGGATAGTTCAAGTAACAGACATATACAAGTATTAATAAGTAAAAGAGAAATGACCTGGTTTTAGAAAATTCTTCACACATTGTTTTCTGCTCCAGAGATATCACTTTGTAACATCTAAGATTGGCTTGTAAATATCCCATCTCCAGTATTTCAGTGCCTCAGAGGCCATTATACTCTATTTTATTACTGGAGGCAAATAGGAGGACCAAGTCTAAAGGATAAGGGTTGAAAAGCATATTTTTATTTACCCTTTCTTTATTGACTATGTATTTTGTATTAATCCACCTGTCATAACTATTCTATGAAGTAATTATTAATATCATTGCCTTACAGATGAGGAATTGAGGCAGAGTTTAAGTAACTTGTCTAGGGACGTACAGCTTCTAAGTGGTAGAGCCAGGAATCAAACTTAGCTAGCTCCAGAGCCCATACTTTTAACTTCTTTACTATGCTGCCTTTCTAGATGCAATTACTAGTTATTGTTCCTGGCTCTTTTCCTTGGGCCAGAATCAGAGGCTTCCCACGCTTCCAGCAGCTTAGTGACTAAGGGTTTGGTCAGGAAAATGGAAGTCACTCTGTGGAGAATTCGGGGTTTATACCACTATTGGCATAGCTGGCGTTGTGGATGTCAAGAATGCTGTCAATATAGATTGGTCAAGCTCTGCTGAAACACTGTCAATGAAATATTTATCCTGAAGCACTGAGCAGGTGGTCGCAGCTTACATTAGGTCAGAGAACTTAACAGTGAAGATCTCAGCCTGAAGAGCACTTGTGAGTGGGTGGAAAAATAAGATTGTGGGGAAGTCTGCAAAGCCTGCCATAACTGTGGAGTGGAAGCTGATGGAAAGGTCTCTAAGGCTGCAGGATCTGAAAAATTCAAGCATCTGACTTCCATGACCCCCTGAGAAAAATGACCTTTATTTTCCTTACCTGTTTTAAATCTGAGGTTACTAACATGCAACTGTACAGGGAAGGGGACTATGGGAAATGTGGTTTCCAGCCTTAGAGTAAGTAAGGTGGTGGTAGTGGTGGTGATGATGGTGGTGGTGGAGGTGGTGATGCTGGTGTGGTGGTGGTGGTGTGTGCCAGATTGACCACAGGCAATCTGGGATAACCAACTGCAGGTTTAAAAATCCTTCTCTTTCCTCCTTGAGGATTTTGATACTGTCTTTTTCATCCATAATCTCCTAGCTCTGAGCATTGTGCAAGGCATGCAGTAAGTTCTTGATCAAGTGGTTAAATGAATCTTTGACAGCATACATACAGTCACTTGAAGAGTTGTAAAATACCGAGAGGATACTGTTACTGTAGGCCAAAGGAAGTGAACCTGGGCATTTTACAGGTTCAGCAGTATTTAAATAGAGACAGGGTTAACTCCTTTCCTAGCTTGCTGGATATCCAGCTGAGTTGTCACATTTGCCATTCATTTATGAGTGAGTCACAGGTTTATTTTTTCTCCCTTTTTTCTTTTTCTTTCTTACAAACTTAATTATAAGGAGGTTCATTAACATAGATAAAGTAGAGAATCTTAAAAAATAAAAGTTCTTGTGATAAATGATATGTCAAGTCTTGGTTAACCCAGTGACTTTTTTTCTCCTTTCTTTTTATTTACAGAAGCTGCACAAATGAGTATAGGGCTTTTCTTATTAGAGACTTTGGCAGGAGAGTCCCTTTCAGTTTGATTGTATTAAGCAATTCTTCAGAATTCCTGTAATTCATATTATCTGTTGCTAGTGTCTATTTCAAAAGTCAGCTTTGACGTAATTCATTTATTTTTTAGTGGTTGAGCCTATGCTTTAAATTTGTACATTGAGTATATATGGTAACATCACTTTATAGAATAAAAACTTTCAGATGTCTAATTATACATTCTGGAGAAAACTAGTAGTTTACTCTAGTAGTTTTAATTTCTGCATTGAAAGCCAATAATAATAATTGGGGTTAATTTTTTAATATATTTTTCATTTATTGTAGGAATGCAAATGCTTAGTCTTTGGGACTGGAATCTCATTTATCCTAATAGAATTCAGCTTCTTTTGTACTGGAAGAATTGCTTTTTCTTTTCTTGCATGAAAGCCTTTCTATAGGACAGTGAATTAATTTATATACCTAGCCACCTTTAAATGTAAAATGACCATACTTCAGATATAGTGTTTGCCTTTGATTCCTACATTATTTGAATTTAAAGAAAAATCTTTTTCTTGTACTTCTTAAAATGTTATGTGGTTCTTATGTTTCAACTATGAATTTTTATTATAATACTTCCATTCCACTGGTTTCAAATAGTATCTTTTTCCTTCTACCTTTCCAGGTTGTTTCTTTGGGATTGAGCCAAAACAACTTTGTAATCCCATTGACCTTGTAGGTTGCTGTTTTACTGATCTGTGATGCATTCACTGTCTAGTATCACGTAGTCCATTTTACGATTTTACAGTATTCTAGTTTTAACATTTAATTGTTTTGTTTTTTACATCTTTCGAGATCCCAATAATTCTACAATTTATTTCACCTGGTTTGATTTTTCTAATTTTCAGCTTTATCTCATATCACTCAGAAGGTAGATTATGACCTCTGATGCATGCAACATAATTCCCAGCTTCAGTGACATTTTAGCTTGTTTTGTTCTCTTGGGTAAACCTTCAGAGTCCAGTAAAGGGATAGTAGTTTCAGGTGAACTTTTGTTTATAATATATAGAAACATGAATTTATGTTATATTTTCTTCACAGTTGTCAAAATTATAGGCAGTTTTGTGTGAGTGCTTTGGTCATATTTATTCCTGAATTGATTAGTTCTCTATAGTAAGCAGTAAAACTTGGCTGCCTGGGAATCAGGTCTTTGTATTCTCTCTAGTCTTTGCCTGTGACTCCTTGTCCTACTCTTGAATCATGATCAGGTTAATGTTTTTCAACATATCCCTGTTGAGCAACTAATAATGTAAGGCATTGGGCAATACATGATGAATAGAATACCAAGATGAAGGCGTGCCCTATGCCCTCTAGGACCTAGAAGGATGATAGAAAGTTGACCCTTCTATCATCAGGAAATGTAATATAAATTAGAAAATATAGTGTCCATATAAGAGGTATAGTTAAATTGCCCTCGCAGTTAACATGATAGTTGTCAAATGGAAGAAGTAAAATAGAAGATTGTGGTGAGCAACAGACTACAAGTTTACTGTTATTAGTAGGAAAGTATTCTACTGGCAGAAAAAGTCTTCATTTTCCTTCATTGCCCAAAACCTGGGTATTAGAAAGTTGAAATTTTTAAAGTAACAGTCACTATAAAAATTTTTAAAGTCAGTCACTGTAAAAGCATTGGAGTCTTTAGCATAAAATTTAGTGTAAAAATTTTGAACCATATTTGGGTATCATAATACTTATTGCTGTCTTCTTACAACATGTTTTTATGATAGGCATCTCTTGATGGCAACAGGGTCTTGCATTACTGTCCTGGCAAATTTGTAAAGAAGTTAATTGAATTAAGTCTTAATCATTTAGTTTTAATGTAGATTCACTTATCAATTAAAGTTATTATTAATGGGTATTAGCACACCTTTAGTAAAAAGAGTCACTATTTCAACCATTTAATTTTTTTGAGATGAATAGATGTGAATATTTTTTTGAGACAGCTCATTTCTCATAAATTATTTCTGTGCTAAGGAAATTGTGATCATCAGTGTATTGGTTGATTTAAGAGTTTTTAACTTAAATAACTTCCTTGTCTTTATTCAATTAGAAATATTTTGTATATGGGTATGCCTTATAATTACAATTGAGAAAGTATCCATTTAAAATATAATGACAATTTTCCTCTCTAGGACAATTCCTTTGTAGCATTATTCCCTTTAAAAGGTAGAGGGCACAAAATCAAATTCTTGACTGTTTTAAATAGCATCAAAACCTATAAGATAGCCTAGTGTGTGGTAGAAAGTACCTCGACTCACATAGTACATTTGATTTCGACTCCATACTCTGCCAATTACCCTTTATGTGGCCTTGGGTAAGACTTTTATCTTGTTTGAACTCATGTCCTGATCCTCAGAACCTGTGAATATGTTACCTTACATGGCAAAAGGGGCTTAGCAGATATTAAATTATGGCCCTTAAAATGGGAAGATTAACCAGGATTATCCATGTGGGCCCAATCTAATCACCTGAGTACCTTAAAGGAGAAGACCTTTCCTGTCTGTAAGTAATAGGGAGATGTGACTACAGACCGTGGGTCAGAGAGATGCAGTTTTGCTGCCTTTGAAGATGGAAGAAGGGGCCCATGAGTCATGGAGTGTTGGCAGCCTCTGGGATATGAAAAAGGCAAACAAACCGATTCTCCCTTTAGAGCATTCAGAAAGGAATACAGACAGCCCTGTCAACACCTTGATTTTAGCCCAGTGACACCCATGTCAGAATTCTGACCTAAAGAACTGTAAGATAATACACTCGTTTTGTTTTAAGCCACTAAATTTGTGATAATTTATTCCGGCAGTGATAGAAACTAATAGAGTGACTTCTACATTTCTTTTGACATTTAAACCTGAAGTGGGAAAATGGTTTATAACTCTACATAGATTTTACTTGAAGCCATAGATGTTGGAAATGAATGACAGATGCATTCATACTTTTCGAAAGTTCAGTAGTGCAGTAGTTTATTCACACTTACTTAAACACTTCATATCATTAAATGATATAGAATCAATAGGTAGATTTCACAATATTTAGTTTTTCATCACTGATGGAAGTTGAAATAATTTTGTAAGTGGCATTTTAGCTTTACTTAGAGATAAGGTAAATATAAAATTTAGTCATTTAAGCAGTAATGGAAAATTTGTTTATTATTAATATTAATTATTGATCCAGTTATAGCTGATACTATTTATAACAGCTTTGCTGAGATATAATTCATATACCATACAATTTACCCATTAAAGTTGTACAATTCAGTGTTTTTTATTATTATATATTCATAGAGTTGTATAGCCATTGCCACACTTAATTTTAGAACATTTTCATCACTCCCCTGCAAAAAAAAAAAAATCCTGTACCATTAACAGTGACTTCATTTTCCACTCTCCCAACCCCAAGCCGTAGGTAGCTACTAATCTTTCTATCACTATAGATTTGCCTATTCTGGATATTTCATTAAAATGGAATATACAAGTTGTTTATAACTGAGTTTTTTCACTTAGCATAATATTTTCAAGATTTTCATGTTAGAGCATACAGTAGGTTCATTTCTTTTTATTTTTATAAAGTACCTCATTATAGATATACCAGATTTTATTGATCTATTCATCTGTCACTTGATGGAAAATTTTTACCCCCACTTTTGCTGTTACAAATCATGCTGCTGTGAATATTCATGTACACATTTTTGTGTGAGCATGAGCTTTTCCCTGGGAGTGGAATTCCTGGGTCATATTTAACTCTAATTTTAACTTTTGATGAACTGCTAGACTATTTTCCAAAGTGGCTGTACGAGTTTTCATTCTCACCAGCAGTGCATGAATGAGGGCTCTAGTTTTCCATGTCCTCACCAAAACTTATTATTGCAATCCTTTTGATTTATAGCCATTCTGGTGTGTGTGAAGTGGAATCTCATCGTGGTTCTGATTTGCATTTCTTTGTTGGTTAATGACACTGATGATATTTTAAGAGAAAAACAAAAATGATACAGCCTTTTTCCCCTCTGTTATTTGTGATATGTAATACATTGCTAAAATTATGTTTCTAGTTGGACCCTCAAATGAAAAATGGCTGAGATGATACATCTATTGTAAAGCATTAATTAATCCTGCATTATTATTGCCACAATCTCCCAATTTCAGTTACTGTGAGCTAAGACAGCAAAACCTAATGTGATATTACAATGGAATTCTAGAAAGATACTCTGAAGAATAATTGAAAAAGTATTCCCATAGCACTATTTTCTTTTGCTGACCTTATCACAATTGTAATTAAGGTTTTTGCATGTTTATCAGTTTAATAAATGAATGAACAGAGAGACTCTTTACATAATAATGACCTGGTCATTTATCTTTAAATATTTAAGCTTCTCTTACATGAATGCTCAGATAAGTTCAGACAGTAAAACTGAGACCAGCAATTAGAACTGTCTTACAGTGGAACGTGCCGCTTGTTCTTTGGAATAGTTAAAGCTATATGACTATCGGGGGTATTTTTTGAAGGGCTTTCTGCATCGGGGAAAGAGAGATTATATAATATTCAACTATATTTGAAATAATATTCAATTTTAATTTTAAGATGTATGTAAAATAACCCTGATTAAATCCAAATTGCTTTGACCTCAGTATGTTGCGGGTCCTTCTTTATATTTCTAGTCCAGTAGCCATCTTTATTCTCACAGTTACCCAGCAGCTTAGTTACCCGGGTATCTCCTGCCATTACTTACAATCCCAGTATCTTATATGGATTCTATGTTTAGTCATTTCAGTAATGCTTTTACTATCATACTTGATTATTTGCACTCATTTGCCAATCTGAACTTGGTCTTTTTCCATTCCCGCCTGTGGGTTGCCAGCATCAGACTTAAATGTGTTCCTTTGAGAATTTATTTTTTTAAAACTTGTTACGCATTTCCTCTATCCTCATCTTTAACGTGTATGTAGTTTTATTATGAAGGGTATTAAAAATATGACTCACTCTTTAAGAACAATTTTGGTTTTAGTAGTTGAGATTTTTAAAAATTTGAGCAGTGTGTGATTTTAATCTTTTACTTCACTTCAGCTGCATTTACCATATTTATAAGTAATTTTTCATGTAATTGTTTGGTGTCTGTAGACTCACAGACCTGAAATCCACATGGACAGGAGCTGTCCACTCTATGTCCACAACATACCACTAGGTTTGGTTCACAGTAGGTACTTAGTGAGTATTTCACAAATGAGTTCTTTCCATCTCCTACTGTGGTTATGCATCTGAAGTCAGGGTACTTTGGAAGGGTCTTTTTTCTAGCTCTTTATTGTTAGGAATGAAATTGGTCCCTTCCTCGTTGTATATTAATCATAACTTATTGGTGAAACTAGAGAATTACTGTAAAAGCAGCCTGGGATACTTCTGTTTAAGTATCTGTTACTTAGACATTTTCTCTGCATTATTTTTTAGGTGGAAACTTTTCACTTGCTCTTAGGGAAGTAAATTACTTTTGAAGAAAATATAAATTAGCTTACCTATGTCCTCTTTGAAGTTACTTTAAAATTGATGTTTGTACTTTTTGGTATATTTTCTAATAACTTTAATGTAACTTGAAAGCTTTCAGGTTTTCTTTTCATTTTCTTTACACACTATGTCATTTAGTGACTTTTCATCTTTTATAGAAGTACCAAAGGACTTGTTGGTACCTATCTTTCCATTGTCTTTACACACATGCATCACCTTCTACTTTCTTTGAAGTTGTCAGATCTTTCTTCCTGTCTCATACATTTTTATTTTGTTTTGTATATCTCTTTTTTTTTTTTTTTTGAAAATAAACACAATAAAATGTCAAAGTACTTTTTTAGCAGCTTTGAAACCATGTTGTTTTTCAGGATGCATCTTTTCTTATAGATAAATATTTTGGAAATATAAATCATTAAACATATGATTAATCTGTTTTCCATTTTACTTAACACTTAAGTCAATAGCTTGTTCCAAGTGGCAGTCTTCATTTGAGAGATATTCAAATATCCTGGAGTCTACTCTTACTAGATTTGTTTTTAAATTAGTTTTACACATGCAAAGTAGTATCCTATTAGCAAACTTGGAGCTTAAGTTCTGAGAATTAGAAAATATGAAATATTTTTAATATATATTTTTAGTTTTTAATTTAATGAATTATAATATTTTTGATGTTACTTTGGAAATATAGAAACATTTGGATTCAGCCCTATTGAAATGACTCAAAGGTTACTATGTATTGTATCCATGTCTTAATTTACTTATCTTTGTACAGTTTTAATTAAATTATTATAGTTTGGCAAAGAATGGTTGGTACATGGGAGCTTTAGATATCAGAGCTATTATTGAGTCTATTACGAGACCCAAGGTGACCTCTGAGGTACTAAACAGATTATATAACCTCTGTCTGTCATCCTTAGTAGAAACCCTGGCAAAATGTTTGTGGTGGAACTGGACCATACTTAACTCACTTTGGCTCACGTGGAGGAAAGAGATTCACTGTGGGTGTCCTTAGCTCAGGTAATCTTACTCAGAACCCAAAGGCTCCTGCTGTGCTTTTTGCATCTTGGAAATGCATCATTTTATTTATTTCCAGGAGTATGAAATAAAGAGAATGAAGAGTAGGCAGAACTTCAGGATTTTATATACTTTGAATATACCATTATCTGTGAGAAGGGTTTTACAGGAATATTTGTTTGTTATATAAAATATGTTTTTTATGTTATATTTTCAGGCTTGTGGTTATTTTTATTTATAGTGTTAAGCCAAATTGGTCATGATTTCCTTTTTATTCTTCCACTTATTTTCCTAATTCTTTTAATACAAATTAAATTAGATAAAAATAAACTATACAGCCAATTGACAAGAAGGGAAAGTACTTTCGGTGATCACCATTTCATCTGTTGTATGCCAATAGTCAACAGAAACAGGTGATATCTTGTTCAACTGTGTGTGTGTGTGTGTGTGTGTGTGTGTGTGTGTGTGTGTGTGTGTGTAAACATTTATTTTGAATATTTTATGAGCTGATGGGAAGCACTTTGAGCAACTCTTGTAACTGCAGAAGTCAAACGTAACTTGTATTCATCTTTTGTTGTTGGTATATATTGAGTATTACAATTTTAATACAGTTTTCCTTTCTTAAATATGTATACATTTTTTTGCACCGTGTGTGTGTATGTGTGTGTGATTTATATTTAAGCATTTTGAAAAGCTGCCAGACAGCTGCTGACATTTAATACTGAGTATAAATATGAAAATATTTAGCTTGACGGAGATTTTCAAGGTTTGATTTAATTATTCGAATTAGCGTTGAATTTGGAATTTTGCTCAAGAACAAGTATTTTCTCTTTGTATATATAAATTATAAGGGAGGCATTCCTTATGTTTTATCTTACAATTGCTATAATGGTTTATTTATTGTCTTTTGTATAAATGTTGACTTGTCATCATAATGATTAGTGTTAAATTTAGAGAAAACAGTGTACAAATGAATTTGTGAAACCCATCTTATGATATTAAAGATGTGGAGGCACTGTCTTTTAGTTTTAAATTTAGTTCATTTGTCAAATGAATCATTCTAACCTTTGAAATCATCACGTTTGAAACTTAATTGTAAATTAAAAAAAAAACAGCTCTAAAGAATTAATTTAAATTTGTTACATATCTTCTAGTCCAAAGGAGTGGTTATTGAAACATTTAATTATTTATTTCAGATGAATAAGCTCTTAAAATGATGTCTGATAACTAAAAATATTTCATTATTTTCTAACAATTTGGAATTGAACCTTCAATTGATCATTTGGAACTTCTAGATAATGTATCTGTGTTGTTTTCAAGCACATACTTTTCAAATAAGATTCTTCTTTCCACATGTTATTTACAATCTGCTGTTTCATTTTATTTCTTTAATAGTGTCAGCCTCCTTGTACATCATGAAATAACCACCTGGTTATGAATACTTCTATACATCTAAGATGGGGCAAGCTCTTTGATAATTGAAATTTGTTAGATGAGCCAAACATGATTTTGTATTTCTTTTTCCTTTTTTTTTTTTTTTTTTTTTTTAACATAATTTCTCCCTCTTTTTAACCGTACTTACATTTTCTGATTCATTCTGGGACAACATGTTTAAGATGTTTTGTTTGTTGTGATCTTAGGCAGTTATGAGTTGTTATGGTTACAGTTGCTACTACTTTATTAAAACTAGAAAGAAACCCACAGCTCTCAGCATTTTCTTGGTTGGAGGATTTGGTATTGTGAAGAGTTGAGTTTGGATTAAATCCCTTTTTTTCTTTGGAAATATTAGTGGTGTGATAAATGATAAGCTTGCTATAATTTACTGTGGTAATAGATCATGTTAGTCATTATACTGCATAGGGTACCAAGTTGGGTAGAGTATAGTGTTACTTTGAGGTATTAAGGTCTCCTTTCCATTGGGTATAATTCTCTAATTTACTTGTTTCAAAATGTAGTAATTCTTCATTTAGCATTATGATTTACAGTTTAAGTGTTCAAATGAGGGTATTTGTTTTCTCGTGATAATTTTGCTCATCTCTACTTGGGATTAAATTATTAATCTTGAATTTGGCATGCAAGGAAAATCACTGAATTGAGAGTTGAGATACCTGGGTTTGAGTTTTACCTCTGTCAGTCATCAGCTGTGTGATCATCAAGTCACTTCTCTGCACTGACTTTTCCAACCTCTAACATGCTATAATTTCCTGTTGCTTGTAACTGTTTTTCTGGCTAGAAATTGTTATGTTGCTTATGTTTAGTTATTTAAAATTACTCCAGGAATGCGTCAATGGTTAACCATTTGGTAATAAATGCACTTAATTTAAAATTACTGTTTTAGATAATTATAAATGCACTTATTCATTTTAAAAATAGCACTTTAATAAATATACATATATAGTTATGTAAGAAGAAATTTATAAATATAGAGAAACATAACTATGCCATTGTGTGTTAGGATCACTAATTGGCATTATTGCTCCTTATGATACTAATTTTGCAGTATAGTTATGAAAAACTTCCAATTGATGGGGTCATTCCAGATGCTTGAAGATTCAAAGTGTTCATCAGAAATGGTAAATAATTACATAGCTTCAAAAGAATTGAAAATATGAACTTGGAGCTTTAACATATATACTTCAAAAATTAATTCATTGATTAGATGATTCAAAAACTAAATGACTCATTTGCTACTTCATTACCTAAAAGATGGGTTGAATGAAGAGAAAGATGGGGATGTGTGAAGGCCTTTTGAGCATTATGTGATGTTTATAGAACTAAAATGAGTAATTTGAATATTTTCCTTTTGTAATTGGTTATTAATTCAGATCACCTTATTGCTATGCCCTATATATATATATATATATATATATATAAATTATGCATATTGAAAAACAGTCTACTAGAGAAGGAAACGATAATGTATCCTTTTTGTCAATTGGTTTATTATTTGTATTATCTAGCATAATCATTTATGAGTTTCAATCTAAACATTTGTTATTTATTTTATTAAAACAAATTTATTAAGCCTTTATGTAATACATATTGTATTAAGCTTAATTTGGTTTAGAAAGTTGAGTATGACATGGTCCTTACCAGTTTGGGGATGAACTGTGTTGGGGGACAGAAATTGAAGCATAAAGAACAGGAATGTCAAAGAAGGGAAAGATGGATATGTAAAGAGCTAGACAGAAAGTTTTAGTTAGAACTTGGATAAGTGTTGTCAATATTGAGGACGGCACTTCAGTGAATTTCTCAAACTTTCATGTGTGTATGACTTACTTGAGATCTTGTTAAAAGACAGATTCCAATTCAGTATGTTGTGGTGAGAATTAAGATTCTACATTTCTAACAAGCTCAAGGGAAGTATCACTGCCTATGAGCAGAGCCGTGACAGATATTTTAAGGAGCAAGGCTCATTGTTCTTTGGAAGTAAGAGTAGATGTAAGGTCTGCATTTAAAGACTTTTCCTGGATACAGTCTTACAGAAAAATTCTTTTCCTAATTTCTTACATAAGATAGTTAAAACGTACTGATTGGCAATACAAATGTAAATGAATATGTCTATAAATTTAGTTTTTTTGAATGATTATTTGAGTCAAGTCTTGGTTATCTAGGGGCAGATTAAACAGTATGCAATTAGCCATGGTATTTAAATAACAAGGACTCTGTATTATGAAGAATTGAAATGACAGTAATTTAGGAAAACATTGATCTATTTATATTAGACAGCAATTCTGTTTAGAATTATTTAGTAACTACTCTAACCTGAATGTTCCTTGATCTCAACACACTAATTTGTGGGATTGGTGCCTCCTTTTGCTTCCAGCTTTCAGTCTCTAAATAGCGGTGGTCGATCTGCCTGTGGGATTATACTGTAGGTCTACAGAGGCTGTGCATTGTGGGTGGAGATTTTTAACGTATTGGCTGCAAATAATTTTCTACTTTGTACTTTATTACTTTTAAACGTTTGGGTGTTGTCTTTCAAATGGTTAAAGTGTTCTGAAATATAGGATGTAAATTTTAATAAGTCATTTATATCATGTTTCAATTTTATTTTAACTAGGATTTGTATACATCTGAGATCTTTTCCTCCTACTTTTTATGGCTGTGAAAAATTGATCGTTTATGTTACACACACACACACACACACACACACACACGATAGACTAGATAGGTATGAATCCAGGTTTAGCATTTCAGCTGTAGAAGTCATATACTATAAGTTAGAAAAATTTAAATGCTCTGCATAAATTATAATTGTGTGACATATATGAAGTGTTGAAAAAAAAATCTTGAAACTAATTTTGGAGAACTTATTTGTCCTATCAGATACTTGTGTTTTTTAAAAGTAAAGTGCTGTTGTAAAGTGTATTTAATTTGTGTGTTTTTATTTCCTGTTGCATTGATTGTAACAAAGTGCAATAGAGCAATACAGCATTAATTAGAAATACTAATTTTCCAAGTGCTTAACTTAAGCAGTAACATTTAACAGAAAATTTATTTTTATTATTAATTAAACATTAGATATTTTTGTAGATTTTGTTTTTCTTTTTCTTTTTTTAGAGGACTAGAGGACGAAAACGAAGCTTCATTCCTGATGAAGAAAAACATGAGGTTGGAATAAGTTAAGCATTCTTTACAATCTAAACTTTGAGAAACTTTCTTGCTCAAAATTATTTCTGTTTTTTTTATATCCTTATTTTGTTTTATGTTTGTTTTGTCCCTGGTATGGCAGGAAAGAGTTCCTAGAGAGAGAAGACAAAGGCAGTCTGTGTTACAAAAGAAGCCCAAGGCTGAAGATTTAAGAACTGAATGTGCAACTTGCAAGGGAACTGGAGACAATGAAAATCTAGTCAGGTAAGTTGCATGATGAGAGCTTGTCTTTAGGGAATTAAGCTTCCATTTTCATCATTTTCTTATCACAGATATAATGGGGAAAAAATCACAATATAGGATCTTGCCTAAAATCTTATTTAGTGTAAATAGTACTCAAGAAGCAGATTTCATCCACTTATTAACCTGCCACACATGGTTATTCTCTGGATTTAGACGTAATAAAGAGTGATAATCTGTATTTTGAACAGTAGAGAATTAATTTTCTTTTGACAAAAGAAATTGACAAGACTCTGTACATAGAGGCCACAAAAACAATTTGATCCAAACACTTTTGTACTAGGATTATTATGTTTTATCTCATAAAACAATAACATTACTAAGTTCTGTTAGCATGTTATAAAAGTTGAAGTTTATTAGCAATAATGGTAAGATACTTTTATTGACGAGATCCTTGCCGTTTATCTAAACGAATGTGTTAAATGCTTCTCTTATGAAATAAAGAAAGATGAAAAGATGGCCTAGATAGATTTTTTTGTTTGTTTTTTTGTTTTGTTTTCTTCTTTGTTTCTTTGTTTTGTTTTGGTACTTTTTTTTTTTTTTTTAGCAGACATAATGCTAATCAGGAATTTCAGCTGACGTTGCACAGTGGCTATTCCTGATGGTCCAGACACTGCCATTTTAGCCATTTGCCTCTTTTGCTGAGATGAAGAAATTACTCAAAGCCCTGGGTGAGATGGAGGAGTGGGGTGGGTGAGCAAAGGAGATCTCATTTAAAAGAGGTTTCACTCTTTCAAAGGATAGTGACAGAAATAATCTTTTAGTATGTTAGAGGAACTGATTTCTCTCAATTGTCTTTTGATAAACCCCTATTAAATTAACTGAGGGCACTGAAACTAACTGTTTTATAAACAATAAATTCATAAAACATATATTAGTACTGTTATATGATTTTAAATATTTGCTTCCAAAATGATAAAGTTTATTTGCCATTAAAATATAATTTCCATTTGTTTTAATTCCTCAAATAAAGGCATGCAGTTTTAAATTTTGTGACTTTTTTTTAAATACTACCATTGAAGAAGATAATGAGAAAATTAAAATTCCAGTGAAGAAATACAAAGTGCTTCAACAAAGTTAAGAAATCTATAACATTTGGCAAGTGTTTTTTGGATATCATGAGAGCTCTCCTGGAGGTTAAATTCATTTAAATTTAAGATAAAGTAGTTCTAATATCAGAAGATACGTGTGAACAATTTTGACCACAGTATAGTTATCTGATTTATATAAAAAACTTTTCCATGCATAAGCATAACATAATGGCGTGCAGAAAACAACAAAAGAACAAAAAATAATAAACAAAAGGAAAAAACATAAGAACAATCTGGACAAAAACTCATTCTGTAGGGAATTTCCTTGGGTTTGACAGTGGCATTGTCGGGCGTGACTAATTTGAAACAATAGTTAAAAACTTGGAGAGCTGGTTCTCTTCTTTTTAGTTATTTGAAACTGGAAATATCTACCCTCTTATTTATATTTTTTAATATAGTAGCTTGATTTAGGACTTTTTGCTATAAGACCTATACATTTTTACTAGATTTTTATTTATTTATATGGTCATGTATTTGAAAGAAAGAACCCAGGAAATAAATACAATTATTATATGAAAAAGCATTTTGTAACAAGAGCATCTTCAACACACATTTTTTAGTTGTCTTAAAAAAATAAGTATCATTTTTCTTTAATTCTTGACACAATTTTTGAATATTAGTCTTTTCTCTCACTTATTTAATTAGTTTCTGTTATAAATTATTCATTTTTTCAATTGCATTATTATAACACGCCAGTGTTTGGGATTTTGTGAAAGTCTTCTGGAAGGTAAAGATATTTTTGTTACTCTAAAATGATGGATATATAAAGTCTTCTTCCTTGATTTTTGCCTTGTTATGAAGATAACATCACAGATTTTCTGCAAAGGTTTTAAAGAGGTAATGAAGAGGGACTTAAATATTTTATAAATACTATATATTAATGCTTTTGAGGACAAAATAAGCTGGATATAAAGCAATGCCATAAAATGTTTTTTTGGTTATAATGTGACTGTTCTGTAAAGAAAAAAACATTAATTTGAAGCACTATTGCTCTTGAGTTAAAGAGGAATTTTATGTAGAATTTAATGTGTTTAAAAAGGTAATCTTATAAGCTAATAGCTGCCATTTCCCTTAACATCTCTTTTATTTTGTAATTGGAACCATCATTGTTTGCAAATCCCCTAAAAAGTCCACACGTTTTTGATTAAGTTGCATCTTAAATATTGTGTACACATGCAATTTTTTTGTAACTTTAATTTTAAGACATTTTAAATTAGAGTTTATTTTCCCTAAAGATATATTTCACTGCTTGGTCAGCGATACATTATACTTATTATATATGTCTACTAGGTTCTCTTATAAGATTAAACTTCTTGGGTCATAATTTAATTAATAGTCTTTTATTGAATATATTGTATTTATTTTCTCAAGTTCCTTTGAACAGATGTACATGACTCACTAGAACCTGCTGTTCAGCAGCGTTGATTTTGAAACCACACTTCTCTATGTAATTCAGGCTATATAAATTCCTTCTTAATTATTTTTCTGGATTTTTCAGCTGTTTGTATATGTGTATATTGAATTTTCATGTATAATTTTTTAATATCATTGGAAAATCGCGTTCAGTTTATCAGTTAACTGTTAATAGTGGGTTTCAACTATTGTTTTCTGTTGTGCCTAAGTTTTTTTCAGGTCTTTGACAAGTAATTTAGTATTTCTGTGTCTCAATTTTTCCCTTTTATTGTACATGATCAAAATCAATCTCTGCTGCATTAGGGATTTTGTGAATAATTACGGAGTGAAAGTAAATTCTTTCTGAGTGAAATAGTAGGGCAATGATATTATTTAGTAATACAAAGGATACCAGGGGGTGCCAAAAAATGTATAAAAGTGGACACTTTGGTCGACTTTGCTCAAGCAGTCGTTCGCCATAATCAGAAGTGTCTGGATGCTGATGGTAACCACTTTGAGCACCTCTTGTAATTGCAGAAGTCAAACGTGACTTGTATTCATCTTTTGTTATCGGTATATATTATTACAATTTTAGTAGTTTTCCTTCCTTAAAATGTGTATACATGTTTTTGGCACCCTCTGTATATATGTATGTGGACGCTGAAATACGGATTCCAATTGGTAAATACATTCCAGTTATAATAAATGCTTATTTTTTAAACCTGTTAGAGAATGTGCATGCCCTGTTTTTGTATATAATTATTTTTAGAATATGGGGGACAAAAAAATTGAGTTTGTTGAAACATGTTCTCTAAAATGATTAGACTGAACTATTTCTACTAGACATGGAAAATATGAAAATTATCAAGGTCTTAAAGAGAAAGATGATTTACAGTATCTCATGGACTTTTTAAAAATTAGTGCTTCTTTTTTGCCATCTTTTTAAATTTAATTAAAAATTATCTAGGAAGTTTCCAATTAAAATATATTTCTTTGATATTTAGTGTAATTAAATGCTAAAGGCCAAATTGAAACTCCGTCTTGAAATTGTGAGTTTTTTTAGGTATTTATTTCTTAGTGATGGATGTTCTTTGTTGGCGGTAGTTATGGGCCCACTTAGCAATATCTTATTTGTTTTTATTTCCACAGTCACTGGCACATTTAATACTCAATAAATGCTTGATAATGAATGACTACTCCACATAAGTAAGAGCTGAGTATTCTTTGCTGAATTAATACAAAACTTTTAATATTATATTTTACTCCTAGAACAAATTGGTCACTAAATATTTGATGAAGATGTTTAAAAATGTAATCAAGGAGGATTGCTTTTTTTGTCACTAAAGAATAGTAGTTGAATATTTTCTGTGTTTTAGGTAAGGAAATAGGAACCACAGATTTGAGATGAGTCAGTTAATCCATCAATGTAAAATAGAAATGAAGTGATTTCTCTCCTTGAACACATTTGATTTTCAAAAGATAGATTTCAGAGATAGGTGGGCCTTTCTTCTGCGTAAGTCTTTATCAGGCTATCAAATTAGGAATAAAACCAAAGTTTTAGACCCCCAGTTTTATCTTAACTGTGTAAACTCAGTGTGACACATTTTCTTAACCTATTGGGAGATAAAGGAGAGAAAAGATTTTCCAAAAGTAAGGACCCTAGCATCTTTAATTTTATTTTGTATTGTAGCCATTATTCAGAATCATTGAAGGTAGGAAATGATCTATGAAGCAATTTCCCTGTTACAGTTAAATCCAAACTATTAAATGCTTGCTATATTCTCCTTATTTGAATATATGGCAAATTATATAGTAATTGAACCATTTTGGTTACAAGATTTGGATGTCTGTTTAGCTCTTTTATTTATTTCACGTTTTAAACATCTGACTTCTGAGTTGCATTAAGGAACCATTGGCAAGATATTAAATCTTAACTTTTATGTAAAAATCTTAACTTTTATATAAAAGGTAGAGATAAAGTAGCATGTCAAGTTGTCTCAGAAGACATATGGACTTCCTGTACCTCTTAGCCTGAAGAAATAATGCTGCCTACCACTTTTAACAGAGTTCACATCAAAAGGGAAGAAAAGCCTGGAATTCTAGATCCCAACTGATGAAGCATTAGAAATTATTTGAAAATTTAAACAAAGGAATATAACTATGACCTCTTTGAACCTTTTTCTTAGGTTTTTTACATATATATATGTAAAAACATATATATATATATTAGACACCTTTACATATTACATATATATATATATTAGACACCTTTACTTTATTTTTTGAATAACTGTTACAGAGTTGCTTTTCAAGGAAATTCTGATATGATTACCAAATAATTTCATGTAAATTTAAGTAAAAGTTCGTAAAATTAGGAACGCCTATTGTAACATAATTATATTCCTAGTTTGATAAAATATTCATAAATTTCTAATTTGTTTAGCAGTCAATTTATTTTTATTTTGATATTTTTAAAAGAGAAATTACCTTATGAAGTCTCTTTTAGTTTTGAAAACTTAATGTATTGTTAGTTTTGAAAATCTGGTCATTTAATTGTATTAACTTTTTAAAAGCTATTAATTGAATCAGGTCAATACCAGAAGTAAAATTCTATAAGAAAGCCAATATTTAATATACCAACAGTGCTAGAATGTGTAAAGAAAGCAGCCCGAGCATTGATTATCAAATATGTTTTTCTTTCCTTTTTTATTAAATGTAAGTAGGAAAGAAAGCAAATATTACAACTATTTAAAGTCTTTTAAAATATTACCCTTGCTGATATGTTTTTAAGAATAGATATATTGATGAACTACAATCTTGGTAATTTGGATGGAAAAAACAAAAAATTAAAAGTTAAGTAAAAGAAAATGGCTGTACCTAAATAGAAACTTAATCATATGTGCTTTTTTTCAGTGTTTTTAAATCCAGACTTTGTAAACTACATAGAATAACAACAATCCAACTAAGTTCCCTACAGTTGTAAATTTTAAAGTAATGATGAAGTGATGAAACAAGCTGGAACAATTTCATGGAAATGCTGCTTCCATTTATTAACATTTATTTATAAATTGTTTGTCCAGTTTCCTAACATTTAGGTTGTCAGAGCAATGTGTGTACCTATTTGTTCAAGCTTAGAATATATAGGAAGGAGTTTTAGAATTGCCAACCCAAACCACTGCAAAACGTAAATCTACTAAATTCAGTAATGTGTGTGTGTGTGTTAAAAGTTACATGCAATGCTATGCATAAATGTTAAGTAAAAATATTGGTGAATTTTAAGAAAAGCATGCATTCACATAACCCCCGTTTCTATTAAGATGTAGTATATTTTCATCATTCCTGCAAAGCTGTGTGCTTTCCCAGTGAGTCCTTCTCAAAGGCAACCCCTTTTCTATATTTTTCACCATACATTAGTTTTGCCTTTTGTAGAATTTCACATAAATGGCATTTTTAGTTTTTATTTGATGTCTGCCATTTGAATGGGTGCTGAGGGAATCCCTCTGTGGTTTTAGTTTGCATTACCCTGATACATAATGATATCTAGCATATTTTTATGCACTCACTGGCTATTTTTATGTATTTCTTTGTGAGCTAACTCTTTTTCTCATTTAAAAAAAAATTGAGTTGTATGTTTAGTATTGAATTGTAGGAGTTTTTAATGCATTCTGGATGTGAGTCCTTTTACACATAGGTTTTTCAAGCATATGCTCCTTATTTGTGGTTTGCCTATTTGTTTTTCTTAATGGTCTTATTTAAAGAACAAAAGATACTAATTTTGCTGAAGTCCAACTTAGCAATATTTTCTTTTATGATTACTGCTTTTGTTTCCTGTCTAAGAATTCTTTGCCTAGGTCTAGGTCACAAAGATTAGCTCCTTTATTTTCTTATATTATAGAAGTTCTATGATTTTAACTTTTATATTGAAATATGTGATCCATCTGAAATTAATTTTTGTTTATGGTCTCAGGTAGAGTTAAGGAAAGTGTATCATCCTGTTTGGGTTTCCAGTTTTCCAACTCATTTTGTTGAAATGCTTGCCTTACCATATTAAATTGCTTTGGTGCCAGTGTTAAAAGTCAATTGACTTTTTAAATGTGGGTCTAATTTCTAGATTTTGTATTCTTACCAACTAAGCTATGTATTTTTTCTACACCAGTACCAATTGTCTTGACAGTTGAGGCCTTAAGTAAGCTCTTTTGTTATTCCAGATCCTTTGCATTGCATTTAAGTGTCAGAAGCAGCTTGCCCGTTTTCATTGAAAAAGAGAAAGCCTGGATATGATACCAAAAAAAAAACAAAAAAAACCCACAAAACACAGGCAGCAACAACAAAAATAGATAAGTTGGATTTCATTCAAAATGAAAAACTTGTGTGTATCAAAGGACACTATTAACATAGTGAAAAAGCAACCCACAAAATAGAAGAAAATATTTGCAAATCATATATCTGATAAGGGATTATCCAGAGTACATAAAGAACTACAACTCATCAACAACAACAAAAAAACCTGATTAAAAATGAGCAAAGGACTTGAATAAACATTTCTCCAAAAAAAGATATACAAAAGGCCAATAAGCACATGAAAAGATGTTCAACATAACTAATCATTAGGGAAATTCAAATCAAAACTACAATGAGACACCACTTCAAATCCATTAGAATCGTTATTAGAAAACAAAAATGAACAAAATAACAGATGTTGGTGAGGATGTGGACAAATTGGAACCTTTGTACACTGTTGGTGGAATTGTAAATTGGTGCATCCACTATGGAAAACAGCTTGGCGGTTCCTCAAAGATTTAAATTAGAATTGCCATGTGGTTCAGCAATTTCACTTCTGGGAATATCCTCAAGTAAATCGAAATCAGGGACTCAAAGAGATACTGTACATCCATGATCATAGCAGTATTATTGGCAACAGCCAAAACGTGGAAGCAGCCCAAGTGTCAATTGATGGATGAATGGATAATAAACAAAATGTATATATGGGATATTATATAAATATATAATGGGATATTATTCATCCTTAAAAAGGAAGGAAACCCTGACAAATTCCGTGACAAGAATGAACCTTGAAGACCTTACATTGAGTGAAATAAGCCAATCATAAAAAGATAAATATTGTATGATCCCATTTAATGTAAGGGAATTAGAATAGTAAAATTCATAGAGACAAAGTAGAATGGTGGTTGCCAGGGGCATGGTGACTGGGTAGTTCGTGTTTACTGGGTACAGAGTTGCAGTTGGGGAAAATGAAAGCATTCTTGAGATGGATGGTGGTAAGGGTCGCACAACAGTACGAATGTACTAAATGCCTCCAACCTGTACACTTAACATGGTTAAAATGATAAATTGTATGTTATTTGTGTTTAACCATATATGTTTTTTAAAGCCTACTGGGATTATGATCAGCTTTGTGTTTGAATTTGGGGATCATTAACATAAATATCTTCTAATCCATGAACTTGGTATATCTCTACATTTATTCAGTTATCTTTTTTTTCCTCATCAATGTTTTTGTAGTTTTCACTGTGGAAGTATACATGTCTATTATTAAATGTATTCCAAAGTATTTAATGTTTTTTGATGCTATTGTATAGGAATTTTTTTTAATTAAATTTTATTGGGGTGACAATTGTTAGTAAAGTTACATAGATTTCAGGTGTACAATTCTGTAATGCATTGTCTATATATCACATTGTGTGTTCACCACTCAGAGTCAGTTCTCCTTCCATCACCATATATTTGATCTCTTTTACTCTCATCTACCACTCCCCCCTTCTCCCTTCCCCTGTGGTAACCACTAAACTATTGTCTATGTCTATGAGTTTTTGTTTCTTCATTTGTTTGTCTTGTTCCTTTGTTGTTTTCAGGTTTATATACCACATATCAGTGAAATCATATGGTTCTCTACTTTTTCTGTCTGGCTTATTTCACGTATAGGAAAATTATAAATAAAATTTTTAAATGTTTACGCAAGTGTCAAGAGCTGCCAGCTGTTGAGGTGGTCAGTTAGGACCACTAACCAAACTGAAAATTACAGATAAAATTACTTATTTATTGC
This sequence comes from Rhinolophus sinicus, assembly GCF_036562045.2. Lineage (NCBI taxonomy): Eukaryota > Metazoa > Chordata > Mammalia > Chiroptera > Rhinolophidae > Rhinolophus > Rhinolophus sinicus. The sequence goes on from NC_133758.1 coordinate 90,801,253, forward strand.
AATAGCATAAGCAAGAAGCCAAACAGGAATGGTTGCTGGTTCCCCAAATGTTCCATTTTTCCCTACTAAATAGCACTGGGCATGGGTCAGATGGATCACTGCAGACATTGGGTGGGGTGTGGGGCGTTCATGTCCCTGTTGACAGGTCATGAACAAAAGACTGTTGCTGTTTTATGGACCCAGGGGATGGGAGGGAAGGAGAGGAAAAAGGGCTAGAAAATCAAAAAGTACTGAGTCAATGGATAAAAGTTTTTTTAAGACCCCTCCATAAGGAGATCTTGGCAGAGGTGCATGAGAAATATTTTAGTCTAGCTCCTCCTTCCCCTGCATAAGGAGGCCTCAAAAGTTGTACCAACCTTGCAATCCTGGGATAAACTTCTCCTGGTCGTGAGGAATTGTTTCTTTTCTATATTTTTGGAATTCATTTTATGGTAAAGGTTTTGTGTCTCTATTCATGAAAGTATTGTTCTGTTATTTTTTTTTTTTTCTTGTAAAGTATCAGGTTTTGTTATGAGGTTATACTGGCCTTCTAAAAGGCCTTAGAAAGTGTTCCTCTCACTCTCTTTTTTTAAAGCATTTGTTTAAGATTGATATTATGTCTTCATTGAATTTTTGTTGAATTCCCCAGTAAAACCATCTGGACTAGAGTTTTCTTTGTTGGAAGCTTAAAAATTAATTCAATTTTTAAAATAGATACAGAGCTATAGAATTTCTTTTTGTCTTGTAAGATGTTTTTCAAGGAATTTATTCATTTCATCTCAGTCATACTTATCACTTGAGTGATACTTATCCCTTGAGTGCACCGTAACTATTTGCTTAATGCTTTCTGCTTCCTGTAATATTTTGGATCATATTTTCTTCTTCCCTTTAAGAATAGATTAGTATTTACTTCTTTCATGTATCTTTCCTGATGGATATGATCACATAATGACCATTTTCTTGCTTTGATGGCCCTTGAGTCCCACATAAAATCCTACATCATGCTGTCATCCACTTGCTTAGAAATCATCTACGAATTATTTTTATTTTCCACTAAATAAGGGCAGATACTTGGTCTTCCATTTATTCCTGATGGTTTTCAAAGTCTAATAAAATCTGGCGCAGGCAGTAAATTCAGAATAAATGCTTGTTAAATTATTTACTGATGCATTGCTTGAGCTGTACACATTTGTAGCTTTATACACTTGTTCATAATCTCTTTAAGGACAGAGACATTTCTTTAAATAGTTCCTGATTGATTTGTTTTGTTTTTACTTTAAAAACATTTAAATTATTTTTTTGTCTTTTAAAAACAAACTTAAAAATAGTATATGCATGTTGTAGTCAAACAAAAACCAGTAGGTACATAATGGCTTTTGTTCACTGTTGATTACTTCACTGAGAGTTTGGAGATCTCAGCTAGTCCAACCTTTTCACTTGGCCAGTTCTGTCATTTTCGGCAAGTCACTTATTCTTTGTAGATCTCAGTTTTCTTATTTTAGGGGAGGGCCTTAGGCTACATCATCTTTGATGTCTAACATACTGGCTCTGATGTTCAGATGTGATATTCCGAGTTCCCAAATCTACCCTGCCTATTTGTTTACGTTCTATCACAGGCTTTCCTGTAAACACATTCATACTTTCAGCAGAATGTCTCTCTAGGTTACTCTAACTATTTATAATGTGATTATTATTATTTTTGATTAAGTTTCTTAGAGTGGAAGCGGTTTTCTAGTTGCCCTGTCTCTCATGTAGCTACCGAGGAATGGAAAATAAGTCATATTAACACACCTACTTCCTTTGATAAGTAACAAATATTTCTTTTTTAAAAAGCAACCAGAGATGTAATGTTCATAACATAAAATTCAAAATTTATAACTGTAGATTTCTAATGATTTTTAATAAGTCTATAGAATTGTTCAGTTATCACTGCAACCCAATATTAGAGTGTTTCCATCACCTGAAAAAGTGCTGTGCCTGATTAACCTAAAAGTATGAAAAGAAAACGGGTAATAGAAATGATATTGTCATTTTTAGAATTTGGACATTTATCAACTCTTGGAAGTCAGAACTCTTATTTTCCCCGTAGGATTAGTTTACATATCAGGCAGAATTTTAACTGACTAAGCGTTATCACTGTCTTTTGAGAAAAAAATGAAAACTACATAAAACTGTATGTCTGTTTGACAACCAAAAACAAGCATGAAAATTAAAAAGAGAAACATTAAGACACACAAAAAAGTGCTGTGCCTGTTTATTGTAAATCCTACCTGCCACCTATAGCCTCAGGCAACCACTGCACATGTTCTTTTGTCACTGGCTCCCCATAGCCTATTCCTTTCCTGTTTTTTCATCTTAATATTATTATTAAATGTTTCTGGTTATGTGTAAATTAGATTTTTTTCCCAAAAATTTTTAATGCACTAAAGGCCATAGAGATTCTTTGCTTGACCAAACTATAGTCAGTTTCCTGAACCTCCAACCCTAGGCTCATTCATCTGTAAAAGCTAGTTTTAGCATGAACCCTGCTAAGTCAGTTTAACCAGAACCCCTGACCCTTGATATCTGATCACCCTAAATATCTGATCAGGTTCTCCAAACCCCACCTTTCTGCAGGTGATGTCTAATCACCCCGGCCTGTCTTCAGCAAGAGTATTATTAGATCTGTTTAGCCAGAATTCCCTTACCCCTGTTGTTTACTCTTAGTAATTTTCCATCCACTGATCCCCACCCTGCTTTTTGGCTATAAATTCCCACTTGCTCATGCTGTATTCAGAGTTCAGCCCAATCTCTCTTCCACTGTAAAAATCCATTTGTAGTGGTCCCATTAGCTATCATCGTGGTTCTGAATAGTCTGCTTTACTGTCTTTAACAAGTATCATGGATTTTTTTTTTCTTCAACAAAAAAAACATCTAATGAAAGAAATACTGAAGTCAGTTTCGAAATGTGAAAAGATTACCCTATTTCTTCAACTCAATATTTTTAACATTAGTTACTGTTTTTAAAGAAGCCTGCTAAAATTACGGGAAGAGCCTAAATTTTATTAAATTTTAAAGTCTTTCTACATTTTTGGAGACACACGTATAATGAATGATTAAGCGTGAGGATTTATACCTACTCAGTTGGGTTTGAAACCGGTGTCTGTTATTTGTGAACTCTGCCTTTTTCTCCCCTGTGGCTCAGTTTTCTTATCTGTAGAACGGCAATAATCAATAGTACTACTGAGATAAGTTAATGAGATAAATACAAGTAAAGGGCTTGACACAGTAGTTAGGGAAATGTAAATGCTCTACATCCAAACAATAACTAATAAAACGCTTATATAATGCTTACTAGGTAGCAGGTACCTTATATATTCATAATCATTTAATCCTTAGAACTATCCTGGAGGTAAGCACTATTATTATTATCTCCATTGAATTGAGGAAACTAAGACAGAGTGAGCTTAAGTAGCTTCCCAAAAGTTGCATAGCAAGAAAGTGGTAGAACTGATACCTAAATTCAGGCAGTGCACCTCCAGATCCTACACTCTTCACCCCATTGTCTCAGCGTAATTTACATTTCAGCTTCCTGGCTGGACAGACTTGTCTGGTAAATGTATTTGGTGCAGGCTAGGCTAAATGATGACATCACTTTCATGATCATATCTGATGTTTTCATTGTACGGTTTCCAAGACTATATGTGTTATATAGTCTTGAGATTTAATTGCTATAATCTGTATTCTAGCCATACTGTTCAATTTCTTTGATAGTAAAAGGATTTACTAAAATATACCAACTACTTTTCCCTTTTTAACTTTAGATTTTATCAAATTATTCTTTATATTTTATATTGAATGAGGATCATAGCACTAATAATAGATGTAATCTTTGTAGATGTTATATCTGGGATATTTGTTTTTAAGGAAACAACTTAGTCCTTTTTGGGGGATAAGATTACATTTTTTCCAGATAATTTTAAGATATGTTAATATCTAAAGGGCATATGAATAAATGTGTTTACATTGTATTTATGTTGTATATATACATATTAAAATGGTATATATCATGTTTCCCCAAAAATAAGACTTAGCCGGACAGTCAGCTCTAATGCGTCTTTTAGAGCAAAAATTAATATAAGACCCGGTCTTAAATTATATTACATTATATAAGACCAAGTCTTGTATTATAGTAAAATAAGACCGGGTCTTACATTAATTTTTGCTCCAAAAAACGCAGTGGAGCTGATTGTCCAACTAGGTCTTATTTTTGGGGAAACACGGTATGTACATATTTAATTCTCATATATAATACGTACATTTAATATTATACTATACATATTAATTAAAGTTGCTGTTTGTGAAAATCTGTGATGCCAACCATATTTTTACGTTTTTGGTCAATATTAATTTTAATTGTGGTCATCTATTTACTAACTGCTTTTGTAGTCCCTATGTCTTGTCTTAAAGAACAACACATTATTATTGTAATTGTAGATTGAAGAAATCCCTGAATATACAGGCACAATGATGTGTAAGTTTAGAGAGGTGAGTATTTGTAGTAACGGTCAGTTTTACAAAAAAAAAGCACGGTCACAAGCACAGTATTTGCATTTTGTGATTAATTTGGAGACAATATAACTGGCATACAGTCAGCCTCTGGATTTCCTGTGATCTGAGGGGTTTTTCTTTTTATTTCTTTCTTTTTTTTTTTTTTTTGAGAGGAGGGGTTTAAATGAGTAGAACAATACAAAATAATAGACAAAGAATTGCAGTCATTTGAAATTTAGTAAGCTTAACCAATAAGAACATTGTCTTTTCAGAATCTTCATAAAATAAATATCAGTTTGTTCCTTAGTTGAGTTTTATATCAAGTCAATTCTTTCTTCAGCATACATGAAACTTAGAGATACATAACCTCAGAATTACATAAACTTAGGGTGATGTTGTTCAGGTTTTAAAGTGTGTGTGTATGTGTATAAAACTGATACTTGAACAGAAATGTTTCACTTTTTCTATTTTATGATTAAGAATAGAGAAGAGAAGCTATCAAACCCCATTTTCCCCTCATTTCACCTTATTTACTTACTCTCTAGGTGTGGTATGCATCATTAGTGTAACTAATTTTCCACTTAATATTGTTGATGTATGGAGAGGTTGTTAAGGAGGAAAATCGTGATGATAGTTTTCTCATTAAGGAACAATCTCTCTCTCTCTCTCTCTCTCTCTCTCTCTCTCTCTCTCTCGCAATGGTAGTGCATTTGATATTTATCTTAATAGGCTGAAAAAGTGAGCCTCCCTTGAAAACTTAAATAACTATAGGAAAAACGGTGGGGAGGGCATAGGGCTGAAATTAAGAGGTTTGAATTTTAGGTAAACCTCTGCCAACAAGAGGCTGTGTCATCATGAGGAATGCAGATAACTTTTCTGGGAAACAGTCATTTCATTCATAAAATGAGCAATGTATTAGACCAATTTGACTATCCGCTTTAATTTTTACATACTATGATTTTATAATACGATAGGAATGAAGAAGAGAAAGAAACTTGGAAATGAAAAATATTTACGTGTAAGAAATTCTGAATAATTTATAGCATAAATTATAGCAGCTCCCACCAACAGTGCTATTTTTAATTGTATTGTTAGCCCATAATATTTTTCTAATTTGAGTTACATATTTTATAGATCATAGCCTACCAAAAATATGTGAGTTAATTGTAAAGCAACCACTTTTCCATTGCTTTTTTTTTACTAATTGAGGCATAGGTTTGTGAGGAATTCTTTATAGTAGAAAATATTTTCTTTTAATCTGAAAAGGTTTGTTTTCTTAATTCTATAAAACAAAATGTTATAGATTGAACTTTTAAACAGGCTCAAATATATTTGTAGTTAATGATATTTTATCTGCGTAAGTATTTATAGCATTTCTCATATTTACTCTAACTTTACAGCTCTTAATTGTTTTGCATGTATGATTTTTTTTCATTTTAATTCTTAAGAATTTTTCTTTTAATTTTCAATTTTAATCCTTTTTTTGAAACTGTTTCAAGGAGCATTTATATTCTGAAATGGAATGAATTAAGAGTATCAATTTCTGAATTTGCTCTTCCTATTACAATGTACTTCATAGGATTTAAAACTAAATATAGTGTACTTTTGTGCAACAACAGGCTCCCATGGAAAAGGAGTTTCCTCTAATTCTGCTTTCACGTTCTAGACTGACCTCATGTAATATTGAGAAAATACATCATCAAAAATTAGGCTGACATTGTGAGATGACTTGGTAGCTGACTTTTCCCATTGCACATAAACAGCACACTTATTCTAAATCACAGTATCACTTTCAGCCAGAGAACCACTAAAATCACTGCACTGTAGTTTCCTGAAAATGCCATAATCCTTCAAATGCCACATTAAACCAAGAGAGAAAACCATCAGTAGTGCCTGCACGGTTACGTAGAAGAATGAGCCATGAACCAAGTGAAGAGATGTTCTGGAAGAACAGTAACCTTTCCCTTGATGTGTGCATTTCCCATTACATTTTTGACACAAAATGTTGCAAAATGATTTAATGGTGGCATTTTGTTTTGCTGACTCCTTTTTTTCATTAAAAAGAATCCAAAGTTAGGATAGGAATGTAGGGGAAGAGTGACCAAGCACTGAATTCTATTATAGGAATCTGTTTTCAAAATGAATAAAATATTTTAGGAACATGGCTTTCCCCCTTTACATTGTATGTTAACTGTGATATACAAATCATTTAGTCCTATTATGTCTTCACAGTGATATTATTTGTTCTCTAAAGATAATATTTTTTTCTCCATTGTCCGCCTTTTCTTTTTTCCTTCTAATAATCCCTGATCATAAATGACACGTCAATAAATCAGGAAAGCTTTGTTTAGTAATGACGTAGACCTCCCCTATTACATGTAACCCAGAAATTGTCCTACTTTTTATTGTCACTTTGGATTATATCACTAGAGCTGATTATACAAGGTAACAAAGTACGAATAGACTCAGAGGTCTAAAAGATCAATGTCTGTTAACTTCGGCAGGCTACATTTCTATTGGAAATGAAGTCATAAAGTTGTCCCACATAAAACTAATACAAGTTTATTAACATGCTGAGAAAGAGAAAGTATATTGCCAAAATATTGTTTGTAAGATTTTGCACCATTAGATTCTCAGTTTGGCTGTTGATATGGAGTGTCTGGGTATGAACTCTGTCACACAATTATTTTAAAAACAAAAATGAAAAACTCTAGGATTTATTTTACACATTCATATTTCTTAGAATCTCACTTAAAAATGCATCAGATAGTGTTTGACTAAACACTTCTTTGGTTCCTCCCTATTCCCAGTATTATAGGAATAGTCATAAAAGGTGCAATTTCAATTAAAGGAATGAAAATTTAACTTGGAATTTCTGAGTCTTTTCTTTTTCCCCAATGGACTACCTTTTTCTTTTTTTTTCTTTTTCTGACTACCTTTTTCAGTAGGAGAGCTTATCACTCTTTATGAACTCTGTAAGTGTGGATTAGATTTAGTTTCCTAAGAAACATTAACTCTGCTGCTTTTTCTTCCAAATGTCACAAGATGGAAGGGTTTACTTTGAGTTCAACAATTCTTTATCTTCATTTTATTTAATTCCTTGCAAAAACTGTTATCTAGATCAAAAACTCATCAGGACAATATGCAGTATGGATATATATCCCCATGTTTTCAAATGAAAATGACTTAATGCCTTTGTTAGTGATATAAGTAAAGTGTGCCTGCAGAGCTAGTTACTTTTTCCTTCCTCTCTCTTTTTTACCTTCCTTACCTCCCCCAAACTCTCCCCACCTCCATCTCCCCAGTCAGTCTGCTCACTCACTCATATCACCTGGTCATCATGACCAGCAAGTCACAGAAATGTGTTCCATAGAAATAATGTTTTCCCAAGAATTTCACATAGTGGGTCCTCTCAGTGTAGGATTAAAAGAGTAGCAGTAGCCAGTAAAACCAGTGGGGTGTAAAAGAATGGGTAGGTTTAAGTAAGTAGGGAAAAATGGAGCAAGGCATTCCAGAAGAGAAGACAGGCTCTATGAGCATAGTCAGGAAGATGGGAGGTTCTTTTATGGCAATAGGTAAATTCAAGCAGAGAATATGGAGAATTATTTGACATAAAACAGCACAATTTGCGATTGTCTTTTTGGAGTGTAACGTTACATAAGTGAGATAATAGAAAGATTTTATAAGATGCTATTTTCACAACTATTACTATTTGCTAAAAATGTGGTTAAAAATAAGTTACAAAAATTAAACTTCAAAATGTTCACAAAGAAATTAAATTCACGCATACACATATATTCTGGAAAAAAATAAAAACCATTAGCAAAACTAATATTCTGGCATATACAGATAGCCTTTGATTTTAAAGATAATGGCATACTGGGTAGAACACATTTGTTAACTTACCGGATTGATTTTTTTAAACCAAAGCAATGTATATTGTTTGTCATCATTTAACTAACAAATGTATAAAGGAATTTTATTTTCTCTCTACTTACTCTAAACCCTTTCCCTTTGAGATAATGGGCATTAATTACAGTTTAGTGTGTAATCATCCATACTTCTAAGTACAAACAAAATATTCAGGGCCCACTGACTGCCTCCTCCCTCCCTCCATCTTTCCCTCTTTTTGTTGTATCTATTATAGATGTTACTCTGAAAACTTCTTTTAAAAAAAAACTTGAGAGCACATAGTAAAATTTTTCAACAAATATAGAACTAAACCAGTCTTTTAAGTAGCTACAAAGTATATCATATTGTGGATGTACCATAATTTATTGTAGTATTTCCCTATTGATGAAAATTCATTTTTCTGTTTGATTTCTTTCCCAAAGTGAGTTTGCTAGGACAAATTATGTGTGTGTGTTATGACATGTATTATTATCTGAAAATTAAATTACTGATTTCAGAATTTATCATCCCTCTCCAAAACAATACTTTCATTATGATATTTAATACCGTCCTATGAAAGGGTATGCTGTTATTTAACCAAAGTTTGTTTTATTTTAAAGAACTGTTATTAGGTTGGTGCAAAAGTAATTGCAGTTTTTGCAATTATTTTTAACCTGTTAAACCGCAATACTTTTGCACCAACCTAATACTTCTTTCTCTGGTGAAAGAAAGTGAGAGAAATAAATATAGAAAATTATTAAAAAGTGAATAACCCAGTTTCTTCAGCCTTTTTTCCATAGGTACTCTATCAGTTGTTTAATTCTTTATGGTTTTCCTTTGAACCATATATGAATACTCTGGAAACATTTTCTTTTTTTATGAGATACTTAATATATGTCTGTGTTCTGAAAATAGGCAATTTGAGAGAAGCATTATGGGTGAAGAAAAGAGTGATAAATTAGGTTGATTATTATCTCATGACTATACTATTAAAAATGTAACCATATAATGTGACTTTAGTTTAAAATGGTTTATGCATTCTGTGTATGTCATTTTTTTAGCACAAAAAGATGCATGAAGACAAGAACTCTTAAGTGTGATTTAGTTTATAAAGAGGCAACCACTTGAGCACTGTGAGAATTAGTAGATTGAACTACATAAAAGTAACTCTTTAAGTGTGTTCTCTCCAAATAATAGCAATCGCAGGAGTTGTGCTTTGAATGAAACTGTTAGGCACTCCTGTAACGCTCAGCAAATCAGATGGACACAAACAGCTGCACCAGGAAGATAGACCTGGGAAAGACTAAATCAATGGGATTCTGTCACATCCACGTGAAACTACATCAGTCAATAACTTTCCTTTTAAGTGACTGAAATCTTTCAGACCCAATTTTCTCTTGTCAGGTTACTCATTTGTGTCAATTATTAAAGAATCGAAAACTTGCCTGATTATATCAGGGACCTTGTTGTGACATGGCTTGTAAGGGTAGATCTTTTTTAGAAGTGGAGTTGAGTTTCATGTAAAGCATTGAGCACAATGACCAAAGATTTCTTTGTTCTTTTGAACCTTTCATTTGTAACAAAATTATAGAATCTATTTTTCCCCTATGTTTTTAAAAATAAGGTTCCTGTGTTTATTCTCATCAAATTGATTTTTCTAATTGATTTCATATTCATTAAAGATATTAAAATCCATTCATTTATTCATCAAATTGTTATATGGAGGGTATATAAGAGACACAAGAATGTAGAGGATCAAGGGAATATTTCTAAAAGGAGGAAGGAGAAATCCTCATATTAAACCAACGTGATATTTGAGTTAGATCTTGAAATATGAGCAGGTTTCAGAAGATTAAAATGGAAGGTAGCAAATCCTTCAAAAGAGTGACTAGAGTGGAAAAAGGCACGGTGTGATCATTGGCGTCGTGTGTGATGCCGGTTTAAGGCAGATTGCTGTCTGGATTCAGGCTAATGATTTTAAGAGTCCTAATGGAGATTCATTGAAGGCAAGAGATGATAGAGATAGTGCTTTAGAAGATTGATATTGCGGTGGTCTGTGTGATGAGTGAAAGAGAAGCTAGAGGTAGACCAGTTTGGGGGCTAGGAATCTAGACTGATGGAAAAATAAATGGAAAGATTCAGGAGACATAAATTCACCCTAGAGGTTGTAGCAGATAACTAATTAAAAGGGGGAGACAAGGAAAAAAGAATGTTAAACCAAACTGGGTGACTTTAATATAACTACAGGTTTCCCTTGCTACGTATCTGACAGTAGAGCATTCCTGTGAAATCTTGTAACTGAAATGGTGTAAAGCGAAGAAGCAATTGCCTTTAATTTTTATGGAAAAATTTTTGAGCATTCCGAGACCCAAAAAGAATCTACTAAATCATACTAAATAACACATAAAACCTAAAATAACACTAACATAAAAGCAGACATGATATAACTACAAAGCTGTATAAGGTAGAAATAATGTATGTATAGAGTAGTTTCACTGGAAGGCTGAGAGGTAGTGATGATGGTGTTAGGCTAAGGTGATCAAGGTTGGGGTGTTAGGAGGTACAGGAGACGGGGCGGCGGGTAGGAGAAAGAGAGGAAGAAGGTCATCTATTAACATCTCAATGTCATGTGAATCCATCAGGGCAGACATGTCACTAACGTCTCCCTACACCTTCTATGTCTGCCTGACTTGATGTCGAAAATCAAGGTTCGTCATTTGTGTGGTTGATATGGGAGGCTTGAAATATGACTGTATGCTTGACTTATTTGTCTCATGCACTTTTCTATCATATAATTCTTTGTATGCACTCAAAACATCCTGAAAACCTGCCCTAAACCTATGTACCCTTTCAGAAACTCAGTACTTTGGCAGATGCAGGAAAGTTCAATGCATGCCCATTGTCCTTATTTTGTTCACCATGATCAAAACCCTTAATTAACATCCAGTTTTACGCTACACGTAACACCCTTAGGAGCTCTTTTAGACTTTTCTGATGCCTTAGAACACACCTAACTAACAGATACACAAAGTAAATCAAGATAAAGCACAGATGCTCACAGACGTAGTTCAATTATAGTGGCCTGAGGCTGAGATGCTGAGATAGTCCTCTGGAAAGGAGCTCCACTCACACTGCTCTGGTGCACGCTGCCTCTATAACAGTTCACTACAAAACAAACGCTGAATGCTATTTTTGCTTTTCACCTTTTTGTAAAAACAAAAATTATCTCTAGATTTTTTTCAGTTAGTGAAAACAGGTACTGATGTAGGTCTTTTCCTAAAAAAAAGTGAAGTGACGTAACATGAACTTTCGAAACGTGGGGGATACCTGTAATTGATAAGTGTAACAGAAAGACGAGTAGTTATATTTATTTATACAATAGGTAAATGGCACCATAGGGGATTGTGAAGTTTCTTTTTAGAAGTGTCGAATTAGAAATTTCTGGAATGTATTTAAAGTTTGGGATTATAAACATATGTATTTAAAGTTATGACATGTAAGTATAGAATGGAATCAAACCCTGGAAATAGATTTGGTAACTTACAGGTTCGTTCTGTGCAACTCAAGTATCCAAACCTAATTTTTCTAGCTTTAAATAAATGTGTCTCTGAGTACTTACTGAAGGTCTGGTAGGAAATCATCATATTCTGTAAGAATGAAGAACTGAAAGCATTTGGGTAATTTAATTACCAAGTAGGAGATCCTCAAGATGAGACTGCTTAATACTCTATGAGGTTTTTTAAAGCTTTGTTTTAGTGACCAGAATATCTTTGTGTGTAAATAATATCTGTCTGTGCTTATTTGTGATAGAACTTTGTAATTTGTCTCCTACCACTCTCTCCTGCCACCCACCATCACCACCACTTTCTTTTTACTTTTTGTTTCCATGCCTCTTTGTGGTGCCTTCTACCAGCTGTGGTGCCTTCTACTCTACTTTCAATAGCGCTTCTTAATCCTGAGGATATATTTAAGTCATCTGGCAGTGTTATTAAACCACAGAGTTTCTGTTTTAGACGTTCTGGGGTGGTGCCCAAGAATTTGTATTTCTATCTAGTTCTCAGTTAATGTTGATTCTCATCGTTTGGGGATCATACTTTGAGAACCACTTCTTTATTCCAGAAGGCCTTTAGCGAAAGCCCTAAAATAGTGGTTCTCAGCTTGGCTCTGGATGCAAATCACATGTAAAAAGAATCACAAACAAAAACAAAACCAAAGAAAAAACATTCTTGGAGATTCCGAACCAGAGTTTCTAAATCTATGGGGTGGAGTTTGGGCACCTGTGGTTTTACCAAGATCTACAGGTATCAGGTAGAGGTCCTACCTAGTTACCTAAGCCAGTTCTCTCTCAGGCCCTTAGATTTACCCTTTCATTATACTAAGTTTTGACTGTTTGGCGAAGATTTTAGAAAAGCAATCAGCAAATAATTATTGTATATTCAATTTGCACCTGATGCTAGACTTGGTTCCAGAGACAGAGGGAACAAGATAGGGATGGTACCTCAGAGTTTAAACCTCCCTGCCTTTTTTGCACATGCTCACATATTTACTGATATAAACCCAAATGAGGTGGTCTTTCTGAACTCTCTATACTGGAACTGCGCTTAGGTAGGGACCTCATAAGACCAAGAGCCCCTTTCGCTGCTATCGGAACCTCATCATTGACTCTTAGAGTTTTTAGGGAAGAGACACAGTTCTCTTCGCCAAAATGGTACTATATAATAAAATGTTGAAGGAGGGATACAGAGATTCTAGGAATCATGTAAAGCTCTACATACAAAATGACACACCAGTTAAAAAAGGGTTTTTCCCTCGTGACCTATGAACCAGACTGACAATAGCAGTGGCTCTAGACAGCTCCAAAATAGGGCAGTATCTGAGGATATCTCTTAAAGACCAAGACCTGACACTTAAGATTTCTGTTTTTACTATCGTCAGAAGGTGCCATAAAGTGTTGCCCAACAAAACGTTCAGGTTTTAAACTCTGAACTTTTAATTTCTCTTGTGACTTTCTCTTTAACTCAGGAGTTACTTAGAAGTGTGTTGTTTTATTTTCAAATGTTTGTAGGATTTCCCATGTTTCTTTCAATTAATGATTTCTAATTTAATTCCATTGTGGTCAAATAACATATTTTATATTATTTTAGTTCTTTGACACTCATTGAGGTTTGTTTTATGGTCCAGAATATGGTCTGGTTCTACATGCACTTGAATAGAATGCATATCCATCTGTTGTTGAGTAGAATATCCTATAAAAGTAAGTGGATCATGTTCAGGTGTTTTTATATATACTTATTTTCTGTCTACTTGTACTATTAATTACTCAAAGAGGAGTACTAACATCTCCAACTATAACTGTAGATTTGTATATATCACAATAGCTTTATATTTATAATTATATATGACATATTCACACAGATATGCACACGCAGACACACAGCCCATTTTTAAAGTGGATAGTATTTCTGGTAGACAGTATATCATTGAAATTTGCTATTTTATTCAGTCTGACAAGCTTAATCTTGCAACTGGTTTGGTTACATTACTCAGAGTTAATGTAATTATTGATATGATTGGGTTTAAATCTACCATCTTGGTATTTTCTGTTTATTCCATCTGTTCTTTGTTCCCTTTTCCCTCTTTTTCTGCCTACTTTTGCATTGAGTATTTTTTATGATTCCATTTTATCTAAATTATTGTCATTATTTAGACCTCTTTTTAAGACTTTTTAATAGTTACCCTACATTTCATTAATGTGTCACTGACTCCCTTCCAACATTATTTTACTACTTCACCAGTAGTATAAGAACCTTAAAACACACACGTAATGCCAGAGGCAGAGTTAAGGCCGGCTCTGTTCTCAACTGAAAGTCTTCCTTGTCTTCACATTCTCCAAGTTACTGTTTCTCCCATTGTATGGAACTCAGCAACTTGTTCAATATCATTGCTCTAAATAAGAACCAAAGAAGTGTACACACTCCCAAATCTTGGCATGTTTGTCTCTTCCTCTGTTTCTTTCTATCTGGTATTCTTCTCCTTGGTTTTTCCCTACCCTGCACTATCAAAGGTGCCATGATAAAAAATGAAGACTAACATTTAAATTTAAAGGGAAAGGTAGGGGTGTAAGTGCATGCGCGAGGGAGTATATGGGAATCTTTTGTATGATGTTGGACAATTAAGTTCGCGTACTCATCCTAGAAAAAGTGCTACATACCACATTGCTAAATATCACTTAGGTCACTTTTGAAGTACTCCCCTTGGGAAGCTATGCACCGACACCAGTGCCTAGTCCACCCTTCAAAGCAATTTGAGAACTCTTTTTCTGGAATGGCCATCAGAGCTGTGGTTGTATTACCCTTGATGTCCTGAATAGCATCAAAATGTCTTCCTTTCAACATTTCCCTTATATTAAGGTAAAGAAAGAAGTCATTAAGGGCCAGTTCAGGTGAGTAGGGAAGGTGTTCCAGTTATTTGTTTACTGGCTAAAAACTCCCTCACAGACAGTGCCCTGTGAGCTGGTGCATTGTTGTGATGCAAGAGCCATGAATTGTTGGTGAAAAGTTCAGGTCGTGTAACTTTTTCATACATTTTTCATACATTTTTTTTTCATGCACTTTTCCATACAGCCTTTTCAGCACTTCCAAATAGTAAACCCAGTTAACTGTTTGTCCAGTGGTACAAATTCATAATGAATAAGCCCTCTGATATTAAAAAAGGTTAGCAACATAGTTGCAACAAGTTTGGGAATTTAATTGTCAGACCTCATATATTTGCTCAATTTTTCTGTAAATCTAAAACTGTCTTAAAAAATTTAAAGGCAGTTAAGTGGAAATTTTTATGTGTATTTTAAAAATTTTCTTCATATATTTATTCATATAATTTTAATGATTTGTTTAAAATGTTAAAAATATATAGCTGTTATGTATTATTTGAAAACAAAATATCAGAATAATATGGGAACAATTTTCCGTCATAACATTTCTTGATAAACATTCCCTCCCTTTCCCATTCTTGTGGCTTCCTGAGACCTTTTTCAAGTCTCATTGTTCTCTACTAGTTACTCTGTACACCTAATTTCCTCTTTCCTCCTTTCTGTGCTTCTCACTTCTGATCAGCAGTCATTGGATCTCAGGCTGTTTGCCTTGACTCTCCTCATTTTTATTGCTAATTTATAACTGTGTTCTGTATCTCTAATATATCTCAATTCCCCAACCTTCTGAGTCTTTCTCATGCCCTATAAAATGGCCTACATCTGAACTCTGATCATTGTGGAAAGTCTACCAGTATCCTCTCTAATATTGAGAATAGGCCATATGTCCTGCTTCTTCATTCTCCATTAGAGCCTGCTGTTCTTTACTCTCCAAATACCATTATTTCAAGGCTATCTTGAACATTTACTGAGTAATATAGGGTAACAGGGCTCACAGCACAGAACAGTCTAAATTTAAAATTGAATGCTTTATATCACTGTGCTTAGAAGTTACTTGGCCATCCCTACCACCAAGAATGCTGCTTTTTTGCCTTAGATCTGGCTTCATAAAAAACAATGATCAGTGATTTAAGTTAATGTTTTTAGACCTAAAATGATATTGTGTTGTACATCATGAAGAGAGATTTTAAAGACGAAATTAGAATATAAATTGGCTCTTGTGAAAAGTTACTTAAGAATGCTTTACTATTAGTACAAATTGGGCAAGAGATGTTTCATTTTCAAAATATTTGTATTTGTGTAATGAAGATAGCCCAGCTACCATTGATATTTTTCGTATTAAGGTGGTATTCTGATAAAATTTGGATTTAAAAGAAAATGTTTACTCAGTATGTGTGTGTGTGTATGTATATATGTGTGTGTGTGTGTATATATATATATATATAATTCAGTTGATTTGATGACTTTGTTAGACATGTGGAATGGCTAACCAGCCTCCCATATTTAGTATTTAATGTATGACATTCTTTGACTTTCAAAATCTCTATGGAAACACTAAACCTTTAAGTAACTTTGTAGGATTCATAAATATTTTTTATGTTATGTGTTAATGTTTGAATTTTTTAAGTTTTCTTTTTTTTTTTTTAAATAAATGCATTATTGACAAGTAAGTCTTATGTAAAGAAAACAGAAGCCTGAACATAGTGTGCATTAATTACATAGTGAAGTGTGGTATTTCTGGAGTATGCAATTTTAGAGTAGTAAACATCATAATTTTAAGCACATATAGCAATGAAATATTTCTCGTTTCACTCATTTATTTTTCAGTAAAAGTTACTTGTGTAATTTTTTACTTATTTTTCATTGCAGTGTGTTAATGTTATTAATTTATACAGAAGGGATTATCTGTTACATATTTAATTGTTTGGAAAGATTGGGACTGTAGCCACAGTTCTGCTGCAGGATAGATGAATGACTTTGAATTAAGTAACCATTAAAGTCCTTTTCTCATCTATGAAATAAGGTCATCAACCTTAGTTTTTTCTCAAATTTGGTAACTTTTGAAACTCAAAGAGATGCCAAAACAAACACTATACTCTCCTGAAAAGGCTCTCCAAATCTGTGATCCCACCATTCATCTGACACTTGAATCATCTGCCCAGTATCACTCCTAAGCAACTAGGGAAGGAGATTCTGCTGGGAATAGAAATGTGTGAGCAACCTATTCCCTTCTGAGTCAGCTTCTCCAAGTGCGCTGACAGGTCTCTCAATAACTTCAATCCTTGGAGTCTTACAAAATGAGTATAATCCAGCTTCTAGTGTTAGAAACCAACTATAGTAAGTCCTCACTTAATGTCATGGGTAGGCTGTGCGACTTTAAGTGAAAATGAAACCAATTTTACCGTAGGCTGACTGATAACCAACATTAGTTCAGTTCCTACTTCATCTTAACGTTATAACTAAACTATGGGTAACGAAATAACATTATTCTAGGACCTGCTGTATATTGTTTGCTGATCTTTCTTTTCTTTCATCAAACATCCTTTTTCATCTGCTCCTCCTATAACAAGGTTTTGATTTGTACTATTTTTGTATAGTTTTGGACATATGAAATGGACACAACAGTAATAAAGTTAAAGGTAAAATAAATTTGAAAATAAGATTGGATATATGTTTTGGAGTTGATGATAGATTTTGATATCTAGGTAATAATGTATAAGAATCTCATATTTTTAACATTTGTAATTGAACCCCAGAAAAATGTTATTTTAAAGTCTTCATTGACTGCAAATTAAGACATTGCTAATGTCACGTGCATACTATGTCCGAGACTCAATGCTCTGCTCCCTAAAAGTATTATCTCATTCAGTTTTTACAATAGTCCCATAAGGTATGCACATCTCCGTTTTGGAGATTAGGTAACTGAGGTACAGAGACACTAAGCATCATGAAATAGAAATTATTCCAATTATAAATTGAAATTATACTATATAAATTAGATATGTATTAGAATACAGTTTCTTCCCTTCCAATAAACACTACTCTAGTGTTTGATAAATCTACTGTTCTTCATATTAGTTCCTGAGATTTATAGAGTGCTTATTATAGAGGCCAGTTAATGTGCTATTGCTTACTGTATTTTCTATCAAGTAATCCTCATGGCAACCACATAAGTAAGCACTGATTTTATCCCAATTTTATGGGTGAGAAAACTGAGAATTGTCCAAGATCACACTAGAAAGTGGTGGAATTAGAGTTGAGAGTAGGCAGCCTTGCCTGCGTAGCACATGCTCTGAAAGTCACACTGCCTCACCAACGACACTGCTGTAGCATTTTTAACTTTGTTGGAGCAAAAGGAGTAGATGCTTCTTCTTGGCAGGCAATTCCAACTATACAAGATACAGGCTACTTGTGCATACATCAGGGAAGCCCTTTGAAAATAATTAATTCCTTCTTATCTATATTAATTTGCAAGTAAGCTTACTAGGTTCATATGGAATCAAGACAAGGCCAAAACTTGGTCTCCAGCCAAGACAAGTCATATTGCTTACTCTGGCTTTAAGAGAGATTTGGAATATTAAGTGATATTTTAGCATGGAGGAATACTAGTAATAGCTTTTTAGTGTTTTTCCAAGTTAAACTTCAACTTGGATTTAATGGGGTTTAAAGCAGATTTCCATACCTAATAATGTATCTACATTCATATTCATGTCAAAGTTAAATACAAATACATGTTTTGTGTTGTCTGCTAGTCTCCATCATTTGTGCATGTAATTAAGAGTTCATTTTATTTCTATGATAAGCGGTGTGGTTGCTTCCTCTTGCATTATGCTTATGTCGTCGTGCTGGTAGACAAAGCACTTCTCAGAATATCAGATTCAGAATGTGCTTAAAGCTCTTCACTTAGAGACTGAAGCACTAAGAAAAGTTAGCTTATGTGACTATTCAACAAGGGAATCCAACTCTATTTCTCATGTGTTGATAAGTACATTTCTCTGAAAACTGTCACATTATATTCTTTTTTCCTGTACAATTTTGTTTTTGCTTTCTTTGGAGGTTATTCATTCAGTTTGGCATGGTAGCTCTTCTCAGTAATGCTTTATTTGTCTGTGATTGTGCCTCTTTTCACTTTCTTTTTTCTCAGTGGAACTTAGAAGCATTAAACACATCTCTCTAATAGTTAAATATTAATACAAACATTTTTTCTACGGTGTGTGACTACTTGGCAATTTCACCTCATCTATACAGATATAAATATCTAAAGGAAATGGTAATTTTCTATGTTTACCATAGTCAGAAAAATATTCTAATTACTTAGTAAGCTCCTAAAATTTCTCCTCCAAAAATAAAAGGACAAAGGTAGCAAATGAATATGTGTCAATAGGGAAATAAGTACAAGAAACATTCCAGAAACTTTTGAGAGATAAATGCAAGTGAATGACTTGAATATTTAGCTAAAATGAGTGTGTTTATAATCAATGACCAGATCTTTACAGTGAGGTGTATTCTGTGTCATTTTTGTTGCACAATCCATTCAAAAAGCTAGTTAGGGATATACTTTCCACAAGTGCAACCAAACATTTTGAGTGTAGTTTTTAAAAAAGGAAGGCAGTAGACACAGGGTATAAGAATCATTTGGACATTTCCTCGCTGAGCCTATTCTATAGTCAAGCGGAACCAGCCCCGCACATACCTATACAATGGGTGTGCTTGTTAGGTGTGCTTGTTTGCAGCACAGTACCATGCTTTCTCAAGCATTGTTAAGTTGCCATATTTGATGAAAAAAGTAGCAAAGTGCTCTTTTTCAAAACATGTATTAATCAAAAAATACATGGCTTCTTCTATAAATACAAACCTTTTATCATTTTTATATTTTCTTTTTGTTTTAGTAGGATAGATTTGTTATTTTGACAACAAAAGATTTTAATAATACAAGAGGAGGCAACTCAATCTTTCAAATGAAAAAATAGTTCAATTTAAACCAGTAAGAACCTACACAAGATCGTGACTTCTAGGTTTAGGGTATCTATCTCTTTGGACCAGATCATATGTTATTTGAATCTACTGTGGTGTTGTTAGTATGTTTCGTAAGACACAGTGCAGAGCTGCTATGATCTTTAAATGTTAATGTTCTTTTCTTATCACTTTACTGTGTAGATACCCTTCATGAGACCCAACTCTGCCACAGCTCATCCTCGGAGGCAATCCTGGAAACCTCTTTTATAAGTGTGATTTAAAAAATGTGGATAACACTCTCAATAGAGTACATAAAGTAAAGGAGAACAGCTATCTTGTCTTTCCCATAAGCTTATCACTGCAAAAAGTTGCCTTTGCTTGTCAGGTTTGAATAGAATGTAATTGATTGGTTTGTTACTTGGACTGACAAGGCACTTAATTTGCCTGTGTGGATTTTTTTCTATTTTTTTCCTTCTACTTTTTTTTTTTTCTGCACTAATCAGAAACATTTGATATGTGCATTGTTGAAAAATACTAGATAATGTCTTTTCAGAATTGTCCTATTAAGTAATGTTTTCCCTCTTGCTTCTTTGGCAAATGATGATATACTACAGTGTTTGGACTTACTGAAGAGTTACAGAAGCCTATGGGACTTAAATGCAATGTACTACTCAGTGTTGTTGAACAATACCAGTAACAAACAAGAAAGACAATGCATTCCACTAGTCTGCTATTCTGTTTCATCCAACTTAATACATATATTCATATATGAAATGCTGCATTAGGAAACAACTATATACTCTTATATTAAACATTAATTCTCTATATAACATTCAGTGAAAGTGAAAGACTTGTAAAGCGTATGTCATTGTAGTTTTGACTCATTAGTCCTAGTGTGAAAGCACTAAGATTATTAGCATGAAATCTTTACAACTTCAGATTTTAAGCTCATAACTAAGAGTATATCTGTGTTGATCTCTAGATCTTTTTTAAGTAATGCCCAAATTTATACAGCTTTTATTGATTTAATATAAACTTTCTGTGTTCAATCTGATTTTATTTTTCTTGACCTTAAGTACGAGGTTATGAAATGAGGGCGATACAAAGCTTATTGACTATACAACCTGCCAGCTGAAAGATCTTCATCAACATCTGTATCTTTCCAGAGGTTTACAGAATTAAAATTTGATCTTCAAGCTTTAATGATCCAGTTTTAAGTCAACTACAGAAATATGTTGAATATTTCATCACTCCATCTTGAACTGACTTAGAAGAGACTCTTTGCTGAAATTGAAATGCACATTTACATGTAAACTGTCAACTTGTTTCTTGGAATTTCCTGATTTATAAATGGTGGTTTTGGACATCTTTTCAGGTATAGTGGCAATTGAAAATAGTTTAAACTTTAGGAATAGAGTAGGTAATGTCATAATCAAAAGCAAGTGTAAATACAAAGTTGCTGTATGCTTGTAATCTATAGTTATAGTAAGGAACCATATTATTGGATGTTTAACAAAATAATATGTAATGTATATAAAATATGTATAAGCTGAGATTATTGATTTATTGAAAGAAAAATTTTAATAACCTGTAGCAAAACTAGTAGGCTTTCTTTTAAGAGTAAGAAAGGACTCATTATTTATCACTACATAAGTTTAAGAAAAAGTTGGTAGTTTTTCCTACTGCTGAACTCCAGCTGATTTTAAGAAAAATTACAGACTGTCATTTTCTTAAAAGAATGTGCTAATACATTAGGCCCTGGCCCTCCTTTGATATATGGTGAAAATTACTAGTGGTCATTTTATTTTAGATTTTTTGAGAAGTTATTAAGTCTTGTGGTTTTGGTGTCACTATTAATCAAAATCCTTTCCACTCTGGTTTTCATTAGAATACTACATCATCGTCATTCTCCATCTTGCAGTCTTCAGTGGTAGATAACGCTATTCTGTATTTGATGCTAGCCCTAAGAATCTTTGTCATACATCACAAATATAAACTGCATAATTCATTAGATTATTGGTCCTAGAAACATGTATTTAGAATGGGAGAACTTTTGAAGGAAGTAAAAAAACACTTTCTCCTAATAATCTCCTAAACGCCCTCATATTTCCACAGTATAAAAAAATTCTTTTTTTTCCTTAGTTGGTCCAGTTGCTATTTAAAGGAGACATTAATGTGTATTTAAGTAAGTACACACTAAATGGTTCATATTTCAGACATGTGTAAGAGAACATGGCGCAACAGGTAAATGATGGCTATTTGTCACATAACAGGAAAAGGATAAAACAATAAAATATCAGGAAGGAAATTAAATGACTGAAATAAAAGAAGAATGAAATGGTCGTATATAGTGGTGGTTCCCAAACTTTACAGTGTATCAGAATCAGAGGAAGGATTTGTTAAAACGCAGATTGCTACCTTATTCCCTTCGGATATTCCTTCTCTTCACTTTCACTTACTTCCTCCTCTTAGCTCCCATCAGTTTCTCATTCATGGGCCTGGGATGAGGCCTGAAATTTTGCATTTCTAACGTGTCCAAATGATGCTGTTACTGCTGACCGGGGACACCACATTGAGAACCGTTTGTTGTGTTGTGTTTGACATTGATTAAATGTTGCTTTCATCTCCTCAAAAAGGCCCTTACATTTTCAAATATATTTGTTTTTACATAAAAGAATTTATGGTAGTTTATCTGCACATACAATATAATTTCTTTATTTTCATGAATTCAGTTAAACAAATGTTTATTTGATTTTATACCTATTATGGGGACAGCAGTATTTTAGATTCAGAAATGAAATCAAGAAACTTAGGTAGTCTTTGTTCATAATTCACTAACTGCTTTGTTAAGAAAAGATTTGACATTAGGATTGTGCCTGAACCTGAAAACATTATTCAGCCTTTATCCATCTTAAGTTTAGAAAAGATGTTTATATATAATTTATCCTTGTTATTCATGTGTTTCTTCAAAATACTTATCTGATTTTACATTTATGATATTAAAAATAGATTGCTGAACATAAATAATAAGAATATTCACACGCATTATCCTATTTCCCTAGCTTTACATCCTACTACTTAATGAAACCACTCTCTTTTTAAATGCTGAATGTTCGTTATTTGACAAAACTTACCACCACTGTTTTACTTGATTCACAATATAGGAATATTTTATGAATATATCCCCAAAATCTATTCAAGGAATTCAGAAGGATTCTCTGAAGCAGAGTGGAATATTATAATAACATTATTAACTTTGTTTTCTGAAATTGTTTTGACAACTGAAACTTGTATAAGACTCAGCTTTAGAGTTGCGTGGCATATGACGGCAGAAATTTTTTCTACAATCTGAGCTAGCACTTTGTAAATTTATATAATACTAAAGATTGTGATTAAAAATATTTCTGAGATGGATATGTATTACAAATACATTCTTTGTAAAAGTGTAGGCCTCTTTCTCCCACTGCTCAATCTAAGACTTTCTGCAGGCCTGCTGATAAGATTCACTGCTGTTCAGGTGCCTAAGATATAATGAAATTGGATGCTCCTGCTGGGCTTTGTAAATAAAATGAGATTGACCCCTAGCCATTATCTCATTTATCTGATTTACATTGTAAAATCAAGATCTACACTATTGATTAGAGCATAATTAGTTAATTATGAACAGGGAAATACAAAGTTATGTGGGGCTTGAGCACAGCAGGTTGTACTGCTGAAAAATTTCCAAGGGCATGAGCAGATGGAGATCAGTTTATTAAAGAACAAAGCAGACGTGTTTCAAGTATGGAAATATCTAATCATTCTCTCTTGCTGTGAAGAGCTACTTGACCTTATTGTGTATTTTTATATGAATTATTTTGTTTCATTTTTGTGTTTCACTTTTGATCTTGTAAACTGGCTTCTGCAAATGTAGCTAACTGCAGTGATCCTATTATTTAAGTGATTATTAAATATGAATTTGGATTTCAATAATTATCCATATATTTTTTCAAATCAATATACTTCGTGTGTAAAAAATACTTTTGTCTTTATTACTACTCATCCATTAATTACTTCCTGTGATAAGTATCTATAGTGGCATTAATGAAAATAGGTTTAAGATCTCCACATTAGTCTTATATTTGTGAAATATGATATGAAGACATTTTCGAATTATTTTGTATAAAAAATGCTTATAAAGGGGTTTGCACTAAAACTGTTGTAAAATACAAGAAATAAAATAGGTCTTTATTGATAATAAATGTTATTCTAATATTGGTAGAATGCAGAATTTTGTGCACGTTTGTATTATTTTAGAAGTGTTTTAACTCATGAGCTACAGTCCTGCATTTTCTCCATTTATAAGAAGTGACTAATTGAAATAATTAGCCACTGTTCAATGAAAGAATTATCATTACTGGTTAATAGATGTGTGTAGGTGTTTAGGCTGCTAATGAGATTTTATTTAAGTAATGTTAATATTTAAGACCAATTCTTTTGCTCTTGTATAACATTTTTACATAGAAATGATGGAAAAGTAAGAAAATCCTACTCATGAATTATCTTGATACTTAGGTTTTCTTTTTCTTTTTCTTTTTTTTTTTTGAAGTAAACAAATGTAATAGTATATATATATTTTAGAGTCAATTTTTATTTTCTCTCTATAGACTCAGAAGGGACCTTAACAAAATGTTGCACTGATATTAAAGATAGGTATGATTACTGATCAACTTGAGCATAAAAAATGTACCTCCCTTTTCAAAGCCTATGTTGAGGATTTCTCTTCTTCAAGTTTAGTATCACCTGGCTATAAATTATATGCACAGAAGGTACACTTAATTATTTCAGTTAGTTTAAAAAGTAGTTATTTAGTGTACTCTCCTAGTGACATTATCAATTGGAAATTAGGGGAGCTAAAGAAACCTCTTGGAACACTGGCATTTAGCCTGTCTCTTAGGCTCAGGAGGAAATAAATCAGTTGTTTCTTATTTATTTGTATGTATATTCTCAGTAATCAGGTAAACATGACTGATTGCTCGTTATATGGATCATAGGACATATAGACATAAATCATTTTCTTCCTCTTTTTTGTCTAGGGTGCTATACTTAACCATATGCTAAGTAAGTATTTTAAATACATATAGAACTATGTTTATTTGCTCACTGCATTTTGTTATATCAATGTCTAAAAGACTATATATACAGCTACTTTATTATTTACATCTGTATCTTATGAATCTGATGCCTAGGAAATTGTATTTAGTAAGAAATGAATTGAACCATCAATTTCCTTTTATCTCATAAATAGGATTCATTTTATCTCGTTTAAAATTGTAATTTTAGAGTGCCCTGTAGTGTTAATGTGTACAGTATTTACTAGATGTTCAAAGGATATTTCCTTAAACATCCAGTTTGCATTTTATTAAACATTTCGTAGTGTTTCTTTATAGCTTAGTTTTATATTATATTTTAATAGTTTGAAGACATTACCTCCCTGTTTATGTGGAATTTGTGTATTACAATAGTCTGTTTTTATTATATAGACATTTGTGTTATTTAATAAAGTATATTGTGTTATATCACTATGCTTTTGTGGGTCAATGACTGACTGCTTTTGCAAAAGATTTTTAAAACATTTGATTCCCTATTTATTTTGATAAATATATAGTATATCATGTGCCGCAATTATGTTTTTCCAAGTATATATAAGAAGTAGAGGTAGAGACCATACATAATAATTTGGTCAATAGCTACCTGCACGCTAATTCAGCTTTTAGGTAGCAGAATGATTGCAGACCCATATGAGTTTCTGATTTTTGAGTGTTTAGAATGGACTAAATTTGTAACATAGCCAGAATTTTTTGGCTTACAAAATTTGCTAGTTTACAAAATGTATGCGTGTGCATGAAATAAGCAATCCACTATTTTTATCATCTATATTGTTCTTTGATTGTAGGATTCTTAATGGTACCTCTTACGTTTGTCTATGGTATATTAATTCTTGTAAACTGTGCTTGAGTTCCCTTGTGTCATTCAGGATATTTTTGTTACCAGCACATAAAGATTTCTTCAATTCAGTATTCTAGTGTAGAAACAACCAGATTTTTTTCCACCACATGGAAATAATTTTAGCTATTTCTAGAAAGAGCTTACATTTGTATATGTTTATTAACAGAGCTACTGATTTCAAGATTTATTTCTTTTTGTTTTTGCTCTCCTGAATTTTGTTAGTTCCTAAGTGTATTAACTACTCCTTTTTGCCATTTAGTCTTGGAGTTTTTATTTACTGGTGAGTGAGCTGTAACTTGAGAGAACTCCCTTACTGCCTTTAATTCCAACAAGCAAATTCTTCCTTTCCTTTGGGACCTATCACAAACACATCAGAGTAACACATGTAGACCAACTCATTCTAAAAGGTTTCACTATTGAAGGAATCAGTAAGGATTAGGTCACTTCCGAATGGCTTAATACTTCAACATATGCTAAGAAATCTAGCATATAAAATTTTCTTTTCCCTTTTGCATTTATTCTTGAGCTGAAAGATAACTTGATTCTACAGTTAATTGAAATCAGCTAGAAACTGGAACTATAGCAAACTTGTGTTTAGTTTATTAGCTGGAAATTCATAGATATACCAACAAGAATCACCAGCATACATGACAGTGAGAAATAGTGAATTATGATTCACCTTTATATTGATGTCATGGTGTTTGACTCGAATTATCCCCTAGAAATCTTAATTTGCAAGTAACTATGACACAGTCATAAAGTAAATATGCAGTCATGATGTTATAATTTGATATAAACTAGGAAAACATTAATACCATAACTCTTCACCTATCAAGAGCCCAGATTATTGGCAATCTGAACTGTGAAGAACATAGCCCAAAAACCTGAAGTTAAGCACAAGAGACTATAATTAACCTAAATTGATTCCATGTGCTTAACTCAGTAGATGTTCTCATTTTCATGTCTTTTTACTGTCACTTTGCATATTCTTAACAAGTTTAGTGATCTGGTTTCTGAATCCATAACAAATTATTGTTGGGAAATGCTGCTTAAACAAATACACTGACACTATCAGAAAGTTGTGACTGATAATTTCCAAGCAAGTTAGAACTCTGAAAACGTGTAAGAGTTGAATACTGGAATTTCAAACAGAACAGCAGATTGATGGTACTCACTCCAAACACAAAAGGCTGACACATTGTTAGACACAGAGTAACATATGTTACTTGTATTCATGACCCTGAGATGACAAAAATAATTTATATTTGCTGTATTTTCCTGAGGAAGTAAAGACTGTGGTTCTTTCAAAAATTTCTATCAAAATGATTGAAATGCTAATTTTCAAGCTTGAAGAAATCTTCCCTCAGCTATCTAGAAATCTCAGCCTCATAAACTCTGAAATGCTTACACTCTGAAGGTTCCTATAACCATCCACATGTTTAATGTAATTGAAATTTTTAACTATTGAAAGGTAAATAAGTTGAATTGAGAAGAAAAAACAAAATTGTGTGGGCTAACCATTTAGTCTTTTTATCTTACAGTTGATGTTAGCTATATGTTGTCTATTGTTTTTTCTTAATGTCAGAACAACAGGTATTTAAACATTTTAACTGCTTTTAAATATAATTTGGGTAGCTTATTTATGATATTGGCATAGTAAATAAAGTACTGTTATTCTCATTTGATTTTTCCCCCCATACTAGAATTATCACAGTTAACATTTTTTTCCAAGTCTGTGTCTTGAGTCTAAAAGATTTTTGGAAAAGTACATAAGTTTATTTGGTTCATAAGGAGAAGTTGTAGAGGAAGAGGTGCATAAACTTATGATACACAACTGTGTTTTAAACTTCTTTTACCTGAATAACTTAGCTAAGTTGCTAACTTTTCCGAAACTCTTGATTCCTAAAATGGGCCTTTGGGAGACTGGGTTTTATAGCATGATATCAAATTTTTAGTATAGTATAAATGTGTGTTTGTAGTCCCCTTTATTGTGATGGTTTTTAAAACTTAATTGTTTTTGTGTGTTGTTTATAACAATAGCTCCTTCCACCTTTTTTTCTAATAAAGGTTATTGAGTAGTAATTTACACTATATTCAAGTAATATATGTCCTATAATTTTTTTCCTTGCTTTCTTAGTTGTGGATTTCTCAACTTTTAAAATTTTTAAATCAGTAAGAGAAACAATATATAGAGAGAATCTGACTGATTGGTTTGGAGAAAGTATTATTTTTTTAACTTAAAAAAAGAACACAAGAAAATGAGGCATATCATTCTATAAGATATATACATCTTTGTTATTTGTTGTTAAATTTTGGTCTTGTTATTCCAAATGATGCAAAATTCTTTTTATAAGACACTGAAATAATACAGATCTCTCTTCATTGTCAGCAGGATGAGATTGTCTGAAACGAAGAATAGGTATGATAGTTTTCTTAGCTTTTGTACATCATAGGTGGCAAAGACACTATCAAAGCATTTAATAATAAGCTTTAAAATGTACTAGGAGGTCCTTTGAAAAACCAAATATTCTGAGAAAAAGTGACAGGTAAATTTTGAGAAAATTTGTATTTGAGAAAATTAATATCTAATTCTTAGAATGGTTTTTCTTTGCTATACATTGTGTTAGTATGCTGTAAACATTGGAAAGTTTATTTCTAATCTAACTTAAATTGGAGAAAGAGTGTATAGAATTGATTACAGATTAGTGTATGTAGCCTAGTGGAATTCTTTAGAGTTCTAAAAAATTTTAAACAATCACAATGTATTGGAATAAATTCATAATCTTGAATTATATGTATCTTATATTATTAAATGTCTTTATCTAATAGGCAATGATTAATTCTTGAAGTTCAAAATTGAAATAGCTGTGTTTGTTAGTTTAGAACGTATATAGCTATACACATACATTCATTCACATGCTCTTAACATTTCTACTATCAAAGTGTCCTGAATGATACTTTTTTGTTTGTTGATTTTATTTTTGTATTTTGTTTTTCCTAAAACATTTATTTCAGGTTTAGATTGTTTTTGTCGTAAACATTAACTTAATAATCTTGTGAGCTAAAGGTAGAATTACAGCGTTAAAGTTGAAATGTACAATAGTTTGCTATTTGTCTCTGAAAACGGTTTTTAAAAAAAATATTATTTAGATATACCATAAATCTGTTTACCCTGCAGGTGTGATGAATGCAGACTGTGTTACCATTTTGGCTGTTTGGATCCTCCTTTGAAAAAGTCTCCTAAACAAACAGGCTATGGATGGATATGTCAGGAGTGTGATTCTTCATCTTCTAAGGTAAGGAGAGGGAAAGCCTATTAGCAAAAGTGTTTTTTCTCTTCCTTCTGATAGCTTTTCTATATCATATCACCAACTTCCCAACTTTAAAGAGAATTGGAATATGAAGGACCAACATTTTAATATCATGTACTTTAAAAATATATTGCCATGGTGATTTTATTGCTTTTACGTTAAAGAATAAACAGCTCTACTAAATTATATAAATTTCCCATATGAAATATTTTAGCTGTTTTTTGTATTCTGTGTTACTGTAGCATATTAAATAGTGTTCTAGGAGCCAAAGAAAAGTCACCCTTTGCTAATTTAACACACTTAGGAAATAAGGATTAGCAGGGGAATTCTGATTTGAGTCATAAGAAATTTGTTTTGAAAAAAAATATATAAATATATATGTATCTATATGGTAATATTAATATGTATAAATATTAACCAAAAGAAAACCCCCCAAAAATCCAATTCTGTTTTGTAGTTGACTCATCTTAACACACATAAGTATAATGTGAATGTTTCTGTTCTCTTTTTCCAATGAAAAATTAAATTTAATATAACAGTTAATCTGAAAGTCAAGAAAACTTAATTTTCTTGAAAACTTAATTTTCTTGAATATTTATGTTACGTCAATTCTGGTTTGCTCACTTTTGAAGACTTCCATTCCTGACCAGCAGGTAATAAATTTCTGTTTACATTTTCTTTTGAAAGATGTTTGCTAGTATGGTCCCCAAGAAGAAAACATTGGTAGATAATGTCATACTTTATAATTCAGTGAATTGCTGTAGAGCTTTTAAATTAAGAAAGCAGTATATTACTAACATCGGAGTCAAGAAAATATCATCTGAGGGCCTAAAAGAAACTCAGAATGAAAATTAATGTATTTTGTCCTTTATTTTCCTCTTTTTGCTTTGGTGTACTGTTACGTGATAGGTAATAATGGGTATATTTGCCATGTTCATATATTTCAGTGGTATGAAAAGATAAAACAGTTATTGCCAGAAGAAAGGAAGTGAATCAGTTGCCAATAAATTTAGGTGGAGGAAGTGAATGTACAATTGTTATAGCCATAAAACATATATCCAGCTTCCTTTCTCTATGGTAGTCAGGATTATTAAATCCAAGAAGTCATAACTTTTACTATACAAATATGACACCATAATAAGAAATTATTTATTTTGCTTAGAATTTTAGATAATACAAGGTGAGGATATATAGTTGAATATGTGCTTGAAAATGTATTGCACTTTACGCAATATTTAACTGTTAACCTTGTCTCCAAATTTTGCCTACCAAGTGAAAGTCTAAAATATAGCCATGTTTACTCTCAGCAGCATAATGTATTTATACATGACTATCTTTCAAGTAATTGCCGTTTAGCTGTGGCTTTATGAGGACAAAAATGTTCTGTCAGTATTCCTTCCTATTAATTTTATAAAAATTCCACAAAAGTTTAACAAGATTTATCATATTTATATCTATAATTTTAAGTTTTAGCACATGGAAGATTTACCCAAGTGTAGATTTAATAATACTGATTTATAACAATTTACTTAAAAATAGAATAGCTTTTTCTAAAAAAAAAATTGAGCTATAATTGACTATAACATTATATTACTTTTAAGTGTACAACATAATAATTCAATATTTGTAGACAGAAAGACATTTTATTCTACCCAAACCCATAAAGTATGGAACGATAAGACTTTCTCTGCCTTATCAACCCCTGATAAACCTAGGCAGCCATTTTAGGTTTCATGAAAAATGACCGATTACATGGACATAGATATATACAGATACATGTGTATACATGCAAACACAAACCTACACACATATTGTCGCGTCCAGCGCAACACAGGCAGTGAGCGAAGGAGAAGGGGCGGCAAAGGGTTAAGAAAGTAAGAAACAGAAATCAAGAAAGTTATGAAACAGGGGCTAAGGGTCTCACAGCCTCAAAGGACTGAGAGCCCTGAATGGGGCCGTACTGTGGCTTTTATTGATGCACACACAAGAAAGCAACATTGTTTTCTCCAAGGTCTGTGAATTTCACATATTATACTAAGAAACTGATTTGAACTAATTACCCCTGCCTGCAAGCAGCCCAACCGCCAATTTCAGGATGTATCTCCCTAAGAGACACAACCTTTATGCTGAAACTTACAGAAATAGATAGATGGAGAACTGATGTTATTATACCACTGAATCTCTTCCCAAGCAGGTTGTAGGAAGGAATGCAGCCACAAAGGCAGCTCTCCTTAACGGGGGGAAGGTGAGGGTCTGTCAACCCTGTGGGTTCTCATGTTGGTCCCCACTCGACTGTTCGTGGCTTGAGTAGTAACCCCCCACCCCCACCCCGGCCGCCCGGTGGGGAATCTTACTCATCATTGGCTGACCACCCATCCTCCGGGGCCAAACAGGGAGACAAAGGTGAAGCAAAGTCCCTGAAAGGATTAGTCTCACAGACTGTCCTTTCTTTAGGTGCAGGTATGAGGGGACAGACGGGTAGGCTGCTGCGTGACAACAACATATGAGTACAAAATCACGGAAACCCACATGCACAAAACATACCTTCCCTCATAGGCTACGCTTCAAAGACATTTGACTAAGGCAGCAGCTAACCAGAAAGTGAACTGTGTTTATTTTCAGTGGAGCTAGTTCATTGCTACCTGTCACCATGAATGACTTATTTTTTCTTTGTCAGTCTTTACCATGTTGTGAAAACACTATTGCTAATGAATGCTGTATGCCTGGAAAAGCAATGTATTTCATTCCTCTTCCTCAGCCTCACCCATCTCATATTTCTTCCATCTCTACTCCCATCTACCTGGAGTAGATGGAAGCCCAATACCTGGACTCATTCAAGCCTTCTCCATCCTTGTCCCATATAGAAAATCACTTCCTGAGTCCTGTAAAAGTTTTCCTTAAATGTTTCTCCAGTCTGTTTTTGCTCCTTTTCTCCACTGCTACTGCCTTGATTCAGTGCCTCACTTTTTCCTCATTCTATCTAGTTCCTCCTATTTTAATACGAAGATATCTATATAGGTCTACAGACTCATGTCCCCTATTACCCATTCCCTTCACTAGAAGCCTCCAAAATGAAGTGTTTGTACCCCAGCAGATAGAGAACATGACTAATGAAATCAACTTGCTTCTGTATAACATCCCATTTTAATTTCTGTGTCTGTTTTATAATGTAAATAATATGTTAATGCTGTAGAGCAGGTACATAATTTCACACATATGTACTTATGTTAAGGTGCATTGTTAAATGTTTTTAGTACTGGGGTACATAAAAAATATTTAGAGCCCATAGTCCTATCCTGCTCCTTGAATAATCTTTCTCAAGGTATATTTGTCACACCTCAGCTTTACATCTGTCAGTGTCTTTTCACTATCCTACATATAAAAAAAAAAAAAAATACAACCAAAAAAAAAAAAAACCCCAGGAAATTAATATTGATACATTATCATCTTTAGACTTCATTCAAGTTTTGCCATTTGTCCCAGTAATGTTCTTTATAGCAAAAGGATCCAGTATAGAACCACTTGCTGTATTTAGTTTTCATGTTTCCTTAGTTTTTAATCTGGACAGTCCCTTAGTCATTTTTTTTTTTACTTTGACCTTGCCACTTTTGAAGATTATAGGGCAGTTACTTTGTAAAATAGCTCTCTCACTTTGCATTTTTCTTTACTTTCCTTGTGGTTAGATTCATTTTGTGCGTCATTGATAAAAATAACACAGATGTGATGAGTATGCATTCTATCAGGTGACACATAATTTCAGTTTGAACCTTATATGATGTTAAGTTTTATCACTTGACTAAGGAGTTATCGGCCAGTCTTCTCCATTCTCTTACCCTTTCTAATTAATAAGGAATTTGTGGGGGAGAACCTTGCAACTATGTAAACATCCTATTCCACATCAAACTTTCATTTTCAGGTTTATTCAATGGGTTATATTGCTTACTATCATTATTTATTTTGATATTCTAATTGTCCTAAATTTGTTTAATAGGAATTACTTTAGGCTGGCTTCTGCCACTTCAAGTTGGCATCTGTGGCCTTCTGACATGATCCCAGCAATCTTTGAGTATTTCCTACTAAAAATGTTCCAGGCTCAACTTGTACTTTCCATTCCCCTCCCTGCTCTTGGAATCAACTGTTTCTCCAAGGAACTCTGGTTCCTTTTAGTGGAGAATTGTCTTTAGAAACAACTAGATGTGCTCATTGTTACCGGGATGTTGCTCCTCCTAGGTCTTCTCAGCAGGCAATGCCAAGGAGTAGGTATATGTACAGGTACACCTCCTTTTATGGCACTTCGCTTTATTGCACTTCACAAATACTGTGTTTTTTACAAATTGAAGGTTTGTGCCAACCCTACATTGAGCAAGTCTGTTGGCACCATTTTTCCAATAGCATTTGCTCACTTTGTGTCTCTGTGTCACATTTTGGTAAGGTATATATGTACATACATTGTTTTTTTTCTTTAGACATAATGCTATTTCACACTTAATAAACTACAGTGTAGTGTGAACATAACTTTTGTATGCACTGGGAAACCGAAAAAATTCTTGTGACTCCATTTATTGTGATATCTCTTTATTGAGGTAGTCTGGAACTGAACCTGCAATATCTCCAAAGTCTGCCTGTATTATTCATATACGTACACATATTTCTGTGTCTTTATAGATGTTGGAAACCATTCTGGTTTTCTACCTTTGCCTGTCGGGAACTCCCTAACAGAAAACTGGCTCCTGTTATCCTTAATATATATTCTTGTATGATTAATCCTCTGATATAAAACTAATCTCTTTCACCCTCCACCTCCAATCTACATGGATACCTACTTTGCTGAACATAACCTGATGGTTTTTAGACTGAATTGTTTAGGAAGGAGAGAGAGGGAATGAGGGTGATGGACATTTATATTTTTTTACAAGCTGCTCACATTATTTTAATGATCAATCAAGAAAAAGAACCACTATTTTATGAATTCTTCAGTTATGACAAAAGTTTTTAAGCTACAAATTAACTTTTTTAGAATTTTAAAACAAATATACACACAATGCATATGACCCAAATCAAACTTTAACTGACACTTTAAAATTATGATATATACTCTCATATAAAATATAGGGTAGACTTATTTTTTAAAATAAAGTTCACAGTTCATTATTCACTCTTTTTCTAGGGTATATTTGATATAGATTTCAACAATCTCTGCCCGCTGAAACACGCAAACTTATTTTGACATGGTCAATGAACATGTGTAAATATTTATTTTTAAAGTGCTTCATCCAACTCATCTATATTTACAAATTCAACTGAGAATATAAATATACATTATATATTTTACAGTGACTATGCCAGTTATGATTTTAGTTTTTTTATCCTTGTTTAAACTCTGTTTTGTGTAATGCCATAGAGTGTACATGACAGGTCATTATGAGCTGTCGTAGTTTGGAGACCTCTATGGGGTTCACTCTTACTTGGTCTTTCTAGTACACTACTCTCTTTGAGCCTTAACTAAGTTAAATTCATATGCATAGAAATCACATCTAAATCCCATGGAAGATTCTCTTGAACTACATATACGTATGTCAGCTGAGGCAGGTGGTACATTTTGATAATCATTTGTATCAGAAATCCCTGACTAGGGGAAGTATGATTTTTTTTTCATTTTTGTTTTATTTTCTAAATTTTCTGCATTGAGAAAGTTAAATTCTATAATCAATATACTTAGGTCAAAATGACATGTATAAATATTTTCAAGTAAAATACTCATTGAGAATTTTGCCTGTGTAAGAACTGAACAGAACAATCTCTCCAAGGAATATCTTGCCACAATATATTGAAGAAGCACATTTAACTGACCTGGTAATATTGGAAATTGAATGTCTGAATTTTATGTATTATGAAGATTTATGAAAAATATAAAATTAAAATGAGTTGTCCTTTAAGGGTCTTTTAAATTTGAAGCACATAACTGACTCATAAAAAAGGACTTTTGAATATTTTAAGTATTCATTTGGCCTCGGGAGTTTTATTTGACATTAGGTTAAATTTTAAATTTCTGAATTTAGCAGTTGACAGAGAAGTCATTTTCAGGTAGAACTTATACCTCTTAACCGTCTAATTCAGTATTCTTCTAGCACTAGTGTGACAAGCATTAGACCTTACAACAGTGTGCTTTATTAAGCTTTACTGAGTATTGATTTTCCTTTTACTAATTCAGGTATGTAAAAGTCTAGAGAAAAGTTGTTTATACAGTATCCTACAACAGAACCCCTAGAACAAATCTATTCTGGTTTGTAGACCTACTAAAAGTCCAAGAATTAAAACTGTGCTGTGGTTGTCCTTGATGATCGCTACAGTTAAATATTTAAACTTGAGATTTCCCATTTGCTAGTGTGTGGGATAAAGCCCACAAACCTCCAGTTGATCTTCCACCTTATCCTAGACCAAATTCAAGGTGTTGCCAGTTACTATAGCATTTTCCCTTGCAGGCAGAATGATATGCGTATCCTTTAAGCCCTTAGTTTCTAATTAAGTGCTGTACTTTCTGAGTAGTAACAATGATTTGTGATTCAATAAAGAGTGATAGCCATTAACAATTCCACTAATTATACTTGATACTTTGCTTTTTTTTAAAAGCAGAGTGTGTTGTTTGAACTAAATATTTATGTACTTGAAATCACTATTTATTTGTCATTATTGCCTACTCAAAGAGGTTGTTCATTTGATTGCCCTGTACATGTTTCTGAAACCTATCCCTAGGTAATATTTTTATCAAATAACAATTTTCAGCAAAACAAAGATTGTTTATGGTTATTCTTTATAATAGCATTGGAATCTATGCTGATTTATTTAGTTCTGTAACCTAAGATAGTTTTCATGGGGACTGTGTAATACACATTAAGCATATTGGTATATACTTCAGTAAGTCATGGTCAGGTATTCCTTAAGAATCTTTTTGAAAATATGATTTATTTCCTCCAGGTAAAGTTTATCAATGTTTATGACATACATTTTAATATATTTCAGTGTCATATTCACAGAGAAAGAAAATGATTGGAACCTCTAATATTAGACAAATATTTTCTATGTTAATCATTTGCAAAATTAAAAACTAAATTACTTTCTAAGTTACACTTACTACAAACTGGAAAAACCAAGCCATTTTTTAATTTAGATGGCATGCGAGCATGCTGTGGCATACCATATGAGATGAGGAACTGAATCAGAGCTGAGATAATTAATCAAAGTACAGCAGAGTGCCATGTATAGGGATGCCTTCCAGAACTCACCAACACCGTACTATCCTTTAGTTTTAAAATCGTTTTGTGTTTTTATGTTTTCGTTTTATTTATTCAGGAGAAAAAAAGTCCCCTACTAAAAATTAAGCTGAAAAATGGTTCATTACAGCTTTAAAAAAGTTAATCAGAATATTTTTACATTATTAACCCAGAATTTGAAATATTAAAGTTGTGGTTCATGATATACGAATGTAAAAACTCAGAAGGAATATAGAATATGTTGATTATATAAACTTGTTATTCCAGCATTTATATATAATGTGAGTCTGAGAGACATTGTTCATTACAAAGGGATAGTCCTAGCCCATTTTCAGAGTTGTAAAAGTAAGCTGTACAGGCTCACATCCTAGCTTCAAAAAAGAGAGATTCCTGTGTTCTAGATATAGATACAGTTAGTTCATTCCTTCTAATTTATTAAACATTAGTTTTGTAGAATTACTTATCTATTAACAAACTGTCTTTCTCACCTACACCTTGTGGTTTAAGAAGTACCCTTTTGCCTACCACTAAGATAGACTTCAAATCTAAGCTAGAAAACTCAAAGCATGAGCTTTCATAGTTAAATGGAATTGAGTTCTAAAATCAAATGTATTTAAGCATTCTAATTTGCATGTTTGAATAGACACGTTAGCAAAATTGAAAAGAAATGATGGATTAGGGGTTGGAGACATAGTGAATGTCTGTTATGCCATATTACTTACATTTTAACATATTCATTTTTTGACATTTCTGAAATTAGGATGAATATCTCCAAGTAGTTTATGCCTTATAAGTGGTGATATTTTTCCATAAAAAATTTGCCATTAAATTTATGGCATTTCCTATAATTCGAGGGACTGTAGAGTCATTTAAAACATACAGAAAGTTAAAGTGTGCAATGTGATATAGAGGAAAGAGCTTCACAGGCTTTGAAAAGAAAGAAACTGGGTTCAGATAGGAACTGTTTACCATGTGTGTGACCTTCAGCAAGTTGCTTCACTTCAGGTGTGTTGCAGGTGGTTCATTGTGAACAGTTTAACGGCAATACTTGGAATAATAGAGATGTAAATGTATCATTCAGTACACGGCATCTTTTCTTATTCTTAACACTAAGCAAGCATTTTAGTTAGAGAAAAGTTCAAAATTAGTGACAATGTTCTGATTTGCAAGTGTAAGAAATGTTTGTAAAAAGTAATCGGAAGTGCAGTGTTCTGTGTTTTATTTTTTTGTCTCCCCATGTACCAAGTGAAAATATTTCTTTTTCAGAGTTTTACACTAAATAAAGTCATGTCTAACTTTTTCATTCTCAGAAAGTTCTCTTTGTTTTCGTTTCTTGCTAGAGTTAAGAGGCAATAACAAGTATTTTTATAACTTATTTTTAAACTAAGGCACTATGGGTCTCGAGGCTTTTAAAATTATATACTCTTCCATAAGGTATTTTTTTCTAAATTTATTGTATATCATTAGTAAATAATGGGTCTTTTTTATATATTGATGGCAATGACTATTTCACATTAAATATAGAAATATGGTCCTCTGAATTCCACAGATCATACACTAATGTGTTTATTTTATTTTATAAGTATAAAGCATTATGTTTAGAAAGTAAATATTTACTTTTACCTTTAAAACACTGGTGCTATCAAGTACTGAATAATAGGAAAAGACATAATAAGATACGAGCATAAAAGGGAGACTTGTTTTTAACCAAAAGACATGTTTTGTTAATAGGTGAAGAAATATCCAAATTTCCCATACATTGTAGAGAGGTATTATTTCCTTGTCAAGGTCATGAAAATTATAAACTTAAAACTACAATAAAAAAATAATAAAATTTAAAAGTAAGAAACCACTGAAGATAGGTATAAGGTAATTTATGTGTCCACTTTGTCAAGGTGTATGCAGCTTTTTATAATAAAAGATTCATCAAGCCTAACGAATGGCTTTTAGAGAAGAGGCATATATCAGCAATTCATCCTTTTATTGTTAAATGTTTGAATACTTTTAAGGATGGAAATGTAGGAATTTCTGAGTTAGCATTTTCACATTCCTTGTGGAGTCTGGAAATTAAGGTTATTAACTTTTAGGGCATACTGTAGAAGCATATTTAGAATTTCATAACATGATTATGTGCCTTCAATATGTCTGAAACAGCATTTATGCCAAGAGAAAGTCTCATTTTTTAATAAGGAAATTGTACTCATTTCAGATGCTACTAATGCCTCTTTCTTTTGGAAAGGTAGACTCTCAACATGTGCTTTATATGTATGTGTCAAATGGCAAAGATTTATGCGTGTAAATTCTTCAGACCCCTATCTTGACACACATTCTTTCTCTGTGTCTGCCACCTGCATCCCTGATTCCCAATGGAAGAAACTGTTTATTATATACAGTCAGCCCTCTATATCACGGAGTCTACACCCATGGATTCATCCAACCGAGAACTGCAGTTGGTTGAATCCAGGGATAAGGAATTTATGGATACAGAAGGCTAACTAAGAGACTTGACAATCCGAGGATTTTGGTGTCTGCTGGAGTCCTAGAAACAATCCTCATTGGATACTGAGGGATGACTGTACTTCCTTAATCGTAGCATATGAATTTCTCTGTTTGTTTACTTCCATGTTACTTAAAAAATTGAATATCTCTTTCTGGAAATATCTATGTGCTGTTCTTAACACATTTTCCCTTGGTAAATGCTGAGTAAAGCAAATTATAAGATTGGGGAACACACTATCCTCCACTGGCTCGCAACCCCTGCTTCATCCAGTCCTGTTCCCTATTAAACTCTTGGCTTCAGTTCTCATTTTGACATGGCCCATTCTGCCATGAGCTAATTTGAACTAATTGTAATAGGCTAGGTGAGCATCACTTTATTCCCTCTTGTGCTTCATTAAAAAAAAAAATCTTCTGATTTACATCATAATTTGTGATTTTCATCATTTGTCAATCCCCATAGCCCAAATGCCAGTGATTTCTCCTCAAAGTGTAGTCTACAAACCACCTGCGCCAGGATCTTCTGAAGTACTGTTACATACTCAGTTTGGAAGCCCCATGCAGACTGGCTACTAAATCAGGATCTCTGGAATGGTGCTCAGGAGTCGGCACTTTTATAAACACCATAGGTGATAATTACGATTGTTAAAATATAAGAACCACCGCTTTTAACTCTAATTTCTTTTAAATTCCTTACGTATAGTTTTCTCTCCAACTTCACTTCACTATTCACTTATTGTACCTATAGGTATCATTCTCAGACTTTGCTGTTCTGAGACTGTCCTTCTACCCCGCAGGGAGGTTCAAGGTAGATTGATGACACCTGATTCAGGTTCAGTAAAGCAGCATTTCTGGATTACGAATGTACCATATTGCCGTTCTTCTTTCTAAGTTTTGGAATTGCCCAGCAACATCTCAGGGTTTATCTCTGAGCTGTATTCAATTTGTCCCTATCAAGAATCTTCCTCAATTACTTTGCCTCATCTTTTCTCTACATCTTTGAGGCAGTTGACACTGTTAGTAACTTTCTCCTTTTTACAAACTCCTTTCTTGCCTCAGTGAGCCTCTTGTCTCCCAATTTTCTCACTTCTTAGTAGATCATTTCTTTCATCTTTTGATAGGCTTCTTTGCCTTGTTTTCACAGTCTTCTGTTTCTCACTCTGCAGGTGACAGCACCCACACCCAAAGCTCAGTACCACTCCAGTTTTGCTACAGGAAAACCTGGGATTTAGGATTTAATGATTCATCTACTTTCTCTGAGTTCATGGTCATCAAGAGAAAGACTTTCTGTCTTTTAAAATATTATTCTTTGTAGTGGTAATTTTATCAATAAGTTCTAGTTGGCCATTTCCACTATGTCCCCTTTTACTACAGAGTTCAAATAGCATTTACTTAAGTAAGAGAATACATATTAACTGATCTCTGAGTGAAATATTATTCTGGAGATATGATTAAATATCCTATAATTGAGGTGTCAGACTCTGAGTGTTGTGTAACTTCAAAGCTAGAAAGCAATAATTCAAAATAGCAATTTGTTAAATATAATAGAACTAATAACATTTATAATACAATCTTGCTTTAAAAAGATACATGCCTCTCACTCTTTTTCTTTTTACTTTTTTCTTTTCTCTGACTTTACCTTTCTGGAGAAAGTTGGACTCTGAAAATAGTTACATACATTGTGTGTTTTTTCTTAAATTTCTTATCAATGTAATAATGGTCATTGTAGAATATTTGGAAATTAAAAAGTGTTTAAATTACCTGCAATTATAGCACCTAAAAATATTACAGTTCTGCTCCTGTTTTGGTACTGTATCCTATTCTTTAAAATTGCAATTATGTTCAGCATTGGAAACTGTCAACCGAACAAAAAAACAATCTACTAAATGAGAGAAGATATTCACCAATGATACATCCAGTAAGGGGTTAATATCCCAAATCTATAAGGAACTCAAACAAATTAACACCCCCCAAAAAAAAATCTGATAAAAAAATAGACAGAGGACCTGAATAGACATTTCTCCCAAGAGGACATGCAAATGGCTAATAGCCATATGAAGAAATGCTCAATATCACTAATCATCAGAGAAATGCAAATCAAAACCACAATGAGATACCACCTCACTCCTGTCAGAATGGCTATCATCAATAAATCAATAAACAACAAGTGTTGGCCAGGATGTGGAGAAAAGGGAACCCTCGTTGAGTGTTGGTGGGATTTAATTGGTGAAGCCACTATGGGAAACAGTATGGAGGTCCCTCAAAAAATTAAAAATAGAAATACCTTATGACCAAGCAATTCCATTTGTAGGTATTTATTCAAAGAAATCCAAAAGACTAATTCAAAAAGATATAGGCTCCCCTATGTTCATTGCAGAATTATTTACAATAACCAAGATAAGGAAGCCACCGAAATGCCCATCAATAGACAATTGGATAAAGTAGTAGTACATGTATACAATGAAATATTACTCTGCCATAAGAAAAAAGAAAAAATGAAATCTTGCCCTTTGCAACAACATGGATGGACCAAGAGGGAATTGTGCTAAATGAAATAAATCAGACAGAGAAATACAAATACCATATGATTTCACTTACATGTGAAATCTAAAAAAATTAACAAACAGAAACAGACTTGTAGATACAGAGAAGAACTTGATGGTTGCCAAATGGGAGGAGCTTGAAGGAATGGGTAAAAAAAGGAAAGGGATTAAGAAATACAAACCAGTAGTTACAGAATAGTCATGGGGATGTAACGTACAGCATAGGGAATATAGTCAATAATATTGTAATAACTGTGTTTGGTGTCAGATGGGTACTAGACATAGCGGGGTAATCACCTTATAAGTTATACAAATGTCTAATCACTATATTGTACACCTGAAATGAATATAATATTGTATATCAACTGTAATTGAAAAACATTTTTAATTGCAATAATATTATACATTCTGTTATTTAATGGTTTTTTTTCCATGTAATTGTATATATAACAATTTTTCATGTTGTTAAATACTTTTTTCTAACCAGATTTTTAAGTACGGTGCAATATTCCTTTGCACACATATACCAGTGTATTTGCTGGGTCAAAAAAAATGAACATGTTTAAAACAAGAAAGGACCATAGTAGTAACAATAACAGCAATTAACATGTATTGACTACCTCTAAGTGCTTAGCATTATCTAAGCACTTACAATAATGTATAATCCCATTTAATCCTCACCATAGTCTATACATCACTGTTTTTTATCTTTTTTGTGGATTAAAAAAAAAAAAAAAAGAGGTTCGAAGAAGTTAAGGATTACACAACTAATAAGTGGTTTAACAGTGATTCAAACCCAGATCTACCTGATTCCAGAGGCCTATGGTTTTGAAACTTTATTTTATATATTGAAGTATTTCCTATTCTTTGTTGCAAGAGATTTTCAAATTAGATTTTTGTCCTAGAGACAATTTAGATTTTCATTATGTAGAAACTCAGATCATTTTCTACTATAAATAAATACCACTAGTAATAGAAAAAGGTAAATGCCTTGTTATTAAGTGGGACCTCTTTTGGTCCTTTTAACGAATAGGGGAATAAAGCCTGGAGGTAATTCTTAAAACAAATAAATTGATTAAAGATGGTTCTACTTTACAATGTGGAAGATAGACTAACTCCTCAAGGCCTTTTCTTCACAAAATTCAATGAAATAAGTATCTGTGTTAAGGGAGTTGCCACTTGACAATATGGATGATTTATGTAGAGCCAGAGAATCTACTTCATTATACTTGGAGGGAGGGTGAGGGAAAGGGATTTAAAAGTGAATTTTTTTATTAGACACTAAACACTGTATGTTAGCTGAGTCAAATATGGCTTTTTAATGTTTGTCATGAGTTGTGAAGTTTGAAAACCTGTATTGTGAAAAGAAACTAAACCCAGACACATTCAATCTCTTTACAAAGATAGTTTAAGAAATATTTTGATTTGTCCAGTGTCAGCCACTTTGTGCACAAACTGGAAAATTTTGTATATTTTTTCAATATCAGCATTCTTTTGCAGTAAAAATTTCCCTTATTGAAAAACAGTATCTTGTTTGTCAGTAGGTCAAATACTAATTTTAATGTAATTAGATTAATTTGGGTTATTTTGTTCACCAAAAAGTATGGTTATTATTTCACTTATACTAAGTTAAAAAAATGTTTACCTCTTCCTTGACAGATAAAGATCCATACATGTAACTCTTTTTACTCGACTGTATTTCCACCTGTGACCTAACTCAGCCTTCTAGGTTCTTTTGTGGTTTCAGACTTCTACTAGTTGTTTTAGGCCTTAATACCGTATATTGTTCTTTTCTTTTCATTGAACTATTTCATATGCTAAATTTAAACTCTGGTCACCCAAGATGCAATTTATTTTAATGTTTTCTCTGAAGGTTTCTTAAAGGTTTATGTTGTAGTGTTATATCTTCTTTGAAGTTAAGCTGGTTTTTGGTTAAATGTACCTTCAATAATGTCTACAAATGATTATCTGCTTCACTGGTTTGAAAACTCTTTAAAGTATGCTTATAGAGGTTACATTTTTTAAGGATCACTTTGAAAAGTTCAAGCTGTATCAAAGCGTTTTTATCAGTTCACGTTTGTGTTCCTGAGGGAGTAGACTATTGTCTCAACTTTTAAAGACAAATAGTGTTCTGTAAATTCTGTTTCTAAAATCAGGTTTTTAAATTTAGATTATCAGATATTTGTGAATCGGTTTCCAAAGCACAGATATATAGGTAGCTTAAAACAAATCATAAACATAAGGTAATGCAGCATTATTTTCCTATTCTATTGCAGCAGTTTCAATATATATACCAATAGCCAAAAAATATTATTTAATAACTCAATTTAAAATTTATTCTAGTCATTCGTATCTAGTCATTAGTTTAGTTATCATTAATTTTTTCCCATTTGACGTCATTTTAAGTTGTGAGCGGAGTAGATATTTTTAGAAAACGTTATTTTCTCTTTTTTATAAACAGGCAAACTGATAGACATTTAGACACTTTTTCCATTTTTTTCATTTTGTCTTCCATTTCGTTTTGAGTGTTCCTAAGTCTGCTACTCATTTATCTAATCTTTGCAGTGAGGCAAACTTTCTATTTTCATGATGTGGCTGTTCCAAAATGCCCAAAATTTCTCTTTTTTCCTACTCTTGTTCACCTCCTCAGTTTCCCAGAGAAAGCATCCTGACCCTCTATATATTTATTGAGGATATTGGTGTTTGTCAGTAAAAAGCTTCTCTAAGATAGGAACCTCCCTTAATAGGGTCAAATATTTGTTAGTTGCCTTTTTATTTTTTATTTTTTACTCACCATAGCAATTTGAAAAAATAAAAATCCTGCAGTTTGAAATTGATACCTTTAAACAAAAACTCTTCGGATTAATTTTGAAGAGTACAAAAGGAAACGGTAAAAGTGGTCGTATCTGTTCTCCATATTAAATGCTTTAAGGACTAATCAGAGTCTTATTTTTAAAAACTAATCTTCTATTTTTATTCAAATGTAAGTAAATTTTATTCTTGAATTCAAGTCAAGATGCAAACAGAAAGCAACTTAATTCTTTCAGCCCCATTACCTTTAAACAACAAGCTCTGTTGGATCTTGTCTCAAATGACTCTAGGGCCTATGTCATGTTTTTTGTGTGTGTTTTTTTCTTTCTTTTTTTGTCTCCCTGAGGTATTAATAGTCTCTTTTTCTTTTTAATATCAAAAATCTAGTCCAGTTTAACGTCAGGGCTTCAGTCTCTCAACCAGTTCAAAGCTTCCTCACCAGCTCGGGTCTGCTTCAAGCCAGGAAATCTAGTTTGAAATGGA
The DNA here is from genome assembly GCF_036562045.2 of Rhinolophus sinicus. Lineage (NCBI taxonomy): Eukaryota > Metazoa > Chordata > Mammalia > Chiroptera > Rhinolophidae > Rhinolophus > Rhinolophus sinicus. The sequence goes on from NC_133758.1 coordinate 90,845,939, forward strand.
GCCATATTGGACTTTGACTCTTGTCCCTGCTTCCTTTTGTGAGTTTTTAATGCTATCTCATCACTAGGGTTTTCCTGCCTGCAGTTTCCTTGATGTGAGAAATGCCTTCTCCTGTGGGTTACTTATAACTCATTTTCAGAACTTAAGTTCCTTTTCTCCTCTTTGATTGGTATCACCTCATTCCCACTAGGCTGTCCTCTTTGGTTAGGTATGTTTCTCGTCAACCAGAATCTTGCTGTCTTTCAAGGGTTATCATCTGTCCTAAGTAAGCACATGAAAACACTTGCCCTGCAAGCTCAGAAGAGCAATCATTCCCCCTGCAGTCCAGCATCCTTTCTCTGCTGCTCTGTCACTATAGCTAGACAAACATGCATCACCACCCAGTCTCTGTGTCCCTCAAACTCCGAGGGGACATACTCTCTAAGTGCTTTTCCGAAAATCCCTCTTATCTAGGGACTTCCTTTAAAGTATCTCTTCTAAAGAAAACCTTACTCGCCAATCTGACCTTTCCTCATTCTTTAGGCTTCTCTTTTGAGTTACCGGACCAATTTTTGTGAGTGTGAGACTTTGAAGAAAAATATTTTCTGAAATATTTTATCAGTGCATGTCTTTTTTAAAAAAATAATTTTTAGACCATTTATGAGAGATTGAGAGATAAAACTTCATCCACCCATGAGTCCTTTAATGTGGTTATGTCAAATACCCTATCACGTGACTCAATTCATTATCCTCTTTTTTTTTTTTTTTTTTTTAATACTTTCATTTCTTCAAATACTTTCAACCAGTTCTTCAGCTCTTCTCAAGACATGCAGGCCAGCATCCTTCTTCTGACTACTGTACCCAAAAATGTTGACTTGGCATTTTAATATATACTTTCACAAAACATTAGAGCCCTCTATTATAGTTTCCCAAATTTCTCTGGATCCACTGTTTTGATTCAACTGTGTGTTTTTTTTGGCCAGAAATAAGTGGAAGAAATTATGAACTTAGATTCCCTACAAATTTATGCCTCCTAAGTTAAACCAGGCCTCATTGCTGTCTTTTGTGAACTCCTTATCAGATTTCTTATAACAGTTATTTCAAATCTTTGTCACAAATCTCAAGTCTCAGTTTTATTTCCAGCACACTCATTTTTCAAGATGACTCTGTCTGTTCACAGCCATATCCTCATCTTATCTCCTCTCAATTTGAGAAATAATCTATGTTACTTTCCCTCCTCAATATGTTATTTCCTGTCTCAGAAGAAACAAAAATAGTCACTTTTGTTCTTTATTGCAAAAATCTTCTTTCTCTTCAGAATTTGTTTCTATTCTCATTAAGCCAACCCTTAGAGGGTTTTTCTTTTTTTTTTTCTCCCCAAATTAGTCTTTTCGAAAGTGACTTTTCACCTGTCCTTCCAGGTTAGAAAACATAAGGAAGGAGCTCTGCATAGTCCATACTATAGAACAGATGTCAGTCTTATTTTCAAGACTGTCTATAATCTGGCCCCATTCTAATATTCCAGATAGCTCTCTCGCTATCTCCCTCTCTCCCTGCTCCCTCCGTCCTCCTTTTCCTCTCTTACAAATATCATCAGGGTGTTTTTCGGATTTTTTTAATGTACAACTTAAATCCTAATTTTCTTCACAATCCTTAGGACTAGACTAAATTTATTTTGCATTTTTTTGGTCACACTGTTCATTTGGTATTCGGTAGATGTCTCTTTGTATTATTATTCATCTTTTTATGTCTAGATTCTTTTTACTAGCTAGATTGCAAACTCTTATGGCAGAGGATATTTCTCTCATACTTCCTTGAACACAAGGAACCTGATTGTTACACGTAATTTTTTCTAAGATAGATTTAAAATTGCTCCTGGTAGTTCTTCACTGCTAGCCCATTTCCTATTCTTTTTCAAATTATTTTTATTTTGCTGAATGGCAGTGGAAGTGGTACACGTTCTAGTTTTTGCCCTAGATGCCCATGACTATTTGTTGAAACAACAAATGATATCTGAAACATAAATTTCAGCTAGCCATAACCCAAATATGCAGAAAAGACCAAAAGTAAAGAGACTTAAAAAAATATCTATTCAGCAAAATTAAAATAATCTTCTTTCTTAGGATAGTTTCTGTTCCTGTCTAGTTCACTTAGCATTTCTGTTAACATTTAAGAGTACCTGTTGATTGTAGTAGAGTTCTTTGGAATATAGATATAGTTTTAAATTAAAAAGAAACTTTGTCCTTCAGAACAAAGATCACTGGGGTTGTCTAAGAGTGTAAAACTAATCTGAAAGAAAATGTCTATTTTGTATTTTTCATACATGAAATTTGAGAGCAGTAACTGTTTTGTTTCTACAGGAATTTTCCTTTTCTGATGGCCCTACCAATATGTCTGTAATAGGAACCACATTTTATTGAATAAAAATCTGTATAGTATACCACATACTCTACTAGGTGCTTGAGATATACTAAGATAATTAGACATGATCTGGTCCTTAAAAACTTACATTCTAGGAGGGTAAATAAAGCATATATGCATATTATAATATAAGATTTGAAGTTTTAATATAAGGTTTAAAGTGTTAAATGTCATTCGAAGGTGAAGATAAGCTACTATGGATGGAAATTGAGAGACTAGGAACATTGCTTTCAGTTCCAAATCAAAAAGAGATCATGAATAATGTGTCATTTAAATGAAATTATGAGAACTAGGTAGGGTTTGATAATAATGGAAATCAGGGTAGACTAGATCATGCAGCACACACACCCAAAGTCTCTAATTTTTAGTGGATTAACTCTTGTTGATTTCTCATGCAAGTAACTCGTCAATACAGGTTAGCAGAGCAACTCTACATACACATCATAGTCCTTCAGGATCCCAAGCTAATGGCTATTTTACTTCAACATATTTGGTCCAAGGCACTGTAGCAGGAAACATGGCAAATTGCAGATTGACTTTTAAAATCATTTGTGGAAATTGACAGATGTCATTTCAGCTTACATTCTACAAATTAGCTGGTTATACCTACAAGATAAGAAGATTCAATATTATCAAGATGGCACTTCTTCCCAATTTGAACTATAGATTGTGTGTAATCCCAATCAGAATCCCAGCAAGTTATTTTGTGGATATCGACAAACTGATCTTTATATGGAATATCAAAAGTCCCAGAACAGCCAACACAATGTTAAAGAAGAATGGAGTTGGAGGACTGAAACGCTCTGACTTTAAGACTTACTATAAAGCTATAGTAATCATGACAGTATGGCACTGGCAAAAGAATAGCCACATAGATCAGTAAAACAGAATAGAGAGCCCAGAAATAGAACCATATATATATATATATATATATATACACACACACACAATATATATGTGTACCTAATATACGTGTGTGTGTATACATATATATGCATATATGTGTGTGTGTGTGTATGTGTGTGTGTGTGTGTGTGTGTGTTCAACTGATCTTCTGCAAAGGAGCAAAGTTGATTCAATGGTGAAAGTATAGTGTTTTCAGCTAATGCATTTTTAATGCAAAGTGGTTGGGAGGTTAGATTGAGACCATAAAGGAGTGTAAATATTAATAAAGGAGTAATAGGTGTAAATATCATAAAGGAGTGTAAATATTTCATTGTAAATCTGTAACCAGTGAAATTCTGTTTGGAGCCCTTTAGAAAATGTTAGGGATCAGAAGGAGAGGAGATACCATTTATACCAGTCATTTGCAAACTTTTTCAATGAGAGACATGTATAGTTTGTTATGTGTCATTTAAGATTTCATGGAATAAAAGCATGCATGCTGATAATTTTTGTTCTTTTTAGATTAAAAATGGTGATTCATCTCCACTAAATTGATTTCACTACCACTTACATGGTTAAATAATTTTTAAAATATTGATTTAGTCAAAGTGCTTTATTTTACAGAAAGCAAAGTGAGACTCAGAGAAGAAAGCTCAAGTTAATCTCAAGGTTACACAGCTAGTTAATGGCAGAGCTATGACCAGGTTAGTGCTAATTAGTATATTTTCTGTAGTCATTTATTAATCTATTATTGAGCACTTTAGAAATTGTTGTACATTATTATTAAGTCTATTCAGTGATTAAAAAAAGGTTAAATGCTAAAATACAGATATCTAAAATCATTTTTCAAAACCATGAGTAAACTCAACTATAGAAGGATGCACAGTGAATGATGAGGTAGAGTATAGTCCTTTAAGCAAACTCCGTGAAAAGCCCAAAAGCATTCTTGTGTTATATGTGTGTTAAATGAGTATTTACATATAAAAACGCAGATTTCTTTGTCTACTGGCACTGGAACCCACCTCTTCATTTGATGCACCCTTCTACGGACTCTAAATGTGATTGTATTCCTTCCCTCATCAATGTCCCTCATTACTTCCTGGTACAGTGTTTCCCAAGAAATTAGTTTCTTAGATGTACTAAATGTCTCTGTACTCTTAGTCAAATAGTCTTCTTCAAGAATACAGACTCAGAATCAAATTGTCTAGGTAGCGGTATAAATTGAGTGGGGGTGACTTATTCTCTCTGTGCCTAATTTCCTCAGTAATAAATAATACCTACTTAGGACATTTTTTTGGCTATTTTATCTGTGTTTTAGAGTATAGTAACGATGATGATGAACCTGATTAGTACCTAATTTACTTTTCTAGTGAATTGCATATCTACAGAAAAAAGAAATGAAATGGTTTCACTAAGATAAAGATGAAATATAAACATATATATAGAGAGAGAGAGGGAGGGAGGGAGGAAGAGAGGGAGGGAGGGAGGGGGAGAGAGAGACAGAGAAAGAGAGAGAGATTTGTGTCTAGTATTTCCAAAACACTGAGAATATCACATCCATTGTGTTTTTTTCCTCATTTGAGCACCATTTAAAATTATTTTCATAGAATCTTGGCTTTTTAATTTTTTTTAAATACTCTATTATAAAATTTAAGCCTAATCAAGAGTTAATTTTCTGCCTATTTTTCACAGTAAATAATTTTTTTTTCCATTGAAACTCCATCTTTGTTAAGGAATAACAATTTCCTACATTGGCAATGGTTAAATGTAACTTTAGCTTTCAATTCATTGCTGTGGTTATGTTTCCAGACCCTGCTGTAAGAGATAAACCCATTGCAAATGAAGACAGCATTCATTTCCTTCCATCTCAGGCCACACAGAATTGATTGAGGTAATAAAATGACAGCACCTTGTAATATACTGAAGGCTCTTTAATTTGAAAACCAGTTCCAAAGTGATTCAGAGCTTGTTTAAAGCTAATTTATACCTTGCATAATTTTCAGCTGGCCAATCAAGGTAAAGGATGATGCATGAAAACTGATAAAGAATTAACTTATGATACATTCAGACCTGTCTTGTTAAAGTCAACTGGTATTATAAAACAGAGGTGCGGGAAATGGTAGAAAAAAATAATAGGTAAGCTTTTGCTTCCCATAAGTAACATTGTTGACAACAGTTTAAATTTTCCATCATCTTCTTTTAAGCCTAGCTTCTTGTTCTTTCTTTTAAAATCAGTTCTGTTTGCATTTCTTACATTTTAAAGTCCATCATTTTCCATCACATATTAAGGTCAGTGTGAGGCTGAGTACAGTTAGCATCGCTTGTGATTTGCACAAAGCCAAAACCATTCTACACCCTGGTGGCAATGTGGCTGTTAAACAGTTCCATCAGCATTTTAATTACAAATAATCTTTTCAGGGTGCAAGTTGAAAGGAGTTAGGATTCTTCATTTTTATTGGGGCTGAAAAATCAGTACTATGCTTTTTGCCTTTGTGGGCTATTTTTCTCTCTTTATTCTAGCATATTTATTCATTTTTGACCCACTACATACACACATAATACAACTACCACAGTATTCTGTACTATGAATGAAACCAGCTTTTTAGAAATCTCATGTCAGCATTCACACCTAAAACATGGATTACATTTTCCTTCTTTATGTTTAAATCCTTTGCATGGTTATTACTTTTTCCCTTAAAAAAATGACAGTGGAGGATGGGCATATCTTTTGCCATATTCTATTATTATTATAGGATCCTAGAAAGGATTCACGTGTGTTACCAGCATCAGTCATTATAATCAATTTCATTTGAGATAATAATCCATAAATACTAGTAATCTACACGTATTCATAAAGTACTAGATCACTTTGTGATTTATGGAGACAGAATTATAAATATCAATTTAGACACTAAAACTCATTAAACTCATTAAATCTAAGTCTCAACAGGATTCCTTTGTAACATTTTTTATATATTGTTGTTTGAGGTCTTTTAAATGATCTGACCTTAGCATTTACTACAATCCTTCCAGTTTGTATGTATATTTTCCTTTCTCCTACATAATTCTAGAGTATGATTTGTCTACCCATTCACAAATATCAGTGCCTTTATGCCAGCCATCATTGTATCATGAAGATTAAAAAATGAATGAGAGAATTTTTCCTTGAGGTAACTATGTCATTAAGAAGATAGACATGTCAATTGAAAAACTAAGGACTTAACTATTTCTTTAAAAATCCAAGGTATGTGATGTTGTAGAAATGTAGAAATAAACCATCTTTTAATGGAACAAGCAAGCAAATATTTGACAGAATGAAGTGTAACAATAACAATATTTTATTATATAAATCATATATTATACTATTATAAAATAATACTATAATTTCTAAAATTTATCTCACTTATGTATAATTTTTGCCATTTCCATTAATTATCTTAAGAGAAAAAAGATTGAGAGATAAGTATTTTATAGTGGGAGCAGTATATTTTTAATTGTTTTCCTTCTTATTTTTATAGCCAGGGCACTTCTATTTTTTTATATCCAGCTCCATTTTCATTTGGTTCACTGTCGCTAAAATGTAAATTCCTTGAACCATATAATATAAAAACTTTATTTTGAAACCTTTTTTCCCCTTTTTAAGTGACTTTGGAGCCCATGTAACAAGTGATTTAGGAACCCAAGTAATCTAACCAAACACGAACATATAGGTTATATATATATGTTTTTTTAATTGCTTGAGGAGCGTGTTATTTTTTAGAACAAATATTTTATTTTTCCCTTGTATGAGTTTTTTAAAAAAACATCTAATAAAAGCAAAGGCCTTGGAAATATTCATATTACAAAAATCTTGAGAAGCAGGGAGGTCTGCAAAAAATGTTGTTGTTTTTCACATTCACAATATTTATATACATAAGAAAAATTTTGTTTTACAGCATAATGTTTTTTAGCTATATTCTTACAGTCCCACTGGAATTGACAATAGAAAGCAGTGAGTTTTGAGTAATTTAAAGGGACAAATCTTGCCCCTAGAACTGAACTGATTTATTTAAAAATTTACAGATTTATTAATAAGAGCTATAGTAAGTTAGATAAAATTTTAAAAATATTTTGTGTGTTTCTGTTATTAAAAATTAGGCATTTATATTTAACCTTTTAGAGTCACTGTATTTATTTCAATGTATACTTGTTTCTTCAGATATTTGGAGGGTATTTAATACATGACTCAGTGTCATTTGCATTATATAGGAATATTAATTTTACAAGCTCTATTTGAATAACTTTACATATTGACCTAGAAAAGAGCTTAATCAAATTTGACTAATTAAAGTAACTAATTGTCATATTCGGAGGAACTTCATATTGAGAAGAAGTTAAAGACATAGAAATCATTAGCCTTTGGTTTGAAATCAAATTTAAAGGATTTTACAAAGTTGTGTTATATTTAAATGAAGAATCTATTTATTTTACATTAACCCTAAAGTATAGGTAATCTAAAACGTTAAAAGACAAATGTCTGGAGAGTGCCGAGCATTTAGCTTTGTTTCTGAAAGAAACAAAACACTAAATTACAAAAGATGAAAAGTATGACAAGTAACTATGGTACTTTTAAAGGTACAAAGGGTGCAGTAGGTATAGTAGGCATACGAAGGGTATAATAAATATTTCTAGAAATGATGAAAGTCAAGTAAAATTTTCCATAGTGTATGACTTAATGTACTAGTCCTCATAATGTACTACTGATGCACCTTTGTGATCAGCAAGTCCAAATAATAATGGCACTGACTTCTGGATTCCTGTCAGGGTAGTGGGGATGACCTGGCCCATCAGACCATTTATTTGGAGCAGTAACTTTCAAAGATTTCTGACTGGGACTTACAGTTCCTCTCACATTCTGACATACCATCCTACACACATTCCTATATATGCCCTTCTACACAATGACTCGACACTCATCTCTGTACAGCAGCCTTCTCGTATCCCTACGTACATCTTTGCATATGTTCCTAAACACACCCCCTACACAGCCTTTCACAAGACCCTACCCTTCTCACACCCTGAACGAAAACATACTCTACACTAAAACAAGACTTGCCTTCTTATCCCTATTTTTTGTGTTGTACCCTATTTCATTCTTTTCTATTAAATTTCACGTTTAAAACAAATATTCACAACTCACTAAACACACTTTTTGTCATGCTTGCTGTTATAATATATCCCAACTGATATATAGGTCTATTGCTAGGTATCTAGGCAATAGAGAGGCAAATATAGATAGTCTAGGAGGAAATAATAATTTGCTTATATTTCTAATTTTGTGTAGGGTCTTTTTCAAGCTTTTGTGATGTGATCTTTCATTGTTCAGCAATAATGAGGTATAGATTATAAGCTCCCTTTTTTCCTCACAATATGATAATACAAACTGCCAGAATATCCTATGCAGAAATATTGAAAGAAACTAGAAGTTCAAGCAAAGAGGATCATATAATAAGATTGAAATTTCTATACTTTTATGTTATATGAAGGGCTTCATGCCACTAGAGTGGCAGTAGGTTCAAATTTTGGCATTATGTGAAATTGTTCCTAACTACTTACTGACATTGAGAAATGTTTAATTCCTGGGAAACATCTTTGATATACAGTCAGTCTTGTCATATAAATGTCAAGAAGCCAATACTGTTCCTGTTATATTTATTATCTCTGAAGTAACCTCTTTTATGTCTATTTCTATAAAATTGAAATTAAATGAAATATGCCTGAGTAGCATGAGATTTGTAGTCATACAGACCTGGATTTGAATATCCACTTAGGTAGCTGTGCCATTCTGGGCAAATTCCTTAACCTTTCTGAGTTTCGATTTCCTCATTAGTAAAGTAAAGATAATACTTTATAGACATGTTCTGAAGATTAGAGAATAGCGTATGTAGAATGCCTGGCACAATTGCTGGCCCATTAAATCCTCTATTCATGGTAACACATGTCATCATGATTATTATAGTTATTACTAATATTGTTGTTAATCTCATATTATATTTATCTTGATTTACAAGCAAAGCCAAGCTATTTTGTTAAATGTATGTTTGATTTTTCATAACCCAAAGGATAAGAGATGCCTAAAAATTTATATCATTATTACTGTCAAGAAAGATTGCTTGAGAAAAATAGTATCATGTATAAATTTGATTATAAATTTGGTTTTCCTCACTCATAACCTATGATTTCTGGATTAATATGAAATTACAGCATAGTACTGTTTCACAATTTATTTCAACAGAGTGATATGAATACTGTATTTTCTAAGCATCTCAATTTTTAGTGTTGAATTTAATGTGATATTAAATTATTGATAATAAAAGAGGTCAGTTATGTGCTCAGACTTACCTGAAAATAAGGAGTGTCTCGCTTAAAAATTTAGTTTGTTAGAATTATAAAGCATTGACCCAGGGAGAAAATTGGTTCCCCAAGGTTATTTGTGGAAAATATGTTTCACCTTGAGTTTTATTCATAATAGTATATTTTCATTCATTTAGAATAGTTGGAATCTTAGAATTTAAATCTAGAAGTGACTTTATAGATCGACTAGTAAAATTCTTATTTTCCTTAAGAGTATCTGTATAGTTAAGAAATCTGGAGTTTCAGAAGATTTGTGAATGATTGGTTGAAAACCGATAATAAGTAGCAGGGCCAGATAGATAGACTTTGACTTTCTATCTCCAAGTCCACTGTTTTTCCCCTATATAGTTCTGATGTCCAGTGCTCATTTATGTACATTTGTGGTTAAATCTCTTATAGTGCCTACATAATTCTCAAAGGTTGTATAATTTCTACGATTATCTAATCGGGCTTATTGCTTAGCATATGTACCCAAGATAATAATATTTTCTTATTTTGATAAGTTATTCAAAAAATTTCCTTGCATTTTGATGTGTGTGTGTGTGTGTGTGTGTGTGTGTGTGTGTGTGTGTGTGTATGGTCTGAGTTTCATCAAGAGCATGATTTGATATATACTTCCCATAAGGAGGTTTAATCTATATACAAATTTATTGTTTAAATCATCAGCTTCTTTTGCGTCAGTGTTGTATGTGAATCTCTTAGTATTTTTGTGTTTCATTTTTTAAACCTAGTTTGAATTTTTTTTTGTTTCTGGTAACTGTAGGCTTTTATACTTATATCACTTTATTAGTGATATTGCTGTTCCTACTTGATACTTGCTTCTCCTTACTATGTAGTCTCCCAAAATTTAAAAATACTGCTTCATGAAAGAAAAAAAAAAGTACTAGCATATTTTCCTCAAATTACCAGACTATGAGAATAATTTGCCTACAAAATTTTAGGTGGCAACCTTTTAAGTATCTAATATCAGAAATAGCAAAGTAAAATGAATAATTTGCTTAAACAAATAGCTTAACTGGTTATTATTTTTACATTAGAATATCTTAGACATGTTTTTTCTTTGTTTTACTGCTACAGATGCTTCTCAGTTAAAGCAAATAGTTTTATTGAGTGTGCTATAGAAAATAGTGTTAAATTTATTATCAACACAAAATAATGAACACGGACACATATCCCAAACACAAAATTACAGATTCTAAATTTTCTCAGTAACCTTGGGTATCCTCAAATTTAAAGATGGTAGAAATACTCGATGCCCTTTTCTGTTCTTACCATGGTATACATCGGAATTGCTCACTGCTCCATACTGGATCATTTTTATCTATATCTTGTGTCTGTTCTTTTTATATAGAATAAATATTTATGTTTTTTCATTTTTCTAAACTAAGAGATGCAGATAAAATAGGTTTGAAGTATCAGCTATAATTCACTGTTTGAAAAGAAAGGCCATATACTGATATTGTATGGAAAACTATCTAAATCATTTCAGCAGCAAGCTTATAAACAAGATAACATCAGCATTTTCCTTCTTGAAAATGTATCTTCCATATATTAAAGTAAGGAAGCAGTATTTTATTAAAAATAGTATGACAAGCTTAAGCTATCATTATCACAAACCCAGCTTAAAGAAGATCCTGTTATGTTTGCTAGGGAAACAATGGTAAGATTTTGTTTTAGTCATATTTTTACTATATAAGATCATCAAAAAAACTTCTAAAATATAAAAACATAAATAAATAAAAAAGTAAAATAGTTCTTATGTTAATAGCTCATAGTTTTCCACTTTCAGTTCTCAAAAAAAAAAAAAAATACTATCCCATGTAAATATAATAATAAACTACATTAATGACTTAATGGCTAGTTGACTAACATCATAAAAGTTATCAATTTGTAAAATCTATAATTTTATTTTCTTCTCACACAAAATGTAGCCTTGTAATTTAGCACTGATTGCATTTTTTTTTTGTAAAGTTAAATATTTGTATAGGATAGGAACAAGCTAACAACAGAGCACTTGATATGCATTACTTAAAAATTAGGAATTAAAAAGGTTTTAATTATGTTAGAAATATTTGACATTCTTTGGAAATCCCAATTTTCATTTCTTGACATAGTATTACTTTTTTCAAAAATGAAAAATAAAATTTTATTGAACTATGATCTATATAATAAAATATGCCTTTAAATAATTTTTGATGATGGTATGCTAGAGTAATTTGTAAATAAATAAAATTTATAAACTTCATTTAACACGTTTTCTATAAATGACCATGCTGCATTAGTTTATTTTTATTATTACTTTTCATATTGCTACTTATCTGTGGTGTATTCAGTAAGGGAGTAAATGGCAGGTTACATTAAGAGCTGCATTTTTAAATGTATGAATTACTTTGTTTTCATTATGAAAGTAATGCATGTTCATTATTGATCATTTGGAAGATGTAGAAAAGAGGATTAAAAAAACAACAACCAGAAGTCATATCCTACCTCCCGGAGATTACCACTGCTAGCATGTTGGTGTATTTCTTTCTAGCTTTTCTTCTTGCCTTCATTTCACAACTATTTACTGAGTGTCTTCTAAGTGTAAGGCCCAATAATAGTTGCTGGGAATACTATGGTGTTCGTGGCAAGATATCACTAACCCCTGTCCTCTCGATGCTTATAGTCTTTCGGAGAATATAGACAAACGAGATGAAAGTTAAGGAAGAACCGAAGGTACTGTTAAAGCCAGCAGTAGGGGGACTAACCTGGTTTGATGGATCCCAGCAAATACTCCTGATATTTTTAGAATATGGTAGGAGCTTTGCTAGATTCCCATACTATTATAGGCATATGTTCTCACTTGTGCTCTCTCATATTTAAAAAATTCCATTGGCCATGTCAGTGAGCATCTAGAAGGAAAAAGAATTTTTTTGTGCATATAGCCTTCATATCTGAAAAATTCACATTACTTTAAAAACCACTATGGTATCATTATCACTGCTATAAACTTAAGTAGAATGAAAATGAGCAAATCTCCAAAATATCTATTAGGCAATTACTTCACTAAGGGCAGAAAAGAATTTAGCATTTCCATATTATTTTTATGATAATATAAAGTTGCTGATTCACTTGTTATATTTTATAGAAGTATTTTATCTTATCCAGTTTTAACGCTACTGTTGTCCTAAAACGATTATCATGGTTTCATAGCAATTTTGTAATAACAATTTAATAATAATATTGTACTTAACTTAATCAAATTGTTTAAAGACCTATTTTTCTAATCACGTAATCATGTGCATTGTTTTTACCATTGTGCTAATCAATTTGAAAAGTAACCTGTACTATAGATATATTTAATAGTACCATAATCCTACATCATTAAAGCAGTAAATTCAGAATGTCACAGAACACTTTTAAAGTTGGGAAAATTATTCTGATTTGACTGTTTCTTTATGATTGGGGTGTAAAGCAACATATGTATACTTTTTTTAAAAAAAGCATTTATGGAACTCTGCTCTGTGTGAAAGTTCTCTTTACATATGTACATTCAGCTCCATGTGATCATTTCCAGCATAATAAGGATTTGCAAACCTAAAAGGGGATGCGGAAAGATGTTCTATTTACAGTATATACAGTAAACTCACTCTGTGAAAATCAATGCTGCAGTTGTTTTTTTGTTGTTCATTCAAACTGAAAGTCTTAAAGACCAGGATAAGAATATATTATATATTGTTTTCAGGGGAGGGATATTTTTATGCTGCAGGAAAGGTTTAATATAGGAGATATAAAAATATCGTGCTTAGCAAAAAAGCTGAGTAATAGTATTGTCAGCAGCCCAGGCTATCAGGAGTAATTTTACTATGATTCTTTTGGTCTTTCCACCATGGTACATGGTTCAAAGATGGCTACTTCCAGTCCTGAAATTAAAGAGGAAGGATGAAGTGCAAAATGGTATTTCCCCTTCGTTCTTAAAATGCAATTTCAGCCAGGCTTTGATCCCGTTATATCTACTACTCCACTGATACGGCTCTTAATGCTGAAAGTGTCTTGTCACTAAAATCTCTTTGTTTTGTCAAATTTAATAGTCATGCCTGTCTGAATCTTATCTGACCATTCAGCATCACTTGACAATGTTGATCACTCCTTTCTTGAAACATTTTCTTATCTTGGTTCATATGAACTTCCCCCCATTATCCTCTAATTTTGTTCCTACATAACTGTCAACTCCTCAGTCCTCTTAGCTGAATTCTCCACTGTACCCAAGTTGTATTAGCATGGCCTAGTCCTTGGGGTCTTTTTTTTTTTTAAATCTATATAGTGTTCCCTAGATGATTGCATATAGTCTCATAATATCTATATGTTGGGACTTCCAGACTTCTAATACCAGCCCTGAACACTTTTCCTAAGATCTTTGTTCATATATCCAGATGTTGGCCTGACAGTTGCATTGAATAAAGATTGTCTCAAGTTTAATGTTGTCAAAATAGAATACTTTCCTGACCCTTCCTCATTTCTATCACAACTTTCTTCTCTCATAGTCTTTCCCAACTCTATACCATTCTGGGGTGCCAAAGAAAAAGGAATCATTCCTAATTACTCTCTTTTGTTTATTCCCCATGTCTACCTGTCTGCGTCCCCTGAATCTGAGCCATATCATACTTGTTTTTATTCCCACCACTACTACAGAACTTCAAGCTGTCATCATTCTTGATCTGGTTTACTGCAATAGCCTTCTGCCTTTTTTTCCCTGTTTTCATTCTTACCTAACCTTTACCCTTCTTTCTCTATACTGCAACCAGAAAAGCTTCAAACACAAAATCAAATCATTGTCACTTAACTTCTTAAACCCTCCAATGGTTTCTCATTTTTGCAAATGGAATAACCAGTATCGCCTACATACTCACACCTAACATGTCACTCTCATGCCAGATATGCTGACCTTTCTGGTGCTCAAACATGCTGACCTCATTTGTACTGTAGGGCCCTTGGCCTTGTTTTCTATGCCTGGACATTTTCTTCTCACAGATTAGTACATGACTGTTCAGTTATATTTTTGCTTTATTATTCTCTTGAAGTTGAATGCATCACTAAGACACTTCAAACTGTAGTGGAATACAGTGTGTACAATTTATTTTCTATTTTAAGATAAAATTGGAATAAAGAAACCACATTCTACTGATGTATTTTCTGTCTGTGATAAAATATATCCCAGTAATTGAAAAAATAAGAAAAGTAAAATAATTTTTTGAAAACCCCTTCATACTGCAATGGAAGGTTAAAATTTCCTGGGTAATTATTGAACATCTGTATTATGAAAATTAGCACTTTCTAAATGTTTAATGTATTTTTGATTTAACAGTATGGTTACCATATAATGTGGCTGTGAAATCAACTTTTATTTTTTCATTTTTATAAATTTAAATTTATAACTTCATTTTTTTGTTAACTATTGCATTATGTCAGGGTTTTATATTCAATTTAACAGTATACTGGGATTTTCTTTTGAAACCCTTGAGTTTGAACTGTCTAGATTCCGAACAGCCCTCAAGAGTCCTTCATGGACCTACCTCTGTAGAGGCTTATGAATCTTCTTCTTACAAATAGAGGCTATTTTTTTTTCTTTCTCTGAAAGTAAGCTTTTGTGTTAGTAGCTGTCAAAGAATTGAAAAAGCCATGGACCTTGATAATAAATCCTCTTTACATGAGCTTATTTGAAGAGCAGTCATTCCAAGGTAAAGACAGAATTTTATGTTGCTCAAAAAGTGATTGTTGCAACATTTTCCCATACCCTTTTATTGTCCTCAACTATTCCTGAATGAGATTTAGGAAATATAACACAACCAATCCTAAATATTGTCAGAATGCTTGAAAAATGAAAAGCAATTGGTATGTTTATCAAAATTTCTATAAATAATCTTCAGGGAGCAGAATTGTTGAACTGTTTTGGATTTGAAGGTTGCTTTTGGATCAGTTCTGGAAGATAGACTCAAGAGATTTTTGTATAACTGATTAATGTGGTCAGTATCTAGTGGGGGGAAAATCTATTTGGAAAGGCATGTGAAGCTTTTAAAATTTATTGATCGCGAGCAATTCTAATTCTCCATATGTTATATGGGAAAGATAATTCTTTGGAGTCAGCCAGAGCTGAGTTTGAAGCCCAGCTCCTTTTATATTTTTAGGTGTATGACCAATAGCACTTCCTCAATGTCTCCAAGACTCAATTTTCTCTATGGGAAATGGGAATGGTAATACTTATGTTGCCTGGCTTTTGTGAGGATTATATATAATGCATGCAAATACTTGGTATTTAATAAGTAGTCAAAAAATCAAAACATTTATTTGCCACACATCTATATAGTAGGGAATTCATATATTTAAGAAGTATTTATTGAGAGGCTATAATATAATCGGAATGGCACTAGCTCCTGAGGATGCTCCAAAATCTGCCATCATGGAGATTACACTCTAGTGAAGGAAGACAGATGATATGTACAGAAGCAAGTAAATGATCATTTCATTGTGATAAAGGTTATAGAGAACAATCTGAGTGGTGAAGGAAGGGCTGGTTTTGTGCACGAAGTCAGAAAATTCCTCACTGACTGAGACCTATATGACAGAAAAAAAAGCATACAAAATCCAAGGCAGAGGAAACAGCTCGTGCCATTTGTTCAGGAGTCAGAGGGAAGAACAGCATGTTTGGAGCCAGATCAGCAAGTTGGAGAATTGTACAAGATGAAGCCAGAAAGGTAGGGGGCACCAGATAGGCCATGGCAATGCTTTGGATTCTACTCTGAATACAATGCTACTAAACGATTTCAAGCAAGGGTAGGATGTGATGTCATACGGTCTTACAAAGATTGCTGTTTGCTATATGGAGAGTAGGTTGTATAAGTATAGAAGCAAGAAGGTTGATCGGGAAGATACCAGAGTAATCCAGGAAAGAAATATGATAGGTTAGAGTAAGGTGGTAACAATGGAGATGGAAAGCACTAGACAGATTTTAGATACCCTGTAGTGATAGAGGCAACAGGAGTTGTCTCCAGTGTGTGAGACAAAGAAATTAAGGAATAACCCTAGAGTTTGGGCTTCAGTGATAAGTGTAGTCCAAGAGAGGTATAGAGCTCTTTGCGGGGGTTGGCGATGGCTTAGGAAGGGGAATCGAGAGTTTGGCTTTGTACATGGTATATTTGGCATGCCTATTAAAATGCCAAATTCAATTCAATGAAGTAGCAATGATATATGAGTTTAAAGAATGGAATATATACTATCAGGGCTGAAGATATAAATTAGAGGGTCATCATAAATAGATGGCATTCGAGACTGTTTAGAGCTATCTCCAAGTGAGGTTATCAAAGGGTAACAGAATTCTAAAGACAGCAATAAAGGGAAGTTAAAAAGAAATAAAAGACACGGGAAAAACTCAGAGAACTAGGAAAAGAAGAAATTTAAGAAAGATGCCAATATTGTGTTGGTAAGGATGCTTTCACTGCAAGTAACAGAAAACCCAACTTTTTTTTAACATTTCCTACGTTGTATATTCAGCATTAGGTCGTTATAGGGTTAATTAATTAAAGAAGATATTTTCTTTGTCTTCTGGCATTATCAGTGTGTTGACTTTTAACTTTAGGCTTGTCTCTCATAGTCACAAGATGGCTGCAGTAGCTCCATGTATTGTGTCTTCACATAATAATACAGAGAAGCAAGCCAAGGAACTGATCCCTGTCTTGTGTTCTTGTTTTAAGAGGAATACTTTTACAGAAATTCCCCAGTAGGTTTTCCCACATGTCTTATCTACAGTCAGTTCATGTTTCCCATAGGGTCTACCATGATAGTTAAACACATTTGAGAGAAACGAATACATTTAACCGGGTTATATATATATGGAACTTGCCTCACAATGCAACTTCATTCCTGTGGTATGGACTATTAATTCAAATAATACTATATAATAAGAAATAATCATGTTTACCAAGTATTTATAAAGGCCTCTCCAATTTAAAATATTGTCCAATTTAGTGAGTGTGTGAGTGTGTGTGTGTGTGTGTGTGTGTGTGTGTGTGTGTTAAAGAAAAACAAAATTTAAATATTATTTTGGGGAGGTGAATTAAATTACTTTTACCTTCTCTTCCAATCTTCCAATTCTATGATTGAATATTTCTAAAAATTGAAGAATTTATCTGTGTGATTGTGACCTATTTTCTGTGAAGCAACAACATGCCTTAAAGGGTCTTAGTCAACTCTACAGGAATTATATTTGTCTAATTTCTACAGCAAATCATTATTTATTGTTCTTGTATATTGAACCTACCTAGATCCCAAGATTATTTTCATTTCAGTTGGACCACCACACTAGGGTTGTTGCTTTATTCAGGGAGAAAAGTCTTAATTTACATTCATCTACAATTACAACATCATGCAGACTATAGGGTAACTCTGGGAGGAACTTCCATAAAAAATGCTAATGAAAGGCCCATGTTGTAATTTTGAAGAATTATTTAATTACTGCCTTTCCGTAATTATTACCACTTATGAATGAGTATCTTTGAGAGTAAACATCCACCTGATTGACTTATTATTTATTGTTGCAATCTTTGAGTCTGGTAATATAAACGATTGAAATTGGAAGATTCTTTGTTGCTTTCAGTTTTATATCCCACATATGCGTGAAGTCACATGGTTCTCAACTTTTTCTGTCTGACTTAGTTCACTTAGCATGATAATCTCCAGATCCATCCGTGTTGTCGCAAATGGCAGCAACAAAGGAACAAGACAAATAAAGAAACAAAATCTCATAGACACAGACAACAGTTTGGTTACCAGAGGGTAAGCGGAGAGGGAGGGATGGTAGAAGAGGGTTAAGGGGGTCAAACATATGGTGATGGAAAGAGAACTGACTCTGGGTGGTGAGCACACAATGTGATATATAGATGATATATTATAGAACGGTACACTTGAAAGCTATGTAATTTTACTAACCATTGTTACCCTAATAAATTTAATTTTAAAAAAGGAAATTGCAAGATCAAGAAATTAAAGAGACAGATGGATTTGTGTTCTATTTAACGTCATAATGATGGTTATTCAGTTAAGAAAGCACTGTTTTTGAAGAGTCTCCCCACTACCTACCTGCATGTCAGTAGGCCATTGATGATTAAAATCCAAAAAAGGGGTCAAATACATGGTGACAGAAAGAGGACTCTTGGTGATGAACATACAATGCAAAACATAGATGGTGTATTATAGAAATGACACTTGAAACCTATATAATTTTACTAACCAATGACACCCCAATAAATTTAGTAAATAAAAATAAAATAAAATATGTAATAAAGTTAAGCCTGGAAGAAGGCAGGAATAAAGCTTATTGACTGCTTTCTGTGAGGCAGGATCTGTGCTATTTTATTTCATTCAATGCCTTTAACCATCAGTTTTAGTTACTACCATTTTATAGAGGGGGGAAATGAGGACCATAAAGGGTGATTTTTTTCAAAGTTGCATAGCTTTGGATAGTGTGTGCATCAAAGTTCAGATTTGAATCTAGGTTTGCCAGTCGCTGACCACAAAGCCCAAGTTTCCTCCACGACACAATTGTATAGAAGAAACAGAACAAATGTAAAGTATGTCTGAAGACACCATCCACTGGCGTTGTGTAATGCCAGAACCAGAAAATGATGTAACCAAGTATTGTCTACCTTTCCATGTCATGTCCTGCTCCTTTCCTGTCTCCCCCTGGGCTTCAGCTGACTTAACCTTCTCACTGTTCCCTCTACCTGGAATGCTCATCCCTTTATTCTCTACCTGACTTACTCCTTATCCTTCAAGTCTCAATGTATTTGTCATTTTCAGGAAATTGGGGAGCTTCCCTGAAACTTTCAGGTCCTTCTATTGTAAGTTTAATAGGCCTATACTTTTCTTTCATTGAACATATTATAATTGCAGTCATATTAAACAACTCAAGTTATCAATTGTTTTAGTCACAAATTACAAGATCTAAAAGGCAGGGACCACGTCACTTATATATGACAGTATTTTTTAGCACCTAGCACAATACCTAATACATAGTTGATACTCAATCATGGAGGGATGTATACATAGATAACTTAATAACTCTCTGAATATCTTACTCAGATAGGATATTTTAAAATGTCAATGTATTAAATATTTTTTCCAATGTCCTATAGCCTAGATTATAGAATTTTGAGAAATGCTTTATACTTATAGAATAATTAATCAATCATAGAAAATATTGGTTAAATGAATGCATATTCAGGCAAGCTTTGTAAGTCAATTGGAACTTGCAAAGTGGCCTACTCTTTTGAACCATTTAAGGACATATCAATGGTTTCATGGTACCAGTTTAAAGCAAACAGTTGAAAACATTTAATGTTTTTCTTAAAAAAGCAAATTGTGGCTAAGTGATAATCTGTAAATTCAAGATGTGGAAATGTGGCTCTTATTTTTGACACTGATTGTGAAACACCACTATTAGAGAATTTTGTGTGTGTGGAATTATCTAAAATAGTATTTTTAATTTTTTTAAGCAAAGTCAACTTTCGTCATGTATGAAAAATTAATGTGCCATAGGAGATGTGTTACTTGGCTGTCTAATGAGCAATTAATTTCAAATAAAACTGTGAAGATTAATGGGTTCACTTTGGGAAAAATAGCACTCAAGTTGAAATAGAGATATTTGAGGCAACTTAATCTGTTCACTTGGGAGTAAAATTTTGAAAATGCAGTTTCTAAACTTAAGGTTATTTCTGAAAGATACAGTCCTCAATGTCGTTCACCTTAATAAAGGGTAATTTAAGTTACATTAGGAAGTATTTGTTTTTAAAGATTCACAATATTAATTTTTGGTCATGTGGGAGGGTATATTATTTTGATGTGATAGCCCAACATGTAGAATATTAATCATTTAAAAAACAAATTCTCCTTATGGATTGTTATAGTTCCGTTTTCTTTTCTATCACATTTATATGCCTGATGGACTTTATTACATGCTTTCTCCATTGCATTGTAGTTATATGCACACCTGCCTACCACATTGGAACATGGGCTCCTCTAGCCAGCAAGACATTTTATTCATCTTAGTTACTTCCAACACCTTGCCTAATGTCTGATACACAATCATTATTCGTAAGTTTTTGGGGGAGGATGAAAGGAAGGATTCTAGGAATAGACTTAAGATCATCTTAAAATGTTTAATATGAGTCAAGGGATACATGTATTTCAGACTCTTCTAAAATAAGAAGATTGTTTGATCAATACAATCAAGTCTGTCATTGGGTTACAGAAAAATCAGAATGATTCTTTAGGTTTTGGTTTGCTAACATTTTCATTTTGTTTTGACATTTGTACACAGTTAAGTCTGTATTAGATCAAATTATGTTTCTATGGAGAAATTTTTGTTAAGGAAAAGTACCTCTTTTTCTCTACATAATAGTCAGAGATGATTTTTTAACCACTGATTAAAGGTACTTAAATAAAACGTCAGTATTAATAAGAACATCTGCTACCCCTCAAAAAAATCTACAATATGATATTAATAAAAACAGACCATGTTATATTTTAACATATTACAGGTTGAATCTTGTTCTAATTTTTCATAAAAATTCTTGTTTCATAAATTGCATGAATCCAAAAAACATGACAATGAATTTCATGTGGACATTACTTGGTATTATTGAATGACTGCATGATTTTTACCAACAAGCAGTAAATACTTAATTCATCATATCAAGTCTGTAATAAGCTGTTCACATCATGGAAATGCCAAAACCTCGTTAGCCATAACTCTGATTACCTCTGCATACTATTTCGGTGAGAAACTTTATAGTATTTGAAACCAAACTATACTTATTACTAAATTATCTAACAAAGATGATTCGTTTGCTTATCTGTTTTTACTTTCGTGTTTAAATAAGTTTAGACTTTTAAAGTTGCAAAAATTGTATAAAAAGTATGGAGTACCCATATGTTAACATCTTACAGAAGCATAGAGCAATTATCAAACCTAAACCTTAGTATAACATTATTAAGTAAATTATAGAAATTTTTGGATTTTACCTGTTTTGCCAATAATGTCCTTTTTCTGGTCCAGGCTTCCCGATTTTATTTTGTCATCATGTCTCCTCAATTTGTGAGTTACTTTTTCCTTGCTTTTCATGACCGTGACACTTTTGAAGAGTACGATGCATTTGTTTTGTAGATTATCTCTCAATGTGGATTTGTCCAATACTTTTTTCATGATTAGATTGAGTTATGCATTACTAGAAAGGCTACCAATTTTGGTATGGTTATTGCTCATATTAATGAATAAATAAAATACTCTATAAAAGTATTTTCTAGCTGTGTAATGACCTCAGTTATTGCTGAATAATCGCTAGTCATAGCATATATATAAATATATACATATGTGTGTATATATATATATATGTGTATATATATATATACATATATATATATACACATATATATATATATCTGTGAAAATCTTAATGCGCCAATTACTGATTTTTTTTTAATCCAACTTGGAAATCTCTTGGCTATGAAAGTATAATTGGACTGGTGATCTTGCATATCTCAAACATTTTTAAACATTGTTTTTGCGTTTTTTAATTTAGTAGCATGTTTTAAATTCCTGGCAATTAAAATCTGTATGTGTATACTTAGGGCAAAAAATAAAAAATATAAATTTAGAAATGTCTCTTCTCCTTGTATACATATGGTGAAAGTAGAAGTTTATATGTATTGTCTTTAAATATTAGCACATTCTGAATTTTGAAATGTTATATTTAGTGAATAGTCGATAATTTATGCAAAAATGTTTACTAAAGAATCTCTTTAAATATTGTATTTTTGTGTGCCGTAAACTTTTAATTAATATATATTAGACATATGCTGTCCTCATTTGCAAATATATTTCTGTGGGCCCATTCTGGAATTTGAGGGGTTTTGGTTTTGGTTTTCTTGTTTTCTATAATCAGTGCTGACCACACACCAACTTACCAACCTAAATACTTCAAAAGCAACTCATATCTTTAAAACTAAAAATGTTATAAATGAAGGAAAGTTATTAATGTGGGGCCTCTAATGTAGATTTCTATGCTTATTTCCCAAATATTAGAAGACTACTAGAGAAAGAGAGGTTTTTTTGTTTGTTTTTTAAGATCATAAGCTCCTCAAGGGTTATGAAACATATTCATCATATAAGAACTCACCTGTCAGAAGAAGAAAAAAGTATGGTGGTATTCTTAGCCTCCAGCAAGTTAGCACCATATCTTAAGTACCTGAAAATTCACATTATGAAAGTTGTGCTTTTTTTTCATGTTTCGGGGAAGGTTATAAACTTAGGGAATTGGGTTTAGGCTCATTTAGAGTCTACCCTAACTCACACATACTGTCCATCATTCATTTTATTTCCTTTTTTTATCCCACTTATTTTGCTAGACTCTCACCTTCCACTCACTGATCTTCATTTCCTCCGCTATAAATAAATATGCCTTCCTTAGATAACTGTGCAAATCCTTAGGGTCTTTCTTCCCAGGTCAGAGAGATTCCTTCTTGATACCAAATCATACCTGGGAAATCCAAATCTTATTTTTTTTTTAATTTATTGGGGTGACAATTGTTAGTAAAATTACATAGATTTCAGGTGTACAATTCTGTATTACATCATCTATAAATCCCATTGTGTGTTCACCACCCAGAGTCAGTTCTCCTTCCATCACCATATATTTGATCCCCCTTACCCTCATCTCCCACCCCCCACCCCCCTTACCCTCTGGTAACCACTAAATTATTGTCTATGTCTATGAGTTTCTGTTTCTCATTTGTCTGTCTTGTTCTTTTGTTGTTTTTGGTTTATATACCACATATCAGTGAAATCACATGGTTCTCTGCTTTTTCTGTATGACTTATTTCGCTCAGCATTACACTCTCAAGATCCATCCATGTTGTCACAAATGTTCCTATATCATCTTTTCTTACTGCCGAATAGTATTCCATTGTGTATATATACCACAACTTCTTTATTCATTCATCTATCGAAGGACATTTTGGTTGTTTCCATGTCTTGGCTACCGTAAACAAAGCTGCAATGAACATTGGAGCACACGTGTCTTTATGTATAAATGTTTTCAGATTTTTTGGGTAGATACCCAGGAGAGGGATTGCTGGGTCATATGGCAATTCTATTTGTAATTTTTTGAGGAACCTCCACACTGCCTTCCGTAATGGCTGCACCAGTCTGCATTCCCACCAACAGTGTATGAGGGTTCCTTTTTCTCCACAACCTCTCCAACATTTGTTACTACTTGTCTTGTTGATGATAGCCATTCTTAGTGGGGTGAGGTGATATCTCATTGTGGTTTTTATTTGCATTTTTCTGATGATTAGTGATGTTGAGCATTTTTCATATGTCTATTTGCCATTTGTATGTCGTCTTTGGAGAAATGTCTCGTCAGGTCATCTGCCCATTTTTCAATTGGGTTGTTTGTTTTTTTGTGTTGAGTTTCATGAGTTCCTTGTATATTTTGGATATTAGCCCCTTATCGGAGGCACTGTTTGCAAAAATCTTCTCCCATTCAGTTGGTTGCCTCTTTATTTTGTCGATGGTTTCTTTTGTTGTACAGAAGCTTTTAAGTTTCATATAGTCCCATTCATTTATTTTAGCTTTTACTTCCCTTGCCTTTGGTGTCAAATTCATAAAATGCTCTTTGAACCCAAGGTCCATAAGTTTAGTATCTATGTTTTCTTCTCTGCAGTTTATTGTGTCTGGTCTTATGCTTAAGTCTTTGATCCATTTTGAATTAATTTTGGTACATGGTGACAGATAGCAGTTCAGTTTCATTCTTTTGCACGTGACTTTCCAATTCTTCCAGCACCATTTATTGAAGAGGCTGTCTTTGCTCCATTGTATGTTTTTGGCTTCTTTATCAAAAATTATCTGTCCATATTTATGTGGTTTTATTTCTCGGTTCTCAATTCTATTCCATTAGTCTATGTGTCTGTTTTCCTGCCAATACCATGCTGTTTTGATTATTGTAGCCCTGTAGTACAAGCTAAAGTCAGGGAGTGTGATACCTCCAGTATTGTTCTTTTTTCTTAAGATTACTTTGGCTATTCGGGGTCTTGTGGTTCCAAACAAATCTGATGATTTTTTGTTCTATTTCTTTTAAAAATGCCATTGGGATTTTGATGGGGATTGCATTAAATCTGTATATTGCTTTGGGTAATATGGCCATTTTAACTATGTTGATTCTTCCAATCCATGAGCACGGAATGTCTTTCCATTTCTTTGTGTCTTCTTCAATTTCTTTTAAAAATGTCTTATAGTTTTCAGCATATAGGTTTTTCACATCCTTGGTTAAGTTTATTCCTAGGTATTTTATTCTTTTTGCTGCAATTGCAAAAGGAATTGTTTTTTGTATTTATTTTTCTGAGATTTCATTGTTAGTATATAGGAATGCAATGGACTTTTGTACGTTGATTTTGTAGCCAGCAACTTTACCGTATTCGTTGATTGTTTCTAATAGCTTTTTGGTGGAGTCTTTAGGGTTTTCTATATATAGCATCATGTCATCTGCAAAGAGTGATAATTTAACTTCTTCATTCCCAATGATGCCTTTTATTTCTTTCTCTTGCCTAATTGTTCTGGCAAGGACTTCCAACACTATGTTGAAAAGCAAAGGTAATAGGGGACAGCCTTGTGGTGTTCCTGAACGTAGAGCAAAGGGCTTCAGTTTTTCACCATTAATTACGAGATTAGCTGAGGGTTTGTCATATATGGCCTATTATGTTAAGGTGTTTTCCTTCTATACCTATTTTATTAAATGTTTTAATCATAAATGGATGTTGTATCTTGTCAAATACTTTTTCTGCATCAATTGATATAATCATATGATTTTTGTCCTTTATTTTGTTTATGTGATGTATCACATTGATGGATTTGCGGATGTTGAACCATCCTTGTGCCCCGGGGATGAACCCTACTTGGTCGTAATTAATAATCTTTTTAATACATTGTTGTATTCGATTTGCTAGAATTTTGTTTAGGTTTTTTGCGTCTGTATTCATCAAAGATACTGGTCTGTAGGTTTCTTTTTTTGTGTTGTCCTTACCAGGTTTTGGTATCAGGGTAATGTTGGCCTCATAAAATGAGTTAGGGGGTACTGTCTCTTCTTCAATTTTTTGGAAGAGTTTGAGCAGGATTGGTATTGGATCCTCTTTGAAGGTTTGGTAGAATTCACTAGTGAAGCCGTCTGGTCCAGGACTTTTGCTTTTGGGAAGGTTTTGGATGACTGATTCAATTTCGTTATGGGTGATCGGTCTGTTTAGATTTTCCAGTTCTTCATGGTTCAGCCTAGGAAAGCTATATGTTTCTAAGAACTTGTCCATTTCTTCTAGGTTATTGAATTTGGTGGCATATAGTCCACCAAATTCAATAATATTCTTGCATATTATAATAATATTTTTCATAGTATTCTTGCATGATCCTTTATGTTTCTGTGGTGTCCGTGATAACTTCCCCTTTTTCCAAATCTTATTTTTAACTTCCCCATTTCCATGCTACTAAAAGGCACCACAAAGAAGTAAAAAGTGACAAGAAGTAAAGACTTAGAAAAGCAAAGCTACTCTACTAGATCTGCTCCAGAATCACAAATTGGAGAGATAAGTGATTGCTCAACAAATG
The DNA here is from genome assembly GCF_036562045.2 of Rhinolophus sinicus. NCBI lineage: Eukaryota > Metazoa > Chordata > Mammalia > Chiroptera > Rhinolophidae > Rhinolophus > Rhinolophus sinicus. Next base: position 90,872,298 of record NC_133758.1, read on the forward strand.
AAATAGAATTATTCATGTATTCTCATACATGGAATTCGAAATTCATTATTGCCCTTTTATCTATCTTAGTTGCTATTAAAATAAAGGATATGATTTTATAATATTAAACAAAGGGAGATTTCTTTGATTAGCTGTCTTTTATTTGAATCAGTAAGTAGAAAAAAAAAGGGAGAAATTTATAAAATAGCTCCATTCTGTTTAATGACATACATGTTTGAGCTAGGTTTACTGAGAACCTCCCTAGTTACTTTAATTTTACAATATAGCCCTAGACTTTCTAATTAAATATGCAACTTCTGTCATAAGAAAAAACCTCTTATGCTTTTTACAGTAAATTTAATTAAGCATTTCTTGTAAGTTCATTTCAGTGTCTATCATGGCCCACTAAAGTTGGAATTCAGTCGTAAAATGGTAGATTAATTGCCTTTTGTATTAAATGAAATAAGAATCTCAAATATGCAAAGTCAGGAAATTTAATTGTGGTATTCAATTGCTTATTCAGTGCATTGGAAAACTGAATGCAGAAGTACAGAAAAAAGGGCCAAAGGTTGTTTAATGTAGCACATCACACACATTTTGCACTTTACTTAATGATCCAAGTATTTATTACTATGAAGTAAATGCACCATTTAAAGAATTATGGTGGAATTGTAAAACGTTAAAAACTCTAATTAATTTTAGTCTGAAGCATGCAGTGTGCTCATTTTGCCTAAAACATTTTCATTATCATCAGTATTTTTCCAGTTATTAAGATAAATTTTTCCTCATTGTGCAGCAGCAGCATATTTTCTGTATTAAAAGCACAGTCTTAAATGCTGTTGAGAGTTATATCTGGTATGTGTTTTAACTGAATAAAAAGGTTTTTGACCACAGATTGGAACAATATATATTGCTTTTCGACATTTGTTCTATAACTAATAGACAAGGTTAAATGTGTCTACATATTTTTCACCAGAAACTATATAGATATAGATATAAATACATTTAAAAAGGGCATTATTAAAGCCTATAGATGATTTTGACTGCTTATTTGAATCTAATTACAATAATTCTTCCTTCTCTGATTAGTCAATGGTATATTTAAAATCTAAAGAAAATATGGTAAGAAAATAGAAATAGTTTGTCAGTGCTTAGCTGCACCTTCTCACTTCATTTCACTCTGGTACCATCATGTGTCTTTGTTATGAACAGCAAATTCAGTGAAATAAAAACAACTGACATCATTCTCTTTGTCAACATAGACCCCCAATAGGGTTACTTATTTCTGGAAATAGTTTAAGTCACCAGATTATAAAGGGATTTATTAAAAGAAAGCTTATATTTTCTGATTGTGAAACTAATCCATACTCAGTGTAGAAAAAAAGAAAATACATGAAAGCACAGATGATAAAATAAAAAATTCACATAACCACTATGAACATTTAAGGTACTCAGGAAAGGAATTTTAAGTAAAACCATGAAAAGCAAACAATTTATTTTAGCTGCATATTTTCAGTGTAGGAGCTACAGGTGCCTTAGATTTTTTCCCCCACATACAATCTTTGAGCATATTTCACACTTACTTTGATTTAGAAAACTTTAATTAAGTAGCCATTTTCATTTTTATAATCTATTTTGAAATGATCTTGGACTTACAGAAAAGTTGCAAAAAGCCTACTAATAATCCACCTTTGCCCTTCATCCAGCTTCCTGTATTGTTACCATCTTCTGTAGCCAAAGTAAATTATTGAAACCAGGAAATTAACATTAAGACAATACTATCAACTATTGCGTGAACCAATACTCAAATTTTGCCAGTTTTCCCACTAAAGTCCTTTTTATGTTCTAGGATCCCACATGGCGTTTAGTCATGATGTCCCCTTAGTTTCTTCCAATCTGTGATAGTCCGAGCTTTTTCTGTCTTTCATGACCTTGACACTTTTGAAGACTACTGTTCAGTTATTTTGTAGTGTTTAAACTGATGTTTTCTCATGATGAGACTGAGGTTGTGCATTATCGGGAAGGCGACCACAGACCAGAGTCTGTGTGCTGTTTTTAGTGCATCATACCAAAGGGTTAGTGTTAATAGGTATCACTGGTGATGTTAACCTTTATCACTTGATTAAGGTTATGTTCTGTCTAAGTCGTCTTCAAAGATACAAAGAAACAATAAGGAAAGTTGTCACTTTGTGTAATTCTACCTTTAAAAGAAATTTAAAACTTGGCAGTCTACAGGATAAATACACAGTTATCTATACTTGTAGACTGTAATTTAAATCTAAATATTACTTGAGCAGTAGAAATTTCAGCTCTAAAATAATTGGCATTTGTTTGGAGTTGGTTACCTCCTAAGAGAAAGGAAAAGCAGATCAATAGCTTTATTAATTCACATCAATTCTTTGAACTATTATGAGAACTAAGTGACATTTGTAAATAAAGAAAAATAGAAGGCATCTTTATTGCAAATTGATGGTGCAAACTGAGTAACATTTAAACAAAATCTTGCAAGTTTTGTTCAATGGTAAGAAGGATTGAGTTTAACTTAAAATGGCAGTGTTTTTACTTATTTCTCTATTAGAATAGTCTTTTAGTCTCATATTGCCAACTGGAGCATTAAACCATAATTACATGGGACATGCCTAGAAATTACATTCTCCTCACTACAACAATGTTGTCAGTGTAAAAAGAGCAAGAAGACTAAGGAACCACATTTAGGTATTTGACATTATGAACGTTATTGTTATATGAGTGCATATTCTTGAAATTCCACATGTAACTAGCAATCGACATGTTTTCTGGAGTATGAATTAACAAGCTTAAACATTAAGAGGTAAATCTGTCTACTTTCCAGTAGCCCCAAAGGGTACATTTTCTTGCTGGCTGCTCAGAACACTTCACGAAACAAATGTCAAACTTGTCAGGGCTGTCACTAAGAAAATGATCCGTGTGGCAAGGGTCTTTCACTGGGAAACAAACAGATGTCTTATCTCAGCAAAGAATTGACAAAAAAAAAAAAAAAACCCTGCCACCTATCAGAAGAAAATTTTGCCTGCCTTTAATATTGAGTAGTGAAGAAATACTTTGGGGGGGAAAAAAAATTCCTTTCTTTGCATTTCCATTCTTTATGCAGTCATTTGTCAATGATACTTGATTTGCTTCCTGAGCTATTGTAATGATTTTATTAATCTTGAACTGCACATAAAATTCTTACAAAAATTGATCTGCAATGTTAGAAACACAAATTAGCACTTCCAAAAAAAAAAAAAGTCAAAACAACCTCTAAAATCCTTTTTAGAGCTTTCTTGTCTCTAATTCCAGTGCTTTTATTTCTAATAATAAAATCTATTAGTGTTATTTTGATTATTTTGATGATATTATACTATAGCAATTCTGATGGTTATTCTTTTGCAGTTAGGATTAAATGCCTCTCCACCCCTCCATGATTCTTTTCTACATCCCGATCACAGCTATCCTTGTACAAGGAAGAAACAGATTGGATCTTATTACTTACACAATGGTTTAAAGGCATAGAAAGGCAAGATATTTTAAGACATGTCTTCAGCATAAAGGAAAGTGCGAAACAGTTTTTGGACCTGTGCTGAACAGGAGGCAATGTTACAAAAGACATGCATATGTAAACCTTTCTTTATTACTAAGAAAAATTCAACAATAAAACGACAGGGATTATATGAAGAATGTTAGTTAAATATGAAAGTAAAGCATAGAGATACTTCCTAGCCCTCAGTATCATTATTAAGCGTTTACATTTCTCTTTTAACTTAAAACATCATTGAAGGTTGCTAGGAAAACTGAATAACCAAGCTTGTTAAACCAGTAAGTCATGTTGGTGTGGGAAGTTAGACTTTCCACATGATAAAAGCTCCATTCTTGTACATATTAAAGGATATGAGCTTGATAATGGCTGTCTTGTCTGATATTGCTTCAGACAGTTTAGCTTATTTCTGTTTTCAGTACTGTTCTAGTAAGTTCCGATTGCTAGAAGTGTGACTACTGCATAAGCAAGGATATTGTGGTTTTCTGAATTACGTATTAGCTTAGGTATACCTCTCTTTTACTCATTTTTTGCGCCACTGTTTCACATAGTTCAGAAAACATTTACTGGACTCCAACTATGTACTGAATGTGTGCCCTGTTCGATGGTAGAATGTAAGACAAAAGGTAGCCCTGCCTTGGGGAACATATAGACAAATTCAATGCTACCTAACAAAAATCTCTTGCCACCTTTACATGCTGATTTCACACTTTCTGTCAGTGTGTCGCCTGAAGAAGGCAGTGGAAAGGGTAGAATAAGATTTGCTTTTTTATTAGGATGTCATTAAAATGTAATCTTTAGAAACTCTTGTCTAAAGTGGAAACTACCTGTTCGTGAATAGATTTTCAAGAGTTAAACATAATATCTCTGTTCAGTAGAGAGAAGTTGAAAAAAATATGAAATAAAATGCAGTGGATTTTATGCTTAGAAAAATATATTAAAATTACATTGCCAAAATGATATTCGAAACACCATCCCCTGTATCTCACATATCTATAATGACTCAGGTTTGTTGACAATATAATTTCTCTACTTTCCTGGTGTGTTGACAAAGACTAAATCACAGATGCTGTTGAATTTAGAGACACAGTTTATAAAGGAAGCTTTCTCCATCTTAATTTTTACAGGCAAAGGTGTGGTTTTTCATGGGGAAAAAAAATGATTTGCATTTGTTTATAAAGTCAGTTTACTAAGCAGAGCTCAACAATTATTTAATTGAATTGAATTTGGTTTTATAAGATGTAGAGATACAGGGTGATGTGTTTGAAATAACTGCTATTATTACTCTTGTCTAGATATACTCAAGAAGTAGCTACTGCTGCTTTAATGAACTCAGAAAGAGTTTGGCAATGCTTTTAATTCAAAAAATAAAAATGAAAGATCTTGACATGTCATAAATATTAGGAACTGCTTTTGGGATATTGTTGAAGGAACAGGTATGATGAGATGGGTTTCAAATTGTAAGATGAAATACTTTTCCAGACTCTCATTATTTATACTTTGGAGGTTACCATTTAATACTGAAAACAAAATATACTTCATTCCTATGGAAGCAGACATTATGATATCACTTCATTTATTCACCATGTTCCACAGGAACCTGTTGTGAATTACAAGGCCACCACTTAGAAGGGAAACTGTAGACGGTTGTAAGCATTCTATAGCCTGACATGCCCATGTTTCCTGTTTTAGAGCTGACTGATCTTCAGATAACATATGGCGGTACCAGTAATTGGAAAATTGGCAGACCTGTCAAGGAAGCATGCTACTAGATGAGACAAAAAGGCCATGCAGGAGCACATACAGTGTCTTAGAAGTTAAATTTATTGCTTTTCATCAAACAGTGAAGTAAAAATATCTGATTCACCCCCTAACAAGGACACTTTTTAGTGGCAGGTGTTTTCAAAAGTAATATTTAGGTCGTTGATAAAATAAGTTGCTTTTAAAAATATAGTAATTTTTAGACGCTATGTAGTACAAAACAGCACCCACTATAAATATTTAAATGTTACATAATTTTACCATTTTGTTTATAGCCTTCCCTAGGATTACTGGAATCACAACAGTCAATTCTTGAGAGAAACAGAGTTAAAATGTATTAGGTATAGCTAATAAAATGCCCTACAGTTTATATTTTAATGTTTTCTAAAATTTATTTCACAGGAAGATGAAAATGAAGCTGAAAGAAAAAATATATCTCAGGAGCTCAGCATGGAACAGAAAAATCCAAAGAAATAAAGGATTTTCTGTAGTGTTTTGAAAAGTTTGCAACTTATGTAGTAGCAGATAAAATTTCTAATTGTAAAATGTTAAATTGTAAAATCTTAATTTGCAAAATGTTCTGAATAAAGTTGAAAATGAAATAGGAGCTTGCATTTGGAATTTGTATGTTTTTAGAGCAATTTAAACTTTTATATAAAAGTTAGACCTTTAAAATATATATATTTTTTAAATTCTTAACTGAAATTTGAGAATAGAGACAGAATTTTCTCTTACCTATAACCTAAGTGTTAGCACATCTGGATGACCTGAAACAAAACTCTGAAAGTTTTTTATCCCCTTGCTAGTCTGTATTGTCTTCTTCAAAGGCCTAACAGAATTGCAATTATTCATAGAAAGAAAAACCAGCACAGTTCAAAACTGAACAGGGAACATGTGTTCATGAAAATACTTAAAATCAACAAATGCCACAAGATGAAATGGCATTTTCTGATTTTTTTCAACTTGTATATTACATGATACTCCAGGATTGCAGGCAAAGACTAAAAAGAAATAATTTAACCTTTTCTGTGGCAGAAGTAGGGCCATGACTTTTAATTCATAAAATATTTACGAAGGTTATCTACTATGTGCTGGGCCCTACACTCTTTTCCTGGACATTTCAAGAACACGTCCCATCTGTGTGTTTGGCTTTAGGAATTTCCTAAAATTCCTTTGATCCCCATCTTTATCAGTCCCCAGTAACCAGCCATTTTACTTTCCCGGGTTCTAATACCCAACCTTTCATTTGCCAACTTTAGCAGGAGCAAAGAATCACCTTGGTATTTCCAGAGCCACATGTTTTTGAGATGTCTTTGTTTTGATTGTTTAAGGCAAGAGTTTCTCGAAATGAGAGGCAGAACTTGAGAAGGCTTATAAGAGAAGGTCAGCATACAGCTTCTTCCCTGTGAGAATGGAATCCCTGTACTTGCCCTAGAGCCATAGTTTTATCACATGCATCTGACAAGCTCTATAAAGGTATGACAGTGGGACATGCTGTCAGCAATGGTACAGTGGCTGAAATGGGAAAAAGTGCAGCTAAACAAGAGAGAAAATTCATTGCTATTTAAGCCTCCAATAATGCAACATAACTGGGTATCAGGAAAACAGTTATATCCCACAGACTGTACTCCCTCAAAGAATTAGGAGCAAAGACTTCGAGCCAAAGAAAAGTCAGAAATCAGGTCAGCGTCTGCATCAGGCTTTTGCAATAAGCAACTACAAAAATTAAGTTGACTTGTTCTCCTATTTTTTCTTTTTTTTTTTTTTTTTTTAAATAGACATCAATCTATTTCAAAAAGCCCATATTCACATAGATTGGAATTACATTAATGGTGTCACTTTTGAAAAGAAGCAATAAAACATTCATATCATAGCTGACACTTATTATATTTATTATGCTGCAGGTACTGTGCTAAATGCCATTGAGGGTGCATTAAGCCACTAATCATCCCAATTAACATACCAGATAGTTACCATTACCATTCCAATTTTACCAGTGATCCAGCTGAGGCTTTCTGACATGGGAAATAAGTTAACTCAGTGATTTTTCATTAGCTTTATGGCCATATTTTTCAGGAGATTGTTTGTTTAATTAGTATTGTGTTATCATCTCATCTCTTAATATTTTGATTTCTAAAATAAGTTTTTGAATAGGAGAGGCACAGTGACACTCAGCCACCCAGCCATCATTTTAAATATTTATATTTAAATGATACCTCTAAACACTCAACACCCCGGTTTTTCTTTCTAATTTTTTTTTTCAAAATACATACTCCTTGGTTTAGGACAGTGAGTAATAAAGTGGAGTCACTGTAAACTTCCTTTAGGGAAAAGTTACCATATGAGTTTCTCAAAGTTTTAAGGTCCATACATTTATATAAATCTTATTTTAATGCTGTAAGTTTGCTTACATTATGTGATTAAGCTAGTCGCTATTTGAATCAAATTATGCAGATTATATATTTTATATTGTATAGAATATTACCTATTAGCTCAGGCTGCCATAACAAAATACCCTAGGCTGGGTGGCTTAAACAATAAATTTTTTTTTTTCACAGTTGTGGAGGCTGGCAGTCCCAGATCAAGGTCCAGCAGGTTCTGAGTTCTGACGAGCCCTCTCTTCCTGGCCTGCACATGGCGGCCTTACTGTACCCTCACATGGTCTTGCCTCAGTGAATGCATGCGGAAAGCAAGCAGGCAGCTCTCCAGTGGCTCTTCTGATAAGGACACTAATTTGTTTGGATTAAGACCCTAAACTTATGACCTCATTTAACCCTAATTACTTCCTTATTCAAGTACAGTCATACAGGGGTGGGGGTGTTAGAGCTTCAACCTATGATATGGGGTGCGGGTACATTCAGTCCCTAACACATTATTTAAATAGGTTCAAATACCTCTGTTATAACAACTCTGAGGTCCGTTAAGGAGCGCTAGAACAAAGTCCCAGTGAAAAGGCTATGGCAGTATGGATTACATTTAGGGTCCTTCGAAAAGTTAATTGGAATATGACCAAAAAAATTGATTTATAAAGAAGACAAGCCACTGCACAATTATATGTACCTGTTTTATCTCTATATCTCCATTAGCTCGTTTTCTGAACCATACTAAGTGTAACATTGCCACTATAAATCAGCCTGGAACTAACAATATAAAATATCTAAAAGACAAAATTCTTTTTTACCTCATGATTCCTATATAATTTCCACCCACTCAACTAACGTATATTCTCTTCATGTTAGTTATTGAGTTATAATTATTCACATCTTCAAAGAATTTAAAAGTAAAACAACTTTTAATCAGTTTTCTCTATCATACTTATGAATAGCATTTTAAAAAATGTATTCAGCATTCTCTTTCCTCGGGTCTATGGAACAAACAGCAGAACTAGGGAGAGGTCTTATGCTGTTCTCACATAGGCAGTGCTGGGCATTAAGATACCCAAATTCTTAAATTTATTCAGCAGAACTTTACTGGGACCTGCTATATGCCATGTACTATCTAGCATGGGGTATTCAGTAACAAACTCCCTCTACTGTCACAGTCTTGAAATTCTTAATACTTTTTAAATAAGGGACCCCGCAGTTTTGCATTGCACTCGGCCTGCTAATTACATAACAGGTACTACTAACAATGTATTGGTTTTACTCTTTAAATCAATTTTATTGGAGTATAATTTACATATAATTTACAAAATGTACCCATTTTAAATATGCAGTTCAATAAATTGTGACAAATGTATATATCTGCGTAGTCACCACTCCAAACTAGATATAAAGCATTTCCATCACTCCAAAAAGATTTATTGTGTAATTTTGTAATCACTCACACATACCTACTACATATAATAACCTTTCTTTCTTTCTTGATTCATTTTGCCTGTTCTAAAATTTCATACAAATGGACTCATTTTGTATGTGTTCTTTTGAGTCTGGTTTTCTTCACTCAACGTAATATTTTGAGATTCACACAGGTTATTGCATGAATCAGTAGTTTATTCCTTTTTATTGAATACTTTTCCATTGCATAAATATACCACAATTTTTGTATCCATTCACCTGTCGCTGGACATTTGAATAGACATTATACAAAAGAAGATAAACAGAGCCAGTAAGTAAATGTAAACATACCCATTTAGGTATAAGGAAAATGCAAATTAAAACCACAGTGAGTTACCACTGCAGATCCATTAAAATGTCTATAACTGTTTTCTGATCCAGCCACTAGCCACTTGTGGTTATTCGGCACTGGAAACATGACTAATCTGAACTGAGATGTGTTATAAGTATAACATACATATCAGATTTTGGTGACTTAACATGAAAAAGGATTTCATTAATAATTTTTTCTGATTACATGCTGAAATTATAATATTTGAATACTTTGGTTAAATAAAATATTACAATAAATTTCAACTATTTTCACATTTTTAACATGGTTCATAGAAAATTTGAAATTACATATGTGGTTCCCATTGTATTTCTACTGGACAGACATGGGCTATATTTTAAAGTCTGATGATGAAATGTTGGTGATGTTGTAAAACAACTAGATGTCATACAAAGGACTCAGCTAAGCCATGTCCAAACTCACGACCCATGGAAACTGAAATAAAAAAACGTGCATTGTTATGAGCTGCTAATTTTGTGATAATGTTTATGCGGTAATTGAAAACTAATAAAGCTATTACATAAGAGGTTGAGGATAGGTTGCTGCTGTTGGCAAGTTAGGCATTCAGCAGTAACCGAATTAATCTTCAAGAGTAAATATTCATGTCATTGAGTCCCTACATAGTTCTCATTCCTGCAGAATGGCCATTTTGTTCATGATCCTATTGAAAAAGCAATGATGTGGTTAATTAATGCAAGTGTAAAATGCTACGCCACTTTGGGAGAGATTTGGAAGTTTCATACCAAGTTAAATATGCTCATAATATATGGCTCAAAACTCTACTATATATTTTTACACCAAAGAAATGAAAATATGAGCCCACACAAAGATTTGTACATAGATATCTTTAATAACTTCACTTATAACAGCCAAAAACTAGAGGCATTTTTTTTTTCTTTTTAAGTAAGAGTCATACTTCATAATGGTTATTCTTTTCAAAAATCACTTGTCACACTAGGCTGTGTAGTATGGTTCACAAAATTAGTGTTCAAGCCTTGATTTTCTTTCAGGGAAATAGGATGCATTGTGCAATAGTATTTGTAACCACAGTATAAAAGTTAGAAATAATCACTATCTACAAAAGATGCCAATGAAAATTAAAAAATAAATTAACATCCCAAAAGTTCAACATTTAAAAAATAGTGTGATGTATTACTGAAAACATTTAATGTAGTTAAAGCTTTTTAATGATTCCATGTTCTGTTTTAATGATTTTTTAATGGCCTTTACAATTGAAAACACATTTAAACCCAATTAAAATATTTTAAATCATAACGGTATCTTCTGAACAATTTCTATCCATTTCCCTTTGGATTAGAAAGCTTAAGGGAGGAGGAAAGCAAGAAGTGTGCCCAGTTGCTCTAACTTCTAGGGTCCATGAATTGCTTTGCGTGTCAAGAGTCTGTGAACTTTGAGTTTCATTGCCACACACAACAATGCTTTTCCTAGGGCATAATAGTTTTTCATTTGTCACTTTCTGCTCATCCAGATGAAATGAGGTGAGTCTAGGTCATTTTGCTTATTTAATATTCTTTGGAAAGTGATAATTATATTCTTGTTGCACATTTTGTGTATTATGTTCTTTCTGTAAAACAATTGCTAATGCCTTTCCACTAAGCTTAAACAGTGGAAGACATTTAGTATATCCGTGTTGTCCTACATTCAATATAATTTGTCTTGATATTCCCAGATGCAACAAATGGTTGCTCTTTAAACTGAATGTATACCAAATAGAAAAAAAAAAGGCGAATGTCCCTACAACTGCATCTCTTACATGGCTATGTAAGATTTACCCCAAAGTCCATTGAGAAAGAAGAAATAATTTTAATTGTTGACAATGCCCCAGTGCCTTGCGTCCTGAGGCCTGCACACATTTCTCTTGACTGGGTGCTAACACTGTGTGGGACTGGTGCAAGTTATTCCTCCCGAGTGTAGGCTAAATGGCTAAATAGGATGCACTCTGAGTAGTGAAGGTTGATTAGAAACCTCCTCCATTTCACATTACCTCAAGAAAACAATTTTTACATAGTCATAAATGAGCACAATTCAGTCCCATCCCAGACTATCCTGAACAATGATAGCAGGTAATAAACGTCTCCCCATGGTGAATTCAATGTGGAGTCCATGGTTTTGTTATCTAAAGAGGAACTTAAGAGCGAACCACAACAGCAGGAAAACACATGCAACTACGGCATAATTCTGATTTGTTTCAGAAAAACTATTAATTTCCTTGTTACAAAGCCAAGTAAGAACAACCCTTTAAAACTGTTGAACCACGAAAGCCATTTTCCTTAAGGGTTTTAAACTTGGGAACAGACTCATGACATTTATAGCTTTAATGAGATATTCTTTGCCTGTAGCCAAGATGAGAGCTAGATCATTGGTTTCCCAGCAGGACACCCATGTATTCTTGTGTGCACTTGATATCATTAGGCTCATAATAACACAGCCAACATCACATTAACGTTTGAAAGGTTCACTGTTGTCTCTTAGTTTATGTCTTTCATTTACACCTACAGCATGCTAAATATCTCACCCTAGAAAATAAGATATACTCTACTTTTATTAATATTGTCAGTGGAATAAAAAAAAAAATACTATTTTCATAAGCATGTTTCAAGCCACAATCAACAGATATGGTTTCCAGAAAACAGTCGATAACTGAATCAGATGTTGTATGTGTACGTCTGAATATGATAACCTTCCTTATTGATACATAAGGAGCAGAAAATGTGGCTCTACGGTGCATGTCAGTTCCAACCATTACCATTTTTGATACTGAGTCTAATTCTAAAGGTGATGCAAGATTATTGTTGCTGTTAAAGATAATGAAGTCTCTCAGGATATTTCAATTTCAGGGCAATGAGAAAAGCAGCTTATTAAATAGTATCAGAAAGAGGTGCTAACCACTGTGGAATCTGTCATTGTATGCTTCATGATGAAATACCATATGCAAGACCTCTGAAGACAGTCAAACCTATTATTCGCAAAATGTCATTATTATTTTGACATTCTACAAAGAAATTCTGTGATTACAGAACCTAATTCTATAAGCTGTGTCCTTAAATTTGTGCCAATGCTTAAAGGTATTTTATCCATAAATTCACAATCCTGCTACTATTTATTATCATCAACAATAGCAGACACAAGAGAGTGGAGAGAAGAGTGTAATGAATCCCCACGTACTCATAACAGATTCAACAAGATTATTAAGGCTTTGCCACACCTGCTTTATCTATATATTTGTTGCCTTTCTTTCTTTCACCAAATTATCTTAAAGCAGATCACAGACTGCAGTGTTTTCTAACGCATATTGTGCTCCTTCCAACAATTCATTTCTGATTGGATATGATTAGTTTATACACATTTTTCTATGACAGAGGCACATTTTGTTTTGTTTTTTAATAATGTGAGATAGTCGATAGGTTAACATGGTAATGGACGATTGAACCACAGCGTATTCTGCCTTGTGCACCTCAGGTCACATTCTTAGTGAGATTCAAAAGAAGATATTTGCTTTGAACTTTTTTAGTGGTGATGAGGTAAGAAGCAGAAATGACACAGAATGTCAGTTCACATTTGCACCTTAGGCAGAAAACCAGAACTAATCAGAGATGCAAATCATAAAGGAGAAGACGGTTCAACCTCCAGAGCACTGCTGAGCCAAGACATCGCTCTGGACGCAAGTGGTATAGTCAGCAGTGCCTTCAAAAACGTATCTTGTTAGTAAAAATCAAATTAACAAAAGGAACATCTGTTCAGGATTACGATTCTTTCTAATTTTTTAGAGTGTATCTTTTTGGCAAGTATTGATTTGGGATTTGAAATTTTACATTTGATTATATCTAATTCTGGAAGTCAGGAATAGTTATGGAAAGGCTTTAGTAAACTATTTGTCTTCAGTTCCCTTAGACACACCTAATTTGTGAGTTCCTTCTTCCCTCGTACCAGCTCAGGTCTATCATTCCAGATGAATAAGTTCTGTTCAAGACCTTTCTTTCACACCTGCATCCTTCCCAGAATTCTCTAAAATCTAGCTCTGCTTCTGCCTTCCCTCAAACCCAGACTCTCTTTCCTATGGAGTTTCACATTCTGCTTTTAGTTATATCGCAAGAGAATAGCTGATCAGTATGGTGAATGAATTCTTTGTGTGTTAGTCAGGCTAGGCCACCCTCTGGAAGCAAACATCCCTGAAATCTCAGTGTCTTAAACTAGCAAAAGTTTACTCCTCACATCACTATCTGATGGGAATCAGGGTAGCTCTTGGCAGTTCTTGGAGAAGAACTGCCTCATGGTTGATTACGTTCCCTTTGCAACTTAGCCTTTTGTGTGTTCACCATGCAGGGGAGGGGAGGCAGGGAGGGAGAGGGAGGGAAGGAGGGAGGCAGGGAGGGAGGGAGAAAATCTGGTGGGAGAGACAAAAACAGACCTAAAAAATGGTCATGAATAAATGCTTCACTAGGAGTTGTTAAAGGGTGCTAGAGATCACATAAGGGAGCAGCTAAATAGGCCCAGAGGTGGAAAAACACTTCATAAATTTAATAATGGAGTACAGCTTTGAAGACATGAGTTTTCAAAGGTTGAAGAATATCCAGCACGTCTGGATCCAAGGAAATGCAGGGCAGGAAGTGAGAGGAGCCACCTCTGGGAAGACAGAATGAGGTTTTCTTATGAAAGGCCTTGGGCTTTGCTAAGGCACTTGGATTTAGTTCTGCAGAACTGACTATTTATTCAAGTCAAGAAGGAAGAGGGAACGGTGGTAATAGCTGTACACTATTATGAATACAATTAATGCCACTGAATTATATACTTTAAAATGGTATATTTTGTGTTATATATATTTTTACCACAGTTAAAAAAAATTAATAATGGAATGTACCAAATGCCATTGAATTGTACACTTTGAATTGACAAATTATAAGGTATGTGCATTATGTTTCAATAATGCTTTAAAAAAAAAAAGATTTAGCCTGAGAAAATAAAAAATCATGGGGAGCTTTTTAAAAAACTGACACTTGAGCCCCATCTAATGATCAAGTAAATCAGAATCTGTGGAGGTGGGCAAGGAATCCAGCAGCTTCGAAAGCACTCTGGGTGATCCTAATGTGTGGTCACGGTGTAGCATCACTTCCTAGGCAATAAGGATGCGGCAAAGAATTTCAATCAGGGGAATAACATGATCAGAATTGCATTTTTGGAACATATGTCCTTTGCTTTTCTACTCAGATCTTTCAGTGGCCACAAGAATGTGTACATGCACAGTAGTCCCCACTTATCCGTGCGGGGATATGTTCCAAGACCCCCAGTGGATGTCTGAAACCATGGATGGTACTGAACCCTATAAATGCATTATGTTTTCTTCCTATGCATACTTACCTATGATACAGTTTAATGTATAAATTAGTCACAGTAAGAGATTACAACAATAACTAATAACAAAATAGAACAATTAGAACAATATACTGTGATAAAAGTTAGGTGAACGTGAGCTCTCTCTCTGCAAATATCTTACTGTACTCTAGTCACCCTTCTTACGATGATGTGAGATGATAAAATGTCTTATTAAGTCAAGAATTTTTACCTTTTCACTCAAGGAAGTACTTTTATGCCTTATCTTTGGCATATTAAAATGGCCAGCATCACTATTCTGGCGCTTTGAGGCCATTATTAGGTAAAATAAGGGCTACGTGAACCCAAGCACTGTGAAACCATGACAAACAATCTGATGACCAATATGGTTACTAAGTGACTAACAGGTAGCATCTAGGCATCCACAGCATGGAGATGCTGGACCAAGGGATGATTCAGATCCCAGACGGGATGGAGCAGGACTGCATGAGATTCCATCCTGCTAGTCAGAGCAGCACACAATTTAAAACTTATGAATTACTTATGTCTGGAATTTTCCATTTAATATTTTCAGACCATGGTTGACCATGGGTACCTGAAACCGTGGAAAGTAAAACTGCAGATAAGGGAAGGCTACTGTAGAGACTTTATTCATAATAGCCCAAACCTGGAAACAACTGAAATGTCCTTCAACTGGCAAACTGGTAAACTCTGGTATATTCATACAATGGAACACTAGTCAGCAATAAAAAGCCTGCACCACCTTATCGCATATTAACTCTCGTTTTTCTGCTATTTCAGGCTCTGTTTGCCGAGGCAGAATCTGCTCTGTTTTCTTTGGGATTGTCCTCTGCCCAAAGAAAACAACCAAACTTTCCTATTAACCTTAGCAATGTCACTCTCCAGTTGTCACTCGAGTCACAAATCTCATTCATTTTGCCTTCACTTTTAAAAGTTACGATTTACATATCGTAAAATTCACAGTTTTAAAGTACAGTTCTGTGTGTTTTGACAAACCTTATGGTCATGTAACTACCACCACAATTAAGATAGAGAACAGTTCCATCACACTCTCAAATCCCCTGTGTCCCTTTACCTCCTACTGTCAATGTCTCCTCCTCACCCTCAACATCTGGCGGCCATTAGTCTGTTTTCTGTTTCTGTGGTTTTACTGTTTTTCAGAATATCATAAAAATGGGATAATACAGTATGTAGCTTTTTAAGTGGGGCTTCTTTCCCTTAAAATAGTTCATCCATGTTGTTTCATGGATCAGGAGTTCATTCCTTTTTATTACTGAGTAGCCGTCACTGTCTGGAGTTTGTATATCCAGTCACCAGTTGAGAGACATTCGAGAGGTTTCTAGGTTTTGGTGATTATAACTTAAGTTGCTGTAAACATCTGTGTACAGATCTTTGTGAGGACATAACCTTCATTTCTCCGGAATAAATGCCTAGGTGTGGGAATGCTGGGTCAGATGGTAAGTGTATATTTATTTAACTTTGTACGACGCTACCGAAGTGTTCACCAAAGTGACTAACATTTTACATTCCCACCCTCCTTAGGTGATGGCTATCGTTGCTTCACATCTTCACATTCTCACCAGCACTTGGTATTTTTTGTTTGGTTTTGCTTTGTTTTGATTTGTCTTTAGCCAGTCAAATTGGCATCTCATTGTGATTTAAATTTTCAATTCCTTAATGACTAATGATGTTGCACATCTTTCATGTGTCTATTTGCCATCTATAAATAATCTCTGCTAAAGTAGCTTTTGCCCATTTTTTTATGGGGTTGTTTGTTTGCCAATTGTTTTTTAATGTCCTGGTTGCCTTTCGTGAACTATGACTGAAGCAATCAGTTGTTCCTCCATTACAATAATCAAATTTTGTTTCTTCTATCATTAAATGTCATTCTAGGTCCTAGAATGTCATTCCAGTCTGGAACTCGTAGCATCCTCTTGTTAGATTCCTATTCCAGCCACCTATCTTTCCCCATTTGAGGCCGTTTCTCACAAAGCTGATGACGTCTCCAAACTTTCCTCCTCATGTAATAAAGCTTTCAGCTGTCTTGCATTGTCGCTTTTCTTCCTTCTGTTCTCCTAAATATCTATTGCACGACCGCTTTCTCCGCTTTCATGTTGAAGGCTTTCCTCAAATGTCTGCACATTCTTGACTGCCCACTCACACTTAAAGACTGGACACTATGTACGTGGGGCAGCACGTAGGCTGGTGAGCTTCACCCCAGGGGCTCGAATAGGAGAATCCTCCACAAGTAACCACCTCCGATTCTTTTTTATGAGGCTGTTCATTTCCTCTAGGAAGAATGCTACAGCCTCAATCCTGGAACTATGTGTCTCAGGGTGGTGTGCCAGGGGTGAGGGAGACAGGCCTCTAGTGGGGCTAAAGAGTCTCATGGCCCCACGTGTAAACTCACTCAACCTCCCTGTGGTCAGCAGGAGTCTCCCCTCTGTCCTAGGAGAACCTGTTGGCCCTCCATCTGGAAACTCTGGTTTACTTTTCGCAGTGAATGAACTTCCTTTCTTCAGCTGGAGGGATACTTATCTGACTATGCAGGTTGAGGAAGTGCAGTTAGATATCTGTTCCTCCTCCGTGTTGTTTTTGAGCTTCACTCTTTACTCCAGCCTTCTACCATGCCTATGGTTCCATTACTTGAGTTTTTATGGGATTTGAGACATATGCTGGTCTGAGTCCCATCCCCCTTAGCAAACACCTCGGCCTCAGCTTCTTTGCTCAGCTAAGACAGTTACCACTCATCATGCTCTTCCCATCGGTCCAAACTTTGACTTCATTTTTCTCCTTGCCCCTGTGATTACAAATCCCTTTGTTTCTTTACTGCAATTTGATTTGGTCTTAGAGAGGCAGCAGTGAGGAACACAGATTCAGTCTACTATGTTTAAAAGAAAAATCAGCCCTAATTTTTAAATCTAATTTTTCACAGGATTGTTGTGAAATTTCTTAGTCACATGCAGCTAGTTTGCAAAGAATAAAAATCCACTCAAGCCTGTTTATGTCAAAGGAGATTTGATGTGTGAATTCAGGGATAGCTCACAAAATCCAAGTGCCAGAAAGCCTCTGACAGGCTAGAATGGGGAACTAGAAAGTTTTCAAGAATCAAGGTAGTTAATTGGCAGCATTCTTCTCTGTAGTCTTCCACCTATTTTTCTCACCTAAAATTGGTTCCCTTCTCTCTCTCTCTGTAAATAACCTCTCTTTCTGATTACTCGTCAGCATAAGTTTTAAATGAATCATAACGAGCCCCTGATCTAACTCAAGAAACTTCTACTAACAAATTCTAAAGTCTGAAATGAGGTGATCTGGTCCAGCTCTTGAGTCACATGTTTCTCCATATCCAATCAGCTTTGGGCAGAGTGGTAGGCTACAAATGCAGTGACAGTTAGGACCATTGGAAGGACACATTTCTCCTAGACAAGGGTCACTAAGGACACATTTTTCCCAGACCAGGGTGCTACATAAAGATTAAATAAGTAAAGGACATGACAGTGTTCTGGTACATGATAGAGATTAAATAACTTTATTTTCCCTGAAACAGTTCTCTATCTCGTCCTTCATAAATTCATTAAAACATTTTACTTTCAAATAAGCTTAAACGGCATTATAATCTAGTAAGAACAGAAAAGGAAAGCTAGTAATATTAGCCAAGTGGCTCAGAGAAGCTACACATGGTGACGGAAACTCAAAGCATGAAGAACAGAGGCCTTGAGGGAGAAGATAGTTAATTTGTAAGGTCCTAGACCAGAATCTACAACCTGAAGGCAAATACTCAGAACAAGACCTGAAGCTTCGTAATGAGGCCAGAACACTGTTAAAGTGAGGAATCTAGAACCAAACCACTAATGGAACAAAAATATAAATAAAGCTGTCTATTTGAGAAGAAATAGTTTTATTGAAAAGCAGGTGTAAATATCAGGGTTGAAAATGAAATATAAAAGAAGAGGCAAAAATCTGTACAAAATTTAATTTAATGTTAGAGCTATTGTGGCTTTGGGTCCAATCAGCTGAGGGCAGGGAGTGAATAATATTACTTTTCCTAAGAATCATACTTTCAAAGATAATATACAATAGTATTGCATTGACAGAAATGATGTAGGTTGGAATACTAAAGATAACACAAAACTAGGGAAATAATTGATTTAAAACACTCTTGCAGAATGAGGACCAATTTCACCTTTTAAAAAGATAAAATCTAGTGGAATGTTATTTTCAAAGCTTTGAGAACAAAAAAGTTAAACACAGATTGGTCTTTAAATATTCTCAGAGCACACAGGGAAGATATATTTCTCTGGCTTGTAAAGGTTTGCATTTTCTGCAGTTCACTGAACAGACAAAATGTCAAAGGGAAATTTCAGGTCTTGGTGTCCATAGTTTATATTATAAAACATAAAAGAAGCTCTGAGCTTCCCTTAAAAAAAAAAGAAAGGCAAAACACCACCAACTACAAAACCCTTTTGTTCTGTACTCATTCAACACCGGGTTAATGTCTTTTCCTCCTGGTTTAGTGTATCTTGATCCTCGAATCACATGCACCTTTTGAGAAACTGGGCTGGAGGTACAGGTTTGGGAAGGGTCTGCAGAGGAATCAGCCCTACAGAATCAGAGGAGAGAAGTCTCCTAGCCAGTGACCCACTCTTCGCAGAAAATCACAAGAGGCAGATCCCTGCTCTTTAGTTGATTGTTGGCCTGAGGAGGCCAGAAGGAGCACATGTGCTACCTACACTGCCTCAGAAAGATTCTTTAAGTGCAGGGTCAAATAAACATCCCCAAACTATGTGTGGCTTTGCCTGGCAAATATACTTCTTATAGAGCCCCAATTCCAGACCCTCTTTGTATTCTTCTAACTCAGGCTTGAGCTGGATGAGTGGAAAATTTCCCTGCCCAGAATTCTCCTGACTCCTCAAGGGTAAAAGAGTGAATTCCCATTGAGGGGCTGGTGTGTTACTGAACTCCAGCTCAGTTTCTCTCTTCCAGCAAAGCTGAGACTTTATTTTTCTTCCTAAAGTGACTAAAGGGGATCACACCTCACTACCAAGAGAATTCATTTCCACCCACTAACCACCCAGGCCAGATCTATGTTACATGCCAGATCTACAACCAGATTGTACTTCTCTGCCTGTGGTTCTTTTCAATATCAAAGACCCCTAGTCTTTCATTTTTATTAACTTATTTTAAAATAATTACCACCCATTAGGAACATGTCTATTATGTAAGAAGAGAAATACCCAAGCTACTCTACAAACACATAATCTACGAATGTTCATCGAAGCTCAGCTTTGCTAAGCTAGATGTGTTAGAATGGAAAGCAAAATTATACCAAAACCTCTAGGTAATTGTCAGAGATAAACTCTTAAGGTTGCCTGTCAAAGAAAACAGAGTAGGATATTTGTCAATGATGGCAAGACAGATTTTATTTGGACTCCGGCAATAGGAGAGAGACACTTCTGTGTAAACTGAGTTCAACTCCACTGAAACAAAAAGCAGGGTGCTTTTGAAATGCTGGGTGTGCAAAGGAAAAGTACAAAAGGATGTTGTGAAGGGAAGTTGGTCAATGTGATTAGACCATCTGTGTCTGCTAACTGGTGTTTATGGAAATTAGGCTCCTACCCTCCCACAGAGAATGGGAGACAAGGGACCTATCTTTCTTGATGATTATATTTCAAAGAAATGGCTCATAGGTCCTTGAGAAAGATACCCCTGGGTTGTAGAAGATACATCTCAGAGGAACAGAGAAAAGATTTACAATTGCAAATTTTCTCAAGTAAATGCTCTACCAAAAGGGAGATCTGGGACCTCTAGTCAGAGTTCAGCTAGAAGAAACAGTAAGTTCTTCTGGCAGCACTGAGCTTTCTCAGGGCAGCCATTTTAAGGGGGCTGGGGTTGTCATCCTAGGGACAACCATGCTAAAGTTTGTACAGGTTTCTTAGTGTAGGTGGTAGACAA
The DNA here is from genome assembly GCF_036562045.2 of Rhinolophus sinicus. Lineage (NCBI taxonomy): Eukaryota > Metazoa > Chordata > Mammalia > Chiroptera > Rhinolophidae > Rhinolophus > Rhinolophus sinicus. The sequence goes on from NC_133758.1 coordinate 90,893,080, forward strand.
AATCATTTGTACATAAAGTTTTGCAATTCTTACCTCCATGATTCCTATCTTGACATTCATGGCTTTGTGTAATCTCCTCCCTTTGAGTACAGGTGAGACCTATGACTTGCTTCTAATCAAATGACTTCAACCACAACGACGGGATGAACATGACTACGTTTACCTAATTACATAAGATGGTAATACACATCTTGTGAAGAGACTCCCTGCTCACTTGTTGATTTTAATAAAAGGAGCCCCAAGACAAGGAGCTGAGGACGGCCTCCAGCCAACAATCAGCAAGAAGATGAGGTACCCAGTCCTACAACTCCAAGGAAATGGACTCTGCCAATAGCTTGATTGGAATGAACTTTCCCCCAAACATTCAGATGAGACCCATCCCCACACAACACCTTGAATGCAGCCTTGCCTAAAAGAAGCAAAGTGTAGCCACACTCCTGACCCACAGAAACTGTGAGATAATAAATGTGTGTTGTTTTAAGGTATATCTGTGTTAATTTGGTACAAGGCAATAAATAGCTAATACAGTCAAAACTTCCAAAAGCATGTGTAGTTGAACACTTTTCTCATATTGGGCTACATGGGGGGAAAAAGAGGGGGTTTCACATCCAAATCAGTTTGGGAAATATTGCATTCTATGTCCCCTAACCCCTTAAAGAGTCACAGTGCATTCTGAGAAATAAAAGGAAGAAACTTGGTTAAATCAGATTCACCTAAATTTTATTTCCTTCTGGATCCTAGTTCCATTTTGATTTTCTAATGTCTAATAATTTCTTGTAAAACTAGCTTTCAAATTATCATACCACAAAGTAGTGGTTGCAACAAGCAATAGCCTTCGAGCTGGGGAACACATCCCCTAAAGGAATCAATTTCCAGATTGTCACTTCCTTATATTCTTTTCCCAAGCTAACAGTCCTAGGAGGGGTCTTCAAGTGTCTCTTTCCTACCTTACAAAAGAAAAGTGCCCCTCCCATTCATCCCCAAAACACCTCTATATGATAAACAAAAGGACAACTTGAAACACTGGTGCACATGTTGAGAAAGTGAATGACCTTAAGACTGGATATCAAATCTTTTCACAAACAAGATTTTTCTTTATTTACTTTCACATTGCAGAAGAGCTTATAGGATTGGGGAAATTGATGTGGCCATCTTTGGAAAATATAGTCTGCCACAAACGGGCAAATAAATTCATAAATGAGTCTCCTCATAGGTAATTAAAGCAAAATGAAGTATGTCCAAAAATAGGGCTACGATGCCCCCTGGGACAAAAGATAACCTACAGCCCTGAATGTTGCTGAATTCTGTCTGAGCATGGCAGCCGGTCATGAGGAAAGAAGGAGGCTTAAAAAGCCATGGGGTCCACATATAGAATTAATTCCTATTTCAAGGCAGGGAGGGAGGGAGTAATGAGGGAATCCTGTTCCATGCCAGACATGTTCACGTTGACTCCTCACAACCACTCAAAAGGTAAGGGGAACTATTACCCATGTTTTATAGGTACAAGCAACTACACGTAGTGAACTGCAAAACTAGGATTTGAACACAGATTTTGGACTCCAAGTCCAGTGTGCCTTTTTAATACCATACCATCAAGTGGATCTTCTCTACTACAATGCAAAGGCAGCTAACCAACCCTTTTTATTCCCCACCTTGAAGGGAACAGTTTAGTTCCTTCTATGAAGCTTACATCTCTGTAAATGGATCTAGTGAACATTGGGCTCCCAGGGAGATTTAGATGCAACTCAAATGCCTAAGACATAAGCCTGTTCAAGTTGCATTCTTAAATTCTAAGAATAAAGGAGAGCCATTTTTTAGCTCCTGAAATGTCTATAGAAAGACATGAGATTCTAGTGATCAGAAAGTACTTTTGTAATAAACAATGACATGGCTGAGAAATATTTATAGAAACTGAAAATATCATTTACATGACATAAATGATTGTAGAATTTGAGACACACCAGTCTAACCTTACTACATATGACTTTGTTTATTCATTTCTAAAGTGTATTCAGCAGTCACTAGTATATGAACAGGTTCAATAAGATAGCTAAGTGCTTCATTGTCTCTGAATGAAGTATACCAGGAAAGAACAACCGCAAGGGAAATTGCAATTTTTCCAGAAATTTCTCTTATAAGATTAAATACAGAGACATGTATAATCAACCTGTATTTCTTTCTTTATATCTGGACTATTTCCTAAAGAAGTAGAGATGGCCTGTAAAATCTATACAATAAAATAGAAAAAAAATAAACATAAATAAATAAAATCAGGAACAGGTAAAATACAAATTAAGAACGAAGGTCAAGACGGGAGAGAGATAGAATGCAGACAGGTAGATTCTACTGAGTTATTAAAATTGAGCCACAAATTTGGCTCTGAGCTTCCTGGAGGCTAAGCAGCTAGAAATTAATGAATAGACTAAGAGATTTTGATATGTTATCAGTAGGAAAAATGTATTTTTTATTAACAGTCTAATTCTATAATACTTCACACTAAATATTCTTTGCAGATAAACTTTAAATATGTTTTTTTGTTTTTTTTCCAAAATAAAGGTTTTGCTAATTAGAAGGATGAGCATAAAGAAGTGTGTTTACAAAACTGTTTCTCATTATGATGGTTTCAAAAAATGTATTATGATAAGGAAGCATTTCAAAGAGTTCTCAGGTTAATCAGGAAAAGTAACCAAGGGCCTGCTGCTTTGAAGGTTTAATCCAAGATGCTTATCCAGCATCTTAGTTGAACAAATTTTGCAAATAAGGTCTTCTCAGAAGATTCACAGCATTTTCTGTGGGAGTTTGAAATGTCAGCAGAACAGGCTTTTTGATGATATTATGCTGGCATAACATCCTAACAGTTGGGGTGGGGATGGAAATGGAAGATAGCAAAATAGTTTTGCTGCCTGGTATTTAGGCTATATTACATTAACAGCTTTTCTGGCAATGATGATAGGGGTAACATAAAGAAAAGACAAAACAGGTAAATACACCAAAGAAAGAAACCAAAACTTGACAGGAGCCAGAAGCTCTTTGCCCTAATAACAGATTCTTCCATGACTACCTTCAACCTAAGACTGCAGCCTTTGACGAATGGATGAGATTCGTGAATGTCCAGAACTCAACATCAACAAATCCTTAGTTAAAGCATACATTTCAAAAGAGGATAAAATCAAAACTCTTATGAAGATAAAAAAAGTGAATACACATTAAAGATTTTATTTAATGCACTGTTAACAAAGGAAGCAGGCAGATGTTACAACTTGTTCAAAGAAGAATCCAAAGAACAGATATATTTACAGATCAGGCATATTGAAATGAATCTTCAAATGGACCCATAAGAGAGGACTGTCCCTCCACCAGACAATTCAGTTGCATGTCCATAAACATGCTTGATTTGCTTTGCCATCAATTGTAGACTAGATCAAAGGCCATGAAAGCTATAATCAGATAACTTTGGAAAGATGTTTGTCTCTAAACAATATATAGTTTTCCACTGGAGACTCCCAGTAATCTTGTTCATTCTGAATTTCCTTACACTGGTAAGTAAATACGTCCTCCATCCTTGACTCTGCACTGGTACTAGCAGTGCCCACCTTTGGGGCATTTTGAAGCATATGATGCTCTTTATCTGTCTTCCTGAGATTTATAAACAGAACAGTGGCCTTCAATCTTACTTGAAGAAAACAAAATAGTGTCATGAACAGAGTCTTATTGTTTTGTGCACCCTCAAGATTTGTTCCACAAAACTTTCAATGGCTGCCTTTAAACTAAGGCTAAGGCATTATGATAAATGAGTAAGATTGCTGAATGCCCACATCTCATCAGCATGGACAAATCTCTCTTGCAAGAAGTTACCTAATGCCACAATTCCAAAACAATGCTTTAGTAATGCATTTTAATAATTTTAAATAGTCAACAAATAATTTAATTTGTTGACTTTTTTTATTATTTAAAGTAATTTTAAATAGTCAACAAATGAATAAAATTCATCCGAATTCTCTTTCACTAGGTCTTTCCATTGGTAGGAGAGACACTACCTGTTCACCACATTTATCTCCTCCTTTGTTAGGTTACACAGCTAGACTGTGTTCTCAGCTACCTTTGCAGTCAGGAGTAGATATATGGCTGCATTCTGGCCAAAACAATGTGGGTAGCAGTGATTGCCCAACTTCTAAGCCTATGCCTTCTCCCTGCTCCCTGCCCCACCAGCTGCATGCAAAGGACTCTGAGATACATAGGAGGCCGGAGACCTATTCTGAAAGGAGCGTATGTCTCTGAGTGACCATGATCTTTTGGACTCTATGTGAGGGAGAAGTAAACATATATTGTATTAAGCCTTTGAGTTTTGTGATTTATTTACAATAGAAGCTAGTATTACCTTAACATACAAGCACCCCAAATTTCTTTTGAATTTAAATTTTAAAAAAATAGGCAATAAAACAAAAAATTGTTTTAACCATCAAAACAATGTCAAAGGTGCACATTTATAATCTCACTCCCACCTTATTTCTGTACACACTAAATATCAGTGCCAGTTTAGGATTTAAGCCCAGTCCTAGCTGATTACAGAACACAGGCCCTGCCCTACCTTCATCAGGGAGACAGGTACCTGGAAGAATTGGTTCTTTTGTTCACCAAAGACAACAATATAAAGCACACATGGAGAGTCAAGTAACCAAAATAAAGTAAGGATGTGGTTGAGTGGAATTGCCCTCATCACACCAGGTGGCAGGAAAAAGGCGCAGCAGCCTCATTCAGCAGTCTGCCATGTATAATATTTTCTGTCAACAGCAGATTAGAACGAACTGTATTTGTGCTCCCAGACCTCCCTATCCTATTCCTTATGAAACACCAGTTTGGAGGCCATCGTCAATCTACATATCAGAGACAATTTTTCTTTTTTTTTAAGCTCATAGCCCTCAGAGCTGAAAGAACAAAAAGGATACCTTTTATTTTTTTTTTATCCCCTCAATTTAAAATTCTGTAGCTCTTGGTCTCCATTCTCACTTCTCTCCCTGCCTCCTGCACATTTTATCTTGGATGTCTAAAACCAGATGCTGCTTGCTCACCTGCCTATTTCTCCTGGATTCAAAGTCAAAGAGCCATTGCTGAGTGTCTTATACCCGAAAGGCAGCAGCCAAGTCCTCGTGATTTTTGGTTCACAATGTTTCTCACACTAGGTAATGTGGAGGAGGCATGACTGCAACCTAGATCTGTGTGGTTCCCAATGCGGAGCTCGGGATGCTTTTCTATGCTGTATAAATTCCTTACTGAGCATGTTTTAATATATAGACACTGTCCCACACCAGTGTTCCCATCATCCTCACTTCTAACAAAGCCCACTGAGAATACAGGATGACATCAATCCAGGGAAAGGTTAGGAACTGGGCATGCTAGTGAAATGGTAGAACTTTCGATGGGAAAAGATACCTAGAGATTAACTTGTCCAACAGGCTCTTTTCCCAGATGAAGAAACAGCATCAAAGAGGATGCGTCTTGCTCAAGGATGGACCCTGAATGAGCAACAGAGATTTGGTCTTCTGATGTCCACTGCTTTTTTCCTTACATTTCATGCCTTACTTTCAAAGCTTTGTATTACTAGCCATGCTTTTAACTATTCTCAACTTAGCAAGTGCTCTATTAATGGGCTGTTTTCAACCTGCCTAAGTAGTCCCTAATTTAAATAAGGCTGAAAGAAATCATGGAAAATTGTTGACCTTTGCATTTGTGAGTAGTGAAACTTCCTGTGCTGTTTTGAACCCAAATTTCTTGGGTAAGCATGGGAGTAAGGGGAGAACAGCTGCGTGGGCTGAGATCTAGAGAGTGGCTATATACTCTGGGTACGTTATTCTTTCCACCTTTCCCCTGAGCATCTGGAATGTTGCTGATTGTAAATCTGTGTCAGTATTACAGGGCACACGAGTGCCTTCCCAAGAGAGCAAAGGAGGTAAAGACACCTATTCTGTTATCATTTAGTGCTCAGACTACATTTTTCCACCTCGGTGTGAATTTAATACCCTACCCACAGAGTTAACCTTTGTAGACTTAGTTTATGGCCTGTCCAGAAGCTTATTCAATTTGCATCATGTCAAATCATGACTTTAGAAAATGCAGTGTGAGGCTAAAAGTTGTTTGGCTGCTGCATCCTTGGAAGGGGTTAGCGCCTGGCCCGTGTCTAGTCCTTCACTTTGTAGGTTCAGACTCAGTTTCACCTATGAGCCTGGGACCATTGGACATAAATCATATTTGGTTCATGGTAAAGAAAGGTAGTGACACTGACTTTGTATGTCCAAAGAATCACCCACCCTCCACTCCCCAACTTTGGAAGAGTATTCTTACGCATCTGAGACCACATGACCCTGAACTGGACCAATCACTGTATTTCACCCTTTGGGCATCCCTCACAAATGAACCTCTAATCCAAATCTGAACAATAGGAGGATGCGTCTTTTAGGATTTTCTCAGCAGCTGGAACTAGCAACATATTTTCTCTTCCTTCTTCCTTGTGAGCTATAAATATATAACCTCAGAGCTGCCAGGTGTCATCCAAATGTATAAAATCCCAAAACAACGATAAGCGCAGAACATGAAATTCCAGTTTCCATATCCTGAAGGCCCTGAAGCAGCCCTGGTGCCTGAAGTTTCTTCTCTGTGAACCAACTTGACAATTTTCTAGGAAACTCTTTTCGTTTAGCTTAAGTTGGGTTTCTGTAATATAAAGAGTCCTGGCTACACACCAAGATTCTCAAGAGTTTGTTTTATAAACTAGGTTGTCAATCTCAAAAATTATGCTAAGAAATATAGCTGCCAAGTGGATTGGCTGTTAGTTCATTCTCTTCCCTAGAGGACGGACTATGTAGGAAACTAAATTATGATGAAAAGGTTGCTGCACAAGTGCAATGTCAGGATAAAAGAAGCAAGACCATCTCAAGGGGCACTTCCTGGAATCCATCGCACTTTAGGGACACAATGTCTGTTAAGTAGGGCAGAGCAATTCTGCCAGCTAAACAAGGCCCTACTCCCTTGCATAATTCTTAGAGGCACGTTGACAAATTCTTCCTTCCAACTTTTCACTCGAAATTTTCTTATCAATCACCAAATCATTCTGGTCCTTTCATCAGCTATCATGCAGTTTTATGCTTCTTTGACTTTGCTCATTTCCTGTGCCACCATTCCTCCCTCATCAAACCCCTAACCACGATCCACCTTCTTTCTCCTCTGTGATTGTAGAAATCTGCCAAACCTTCCAGGATTCGATGCATACATCAGTTTCTCTGGGAGGCTTTCCCATTTTTGCCCAAGTTGGAATTCAATCCCACTCTCTTCTCTGTTTCCCTTTAGGAGCAAATTGCACTCATTTTGCAGTATTGCAAGTTGAATGTGCATTGCATCTCATTCTAGATTATGAGTTCTTTGAGGACACAGAGTCAATCTTACCCACTCTTTCTGATCCCCACTTTTTAACGTAATCCATTGCAAATAGAAGATGCATAAAATGTATGTTGAATGTTAGATATATTAGCAGAAATTATTGCAGTTTGCTTTTGTTTTGTTTTCCTTACAGGATGTTATATTGCTCAAGACTCTTTGGGTGATATTTGACAGAAAAGAAACCTAAATTAAAAGGGTTTGGGATGAAGACCTCAGAAGTAGGCTTGAACAATGAAATGACAGGAAAGGAAGGAGCGCAGCTGAGACTTGAGACCAACTGGTCCTAGTATCACAGCCCCCCTGAGACTCTCTCTGTCTTTGGTCTCTGCACCTCTCCCCACACACCACTGCAGACCAGCTTCTTCCTCACACTGGGGTACATGGGTGCTGACCACCTCAGAGCTTCACATCTCCTAATGTCTGCTACTGACCAGGAGCTAAAATTCACTGGCTTGAGATGGAAGATGCCTGAAGAAGTGTATGGGATTCTGTGGTAGATAGGACATTGCCCCCAATTCTCAGGTCTCCCTGACTTTTTATCTTTTGTGTTTGACTGGAAGCTCTACCTCACAAAAGACAGACTGTATTTCCCCCTTTTTGACTATGTTTGAATGAGGTGAAGACAATAACATGCTAATTCTGAGCCCAGGCCTCAGGAGACCTCTTTTATTTCCATCTGTGCTCTCGCTCATGGGCTATTCCATAAGGAGGACTTTCCCAGGCCGGCCCTCAGGTCCCAGAGGGGATAAGAGATGCATGGAGCGGCCACCCAGCCCACTCCAGGCTGTATCTTCTGACCACAGCTGACCTAGCTGCATGCGTGAGCTCAGCTAAGACCCTCAGAGCTGCAAGGCTTAACCAGCCAACACCCATGTGACCCAGATGTGGGAGAATATATGAGCGTTATTTTAAGCCACTGAGTTGTTAACCCAGCATTTTCATGGCAAGAGTTAATTGATAAAAACCAAGTCTCAGCTTTGCAACTTTCTAGGTATGTGACCCTGAACAAGATACCTAACCATCTGGATTTCACTCCCCATCTCTGCAAAATGGAGGTTTTATATATATATTTATATTTATATATATATATATATATATATATATATATATATATATATATATATAATTATATGTATTATTATTTATATATATTATATGTAACAATTCTATGACTATATATAGAATCATACAATTGTTTTGAGAATAAGAGGAGTTAAAAATCTAAAGTGTCTGGCACATAAAAAACACTAACATATTTTTTATTATGATTACTATTTCACATGCCCATCCACAAATGCTTGTACCCAAGGAGGTGGGAGGGGGCCTAGGGAATGGTCTGGTTTGAGCAGGTGTCCATCTCTGGGTAAATCAGCTGTGGACAGAGAGGACAAGGGTCTGAAAGAAGAGAGCAGCTCCCACTGAGGGAGATGGTTGGATGTGGCGGGGGGAAGCATTTCCCAGGAGACCTGAAGGCTGATTCCACATTAAAATGGGAGGTGGGTTGGGCAGACAAAAGAGGAATGCACCCAGGACGCTGTAGTTTTTACTCGAATCCAAGTTTCATTGGAAAACTCTGAATCACTAGAGATGGTTTCAGATACCTAGCACAGAGCAAACAGCGCGAGTGTATGCTGTCTCTTCTATTTACTAGGCTTGGAAACGCAGGTTGTTCACAGACAACCTGCATTTAAAAGCTCAAAGATTACGAACTTAGCTTCACTTAAATTATTTGAATATTGCAGAATGGAAATAGTAATTGCTATCTCCTGTTACAGCTTTAGGAATTAAATGAGATCATGTATGTAAAACAAGAGCACAGTACATGACATACAGCAGGCACTCAGTAGCGGTGGCTGTTGTTGTTGTAGCTGTTATTCTTAGCTCCCCCTGGGAGGTGCTGTTTCTCATTAGCTTCCATTACAGGAGGGGAGCCTTCCTAAGCCAGCAATTTCCATCTCTGGGGCTGTGTTCACTGACTGCAGCCTAATCATGCGTATGAAGTCTGAACACGAGCAAGGTGCATCCACTCGAGTGCAGTTAGTGCTGACCATATCCACATCCCTCGTTTTTCAAAGGTGACAGGCTCAGAAGAAACCTTGTGATACGTAATCTGGAAAGGCTTTTTAGTGCAGAATCTGAATTGCAAAGCTCTTATTCAAACTTACAAATGATCAGCAATGGTAAATGTGTGACATTAACCCTCTGACCCTCTTTCTCTCTCCTTGGCTGACACTGGAAAACTGGTGGGCAGCTCACTGAGTTGGGCTGTAATTAGTGTGTGCCTAGACATGCAGGTTGTTCACAGACAGACCTTTGCAGGGAATTGCTCATTATTCTTGTGATTTTGGGAAATAGAGATTAATTTCCAAGCCTAAGATAGAAAGAAGAGCAACATACAGTTTTCCTTGGGCAACAAGAATAAGGCTAAAAGCTGATCAGACCCAGCTTGTCTACCCAAGACCACAGTCTGATGGAGTGCAGTTGTCCCTCCTCATCCCCGTGCCTGGGAGCAAAAAGACAGGACCACCATCTTCCCCGGAGGAGGATGAAGGTGTGCTCAGTGGGCTGGTCTTTCCAGAAGCTAAGAGCAATTGCCTTTTGTCCTACCTCGGACTGATGCCGGGAGATATGCTTGGGAGGAGAAGGCAAGTTTGCAGTGCTTTAATGAAAACAAACCGAGGAGAAGAGAAAGAAACTGTACCATGTGTCTACATGGAGTTAAATAAACTACCAGTCATAATTGTAGGTATATTCTCTAGATAAATAAACAGTTTTCATCCTCCTATGTGTATGTTTGAACTTGGGTGTGTTGGAGTGAGGCTAGGGAGGAGGGGAGGTTGTGAGTAGAGTGCAGTGGGCTGGCATGTTCTAATATGCTGCTAAATGTCAGGGAAGTGGAATCATGTGCACAGTGGGTTGCCCCGGTGCCTAGCTCAGAGGCAATGAGAAGATGTTAGCAGGCTCAGGCATCTCAGCATGTCCACAGAAATGCCACCACACTTACTATCCTTAGGGAAAAATGGTGAGTTCTCAGACAGGGGAGGGGCTGCAGTGAACTATGGGGACGCTGTGATCAGATAGGATCAGTGGTCCTGGCACCTGGAGCGAATTCTACCGACTTTGCATGGAAGACATGATCAATGGCTGTTTTGGAAAGATCTTAATGTTAGGTAAATTCACTTTCCCATCATGAACGCCACACTATCAGAAAGACAAATTAATCTAGCATAAGTGACTTACTACTCCCTTATGAATTACTTTCCAATTGTTTTTAATAGCATCTCTTTATCTGTAGCACAAGAAAACACAGTTGACCTTTAACAGCCTCTTTTATAAATGAACCCAATTGTAGTTCAGCGTTTTCACTTTCAGATCTTTATCTCCAGGCACCTTGAATCCAAACTCATCTGAATGCAGGTCTAGCTGCCTCTCTAATGGTATCTATCCATTAATTAAACACTCGGTTCTAAACAGCTTGCACACCAGCAGCTGTGAAAGATGAGAAGGCAGTTCTCCTTTAATCTACAAATATTTATTTTCTTTTGGGGCATTGGTTGGGAAAAGATTAAATGTATAGGAGGATAACCAGTTTATGGAGAATGTGCGTGTTGTGGTGGAAGTGTCTCGCCGAGTCACACCAGGTACAGTTAATAAGCAGGGAGGCTGGCTCCTAATCCCTGCAATCATAAATTAAGAAGTGCTGGTTAGAGCAAGCGTCTTCCTCCATCTGGGCTGAGGAATGTGTCTGTGTTCTCTGAGTATTTTAATGAGTGCATGTTAATGAGTTTACAGGGAGAAGTGAATATAGCTCACACAGAATTGGACTCTGATATTTATGGGATCTGTCGGCACAGGCGCCGGGTCATGGCTTGTACATTCTTATCCTGCCATAGTGCATTATGGGACCTTCCTTAGTCCATTTACATTTTTCCTTGTTTCTCAGACTCATTCATCACTGAACTGTATAGAAACTGTCCTGGAATAACAAAACAACAGGTTGAAAGTTGGACACAGCATTAGCTTTTTGAAAATGTTCTTCTTTTAAATACAGAAACAATATATGTGTGTGGTAGAATATTTGAAAATACAGACAAGCAAAACTAAGAGAATAAAGAAGATGATCTTGCAAATACCTAGAGACTGAAGAGTCAATGCCTTACTGTATATCTTTCCAGATCATTTTATGTCTTTGGATATATATATATATATACACACACATATATATGTATATATATACACACATATATATGTCCAAAAATATGTATATACATTTTAAGAAAGGAAAAAACTGTATTAAAATTGTAATACAAAGAATGACGATAGCATTCTTTTGACTAATGCGAACGTCACACTACACATCACTACCGTAATTCAATTCAACTTGGCAAAGTAATACCTAGATAACATCTCTTAAAATGTGCACATTTTTGGCACCCCCAGTATATACATATATATACACATATATATATATATATATATATACACACACAGATATATATGTTATTTTTGTAATCTGCTTCTTTAGTTAACAATATCTATTTTCCACTTATAATTGTCTCAAAAATGTCCTTTATATTTGCTTTGTCCACACCAGCATCCCATCCAGAACCACACATTGCCTTTAATTGCTATGCCTCCTAGATCTCTCTCAGTCTAGCCTGGTACATCTTTTCATGCACTAATGTGTTAGAGAGAGTGGGCCAGTTAGTTGTCCAGCTCAAGTTTCCATGGCTTAGTTCAGGTTCCCTGAAAGCAGAGCCTGAGATAAACACTTTTGTGCCTGTAGTTCTGGAAAGTGATCTCATGAAGTAGAAGTGAGGGGCAGGAAGACAAAAAGGAAGAAGGAAATGCTAATGGGGATGTGTGTTATTGACATTGCCACCGTAAGGATTTGGGTTCAATTCTGTTAGGACTGCTGAGAAGCACTGAGGAATCCCCTGGAATTGTCTACCTAGGAGGAAAGTGAGGTACTTAACTGCCAGCTTCCCTTGGGAAAGAGGGCATTCATTCTTTTCTGCTTCCAGTTGTGCTTGCACAGGCCTAGAGCTTGTACAGCATCAGAGAAGGTCCTGGGCAAGAATGTAGAGCGGCCCACCCAGTGTCTGTCTTTTCTGGATGTGACTGCGATCAGAGGTGGGCCAAGGGGATATGATGTGAGTCCTGGGAGCTATAGCCCATGTTTTGGATTTGTCTGTATTTCCCCCTATGTAGTGTTATTCAGTATGTTATTCTATAGGACCATTTCTTATAAACTAAAAGTTATCTAAGGCCAGGTATAGTTAAATTAAGCATTGTGGGAAAAAGAATGGCTTGATTACTATTATTTACATATGACTACAAAGACATGCTAATCCCTTTTATTCTCTTTTCAAGAGATTAATTCATCCGACAAACTTTTACTGAGCATCAGATAATGAGATAGGTGATGGTAAAATAACCCTGTTGTTGAGTTTTAGCAAGTTTTGTAAAATAAAATAGTGCTATAGTAGAATTTTATAGAGAGTGTGGTACTAGGTCAGAGGAGGAAGTGATCAATTCTTTTAGCGTAGTGAGGGAGGAGGTAGAAGGAGAGAGAAAAGTCTTTCCCATGGCAGTTGTGCTTGACCTGGGTTGTGAAAGATGAGTAGATGGGGAAAAATGTATTTGAGGCTGAATTATATTGGGAACAAAGGTTATAGTCATGAAGAGGAAAACTTGGGAAACTGAAAGTCATTCATTATGACTGGTGAGTGGGTGAAGCCAGAATCAGAAAACAAGGAAGGGGCACATCATGGCGACCTTGTACATCAGACTAGCTATTGTCTTCACTACTGATTTGACATGGACCATTCATGGCAGGAACACAGCATGCTCCAATCTTTTTTCAAATTGTGAATTTTGGAATAAACAAAACTGATATTTCAAAAAACCAACAAAATTTTCTAGAAGGCAACTCCAGAGAATTGTTACAATTTAGTTAGTCAAGAGTCTGATTGTATAAGCATACCTTTCATGTGATTTTAAAATGCAGCTATGGATGTAACTTCTTTTTGGGTCATGGGGTTGCATTAGACACTAAATGTATAAAATAGAAACAATCTAGGAGGAGGACGGATGAGACAGTAGGATTCCCTAGACCTCTTTTTGCAAGAATTGATAGGCATGAGTTGGAATAGACTTCAGGAAAGTGGGAAACAGGAGTCAGGACTGTTGCTTCTGGTGGCCCACTTCTAGAGACTTCTGTCGAGTCCCATAAAGCAGAACTAGTGGCCAAGATTGATGGAGCTGTTTCCATGAGGGAAGGTGAGGCAAAGAGCGTGGGCAGAATTGCTTTTGTACATCGGTGCTGAAGGGCAGCATGGTGCTGGGGAGAAGAGAATTTTTCCACTTCCTCAGGGACATAGGCCGTCACTAGCTGCTTGAAGGTTGGGAAGTTCCAGAGACGTCCCCCTTGACAGAGACGTCCCCCTTGACAGAGACATTCGTGTTCTCATAGCAAACACAGCAAGTGGGGCAGCGTCACTAAGCGCCTTTGCAGGTTGCGGGCAGTGGTTACAAAGGAGGAGGCAGGAGCATATGCTGCGACATAACTCGGGCTTGAACTGACAACTTGGTAGAAACTTTGGTGTGATCACTGGAGACTCGCCAAAATCATTAGGTCAGTCTTTGCAGGGGACAGCAATAAGGAGATGGAGTCAGGTCACTGAAATTAGTGTTGACATAGATATAGTGAGCCCCATTTGATTCCATGTGTAGGTAAGGCCTGGAAGATTGGGGTTACAGATAAATGATAGGAGTATTCCTGGTTGGGTTTTTGTGGCTCAGGGCCCGGAGCCTGTACATGAAAGCCTTTCTTACATGTGTTTATGGCACCATCGTGATGGTCTCCATCTGGTGGTCATATCCTCCTAAAATGTGCATTATTGTTATGGGCTATACCATGAATGTTGGAAGTTCCTGCAACATGAGACATAATTACCAAAAGCCCCAGACCTATTGCTCCCGTCCACCCTTTGTTGGCTGGCTTATCTCCATGCAAATATTGATCACTGCACGGGGAAAAGACTATATATTCAACCCCTTCTGCCAAAAGGAGGAGATTTATCTGAGTATAAGTAATGAAAGGAGGCAGGAAGAAGGGAAATATGGCCAGGAATCAGCTACACTTGAGGAGAGAGTGATGTCTGGAGGAGTTAGTGACAAAAAAGAGACAAATCAGAGGAGCATCACTCTCCACAGCACAGCCAGCAGCACCTCCAGGTGATGTATGATGATACAGGTTGCCGAGTGCTACTTTTCTAACTGGTCTATGCTGAGCTCTCTTGAACAAGCAGATTTATTGTACTGTCATTGGTGCATCACCGAGCAGAGAAGTTGTAAGGAATTGTGGGTAATAGGTTTTTGTTTTTTTCTTGTTGAAGCCAACAGCCTGCCTCCTTTATCTCAGCTAGCAGGAGACTCAGAGACAGAACAAAGTGGAATTTATACATACACGGCTTACGTTCCTATCCCTCCACGTTTTGTTATAGGGTGTGTTTGAGCTTTGTTTCTACAAAAATGGTAGAATAAAAATAACACAACTATAGTCATACATAACATGAGAAGGATAACATCGTCTTCTGTCTTTCCTGATGTTCCTATATTTTTACCAGGGGTCTATCAATCTTGATAATTTGTTAATAATTGTGAGCTAATGATAAAATACATCGGGTTTCTATTTTGAGGGTGAAAAGAGGGAGGGAACTAGATGGGTAGAGAGAGTGCTCATGTACCTTGTTGGTGGCAGAATTACTTGACTCACTGTTCTGGGGGGCAGTTTAAACACCAAGCAGAATTTAAAATGTAACCTTCCTTTGATCCTGCAGTTTCACTACGAGAAACACTTACCTACAGATATGCAAGTGTGCAAAGATAGATGGAAGGATGATCAGAGAAGCACCCTTTAGAGGGGTAAAAATTGGAAACAACTGAAATGTTGGTCCATATGGGACTTGATTAAACACATTACAAGTGCAACCTCACGATGAAATATTACTCAGCATTAAAATGAGTAGTGTGCATTGACAAAAAGCAAGATGTAGAACAGTTTGTGGAGTAGGATGCCCTTTTAAAAACATACACATGAGTGTATGTGTATGTGCTTGTATATGCCTAGAACATTTTAAAAAAGGAATGAAAACTGAACTATCATTCTTGTGGAAAATGTGACAGGGGGGTGCTTATAGAGGTAGATGTTAGATACTGTTGTATAAGGTGAAAAAATATATTACCAGCATCTTTATGTAAATTTTAAACACACTTGAAAGTAAAAAACAAAAAGGAATATAATAGTTGTCAGGATTTTTTTTTTTTTTTTTAACACAGCCTGTCTCAAGATAGATGGAGGCCCCAGATGACTAAATGGATGTAAGTCCGTGTCCTTTGATCTTATGTTAACACATCTCTCCTCAATACGGTTTTCTTTTCCTCTTTTCACTTTCAGTATGATTTTTTTGTAAACTATCTCAGGGAAAAGGGAAAAATAAATTGAGTAAAAGTGTTTGTGTGGAATTATGAAAAAACACTTAGAAATAATAGGAAAAAAATCCTTGTTGACAGCCATCAACCAAGAGGAACGCACAATCTACTTTCCATGGCCCTTTGTGACGGGCTGTTCCTGTGTGAGGCTACTGCCATGATGATTTGGACAAAGTCATTGTCATTTTAGTCACACGCAACTCCCCAGAAGTCAGGGTTGGAGTCTTCCTTAATTTTCTTTCCTATGTCAGGAAAGCTGTGGCCTGTGTTTTTGCAGCTAAGTGGAGCCAGATCAATTTCAGAACAAGAGCATCTCCAGTTGTCAGTATTAGTTTCTGCGGAGAGATCACTAAACACTCTGAGGTGTCACCCATTGTTTGATGTTGCTTGTAAAGAAAATCTGTGCATGAAACCTATACATAATTGGTTAAACTGAACTTTCTTGATCGAATGGCCATTTTAGGAAACTGACCCCATTTCTAATCCGGCAGCATCTTTGAGCACTTTCTATGTATCAAGCGCTACTAGGCCCTGGGGATATAAAGACAAATGTGCATATTCTCATGGAGTTTACAGTCTAATTGGAGAAGTAAATATACAGCACACAAATTACAATAGAACATGTTAGTTGCAATGAAGTGAGTAGGTCCAAGGCATAGTCATTATCAGGAGACACACACACTGATATTTATAACTGGAAAACACATGCCCACTTCAGCTTCTAAATTTGACTGAAGGAATCTACCGTTATAGTCATCATCTTAAGGTTTTCCTGGGATGAACTGTATGTACAACATTGTAAAATTGTAATCTAATGCTGGGAAAAATGATCTTGTGGGAAAATAAATCACTATAGAATTTTTGACTGTCTACTTACAATATGCATCCTGTTTCCAATCTAAAGAGGTTCCCTGCTTCTCCAATTAACATTGCAACAAAACTCAGTGCTCTCTTACGTGGTTTTCCAAATCTGTTCACTGAGAAAAAAAAATTATTTCCTCTGAATATTGTACAAGAAACAGTTAGATTTGGATTGTTTAGTAAAACTTATTAGGACATTTTGAAGCGAAGATAGCAGCTATCAATGAACAAATAAGAGAGCTCTCGACATTGTTAAAGACCAGTGGATATCTTTCCTTTCCATTCTAAAGTTTTCTACACTTGTTAATTCCACTTACTTTTAATTATACCACATGAATAAATCACATGGAAAAACAAGAGATCTATCTATGTTAATGATGTATTGAAAGACAAATAAATCCAGCTGATCAAACTGAACAGAACAAATATGTGTGTGCTCTTTGGTTATTTTTGTTTGGCTGTCTGTTTTAACAAGCATTACCCAGGTTTACTTTGCAGCAGAGTAAAAGGAGAGCAAAAGGAACGCGATAGGTAAATCTAAGATTATGTTCAACTGAAATAATGGAACTAAAAATTAAGAGCCCAAAAGTTGTACGACAATTTTTTTGTTGTTGTTGTTCTATAATTTGATATTTGGGGTCCTTCTGAATATGAACTCTTTTTTGCTTTTCAGAAGGCTTTGGAGTTAGCCTCGTGCCATCTGCTGGATAAGATTAGGGTTTGCATATGAACTAGGATGATCTGGAAAGACATTTGCTTTCACAGTTATTCTCTCTTTTGCTACTGGCCACCCTTTTTTTTCTGGCCTGTAGCATTTCCCTTTGACGATGTTTTATTTTCCTTCTGCCTTCACTGTCAGAAAAATGGATAAATTAGGAAAATTAGGAAAATTTAGTTTTCAAATCTTATGTCTATACATTATGGCCTCCACAAACAAATGAGATTTAGGGGACAGTGAGTGAATACACAGACCTGAGTCTCCCTGTCATAGGCTTGTTTGGGTGGTTATATCCTTTACCAGGGGAGAAAAAGATGTAGCCAGGTAAACTGAGTTATGAATGTCCTATTTTATTTTCTCTGTTCTATCAAATATCTTGTTAAAAAGGTGTCCAGAGTAAGTTTATTCTGACAAACAAGCTGCATCTGATAAAGATGAAGAGATATTTCAGTAAAGAAAAAAAGGAATTGATAAAATAATAAATATTTAAAATATTAGGTTTATGGAAAGATCAACACTTGAAATTGTGATTGATGGTTTATTATTCTAGGATAACTATACGGACTTCGCAATCAACTCACTGCCTAAACACTACAGAGTGGGAGGAATTCAAAGACTATTTCATCATTATATACAAACAGAAGCAAATAACCAAAGCTGTAGAAAAATGCCCAAGGAACATATTCTCATTGGACAAACATGTAAGGTCTTATTAGTCATAAGTTCACTACTTGGTACATTTTACATTTTGAAATTGTTGGAGCATTCACATGGAACACAAACATAGCCACTATTGCCATGGTAAAGATTTTTCTATCATTTCTTTATACTTTGCCATATTGTGTGCGTTATAGTGCTTGTGGCAGAGTGTTATCTGTATTTCTAACTGCACTTTAAGCCTAAAAAAAAATGTAGTACTTCTCATTTAGCCAACCAGCCCACTTCAACAAGTTAGGAAAAGAAATACATTTGAGACACTGAGTCCCTGTCTTACAAATTGTGCAGTGTCACAGAAGACACCGAGCCAGATAGCAAGCTGGCATTTTATTCTTTTACGGATAAAATAATAGGTCAGCGGGATTGCAGTGTGAGAGAGAGTGCAAATGTCTAGAGACTAGGCACGTAGAAAATTGACAGCTTGCTGTAGTCTTGTTATGCAAGATCAGCTGCTCAAGAACAGATCTGTTAAATCTCACATTCATTTCTTGTCTGTCACTAGGGTTGGCCACTCTAATAGATGCAGATGACAAGAGGAAGGCAACTGTGACAAAACAGAGCCTTGCATCTCAGGGAAACTTTTGTCATTGCCCCGTTTCATTCAACCTCAGCACTGAGTCCCACACATGCACCCTCCAAACACCTACTTATCTCTGGGCCACTTTGATCCAGAAAAGACTGAGTTCCATGAGACTTGGGGGAAATAGAAAATATATGTGTGGATATCTATAGGTGACAACTCTTGAAAGCGGTCACTTCTAAAACACATTTATTATTACAAGAACCCCTAACTTATTTAGAAGAGTAATAGCAATGGGAGTATAGGGAATAACTTATATCTTCTAAAGTACCAGGGATTATTCTTTTTAATTAATTTATTTTATAAATAAGTTTTTATGCGTTTTCTATGCTGGTACATTATTCAGCCTGCATAGCTAGCCTCAGAAAATGAAAAATCTTCTATTTACATATGTAAATGAGCATATTCATAGTTCCCCATTTTCATAATGATCCAGTGCATATTTTAGAGGGTTCCTATGACTACTACGGTTAACAGTATTTAAATTGGAATATTTGGCTTGAAATTACATAAGAGTGTTCTGAAGAACTTGGAGACCATGGGATTGACTATAGAACTATGGCTTAGAAAAATCAAGGACCGGTTAGGTCAATAGGATGGTGAGTATATTTGTCTAATGGATCTGAGCATATTGGTAAGTCAGAACCAATTTACAAACGATTCAATCACTAGAATCTTGCATTAGGTGAAATTTAGAACAATGAACATTATGTGTAAGGGATAAAATGGGATAAAGCCCATATGCTCCCTCAGGAAGCCTATTGTCCAGTATGGGTAACAGACTTCAATATATCAACCTCTGGTAAAATGCATTACATGGTGATTATCCCCAAATGAGAGATAAGCAGAACACTATGAAAAGGTAATGATTCTGCGCAATGTAATTAAGAAAAGCTTTATGGAGAAGATGGCATTGGAACAAGGCTTTGAAAGAAAAGGGAATAGAGCTAAGGTTGATGGAACAGCACAACTGCCATATTCAGGTTAGAGATAATGAAGGCTAAAGGAGGCCACAGGGAATTGAGGCAGAATCAAAAGAGTATTCAGGGAATAGCTGATAGTTGTGTGGGGCTGGTGTGTGGGCTATCTACAATTAGATTTCTCATCTTATTTGAGGGGAAATCAGAAGCCACTTCTGTGTGCCAAGAGAGGCAAAGACAGGATCCAAAGCATGCTTTTAGGTAATTCTATTTAACTTTATATTTTACAATTCCATATATCAATCTGTGAAGATCTACTGATGTTACTGCATAATTTTCTGGTTCCTAGAGACACTGTGAGAAGGTATAGTTTCACATAATTTGCCGGCATCCATTATGAACATTAATTTCCTTTTTAATTGAGTGGCTGTTAATTGCTTTCTTCACACCAAGGTTCCCAGTAAAATAATTGGTAGTTGTTCTTAATTCATCAACAATGTTCACTGTGTTGCAGTGATTTGGTCCATGAATATTTTCTGAAACTTTTTATTGTTTCTCTTATTGCATTGGGAAGACCAGTACCAAGAATAGATATTTTGCCTGAACTGCAATCATTAATTGTACTCCTCTTATTGAATCTCTGTGATTTTTGATTTGTAAATGTCCTAAGTTATCTTAGATTTAACATTTAAATGTTAAATCTAAGGAGACATTAAAGGATTAAGGTCTGCATTTGGACAGATCCATGCATTTCCAATACATTCTTTCATAAGAATGATTGTATGGATGGTTGTCCTTACTCATGTAGAGAACTCAGGTTCTGTTTAATAAATACACTTAAAAAAATACATGTCAGTGGGAATGGAAACAGAAAATGAAACGATTCCTCACCAAAGACATTTGGCTATTATGACATAGTGTCAGGGAAAAGAACAAATTCAGGGTACTGCCCGTAAGACATGACCTCAGAGGAAAGAGTAATTCAAGGCTGTGGTTGTAAGGCCCTTGGCTAAGACTTTTGAAATGATTAAAGTTCCTACTAGATCCTCTTACATGGACAAATGAGTTCATACAAAGATTAAGGTCTTGCTTCTATAGATGCTGGAAATCTCCAAAGTATTTGTAATAGAGTCTCCAGAGAGAGAAGCATGTCTCAGAACGAATTATGGGTGTCATATATTTTGGTGCCACAATGTCTAGAACTTACAATGTTTTTGAAAGAGCAGTATTGAAGAAAGCATTGCCAGCCTGAACTAAGGACTGACATCATTTGCGATTTAAAAATGTCCTGGGACCCCCAGCTTTCCTCCGGCAGGAATCAGGCTGGGAACACTGCTCAGTATCCCAAAATCTTAGGTCCTCCAATGCCCTCTTACAAAGTGGCCAAGGCAGATGATGGAAAAGGAAGAGGGCAGAACCATGGAAATTAATGAATCAGTGAATCACTTTCAGGAGCAGAACCAGGGCCTAATCAAGAAACATTTCCCACCCTCTGAATAGTGAGTTCTGGCAACATATTTTCCACTGGGATTACAGAATAGCTATGAAACAGTGACTTACATGTATCCCATTCTTCCATTTTTCTAATGGGAGTCCTTATTACTTTTATTCTATTCCTGTTCTATCTTTGTATGTTGGATGTGTTCTGGGTGGCTAACCTGTTATTTTATTCAGAGGTCTCTGTATCAAGAAGATCTACCTGTAGTCCTGACGTAGATAAAAAGGTCTTGGACTTTGAACCTGATGGTTGATTGAGACTTTTGAGCGTCTTGGAATGGGGATGAGTCTATTTTGCATATGGCAAGGATATGAATTAATATAAATAAGAGACTAGACTATAACAATCTGTTGTGTTTTGGTTCAGCAAATACTCCTTTCTGCCTCCCACTGTCTCATTGGTGCTTGGCTTGTCCATGTGATTTGCTCTCACCAACGGGATGTTAGTAAATATTACATAAGCAAATGTTTGAAATGTGCTCGTGTGGTGGTGCTTCTGTCGTTACCATGAGAAGAACACATCTTGGGGACTTGCTGGTCCCAGGAGAAGAGAGACATGGATCAGAGCCGGCTCAGCTTCCCCTCATACCGGCAGCTTAAAGGTGTCACCCTAGCCAATTCCAGACCTCTGAGTAGGAGAATAAAAGCTTGCTGCTGTTATGCCACTGAATTTGAGGGATGTTCATTACATATCCATAGCTGACCAATAGAATGCTATATCCAAGGCACCATGCTAAGCACTCAATCATTTCTCAGCCATGAAAGGTGTATTATTAGCTCCACTTTGCTGGAAACTAGAGTTTAGAAGAGTTCAGTAACAGAGCATAGTTTATAGCCAGGCCTGTCTGATTAGAAGTGTTTTCTCTTTTACCCTGTTAATATTTTTTCAATGTTCTGTAAAATTCAGGTGTGATTCTTTGCTCCCACTTGCCCTGACCCTGCTTGTAAAGGGAACTTTCTTTGGGAAGAACATACTCTGTTTTTCAGCGTAGGACAGGAAGGTTCTCTGCGACCAGTTTTAAACCTCAGCAGAGATGACACCAACCAAGGCTGGTGCAGGAATTGGTTGTGAAGCTGGGAAAGTTGATTTTGGGTTATGCAATGGCATGTACTATCCTTACCATTCAAGTACTTTTTTTTTTTTTTAATTTCTGAGTCCTTTGGAAATGAAAAAGAAAACCAAAAGGAAATATTTACTTGGTGAAAGAAACTCATCAACACCTTGTATTCTTGATCCTACTTCCTTGTACTTTAATCTTCTTTTCTCTACACGTGGAATTTAGGGCTTTGTAGTCTCTTAAATATATTAGAGTTAAATGTGAGCAGGTTAGGGAGACTTTGGGGGCTGGCGAAATACAAGTAATTCAAGCAAATCTAGCTCTGAAGGGGAGGAAGGAAAGAAAAGAAGGGTGAAGAGTCGGTAAAAGTAAAGAACAAAACATAGATTTGAGTTTACTGTAAGTGCCAGATACTTTACAAGTGTTCTGGTGTAGCATGCAGCCCACCTGGAAAGAAACCATCCTACTAAGAGGTGCCACATACACCTTTCATCTACTCTGGAAAGTTGAACTGTGGCTGAGATAGTTAAATAGAGGCTTCTCTCTTGCAACCCACCCCACCAGCAGAAAATGACTTGCAGCAATTCTTGGAAAAAGTCCTTTTAATTATTATTTAGCAAATTATGCCTTATATTGAGTAGAGTTGATTTTTAAATTTCTAGATTTTTCTTTATTAAGAAAACTGGTAAAAATCACTGGCTAAGGAAAAAAATTCCCTAAACCTTATTTGAAATAGAATCTTTTTGTGCAGTATAATTGATGACTTCCTGCAGGGAAGGTATTAGTATGGAAAACAAAATATTAAGCAATTTTCTGATAAACTTTATGAGAATTAAGGAGGCTAAAAATTTGTTCTTGGAAAAACTACCACCCATTCTTCCAAGAGTCTAAGGGATATTTTGCTTTTTTTTTTTTTTTTTTTTTTATGTTTGATCTGAAAAAGGTTATTTAACCTTTCTCAGTTTCTAAAAATGCCATTACCAAAACTAAAACTTTAAGTTGCCCTGCTAATTAAATTGTTCTCCAAACAGCAACATTGTAAACAAATGTTTGCTTGTATGCATAAATAGCAAGATTATAACCAAACATGTATCTATAACTAAATTTCCCACTGGGGGAAAATTTTTAGAACATTTTTCTGGGCCAATTCCTCTTCCTGTGCTGCTTGAGGCTATTTGTTCTCTTTGTGGTTCACCCTGTTCTTCTCACAGGCCAATGTGTGGGGGGGCGGGGTTGGGGGTTTGGGAGATGGGTTGGGGGCAGTTGTATGACATTGAATTCAGCCATGGTGGACCTCATGTTACATGATAATATTTGCATAATGCCTGGCATGGCATAGCTACTCAATCACTGTTGATTTCCTGCCTTATTTCTCTGCCTTTCCTTCCTTCCTTTTTCATTCCCTCTGCTCAGATCCCTCTTCTCAGAGCAATCATAACTGTCAAATGGTTTTTAGAGCAAGAAGATCGGCCGCCCCCCCTCCCCCAAAAGGGGAAAAAAACACCTTCAGGCTCTTATCCTCATTCTGCTCTTGACTTTTCACAATTGCCCCTCTACAGAAGTCTATTCTTTCAGTATACTCCTTTAATCACATAATAATTTGCTTTCTCTCTGTGTGGCTGACCCTGCAGGGTGTTCTTGATTGAAACTGAGCATACTGGTTCCTCTTCTATGGGTGGGGGTTGCATCTGTGTGGGGATGAAATAGATGTGGGTGTTCTGTTCTAATCCCTTCAACTCAAAGATCAACGTCATGGCTGAGGTCAAGCTGAGAACAGAGCCCTCCACACTGGGCAGAGACATAACTACCAGGGCACTTTTTGTCCTGCATCGTTAAAGCCTACCCCTGACAGTAGAAGTCCAGGGTTGCCCTTTTCCTATTTCATGCCCCCTATGGTGTGTGCAGGCTAAAAATCACACTTAGTCACTGCAGGAAATCTGAAACATGGGGACAGACACCTTTATTTTGTAGAGGGGAAAATGGATTCTCAAAGAGATAGGTCAGTTTTCCCAAGGTCATATGGCTAATGAGTGGAAGAGGACGATTATCACATTGGCTGATGGTGGAGCCCGTGTGCTTTCAGCACACATTTTTGTACCTGCAACGCCTTGGACCTTTCTATACAAGTATGGACTGCAGATCTATAGCACTGGCATCTCCTGGGAACTTGCTAGCAATAAGGTATTGCAGGTGCCACCCTGCAATACTGAATTAGAATGCTCACTTTTACTGTGGTCCCCAGGTTATTTGTATGCACGCGAGTTTCAGATACACAGAGATAGGACGTAATGTGCAGCTACTGAATAAAGGCATAGAGGATATGAAGGAAATTTTTACAAATATGTAGGCTAGATAAAAACATCCTGAATCTAGTCACTTAGGAGAGCTAGAAGAAGAGAGCAGAGAGAATAGCTGGAAGGCCACGTGTAAATAACAACAGAGAAAACTTTCTCGGCGTTACCTGTCAGACTGAATGGGGTCCCTGAGTACAAAGTAGAACAAAGGGAGAAACAACAGCCACTCATACCTAGATAAACTGAAGACACACATATTTCAGAACACGTAGGATAAGGGACAAACTTAAAACTTCCAGAGAGAAGAAACAGATTAACTAGGGAATGAGAAACAGAAATATAAGTTCCAAGAAGAAAATGGGATAACACAAATATTCCTAGAAAAAACATATTTCAACCTAGTATTCATACCAGTGAAACTGTTATTCGAAGACAAGAGCAAAAGAAACGTATTTGCAAACATAAAAGTTGATTCAGTTGTGATTCTTAGTGGCAGATCACAAAACTGTCTCTATCAAGTTTCAGCAGAAAGGGACTAATTAAAGGCTTTTACGTAGGTCACAGATCCTCTGGGAAGGTGAAAGAATGAGGTTAGCAGGCCCCACAGCCAGGAACAGTGCAGCCAAAGGCTGGAGCACTCACTCAAACCACCGGACAGTGTCAGCAAAAACCCATGACTGTGGTCTCTTAATGCGCAGTGCCTATGATGCTAAGAACTGGACACGATGAACTCTGCTGCAGCCCCCAGAGGAATCAGATACCTTTATTATTGTGTTTGCCTAGAGTGAGCTCTCTCTGCACTTTGTGTCCACTTGCTCTTGCACATTTCTCTGTCTGAGCCTCATAGGGGTGTAGCTGAGGTCCCATGGAGGCAATAGTGTCTGGAAGTTGGAACCATAGTTTTCAGGATGACAGACTCTACAGAACAGGAAGGCAAGCTAGAAGAGGGGTTGAATCAGAGTTGAGTGAGTCAGACGACAGTGTTTGACATACAATGGTTCAAAAAAGTTCACAGGTAATAAATACCCTCTGAAAGAATTATTAATGAATGTACTCCACAGCAAGAACAATTTGAATCCAAGATGAAAAAAGGATTACAAGAAACATGGTGATAAAAGAAGCTAGTGTTTAAAACATGTTTCAATATGTATTAATTATAAGATATTTTGGATCTGAAATTTCAAGCTTGCCTTCCCATTTCTTTCCTATGAGGACATCCATGTTTTCCAAACCTCTGGTCAAACGTGACGAGTCGTGGGTAAGAGAATGGGTTTTAAAACAGCATACACTAGCACTTAAATCCAGGCTGTGCTACTTAGGGTCTGTGTGAATTTAAGCAAAGTCATTTTCTTTCCCTGAGCCTCAGTTTTTAGTTTATAAGGAGGTTTAATAACAATATCCAATTGGCAAAATCAGATATGAGATGAGTGTACTTGACACCATGTTGCCATAACAGGAGCTATTACGATGACATAACTTTAGGTGCCCTTGAAAAATAAATTAGCTGGGAGATCTTCTAAATATCTTCATTGTTGATGGTGAATGTGGTGCATCAGAGACCCAATGTGAGAGGAAAAAGAGAATAAAATAGACGATTAGCAAAGTAAACTGGAGCCATTAACCTATAGGAACCCTTTTTTATTGCTTGCAAGTCTCATTGCAGTTATTTTGACAATATAAATCTAAAGCACTGAAACTAGGCATTTGGGGGCAGCAATTCTTCCAAAAACTTTTCCAAACAAGTCAATTCAATCATTTGCTACAAACCAGGCACCCTTCTATACACTTGGGATACATTAACTTATAAATTAAACCTGCTAAATTGAAAAAAATATGTATATTAGAATTTATATACCAGAATTAGGATCCAGCCTGAAGTACAAATAAAAACAGAGCTTTTATTTTTCAGTCTAATTCGATTACTTCTGTTCCAGATTGGCAGCAAGTGCTGTAAATCTTTGGTGAGAGGACCAGAGTCCCTCTTTCTTCAGAACTGCACATGAAACACACAGGTTTAATCAGTCCAAAAGAGCTTTTACAATTCCTAATAAAAACCTTGTGTCAAATATATGGTGATGGAAGGAGAACTGACTCTGGGTGGTGAACACACAATGTGATTTATAGAACATGTAATACAGAATTGTACACCTGAAATTTATGTAACTTTACTAACAATTGTCACCCCAATAAACTTTAATTTAAAAAAAAACAAAACACAAAAAACAAAAAGCCTTGTGGTGAGAGAACTAGAAGACAAGCTCTGTTTACAGAGATTTGTCAGCTACTATTTACTGTTACTGTTGCTCTCCTGTAGTGACTCTGAAATCAGCCCCAACGGCACAGGAGACCAACGACTATGACACCCATGGTTCAAATCCCTGCACATACCAGTGCTTCTTCCAGAAATGGAGCTCTGCTTTTCTGAGCATTAGTCACAACAAAGAGCACTCCATGTCAGGGCATTGACTTGCTTTATCTTGAGGCAATGGGATTATGGGTAGTTTCATTTTTTTTTCTCTTTGCTTATCTGTAATTTCTAATTTTTCAATAAGAACGTGAATTATGTGTATTAATTTTTCAAGTTGAAAAGAGAAGCCACTTTTAAAGTAAACCTTATCAGTTATATTCAATGTGAAATTCCTCTTGTAGAGCTCATTGAGAAAAGATTAAGCGTGGATATTCATTTAAAAATGGCTAGATCAAACTTTTCTTTTATGCACTAGTCTTTCATTTGGTAGGTAATTTGGAACATGGGGTTTATGACAGGGAGACATGGATAGAAAAGGGACATGGACCTACATTCATGGAATTTACCAATTCGTCACTACATGCTAGTGAAACACATGGGATCATTTTCTGGCAAAGCAGAAAGCTCTCTACTCTAGATGTGGTGTCTCTGCCATTAGACAGTTACAAATGGCATGTAACTCAGGTGTAAAGGAAGGCTTGGACTTTCAGATGGATGTTATAAAGATATACAGAGCCTGGTGGACAGATGCCACGATGAGGCAGTACCACCTGAGCTTCCATCCTGGTTCTGTCAGTGACTCCTGTGTGACCTTGGACTAATTATTCCATTCTCTCTTCATGACTCAGCTTTCTTATCTGTGGCACAGCATAGTTTTACAACAAAGAGTGTTGGAATCCACATTACTGCCACCTAGATATCCCTGCTCATAGAAAGGTGGGATCCAGCCCAGTTCCTTCCTCCCCAAACCTTTCTCTGGTAGGTTTTGGGACTTGAATTATATGCATGCCTGCACTGGCCCATACCACAGCTGCTTCTTTGCTGTCTCCTAACAAATGTTCTCCTTTCTGTCATCTCCAGAAAGCTTTACACACTGGATACTCCTTCCCTCACTCCTCAGACCATCCGTAAGATAAGACTGCTGTGTCCAATAGACATGCGAGTAACATAAGGGAAACATAACAATACAGCAGAATTTGAATACATGACATCATTGTTAAAAATTTCCAGGCCTCATAGGTATAAGGGATTTCTCACTGTCACCTTTCTCTGGAGGTTCTTCTGCTGCTGTGTGAATGGCCTTCTGTTTGGCTAAAATCTTTTCTTGTCTTACCAGCTGCCTGGGAGTACATTTGATCTCTTTGTCATACAAAACAATTTGGTCTTCACCTAGATTAAGCTTCTGGTCTACTTTTGCAAATTTAAAAAGAAACTAATGACTTCCACTCAACAATAATCAATCCTGAAGTCAAGTCTTCATTTCTTCTGGAATGTTTAAGTTGAGGCAGAAATTCTCTTCTTTTTTAATAGAATGCCCCCCGCCCCCGTGTGTTAAACTAAGCTATTGCTGTTGTTGGTTCTGCCTCATCGAAGATAGATTCTAGGAACAGGCAACTTGAAAACAAGTCAGTAGACTGGGTGTGTTTTCCCAGGCCATTTCTCTAACTATGCTTACGCTTTGAGGTGAAACTATAAACTCCTTAACACAATTAAGCTTAAATTGTTGTTTCTCCATTTTTTATTTCTGTATTGATTTTTGTCCAGTGCGGTGCAATGTTTTCATGAAAGAACTTCATAAATTTGATTGGATCATCACTTCCATATGCCTCATAGGCACCAGGGCTGAAAGATAAACCTAAAAGCAGAGTGGATGCTGGGTTTCAAAGGACAATGGTGATAGGGAAGAGAAGTTAGGGATTAGTTTGAATGGTACTGCCAAGATCGTTTCCACAACTTGAAAATTGCTGATAAACACTGTAGGGAAAAAAAAAAAAAAATGAAGTTCTCCATTCCGTGACACCTGCTTGTCCAGATTGGGTTGGGTCACTTCTAGCCGGTGACTCAAATGTCAATGGGTTTACACCGAAGGAGACAATCTGGTCTAGCAGTTCTTGGACTGGAAAAGGGAATGAATTGATAAAGAGCTGTCCTAGGCACGCCAGTCTTTGAAGGAGCTGAGGAAAGCCCACTGAGTGCCAAATTACTGCAGGGTCAGGATGGTGCTATATATCTATTAGCAGGTACAAAAATCATCATTTTCTTGGTATTAAGGATAAGATCTTCTGAAGACAATCGCCCAGATGAAAAAATGCAGAAAACAGATATATGTTGAAAAACTCAGTGGCAGAATATGAGTAAAATTCATAGTCTCTGGGTTTTGACATGAATCTAGGGGGATACTGGAAAATAACCAGCAAATTCACCTACTTATTTCATTACCTTTTAAGCCTAAACATTTTCATTTCAATTGTAACCATTTTTTTTTTAATGAAAACAATTTTAGATTTGGGAAATATATGAATAAAGTATGTTCATCTTCAAGTATTTAGGCGATACAATAATTTTAAAATGAAAAGAAAAATATCAACAATAAACTGCCATCCAATAAAATTATTCCTAGCTTTACTTATGATGTGTACCTTTCCAGATGATTTACACGCACACACACACACACACACACACACACAGAAATACAAAAATTTATCTGTGAATGCATTTTTCTTTACTTACAGAATGAGATCAAACTTCCACATGTTGCTTTGAAACATGTCATTTAGCATCTCACTATGCCATTGCATGTGTCCATATTAATAAATATATAGGCGTAACCCATTTGATTGTACTTCGCAGATATTGTTTTCATCAACATCAAGACAAGACTCTCCACCAGCAAAAAGATCACTGAAGGCTCAGATGGTTAGCATTTTTAGAAATAAAGTATTTTTAAATAAAGATATATACACCGTTTTTTAGACTTAATGCTATTGCACATTCAGTAGTATTATCAACAAGTTACAGGTAGAGCAAAACAATCACTAAAATCTGAGAATGAAGGGGCAAGATATGAGCAGAAGGCTATTCAGCTGCATTCACCTCCTAACTGAAGGACAGATCATTAATAGATTTTACTAGTAGATTTGACACCTTAAAGTTAATAGGATAGAAAAATGGGATTGTTAACTGTGATGAAAGGGTGCAGCACAACATGTTGATAAATTCTTGGTCCATCATTCAAGAAATGTGAGCTTCCTCAATTAAAAAGAACATGCTTTCCTGCTCTCCTTCCTTTCTTCCTTATAAAAGGACAACTGCTGTTTATTATGTCAACAGAAGGAAAGTGAAGTGAACTAGAGATTAGATAAGTAAACTTAAATATCATCAAGGAGTCTGTAGGGAGATGGAAGGCCACATGAGGTACTTGGCAAAGAGAGGTGGCAGAGGTTAGAGGAGGTGGAGAGAATGCAGATATAAAAGAATCAAGTCAGTTATTTAATCTCATGTAATCCTTCTAAAGATTAATTATATGTTTGAAAACGTAGCTTTTGACTCAGTAAGTATATTTTTAGTGCCTAGCCTGCTAAGGCCATGTATAACATTGAAGATAATGGCAGTCAAAGAGCTTACAGCAGCATTTTCCATGTCTTTAATCAGTGTTGTTCAAAAGTTGCATGATAACTACTACCTGTGGATGTAGGAGAGGGCAAATGAGGAGCTATTGTTAACTTTAATTAATAAAATATTTCTGGAGAACAGTTTGGCAATGTAAATAACAAGCTGTAAAATTTTGTGTGCTCAACGTCACTAATCACTAGGAAAAGACACCTGTACATCATGACCACAATGAGATACCATCTTACCCCCGTTAGGATACCTATAGTCTTAACTTGCTATGGCTGCCATAATAAACTACCACAGATGTGGTGCCTAAACAACATAAATTTATTTTCTCATGATGCTGGAGGCTTGAAATCCAAGACAAGGTATAGGCAGGTTTGGTTTCTCCTTAGGCCTCATTCTTTCACTTGCAGATGGCCACTTTCTCACTGTGTCTTCTTCACATGGCCTGTCCTCCATGCACGCATGGAAAGAGAGAGAGATCTCTGCTGCTGCTTCTTCTTCATAAAGACACCAGCCCTACAGGGTTCGGGCCTCATCCTGATGACCTCATTCATCCTCAATTATATCCTAAAGCCCTTATCTTCAAATACAGTCATATTGGGGATTAGGGCTTCAACATATGAATTTGTTGAGGGTGGGAGGAACACACAATTCAGTCTACAACAACCTCAGTGTTTACAACAGGCAAGAATTAGAAATAACCCAAATATCCACCAACAGGAAATTACCTAAACACATCTCTGTACACTCATACAATGGAATGCTATGAAGCCATTAAATAAGATGATTTACATGTAACGGCAACACCTTGCCTTGAGATATGGTAGGTTCAGTTGCAGACCACCCCAATAAAGCAAACATCTCAGTGAAGAAAGTCATATGAATTTTCTTGGTTTCCCAGTGCATGTAAAAGTTATGTTTTTACTATACTGTAGTCTGTTGAGTGTGCAATAACATTAAGTCTAAAAAACAATGTATATACCTTTATTTAAAAATACATTATTTCTAAAAATGCTAACAATCTGAGCCTACGTCCTCACTTGCTGTCTTTTTTTTTGTGTGTGTGTGTGGTTTTTTTTTCCATACTAATCATCCTAACAGGTTTGAGGAGGTATCTCATTGTGGTTCTGATTTGCATTTTGCTGATGAAGGAAACTTTCAGGTTTAGACCTCATCTGACAAAATGTCCTAGCTTGTGTGGAAATTGCTTGAAGATTTCCTTTTCACTTTACTCTGTACCCCTCCCTGACTTTTTGTGCTTTTCTAATTAAAACAAGGAAGAGTCATTCAATTTCTTTTTTTTCAGGAAATTCATATGTCTATTGGAATAAATAGGAAGCCATAAAATGGTTCAGCCTACAGGTATACATAAAAACATGAAGTTAAACAGCTAACAAGCATAATCTTTGGAGAGGGTATTTGGAGAAGAATCGCCATCTACTTTCCCACAGATGAAAAAAGGAAAAGATACCTAGTAAGTGGAATCATGAAATGTTTGTCTTTGTGTGACTGGATTATTTTGGTTGGCATAATGTCCTCCATGTTCATCCATGTTGTTGAGTACTGCAGAATTTCCTATTGTTTTTAAAGACTGAATAATATTCCAGATATGTATTCACCACCTTTTCTTTATCCAGTCATCTGCCTATGGACATTTAGTTGTTTCCACATCTTGACTACTGTGAATAGTGCTACAAAGGTCAACAGGTGTTACCAAAAAATGCTCAGCAACACGAATCATCAGCAAAATGCAAATCAGAACCACAATGAGATACCACCTCAAACCTGTTAGGATGATTAATATGAAAAAACACACACAAAAAAGACAGCAAGTGAGGACGTAGAGAAATTGAAACCCTTACACACTGTTGGTAGCAATGTAAAATGGTGTAGCTGCTATGGAAAATGGCATGGATGTTCCTCAAAAAATTAAAAATAGACTGCCATATGATCCATCAATCCATCAATCCCTTCTGCATATTTATGCAAAATAATTGAAATTAGGAACTAAAAGAACTATTAGCACTCCCACGTTCGGAAGTTGAGTCTTAAGACGTGAAGGTGTGGGATGAGGTCAGCCAGAGGCCTAGTAGGAGCAAAAGTCCCAGGGACAACAATGTCGTGTGTGGAGGGCAACCACAAATTGTACTTTGATATTGTCCATTGGTTAAGTGAAGGCAGGCAAGGAATGAAGCAAGCAGAGCCTAGATCACCTGGAGTGGGTGTAGGACCTTCAGTATGACATTATGGAGATTGGCTTTTGTAACACAGGGAAGGATGTTCACCTAAACCATTTAAAGAATACAGCGATATGGCCAATCCTAAGATCACACACATGACCTGGTAGACTTTGACAGGATAGCTTTTCGGGCCATGAAGTAGGAACTAGAGGCTAGTATCCACGTCAATTGTCCAGGAGAAAGAACGTGAGGGTGTGAAGTAATACTGTGGGAGGAGGGTGGAGAGAAGACAGAACAGAGAAATATTTAGGTAGATGAGACATGAGGGAGAAGATAGAGGAGGGGAAGAAGTCACTGTGGGGATATGGGTTTTTCATTTAGGAGACTGAGTAATTGGGGAGTGCCCTCAACTGGGTAGTGATTCAAGAGGGAGGACCCATTTGGGGATGTGGGTGACAAACTTCATTTTGATGTCCATTTGAAGATTCTTAGAACCTATGGGAAGAAGAGCTCTAGGTCAGTTCTTAGGCTGTGTGTGACACAGGGCCTGTTTTGTTTTGTTTAATTTCCAAATCATTATGGAGTAAGAAACATGAATAACTAGGAAAAGTAAAAGAAAAAAAAAGAATGAGAAGGAAAAATGAAAAAGGCGTACAAAATACAAGCCCAAGTAAACACAAAGTAACTTTGTCAAATTACTATCAGTTTCTAACTTCTTCCTACTTCTTTACTTACTTTATCACGGACATGTAACTGTTTCTTTTAACAGGGACCACACTTTGAGTAACACTGGCTCTAGGCTATAGATAACGATTTGAGGATCATTAGCACATATTTACTTAAGATTTTATATTATCTCCCTATTGCCACCAGGATAAAATCAAAAATATCTTATTAATATTTACAATTCAATTGTTTTCTAGCTTGGAGCTTTTCAAACTTTAAAGTACATAGGAATCTCCTGGGGGATCTTATTGAAACACAAATGCAGGTTCAGTAGGGCAGGGGAGAGGTCTGAGCTGCTGCATTTCGATGAGCTTACAGGTGGTGCTGATGGTTCTGGTCCATTGACCAAACATTATCAGTAGCAAGGTTAGCCAAGTGCTTCTCAACCCTCAATATGTGCTTTCCAATCACCTGGGGTGACTATGCTGGCACCCTATTCACAGATACTGTGACTGTGACTCAGTTGGTCTGGAGATTTTCTAAAATTTCCTTCACTGGTTTTGGGTAGCCACAGTTGGTAATCACTGATTTGTTCCATTCCTTGCCCTTTAACCCTCATGTGGAAAGTAGAATGCCTGGCTTCTTCTCAGCAACCCACACGAGCATGGAGTTCCCAGAATGGCTGGCAATGTTTTTTCTAGCTTTATTGAGGTATAACTAGTATACAAAAAGCTGCACATAATTAATGTATACAATTTGGTGAGTTTGAAAGTATGTCCACACTTGTGTTACCGTCATATGATTGGTAATTTTTAAAAGATAACAGGTACAAGAACCTGGGGAAAGTAGGTTCTAGAAATCAGAAATTCTATAGTCTTAAAAACAGGGTTAATAAGTGTTGTGGTTTGCCTGGGATCATTAGTTTATGGCTGTTAACATCCTAG
Organism: Rhinolophus sinicus; assembly: GCF_036562045.2. Classification (NCBI taxonomy): domain Eukaryota; kingdom Metazoa; phylum Chordata; class Mammalia; order Chiroptera; family Rhinolophidae; genus Rhinolophus; species Rhinolophus sinicus. The sequence continues at coordinate 90,927,308 of NC_133758.1, forward strand.
TTTAATTGTTTGTAGTTTCTCCTCTCACTCACGAAAACTTTCTCATTTGTACAATAAATAGTATGGTCGATCTACTTATAAAAGAGCAAACTATGATCACACATAGATTCTCTGAGCATTCCTCCTCTAGAATTTCTTCCTGTATTGTTGGCAGAACACAGGCCTGGGAAGAATCATCGAGCTATGCAAACTTGATTTACTTAAGATTTAGTAGATCAGGTTTGTGGGAGAGCTGACAGGCAAGACTAGGCAGACGCTCTGACCTCATGGGCTCAAAGTTTTCCATTTAAAAACGTGATCTGTCATTGTCTTTTTCAGGAACTACACCTTAAACTACAAGTTCCCTACTGACTAAGATACCTGTTGCTTTGTGAATCACATTTGTCTAATTCTATTGATTTACTTCACTCTGCTTTTACCTCAGAGCAGAATCTCTTACAACATATTGTTCATCCTAAACTTCTCCCTCGTTTTAATGTGGTAAAATTTCCTCCTGATATGGTACATTTTCCTCCCGCCCACCCTTCCTCATTATGTGTTACACGTGTCTTTCTAAAATTTTTCTCTCTTTAGGCATGGAGCTAACATTTGAATTTTCTACATTCTTCTCTCCTGATTGGTATTACCCATTAAAACCAACACAACATATGATGCTACCATGGTAAACTCAAAGGAAATACTGATAGCCCATTACATGGATTGTCAGTTACTATTGTTCACAGTTGATGTCACTTATATTTTTCACTGAGGTTAAAATCTCCTGTTCTAACGAGCAAAACACCAAATTAAAAAACTGGCATGTAAGTACATTGGGGGAGGGTTGTTTAGGAGAAGAGAGAGGCCAAGAAAACAAATCTATAAGAGAAATTTGTTTGTGAGGGACGAGGAAGATCCAGGTGAGTCAGGACAACTAAGCAAGGTTTAGTTTATCAACATTGACAGAAGCTACAGGAGGGCAGTCTATGGATTAGAAAAACAACAATAACAAGAAAAACAGAAAAGATGACTATTCAGGTACTTTATGTTGTTCCAGTTTCTTATAATACGGATTTATTTTCCTTAAAAGTCAAATTTTCTGACATAGTATTAAAATTAAGATGTTTGAACTAAAAAAAAAAAAAAAACGTTCACTGTGCAACATATTTATGGAGTGTCAAGCCACATTATTTGTAATGAGATATATTTAGGTATATTATTGCAAACATAATATCATTATTGGATTATTGGCTACTATATGAGGATATTCATAATGCATTGGAGCAGTTGGCATTGTTTAATGAGATTGTCTATTTTTCTTCAATTCATTCAGCTTTTAATACTACCAGTGTGGCTTGTTTCATATTTCAGTGGGCTGGCAACAAATAGTTGTGAAACAAGGGGAATGCTGCAAGGCGGCCTCCATCCTAAAGTGCTGTTGCCAATTGTCGTAAGCATTTTGGGATCATCTCTTTATTCAGTCCAAATTCCTCTTTATCGTGTTTTGTGCTCTGTCATAAATGATAACATTGAATTACTTTTTGTTTGCTCACAACATGCCAGCTAAGCCCTGTGCAGTGTTCCAGGGAAAATATATACTTTCTTTGAAGTATTTGCTTTATGATTTTTTAAAGCTTAATCTTGTTGCTAGCTGCCTCTTCCATATCTCAGATTTATATATATATATATATATATATATATATATATATATATATATATATATATATATATATATATAGTGTTGAATTACAGAATTAAACAAACAAAAAAACCCAACAAAACCCTTATTACTATTTGGGCACCAATTGAGTTTCATGTATCCATCTATCCTGGTAAGATAATGAACTAAGTTTATTAAACATTTCCATTATATTTTTATTATTCCTTAAAGATTTCCAAGCTGTTTGTGTGTGGGCATGAAGAGGCTCTCCGTCATTAAGTACATTAAGAAGAAGGTAAAGAAAACGGTATGTTTATTTTCAACTTACAGGATTTTAACATTTCAGGGAAACTATATGCAAGCCTGATCAATGTAAAGCAACATTCTGAGTAAAACGTGTAATTATTGCAAATAAACTCTGAGAACCCAGCTATCATTTGCTGTGATTAGCACCATAAAGCAAATTACCCTATCTTTTGTTTTACGTAGTTTGTACCACCAATTGTAAGGTAACTAACTACAATCTTTCTGTAGAACAATTAATATAACTATTAATAGTACTGGTTTACATGGCTGTAATTGTCTCTGTCTTTTACACAGTAAGTGTAAATTGTCTCTGTCTCTTCCTCAGTAAGTGTTTTGATCATGACTTTGCTGATTTTATCCTTTTGTTGAGGATAATGCGGAAATTGACAGTTTTCTTTTTCTGCAGTCCTTGCAACCCTAGGGATTTCATTTTGCTACTCTGTTGAAAACAGGTATTTAGTTTTAAATTCTATGATTTGCATATGAAAGTCTTCCCATCTCTGCCCCTTAAGAAATTTGCAGTAGGTGTTCAGTGAAAAAATTGAGGTAAATGCTACCAATAGAATACTTCACAATATTTTTTTTCTGGCACTGTAAATCTCTCCTGAACTCCTCTTCTCTGTCCTCACGACTCCACACCTGCCAATGCAGCAACAGTAGTGGTCCTCCATACTTCTACCAGGACTATGGCTACAGATTGCCAACTGGTTTTCAAACGCTACTTCCTAGTGGTCAACAACACCCCACCACTCTCTTTTCCATTACTTTGCCTTATTTTTCGTAATAAAAGAATAAATATTGGAAAATGTCCATGGCTTAACACATTTGTATTGTAAGTGAGAGATTTCTAAAATACACTGCTCACACCCCTGATCCTGTACACAACAACAAAACTATGGTTAGGTTCCAGTTCAAGATGGCGACATAAGAGATCCTAAACTCACCTCATGTCCACATCGGATCTACAGCTACATACAGAACTATTTCCTCTGAAAAAAAACCTAAAAACAGGCTGAAAGACTCGGAAGCATCTGGTGAACGAAGGTTGACATTGAAATGGGTAGGAGAGGCTGGGACTCAATCGCATCATAAATCCCAAGCCTGGCGCAGCAACTCATAGTGGGGAGGGAGCTCAAAACCTGGAGCTTCTCTTGGAGGAGCAAAGGATTCATACCCTACCTCAGACACCGCAACTTTTAAGACCTGCTATCTGAGACAAGTCCCTAAAACATCTAGCTTTGAAAACCAGTCGCGCTCATGTCCACAAAACCCACAAGGGTACAAACAACTGAGATATGATTCTTAAAAGGCTTGTGCCCATGAACTCACCCACTGCAGGGCCCAACGAAGCACCAGGCATGGGAGGGGCACATGAACTTGGGCTTGCTGTGGGAGAAGCTTGTATGCTTGTCTTGGAGCTTTGGCCTGAGGGGCAGGCATCTAATGGACACACACAGGGGGCAGTCTGCTGGGGTGCTCTCCTGGATGAAAACTGTCTGGTGCCATCTTTGTTTGCTCTCTCTGCCTTGCTCCAGTTGCCTGGCTCCTTCTCTGTTTGTTTGTTTTCTTTCCTTTTGGGTGCAATCTCTTCACTTTGGTCATTCTAGTCGGTGGGCACCCTCTTCATACTGTCCCTCTGCCTTGCTCCAAACTCTATATTCTCCCTCTGCTTCACTCCAGCCAGTGGGTATCAACTTTAAACACAACAACAACAAAAAAGAAAGGAAAAAAAAAAAAAAAAACTCTAAGCTTTTCTGTTTCATTTTTTTCTTTCTTCAGAAAATTTTTCTTTCCCAGCAGGCACCATCTGTATGCTCCCGTCCCCCTAGCTCCAGCCAGCAGGCACCATCTTTGCGGTCTCCCTCTGCAGCAGGCTCTAGAGCAATGGTATCTTCTGGAGGGGAGCTTTTACCTGTGTCTGCCTCAGTTTTATGTCTGGCTGCTTGACAGGGGACACTTCTACATCGCCTGGCTCTGGTGGACAGTGGGGCTGACGGAGAAAGCGTTCTTAAACAGCTTCCATCTCCATGACACAGGAAGAGGCAACAGACCCAGGAGCTCAGTCTTTCTTTGAGAGAGGGCCAATTAGCTAATCATCATGACTACTGCCTGAGGGGCAGGCTTCTAATTGCAGGCATTTAAGGGCTGACTAAACCTTCCTTCTGAGGGCAGGTGCTATCTTCCTAATCTCCCCCTGCTGTGCTCCAGAGCACCAGTAATTTCCTCGCATTCTGGAGGGAGGGAGCTTTTGCATGCATCTTGAACCCTAGTATTTTCTTTTGGAGCCCTGATCTTTGTCGCTGCTGCCCAGTAGATATTCCTTAATAGCCTGGCTCTGGTGGCCAGGGGGTTTTGGATTTCTGGGTCCCACAGGGCCATCACAATTGGAGGGATAGTTCTTGGCAGGCTACCATCCCCAGGATACTACACAGCCAGCAGACTGATACACATGTGTCAACTGAAAAACAATATCGACTAAGTGTTTCATCACCAAAAAGACTTATATGGAAAAAGGAAAGGGTTGCAAACCAGTGCGTGCGGACACGGAAAGCCACTTATATACTTTGGCCTGCAAGCCAAGATGGAAGAGTAATTATAGAAGGAAAAAATAAGTTAATGGAAGGGGCAGTTAGGGCCAGAATTCTTCCTGTACGGTTTGCACTTGTATGGTTCTTGTGATTACGTAGAGTGCGAGAACTGCCATAAGCCTTAGCTCCTCCCATAGACCATCCAATGACTGACCATGTTTGCTTAAAGTTCCACTTAGTCTTTATCAAACCCCAGTCTTTTCATGAAAGAGGCCTACTTGCTTGTCCTGGAGTTGTGGCCCGAGAGGCAGGCTTCAGGTGTGGCACATCTAGGACCTACAGACTTGCTCTCAGGGAATGTAGGCTGGTACATGCCATCTTGGGTTCTTTCTCTGCCTCACTGCCCAGGGAACTCCTGTAGATCACTTGGCACTGGTGGCCAGTGTGGCTTACACTTGAAGTCCCATAGGACTGTATATATTTACATACCTTAAAAGCTGCTGCCTGAGAATCTGGCTTCCAAACAGCTTGAATCTAGGTGTTGACTGACATCCCGTTTAGGGCATTGACAGGTCTTGGCACACCTTCAACTACTGGGAGCCATTACAAGTCAAATAGGCCCCTTGAACAATCACAAAGGTTTGAGAGACAACAAAAGGCTAAGGCAGGGTTGAATGATAAGTCATGGGGATGTAATGTACAGCATGGTGACTATAGTTAATGATACTGTATTGCATATTTGAAAGTTGCTATGAGAGTAAATCTTCAAAGTTCTCATCAGAAGAAAAGAATTTTTTGTAACTTTGCATAGTGACAAATGTTAACTAGACTCACTGTGATGATCATTTTGCACTATACACAAATATTGAATCATTACATTGTATACCTGAAACTAATATAATGTTATTCAAATATACCTCAACAAAACAAAACCATAGTTAGTTGATTTAACTGTGTTATCAAACAACAGAGGCCTCATGAAAGATATCTTTAACATATGGATCATAATTTCTATTCAAGTAAGTATTTGTATTGGTCCAGATAAGAGTGGGTACAGGTTTATTCCTACAGTTCTATGTTAACTTTCTTGGCACTAACATATTTATAGGGCTTCATAATTCCCATGGTGTTCTGCTAAGTATATGGCACCTTCATCCATAGCCCTTTGTCATAAGATGACTATTTTCTCATTTTCAACATAATTTTTCCATTTATGGTTTAGTTTGTTTAGCATCCTTTGGTGATAATCCAAAAATAATCCTTTGGTAGAGGATTAACTCAAATTTCAGGAAAATATCCCCTCCCTGTAACACATATTAATTTACCCTTTATTTCCTAGTTACAATTTATTGCAGTTTTTAACTTCCAGCTGGCCTTAGAATTCCTGGCCACTTTCTTTTTCTTGAAAAGGACATCCTGTCCTGATAGGATGTTTTTATAGCTTGAATCTAACTGGGTGTAAAAAATTGCTTATTAAGAATTCACTCAAAAGTGTTTTCACCTAATAAAAGCTAGAGAAGAAACAATTCTGAGGAAGAAACAGCAAATATCTCAATCTTGTCTTATTCACATGAATTATTGTATTAATTATAATGTCTTTCTTAGTCTTTGAAATACTATGCTTAAGGATAAAAGTTTTAAGAAAGCAGCACTATTATCTGTAGTGTTATCTTGTCAAATTAAAAGGTTTTAATAAGATATGATGTGATTCTATATGTACTCAGCACTATTATTTGCCCTTTCTCTTCTATACTCCATTAGCATGTGAGTCAAATTATGATTTCCTCTTAGATCCACAGAAATGCAAATTGAGTTACTTGAAACAAATCCACCACCGTACATGAGTACATTCCAGTATTGCAACTCTGGCTGACAGAATACTGCTTTGGGCATCTACCTGTAATTCTCAGTCCAAAGTTAATTCACATCCATAGAAGTTAGGCACATGTCTTCTCAAATTAAGTGCCCCAAATTAAATACTTTTATGTTAATCAACCTTTAGCCAGATACTTAACAGTAAAATCAAAACCCAAATTATTTCTTTGTTTAGCAAATAAAGCAAAGCAACATTAATGTGAGTTCATGGGTCCTCATTTACATTTCAGTTGCCTTCTTAATAATTTTCAACTTGTGGCCTGCTGTGTCCCCAGTTATTCTGCTGTGTCCTGAAAAAAATCAATGGGGATGTTTTCCACAATTCAATGTGCCTTTGGGACCACAGCCAATGCTTTTCTGAGAAAAGATGACAGTTTTACTGACCTTGTCTAATTTTGAAACAGAAAAATAGCGAGTTTCCAGCTTTCTTTAATTTTTCTTTTCAGGGGTGAGAATGCTAAATGACAGCTGTGTGGGCCGTGTTTAGCTCTTCACATCAAGAAAACAGACTATTGGACCATCTGATAAAAGTGCTGCTACCATTTGAGTGTTACAACAGTTTCTCTCCTCCAGAAAACATCTAAACAACCATGAAACTTGAAAACTGGGAACCAAAGGAACCTTTGGCATTTTGTTCAACAGGTAAGTTAACCTCAAATTCTTAAATATATATATATTTATTTTTTTTTTTTACAACGAGGCTGAGAAAGGAAAGTGTCTATCAGAGTCTAAAAGGCAGAATTGAAAAGGAAATCAGAGTTTATAAACAACTGTAGCCACAATTTATGGTACTTCCAGATTTGAGATTTGTCGGTCTTTTTTCTCATATCTCTGGTCTTTTTTCTCATATCTCCATGATAACCACTATCATGATTGTTCTCAATGATTTTTATATCAGTGATGACTAGTAATAATAAAAAGGAATAATTTTTGATATCCACCTTGCACCAGGTACATTTTAATGCACTCTTAAATACACACTGTCATTTAATTCTCACATCAATAGGTATCTCCATTTTACTGATGAATGGACTGGGTCTTGGAATAGTTAAAGAACTTTGCCTCTAATCACTGAGCTGATAAATTGCAAAACTCATATTGAACTATGGTCAATTTGAATTCAGAGTCTTAGCTTAACAATTACATATTTCAATATAATATTTATATTGTTTTAATGAAGAGTTGCCTGAACTTGAAATCTCTAGGATCAGATTTGAGTTCCCTTTGATTTGATAATATATTTATTTTTAGCTCAATTTGTTTAGTTTTGTTGTACCTGTTTAACTGTTAAAATTTGAAGACTCAAGAGAATTACATAAAGGAGATGCTCAGGTAAAATTCTATTTGTTTTTCATAGAGCTCATAGCAAACATTTAAAAGAAAAATAATCCGATAATCTCTATGACAAACAAAGGCAAGGTATATCATTTAACTCACAGAGTGAAAGTGCCCATTCTTATAGCATTAGAAATATGTGCCTCAGTGAGGCATACCAGGCTCCTTTGTCCACTGCTTAGAGATGCCATATGGAGTGGCTAGAAGAGCACAGATCATTTTGTGTCATCTCCAAGATCTCAGTTGTCATACTTAGAGATGCCAAAGTTCCCTCTAGAAAGTATATTCCAGTTTTCTCTTTCCAGTAGGGTATAGAAAATTCCAAAGCAATCACCCCAAATCTCTCTCTTTATATATATATATATGTACATACACACACACACACACACACACACACACACAACTTTCACTATTTATTTTAAAGTTGTGATCAAATATCTGTGGTTCTAGGGAAGTCATCTAAAAAGACTGAGATCCACAGAGATCACTGTTCTAATTACACAAAGGCACTATACCACACAGAGTTATTCATGAGTATTGTTAGGCTGCATGGTAATGAGGCATGAATGAAAAACAGTTCACTAGAAATAAATAATTCTAGTGTTTTTTTTACAACTGAATCAAGATTTCTTAGACTATGAAGTCAATTTTCCAGCATATATTTTTAAAGTTGTCAGTGTTGATACTTTCTTTGCATACGACAGTACTAGTTAACAATCCCTGACTAGCTGGAACACTTGTGCATTTCAGAATACTGAAGTTTAGCTTCCAAGAGTGAGAATTTCTTTCCTCCAACAATAAAGTTCTCTGTGATCTACTACTAGAACATTCTAACTCTACCACCTGTTTCCTTTCCAGCTCCAGACTCCTAGATCTCAACATTTCTTAAGCGGTATGTATAGTCTTTGTATCAGAATCACCTGAGGTATTTAATAAAAACACAGATACTCTGGTCTCTCTCCTTGCAGAATCAGAATCTCCACGCATGAGGGAAGTCCTCAAACCAGGTTTTCAAGTGTGTCTGATGCAGACTAGAGTCCCCATGCTATATTGTGTTAGAAGTCTTAAGAGTATAGACAAATTATACCATGGACCTGAGATTTTTGGATGTGTGACTAAGATATTGTGTAAAGAGAGGACATACCCAGCCAAGTGAGGAAAATGGTGAGAAAAATCTCAGCATTCAGCTTTCTCTAAATCTCACTTTTCCAAATTTATGATGGAGAAATATGAGGGATGTTTGGGTATGATATATGTAGTGGACATAAAGCATATGACATAGAGTATTATTACCCATAGTACATGCTCATCAGTTGTTGTCTTGTGATATTCATTCATTCAGTCAACTAATTTTTAAGTGCCTACATTGGTTAACCCTATGCTAAGTACTGACTAAAAAAATGAGCAAAAGCAGGCATGGCTTCCCCTCAAGGGGCATATAGAACATTGGTAAAGACAGACAATAATCAAGTAAATACAAAAATCAGTATAAGATATCAAATGAGACAAACACTGGAAAGGGGAGAGAGATGGTATTAAGGGAGTATACACAAGAGGAAACTTGATCTAGACAGAGAAAGGGAACAAGATTATGTTTCCCAGAGAACTCCAAAGGAAGTATATAGAAGGCCTGGAGATTTGGAGTATTTTTAGGCCAAAAGATCGATATGCATTTTACAACCCCGTGGTTACTAGAAATGCCTATGTTCAGTGATTTTTGCCTCATAAGTCTTTCAATTTTTTACTCTTTAGTAGACAAGAAAGCTGAGACTCAGAGATATTCATTAATGTGAGCAAAGTCACACATGATTTAGCAAGTGATGGGTTTACAATTAGAAATCCATTTGGTTCTGTTTGAAGCTTGTAATCTTTCTCATTTGGACATGAATGTATTTCAGAGGGCAAATGACATAGTGTCTTCTCAGGCATTGCTTATAGAAGGGTAAGAAATCAAGCATTAAGTCTATAGAGTTGGGAGGAAGAAGCAAAAGGAAATAAAAAGAGGGATATAATGATACTTTCTTGTATCACAATTTTGCTATGGGTTGAGAACCACCGGTATAAATCCCATTGTGGTAGAAACGGCAGAGTTGAAGCATCTGGAATTTCCATTGTCTTCCGAAAGATTGAATCGAAATCAACTCTGTATCTCTGGAGAAATTGTAGATGTTAGTGCTACCACTGAAGTCTTGAAATATGAAGATTGATGGTTTTTATCACATCCACAGTTAGGTTAATGCAGAAGACAAATGTATCTTGGAGTATGGTTGTGGGTTATTATAAGCTTTATCAGGTGGTAAATCCAATTATAGCTGCTTTTCTTGGTGAGGTCTCCTTAGTCGAGAAAATCATCACAGCCCATTGAATCTGTTATATAGCTATTAAACTGGCAAATATTTCCCCCTTTTGTCCAGCAAATAAAAAATAACAGAAGCAGTTTATTCTTACCTGAAAGGGAAAACAGTACATTCTTAGTGTTTTTCCTCAGGTTTTGATCAGTTGTCCAGCTTTGTGCTACAATTTTGTCTAAAGGAAATGTAGCTATATCATTGTTTCACTGAATGTCATGTTGGCTAACCACATTTATCACATCCTTAAAATATGAGGGAAAAGGAAGTAGAAAAAAGCCCTGGAAGCCTTTGTAAGACACCTTACCAAGTACCAGAAGAGGAGCATAAAAATCTTGACAATATAATGTCTTCTCACCTCTTTGAAGTACCTGGAAAATATCAAGATTTTTTTTTCTTCACAGTGAAAAACAAATAATTATGCATTGAGCTTGTTACCACTAAGAAAAAGGTATAATTCTTTGAAAATTTTTTTGTGGGTATGCTTTACAGGTAATGCATTTTACATCTGCATGTATTCTATGACCCTGGAAGTTTTCAGTGCAATGAAGAGCAAGCAGTTATACCACTCTACTTTAGTGACCTAGAAGATGCTGTGATAATAAAATTGTCTCTGGAAAACTGGGAAATTGAGTGAAAGCAAGTAAAGCTCCAAGAGGAGAATCCATAACAGAGAGGAAGCATAATAATTCCCTTTGGGAAAGTAACTGTACTTATCAAAAAGCAGCTCTTATTTCTAACTAGCGCAGTAGGGACCATAGGACCGGGGGATGAAGTGATCCAAGTTGCCCCTTGTAAGTTGGTATCATTATATCTGCCTAACAGCACACCGTCACCAAATCAAATGTCAAACCAGCAGATCCTAAAGGTACAAGAAAGTTGCCTGAGTAGGTAGTTCAAGCACTCAGTATGCCTACTGCCACCCTACGTGACCCCATAGTCATGGCTATTTGGGGAGTTCATTATGACCTATTTATGGAGGAGAAGATTCAAGTTTGAATTATGGATGGTGCTGATGTTATACTCATATAGTCCTCATGAAGGACGGTGAGAAGAAAAATTCCCTAGGTGGGCTTAATTTCAAATATATTATATTGACCTCTTTGGCAGAAGAAAAGGCTTGAGATAAAGGAACAGCATGCCTCATGAGTAATGACTAAGATTGGCAGGATGATCAAGATCTTGAAAATGGAAAAATTCAAGGATCCAGGGGAAGATGAATACTTTGGGGATTTCCAAGAATGGTCCCAGAAAGACAGAATATTTGAGTCTTATGTAAATTCTCATCAAAAATGCCCTACTGCAAAGTACAAAATGACTATTCTATGGATGTCAATTAGACTCAGTCTCCAGCCACTCCAGTGCTTGTTTATTGAATTTGTTCATTCAACCAAGTCAATTTTAGGCATCTTTTCGTAAGAGTTGTCGGCAATATTTTCACTGAAGGGAATGTTGTATCTTTCTAATTATGGTTAGAAGGATCAGAGCAGGGATGACTGGATTAATGTACCCCACGATGTCATGGTAGTAATTTTCCATTCTAAGTTTCCATTCTAATTTAACTGCCTCTTAAGAGAACTACACTATACCAAGTAGATAGACAATTTAGAAATTGATTAAACGATTTAAAAAGAATACACTTTGGAATATTTTATTATTTTACTAAAAGATTTAGGGAGATTAGATGGTGAAGTAAAAAGAAGGTAGGAATGAGGTGGAGTGACAGAATATTGGGTAGTACATCTGTAGAGCACTTCCTGCTAACGAGTTGTGCTAGTCTTCTTTTAGAAAGGTCCTCATTTAGTCTCTTGAATACTCTGCAAGAGAAGCATTACTATTTTCAATGTAAGTGAGGAAACAGATTAACAAAGATGAAATAATTTGCCCAACTTAAACAGTGAGTAAGTGATAATAATCAAAGTTGAACTTAGCTCTTCTGGCTCGAATAATCAAAGGGAAAGACGGATGATGAAGGAGATCATGAGTTTTAAGCATATTGCTGGATCACATAGAGCTGATAAATGGTTCTAGTGGTCATTTTTGACCACATTAATTAGGTGGAAAGTGAGCGGCCAACTCACGGAAAAATCCTGCCAAATAAGAAACTGCAAAATACTGAATCATTAATTCCCCCAAACAAGATAAATAAGGTTTACTGATTGTGTGTGTGTGTGTGTGTGTGTGTGTGTGTGTGTGTGTAGTCTATGTTTAGAAGGACTGAGTATTAAAATGGCATGTTCATTTGACACATGGTTTCTCAACAATAGGGCTTTTGGAAAATTTAGTTCAGCTTTGGATTTAAAAAAAATTACTTGTCAAGTATGGTTTTACAAAGATATGTTTTCTATAGAAAAATAGACATTCAAAAACATAGCTTTATTTCACCATGCTGGTATAAAAGAATGGGAAAATATAATAAACTTAAGGGTACCCTAGAATTTCTATTGATACTGTTGGATGTGTTGAAATGCAGCTGAGCAGTCTGTACAAAAAAACCCATTTAATTGTCCTAAACTCATTTTTTTTTTCTATTCTATTTGATCAAAGAGCCCATTTAACATGGAACATACATAAGCATTTTTAGGAAACCAAGTCAAGGGAACACAATTTGAAGCATACTTTCTAGGCCAATGTCTTTTTTTCAAATTCTTTAAGAATTTCCTATTAACTATATAAAGCTGAGTTCATATAGGAAACTAGGTAGTTACTATAACAATCAGAAAGGGGGTCATGATGCAGTCTTTCTCCTGATGTGGACAACAGAGTTTAGGGTATAATAGTCTATCTTGAAGTCTCTTTTTCCCCCTCTATTTTTCCCTCCTTATGCCTGACTTCTTCCTATTTTGTTGTAGCTGGTGATTAATACTCGAAGAAAAAAAGAATTTCCAGTGTACCTGTCTACACAAAATGGGAAGTTTTGTGAATTTTATATTTGATAACAGACTTCTCTGACCTGTTTGTACAGATTCTGAGCCTGGATTCTGGACAGTGGTGAGGACACTAGGGACCAGTGGGGGATTCATGTGTAATAGGGTCATAAGCAACTGAATTTCTTCTCATGAACTCAGGGAGAGCCCTCTGCTCAGGATGCTGGCGGGTGCATATGAAAGCTACAGGACATGCTACCAAATGACTAAACAGCATGGGGAAGATCAGAAGAATATATCATGCAATAGAGCCAAAAAAATGACTTCTTGGGCCAAATACACAGCCAAAAATTTGCGGAGTGCATTGGCAGAAATTAACACTGCATAAAGTCTATATTTGAACTTTCAGACCAACAACCTAAAGGTTTTGAAATATATGTTAACTTAGAAAAAAAAAAACTAATAAAAAGACTTTCTAGTTCAGATGTTAAGTGACAATGATAAATCAAAGGCAATGGAGAACTTGAATTCATTCATTCACTCCACAAATATTTATTAAGCATAAATTATGTTGCTGGCATGGTGCTAGATGTTGGCCTGATTTCTCTTCTAAAGGGACTTACAGGGTACAACAGACAGAATGGAATAGCCTAGTTAGGCCAGGGACATTTCCTTTAGCCATACATTGCTAAAGGAAGTAGAAATTAACATTAGACTGACAATGAATATTAACTATAGATTGCTATGTGTATTTATTTCATATTTAGGTCAACAGGTAAATGAAGTCCTCATATATAATACAATGGTTTAGGATAGCAGAAAATAAGAGTATTCATTCTTCATCATCCATAATCTGTAAGTCTACTACTAAATAGCTTGTGACCTTGGACAAGTTATTTAACCTTTTAGTTCCTCAGTTATCTCAGTCAAATGGGGAATGTATGAATACCCACCTTAAAAAGCGGTTCTGAGAATGAAGTGTACCTATTAAATGTCAGAATGGTGCCTGGTATATGGAAAATGTGCAATATATTTTGCTATCATTATAGTTTAAACTTATTATACTAGCTATTGGATAGTCCAGTGACTTTAAATTAATTCTTTATTGTCATTTTAAGAAATTTATTTAAAGACCTTTATAGGTTCTACCATAGGTAAATATCTGGCCAGAACAGAACCAAACTAAAACTTAGTACAACTCTCTTTGAACTAAGTAAACCAATAAAATAGCTCTCCTTATCAAAGGCTGCCTTATCTGGGTTGTTCCTGTACAAACACACACATTTCCTACAATAGCATGTTTGCTTGAGGGTGAAAGTCCTATTCCACATCTGTAAAATGACAAGATATTACAAGATAATCTCCAAAGTCTCTTTAGGCTCTAATATTCTGTATAGTGTCATTAGAGCTGTTAATAATATTCTGGTCTTCTTCTGGGCACGCTTGAAGTCAATAATTTGCTTGGCCGATAAAATGTGAGTGATAGTGATGTGTGTCTTTTCCAGGCTGAAGCTTTTACAAACCAGTGCACAAGTCGCCACAACATTTCTCCTGTCGGAGATTGTGGAAGCAAGGTTGACACGGTGTGCTGCTAGCCACATAATGTGAACCAGAAATAAATCTTTGCTGTTTGAAGTCACTGCTATTTTAGGGCTATTTGTTCCATAGCAATAACTGGCATTCCCTGCCTGATACATGTGATATAACCCAGTGCAGAGGCAATGTGTATATAACATATCGGCCACAGTATGTGGCTTAAAACTATCTTGTTTTATGGTTATCATGATGATTTGTTATCTGACTCAAAGAATTGATAATGAAAATCAAGTGGCTCAGTTTTACTTGAACATTGAATTATTCAGTAATGTTTTCAACCTGATTTTTGGTTGTATTCAACCACATATGGTCTCCCTCTCTCTATGCAAGATTGGTTAGTCAGATGCTATCAGGCCCTGTGTCTGTGTAGTGCAAAATATGTGAGAACCAGAATGTCTATTTTTTTTTTTGGGGGGGGCGCCAAAAAGTTATGACCTGTTTAATTAAAAAGGCCATTGAAAGAACACATGTTATATGCCAGGGACTATATTAGGTGACTATTAGAATAAACTTCTGGGATTAAGAAGATAATTCTCAGGAAGCCTGGATGAGGTACATTGTTTTGGACTTAGAAGAATAATGTGTGACACGGTTGGTATTTCCCTTTCCCATGGCACTGGGAGTCACTGGGTATGGCTGCACTCTGAAAGCCTGGCGTCAAGGACTGAGAGCAGAGAGAACTAACTGGACAATGGCACTGGGAGCCAAGCTGTGGAGACTTGGCAGCTAATGAGGAGCTTCGCTGTGAGAGTCTGACTGAGATTAGAAATGAAGTGGGCAAGATAAACTTTGTTGATGCCCACGTTTTAGACTTTGTTGAAAAAGAGAGGGAAAAAAACTTGTAGAATATATGTTTTATAACCCCGTTATTTTAATTTTAATCATCTTTTATACTTTAATTATAGGTTTTAGGATAAGGGGCTTGAGGATATCAGAAAATACATCATAATGCAATTATTTCTTTTTTCCCCTTTCCATTTTTCATTCTTTTTGGAAGTCTCGAGAGCCCATCTCTAGATGCTGATAGTCCTTAAAAAAAAAAAAAAAGTTTAAATTGCAGTTGATTACACTGACCTAGGAATCTCTTAATATCTAATTCTTGCATGAACATATAACGAGCAAGATGACTCCTGCTGGCTTAATATGCTTATTAAAAAAAAGCCACTTACAGTCACAGAGCATTGATGTAGATATTTGAACATTATGAAAATGAATTCATAAGCCCAGTCTGTCTGTCAGATGTTTTTAATTTAAATGTTCTGATGAGTGATGAGGCTCAGCATGAGGGCATCAAAAATTGTCTTGTGAAATTAAAAAAAGTTAGGGGAAGAGGCTAGAAAAATTTTACCATTTAGTTCATAATCATGTGCCTATTTGGAATTTAAAGTTTCAGGTCAAGCAAGGAAAGTTTTGATTTTCCAAAATTGAACTTTACTACTTAAAAATCACGTGTGATTACATTGGGATTTTTTTTTTTTTTCATGGCAGAGGTTATATACTTTAGCACACATCACCTGTGGAAGGCTGGCGATATCAAGTCAGTAATAATATTAAGTACTTTCACCTGAGCTTCTAGATGACCAACACTTCAAATTTCTCTTTCTAAATAAATGCAGGTAGCTTGAGGCAATTTTAATGTAAGGCTATTTTTCAGTTTGTGTGTGTATGTGTGTTTTAATGAATGCTGTAGTTTTCATGTAGCATAATGGTCTGCTGCATGACCTTCTACTAGACAGCAGTGTTCCACTATCACTCCTGCACAGCGTCATTCCACAGGTTTATTGCTAATGGGAGGGCGGCCTGCAGCTATTTGAAGGTCCACAGCCAAAGGATTGCTAACTCCGGCCCACCTTGCCTCAGTTCAAGACTCTGTGTTTCTGCCTCCCTAATTCCTGCACTCCGACTGTACTGTCTTCATGGCAGTCACATCCTTAAAACTATCAAGTAAGCATATAAGAGAAGTCAATAATTTGTTGGAGATGGCCAGGATGATAATGATATAGGCTCTTTGCCAGTTAGGCAATGCCGATATGCAGCACAGAGTCAGAAATCAGACTTAGAGATAGATTCTTATTGGTTCTTTCATTTTTCTCTGGATCTTTTCCAAGCATTCTGAGTTTAGCCTTATTCTTAACATTAAGCCAATGCTCATTTTCTCAAGAAGACTTTCTTCCTTGTTTATAGTTTTTCCTAAACATCTTCTATAATCTCTTCTGCTGTACATTTTTTTTTGCCTCTCAAAATATGTAAAAGTGTCATTTAACGAGATTTTTTTTTGTGTGTGGAACTATCACTACGAGTAAGACCATTATATAAAAGTTTCAAAGGAGGTATTTGTCCTAACTTTAATACAAGATTAAATTTCTACCATTATATAAGAGTAAATAAACTAATTGCTCTACTGCGAGTGTATTACGATGACCACATACGTTTTTATTACCTAAGAGGTACCAGAAAACGTCAAGGGGCCTGCATTAATTTTCATCCAGGTATCAAGAAAGATCCAGCCCATAGAATATACTTTAAGAAATAGTAAGAGACAGAAATAAATTTTCTTTATATTTTTCAAGTCATGATTGTTGAGCATAATAACTGCACAAAATTAATATGGCAAGCTGAAAGGTAGACACTATGAAAGAAAATTGGTAGTGTTCTGGAAGTTTGGTGGATAGAACATATGGGATAAGAGTAACATTTATAGAGCCAAGCAAAGCTAAAAAAAAAAAATAGTTTAAGTAGGCAAAAAGGAGGGCAGAGTTTCCCAAGTACCCTGTTACTCTCCAAACCTGTCTATGGGTAAAGCTTAATTTTTACAAGAAAAAGATAATAAAGTTTGTTATTTTACCTTGCATGACATATTGGAATTCAGAGTTCAAAATATGCTAGATTGAACTTAAAAAATATGTCAATCAAAATGAAAAATATAAGAAATATCATTGGCCAACATTTACCCAAGGCATATAAGTTACAAAATTAAAGCAGAACTTTTCTTTTTCTCTAAGCTTGATACATACTGAGGACTTCCATAGGACATGAGGAACTCTTTAAAATAATTCATCTAACAGACCAGAAAGTGTGTTCCAATTATTTATTTTCTTCTTAAGAATGTTTTATATTTCTAACTTTTCTAAAATGCAAACATTTTACATTTTTCAATAAATGTTTAAAAATTCTAGGTGTCTTTTCTAGCTTGAGGAATCAGATGGTTTGTGGGAAAGTAGGAATGTTGACTGACATAGTAGCTGGGAACTATTAAGGCACTGATTAGTACCAAAGAGTCAAATGACTATCTTTGTAGGGCCAGCATTTTCTGTCTGAAGTACCTTGCCTGGCTGATAGAGAAGGGAGGGCAGAAATATTTTTCTGGTATGGATCTTCTTTCTTGACGCACGGTGACAAATAAGACTGTGCCTTAGTCACAAGGAAAGAAGAAGAGTACCAGCAAGAGGGACAACAAGCTGGGGAAATCAGAAAACTAGGCTAAGTCGCAGTGGTTTGCCCAAACAGGTTGCAAGCAAGCCACCCACCAAGTAGCACTGCATGGCTGCAGCAAAATCTTTAGAGTAGAACACCAGCTTCATGCCCAGAACATAGAGGCATTTCAGTCGGAGCCCAAATGCAGAGCATCTGTCACTAAATCACTTATAATTAATTCTGCCTTTAAATTAGTAGCTCTCTTAGGACATTTTGCTGGTGGGTGGCTTGGGGACAAAGATGCAATTTAGAGTGTAATGGATTTGAGCTTGTTCATTTTAGGGTGACCACAGTATCCAAAATTGTGCTTGTCTGAGGGCTCTTCATGTTTATAACAGTGGTAGTGACCCATTTTGACATCTTTAATATTTTCTTGGCAGACTAGAGAGACAGTTAAGGATTTAGACCATCAAATTGTTCTAATTCTCATGCAACTTGTATTCACATAATTTGAAGGAAATCTTATTTGATTTACAAAAATCATAGTCTAACATTCTGCCAATTCCTGAGGTAATGGACACTTAATTTTCTTTCCTCCACATCACCATTCGATCTACCAGAGAGCAGAGATTGCAGGATACTAGTTAACACAAGTGTTAACCTGGTGGTTGTGGTGACAGCAGGACACTTTTACACATCTTCTGAGTTGTCAGATGATACTGGCCCTCGCATGGTCATTTGCTTCTGACCGTCATCCCTCCTTCCCAGATACAAATGATTTCTAATATTGTATGTTCAGGTAAAACTTGCTGGATTAATATTTGGTGACATGAGTTTCATATTTGGGTAGATCCCATTTTACTTGTTCTTTAGGATATTATTTGAAGCTTGAGCACAAGTAGTACCTCATTCGTTTTTGCTAACAATAAAGAAAGAGCTGTTTGGTGAATTTTCCAGATGACAATAATCATAGGCGCTAGCATACATGGAACTCTTATAATGTGCTAACACTTTGTTAAACACAATTGTGGCAGCTTCCAAGAAGACCCCCAGTGACCCACCTCCTGGAATTCATGTCTTGTGTAATCCCTTCCCCTAACTGTGGACTGGATTTTGCGACTGTGACATAACTATTTACTGTTTTCAGCTACTAGTTTTGTGATAAATTTTTACACAGCAATCAATAACTAATACAACTTTAAATGTATTATTTCATCTTTATAACCATCCAAGGAAGTCAGCATTATTATTACTACTGTGAAAAAAGACTTGGAGAGGTTAAATATCTTGTCCAAAGTAATACTACTACAACCAGGCTAAATTAGCAATTTAAATTTAGATCCGCCTGACTCTAAAGTCAGGTCTTAAAACTGTTAAGCTATTTTGTCTCAGATGACAGAAATTTTAAACATCAAGGCATAAATAAAACTTAAGCTTTTCCCATTAATCAGAATGTTGCTGTCACTGAAAGCTTCTTTGCTTTTCATAAGTTGAGGTGGAAGTTGTTCTGAACCCTGATTCCAGTTGTAGCGAGGAGGGTATTACAGTGTGCACGTGGGGTTCCAAGGTGTTACTTCAACGCCCAGTCCCTCTGGTCTCCTCTCCGCTCCTCCCAGTCGGCACTCCCATGCTGCCCTCCTATTGCCAGCAGTCCTCTAGGGAACTTGGCTGTTTTCTCTCCCTACCCCTCTCCTTCTGCCCTCTTGGGAATCATCTCCCTTGGCCACTGACCATCTGTAGCTCTCAGGAATTCTGGAGAGAACACTTCCTCCCTCTGGTTGAGTTGTAAAGATAGCCATTCATTTTGATGATGATGTTAGATGAAGATTTTTCTCTAGAGGTATTGCTATACTTTTGCTTGTATTTTCCCCACATCAAGGACATCAGATTGTTGTTTTCATAACAGTTTTTTTAGTTTTTCTGCTTTCGTGTTTACTTTTTTTTTTTTTTAATTCTCCTTCATCTTGAAATTCTTTACAACCTAGGATGGATTGCATGATTTTCAAAGTAAAAATAAATAGACTCAGAGTAAGGACTGAGGGCCACTTTCTAGTGTGTGTGCCTGTAGCCCCCTCTTGCCCCCACCGTCTCTTTTCTTTTTTTTTTTTTTTTTTTTTTTTGAGTACAGGTTCACAGTTTTATTTTGGATACTAGAACTGCCCAAAGTTAATTTCTACCTAAGTGAGGTATTTCTGTCTTTTTTCATTTCATTTCTTCTTATTTGTCAAAATAGACACATTCTTATTCATTTTATTCCTGGATAACTCCAACAACTTTCTAACTATTCTTTCTGCCAACATTCTATTCGTCTCCAGACCAGCCTCTCAATGGCGATCTGATAAGCATTTCCAAGTCACTCCACTTATATTATTGTGTAATCTGATGATGACCTCCAGCATAGCTTTATGAAACAATCCGAGAACTCTTCTTAGGGTTAAATACTGATTGTTTAAATAAACTAAAATGGAATGTTTAGAGTGAGGAATTGGCTAATTAAAGTTGGGCTTTGTCCATTAAAATTATCAAATAGGTTTATGATGACTATACCACTAATCCTGATTGATATTAAATTGCATTAAGTGTGAAAATAAGTAGAAAAAAATAGTGTGATTTCTAATTGAATAGTAACGCTTAATATAATGAAAGTCATTTAGGTGTAATAGAAATAATTTTAATTACTATATTATGTTACTTGAGGTATACTAATAGTGATAGAAGTAACACTGGTAATGTTGCTAATAGGTAGCTTGATAGAGTATCTACAGTGGGACACTGATTGTGACAAAGACCTTATACACATTGTCTCTTTTGACCCTCAAAAAATCCTATGATATAGGTACTAACACCATCCTACAATTTATAATCCTATTTTAATTTCACAAATTAGATTACTGCTTTTTTTTTCAAACTCTAAGTAACTATCAGTCCTGTTTTTATCAGTCAATAAAAATTTCATGTTTTTTGGTCTTCTGTTATAGACATGTGCAATACAGCAGTTTAGGGAAATGAAATATCTTTTATCATGAAATATTATACTACTCTAAATCAAGATTTATTATAGCTGTTTGAAGCTTCCACCTGGGAGAATTTTCTGTCATACAAGTCAAAGAACTTCTATTTGTTCTGCCTAGTTTAGCTTTTCTCTCTACTTTGCTGGATAAAATAAAAAGATGTGACAAAGGAGACATTAATACCCACAAATCCATTTCCACAGAAGTGAAAATCGGTAGCTTTTATGATTCCTTTGGCAAGAGGCTCCTTCTAGAAGGGAGTAGCAATTATAAATAATACTAATAGCAGTGATGCTAGTAATAGTAGTCAATTTATCTTAGAACTTCTTTTTTATTATGTACTTTTACTTTTTCCAAGTGAATCAAGATAAAGTTCATAGTATCTCTATTATAGTTGTGATGTAGAGGTGAGTCAGGAAGAAAAAAAATATGTAATTTTCTTGCCTGTTAAAATGTACCATAAAGGATTATCAAGTGTTAGTCAATTATAATACTCTTAAAGTTCCTAAGTCTTGATTATTTCCAAGCTTGTTTGATTTAGAACGATGAACTTGGGAAGTAACTTTTGATAACAAACAGTAGAAAGATGAAAGCTCCAATCTGTTAGAAACAACTTCATTTTTGAGTATGTGGTCAAATAAAAACCAATTCTCCCAAATGAATCCTTCCCAAGACAAGTCCCTATATACTTCTTATAGGATCATATGGTTGAAATAATTTAGAGGCAACTCAGCAATAATCTTGGTCAAACATAAAATATATTATGAGTTTCTGTTTCTCATTTGTTTGTCTTGTTCTTTTGTTGTTTTTGGTTTATATACCACATATCAGTGAAACCAGAAACTCATAGACACAGACAATAGTTTAGTGGTTACCAGAAGGTAAGGAGGGTGGAGGGTGGGAGATGAGGGCAAGGGGGATCAAATATATGGTGATGGAAGGAGAACTGACTGTAGGTGGTGAACACACAATGGGGTTTATAGATGATGTAATACAGAATTGTACACCTGAAATCTATATAATTTTACTAACAATTGTCACCCCAATAAATTTAAATTAAAAATAAATAAATAAATAAAAATATTAAAGGAATTAACAAATTCAACACCAGTTATTACACTATTATCCCTCACGTTCTATGTTTGGGTGTACAACATACATGTAATATAGGCAAACTTGAAGTTTTAGAGAACTGCTGAATACATTTTAAAAAGTCAAGATCAATGGGCTGGCTCGGTGGCTCAGGCAGTTGGAGCTCCGTGCTCCTAACTCTGAAGGCTGCCGGTTCGATTTCCACATGGGCCAGTGGGCTCTCAACCACAAGGTTGCTGGTTCAACTCCTCGAGTCCCGCAAGGGATGGTGGATAGCGCACCTGCAACTAAGATTGAACACAACACCTTGAGCTGAGCTGCCGCTGAGCTCCCGGATGGCTCAGTTAGTTGGAGCGCATCCTATCAACCACAAAGTTGCAGGTTCGATTCCCGCAAGTGATGGTGGGCTGTGCCCCCTGCAACTGGCAACAGCAACTGGATCTGGAGCTGAGCTGCGCCCTCCACAACCAAGATTGAAAGGACAACAACTTGACTTGGAACAAAGGCCTGGAAGTATGCAAGTATTCCCCAATAAAGTCCTGTTTCCCTTCCCCAATAAAATCTTAAAAAAAAAAAAAAAGGTCAAGATCAAGGTGAACTATACCTGTTGTGAGAAATTGTATCATGTCAAATCAAAGGATGCATTCCAATGATAATAAAATTGTAAAACAACTACTAGTTTAGGTATTTTGTATCTTTATTAGTCTCTGCTTGCATATGTTCATTTGCCCAATTATTTGTGATTTCTTTTGAATAATCACTTCATGCTATGTAATTTCAACTAAAATCAGGCAGTGATTCAAGAAAAGAGATAAATAATTCTAGTAAATAATAAGTAAGTTTTCAGAAATTTTGACTGTTCGTATTGCTTTAATGCACTCATTGAATTTGGTAAAGTTGGCAAATAAAAACACACACATCCCAGAAGCCTTTCCACAGTCTTGAGTGGCTTGTGTGTCTCGTTAGTAGTGCTATCAACTCAGAATCAATGGAATTTGGCATCTTATTCTTCCAAATCAGTTTAATCTTGCAATATCCATATTATATGTGTTTCTGTCCATACTTAAGTTCTTCTCCTAAACTTCCAGGCTTGGTACTTTCGTTTCAATTTGGATTCAGCTAGTATCCTGATTCCTCACTCAGAGCCACAGTTTTGTCAGTGCTTGCTTTATCATGGGCTTTACATCCCCCTTTCCTCACTTTAATCTCATTAATTCAGAATCTTATCAAACTAATATGTTCTCATCATTTCACATAAAATTGTTTAATATTACTCCATAACATATAGGATAATATCCAAAATCTTTAGCCTGGCATTCAAGATATTTCACAATATAAACTAGAGCAAAAATAGTCTATTAATTTCCCTTTCATTTCTTTCACATTCTACTCCAACCAACTTTATCTTTTAGCTGTCTTATAAAATGCAATTCTCCTTTCTGCCTTTATGTTTTTACTTCTGATGTTCTCTTAGCTTCCCTCCCCCAATGCCTGTTCCCTTCTAAGGCCTCATAGCCTCCTCAGAGCCTTTATGTTTATAGCAATTATTCCTGCATTTGAAGTCTGAGAGTCTATTATTCTCAACTTCACTGTTATTCTGTGCTCTTCTTTAGGACCAGACCATTCTTTATATCTCTCCTTTGAGTCTATTTTAGGGCCCTTTAGATATCACCTAATTTATTTTTAAAAGTATTAAAATTCAATACACTGAATTTATCATTCCAAAAGACTTGCTATGACGCCCCTTCTACCTTTCTCCAATCCCAGACACCTACCAATACAGGTATACTAAGTAGGCACTGAGATATGTGGATTATGGCACTCAGAGGTTGTGAAGATTTTTGTTAATGGGACATTAAAATAGAGCTCTTTATTCTATAGGCCCATTATTACTATGGCCACCACAGAATTAATAGCAAGGATAGTACTGTTTTGGATGAATATGTATTTGGGACAGATTAATCTACAATTGAAAAAATTTTAGAGGCTAAAAAAAAAAAAACCTAGGTATTTTTTTGTGGAGGAAAAAGGGGAGAAGGCAGAAGTGAGACTTTACCTTGGGAAAGGTTGCTTTAAACTGATAGGAAACTGTTTTTACTGGCACAGACTGGGACAGTGTTCACTGAACATGGCATCTATCAGGATTCGTACTTTCAAGTGATAGAACCACATCTGGTTAATTTAAGCAGAAAATCAGATTTATTAAGACTATTAGATGGTAACAATCTCTGTGACTGCTGGAAAACTAGACTTGGAGGCTTCGTACTCAGAGATAAAGTCCAAATCATCCTGCAGAACTGGTCCATCAAGACAGCACTGTTGAGAAAGAGTGTCTCCACTGGAATAGCTTCCATGATCAATGCTGGACAATAAATAATGCTAGAACCCTTTCCACTGTTGCCGCCTTTGGGAAATGGACGCACCTACTTCTTTCCTGCCGATATTGACAGAATGGATTCTGCATACTTCCTGGTTCTTTGCATCCCAGCTTCTAAGCCAAAGTATAATGTGGTGCATCTTATTGTCAAAACCTAGGTTCTGCAACTAGCTGCAAGGAAAGCTGGGGAAAAGACTTTCAGTTTCTAGAGTCAGCAGTAGTCACTGAATCTCATAAAGATTTAGGAGTAGAGATTTTCCCAAATATAGAGGGGAGTGGTGGGGTTATTATAGTCCAAACAAAAGTCAATGTCCACCTAACAAGTTTGGGTTTTCCAGCTATCCAGAAGTATAGGATGGGGGTTCATGAAGAAATTTTATAAATTAAAAAAAATTAATGTAAAAAAATGTTATGTATATGAAAAGTTTTCTTCCCAATACAAATGCAAAACCTATGAAATACATGACTTTGTTTCACGCCAAAAATATAACATGAGGGGATTTATAAAATCTAAAACAGTATGTTTACTTGACCTTCATTTTTTTCTGGAAAAATGAAGTTCTAACATAGCATTTAGAAACCAGAGAATATTCCCAGGACAAATATATAGGAATGAATGTTCCCATTTTGATATTGAAAATAAATATTTAAGACAATTAGAATATATAGGAGTGAGTATCTAATAAATAACACCCTTATTCTCTGCTTAAGTGTAGAACTGTTGGAGAAATAGTTACACAAGGCGGGCAGATAAAAATGGAAGTATTATTACTTTTCTTGCTAGTTTAAAGAATGGGGCTTAAAAGAGAGGAAAAAAAGAGGTTGTTAATGCTTCCCAGACAGAGACTTACCCACTATCACCACCTCCCACTCACTGGTTTGGGTTGCTAGAGAAGGAAAGAGCTTATGTCCTAAATATTGAAGAGACATCTGATTTGGAAACCTGAGCTACTAATTTCTTCCCACCAAACAGTGAATGAGCAGTGGCTATGAGTAGAGAGTGGCAGTGCATAGGACGAGGAGATTTACTTGAAATCTCTACATAGAAATCTCTCCATGAGGAGTGAGGGGTAACTATTTTCCATAACATTTCCAACTTTTTGCTCCTTTAAACATTGGGTTAGTAATTAGTCATTGGTTCTCCAGGGATGTGACTGTGGGCCTCAGAGGCGATCACCACTTATCCAGATACTACTCTGACCCTCATAAAGACATTCTCTTAATGTCAGCAGGGCTCTTTTGTGCAGATTTCTGGGACCACTGGTGAGCAGTGTGGGTTTTGATCTAGAAGCCTCTAAAAATAAGTGAGGATGGTGTGTCATTTAAATTAATGCTAGGACCTTGCTCTACCTAATGCTTGGAGGTCACCTTATTCTATTTCTCTTCCCACATTAAATCTAGACACATGGTCTACTAGATCTTACCAGAGGACAGGCAATGAGATTATACAACAGTATAAAGATATTCCAAACACAAAACGCCACCAAACAGAGGTGTCCCGAATTTGAATATCTGTGCTTTGCTGTTATCAAATGGCCATGGAAAAACTGACTTCAAAGATTAAAAACACAAAGAAATTAAATTCCAGAATTCTTAAGTTAAATTCCAAGACAATTAAAGCTCTCAATAAAATTATCTTGTCCATAGGTTATAAATCCAATGAATTAAAGTTCAATTTTTTTCCTCCACCTAATCTTATATAATAGGAATCTTTTAAAAAAGCATGACCGTGAAGCCCATTTAATGGCCGTCTGTTCCCTATACATCTGTTCCAGGTTTAGAAACATTGACCATAATACAATTCCCAACATCGAGTCATGTATTTCTTTCAGGAGAAGACCTGTGGTCAGTGACATGATAAACAGCAAACGGGATCCAAAAACTCCCAGTCCTTCCTTATAGATGAGTCCTTTGGATGGCACATTGTTATATTTTCCTGAGCTGAGGAGAATATCCTCTTCCCAGTTAGAATGAGAGATTGATTTCTCATCTTAAAAGTGGGGGTGCCACGACTCCAGAGCAGTGTCTGAAGGCTTATACTCCAGGATTTGCTTAGCATACCTAGGGATGCTTAGGCCATTCACAGTACAGCTGGCACATCAGACACCAGTTGACAGATTGAAATTCTAGGCTGAGCTTCCTTGGGTCATCAGTATATCAAAGGTAATAACAAAAGCAAAAATATGAACCCAGTAAAATTTCCCAGGCCTCCAGATACCTGGGATAAGTCACTCCCCTCAAGTCCTAGGTGTTCTGTTATACATGCCAGTATTTTACCATCAAGTTTAAGGGATAATCCAAACCAACTTTTCCTCCAATGCAGTGATCTCATCCCTTTGGTTTCAGTTCCACATGGCATCATTTAAGAGCATCACAAGTGCCTCTGTGCTGGTTCTTATGCTCCAATCCGTTAGTAAACCCCATGGAGTGCCGTGACATAGGACCCATTCTAGAGCATGATTTGGCATTCTTGTATCTTTATTTTGCAGTCTGATAAATTTTCATGGCCACCATTCAATATGTGATCAAACAACTGTTTTTTAAAAACACTTTTCAAAATAGTTGTGTTATGTTCCCTTTTCCCTTTTTGTAGTGGTAGAAGTCAAACTCTGGAATACCTGAAACATCATTTTGATGATAACCAAGTGATTCCACAGACTTAAGATCCTCTCCTTTTTAAGACAGAAAGAAAAGTCAGCGACAGTTTTCCCTCATATGTTTGAAACAAAACAGCTGACAAAATCATACTCACACATACTACCAAGAAGTGTACCTGTCTTGAGAAGAGACCAAGTGGAAGGCCCTGAAGACTAGAATCTTTTCTCTCAACAGGTGTCAACCAATCTGGGGGCACATTTACAAATGGCATCCTGCTGTCATCCCATGATGCCTGGTTGTTTTTTCTAATTTTCATGGGAAAAGGTTCCATCTATTGGGATAATTGTAGCTTTTTAACACATTTCACTATAATTAGTTAATCTGCATGTCAGTGTTTTCTAGCATATTCCCTGATTGAATTGGAAACCGTTTTAGTTCTCCCCATGATCCGTCAAAGATAAAGAATTTGTTTACTGTAAATTGCACACCACTCACTCCTATATGCCATCTGCCACACTTAACTGCACAGTGCTATAATTTTCTAATAATAGCTCTTTGAATTTAAGAAAAATAGTCAGAGGTGTTAATCATACATGCTAAGGGAATATTTACTTCTCTCTATCAACCTTTTACGTATTGGTGGGATTTTCATTTTAGTGCATCAAGTTAAGATGACATTGTACTTCTATCAAATAGTTCACAGCCAAGCAGGGTTCAGAGATTCCGCTAAGAGACTGTCATTTAACATAATTTTGAGAGGTTTATTTCCAAGAAAAAGTAGAAAGTCATATTTAAGAAAGGAATTTATATTTTTAACATGGCTGTTTTTGTCAGGTCATAGGTCAAATCTGTGAAGTTTGCCTCTAGAGTGCTCTTACCTTCTTTTTTAGTGCTTTCTCCTTTTCCTTACCTTTTTTATGGAAATATTGGGTAACAATGAAGTCTGTAGGTCATGTTCTTAACTTTTCTTCACATTTTTCATTATTCCAAATGGGTCTCCTTTGATGCCATATTGGAAAGAGTAATAAACAAAGTTACTTTAATGATTTATTAAGCAAAAGGCCCATGATATTAACAAGGCCTTTCTTCAAAGAAATGAGTTGCTGAAATTATCTATCAATAGCAACAGTGAGTAGATGCTGGAAGGCCTTATTTGGTTAGAAGTTCTCAGAGCCCCTTATATTGTAATAGCTGCCCTCAGATGAGGTATCTGGCTGTTCCAGTAGAGTCAGAATAATTAAATCTTTTACTTATAAAAATGAAATAAAACAATGAAACCACTAACGAACAATTAAACAATAAAACCACTGTGTACCTTTTTACAAAGCACTACAGCCCATTGCTCCTTGGGAATTTTGTTCTTTCATTTGGATAACCTTAGAGGACACTGCATGATGGAGGAAAGCCAGCTGGCTGGACTTGAAGGGCAGGTTGAATCCCTTTTTCAACATTTAATATTTATGTTCTCAAATATGTCCCCAAACATTTGAGGATATTGATGTTATGACTTTATTTTTGTTATCTCTGAGTCATTGCATTGCCAGAGCCCTCATTTAACTAACTGTGATGAAAGAGCATCATAGATAGTCTGTCTTGCAGAGGACAAGCTCTAAACTTTTCCTTTGAAATTTATCTTTTGTACTTTGATGTTTTTGTTACCAAATGTCCCCTGTGCTCACAAGCTTGTGGATAAAATGAAATTGCATTTGTATTTACGACCAAATTTCATTGGCTTTAAAACCTCACCCAGTTTATTAGCAAGGTTTCCTTTCCCAAACTTTTCTAAGTCTCTCCAGGGATGTTTACACATGCCCATGAATCAGTTATCTTAGAAGAGATAGAAATTCAGACCTTTTGTCTGGACCCACTGAGGCTGACACCCAGTTAACTTTATCTGTCAGGTACGTCCTATCAATCAGGTGCTTCTAGGTTCATTGGAGCCCAATCTCCTTAATTCAGTGGGAGCAGACTCAAGGGCCCCAGGAGATTCACAGAGATATGGCTCAGTTACATTTTCTGTTCCTCCTGGTTCTCATGTCTCCCTTGCTGATCCCATTGCTATTACTGCTGAACCTCTGCTTCTTTGGATACTTTGTCCAGCCATGAATTTTCCTCTCAATGAGAAGGAGAACAGTATCACACTCAGAAGGGAGAGACCCACACACAAAAAACTACTTATATCCCAATATTTATTAGTAGGATGCTTTAACTCTTTGAATGCACATACACAGTCATTTCTCCAGAAATATACAGAGTGCAAGAGTAACTGAATAAGATTGGGTTCCAAAGTTAAATAAAAACAGAATTCCAGAAGCAATATTCCCATCTGGAACAGAGGTCCAAACCTTTTCTTTCTTATGGTATTTTTCAGTCAGAAGCCCTCATTGTCTTTATTGCAAAAAGACATGATTTTATATGTTGAACTTTACTGTTGATGGTGGGTTACTAAGTGGGGAGAAGGGTCATGGTCCAAGTTCTTTATCTATCATGAGACTCCAATTCCTCCCAATAAATCTTTAGCATTAAATATGTATGTTGAGGGAGGGTTTTTCCCCACTTTCTCTCAAGCCAAGCCATTGGGAAGAAATGACATTACATTTCTATTGCTGATTACATGTAAGCACAGATTTTTACTCAAGCAAAACTCCTGTAAATGTGTATGTTATGTGTTTTGGGTATTAGAATTAACACATTCAGTTTGCTGTAGTAGGCTCCAAAACATATTGTATGAGGATGGAATGATAGTGTGAGAATTGGGGTTAAGGTCATAACTATCACATAAATAATATATGTGGACAACAGTCTGGTTTTTTTTCTAACTGGGAACAATAGCATCGATTTAACTTAATGAAAAGCAGCACAAATTTAAGTGGTGAAAAGATCTGTAAATTATGTGGTACGTTTTCCCTGACCCTTTGTCCTTTTCTTAACTACCCATATTCTCATTATATTTTTATTCAGCTAACATCTATTTTTATTTTAATTAGGTTAAGTCTTAGAGATACCTGGATTAATTAGATATCATCCTTACTCTTAAGGAGTTCATGGTCAGAAGAAACTAAATAGGTTAAACACACACACACACACACACACACACACTACCCATTATCAGGGACTCAAAAGAGTTTAAGATGTCAGTCAACTTAAATGCTTAAAAAGTGAGTCTGCTACAGTTTTATTGATGCTGGCATACGACATGAGATTCTTGGGTCGGAGAAAAGAACTTTATTACTCATGGCACAGAAGGCAGTGTGGACTTCATGTTCTCAGGGATTCCTTCCACATCCCCACCAAGTTCCATGGGGGTAATGTAATGTGGCCGAGAAACGTGTGTACAGTAGGTTTGTATCACAGTTGAAGAACCCTAAGCTTATGAAACTCCCAATCTGATGAAGGAGGCTGCTAGCAAACTTGCCTAACCTTCACCTTGGTGGCAGACATTATTTATTATCAAGATGGGTTAGGAAAAATATCTGCCTTCTTCCCCCTTGAAAGGAGACACTTCCAAGGAAGTCAACCATACAAAAAGCCTTGAAAAGATAGTTAGAAGCAAAAGCTATCAATGTCTCTGCTCAAATGGGCAAATGTACAACAGCCTTATGGAAAATTCCCACACTTACATACTAACAATAGTAACAACAATGTGATACATTCTGTAGAAGAGTGATGGATATGCCACAGAGGAGGGCACAACCAAGTCTGCCTAGGGGAGTGTAGGAATAAGGGAAGATATATTTTAACCTGATATGAAGAAGGGGGAAAAATCCGGACAAAGGAAACTTCCTAAGCATGGAAACACCGACTGCTGCTCCAAGACTGCCCTCTAGTGTGTGGAAAGGCTTCACTTCTCTCGCCTTCAGCTTTGATGACTTTCTGCAGCTCCTTGGCATGCCATTCTTGGTTATCCTAAGAATTTATGCTACTAAAAGTTTCTCTCACCTTAAAGCTGCCGTGCTGATTTTGTGTGGTGAGTTTAAGAGGATGACTTCTCTTGGGGTGAGATAATAGAAGAATAGCTTATTGGTTTTGATAGTTTACCCCTCACTGCCTGTAGATTGTATGTGTATGACATGAAGGCGTGGCCCAGATAAATGGAATTATTGGGACAGAATTATAGAACTAAAAGTTCTTAGAGTTATCTAGTTGTGCCCTCCTTTTTTTGTTCCTTCCTTATTTTCTTTCTTTCTCAACCACTTTACTTTGTTTGGGGATACAAAAATAAAGGACAATGGCTTCTTTCCTTCAGTTGCTCACAGAATAGTAGAGATGAAGAGACATAGTGGTTAGGGAACCTGATTCAGATAAGGGTATCATAAATGAATACCCAGAGGAGATAATTCCTGAATTGTGTCTGGAAGGATGAGCAGGGGATGTCTAGGGAAAGAACGGGAATGGAGGCGGTTTTTTATGTCATGCAGAGGAGTCTGGATTTTTATCCCAGTTGGTTCCAGGGAATTTTGGAGGATATTTATCAAGGAAGTGATACGATCAGATTTGCATTTTAGAATAATTACTTTGGCAGTAATGTGGAGAATAGATTGATAGGAGAAACACAGACATGAAGATCAATGAAGACATTGTTACAGTGACCTAGGCAAGTGACAGCTGACTCTCTGACTCATAAAAATTAACTTGCAAATTGAAAGGAATGCCTAGATACTAGCAGTGAAATCAATAGAATTGGTAAAAGACGGAGGAAATGGGAAAGAGTGAGGATTCAAAGATGACTCATGTACGTGTTTGGGTAACTGGGTAGATGGGCTGTCATCAAACAAGATCTAGAGAAAGACAATGTGGTAACAGACTTGAGATTAGTTCAGGTTTTCACACACTGTGATTTCATCTTCTCTGAATCATCCATACAGAAATGATATCTAGACTTGGATTTATAGATAATGGGAACTCACTTTTATTCTGCCCTTTCATTGCTCGATTGGCATTTATTCCAGTTTTTCATTTTTTTCTGTAGACCCTTTCAAAGTCATCATGCTTGAGCAATGGACAGCAATACTATTGCAAAGCATTTGGGGTTCTCTATTTCACTAAGCACATTTCTCTCATTGAATGCTCATACCCCTGAAGGCAGTTGTTTCATGTAAATCTTTGCTTCACAATGAATGTGAATATAATTTATTGTAAGGTACACACCTTTATTTGAAAGTCACTTAATTCAATGGTCCTGTTGTCATAAAAATGTTTTTCAATAGATATGCTTTTCTTTTTTCCCTTTATGTTGGAAGCATTTAGATTGTTCGGCAAATGTTCATAGCATTCTCAGAACTATTCAGCTTGCCCAATACTTTCTGAATCTGTTATACTGGGAAATTG
This sequence comes from Rhinolophus sinicus, assembly GCF_036562045.2. NCBI lineage: Eukaryota > Metazoa > Chordata > Mammalia > Chiroptera > Rhinolophidae > Rhinolophus > Rhinolophus sinicus. The sequence continues at coordinate 90,959,619 of NC_133758.1, forward strand.
TAGATTCGTATGATGACAAAAAATAGTTTCAATTTTTTTGTTACTATTTGCTGTTTGTGGAATTTGGTTTCTGCATTATATTTATTCAGCATGAATTATTTAAGAACAGCACATATTAATAAAGGCATTTTCGACACTTAAAAAAAAGAATAATTTTTGCATTTCATTTCATATTCACCAATTGCTCCATGCTTTACAATTCAACCTCTTCACAATTACAATCCTAAGGTTATTCGTAACTTAAAATCTACTTCATTCTTTGTATTATACTGACTAGTGAGTATAGATTTATTTTAAAAATATTTTCATCATTTTGTAAACAGAATGACTGTAAATAGACATAGAAAAAATATTTATTTTGTCAGAGATTGAAACTTGAGAAAAAGATCAGCCAAAGGTGTATATTTAAGGTCTTCTAAGCTTCTTTCTGAGTCTGTACCATTCCCTGAGCATGCACAGCCATTTTCTAATTTCTGCCATATATGCAGTTGCTTTGGAATATTCTGATCTTTAATTTCTGGCTCCCACAGTGGGAAAAAGAGAAAATAAAGTATGGCGGAAGGGAGCTAGCCCTTCAAGTGCCAGAGGGAGGGGCCTGCAATAAGAGGTGCGAAAACAATGGCCAACCACCTCTCAGTGTGCACTTCTGTGATCAGAAGCAGCAATTAGTAATCAGAGCACAAAATCCTGATATTTGGAGGACAGGGTCCTTTTTGCCCACCCTGTTTTCTGCAATCTATGTGCAGGTTGCTCAAGGGACATGGGAACACATGCACAGCTACCTCCCATGTGGAAGTTGATCAAAATTAACTGCCATTTACTGCCCAAGCCTTCCTCTGGAAGGTACAAGCCTTCAACAGACTCCAGAGTTCCAAAATAGTTATATCAGACGGTTTCTGCCAGTGCAGTTGCCTAGTGCTTCCTAACCTACCATCTTCTCTCCTCTCCTCTCCTCTCCTCTCCTCTCCTCTCCTCTCCTCTCCTCTCCTCTCCTCTCCTCTCCTCTCCTCTCCTCTCTCCTCTTCCCTTCTCCTCCCCTCCCTTCCCTTCCCTTCCCTTCCCTTCCCTTCCCTTCCCTTCCCTTCCCTTCCCTTCCCTTCCCTTCCCTTTCCCTCCTCTCCTTGCCCCTCACCTACCTTCCCCTCCCCTCTTTCTACTGTTTCTCATTTCTTGTCTCTTCCCCTTTCCTTCCTTCCTTCCTTCCTTCCTTCCTTCCTTCCTTCCTTCCTTCCTTCCTTCCCTCCCTCCCTCCCTCCCTCCCTCCCTCCCTCCCTCCCTCCCTCCCTCCCTTCTTCCTTCCTTCCTTCCTTCCTTCCTTCCTTCCTTCCTTCCTTCCTTCCTTCCTTCCCTCCTTCCCTCCCTCCCTCCCCTTCCCCCCCATCTCTCTCTTTCTTTCTTTCCTTTTTTTTTTTCTTCTTTACTTGTGTGCCAGTTTACCAGCACACCATTGTGGAAAGGCTGCTGATATGTGTTCCTTGGTATAAGTCGGGTTGAGATCAACTGGACCCTGACTGCAGTTCTCCAACTAGTTTTCTTCATGGTGCCCCATGGCTCCTTCCCATTGCTGCTTCAACGCACTGACTCTGGGAGTCATTTAAGTGGAGGTGTTTACATTCTGTGGTCCCAAATTATTTTCAAAATCTTGATGCCAAAAAAAAAAAAAAAAATCTTGATGCCATTCTTTTCTTTCACAGGTCTTTTATGTATGTCCTCTTCCTGTAGACACCTGTCCTAAGCACAGAATTGCTTTCTCTTGCTATCATTGGACTCTCCAATACTGTCCTGTATCATCATTTCTCATTATGGACAGGACCATTTCTATGAGTATGCATAGATACTCCAGGGCCTTCTATTAAAACAAAACAAAACAAAACAAAACAAAACAAAACAAAACAGCAAAACAAAACAAAAACAAACCCTCTTTTGACCCATCATCCCTGTCTGGCTACCATCCCATTTCTACTGCTTGTCTCCATTTTCTTACCTCCTACCTACTCTTAACCCCACTCCATCACTTCAGTAACCTGCCCTTGTCAAAATCACCAGTGGCCTCATTTTCCCCCCAAATTCAATGGAGTATTTATTGTTGGATTGCTTCAGAGCTTGTTCTTGATATATCTTCTTTTACCTATTTCACTCTCTCCACAGTGGAGTTCATCTAGACCCATCTTTAAAATACAACTTATATACTGATGATTTTCAAATGTATTTATCTAACCCTGAACTCTTCTCTAAGAATCTCATATAGACAAATATTTGACACTTTTATTTTAAGGTCTAATAAGCTTTTCAAAGTTTACACTTTCAAATCTGAACTCTTGATTTCCCTCCCAAACCTAGTCCTCTCTTAGTCTATCTCAGATCAATCATACTCTTCATGACTCAAATGAAAAATCAAGGAATGGTTTTAATTTCCCTCTTTCATCTCTCATACACAAACCACAAAGAATTATTCTCGACTGCTTTATGATACATCTCAGAGCCGTCTACTTCTATTTTTTTTCACTGTATTCTAAGCCACTACTATTTTTTATCTGGCGTGCTGCAAAAGTTTCCTAATTGGCCTCTCCATAATTCCTTCTTTACAAGCCAATCTTTAAAGAACACAATAGAGCATTCCACTTACATGCTCAAAACCTTCAGTGGCTTCACAGTGTTTTTAGAATAATGTTTTATCTCTTCAGTATGACCTAGAAGTAAGTGCATAGCAGCTGCTTACTTCTCACACTTCATGCACATTGCTCCCTCCCTTTTCTCTAATCACGTTCTTTTTTGACTTAGGAATTTTGTACTTGTTTTCTTTCAGCCTAGAACTTTCTCCTCTTAGTTCATTGACCCCTACCTCACCCTCTTTTAAATGTTTTGTTGCACTGCTATCTGAAATTATCTTGCTTCATTATGTATCTACTCACCTTTTCAAAAAAATCTGTGTTCTCAGACTTGAATGCAATTTCCTTGAGGTCAGAGACTTTGTCTTATTCTCTGCTCTATCACCATCTTTAGAATGATATATGGTATTGGTCTTCAAACTGGAGTACAAATACTCCAAGAGGGACATAAACATTGACGAGAAATCCACCACAAATCCAGCTTCTGTATGTATTTTTTCCTAAAATTGATCTGCTTGACAATCCATTGTTCAGATTCTTTGCCAACTCCAATGTAATAATAGTCCCTATACTACTTAAAAAAGACAAAGCCTATTACCTGCCTGTCTTAATCTAATGCATTGCTCTAAGATGCAAAGACTTCTAGGGCACCAAAAATGGTTCAAATGGAAATATTAGTGGTCAAATTGAGAAAGTGAAGCATTCCAATCTCTAGATAGCAAATGGTCTCACAATTCAGGTGGTTTCTAATTGATTTCTAATTCAGTATGGTTTCTAATTGATTTCTTTCAACCAAAGGGAAGAATAATTGCAATTTTTAAAAAATGATAAATTCTTATATGACTTTTTTTTGTTTGATGTATAACTCAGAAACAGTTCCGAGAATTGGGTGGCACTGCTACAACTAACTGTTCACATTCACTTCTACTCTTTGACTTAGTTTTACATTATTTAATAAAACCAGGTTAATACAAAAAAATACCTAAAAATTGAAAACAAATGGAAATCAGTCAACTTAAAAGTAGATCTGGTTTGAGAGGAATGTGTATCTAGCTGACTTACTCAGCTAGTGACTTAGTTTGTGCAATGCCATTTGCTGGATGGCTGTGGCAGCCTACACATCTAGTTAGGATAGAAAGTGGGACTGAACTTCTGGAGTTTGAAGGTAAGAGGCTAAGTAGGAGAAGGGAAGGAAGTCCAGTTAGTCTAGAAAGCAGGATTGAATAGAAGTGGTATCTTCAACAGCAAGAATTTCCACAAACCCATATACAGAAATGCGTCACTTTCTTTATTGCCTTATAACTGGAATTAGTGTCTGTCTTGAGTCTTCCCTTCTCTCAATCACTATGTTTATGTGACATGTTCTCTCCTGACTAGTTTCCCTGACATTATAAGCCATTTGTGATGTATGTTCTTGCTCAAAACTTTAAACACCATCGGTTTTCCTAATTTTCTCTACTCGTCAAGAATTATTGTTCTTGTTTTTCTTGTTTAGACATATGTTCTGTGTCACCCCAGTTACAAGTTGTTACTAATAATCTTGAAATCATCTTTTCCTCAAACCAGCGGCTGATTATTTTGACATGTTTTTTTCTTAAGCTACAACAATGCAGTTTATCTTTGACATTGTTGCTTTTAAACATCAGTTAAAATTTACAATTTACAGTTCCTTTTGTACAAAATATTATTAATTATTACACATTTTAAGGGTTTTATAGACTTACAGAAAAGCAGGGCATTTCAAGGATTTCTTTCTCGGGAGAGGCATTTTTAGGGAAAATAAATTTAGTTCAAGGCCTAATGACAGTTACTAGTTTCTGGTGAGTTACTAGTTTCTTTGAAGAGGTTTTAATCCAGTTAACATCTATCAGAAACTGCTTCATAGTTCATCAGGAATACCATCTTTTTTCTTGGGATGACATTGTATATTGTATTATAAAAAAAGTTCCTGTCTCTGAGCAGATTTGGGAAAGTTTCTAGTTTGAAGTCCTTCTTTTGACAGACAACCTTCAAAGATATGTATCATTCAAAAAAAAACACAAAAAAACAAACAAACAGGATTTCCTTGCATATTTGTGCTAAGATCACTGTTGAATTTTTTGTCCAATCACTTTCACATTTTTTATAAATGACAAAACTTAGACATAAGCTTAATTTATGCTATATATGTGGAGTCATGCTTCGCAGGTCATCCACAATGTTTCATTATATATTGATATTCTTTTTCCTATATAATAGGAATCTTTTTAAACAAAATCCTACGGCAACTCAGAATCAGTATTAGCTGTTTTATGTAGTCTGTGGACTAAAACTTTTATTTTATCTATGTTCTTTTCAATGTGACCTACTTTATTTACCCCAGCCCAATTAAGATTATGATTAATCGTTTTGCTATTTGCTTAACCAAACCAGAGTTATTCCATACTAAAGATCGAGTATTAACTTCTATTTGGAGATTACAAAAAATCCATTCTACATTATTGTCCCAGAATCTCCTTTTCTCTCCTCCCCTCCATTCACACTCTTCTGTTCTCCTCTCCTTCCCCTACTCATTTGTCTCCTCTTTCCTCAACTCTTTCTTCCCCTCTTCCCTCTCCTTGATCCTTTACTTTCCACTTCCCTTTTTCCTTTAATTCTTCCTCTCTCCCTCCCTTCCTTCCTTTTCTTCTTCCCTCCCCGTCTTTCTTTCCTTCCTTCCTTCTTTCCTTCCTTCTTTCCTTCCTTCTTTCCTTCCTTCTTTCCTTCCTTCTTTCCTTCCTTCCTTCCTTCCTTCCTTCCTTCCTTCCTTCCTTCCTGCCTTCCTGCCTTCCTGCCTTCCTGCCTTCCTGCCTTCCTGCCTTCCTGCCTTCCTGCCTTCCTTCTTTCCTTCCTTACTTTGTTCCTCTTTCCTTATAACTTCTTTCGTCACCTTATTTACTCTGAGGAAAAGGACCACTCAACAAGTGGCTGTTTACTTCTAGGATTACCAACCATCTCTAAAAATGTAGGGCTATACATTTTTTTTTAAATCTCTGAGAACTGAAATTTATCATTGTACCTGGTCTTCCAGGAGTGGTGATACACTCGTATATATCCCTGTAAGACTGGAAATCTAATTGTCACAGACTAGATACCAGACTAGGTTATATATATGAAATAGTCCTTTAGAGTAGGCTTGTCATACCCAATTAAATGAGCTTTGCCTTTAAGTGTGACATTTCTGTTATAGTTCTGATTATAGATTTGGTTTATCTAATTATACTGAAACTACATAAACAATTACATTGTCATGAGCAATACAGGGAATCAGTAAAGGGACTGTGCCTAATATTTGACCTGTTTTATGAATAGTTTTACAACAAGATCAATCCACATATATGTTATTTTTTACAGAATCATCATAAGTACCATCAGTGATTTAATTATTTACAGATCTTTTGTGGTTAGAATAAGTAACTACCAAAACATATTAGCTTTATAGAAATGAGAAATTTCTTATTTTCCTGTTGGTTTGCCTTAAACTGTTTACAGTTACAAAATATACCAAAGTAGCTCCAGAGTCAATAAACCTTTTTAACAGTACACATAGGTAGCAGTTAGGCCAAAAAATGCTATCTGGGTAGACTATGAAGAAAGCAAAAAGATTTTTGTACAACCTCATATTGAAAACAGGCTGTATACACTTAAAGACCAATTTTCTTTGTGAACTATCAGTGCTCATTTCTCTATGATACATAACTTTTAAAAAATTGAATCTTACTACCTCCAAAATGTTTTTATTTTAAATATGTAGACATATACTACACAATAATAAGATATCACTTAAGCTTAAATCATTAGTTTTGAAATGCAGTTATTCTTATAAGCATATTTTAAGGCAATATTTTCACTCCACTAATTTTATCCTCTTAAAGTAAGCATTAAGAACAAATGTGTTTATAAACAAACAAGAGTATATAAGTAAAAATTAGTGTGTGGTGACCAAGTATGTTTGTTTGAGACTATTGGCAAACTCTCTGTTACAAGTAGAGGTTTCTATTTATTTTAATTATTTAAACACTTTCAAGCCTTAGCTCTTAAAGTTAATTAAGTTTGAAGTATTGAAGTTAATTAAGGGTCATAGAATTACAATTTCAATTGACATTAAAGAACAATAAATCTATCTGGTGTTAAACACTTACCCCTAAAATATTACTCAGATAATATAAATAAAGTAACTGTAGGTTTAGGCAATTTGTAACATTGCTTAAAGTTTACAAGAACAATATTTAATATGTTCATTATTTTAAATATTTATGTATATATGCAATATTAAGATCTTCGTATAATTAATGATTGTTATCTGGTCTATAAGATAGATATAAGTTGTTTCCAATTAATTATGCTCCCTGTCAGAAAATAAGTTAGAATCACGCATGAACTAAAATGTTTGCATTTTATCTCATACTGCAATAATATTTAATTTGTCTAAATATTACTGTAATTAGAAATGTTAAAAATTGTAATCTTATATAAAATAGTTGTTAATGAAATATTTATTTATCAACAATTAAAGTATTTATAAATTAAAATTAAAAACTTTTTGTTTGATTAATGGCATAGTCTCAATACAAAACAGTTTCTTAAGGATGACCTGATGCTTATCTATTTGTCTTTTGTTTTTAAATCTTTGTCACCAAGCCCATAACTGTTAACTGAAATTCAGTTGTCTCTGTTTCGGAGACTTTTCCCCCTTTCTGTAAGGAGAACAAATTATTTTTAAAACCAACCGTGGTAAAACTTTCCTGAAACACTTAATGTATGGGTTATTGTTTCTAGTTAGGCATTCATTGTTTTAGTAATCTATTTCTTTGCAAATATAGAAATAGATGCAAAGGGCCTGTCATTTACTGGGGATTTTGAAATGGATTTAGACTTATTCTGAGATCTCTGTATTTTCATGGGTTTTCCTAACTGATACATTACTCAAGCTAACACTTAGTTTTGCAGATTTCTTATTGTCTTTTAAGATGTTATGTTGGCAGTGTTCTGATGCAATTTGAATCTCATCCAAAGTGGCCCTCTGACAATTGAACATTTGCTTTTCACCAAACTTCCAATGTCAGAATTTAGTCTTAAAAAGTAGCAGCCAAAATACTCCTATCTTTATGTTAGGATATGTGATACCAGAGTGTTATAAAAATAACTGATAAAGGTACACAGTACTTTACAGTATGAATCTCTGAGAACAATTGCTCTAATTCATAATATTAAAAATATATTTTGGCTTGATTTAGATGAACTTTGTTCTGGTGAGAGAAACTGGCTTACTTTATCATTGGAGAAAATTTGGCTGTTAGCAAATTTACTGAAATCAAACAGAAAACCAGAGCTGAGATTATATTCTGAGGTTTCTCATCTATAATTTTAGTAAATAGAAAAGCACTCCTAGGAAAAGAAATAAGATTTACATTACCAAGTAGCAACTGCAGGTTGATAACAGAGATGGGAATATGTGTATAAACTGAAAATTTTGTTTTCATGATTACAAATAGGATTATATACATAGGCTTTCTACAAAGCTCATACACACAGGGAAAATTTTGTGAAGCTCTTTGTTTTAGTGGTTTTCTATTAAGGATATGAAATTTTCATTGAGCCCACCATGCCTTTCCCTTTCTTTTCCATACTCCATTCTTTTTGTCACCTACTTATTCTTTTAGTGAATACCTTTACAATATCATGGTGCTTAGAAAATTCTCTTTGTAAATGTTTTTCTTTGCTTCTTGAACCAGGAGCCAAAAACATCATGTGTTTCTGTTTTTGAAGTGTAACAAAAGGAGTTTCTAAAAAATACGAATGGTGTAGTTGAGACGGGATGGCAGTATTTTTTAGAAACACGTTTTTATAGAACCAGATGGTCTAGTATATTCTCAAACAAACATGTCACCTATAATTTGATGAATACCTTCCAAAGGAAAATAATTTTTTTAGTAGATAACAGATGGTATCAGTCAAAAGCATATCGAGACACTTTAAGAAAAACTTGATAGCTCCAGTGATTTAACCAACAAGATTTCCTTCAATGTGCCAAGCATGTTTTAGGGTCTAAAATTTATCATCTGCAAATAATTCAGCCTGATTTCCAAACTTTACTCCATGGAGAATTGAATGCAACCTGTTTTATATGCTACCTATAAAAACGATAAAAATTCCGAAGTTGGTTTCTGGCTCTGGTTTTCAAGTATCTATTACATTATACTTAAAGAAAAAAAGTACATATCTAAATGTCTTAAAACAATAAACAGTTAATACTCAAATATAAAAATATTTTAATAGGACTGAAATACATTTTAGTCACAGGGTATAAAGTTGTAGTAATAGTGAACTTTTTAAAGTGCTTTTCTTAAAGCTGCAAAAATTTCTGAAGCTGCAGGTATGTTTTATTAAGAAATACTTGGACTATGAGTCATTAATTTTGCTCTGTTTTTTGGAAAATGATACAGGGCCTTGGTTCAGAATCCCCAACATACTGGTATGTTGATAATAAGATCTAAAGCCTTTCCTAGATAAGTATGTGATTGCCAGTCATATTCTTCTTTGGGAAAGTCTAGAAAGTAGATCAGCTTTAGCCTAAACAGAGGGAGCCTATTGAGGGAAAAACTGGATTTTTTTTTTTAACTGAGATAAAATTGACAGATAACATTGTGTGAGTTTACTATGTCCAACATATTGATTTGACACATTTTTATTGCAATACAATTGTCTTTGTAGTATTAGCTAACACCTCTGTTGCATCATATAATTTTTTTCTTCTTCTAGTGATGGGGATAATTAAAATCCAGTCTCTTAGCAAACTTAATGTTTGTAATATAGTTTTGTAGTCTATAATCACTGTGCTGTGTATTACACAGGACTTATTTATCTGCTGGTTCAAAGTATGTACACTTAACAACATCTCTCCTATTCCCCCATCCCCAGTCCGTGGTAACCACTGTTCCAGTCTCTGTATTTTTTCAGTTTGGCCTCTTTTTTTTCCTCAAGTTCTTGTTTTTTGTTTTTAATTATATAGGCTAGTATAATTGATTGAATCCAGAGGGGACTTAAAATTACAGTTTCTTTTTCCCATGAGACATAAGCTTGGTCAAGACTTATAAAAGACAGGTAAAATTTCTTGCAGTTTCCTCACACTTAGAGACAAAGTCCTGCTAGAGAGAGAAGGGCAGTCTACATATCAAAATATTTGATACATCAAAATATTTGACACATCACTATATTTGAAGGAGGGGGGAGCAGGAAAATATAGAGCCAAGTTCAAAATCTATAATGGGCAGACTGTAATCTCCCATAGTATCCAGGACTAAAGAGACAAAGACCTTCCAGACTTTAAAGCAAAAGTCCAGGATACTCATGCCCAAGGAATATTTTTGAACAAATTGTGGACTGCCTTTTATTAAAACTGAAACCTAGGCCTGATTCAGTTAAATTTTTGAAAGGGTTTCAGTAATCAATTTTTCAATTTATCTGTCCAAGAGGGAAACAGAATAACCATTCTTTGGGGAAAATAACATGATCAGCAGATCCTACAATTATTTTTTGCAGTGTCAAACATACAATAAAAATTATGAAAATATGAAAAGATAGGATAATATGACCAATAACCAAAATCAAAAGGGCAATAAAAGCAGACTTCAGATTTTAACACAATTTAGAAGTCATACAGAGAATAAAATTGACATGTTGAGGTAAAAATACAATATATGATTACTTTAAATGCAACTGGATTAAATGTTCCAGTCAAAAGACAAATGGATATAGAATATGTGGTACTATATACAATGGAATATCATTTGGCCATAAAAAATATGAAGTTTACCATTTGTGACAACATGGATGGACCTAGAATGTATCATGCTAATTGAAATAAGTCAAGCAAAGCGAGACAGATACCATATTATTCAACTTACATTTGGAATCTAAGATACAAAATAAATGAACAAACAGAAACAAACTCATAGATACAGAGAACATTGATGATTGCTAGATAGAAGAGGGTTGAAGTGATGGGTAAAAAACATGAAGGGATTAAGAAGTACAAATTGCTAGTTATGAAAATTACTAATCATGAGAATATAAAGTACAGTTTAGGGAATACAGTCAATAATATTGTACTAACTATATGTGGTGATATTTGAGTACAAGACTTATTGGGGGGATCACTTCATTATAAAAATGTTATATAAATGTCTACTATGCTGTATACCTGAAACTAATATAATATTGGATGTCAGCTGTAATTGAAAAATTTAAAAAAAAGTTAATTCAGTATTTGAAATTAAGTATACTTAAGTGGCTTAATATCAACCTGGATACAGTGAAGACAGTATTAGTGAACTTGAAGATAGGTCAATAGAAACTATTTAAATTGAAATAAAGAGAAAAAATACTGAAAAGAATAAATCAAAGCACAAGGGACAGTAGACACAAGAAAATTTCTAACATACAAAGACTTGGAATTTGCAAAGGAGAGTTGATAAAGAATTGGGCAGAAGCAATATTTGTAGAGATAACATCTGAGAATTTTCCAAAATTAAAGGAAGTATCAACCTACAGGTACAGGAGACTCAGTGAACTAAAATAAAGATAAGTACAAAGAAATCTTTATCTAGACATATGATATTAAACAACTGAAAATCAATGTATAAAAAATGCTTAAAATTAGCCAGAGGAAAATAAACACATATTATCTTTAAAGTAGTAGCAATAAAGTTGATTGCTAACTTTTTGGTAGAAGCTGTGGAATCCATAAAACAGTGGAATGACATCTTTAAAAAGCTGAAAAGGAAAACAATGACCAATACGTGATTTTATACACAGTAAAAATATTCTTGAAAAATGAAGATGCTTTATACTATGTATTATCTCAGATTGTATCCTAGGACAGAAAAAGGACATTAGTGGAAAATATGGTAAAATATGAATGAAGTCTGTTGTTTAGTTAATGGCAGTTTTAGTGTTTTAGTTTTGAGGTGTGCCATGTTTGTCAAATGTTAATCTTAGGGGAATCTTGGTAAAGGCTATAGAAAACTCTCAGTAGCATCTCTGTAATTTTTAGATAAATATAAAATTATTCAAAAAATATTTAAAAAATAATTATAAAATAAAGAAGCTTTCAGATAAATAATATCTGAGTATAATTGTCACCAATAGAAGCAGAATATAAGATATAGTCTAAAGGAAATTCTTTATACTAAAGCAAAGTGATTCCAGATGGATGTATAAAATTATAAGAAGAAATAAAGTACAATGGAAAGTATAAATATGAAACAATATTGGTGTTTAAAAAAACCATAATAATATCCTAGTAGATTGTAATATATGTAAATGTAAAATATGTGAGTATAATGGCATAAATGTCAAGAGGATGCAAATTAAGTTAAACTGTTGTAAGGTTATTGCATTGTTTGGAAATGATAATACAAAAGTTAGGAGAATTACATGAAGATAAAGATGAATACTGCAATGTCTAGGATAATTTTTAAAGTGTAATAAAAATGTAAACAAGTCTAAAGATGAAATAAAAGGAAGTAAATATAATTTTTGATTGATCGTAATGAAGGCAGGAGAAGATTTTAAAAAGAAACAAATACCAGATGGAGCAAAACAACAATAACAACAACAACAACAACAACCAATAATTGAGATGTTGTTAAATGCAGCTACATTAGGAATTACATATAAATGGAGTAATCACTATTTAAGAGACAAATGGATTAAAAAATTCAAACACATGGTTTCTAAAGAGACTCATTTTTAAATATAGACATAGATTGAAAATAAGAGAATGAAAGCAGATATACCATATAAACGATAACAAAAAGAAATTTAATGTGGCTATAATAATGTCAAGCAAAAAGATTTTATTGCAAGAAGCAAGAAATATTGCTAGATATAAAAAGATATTGCATAATGAAAAAGGGTCAATTCAACAAGAAACCAAAACAACTAAACTCATATGCACTTATTAACATATCTTCATATATATATATATATATTGACAGGATTAATTACGATTGTGGATTTGTCTATTTTTTATTTTAATCTTGTCAATTATATTCTAGTCTTAATTTGTATGGTGATTACATTTAATACTGTGTACTGTATATATGTTATACCTCAATAAAAAAGCTTATAGAATATGTTATGGGCCAATTAGGTGACATATTTAATTTAGTATATTTATTTTATATTTTACCAAATCCCTGAGACTGAATAATGAATAGTCCTATATTAGAGGTTGCTAATATGTTTAAATAATATTTAATGGAGAGTAAAGCTCACAAAACTCATCATAGTTATAAAGACATTTGGAAACCTTGTATTTTTTTATATATTAATTACCTCATTACCCTAAAAATATAAAGAGAAATATGGGTTAAATTGTGTTTTAAGATATTCCTCAGGAAGTACATGATCTTCTTTATAAAAATTATGGAAGCAGGATATTACCATACATATTTTTAGATATAGGGAGACCAATAAATAGTGGCTAAACGTTGAGATATTTTGGATAAGCAAGTTCTAAAATTAGTATTTACTTTTTTTCTGGCATTGTTTTAGACAACGCTATTAGAATAGGATATTCTAGTATACATTATGTTCTTTAAGATATTTCAATTTCATTTAATTTTGTAACAGCTTTCTGAGATATTAATGACCTATATTTTCTACATGAAACACTTTCATTTGCTGGTAGTTAATAGCTACCGTGTGTTTTTTTGTGTGTGCTGTTAATGATGATAGCTATTATTTAGACAAGAACTTAGAGAAGAGTTATGTGGAATCTCTGTAGTGTGTACTTTTTTCTAAGAGCTCTATAAAGTGATTATGAGTCTTTGAATCTTCAAAATATTTATATAGTTTTGTTTAGTACATTTCCTGACAATTATTACATACTCAGGAAACAACTGGGGTACATGTTAGTGCTATAGTAGTTGAGGCATTTGCAGAATTGGATTTGGACTAAGAAGATTGGTAGGATTTATAGGAAGAAAAAGATAAAGTTACCTGATACAGGAAGAAGAACTGATCACAGTATTATACTGAGAAAGAAAAATGTATATAATGAGATTCCCTATCTAAAATACAGATAGTTGTGTAGAAGTTGTAATTTGCTGCCTGGATTCTCTTTTGGGATTGGAGAATTTATTCTCCCAACACAGGATATGCTGCTGACAGACAACTCTCAGCTGTCAGCTCCTTTTGGGATTGTCTTAGTTGAAGAGACTCCTATAGCTCAAGGTCATGGTCCCTTTCTGGGAAACCTGTATCAATGACTGGTTGATGAATTTGTATAAAGTCATGGTCCCCTTGCCTCAACTCTGGAAAACTCTGAGGGGTCATTCCATCTCTAAAACACGCTTTAGGATTGACTGAGTTCTTCACTGAGACTCCATTGTATCCAAACTTTTTTCTTCTGTCCAATCCTTTTGTTTCCTTTTTTTTTTTAAGAATGTTGTTTCCAAGAGCAAAGCTAATTTCAGTCTCAGAATTTGCTTTACTCGAGTAGAGTTTTTTCCTAAGTTTCAGCCTGGGTTTTTACTAGGTCATAGGAAATTTGGAGAAGAATGTTCATTGTTTGGGACAGAGTGGAAAACTGGAGAACTAGTGTCTCTAACTTGACCACTAGAGGCCATTAATAGTCACTTGAGACCATTAGCAGCACAGCTGGGGCATTAAAGCTTAACAAGGCCAGGGATAAGAGGCTGAGAGAGATGCTTGAGACATGTGACAGTGCACATGGAATCCTTAGAAGTAATTGGTAGATGAGTTCCAGTGGGAGTGGATAGGGATTGATGTATTGTAACCTGATATGATCACAGGCTAGTGAGGCCTGGTATTCACAGTAAATCAAGGTCTTGGTGAGAACACAGGTTTAAAAGATAAGAGGAAGTGGAAGAATGATAAGTGGTATATCAGAAGTTTCATTAAACAATTGAAAAAGACCCACAGATTGTATTCCTACTTACCTCCCTAAATAGTTTATTGGTAGTGGGCTGAAAAGGGTGATGGAGTGGCATATACGGGCATCACCACACACCAATGTCACGGTGGAGGAAGGAGCAATGGGAAAGAGTTGTGGAGCTCTGGATGAGGTCCCCCTTTTTAAGGGGAGGTTGAGGCCTGGAGTGTTGAGGGGAATGTGACAAGCATGCTATATTCCCCCCCCTCAGAAAATAAAGGGCATAAACCACTGTAGATGAGTAAAATTATTATAAAAAGGAATAATAGTAATTAGAAGTAGGAAATGCCTTGACAAGATAAGAGTGTTGGGAGTCTCATAATAAAACTGACCTATGCCATTGTTTCCATAGATGAATTATGGATTTTTTAAACAAGGTCATTTTGTTATTCAAACATGATATGGAACATCTTGGAAATGACCCCAAAATAGTTTAATAAGATTCCAGCAGGTCCCTAACAATGTGTTTGGCATACAGAGGAAGTAAGTTTCTCTCTTTGCCCTTGAGAGGAAACAAGATTGTCTTTTATAGGAAGAGCTATAGAAGAACACGATCCAAGACAATTCACTTACTGAAAGATAAACAGTATACTGATATGCCATTGTAATTTCTCCAAGTTCATAAACACTTAAATTGGAGATTAAACCCTGGTATTTTGTTTCTCATACATTTTTATGCTTTCTTCCTTCTAGGATTCAGAGAGCTATAAGATTAGCATTAGTAGTTTGAGCTCTTGCTCAAAGTGTGAAATTCTGTTTATATTAGATGATCTGTTAGGTTATAATCTTACTCTCTACCAAGCATGTCATGGAAAATGGCTCTTTCTCGAGAGAAATGTAGACATCAAGAGTTGATATCTTTTCTCATTTTGAAGAGACAGAGTTGAGGTTGTACAATTCTTGAAAGCCATTGGTTAGGAAAGTTTCTTTAGTTTTTAGTTTTTAGACTACCCACACACAAACATTGGTTCCATGATATCAATATCCAGAGCTCTGTTTTTCTGCTCTGTTATCCAATTATCTCTGTTTGGTTCTCATTTACATGGTGATTTAATTATCACAATATGGTTGTTCCAGTCCCATCTGTGTTCAGGGAAAGCAAAGCACTCCCAGAAGTATGCTAAGGTACTATAGGCCACAGTTGGCTCTTCTATACCTAGTTGCAAAGGAGTCTGGGAGATACACTTTTTTTGAGTGGAATTTTCCCAAGGACAGAACTCCATCAGGTCGGCAGTGGAGGAATAAAGAGTTGGATGGAAAATAAATTAGAAGGATGTTTGTGAAACCTGAGACAAAAGTCCTCCCTGAGGGTGTTACATGGAGAGAGGTTGAGTGACTATCATTGTGCCAATGTGAGCTTCACGTAGTCTGTGCAAAGAACCTTCATTACATTTTTTTGGGGGGTGAGGTGGGGCAGAGAAGGCCTTGCATTGAACCTGACTAAAGCTTTCTAAGACTTGAATTGCCTCCTTTGGAACTTTTTTAATGGTGAGATACTCATAACCTTGGAAACAGAGGGTGGGTTTCATGACACTTAAAAGCTGCAGGCCAGGACAGAAGGGAAAACTTTTACTCTCGATCAGGACTGCAGAAGAGGAAAATTTCCTCCCATTCACCCTTCTGCTAATAATTTATGCACAAATATTATAGACTATCTCTTCTGTGATTTAACATGTTTTCTTAAAGTCTTTATAGCTTGAATTTCAGTTTTCAGAAAATTTCAGAGATGACAAAATTTGGAGAAGGAATGGGAGAAAAACTCAAGGAATTTTTAAATAAAGCTGTGCCTGAACTTAATATTGCAGTAAAGTCAAGAGAACTCCACCAACTATTTTTATTATAAAAGTATTTAGAAATATTCTTGGACAACTTTTGGGAATGACCTTCATCATTGCTTTTAACCTTGTCTCTCTGTGTGTTTCCCATTACCTTTGTTTGATTTATATTGATATCAAAGTGGTTACACTTCTATTGTGGGGAGCTTGCGGTAATGGATATTCATGTGCTCACCAATTTTTACAAAGTATTGGGCAAATAAGATGTTGCCTTTCACAGGCTATCCTAGGGAGAACACATTGTAAATAAGTAATGCCCCCTGAAAAAAAGAAGGGAAAAAAGAATGTGTGGATTTGAATGAATATAAACCTTTTAAATTTTAATTCCATCTTCTCAGAAGTGAGACTAGTATTCTTGCTCCCTCCAAAATGTATTTGATGGATACTTCCACAGGTGTGTGCTTTTATTATGCTATTCATTTGATTCATGATTCATAAAGCGCCTTTGTACAAAAGCTGGCCAGTGTCTAAGCCAACACACTGACTTTACAGATATGCTTGGCCATAATTCTCTGCTCTCTGACTAGAGCAGCAGGGAACACCAACAGAATTTAAACTCAGAGTCTTTCAAAGTAAAATTTGATAAAGAGAGGCTGACCTAAAATATTGTTGGTAAAAGTAAAAGGAAGACAGTGACTAGGGGAAAAAAAATGCAACAATTGTTCTCTTTTGGAGCTATTTTTTAAAAGAAAAATGGTCGATCTTTTCATTCTTGCTATTCAAGTATTTTCCCCAACTTTTTGACAAAATAGCATTATCATTTTGGACGAGGGGAGTCAGATATTATTTGGTTTTTAACTGGAACCAGAATACTGTGATTCTGATTAGTTATTGTAAGTTTTAAAATATGAGAGCCTTATTCCAGCCAGGGGTACATACAGGTTTTTAGTGGATAGGAAGTCGGCCTGTTTATATGCTTTTTGACACAATTCCAAGAGTGCTGAATTCCAACAATCAGACAACTCAGCTCTCCATTCGTTCTGATGAGCAGAGCAGTTCAAGTAATACTGATAAATTCTTTAAATGGCTTTTTCTTATATAATGGGCTTTTACTCTTATAGGTAACACAACTGGAGGGTAAATAGAGCAGAATGAAGCAGTGTTGCCAAGGGGAGAACCCACTATTACTCTTAGCATTCTACCCCACTAGAGTTAAAAGCTTTAAAATAAATAACTTTTTTTGGAAATTATTAAAAATTCTCCTATAAACAGAAATAGCATTTTTGGGGGGATACGTTTCATGTTAAGTATATATTCAAAAGCTTTAAATATATACTAAGGTGGAATAAGGGAGGGAGCATTTTGCGTTCAGCACAAGCAAAATACTTTGGATTATGTATCTAGGGTCTTAGTTAGTAGTAACCGTTATTGATAAAGGATAAGAAATTAAAGTCTCAAATTCTACTCTACTTTGCTGGTGCCTTTTGGGAAACGCTGCCTTAGCTTGTCACCTTTACTTCCTCTGTGACTCAGACACTAGACTTATGGAAATCATACCTGATTAGCATGACTATGGCTCTTTTCTTCATTCAAAATAAATGAATGAATGAATGAATGAATGAATGAATAAATAAATAAATAAATAAATAACCATTTTAAAATAATACATACATAGAACTTTTATCTTTCAATTTTCACAATACCTTATGGTAATCAGAGTATGTGGTATTATTTCCATTTTGCAGATGTGTATGAGATCTTAAGATTTGAAAAAGGTGGGTGACTTACCCACAAGCCTAAATCATCCTGTAGCTAACACTAGGGTGTCCTACAGTCTGTAGTCTCTTCTTGTTAACATTGTATGGCACTCTATACCAGCAAGATCAGGTGATCCCTAGAAATTCAACTGGGCCAGTGACTAAGCGACCAAGGTCAGTTGACTTGGTTTCCAGCATTGGCTGAGGCCAGCTCTTCTCTCACCAATCTGGGACTGGGGGAGATCAACTGAAAGAAAAACATCTGATTCATGTCTGGCGCTGTCTCCCTTTCATAGCTTTGGCTGTCTGAGAGTAGGGAATCTGTATTTTGTGGTAATTTCATGTCTGACACAGAGTTCTGGGAACTGTTCTAATGAATTCTTGAAAGAAAGAAAAAGAGATTGTATACCTGAAACCTATGTAACTTTACTAACAATTGCCACCTCAATAAACTTTAGTTTTAAAAAAGAAAAAGAGCAATGTATCTATCTCTGAATTGCTCAGGTCGGTCAGCTGGGAGTAAGCAATGCCTACTTGCATGGAGATTGCCTTGAGGAACAACTCAATCAATTCACATGTGATGCCAAAGAGCAAAGATAATGGCAACTATATAAAATCCAGTTAAATGCACCATCCTCTGTTCTTGCCTTTCCTACTCTGAAGTTGGTGTGTTGATAAAAATGACTTTCTGCTATTAGGTGTTCATTTCAGGAAGAAATGCTCTATATTTGGGAATATTTTCTATTTGATTAATGACATGTATATATCATTCTTTTTTCCCTTTTGGATTCCTTAATACATTTTTTTCTTAATTTCATATATATAGGAAATTAAGAAAAAATCTATTAAGGAATCCAAAAGAATAATATTTTGCAAATAGTGATACCACCACATAGTAACATCTCAGAGTTGGGAGCAGCCTTGAATGATTCAAATGCCCTACCTTATGCATGAATTCCCTCTACAAAATCCTGAATGCACTGTCTCCAACCTCTACCCAAGTCCCAACATAGACAGCCATTTTCTTACAACAGTCAACTAAAGTGCTGGATTTCTATAATTGTTACAGCTCTTTCTAATGCTGAATTGAAACCAACTCTCTTGTTTTCCACCCATGCTGCTAGTCCTCTTATTTTTTCTATTATTATTATTATTACTATTATTATTGTTATTGAGTAAAACAGATGTAAATTTGCTGGATTGGCATTTAAAATTAAATTGAAAAATCCATGTGTGATATAGGCATATGTGTATTTAAATATATTCTATGAATAGTCTTTTGAACTGGATCTTTCAAACAATGCAAAAACCCTTCAAACCCCTGCCCCCACCCTTTGTTCTATTTTTAAGCACCCTCATTGCACTATTTCACTCATGTAGGTTAAATAGGGATCTCTGTTTTGGACTGAACTGGAATTTGAATGTGTGTGGGCATGATTTCCATCTGGTGGGTGGGTCTATGAAGAGTTCATTTAGATTAAAAAAAATGGGGTGCTTAGGAAGAAAGTGGTTTGTTCTGTTTCAGTATCTGATCAAGGAATTGAGATGTATTATAGCATGGTGTTTGCGCATCATAATGTCCCTTTCTGAGACTGTAGAACAGCAGCCAGAAGGCAGAAGAACACTTTACATGAAAGACTGCAGGAAATATGGAAAAAGTGATAGTGCTTTGGCTTTAGTGCCAGTTACAAAGTGTGACCCAAGGCAGGGAGAGAGTTGTTCTCTTTGCATCTCTTTGAGTCCCTGGGGGTACTGCTCTGAGAGTTTTTTGGTGGTGGCAGTTTTGGTCTGAAAAAAATTGCACTGGATAGAGTTAAACAGGCAAGACACATTTTATTCAACACTATTGTAATAGGGGAGAGAGATTGAACTCAACTCCACTGAGGCAAAGTTGGGAGAGTTTTAACCACTGGGGTGATCTAGTGGAAAGTAACTGGAGGACATTAGGGGGGAAGGTTGGTGGATACAGTTAGTCCATCTGTGTTTTCTAATTGACACTTAACACATTTAGTCTCCTATCCTCCCACAGAGACAGGGAGATAGGTGCTCTATCTTTCTTGATGATTATATTTCAAAGTCCTTGAGAAAGACATTACTGGGTTGTAAAACTGGCAAGAAGCTGGGAGATTTACATCTCAAAGGGGTGGAGAAAGAATTTGCAATTCAAGTTTTCTAAAGTTAATGCTTTAAGAAAAGGGAGTTCAGGAGCCAGTCAGGAAGAA
The DNA here is from genome assembly GCF_036562045.2 of Rhinolophus sinicus. NCBI lineage: Eukaryota > Metazoa > Chordata > Mammalia > Chiroptera > Rhinolophidae > Rhinolophus > Rhinolophus sinicus. Next base: position 90,979,962 of record NC_133758.1, read on the forward strand.
GGCTGTCTAAAACTTGGTCAAGCCAGGGAATGTTAAGGCAATTTTGGTCAGACATCAGTATGGCTGTCACAGTGGCACTGAGAGGCACTGTCTTCAAGTGATTTCAAGGCAGTGGGCATCACTGAAAACACAGGGCTGGGAGACTGAGCGGGCAGCTCAGAAGAACTAGTGATACATGACCCCAAGAAGCATGTGGAGGGGTTTGCAAAGGGCTGAGAGTTTGTGTAATGTAGTTAGAGGTAAGTCTAGTGAAATTTGGGTCATTGCCATTAATGAGATTCCCACAGATAACCAGTGACTGACAAAGCCTGGGGAAACATTTTAGACTGACTTTGAAAGTTATCATAACCTTTAGTCTAGGAGTGCATATAATTTGATGTCTTGCTGCTTTGTCCTTTTAGAAGAGGTGTTGTGGTAGACTTGAAATAACACTGGATAGACAGCTAAAAGATCTGAGTTTTTAAATGAAATTAAATTAAATGTTATTCTTCCCTTCACCAGCTATGTTGTCTTACATGAGTCATTTATATTTCCTTTACTTTCTTATAAGGAAATTGGGGATAATATATCTGTTGCACAGGGTTGTTATCACAATGAAATAAATGCACACGGCATCCTTTGTAAAGCAAGCACTATGAACAATAGGTATAATGCCTTTCTTTTGACCTCTAATGTCTCATGCATTACTTAAAAACAGCCTTAATATGACCCCAATCATGTCTCTTTAGAACCATTGTAAATTTTCATAATCAGATTATTTTTCCTATGATCTGTTTATGCAAACTTATTTCAGTTCCCTTTAATTTAAGCAGAACATACATGTTTTAAATTGAATCTTTCTTTCTATGGCGTGCTTTATCTATTTCCCAGCTCACCAAGTCTTACACTTGAACTTTCTTTTCTACAACACTGTCTCTCAGAAGGTCTTTTGTAATGACACAGAAGTCAGTGGGAGTCTTGCCCCATACACTCCTACCTGAATACACATGTAATTACTGCCATTGTCTCATCATTGATAAGACACCTGAGTGTTTGGTTAGTGGCTTTTATGTTCTTTATGCATCAGTTCAAATCTGCATAAATTATGCTATGTAGCCATAAGCTGCGTGACATCAATATCTATGCCTGATATACATATCCAGTTTACAGAATATCTAAAGAAGATGCCAAAGAAAAATCTGTACTCTTCGATAGAAACTGTGTTGGTAAGAAACGAATATATATATTATTTGATGAGAAAGCTAAACATTTGCTTACCAGCAAAAAATAAATAAATTCCCAGTTTCAAAGGACTTGATTATTTTTCTATTAAATTCTCAGGACAAAAAAAATAACTATTTTGAGAGGACTATCTAAAGATGAAGTCATAGTTACTTAGGTATCTGGCCCTTGTTCTGGAGTAATTTAGTCTGAACAAGACCCAAGTGTGTGCTATTTTTTGGCTTTTATAGTCGTCTTACCGTAGGCACTGATGGCATTCATGATTATGGATTAAACAGGGCCAACTCTTGTCAGTAATGTGTTAGAAAACTCCCACAGAGATACCTATGATGCTGCTGAACAATGACGTTGGTCGTGTGTTATTTTGCTTTAGGAAAAGCTACAGCATTCCAACATGGGGTTCAATGCCTGGTACTGGAAGACTCTACTCTATCTGATGTAAATTAGACCTTGAGTACACTCTGCTTGGTATTGCAATTAGCATCTGGGGTCTGACCAAATTCTAATTTGTGCAATTGCAGATTACTTACCACTGCATAACAGACTCCTCCATATCCTTGCTTTGTTATGTGATTTTTGCCTGGGGTTGTTAAATCACTGTTGCATTCTGCCACTGTATGCAGCCAGTGGGCTTTCAGAAATTTCAGCATGAAAGGCTCTCAAGAAAACATGAAAGTCTTTTAACATAAGGCTATCTCCAGGAGACTACTTTTGGGTTTAGTTATGTGATTGCATTTGAACAAATGTATTTTTCTTTTGTCCTACTTAGTGTTTTTTAAATTGATGGACTTCCACGATAAGTTTTCAGACCTTGTGCTTTCAATTTCATTTTGGGGATAAAAGTTTCAGAGTGAGATATGAAGAGTTTTGTGGGATGAATAAATTAACATATGATCAATTAGTATTTTGCCAATCTGAATTTTTTCTGGAAATAAATAAAACACTAGAAAGCTAGAATTTCTAAGTAAGAGAAAATAAAAATTTTAGAAGGTGTCTGCTGGATAGTCTAATATTTTATATACTCATGAAATCTTTCATATTTCAAAGAAAATATTAATTGAGGTACAATTGGGTTCTTCGTGAGGTGGTAACAAAGGGCTTCTCGGTTTACAGAAGGGTCAGCAGCTGTAACCCACAGGCCAAGTCTGTCACTTTTTTTTTTTCTTTCTGTAAAAAAGTTTCATTGGAGCATGACCATGAACACTTGTTTATATATTTATTGTCTATGGCTGCTTATATAGACTGTATGGCCTATAGGACCTAAAATATTTACTACATGGCTTTTTCTAGAAAAACATTTGCCAATCCCTGGTTTACACAATTACCTTCATCTTGTGGAACCAGAGCTGAGTGTGCACATCCTCAGAACCATGGGAAAATCAAACCATGTACTTGACAAACACTAAATCTAGGACTTTCCCATGCTTTGACTCTGGCTAGACATTTGTGGCAACCACAAGCTTCCCCTTCTCTTTCCTCCTTTTTCAAGTTTCTGGGCATCAGTTCTTATCTGTGACTGTGGCACCAGCAATTTGATAGACTATTGTTAGATTGACGGTGTGTGTCTTTACCTAAACACTTGGAGTTACGTTTTGGAACCAATGGAAATATGAATTTTAGAGTAGTCTCGTATTTTAGGCTGGCTGTTTAGAGTTGCCATTGTGCTACAGTTTACTCTTACACTATAAAGCATAACAACACAGTTCTCCTCTCTTATCATTGGCCTAAACTGATCACACACACCTTTTAAACCACTACTGTGGACTAATCAGAATCTTCCAAAATCTGCATTTTGGAATAGTGTTATTTACCCTTGTATCACTTGGGAAAAGGGTGGATACATAGATTGGTAATTTTTGTTTTGCCCCTCCAGAGCTACCCACTCTCTGTCTATTTTATCTTGGATTTCCCCCAAAAGTAGAGCTTGAGAAAAGGAATACAGGAAGTTAGTTGTTTTGAGAAATGATGCCAGGGAATCAGATTCAGAGAACTTGGAGTAGGAAGAGAAAGAAGGCTGTAAGACTAATCCAAGAGCAGAGTTATTAAGGTTGAGTGTTAGTTACTGTTATGGGCAACTGGGCCCAATCTGGCTGAGAACCCTCTGAAGATCCTATATAGATCCTGTCTTAGAATTGTTTGCTCAAGACATGGAAGAGTGTTTATTTGTCTACTGGCTTCCAACCCTAATTGGTCAAGAGTTGTCCCCAGGACAACTAACTTCTTTGTATGTACAGGTAACTATGTTGCAGAATGGGTAAACAGTCTAGTCTCATGTAGACTTAGGATTCTTGAGGTATAAGAGACATGCTGTGTAGCTGAGCCAAGGTGCTATTGCCACAGTGGTTGCCATAGCAATGGCCAGATTAAAATAGTGGCCCAAGGATGTGTGTCTCAATGCCCTTCTCAGAAAGATGCATATCTCACTGCCCTTCTCAACCTGCTCCATACCTCAGGGCACCAACCTCTTTGCCTCAATCTCCTGAGCTCTCTTGCCACCTGGCTTGTCTTTGAGTCTTGGTACCAGGAGACATGGCAGGAAATCTGAAAGCAGGAAAATAGAATGGTTGGATATTTATTTTCCCCAGCTTCCTCCCTCCTTGCATTACCATTGGCTGCAATTCCTATTGGGTAGTCCTGCTTCCATGGCTCCAGTTCTCTCTGGGGTTTGGTAACACCATTCTCTTTACAGCAAAGGCTACAGCTCCTGTCAGGAAGCCTTGTCCTGTAGCTACACCTCTCTTCTGTATTCAATAACCTCTTGCCCATCTTTCCCTTCAGGCCTAGAGCAGGTTTTAACTCTCTATTGTTACTGACCTTTGGACTCTGCCCAAACAAGTCTAAACAGTGCTTTCACTGAACTTTTATCTATTAAGTACTTTGATTGTGCCTTTATTTTCTGCTTAAAACAAAATTGGGGTTTTGTTAGTAGTAAAGAAGGGGGAACATTTTTGGGTTGGCATCTAGGAGTGTCCATTATTCTTTTTATGGGGACCAACAAAAAGTGTGTCAGCAGTGTAATGCCTTCAACACACTTCAAAAAATGGCATAGAGATAAAATTCCTCTTCTGGGGCAGCTTTCACCTTCAGTAGCTGATACTCCCATATTTTGGATTGCTAAATTGGTAATGCTAAATTTAAATTTTTTCTTGTGTTATTTTTCTTCTTATAACATTAATATATTTTAAATGTAAAGGAGTTAAGCAGTACATAAAGGCATACAGATAAAAGTGAAAATCTCTTTCATTTCAACCACTCTTAGATAAATATTAACATTTTGGTGTGTATTCCTTCAGACTTTCTTAAATGGGTCTATAAAATAAACCAGCGCCTCAATTTTATGTTTGGAAGGAGGACAATGTAAAACAGAGGATGGTGTGAGAGGAAAGGAGAAATAAGTCACCTTGTTGCTAGATAAACACCAAGTTTGGAAATATCTCTTACTATTCAAGGCTGTGAAAAGAAGAAAAAAGGGAAATAGAAGAAAAAAGAAAACAAACAAACAAAAAAATAGTCTTTACAATCCCTCCAAAAAAACTATAATTCACTAATCAAAGGAAGACCATACATTTCAAAAAAATTTTCATGGGTAAATACTTTTGACAACTTAAATGTCCATCATGGGGTAGTGGATAAATTAATTATGATGGATTCATTCAGTGCTACTTGCTCACTACTCTGAGAACAGTGTTATTTCAGTGAATAAATGTGATAGCCCTTCTATGATGCATGTAGAGAAGTGTTTATAAACATGTAAAACAGATGTATGTATGCTACTTGTGTACTACTTTGAGAACAGTGGTGTTGTTATACATTAGAACGAGGTAGAATGAATATTCTATGCTAACATGAAATGATCTTCAAGACATATTTTAAAAAGCAAGGTCTATATAAAATGATCCCTTTTGTACTAAAACAAAAACCATAAATATGTATTTATACGCTCATGTTTACATAAAATATTTCTGGAAGAAAATGCAAAATTATTAACAATGTTTAATTATAGGGAAAGGGTGGATATTTTGGATAGGAGGGAGATTTGCTTTTGATTACATATATTTTCTCAAGTTTGATTGTTTTTGTTGGTCACATATTTTTATTAAACTAGCGGGAACATAATTACATCATAACTGTGCACACAATTAACTTCAAGAAGACACAGAATCAGTGAAATGAGAAGAAAGATGACAGAAAGAGTGAAAAGGGGTTTCTATACAGTTATAAATATAAAAGGAGCTGGCAAGAAAAGTTTAAATTGTAAAGAAATTAAAAAGGTAATAAGGAAATTAAAGTCTATGTTAGAAACAGTACAGATAAGAATGATATCTTCAGTGAAGCAACCAGTGATGTGGAAGACGTCTTTCAACAATTCTCCCAGGACTCAGAGGATGAGAACAAAGAGAAGAAATTACCAGAAAGAAAAGGATAGATGTGAAAGGCAAGGAACAGAAGTTCAACCTCTAGAAAATCAGTCTTCCAAGAAGAGAGAACAAATTGAACAGATCAAGGATCAGGAAATAATGGTATAAAACTTTACTGAGATGAAGAATATCCGGAGGCAGCACATAAGGCAATTTGGGCAAAAGGAAAACAACACCTAAAAATATCCTGATAAAATTTTTGAATTTCAATAGTAAGCAAAGAACATCTTACACATCCAGAAAGAAAAAGTAGAGAGATCTGACTGGTCTCAATCATATCCTATATAACATTGAATATTAGATCTCAGTCGGCAATGTCTATGGAATTTTGAAGTAAGTATAACAATCTGACGAGGAATTTTTTATTTAGTCACCGTATCATTAATGTGTAAAGAGAAACTTTTTATTTAGCATATATTGATTATGAGCTTTGGAAAATATACCCCACGTTTACTCCTGTTGGAAAAAGATTATTCAATGATACACTGAAACTAACCAATAATTTATTTTTATTTGTAAAGAAACTCAGGCATTCTGCTTCTGGGAAGATAAAGTAGGTGTACTTTTCCTTATTCTTCCCACTAAATACAGCCAGAAATCCTGTATATTACATATAAAACAAACATAAGAAGACTTTGAAATGTGGAGGGAAGAAGGTAGCCTAGCTAGCTGCAGATCTTGGGACCCAAGTTATAACAAAGTGATGAGTAAATGGATTAAATGCTCCAATCAAAAGATAAATAGATAAAGAAGAAGTGGTACATATATGCAATGGAATATTACTTGGCCACAAAAAGACTGAAATCTTGCCATTTGCAACAACATGGAAAGACCTAGAGAGTATTATGCTAAGTGGAATAAGTCAGATAGAAAAAGACAAATACCATATTATTTCACTTATATGTGGAATCTAAAAACAAAACAAATGAACAAACATAGAAACAGACTCATAGATAGAGAAAAACAAACTGATGGTTGCCAGATCAGAGGGGTGTTGGAGGGCTGGATGATTAAAAGTAAAGTGATTAAGAAGTACAAATTAGCAATTACACAATAGTCACAATGATGTAAAGTACAGCTTAGGGAATATAGTCAATAATGTTATAATAACTATATATGGCGTCAGGTGGGTACTTGATTTATCAGGGCATCACTTTGTAAGTTATATAAATGTCTAACCACTATGCTATACTCCTGAAACTAAAATAGTGTTGAATGTCAGCTGCAATAAAAAACAAAACAACAACAACAAAAAACTAAAAATAAATTTTAAAAGTTTACAAAAGTGGAGATCCTATTAGTCCACAAAGAAACCATAATAAGTTCTAGAAAGCAGAATTATATTGGATACACTCTTCAGCCTTAATGTATAATAAACCTTATTATTAATGCAAAATTAATATGAAGGATGCAAAATACCTCCATTTGAGATGAAACAAACATTAATGCCAACCAGCCTCCTTGTAAACTGTTAAGTCAAAGAGAAGTTCAAATCAGTTATTAGAAAAAACAATAGCAAGAAAACCACGTAAGAATATTGATGGCATATTATCAAAGCTATAATCTGAGGCAAATTCATAGTTTTAAATGTTTTCATTATTAAACCATAAAAATAAATCAATTAACTCAGAAATAATCAAAGGTAAAACCAAAACACATGAAGTTAAGCAGAAACATAAGTTTATATAAGCCCCATGAAGACATGGGCCTTGTCTATTCTGTATTGAGCTGGCAGCTCTGGTCTGCGTCCTGAACCAATAGACAATCAATAAATATTTGTTAAATTGATGTGTGAATGAATGACTGAATAAGTGAATGAGTAGAAACAAAATTTGTGGGGAAAATGAATATGAGTGGACCTGAAAATCTCAGACCTCCTCAGAATGCTCAGGCTGTATTCTTAAAGAAGATTCTACCCTCTACCCCTTGAAGCTGTGAAAATGGACAGATCAGTGGCAAATACCTGTTATATAGAGAAAACAGGTAAGGTGAACCAAATGTGGTCTCAGATGCACAGCTGGGGAGGGCTAGAGGCCTCACTGCTCATTTCTGGAATGTTTGGCACCTTCTGGGGGTGTAGGGGGGCAAAAATCTGTCACAAAGGGAGGAGACTTGCCTCTGGTTGGGCCTGTGTAGGGACCATTTTGTGGTATTGCAAAAGAAAACAGCCATTCTTATTGTTTATCCTTGAAATCCTTTGAGCAGGTGCAGAAGGCTTTCATTTCAACACCCCGAATAAAAACCTTTGCAGGATAATCCATTGATTTAGGTTTACTGTGAGGTTTGTTAGTGAAAGCAGAACCTTTCCTGAATGCACAGTTTTAGATGGGAGATGCTGCACTGCTGGGTGCGGACAAACTGAAGGGGAGGAAGTGTATTCATTACTATGGGGAAGAACGTAGGATGGTTAAAGACTCATTTTAATTATACATTTTCCCAATATTAATTCTCCAGAAAAGAAAGAACAAACAGAATCTCAAGCTAATGACACATTGTGACTATAGAGAAAGTCACTTTTCATGGTTCCCGTTACGAGTCACTCTGACTGGCTTCCTTCACTTATATCCCCAAGTCTTCTGATGTCAAGATGAAATAAAATAACTATTCCTCTACTGTCAATCTTTTGTCCTAAAAAAAAAACAAACAAAAAAAAAAACACTGCTTTGACCCGTGAAAAGATCAATCAAATTTAAATGAAAGCCTTCAAATTTCAAAATATTGAATAATATGGATAATTAAAATTTCCTGTCATGGCTCAGGTGAAGGTCCCACTCACCTGACCGCCCACTTAAAAGACAGACTTCTTTTTAATCAGACAGTATTGGCCAACACCCTGTTTAGAATCCTAGCTACACCTCCTAATTTCTCAGGTGCTTCACACTAAAGACTAGTTTGCTATTTTGCTTTTGTTTGGAAAGTCACCTTTATCAGGGCTGTAATTAATTCTTGCCAGGCTAATAGTGTTCCCTGTGAATCACACAGGTCTTGAGGGGAGAAAATTGATAATCTAATAACCACAGCAAAGTGAGACATCTTCAGCTTCTAGACCAGGTATCTGCTGTCTCTTTTTGGCTGACACAGCTTGGTCTGTAGATCTGACTGCTGCTAGCTATAGGAAAAATAAAATATAGTTCCTTGGTGTTCTTTAGGTTAGCAGCATCTTCTGTCCCTGCTTTCAAGTACAAAGTCAGATTCTGAGTCACCCCATTCCCTTACCTGGAAGCAAAGGCTTTTCATGTAATGAGATACAACAGCTTAGCTTGCATAAGGTTTTTGGGAAAAGGCCAAATATTCAAAAAACCATCTGCTTGCACTGCTCATAAATCACAGAAATGATTGCCCTTGATCTGCAGCCATTCCCCATTACAGAGGATATTGGTTTCCAAAAGATGTCGCAGCATATTGAAATGAGATGGTCTCTTCCAAGCAGAAAATTCCTCTTCACCATTACATTATATCGTGGAGTAGAATTATGTCATGTTAGCCCTCAAAGGCAGGATCTCAGAGAAGATGCAGGTGGAGGGGTGGTTGTAAATTTTGCAACTAGCATAAAGGACAAGCTGCTAACATTTTTTATGCTTGGCTCCAGTCAAATGCCGTAAGAGTTTGAAATGATTGGGAGCAAGGACTTCTATTTCTGAAGCTGTCTTTTAACTAGGTGTCCATCTTGTCACTTGTAACACTGTTTCTCACCAAAAGCAGAGACAACGGCAGTTAATAGAATAAGTATAAAGAATGACTGTACTGCAAATAGCCCATGAAAGCTAGACACTGTTATTATGTAACACTTGGGGAGCCATCTGCAGAATACTTGGCATTGTACAAAGCACTGGAGATGACAGAATGTCTGGCCAACGACTTTGATGATCTAAGTGAGACACAACCTTCTGAGGAGCTGCCATGGCACATGCAAGCTCTTCTCATTCACGCTCTGTGGTAAGAACCAGTGAAGTGCCAGGTCTGAAATCCACAAAGCGTTAGGGAATTCCTGGCACGTTCTTTAACACCCAGAGTGCATTCCAGCTGGGCCAATCTGACAGCATGTTTCTGGGTGATCTACAGGGAGCTGGTTGCAGTTACAGGCTCATATGTGGTATCTTTGTTGAGAAAATGGTTGCAATAAGGGTTCTCTCATTCTGAGTTTACTTTACCATCTGGTCCGAAATCACTTGTGCACTGTGTATTTATGTTGATTGACATAAAAATTCTATTGTTACTAAATGGTGCTGTGTACCTCAGGTATGCATTGAAATTGTCTTCAATAAACATTAAGTGTTACAAGTGTGACCAACCTCGATTATCACTTTGGTTTACATTGTTTTTCATGACAGCCTTGTGTGATCTTATTAACCTGTTTAGCTACTGAGGATGTTGGGATAAATTATAGCTCATGCTTGGGACTGGAAAGTAGGGGAAAGTCCAGAGTGGGGGGAGGAAAAGGGAAGATAGTAGTTAAGTGAAAGATTTTGGTGTTTTATAGACTTGGGTTTGTATTCCACTTCTACTAATATTACTTTTGAAATTATATGACATTGGGAAAGTTATCTCACCTCTCTAAGACTAATTTCCTTCATTGATAATAATAGTACTATTTCATAAGAATTAAATGAAGATTAAAAATAGATATGTGTGTGTTTAAATATGCATATATGTATATATATACATTATATATATATTACATATATTATATATATATATATATATACATATACATACACCTAAATTATCTATCTATCTATCTATCTATCTATCCATCCATCCATCCAGAACAGATCCTGAATAGAAGATAGATTTTATTATCTCATTCAAGAAAGCAACAATTCCAGGACAGCCTTTGGTAAAACAAAGAAGTTAGTGGCTACAACAGAATTGACAACTAAAGTGAGAGTTGATCTGATAAAGACTGGGGCGGGATCTTCTTTAGCCCCATCTAGTTGTGTGTTTCGCCTGTTCCTATAGGAGAATGAAAGTTCAAACTGAATCAACACTGAGCAGTGTGTGTGTGTGTGTGTGTGCGTGCATCCTGCATGTGTTTGTGTGTGTGTGTGTGTGTGTGTGTGTGTGTGCATGCATCCTGCGTGTATGTACATACTTCAGCTTGCAAGGAAAGAAATAGGCTCAGTTACCAGAGGCATGGGGATTTACTTCCAGGAAACATGGAAAGGACAGAAGACAGGGCGTTCTCTGCAGCTGCCCTTGTGCGTTAAGAGCCCAGAATGAGGTTCACAGCTGTTTAGGTTAGAGCAGCAGCTTCAGCAGCTTCTGTGTGTATGGAAGCTCAATCATCTGTCACCCATCAGAAAGAGATGCCTACTACCCAAAGCCCACCCCCCACCCTTACCCCCTCGTGTGAGCACAACTGTCCCTTAGCTAAAGTTATACCTTCCCGTGCTTCTCTTGACTTTCAGCATAGCTCATTGTCTGCCTTCTATAGCTTCTCTCGGAGGGCCGGGTGTCCAGTGGTCACATGTGTACTACAAGGTCTTGTCTCCCTGGCATAGCTGATTGACCCAGGGGTGGATACCTGATCTGAGCTGGGCGGTATTATTCTTTCTCACAGGAATTATAACATCAGAATGAATAGTGAGGGAGGAGCAGCTGCTGAGTTTTTTTAATAGCCACTCTCTAGAGCAGGGTTTCTCAACCCTGGCACTATTGACATTTTGAGCTGGGTAATTTAGGCTGGGTCTGTCCTGTGCGTTGTAGGATATTTAGCTGCCAACTTGGCCTCTACTCACTAGATGCCAGGAGCACTCTCTCTCCACGCCTTACCCCCACCCTCACTCCCCCACCGCCACCTGCTACATTGTGATAATCAAACCTTACCCAGATGTTGCCAAATATCCCCATGGGGAGAAATCACCCGTGGTTCTGAACCACCACTCTAGAGTAGTGCTATAAAAGTGTGCTCTATGGCCTGGCAGCATTCGTGCCGCCGGGGCTACTAAGAAATAGGAAATGTTGGGCCTTACCTCAGAGCGACTGAATCAGAATCTGCGGTGAAGTCCAAGAATTGGTGTTTTCACAAGGTTTGCAATGACCTTGATGCTTGCTCAAAGTGGAGAAGACCGCTCTAGAACTTTGCCACCCTAGGTGTGGTTCGAGGATCCACTACCTCAGATCACACGAGAGCTTGTTAGGAATTCAGCACCTTAGACTCCACCCCAGACCCAGGTTCAGCATCAGCTGGGCACTTGTTATAAATGCAAATCATTTCTAACTGATTTTATGTAAATCAGAAACTCTGGGGCTGGAGCCCAGCAATCTGTGTTTTAAGAAGCCCTCCAGGTGATTTTCATGTAGCTAAAGTTTCAGCCATGGTTGCCAACTGAAATCACCCCTAGGATTTTAAAGGACACTGGCATCTGTGTCTCATTCCAAAAGATGTTGATTTTAATTCTTCTAGGGTATGGACTGAGTATCAGCATTAACATTTCAACTGCCATGTGATGTTAATGTGCCAACAAACTTGAGAACCACTGCCAGAGAGAGAAGGTCTTGAAACTCTGCTGCAGATGTCCCTGGAGTTTCTGTGGTTTCTTCTCAAGGCTTCATGGCTCAACTCTCATTTTAATTTGTGAGCTACTCCTATACTCTTGCAATAATGTTTTTAATTAAGCTAGCCAGAGTCCATTTCTGTTGCTCACATCCCTAATAATCTCAACCAATTCAGTCAATGCTCAGGGGAGAGAGTGCAGGCAGTAGACTCTCAGGAAAAGTGGGAGGTCAGGTATGTGGAATGGTTATTAGATTGTGTGTGTGTGTGTGGGAAGGGGTTGAGGGGTGCACCCCTGCATATTCTGGAATGGATAACTAGTAGTCTGTGATCCATACACAGCCAGCTATTAGGGACTCTGCTCAATGTCTCTTCCTGCCTGTAGCCACTGGGAAGAGGATTGCAGCTGTAAGACATTAGCGAATAACACTCAAAGCAGCTGGAAGACTGGTGCACCAGCCTGGGCAAGGTGGTCTGGGCAAGACATTGAGAGTACATTCTGTATGGGTTCATTACATTGATGATGTCAAGGTGATGGGCCTGGAAGTACTCGTATAGGAAATGGGAGGTACCTCAGAGGTTTTGGTTAATGGAATAGGAGATAACTCCTGGTAGTTGATGCTATGCCATTTGTATGGCAAGAATAGTTTAGAGTATGCTGGAATCGTATTTCCAAACTAAAGGACACGTTTCTATACCCGATGTCCTCTACCATGGAGAAGAAGCACAACACATGGCACAGTGGTCCTCTTCAGATTTGGAAGAAGCACGGTGCACATTGTCTCTGCCCTGTCTACTTGGCATCTTAGTCTGTGTTTGCTAGGTTTTTCTGTGTAACAAATAATCTCGAGAACCTCCGTGGCTTACAAAAACAAGCATCTATTTTCCCCTCATTTGCATAGCACATCGCCACTGCAGCTCTAATCCAGGCTCCATATGCTTTCTCATTCAAGAGCCCAAGTTGAAAGAGTGTCACCCACTTGGGATGTTCTCTTGGTACAAGGTGAGCGTGCAAGAGAGCAATGGGTAACACACATCCCATTTTAAAGTCTCTCTTTAGGAAATGGAATACTGTAATATCCACCCACATTCCATTGATCAAAAAGCAAGTCATGTGCTGATGAAACTCAAAGTCTGGGAGACAAGGAAATATATTCTATCCACAGTGAAACATGGCAAGAAAAGGGAGGGAAAGAATTTTGAATTTTTCCCTTGTGGGTACCTGAAAATCTCCCAGAGCAAGAGAAGCATTGTTAGCTCTCACATAGCAAAGTTTGCATTGCTGTTTACTCAGCCCCATGACCAAGCAGTTCCAAAGGTGCTGTTTGGAGACCAGGATGCACAATGGAGTCTGTGATAAGCCCTAATCTAATGGTAGTCTCTAGAGATTGAGAGAAGAGCCATGATCTTCTTTTCATGTAACTCTACTCCTTTTTAGAATAAACTCCCAACTTTCAATGGACTCTGGTAAGGACAGCATACCTAGTTTTGGATAGCTATAGGCTTTGAGCTACTCATAAGCAACAAATATTATTTGATGTATCTCGCTTTAAAACTGAGAATAACTAGTAATATTCCACCATCACACACGATCCTGAAGGCACAAATTATTTGCAGTCAGGTCACATACACTCCCACTGTTCACACTGCCATAAATTCCTCAGTCCATATCTATGCATGGCCTCATGGGTAGTTTTCTATGACCACTTGACTAAAGATACATGCTTGGTTCTCTGTGAAGTGCTGACAAAAACTGGAAACAGTCTGCAGTGTTACTGATCCAGACAGGAGTAGACTTGAAAGACACTGGAGAAAATTAAACCTCTTTGTGGCAAGAATACCAAACATAACAATTTGTTATTTACTTTGTTTAAAAGGAAATTTGGCCTAAGAATCAGGAACTACGGGGTATGATCAAGAAATACGGTGAATGTTTAGGGGGGAAAAAATTACAGTAAAAGACACATTGCCATTAATCCTCCTCAAAATACTCCCCCTCACTTCGAACACACTTATCCCATCATTCTTGCCACTTCTGAAGCAGTTCTGGAAGTCCTCTTTCGTGAGTGTCTTTAGTTGCACTGTCATGGCTGCCTCCATGTCCTGAATCATTTTGAATTTGAAGAAGAGCCAGAAGTCACATGGTGCCAGATCCAGTGAATAAGGACTCACTGTAATGTTTTTATTTGACAGAAATTGTTGTACCAGAAGTGATGTGTAACATGGAGTCTTTCTGTTGTGATCACAAAACACCGTGAACATTGCTGCCGAGTACCATCCAACGGAAAGGCAGGGATCTTCCATACGGGAAGCAGTGCATTGAACCTTAGTAACGGGGTGTGACAAGTTTCAACTTGTTTGGTGCAGTCAGTCCGGTGTGAGCTACAGTTGAGAGAAGGTGTGTTTTAAAGTGTGCCATGAGTCATCTTCCATTATGACAACGCTCTGTGTCCCACATTGCTTCTGGTATACGGCAATTTCTCTCAAATAAAAACATTACAGTGTATCCTCATCCACCTTATTCACTTTATCTAGCACTGTGTGACTTCTGGCTCTTCCCCAAATTCAAAATGATTCAGAACATCAAGACAGCCATGACAGTGCAACTAAAGACACTCACGAGGACTTCCAGAACTGCTTCAGAAAGTGGCAAGGACAATGGGATAAGTGTGTTTGAAGTGAGGGAGAGTATTTTGAGGAGGATTAAAGGCAATGTGTTTTTTACTGTAATAATTTTTTTTTTTACTTCAACATTCGTTGTATTGTTTGATCACACCTTGTATACTGATTTCTAGGCCAAAGTCACTGTCTGGCCCTTGTTGAGGAGGAGCAAGATTGGAATATTAGTGACAAGAAGGTTAAGGATTATCGGGCTGGTGTGGTTGGATCTCTCAGAATGAGATTAGAGCATGAAAACAATTGTATCCCCAATACATCTTTCAGAAGACTTTCACTGTAGAAGAGACACTTAGTAATCAGGTAGACAAGACAGCCCAGAGATGTCAGTCATTTTCCTTTATTAGCCTATACAGTATTTAATCAGTGGGCTATAAACAAGGCAGGTATGGTGCAAGAAATAGATGCTATGCTTGCTATGGGTTTTACTGCATGAATTTCCCTCACTAGATTTGACTTGCCTAGGTAGTATCATTCTTGAACGCCCAGTTTTTCAATCAACAGCATCCAATCCTGAACCACAATGTGGCATCAAACCTCAAGGGTCCTGTCTAAGTACCTAGTAACTAGATCAACTAAAGTGGGCCCCTTCCATAAGTGAATAAATCGGAGATTTTTTTACTATCAGAATAGAAATGCATGCTCTGGGTTTGGGTTTACTTTTCTTCCCTGTATACCTGTGCTCGTCATCTATGAGTTTACTGAAGGTCAAGCACACTGTCGGAGTAAACATATTACCTCCAAATTCACTTCACAGCAAAAGTGGCAAGGCAATGGGCTGATACCGGAGGGATTAATGGACACTATCATATGCCCTATCATTCAGAAAATACTGGCCTTCTAGAATGATTCAATGACCTAATAAAAACCCAGCTGTGACATGAGCTGGCAGTTATCACCTTGCAATTTTAGGGTGCTATTTTGTAAGATGTACTATATGGTCTGTACCTGTTATTGGCAGATTTGTAGAGTAAAAGTCCAAGATATCCCTGGAGCATCTCTATTTCCTTTTCTTTCTGAAAGTAGATTATTCAAACTCTTCTTCACTTCTATGAAATACCCTAGTGTACAGCTATCAATCCCCCTCCTTTCTTTTTTGCTAAAGCTTGTCAGTTGGTTTGAGTCATTTGCAACCAAAACATTCTTAATGAACATATCCTACAATTAAATTCTTCTTTTTAAAAATAGCAATGAGAAGCTCTAATGATCATTTTCATTGAGGTAAATAAAATAGTTGACAATTTTCCAAGTGTATGGCAGACATTTTAGTTGTGTATCCAGTATCCTTTCTCCTTTGCTTTATTTGTAAAATAAATTCTGATGTTCTTTAAGAAAGAAAAACACCCAGCTAAAAAAAATGCTGTGTTGCCCAGCCTCTTCTGCAGCTGGGATGAGTAAAGAGGGACATAGTTCTGGTGATGTGATGTAAGTAGATGCTTTCAGGAAAGCCTTTGAAAGGAACAATAAACCTTTCATCTTTTGCCCTTGGCATTCCCTCGTTTGCCTGGAATGCAGAATGAGTTGAAACTGCAGCAGCTATTGTGTGTCCATGGATTAACAATGTAAAGCAAAGCTATCCACTGAAGAGGACAGAGAAGAAGTATTAGGGGAAGTTGAGACACTGATATCCTTGTGGAGTCCTTGGACCAATCCCGGGTTGCCTACCTCTGGACTTACTCTAATGAGAGGAGAGTTGAACCCTCTTTGATTAAGTCCCACTGTATGTTGGGTTCTATTATGTTTAACTGAAGGCACTATGAAACTAGCACATACAGCTTCCTTTCTTTTTTTATGATAGTTTCAACCCAGAACAAAAATCTTTCTATTTCCATATAGATGACAGAGCTGTGAAGGTGAGTTGAGGCTATTGAAAGTAAAATTTATGGCCGTTTTAGGAAAATCATAGGGATTCAAATAACTAATAACTTTTGTTAGGATTACTTTAATTTTAAATGACAAAAGGAACACAGATGAGGAATTTAGGACAAAGTTAGTTTTGATGTGCCAATTCCAGGCACATTTGTGTATCTTTATTTCTCCAAACATAGAAATTACATTATTTTTTAAAAAGTGCTATATTTTCTGTCACCAATAAATTCTACCACCACCAGGAAAGGTGTTCCTCCCTTTTGGTGCTGATGGATTTGTGTTCTGCCTTAAACTCTGCAGAACCGTCTCCAGATTTCCTTCAGCAATATTCGCATTTGTATCGATAAGCAGTTGCTAATCCATTGTGAAGAGTTTTTTTTCCCTCCCGGATTGACTCAAGGGTCTTATCTTCAGCTTTACTTGTTTTCTTTCTTACTGTTCAGTTGGTGCAAAAGTAATTGCGGTTTTTGCAATTATTTTTAACCTTTTAAACCACAATTACTTTTGCACCAACCTGCTAAATAACCTTTGAGATTTTGTACATGGACATCTGGGGGTTTGCCATTTCAATTGTATAGGTTTTCGTGTCACTATATCTACCATGTCAAAGCACAGGAATGTACACTTCAAGAGGTCCAGGAGCTAAGACTGTAATTTCTAGACAGAAGGTTGAGGATCGTGGTTCCTAGAGCTGGAGGAAATCTTCAGTATCATGTGCCTTAAACACTCACATCCAAGACTCCTAGATAAAGGATAAGAAGGTGAGAGGAGGAACTGCCCTACTTTATAACTAGAATCGGAGACCTGAGAACAGAACCCTAATTTCCAACTTAGCGCTCTTTCCAGGACCTTACACTTTTCTTTCCTTCTCTACTCAGGTCTTTCCCTCTGATACTTGGTTTCTCTTTGAACTTTCTTCCATTTGAAGCCAATCCTACTTCTTTTGAATTTTTCCCACTTAAGCCAGAAAGGATTTGCATCTAGTTGTTCAATCATGATGTACTTTCTTTGGGCGTATCTGAAGTCACTCATCAGAAGTCAGAAGTCGCTAACACTGCGATGCCGCCCTCTCCTGAAGCTATGCTCCCTCGTCCATAGCATGGCAGGTTTCTTCTGTATTGATGGCATACAGCCTTACCAAGAATTTCCTCCTAGACATTGCCACACCTCCTTGTATTGAAAGAACATCTATCTTCGTTTCCTATGGCTTCTTTGAGAAAATAACACACATTTTCTGGTTTAAAACAACACAAATTCATTCTCTTAAAGTTCTAGAGGCCAGAAATCTGAATGGGCTGAAACCAAAGTGTCAGCAGGGCTGTGCACCCTTCAGAGGGTCTAAGAGGCATTTTGTTTCCTTGCCTTTTGCAGTCTTTAGTGGCTGCCTATGTTTCTTGGTCTGTGGCCCCTTCCTCCATCTCGAAAGCATATTGGTCAAGTCTCAGCTTCCAATCTCTGCTTCCATCTCCTCTAAATGGAATCTTCCTCTGCCCGTTTCTTATAAAGACACTTCTGATTTCATTTAGGGTCCACTGGATAATCTTGGATAATCTTTCCATCTAAGATCCTTAACTTAATTAATCATGTTTGCAAAGTCACTTTGGCCACATAATTAATATTGAGATGTTCTGGACATTAGAGCCTGGATATGTTTGGGGGCCATTATTCAGCTTACCACAACTACCTTTTCCGTTTTTGATCTCTACAGCAGTCCCCCACTTACCTGCTAGGGATATGTTCCAAGACCCCCAGTGTATGCCTGAAACCGTGGATAGTACCAAACCCTCTATATGTACTATGTATTTTCCCTATACATTCATACCTTATCACATAAAGGAAGCACTTTATGGCTTATCTTTGGCATATTTGAATTGCCAGCATCACTACTCTTGTGCTTTGTGGCCATTATTAGGTAAAATAAGGATTACGTGAACATAACCACTGTGATGCCACAATAGTCAATCTGATAACCGAGAGGCTACTAAGTGACAAATGGGCAGATGCATGTACAGTGTGGAGACGCTGGACAAAAGGATGATTCATGTCCTGGGCAGGATGAAGAGGGATGTCATGAGATTTCATCATGCTCCTCAAAACAGCACACGATTTAAAATTTATGGATTATTTTGGAATTTTCTGTTTAACATTTTCAGACCAAGGTTGACCATGGGTAATTGACACCACAAAGTGAAAATGCAGATCATGGGGGAACTACTGTACTTTGCCATCTGATTACAATGAGTACTGACATGTGACTACATCTGTGAACACAGCTTATGACCCAAGATTAAGATGTCTACATAATCCAGTCAAAGTATTAGCCTGTATATTACAATTTGTTCTGAGAAAAATCATTCTGTGTTTGCCCCAATAGCAGAAGTTATAGTGTGTAAAACTCAGACCATTTGGTAGTTAGTTCTGCCGTAGTAGCAGAGAAGATACCAGTTGGGGGGGGGGGGGGAAGAGAGAGAGACAGAGAGAGAGAGACAGAGAGACAGAGAGACAGAGAGACAGAGAGAATATGACTGAAGACCATGCAGCAGAGATGGGGATAGGGTGCCCTACCATGATCCTGGTTCCATTCTTGAGGCCCATCTGAATTTCTGCCCTTACCTTGATCGGCTGGTCAACCCTTTCTTGGTTTCTGTGAGATCCCTTATCTTAACAACAAATTCCTTTTCTTTTCCCTAACTCTGATTATGCCACTGTCAAGAAGAGTCTTAACAAATGCAAGAATATGGAGGCGGAGAGAGAATGTTAATGGGGGGTAAAGAGGGCAACACCTATAGATAAGCATTTGACTTTGATTCTGTTGGTGTTAGGTGGGCGGGAGTGCTAGGTACAGGGATGCGAGATAGAGCTACTACGTTGCTCTGTCAGTATGATATTCTGGCTCTGATAAATGGTTTTCAAATGTCCAGATGCTGTGTAGTAAAAGTAGGTGATATTTGCAACGAAGAAGTAGGGAAGGAAATATTTATGGCATTAAAAGAACAGTTCTTTCTAGTCCCTGAAACACTGTTACTTAATCTCTTGAAGATTCTATAGTTCAAGGTGTGTTAGCAAAAATGTATTTTGGGGGGGCAAAATTCAGGCATTTTATTAGGAAAAGGCTATTAAAGTGAAGGAAGAGGAGGACATAGAGAAGGTCCTAGCCCTCTTGAAAGTCCCTAATCCTGGAAAACATCCCTGGAGTTGCTTTGGAGATTTATTTAGAACTCAGGAAAGCAGCCTTCCCAAGGTCATGTAGCAGGTCTTTCTTGCGTCTCACTTTTCAATTGCAAACCTCCCTGGAAATGGCCCTAATTTAAGCTGGTATTAATGATCTGTTAGCTTTCAGCAGATAGCCAGCCAGGAGGAAAAATGAGGAAGAAAAGTTGCCTGGGGAGGGTAGGCTAATAAGAGTGATGGGGGTGGTAGTTTTGCCTGGTGTTGACAGTGTCTCTTCCAATCATCACACATGTCTGAACCCCAAAGGGTAGAAACCCAATATTGTTTTTTGAAATTGAGGAATAGAAATCAAGTTTTGTTTTGTAACACATATGGTCCTATACTTCAATGGAATAGAAGAGACTTCTAAATTGAAGAGGAGAATTTAGATGGGATACCCAATGCCAAGTCTCGGAGCAGAGATAGCCTACCAAGATATGACACCCTTCTTAGCCCAGGACTACCTCATTTATTTATTATTATTACCTAACAAGGTGACACAGAGGGAAAATCAACAATTCCTACCTAATGCAAAATGAAATACGGCATCTAGGACACTGGAAAAGTAAAAGAGATCCTCTTTCTGATGGAACAAAGGGGTTGGAGAAGATTCCTGAGGGTCCTTCCAGCAATAAAGGAGGAAGGGAGAGAGGGAGAGATGCAGCCTATGGCAATGGGGATGCAGGTGGGGCAGAGGAAGCCACCCTGACAGAGTTCAGAGATGGCATGACAGCCTAATACACCCTCTCCAGGAGGAGAAAATCCCGCTTGCAGCACAGTGTGCCTGCTGGTCTCCTGCGAGGCATGGGACTGCTCATTGCTGGGGTTATATTATAAATGTTAGCTCGACTGACACGACATCTCTTAATAAGGAGAGAGTCCTTCATGTATTTTTCATAGTGCACTGGTGACAAAATCCCTCTCAGTTTAGCAGAGAAATACTGCAAGAGTAAATTGTCAATGACAACATCAGTGTCCTCGCTTGGCTTCAGGGATTAAGTGAACAGCAGCCAGGGCCAGACCCCGACATTGCTTTAGGCACTTAAAAAGAGAGAGAGAGAGAGAGAGAGAGAGAGAGAGAGAGAGAGAGAGAGAGAGAGAACCAAATTAAGGCCACATATATGAGGGGAGGGAAACCTCCTACCCTGGCAGGGAGCTACCTTTGATTAGAGCTCAGCCTGACCTTCCTGCTTCATCACCACGGAAATTGAGACACATTTCCTAAATGGCAGGACTTTACAGAATCGTAATGAGCAAGGACCA
This sequence comes from Rhinolophus sinicus, assembly GCF_036562045.2. NCBI lineage: Eukaryota > Metazoa > Chordata > Mammalia > Chiroptera > Rhinolophidae > Rhinolophus > Rhinolophus sinicus. The sequence continues at coordinate 91,001,115 of NC_133758.1, forward strand.
GGATGCTTTGTGCTGTATTTCCATCTTCATTCCTGGGAGCGGGCAAAGGAGAACATCCAGGAGGGTCTCTACTATTTGTTATCCAAAGAACAATGCAGTCCTCTTCCCCTTGTTTCTTTTGCACAAAGGCAGAATTATCTGTGGAACAAGCAATCATTCCTGGACACTTTAGATTGCTTTTCTGCACAGCTGAATTCTTAGGGTATTAGCATTTAGTGGATGCCAGCAGTTTGATGGGGAATCTTCTGTTTTGAGGGTGAAATGTATTAGTAAAGAATTCACTCTGGGAAAGCAACCCAAGCTTCAGGGAATATAAAACAAAAACAAAACCCAACAAGGGTAATACCTATAAACCAGAGGGTTTTGGTTTTAGGTTCTTTGATGTTTCATTAAATCAAAATTACTTAAATTGCAAAATGCCCAAGTAGTCTATGAGATCAATAGGACTTTTCTGTTTTTATCACATTCATTTTGTGAAATTAAAACAATTTCTACCAACTTGGAAAACATTTCCACTGTAGCACTGCGTTAGTTCTTCTTGTGAATTAAAATAAAAAATTAATAAAAACTGGGTTCTTACATTTTTAATATCCTCCATTTAACTTTATTTCCTATTAGAGCTATAGAACCTAGCACATTTTGGGGACTTAGTAAAGATGAAAACATTGTAATATAATATTTGTATTGGAAGCCAGGTTCCAATGAAATTGTATAAATATTTTTTAAGCTTGGAAAACAGTACCTCATCCATCATATTTTTACAGAAGCAGTATATGTGGCTACAAGGTTTTGGTGAATATATACTCACCCAAGACAGAATAGGTTTTCTGAAGGTAAACAATGCTTATTAAAGAGAAAAAATTCTGTCAGCTTGTGTGGAATGAAATTACATGATCTCAAATAGCTTCTCCACTGTCCCCATTGTCATTTAACATGTCCTTTATGCAGTGTCAGGTCTGTGTTCCTGCAAATGGTGTGCATGTATCCAATAAAATCTCACCTGCACAGGGGAGGAATGTATTATGTGCCCATCAATGTTCCCAGATGAAACCAAACACATTTACGTTTAGCAGCGGTCTGCTTGAGAAGGGGAGAAAAAGAATCTCCAGGGGAGAATGGAAGCACAGCCCACCGGTGCACTATTCAAAACTGAGGACAGACTGCCCTCTTGTGGAAACCTCTGGTGCCAACACGTGCGGCCTGGATTGAGTGCTGTTATTTTCCTAGAGAAGGAATGGTTTTAAATGGTTCACTCCATTAGGATCTCAGAACAACATTTGAAAATTCTAGTGGCATTCACATACCGTCTTTATTCTTTCACTTACGCTCTTGGTGCAGAGAGTCAAATCTCAATCTAAAGGCTAAACCTTACTATTGTTCTTTCACAAAATCTTTGATAACACCTTCCCTGAAAGAAGAGACCCATTCCTTTTCTTCAACTTCCTTCTTTTCGCTCTCTTCACTGACCCTATCGAGAATAGAGTTTACAGCTTTCTTGGTAAAATAAGCTAGCGAAAACTAGACATTTCAGGGTATTTTTCCCCCCATTTTCTTTGCTTTTTTTTTTTTTTTTTTTTTAAGATTTTATTGGGGAAGGGGAATAGGACTTTATTGGGGAACAGTGTGTACTTCCAGGCCTTTTTTCCAAGTTAAGTTGTTGTCCTTTCAGTCTTAGTTGCAGGGGGCACAGTCCACCATCCCTTGCGGGACTCAAGGAGTTGAACTGGCAACCTTTTGGTTGAGAGCCCACTGGCCCATGTGGGAATCCAACCGGCAGCCTTTGGAGTTAGGAGCACGGAGCTCTAACTGCCTGAGCCACCAGGCCGGCCCCATCTTTGTTTTTGTTTTTGTTTTTTTGTTTTTTTTGAATAAAAGGTAATTCATGCACAAAACTTGGAATAAATGGTTAGCAAGTAAATGCTAAGGAAATGTCTGGTGCCAAGCTGAAGAGGTGAAGGAAATTAAATGACAACGTTTAACCACTTCTCCCCCAATTGCTTTGTTCAACTGTCCTCTCTCACCTCAACCCCTGGCACACTGATTTTCCCTTTATTCAGAAGATAATCTTACCTCCTACTTTATTGAAGAAGTAGATGACAGTACATTCATCTTAGAATTATTATTTTCGTCCTTCAGTTACCAATCTACCTGGGTCCACATTGCGAAACCTTCCCCAAGGGGCAAGGATCGCCCCATCTCCAGGGAGGCTAATCTTTTCCCCTCTCAGGAATGCACACTTCCTCCCCACGTGTGTTTGTATTTTAAAATGCTGCCCCTCTACTGACTCATCCCCAATCACCTCCAAATACATATGTCTCTCACATATTACAAACAAAAATAGAGAAAAACAACTTATGATCAAAGCAACAGAAAACAAAACACACCTGCCCTAAATCCTCCACTGTCCTCTATCTGTAATTCTACTTCTTTAGATTTTCCTAAAGAAAAGTCTACAGTGTCTTATTTCTTCGTTGTCCACTCATTGCTTAATCTACCTGGCCATGAAGCTCTCAGCCCTTCTGTGGAAAGAGGCCCCCATCTGTTCCTTCACCATCGAGTAGTTTGGCATCTCCACAAGCTCATTCCCTAAATCACAGTGTCCATGAAAGAAGATGTTAGTGGTTCCATATGTTTGGGAAATGCAGCCTGCTGTAGGCTCTTGTAGACTCAGAGTGCAGATAACCCACTTAAAGCACTCAGCAACCTCACGGTGACAAAGTCTGATCAATTCAATGTAACTTAGAGTTACAACCTACTTGATGGAGAAACCCTTTGTTGCTTAATACCTATTATGCCCTGGAGAAATAGTGTTTCACATACATGTTTTTCCATAAAAACAATTCTTGACTTATCCTTGAGTGTATCTTGTGCATGTGTGCAAGTCTTTTTCTGAGAAAGATTCAGAGGAGGGATTTACTGAGTCTTAGGCAAATTCAGACAAATTGCCCGGCAATGTGGCTGTACTGTTTAGTTAAAGCCAACGGCATACATAAAAGTATCTGTGTTGTCACACAATTGTCAAATCTTGATATGACGACATTTAGAAAATTTTGACAGGTGAAAATGGAAATATTATTGAGATTTGATATATAATTCTCTAGTTTCTTTTTAATGAGGAAGGGGCACATGTATATACGTTCCCCTTATCTGAGAGTTGCTGTATATATTATTTGATTTTTTAGAAGATAGTTTTTATTCTTTATATACATTCTGGATTCTGATCTTTTGTCTTTTATGTATAATGGAAATATTTTCACTCCATTTTTATTTATAGTTTAATTTTTATGATGCTTTTTGCAACATTTAAAAAAAAATTTTGCCATTTGCAAAGTTTTAAATTTTGATATTGTCAAATCATTAGTATTTTCCTCTATATCTTTTAGGAAGGCCCTGACTTTTACCAGGAAAAAATATGTCTATTGTCTTAACATTTTCTATATCAAACTTCTTATTTCAACATTTTCATTCAATACATTGGTATCATTTTAGTATCTATTTTTTAAAAATGTGTTTCTTAGTGTTTATTTGTATTGGTACCTCTGTTCAAGTATATATGCATTTATTTTACAGTGAATTTTAAAACGTGATACATAGAGATTCTTGGAGAGGGTACTTTCAGGTACATATTTGGGAACAACAAAGAAGGACAATTTGGATGACAAAGGAAATATTTACTTTCCTTTGAAACGAAGAAGAATATTTGATCAAGTAAAAATATATCTAGTCACTAAATCTTTGAAATAGACTAGGTGCTAATACTTATTTTATTCTAGTCCATGTCATTGGTAATGTGTTATTTAGTAGCATTTTTTTCTTTCATTTGTGTAATTGAGGTTTATCTACATTTTGATTGTTCTGATTGTCTATTTGTTAGAATTAAAAATTCATGTCCTGAAATTCAATCCAACATTCACGACACTGTAACTGGCAGTTGCTTGACACCATTCTCTTTCTATATTCATGAACTCTCCCTGTTTTACTAAAACAAATTACAGACAAATAGTGTGATAGCTGAATTCTGGAAGGGGCAGACTGAAGGATTACAGTGTTTTGAAGAAGAATGAAATAAAGAGTCACTATCCTTCTTGACCCAGCAAATGAATACCATTAGGTGATTTCTACCGACTTTTTGCTCTAGCAATTCAGTCTCAATTAGTGATGATTTTAGTGGAAGGATAAGGGCCAATTACCAGAGACTCAGAAGTATTTCTTTGTCCTTGGGTGCTCAGGCAGCTTAGTGCGGCTGATGAATTCGTCTGAGGCATTCTCAAAATAACTGGAGACTTAATTCCACTCCCAAACCAGCATTGAAATGAGTAAGGGTCCTAAAAGGAAAAGCATAGAAAGCCACATTAGACAACGACCTGCAGTCCCAAGGCCAGATGACAGGTATAGGGTACTGTTGCGCATTCATTCCACTCTGGCGGGGGGGAAGAAAGTGTTTCTCAATTTTATGGCCTTGCAGGGCTCTTCTTTCCTTCCAGCTTTTCCAGCAGCCAAAAGGAATCCATGAAATGGTTTCCCCTGTTGAGGTTCAGAAATGCCCTAATTTAAATTCAAAGTAATTTTCTCTGGAATAAAGAGGGGAACCTTTTAATTAGCATAAATTAAAGTCCTATCTTGGGAGGGGAGGAGACATACAGGTACATGATCAGTCTGCCACCTTGAATTGCAATTTTGGTTTTGTTTCTTCTCCCTACTTTCTATTTCGTTTTAGACAAGAAACTCCGCGTATTTCCCGGTCCCTGATTTTGCTTGCTGGGCCTGTGAGGATCACCAGGCAGAGATGCTCTGGAAGGCAGAGAGGACAGCCACCACAAGGCCACACTGAATCTGGTTCGCCTGCTGACGAGGACTGCTTCAAGGAGGACCTGATTATGGCAGGACGAACACATGGTAGGGACCTGGCTGGCACGCTTCAGACCCGTGACACGAGGAGCACGAGCGAACACGGGCTCACTTAGGGGTACCTGCTGGGATGGAGAAGCTGGCTAATGATAATCACTGAGCAGATACCCTAATTGTCACCAAGCACAATGAAGGGAACTTTCCAGAACTTCTCCTCACTGTTTCTTCATCCTCAGTCTGGATGGAGGGCCTGGGTCAGTTTTGCTACACTACAAACCACCTACATTTGCATCTTACCGAACACATCCCTCCTTCCACAGAATGTGCTCAAGAATTAAACTGCTTCTCTAGCTGGATCGTCGGATACTGGAGCAGACCACCTGTCTGAGGAGAACTGCCCTTTTATTGTGACAAAATGGAACATGTGTAAGAAAGGCTACTTTTCAAAGCAGACTTCTGAATACAAATACCTTTAGGAGAAGTGGTCTCTGGATTCCAGCCACAGTTCAGTCTGGGAACTGTCTTAGCTCTCTGTCATGAGAATGTCATGTTCTATGCCAATATAATGGCCTTTCTTTATTTTGCTCCACGTTCTCTTTCCCATTTTCTTTTTTCTTATTGCTCTTTGTGTGCTCTTGACACCTGCTGTTCCTCTCCTAGAAAGCTTGTCTTTTCTCCTTCTCCTCCTTGAAGTCTCTGGTCTCCTCCAGCACATCTTCTCTGGTTTGACTTTCTTTACTCATTTACCACCCTATAACACATTTGTATATTTCACTCACTTACTCACCCTGTGCCACAAAAGCAGGGATTTAAAAAACAAACAAACAAACAAACAATTGTATTCACTGCTAAATTCCTAGAGTCTGGAAAAGCACCAGGAATATAGTAGATGCTCAATGAATGTTTAAGTTAATAAGTTAACCTTCACATTAATCTCTCTGAACTATCTACTGTTCCCTCTACCCAATCTATAAATTGGGAGCCATTGCTTTTGCCCATTATCACAAGTCCAAATCTTATCAACCTTCAAGGTCTACTCAATGTCACCTCATGCATAGACTGTCTATTGGCTCTCCCGAGTTACAAATAATGCCACCTTCCTGGCCTCACTATAACTTTCATAAGTAGCACTTTCTTAACGGTATAGATATTCATACAGAGGGTGCCAAAAAATGTATACACATTTTAAGAAAGGAAAATTGTATTAAAATTTTAATACTCAAGGGGCCAGCCTGGTGGCTCAGGTGGTTAGAACTCCATGCTCCTAACTCCGAAGCTGCCGGTTCGATTCCCACATGGGCCAGTGGGCTCTGAACCACAAGGTTGCTGGTTCAACTCCTTGAGTCCCGCAAGGGATGGTGGGCTGCGCCCCCTGCAACTAGCAACAGCAACTGGACCTAGAGCTGAGCTGCACCCTCCACAACTAAGACTGAAAGGACAACAACTTGACTTGGAAAAAAGGCCTGGAAGTACACACTGTTCCCCAATAAAATCTTAAACAAAAAAAAAATTAATACTCAATATATACCGATAACAAACGATGAATACAAGTCACGTTTCACTTCTGCAGTTATAAGAGTGCTCAAAGTGGTACCATCAGCATCCAGACACTTCTGATTACGGGGAACTACTACATGAGCAATGCTGACCGAAGTGTCTACTTGTATACATTTTTTTGGCACCCCTGGTGTGTGTTTTATCCCTATTCCTAGATGGTAAGTGATTCGAAGGCAAAACATATTTCTTATTAGAATGTATGATCCTAGAAGCTTAAATACTGTTTCATAACAATTTTCACAAAGCATATATAAAATAGCCCAGAGCTTAAAGCCATGGATTTTGCAGTCAGATGAACCTGGATTTGGTATTTGACTACTCCTTCTCACCTGTCACGGAGGGCTGTGTGGTCTCTGGAGGGCCCTGGGTTCTGGTTTTGAGATAGTGACATGTGGTGTCATCGCTCTCCATACACTCCATATCTTCGCCCCCTCTCTCCTCCACTACCTCACCTTTTTCGAGGTTATAGCTCTGAAGGGCAGTGACCGTAAGTTTTCCTACTTAATCCAATTGAGTACCTAGGGTGTGGTAGAAATTCAAGAAATGTTTGTAAAAGGAATGAAATAGTAACTGTGAGAATTGTACTTTTAACGAATGAGTATGTTTATCCCCTAGATAGCTGCTCTGTGAGCTAAGGTATAAAGATTGTGGGAATTAGAAAATGTCAGACTGAGAGTAGCATGTTCTCTGCTACATTGTGCAGTGGAGATGGCAGCAGAATGATGGTAAGAGATACGTCATAAGGAACTTAGGAGCGGAGTTCTCCAAAATGATGGTTGCCAGAGAGGAGGGGGTTGGGGAGCTAAGGTGAAAAAGGTAAAGAGATTAAGAAATACAAATCAGTAGTTACAAAATAGTAACGGGGATGTAAAGTACAGCAGAGAGAATATAGTCAATGACATGGTAATATCTATGTATAGTGCCAGGTGGGTACTCGACTTAGACTAATCGAAGGGTTCACTGCATTAATTATATAAATGTCTAATCACTGTGCTGTACACCTGAAACTAACATAAAATAACATTGAATGTCAACTGCAACTGAAAACTTTTTTAATAAAAAGGACTGGCATTCTCACTCATTACTGACTCACTGGGTGACCAATAAGTCATGCCGCCTTTTGGGGGGAGGGGGGATGGGTGGAGCTTAGTTAACCATTGGTAGAACAGGATTGTGGATACACACCTTCTTGTGTTATTTAAAATCTGGATCTCACAGTGCCTGTGCAGACAGCTGCCAAAGTTTGTTGAATGAAAGAAAAGTGAACGGACCATTATTAATAGAAACAAAGACAATGTTATTACTATAACCGTTGATATCAACGAATTATTTATTTATTTTTAATGACCCGTCTGTAATTCATACTCTAGGACATTTCAGCAGTATTTTTCAGTTTGTTAGTTACCGCTCTTTCTTTGCGGAATATATATATATATATATATATATATATATATATATATATATATATATATATATATATACACACACACACACACACACACACACACATTTTTGTTTCTTAATCAAAGAAAGCAAAGTATGAAAGGGAATGAGCTGTATACTGAAATTGTACACTTAAAGATAGGAGCAATTAATCATGTTTTCTTTCCATTATTAGTCTTAGCTGTGATCATTAAATATTTACCCTTTGCTTGTTTATATTCCTCATTTTAGCATTTTGTACCTCATCAGACCTTCTCTTAGTCTTGTTTTTTTCTTAGTCTTTTGGTTATTCAGATATTACTCACTTTGTTACATGCAGCGTCCCACGTCTGCCATCTAGTGGAATAAAGCGGTCAAGTCAAGTTTTTATAGTGATGCAACCGTCCAAATCAGGCAGTGTTGCTTGGAATAGAAATGGCTCCTTTCATCCGAGTTCAAAGCAACGCCTGGACTCCAATTTACCAAATTTGTGTAGTAAAACTGGAAATTGCGTTTAATTTTCTAAAATGACTGCTAGATATGTAACTATGTTTTCTGTTTTATTAAATTTTGCAGAGCTTCTAAAGATCTGAGTAACCCAAAATAGGTCTGTTATATTTGCTGTAAAAAGTGTGATAGTGAAAGTAATGACAGAAATGATTCTATAATAAAGGCTGACATTAGAAGCAGGCATCTTTTCTGGGGCCCATCAAGGATCATAGCCGTTTTGTCCTAGAAAAAGAAAATGACAAAACTCAGTCACTAATCTCCCTATTAACTGTATAGTGTGGAGTACTTTAGGCTGGGGCAGATGGTCTTTGAAAGGCAAACACATAGCTGTTATTATTGAACAATATATTATCATACTGTTTTATTTATATTATTTACTTACATTTTTCTGCATAGGTGAGTGAAGAATATATTACCTATTTTTTATCATCAATCTGGAATTTTTGAAACATATTCTATGATTATAAAAGTAGCGCAGTTTCATTACAGATAATTTAGAAAGTTCAGAAATACATAAAGAATAAAAAAGACTTTTGCTCTCCAAATAAAACCACTTTTTTATCATTTTGATGTATTTCCTTTCATCCTTTAATCTCATCATAGATGTAATATATTTGTAATTTTTCTTTGACTGAATTTTAGTGAGTTTGGTTCTATGTTTCTTAATTAACATTACAAGAGGAACATTTTCACCCAAGTAATTTAAGAACATAATTCAAAAAATGTTTTTCTTAATTATGTAAAAAGTTGTGCAGCCAATCCTAATTGTTCAAAGCATAGGTTGTTTCCAAATATTTTGTTCTTAGAAATACCGCCACCTTGAACTCTTGGCATGTAACTATTAATGAGAATCTTATTGTTTCCTGAGGACAATTTTTTTTGAAGTTCAGGTTTTGCGATAATAAAATATTTTATGGCTTTTGATTTAAATAGCAAAATTACCTTTCATAAAGTTGTAATAATTTTTTTTAGGCTAGCATTGTATGAGAGAATCTGTTTCATTTCACCCTAGGCAATATTATTTTTGTTTGATTAAATAAAAATTTAAGAATATCTCAATGAATAATACTTTTTATTTCTTTGATTATTATAGACTGAATTATTTTATGTTTACCAGAAATTGCATTTCTTGCATAATTATTTGTATTTTTGTTCTATTGTGGTATTTTTCTTGTTGATTTGTTAGAGCTATTTATAAAGTTAGGCTATTAATAATTTCTCATCCTATCTACTACCAATCATTTCCCCAGCTTGTGTGTGTTTTATTGTTTTCTGAAGTTTCAACTTTTTGTGTGTGTAGTAAAATTCATCAGTCTTTTTTTTTTTTTTTTTTTTGCATTCCATTTTCAGCTTTCAAGTTCAGAAATACCCTTTTCATTTTTCACCTTCATCTGTCTTTTGCTTATGCTTTTCCATTTCCATTTCATAGAGGCCAGGCGTTTTGCATCTTTTTGAAGATATCCTTTAGAAATGGTTCTTGTATTAAATCATTTCCCAATATAATTTTTTCCTCTTAGTCTTTGGGAACAGGAAGCAGCATCTTCCATAGGTCACAATTAGTGAAAATTTCTCTCCAATTGTGGAAAAGTTTTTATTATTAGTGAACTTTCTGTTGTGAGAGTTTTTTTCTTTTTTTTTTTTTAAATTAGCACTTAATGGGACGCTGGGGGACACTGGGACACAAATTCCTTGCCATCCTAAACAATATGTCTGCTTCATACCTTTTATTCAGAAGGATCAAGACAGAGGGAGAAATGAGTGAAGACTGGGAATTGTGGAAATGGAGATAATTCTAAATGATACTGAGTAATTCATGTCAGATACTGACAATACGGATACGCTTGCCTCCTTGCTGGGACTATGGGTTGGGTTAATTCCTTTGATAACTCAAATATGAAGTTTCGAGGAAATTTAGGCAGTCAGAATGGTTAGTGTTTTGATCTTTTAAGTATTTCTTCCTTCTATACGCTGCTCAGCAATTACTGAACTGTGGCATCTCATTTTTCTTCAAGCGCCTATTCATTAAAATGACAGGTAAATGAAATCGAGGAATATGACATTTCAAGCCACGGTATGTGCTTCCCCTGTTGTCCATCTGATAACCTGAACTTTTTGCCCGTTTGCTATAGGAAGACCCCTTAAGTGACATGGCAGCACTACACAATTTTTGTGGTTTTTTACACCCTAATTCAAAATAAAATAAAGGCAAATGAAAGTGATTTTGATCAACTATCCCTTTTCCCCCCCTCTATTTTCTCTTCTTGCCTTCCTCCAGTTTAACAACTCTATAATCTAAAGTTAAAAACCCTGTAAAGTGGAATGAAAGCTTATCACACCCCCACACAGTCGTAAAGTGGTTAAGAGCGAGGCCCTGGTCTGGCCACCTGGGTTGACCGCCTGATCTACCATTCCTACCTGTGGACAAGTACTAAACTGACTGTGCCTCCCTTTTCATCCCTAGCATGGTTATAATTCTACCTACTTCACTGAGTGGTTGTGAGGATTAGCTGAGATAACCCATCTAGAGTATTTAGAAGAGGACCTGACACATAGTCAGAGATCTAGCATGTCATTGTATGTTACAGAATTGATGTCTTTTAAAGAAAATACTCAGCATGTGCAAGGGGGAGCTTCGTCACAAGGATAATCTAAGGTATGATAATTTTACACTCTTCCACTAGGGGTCTCTATAACTGTGTTCAAATGTTAATTTTCTGGGAGCAGAAACTCAAGTGTTAGCAATTATGGATATTTTGAGATCAGAGATGTACACATTTCTCCCTAATAATAATGCAAGCCTCGTAGTTTTTGAGATTGCAATTACAGTGATTCCTTTAAACTAGCATAATTAGATATGGGCAGAGAGGAAAGTGGCAGTTGAATTTAGAAAGCTAGAACTTTACACACCCTCAGGACTTCCTTCTCCTTGTTTCTAGCTTTCCTCTTCCCTCTCATTGTTGACTGTCTCTCTGCTTCCCAGACCAGAAGGTCAACAATTCCAAGTGTATACGTTCATGCTCCAGCCACCAGAAGTACAGAATGAATCCATTCTGCGTTCTAATTCTAGCTCCACTCTTCCCCCAGGAGAACACACTGGGATTCCTTATGTGACCTCTTTGGAGAGTGGGCTTCCCACTCCTGGTCCCATTAACTGTGACTCCTCAGCAAACATGCCCACTGGGAATGCTCTACATAACGTGTGCGTGGAGAGAAGGGGCAGGACCCAGAAAGAAGGGGCTAGGAGGTAACCTACAGGGTAGCCACCAAAAGTTGGCTTATAAATAGCATGTCCATGCTATTAGGACATGCTATTAGGATGGTGCAAAAGTAATTGTAGTTTGAAAGGTTAAAAATAATTGCAAAACCCACAATTACTTTTGCACCAATCTAATAGAAACTACAGAAAAGAAAGATGGTTCAGAGGAAATGATGAGAATTCTGAAATAACAATATAACCAAAAGTTAGTGATGACTTATGACTTTATACCTTACTTCAGTCCCCAAAATTTTGATGAGACTAGAAAGTGGTTGATTGACAGAATTTTCATACTTACCTCTCTAAAAAAGTAGAGGAGAGTAATATAGAGGGTGCCAAAAAAAAGTATACACATTTTAAGAAAGAAAAAAAAAAAACGATTAAAATTGTAATGCTCAATATATACTGGTAACAAAAGATGAATACAAGTCACATTTGACTTCTGCAATGACAAGAGGTGCTCAAAGTGGTTACCATCAGCATCCAGACACTTCTGATTATGGTGAACTACTGCTTGAGCAACATTGACCAAAGTGTCCACTTGTATATTTTGTTTTGGTTCCCTCGGTACATTACTTTCCTTTGGGATTTACCTGTATTAAGAACAATTAATGAACACAAAGAATTCACAACATTGCATGACTAATTTTTTATTAACATTCTCTGAAATCTAATGTCAGACCTACTTTGCAGTCTGTTGCTATAGACAAGCTTGGTTTTACTTTGCTAAATCATGAACTACACAGAAGTGTGCCTATAACAGGTTCCTTATTTTCTAGAACTATATGATATATCTGTGGTTTCTTGAGCATCAATAAATAAAGATGCCGTGGCAGTTTTATTATGAAGACCCCAAACGGATCCTCTTGTTTTTCATTTACTACAATTGCATATTTTCCTGTCAAAGCTGCTAAGCTTAACAGGCTTGGCAAGTTTATCTTAAAAACCATTTAGAGTAATTTGTGATGGAGATTGGAGACACTTCAGTTGCCTGACAGCTGCTCTGCAGTCAATCAAGATGGCGAAGTAAATTAATCCCATGGCTTTTTCCCTTGAGAAACCTTTATGCAAATAATCTTGTCAAAGAGAGATGTGACAGCTCTCAGTAACAGTACATAGAAGTTGAGGCCGGGTTTTCTTTAAGGGACAAAAAGCTGGTTTTGATGCCTAACTTTGACTGCCAGCCTCACCCTCAGAAGCCCTTCTTGAGTTGCTAAATTATCTGACTTTTAAAGGGACAGATGGAATTTGGAGCAAGTCCATACACAATATTTGGGCGGAAAGTAATGCCAATTATGATTGTGGCTCATTAAATAAACTTTTGAAGTTTTATGAGCAAAGCATAATTTGTGGAAACTTAGGCAACTAAGAGAGTCAGGTTTAAGATTGTTTTAGCCAATTGATTTTATTATTTTATTATTGAATGACTATGTCTTAAATAATACAGTAGATTTATCCCAGAAAAGAGGAGGGAGCTCAGAATATATATTTCAGACCATTCTGACATGAATACAGGTTTGGTTTTGTTTTTGTGACTATCTGTTTTTCTGTGACAACTTGACAAAAATTTCTGGAAGTGGAAGAAATAAAGCTAAAGTGGGCCAGTTTTGCTGACCCATGCACTTAGTTCTCTTCACTAAATAAATCATTAAGCCCAAAGAAGCCACAGACATTTTTGATTCTTAAAGAACAACTTTTCACTTTTAAAATGATGCCTTCCCTCCCCCACCCCCCCGGGGGTGCTCTATGTGAAGAGAGGAGAAATTTCAGAGTCCATGCACCATGATCCTGAATGCTTGGGAAAGAGCTCAATGAACTCCAAACTGAAGCATTTCTCCTTGTGATCCTCATTACAAATAGGGGATGAACAGTTGAAATGCCTCACCCTGCAGGATGATAATCAGAGGCTATGCTTGCAATTATCTCATTGTAGCCTTGCCCCGACCTGTAAGCTAAGCAAGGCGGGAAGTAGTGCTCCCAGTTTTATACTTGAGGACATGGTGAGGTGACTTGCTGAAAGTCATATGGCTAATAAGTGACAGAACCAGCACTCTGAGTCTCCTAGACTCTGAGGTTTCATCTATCCCAAACTCCAGTTATTTCTTTTCTTCCTTCTCTTTTTCCCCTTTCTTGCCTTTCTTTTTCTTTCCTTTATTCTTTCTAGAAAATGAGCGGATCCAAAGACTCACTGAAGACATTACACAATGTTTGGACTAAATAATCCCTAAAGGAATAATTTGGATTTTTCACATTTCTCAAAAGTGATCCTATGATTATTTACAACTATTCTTACTGTGTCTACACATGAAAAGACTTCTAGTTTAATGAGCTTCAAATCTGAGATTACTCAGTTAATTATTTTTAATTTGAGATTTGACAATTCTTTAAATTACTGTAGGATTTTTTTATTTTGGAATTTGTGTACATATTAGAAATATCTGGGTAGCTACTTAATAAGAACATATTTTAAATATAAGGGGGTGTGGTAGGTGAAATAACGCCCCCCCCCCCCCCACCAAGATATACAGGTCCTAATCTCTGGAAATTGGGAAGATATTACCTTACATAGAAAAGGGGATTTTGCAGATGTGATTAAGTTAAAGATTGGGAGAACAGAAATGTATCCTGGATTATCTGGTTTGGCCCGATGTAATCACAAGCATTGTTATAAGAAAGAGGCAGGAGGGTCAGCGTTAATAGTAGACGTGATGGTGGAAGAAAGAGGTTGGAGTGATACAGGGAAAAGCCATGGAGTGAGCGAAGGAAGAAATGCAGGTGGCTTCTAGAGGTTGAAAAGGCAAGGAAACAGATTCTCACCTGCAACCTCCAGAAGGAATGCAGCCCTGCCCCGCCTTGATTTTAGACCACTGATCTCCAGTCCTGTAAGGAAACGAATTTGGGATGTTTAAGCCACTAAATTTGGGGGTAACTCATTACAGCAGTAATAGGAAAGTAAACAGTAGGAATTTATCTTGGTTATTTTTTCTCTTCAAGTCAGAGTATCTTAGTCAAGCAAAAGAGTATCTATTTTGGTAGATTAAAGACAACATTCTCTTCCATTACATTTTTATATGGATTTTTGTGGCATCTTAATTACAAGCTAAGGGTCAATTTTTATTTAATTGAAATAAATCTTTTCAAAGGAACATTTAGTTCTTTTTGGAGCAAAGCAGGCCGCCTAAGCAAATGTTAACTTAGAACTGGATTTATTGTTGCTGTTCCAATGATTTATTATGTTTTCTTGTTATGACACCATTTACTCTCTGTGAACATTTCAGGTAATATAAAGATATAAATAAGAAAGTTAAAGTTGTTTAAATGCCACCATCGCTGGAAAAAGCTCTGAGGTCAAATCTGGTGTGATTGTCTTGTGGAGTTTCCTCTGAAAGCAATATGTGCTTCTCCAGTTAATCATCAGAGATTGAGGGCTCTAGAAGTGGGCTTTGGACTAGAAGGTGAACTTGGGGAATGAGGGAAGTGACACTAACAAATGCCTCTTGTCTGGGTGGTAGTTAGCCTGATGGAAATCACTCAAGTTGTCCTGATAGCCATGGGCTAGGACAGGGGACTCTGGCAAGGAAACCAGAGGATACAGGTAGGCTTATGCCCTCTACGTGTAGTCGTAAATATTGCTGCTCATAAACACTTCCCTTCGCTCCCTTTGCCCCAGATCCTTCTGTAAGGTCCCGGTGACACTTATCGGGTCTCTGTTCTGCTCTGGATAATTAACTTCTGAACTTCTGCCTTTGGAATGGAGTCATGGAGGTAAGGGCACTTACTTCTCTCCACAAGCCTGGGTGTTTCTAGCAGTCAAAGGAGGAATCCCTCAGTGATTGGTGGCTTCTCCTAATGCTGTGAAAATCTGCCTTGCTGCTGCAGAAGCACCAAATCTCTCCACCAATAGGTACTGCTGCACCAGCTTTCAAGTTTCTCCTCACACAGTCGCTTATCTGCCAGGGAGCAGTTTCCAGAGTCCTCCAGATATGAACTGCGGGGACTATCCAGCATTGGAAAGGCCCCATGTTTGCTCAACATAATATCACAGAGGCAGACTCCTGGGAGAGCTAGAAGTAGCTAGAGTTCACGGTGAGATAGGAGTTTATTTCTGACCGGCTGGTGGTAGCTTAAGCATGTTATTTGGGAATGGAACGTAAAGTGATATCATTTGGAATTTGGAGGGCCTGTGTTTTTATAGTGGCAAGTATACTTTTTATACAGGCAAGTTGTCATCCACAGGAGCAGCCGTGGGAAATCCTGGTGTCATGTGTAGATCTACGTTTAGAGGCAACACAAAAAAGACCTGCTGGTTTGCCTTGTATGGCTGTCTAGAGTTCACTCCGCACAGTTTTGTCTATGATGTGTGTATGATATTCCCTGGAGTTTTAATGTGCAGACGCCCTGCCACCTGACTTCTGTGTATTCAAGTATTTGAAGCTCAGTGTTGTGTAATAATTAATTTGCTTAGGGTTGTCTATCATTATCTATCACATACTTTAGTATTAAAACCCTCAGGGGTTTGCCATAATCTTTAAAGACATTTGATGTCAATCTGCCTAAAGATGAGACAGCTACAGCAGTGTGTGTGTGTGTGTGTGTGTGTGTTACAGCATGATCAGCTTTGTTTTAAAGGAGCTTTGTTACCTGGGATATAATAGTAAGTGCACGCATAATCTACAGGACTCTCTCCAAACTATTGCCTTCTGTAAGGCCCGGGCACAGAAGTTAACAACCAGGAGGTGCTAGCTATGGCTCTTTTGGGGATGGTTGGGGTGAGACAAGTGGTGATATGGCCCCAACTTTTCTGTTAAAAATTTAAAGCATGACATTTAAAAAATTTCTTTTGGAAAGTCAACATTAGCTGTTCCTGGGTATTAAAATGTCAGGGTGTAGACAACATCTTGCATTATACATTTCATACTCTACCATTGATTTAAAAAGGAACAATAGTACAAATAATTTGAAATATAAAATAATCCGAAACAGGCTTTATTTGATGATTGAATGTAAAGTAGCAGCTTCCTGTAGTTCCTCTAAGAAAACATGCTAACTCCTTCAGAAGGTAGGCTGTGAAGATTCTTGAAGGCGTTAAACATTACTGGTTTCCTTATTCTTCTCCACTGATTGCCTCCTGCCGTTTTGCTCCTGGTTGAGAACATGTAACCCTGACTCTCGGATGGATGGGGAGCATGTACTGGTGAGAGAGGCCAGGCTACCAAGGCCCGGTTTTGGCTTTTAGAATGGCTATGCTCTCTCAGCTTAGGTTACTTGTACCTCAAGTTCTACCCCAAGCAGTGCAAGCAACTACGTAAAGGCAAAAGAAGTGAACACAGCTCCCTGTTGCCTCCCTGGCTCTTCAACAAAATTCATCTAAAGTTTGGCGTGTGTTGAGACAGGTTAGTGAGTATGAGTGTTAGGCAGACAGGTAGGTCCCTGGTAAGATAAAGAAAAAACAGCCATATCCTAAAACTTCAGGTTTTGATATCACTCCTTTGCTCCAGGACATAATGTAACAAGGCCTTGAGGTAAATCATAAAATTCATTTTGGCCTGACAAATGGAGCAGATTTGATAGATAAGAGGGGGTTGCTTTGCTAATTCCTCTAGGATGGGCAAGCAGAACCAACCTGGTAGACGAATTTCATTAGAAGGCGCCAATTCCCTTCTTCAAATAAGTTCCCTTCTTCAAACAGCTCCCCTTCCCCAAGCAGGCAAGGGAAGGTATAAAAGAGCTTTTGCCTTAGTCGTGGGGCACCCCCCATTCGGGATCCCCTCCCACTCGGGAGCTGCAACCTCTTCTCCTGCCTCTAATAAACTATCCTGTTTTTAAAAACTTTTTGCCTCTCCCTGGTCCGTGTTTCCATTCTTCGGCTTCACGATACATGATCCCGGCCCACACTCAGAAACTGCTGGCAGATCCAACAGCCCCTACATCAGTGACCCATGTGGTATGGGGACTCCTCTAAGTCACGTAGCTCAGAGCAGATGAAAGCCACTGCTTTCATCCCACTGGACTGAGAATGTGCCATGATGGCATTTATGGGTCTACCTACCATCACATAAGGGATTCCTGGCTGGGCACTAGTCTTGTGTTCTTAGCCTTGAGGACTATGCTGCCAAAAAGATAATTTGAATGGTTCCGTTTCTGCCCTTTTGGGGCACAGGATTTACCTGCATATATCTGTTGCCTCTTACTTCTGACTCTGGTTCACATGAATGAGCATGATTCCCATATGGCCTGCAAAGCAAATAGGAGCTGAATTCAGTGTTGTTTGCTATTGCGCTAACTCTTTTGCCAGATTGTTGTTGCCCCCGCACCCGATCTGTTTTCCTTTCTTCGTGAGACATGGCTGACCAACTTGAGGCTGGGTGTAGTTATCAGAATAAATACTCACCTATCTGTAGGCCTCACCAAGGGTACAAGAGGCAGCAAGAACCTGGATCCTGGATGACATCACTGAGCCAGTGACCTAGTCAATCCACAGAGGTCTTGGTTCCCTGCTGTGGAAGGTAGTAATACGTGGCTTCACTGCTTAAGCAGTTTGAGTCAAGGTTTCTTGCAGCTGAAAGCATGCAAATGAATACTCAGGTTAACTAGTCCCTTTCCAGGCGTCTTGTCAGGGCTTTTCCCAGAGCAAATGTGACTGATTAGACCTTATCAGAATTACAAGCTTAACTCTTTTGCCAAGTGTTTTAAATTTAGCCATCTCCTCCTGCTGCTGTTTAAGCATATGTTTTATTGTCCTGTCAGTGGAGAAAAACTAGGCAATATACTGCATGTTATTTGGCAAATCTTCCCCACTACTTTTATATCGGTATTAATTAGCATCTAGAACTTTAAGACTTTCTTACTAGATCCTATTTTATAACCCTTTAAATTGGATCCAAAGAAGCTAATTACATTATGGTCTAACTGATCTCTTTCTTTCTTTGTTATTTTATAGTTTAAAACTGTTATGCTTCAAAAACTTGGGATTAAATAATTGTTCTAACATGACTTCCAAACTCCACAATTGCTCTAAGTTAGAAAAGTCTCTTCCAACTTTCACAAGCAACTCTCAGGGGACCCTTCCAGCTTCCACCTGCTACTTGGGGCAAAGCCAGCGTCACATGGTTTAGGTTTTTCTAACTTCTAGAGACCAAATTCTGTTATCTATTTCTGAGTAACAAATCACATACAACTTAAGAGGCTTACATCCACAATCATATATTTGGCTCACAGCACAGTGGCCAGACGTAATGTCCCTTCCAAAAGTGGAAAAGTTTGGGTATAAATGTAGAGAAGGAAAAATAGTAGCTATGGGTAAAGGAATAAATAAATGCATTATGTAATGAGGGAAATCCAATATCACATCAACACCTCAAAAGACACTCAGAGCAAGAGATGATCTTGAGCTTAGCTCAGTTACATCAGATGCCTGCAAGGGTGAAGCCATATATTGCTGACAGAGGACATTCCTTCTTTTGGAACCTGACAAGATCAAATGGTATCTCCAGGTAGATAGTGTCAGAATAGAGATGAACTGTAGGACACCCAGCTGGTGTCTGGAGAATTACTTGTTGTTTGCATGGGAACCCCCTCCACCCCAGTAAATTGGGTCCAGGAATCCAAAGTAGCACACATGCTCTAGCATTCCCTGTCACCAGTATCCTACTTTGTTTTTTCCATGGCAATTTTCACCAACCAGCATATTATATTTCCTTATTTTTTGATTGTCTCTTTCCCCTCATTAGAAAGTATGATCAGTCTTTTATTATTCCCGACTGCCCACTATTCAGAACCTACAATGGTACCTGGCACATAGTTGGCTCTCAATAATTATTAGTGAATGGATAAATGCGCAGAGAGAGACACACCACAGGCTCTGTCTTTATTTGGGGGATCTGAGCGAAGGTTTCAGGCCTCTCACTAAGTGGTCTTCTCAGACTCTCAACTTTAATTGCCTGCAATTTCCTCTATAAGATAATATAAATATAGTTTGTCAGCAGTTGCCATATTAGTGAATCAATCGGAGAATGTTAGAACTAAGTCTTTTCATGT
Organism: Rhinolophus sinicus; assembly: GCF_036562045.2. NCBI lineage: Eukaryota > Metazoa > Chordata > Mammalia > Chiroptera > Rhinolophidae > Rhinolophus > Rhinolophus sinicus. The sequence goes on from NC_133758.1 coordinate 91,020,745, forward strand.
GGCAAATAGCATTCTCATTACACCTGCCTTTGGATTGACCATCAATACTAAGTTCCCAGAATTTTTCAACTTTCTCTTACTAGCTGGATGGAAGATAAAGCTTTTCATGTGTTTCCTGATCTTCACAGCAGAGTTCTAACAGAAGAGATATAGTGATAATCCAATTAGATAAACATTTGTTCCATTTTTTTCCCCCTAGGGGCCTCTGATGCGCATTTTTGGAGAGTTTTTTCCCCTACCTATTTTATTAGCTTCAACAATTGAGGCTGGATATCTAATCAGAAAGACAATGATCTGTTCTCTGTGCTTCCAAAGTTGGTGTTTTATGTTTTTCTAAGTCCAGATGAGCTGTAAACGTTTTGCTCATTATCTGGTAAGCACCGACCACTACAGACAGAAACCGGCTTCTTTTTCCAGCTGCTCTCCCTAATGTTGCAGAAACCTTCCCGTTCAGTTCATTAAATTTAACTTCAGGCAATTGCTAAAATGCAAGATAATTCTTTTTGTTATTTCTTTGGCACTTCCAAAGTTCAATCTCACATTAATGACAAAGGGCCGGAGGGTGTTTTTTTTTTCTGGAAGAAAGGGGCTTAGGCAGAAATAAAGATCCATTCCAAATGACAAATATTCAGCATTGTATTTCCTTTTATTTATGCTGAAAGGCCCTGAATTGCAATTGCCTTTTAAGTTGGCTTTCCAAGTGCATGATTAGGAGGAAATATTTTTGAGTTTCATACTGCACCAAAATCTTGACTCTCAGTTTCCAATCGTTTGTAACATTTAAAATAAACAGGTTGAAGACCATTTTCAAAGCATAAGTAAGAAATATTTTGGGAATGTGTGTGTGTTGTGACTTCTCACTAATTTTTGTCAGACCGCAGTTCTGAAAAATTAAAGACAGAAATAAGAGGATCTTATAAACAAGATCTTGTATAGTATTCTGTGTTATGTATGGACCGTAATTTACTTATTTAAACTTTCCATTAGTTATATCCATTTTGTTGCTTCCATAGGTTTATAACTACAAATATGATAAATATCCCCATAGTATATCATTGTGTACCTGCTTTATATAAATTATCTATCATCTAATCTATCATCTATTATCTCTGCACACACACACACACAGTGTGTACACATATACCTCATATTATCATATCTTTATCTGTCTATCATCACTCATTTATCATCTGTCATATCTCTCTCTCGACTTTAGGATCAGTTTCTAGAAGTGGAATTATTAGGTCAAAGGACGTGTTCAATTTTAATTAAAAAACAGTGTCCACATTACCATTCATCGCCTTGAATCAATACGTTCCCCACTAGTATAAAAGAGTTTTTGTCCTTATACTTGATAAGATTGTGTATTGTCAAACTTTATTTCCCCATCCATTGTATTATTGTTTCAAGTGGCATTTTTTCCACTATGAATGATCATAAGAATCTTTTCCATAAGTTCAAAAGCCATTTATATTTCCTCTTTTCTTCTTGCCCTGTTCTTATATCCTACCAGAAAGTAAAATGGAATTTTAATTCAAGGTTTCTGGTTCCTCCTTAGAGTTTCCCTTTTTTTTTTTTTTTAACTGCTTTTGTAAAATATGCAAGATCTGATAATTGTCAGTGGTAGGTATTGCTCTTAATACTCACGTACCAATGGACTGTGACTGTGAATGGTGTTGTAGTCTAAGTAAAATAAGGTAGCACTTTATCACTACATCTGCTTGGATTGTAAATCCATAATTACATTTAAATGTTTTTGGCTAGGAATTGTTGATTTTTGAAAGCAAATATCGTGCCTAATCTGAAAGGAATTATATCAAAGGCCTCTTTAGTTTTTATCGCTGAATAAACATTACCAAAATCTTTTTGCAACATGGATTATATCATGATTATTACCAGGCCTGGCCTTGGTCGATCATTGTTTACTTAATTATGAGACATTTTAATTTGATTTTCTTGTGGATTCTTACATATAGACATTAGAATGAACATGAGCATACAAGATTTATTTACTTGTAATTTTAAAAGGTCTTTTATGCAAATATCAGATAAAATCCTGTCCAGTATGACTCCTACAGCCAGGATACTTTGTTCTCGATTTATTTTTGTAAATCTCTTTTCCCATAGATGGCAAGGTAGTACAATCAGAAGAAAAAATTTGTAGTCCTTTGGCAAAGATAGTAAAAAGTGATAAACATAAAAAAAAATAATCCCCCAGAAGACAAATATTATAAATGAGTGAAACTTTTATATAGATAAATTGTGAAAGGGAATGGTTATACATCCCTTTCAGAGTAGCAGCTGGAGGGTCACTGGGGATACAGTTTGACAGGGTTTTCACTATAATCCCTATGTTTATGAAAGACCAGCACGCAGGCCTATCCCTTCCCTTAAGATGTTCACTTTCTCTTCCATGTTACTTTCTAGACTTACTGGCTAACTCTGATTTTGTAATTCTTTCCCTTTCCCAGGAAATCAACACATTGTATTCTACAGGGAATGGATTTTAAATGGTCTCCCGATGTATTTACGTGGTTGCTGAATGTCCCCCTCTATTGTTCCTAAGTGAGTTATGGGTATTTGGGAAGCACTTTGAATTGTAGCTTTATTCTGTTCTGTTTTATTTCTGCTTTAAAGCAAATCATCTGACTATTATTGATACCATAAAATAAACTAATATAGTTTAAGACTGAATAGGTTAGACAGGCTGCTTTTGCATCCTGGAACAAGAGCTGTTTAGAAATTTGCAATCGCCCTTTCCTTAATTGGCCTCCCTGCCTAATTTTTCAGCATTTCCAGTTCCCTCATATACTCCCATGCAATGAAATTAAAACTGAGAAAAAGGTATGACAAATTTTTTTCTTTTACAGACTCCACTCTCGATACCAAATCCCACAGCACACGTCTTACTGGTATTTCTTCAACTGTCACTCCTCCATCATGTGAGGCTCAGTCACCACTGTTTTTACTTCTTAAAACTGCTCTGTTACTGTTCTGTCCATGTCACAATACTGTGCCTTCTGAAGAGTTTAGATGAACATACTCCTGGCAAGTGAAATGAATATAAAATGTATTCATGATGGAGTACTGACAACTTTAAGCTTTGGATGAATTAGTTGGTCTCTTCATCTTAGTGGCTTCTTTGTAACTGATCTGCTATTTAACCTTAACCACTCATTGCCCATAAACCTCGCCATTCACAAATTCTTTTGTTCATTTATTCACTCAATAAAAACTCATTATTCTTGCTCTGTGTTGGGCTTCATTCCTGGCAAGGAACAAAACGGAGAAAGACCTGGCCTCTCCCATGTGTGAGAGAGTGAAAAAAACACCACAATGACCCCTCCCCTAAATATATCAGATGCCAAAACAAACAAACAAACAAACAAACAAACAAAAAAACACCCAAAAAACAAACAGAAAAAACACCACCAAAACCTAAACAAGGACAGGGGAATAGAGAGTGACAGGAGTGATCAAAGAAGGCTTCTCTGAGGAGGTGGTATTTGAGCAGAACCCTGCGTGAAGTGAGGGAGCAGCCATACCTATATTGAAGGGAAGAGGGTTTCAGGCAGAGGTAACAGTGAGGGCAGAGATCTGAGAAGTGCATGGTTTTAACAGAAGATTGGGTTCCATGAGAAGGGGTGAGCATGGTCAGGATACAGCAGAGCTGGGGGCAGCCACGTGGCAGGGGCCATTGTAAGAGCATCTCGCCTGGAATTAAAAAAAAAAAAATAGACTGTGGAGAAATAAAATCCAGAAAGCTCAATTTTCTTTACCAAAAAGTTAATTTTGTTGATGGCCTAAAATTAACAGCCACTTGGCATCACCAGAATTGCCATTTAAAAATGATATATAATAGAGGACCAAATCCAAAGAGCCAACATATAAGAAAAAAAATGAGTTGCTCAAATTTGCTAGTAGTCAAGGAAATGAAAACAATGAGAGGGATTGATGTTTTATTTTTGCCAGGATTTGGACTTTTTCATAGCTTAAATTGTGAACAAAATCTATGGCATTTGCTTTAGATATTGTGGGGGTGGAACAAAGGACATTTTACCGTGTTTGAAAATTGTAATAGGAAAAACCGACACTGTTTTCTAATTGTATCTACTAAATTCAGCCCATTTCTCTCCCTCTCCCTCTCCCGCCACTCTTTCTCTCTCTCTCTCCAATCCCGTCTTCCCCTATCCCCATTATGTTTACAAGTTATATGGTCAGGGAGAAATATATAGCAGGACAGATATCAGATTGTCAAACTGAGCTACCTATGCAGGGAGATGCTGAAGAGGAAGGTAAAATGGGGGAGGGGAAGTCATCTGAAAATAAAAAAAAGAAAAAGACTGCAATATCAGAAAGAATGACTGCATTTAAGTATTTCTGATGTATCTAGTATCTTTTGTGAGTAATTGACATTGATGAGAACTGTGAATTGAAGTGTGTTGGCTTTTCTTTGGAATATATTCAGAGTTTAATGGAAGGAATCACTAGGGACCCAGAAGAAGCAAATAGAGACTGTAGCCCGGTCATGTTCATATTTGTGTTTGGAGGACATAAATTGGAGCTGCAAAATAAAAAATGAAGTTAGTAATTTGACTATAAATATGTATATGTATATGTATATATATATATATATATATATATACACATATATATATATATGTAATGTATATGTATATACACACACACACACACACACACACACACACACACACATACACACACCAGGGGTGCCAAAACAATGTATACACATCACTTGTATTCATCTTTTGTTATTGATATATATTGAGTCTTACAATTTTTATACAGTTATTTCCTTTCTTATAATGTATATACATTCTTTTTGGTACCCTCTGTGTGTGCGTGCGTGCGTGTGTGTGTATCTGGGTTGATATACTTGAAATTGTTTTCATCTAGATTCAATTGTAACAAACAATACAGAAAATAAAGGCGACTGCAAATCACCGTTTTTCAACAAGCGTTTGAAGCTAGCTGCATATTTTGAGTGGTTCATAAACTAAGTGTTTAAAGGGTTCCCCGCTTAGTTATATCTTAGCAACTAGCTATTTCAGAAAATTGTTTAACTGCAAGCTACCCTGGCAGTAATTTATCTAATTTGTGCACCCATTCCTGAATTGTACATGTAGGAATCTTACTTAATTTGAGGAATTAAGGGAATCAATTTGTCAACGTGTGAGCTCCTGACTTGCTTTTTCGGTTTGGTCTTTAATTGGTAGACATAGGGAGAAGGGACAGCAAAGGTTTGTCTTCTGACTGAGGCAAGAAGGGGTTGTGCTCTATTCTAGAGTGTTTGCCATCCTTTCTTTTAATTGACTGCAAACCAAGAGATCTTTGTCCAAGATGATTAATCTGGTGGCCTCAGCAGACTATTAAGGTAAAGGTTTGCATCTCTTGAACTTTCTAAATTGGAGTTGTTAAAAAAAGACTCAGGAACAGGCAATTAAAAGTCGTAAAAGGATTTGGATATTCACTGAAAAAAAAAAATTAACCCGCTTTTGAGCAGCAAATGATGCAAATTAAAACAGATACACATGAGTAGAATGAAAATGGGTTCCGTGTTTATGTTTCTCAGCAACATACTTATTTACAAATTACCCATATGAAAATGTAAAAAAGCATATTACATCTTCACATGCCATCTGTATTAACTGAATAAAGCTTAGTGGCATTATTTGCAAATCTGTAGTTAATTAGTACATAGACATTTGTGCATTTAAAAAAGAAATGTACATAATTTAAAATAAATTACATTAAACAATTTACAAAGTAATATTAACAAAAACTTCTTAGACAGCTGCCTTCTTATTTAAAGAAAATAAATATTCAGGTAATTAAATTAACCAAAAAAACACATTTAGGGATTATAATTTATAGAAAGACATATTGCAAATTTAATAAAGTTATATTTTACAACAACAGATACCGATCTCTTCAAATCTGTGCTAGAAATAGGCAGGAAAAAATACCAGAAAGGGAATGTTAATGTTTACTTTAAAAAAAATAAACACAAATAGATTCCTGAAAAATAGTCGAGAAAAGTTCATTAAGGGTTCAAAGTAGGCGATCTAGAAACTATTGCTTTAAATTTAAAAAAAAAAAATCTACAAAACACAACAATAAGACTAACACCCAATTATATATCTAAATAGAGATATTTGATTGCTGAAAACATGACTCCCACACACTAAGTCTTCATAATACTGCCTGTTTTAAGGTCTGGCTTGGTATAAGCACAAAAAACATAAAACTACAAAACTAACTCTATCCATTTAGGATTTATTTTACTTATTTAATAATGTAGACATAATCATTTATCAGTGTCCCTGCTAGAAACAGAATGATCATATCACACATTCTTTTCATAAAGAGTAATGTTTGCTAGGCCCACAACACACCAGTTCCAGACACCTGAAATCCTGTTCTGCAGTCATGACCACCTGAGGATAGTCCGGGTGAGACAGACAGATGTTTCAGTTCTCACATCTAAACTCCACCCAGGAGGGATCCCTCTCTGACAAGATCCTTCACAGATTTGTTTATGCACTGCTGTCCTTTCCACACCCTCCGTTTTCCAGGGGAAACAGAATAAGAAACAGATTTGAGTTTGGTAATATTTTTAGCAATAGTGAGGTCATTTGGGAAACATGATTCTTGCAAATCAATTCAGATCCCAAATCAGCCTCAGAATTGACTCTCCTTTGCGAATGAAACAGTGCAGGCCTCCCTCACTGTCTGGTACAGTGGGATGTGAAAGAGGCAAGATGGAGGTCGGAGGACACTGGGTTGTGCTAAATTGACTGTAGGAATTGACATTTTTACAGAGAAGGTTTTTTTTTTCTTCTTTTTTTTTTTGCATGTCGTCTGCGTCTTTCCTCTTTACTCATGTCTTTGACCAGTACACTCTGTTTAAATCAACATGTTCACACTCTAAGTGACACTTTGACTCCAATACGAAGGAAATATAGGTATTCCCCTCTTTTTTTTCCTATTAAAAATGTGGGCATTTTAGTAGAAGGTGGTTCTGAAGAGAGAGTAGACAAGGTTAGTTGCTGATAAGAGACTAGAGAGAGACCAGGCAGAGAAAATCATCATAAATGAACAAGGATATAGGGAGTTAGTGGAGGTAAAAAAAAAAAAAAAGGAAAAAATAAAGTGTGAGATGTTACTTGCTTCCTCTAAGCAGTTTTAAATAAGTGGCTTTATCTTGAAGTCTCCAGGATTTTAAGAAGTTTCTGATAAGCCACCATGACCACTGCTACCTGCCTGAGGGTAGAGGAGGGGTACAGTAAAAGCATAGCAGCATGGCCTGAGACGCAGACATTATACAAGGAAAAACACTAGCCACACTGAAAAATCACATCTAGAGGAAAGGGTGATGTGTGTAAGTGCTATTGTCACTCGTTAAGAAGTTTTTCCTTCTTTTGAATGTCTTAGGTACCAATGTATACAAAAGCCACTACTAATTTTATTTTTTTACAGTGCCTAGCTGAGTGTCTTACCTGTGATAATTTAATAAATATTTGTCTTATTATAAGTAATTTGTGCTTTGTTATAAGTAATTAAGAACATGCTTTTATGCACTCCTTTCCAAATTAGCTTAAGTTACACTGTAGTGTACTCAAAAAGGCTTTGAAATAAGGATTATGGCCAATATCCTAGTTTAGGTATTGATGAATGAGCAAATCGACCCATTTCAAGAGAGATCAGTTATGCCACTTCAACACGGTTTATACTGGAACACTCCAACACAATACTATACTGCTGTGTCAATATTCTTTAAAAAACCAACAAAAACAAGCAGACCTTCATACTTATACAATAGTAGTTGTAAACCTTTTTGGGCTCAGACCATTTTGGTAAGGCAGAAGTATCAATAGACAAGTGACTTATATATTCTCCTTCTGAATTCTTAAAATGAACAGGAGGAATCAGATTTTGATGAAATTCCAGTAAAGTATTTAACTCATTATTGACTCATGTCAGGAACAAAAATAAGGCCATTTTCATGTTATAAACATGAATATTTATCCAAACTAGCCAGCTAACTATATTCTCCTCTTTCTACCTTTCTAACCAGAGGCCATCCAGTATTCATTTATTTTAACAATGAACTTCCGATATGCCCCCTACTGTTAGGTCATATTGGACCCAGTCTCCTGCACATACATTGTGTTGTAAAGTGTAATCAATTTATGAATAAAATCACCTTGCATTTTCATAACATTTTATAATTTTGATCAATTTATTCATTTAATTCTTATAATAAAGGTGGGGTGATACTGATCTACTTTCTGAATTAATGACATTTTACAGTATTGTAAGTATAGCTTTAACAGTAACAATACTTTATTTTAGTCAATACTTTCAAAGTTATTAGGTGTTGCATGCCTTTCATAAGGCTGTTAGCTGAATTCTTTAAGTAACTGCAATAGATTCTTTCTCAACCATTTTGGTCAAATGGAGTTTATTTTATTCAAAGAGATCAATTATGGAAGACTCCTGAGTACTTATACTGTAATCACAGTTTTAGAGTAACATATTATTTTTGTCTTCCTTTTCAGTAAGACAGGTGAAATGAAATTTGTTTTTATGCTTTTCCTTGTTTAAATCCATGGTGTAAGGTAAAATTCTCATCTTCCTGACTACTTGTTTGCTTTGAAATTATTTACATTGCCTTATACAGTGAATATTGAATAAGGAATTAGTGTTTACTACATTTAATTCTTATTGAAGTATGTAGAAATCTGTTCATTTTGGAGACAATGACATCCCAATCTGATGTCTTCTATAATTTTTGCAAATACTTTAATGAACAGCAGGGGGAGTTCAAACTCTAGTATGAATGTAAAATACCTTGTAGTCCAGAACACTTTCTAGCAACACAGCTCTGTTTAAGATAAAATAACTTGTTATGCTATTTTTAAAAGACCTCAAACCCTAATGTCCTCCCCTCTCTCAAAGTTTGTTGCAGTAAATGTTGCTTGAAAATGGTATTGCTTTTTAATGACACCTTTTGAATTTTCTTTTCATATGAAAGAAATCAGCCAAGTTAAATATTATTTCACTGTGCCACTCCCAGGACTATAGCTGTAATATATATATATATATATATATATATATATATATATATATAATTTACAACATAGCAATAAGTTTAATGGCTATTTTTCACCTTTGTAATTAAACACTGATTGCAGTCTGAGTCTGAGGGTAAATGAATGAAAGCTAATGATGACCCAAGGGAGAGTTAGCTTTTAAAAAACTTCTAGACTAGCAGTCAGCAAACCATGACCAGCAGATGTGGCTTGCTGACTGCTTTTTTCAAGAAAGTTCTATTGGAAACATCCATGCTTTTTCTTATATGCCCTGTGTATTGTCTATGGCTGTGCTTTCACAATGGCTGAAATGAAAAGCTGCGACATAGACCTGGCTGAAAATATTTATCATGTGGCCCTTTACAGGAAGAGTTTGCCACTCTTGGTCCAGAATGAAGCCCTGGGCAAAACATTTACTCTTCTCTTTTTACATTTTTAGTTTTTGAAATCATATATCAAAAAGACCACTTCAAGTTTACCAGTGAGAAGGAGAAAACTATGGATTTTGAAATACATTTGGTTTGAAACTAGGAAGACAAATCAGGGAGAAAGAAAAATCAACACACAATTTCTTTTAGGTACAAAAATCATCAATTCATTATTTTCTCCATCTGCTCAAAATTAAAAAGACAACCAGTTCCTCTTTTTCTTTTCTTTTCTTTCTTTTTTTTAAACAAAGATAACAAATATAAAAATCTAGTCATAAATAGCCTTCAAAGTACAATTAAAAACCAACTAGAGGGATCCATCTTTTGGAGGGTTAATGAGTTTGGGATTTCAACACTTAAATTATCGCCATGTTGTCGATTTTACAATGGTTGCAGTGATGAGGAAGAGTGTATGCAGCAGATATAATAGCTAATTCCATCCTGTCGCCATCCAAAATGAACTTGACTCTCTTCATGATACAGTAACTTGTAAATGTCTCCATGACACTCTTCGTGTAGATATCTTCATCCCATATGAAAGAGGCAGTTTCTATGGCAATATTTGTTAAGTGCCTATCATGCTGCACTAATATAGTGCAAAAATGTGCCTTCCAGGCAACCAGTTTGAAATTAGGGAAAGTAGAAACTTATTGTATTAACACAAGCAAATTAGTTTTCCAGACAATAACCACTATAAAATACTGAACTTGAGGACTCTTCTAAGGTACTAGTACATGTCCAGCATTTGTACTTTGGAGAGAGACAAGAAGGAAGTCTTATAAAAGAGTCTTTGCCTCTGAAATGCAGGTCGATAAAAGCTACCATCAACCACCAAGTTGCTGCATTTATTCAATGGGTTTTCTGCTCAGCTTTGAGCTTATCTTTTATTCATCATTAAAATGGCTTATTAACAAGTATATAATCTGACATAATAATATGTATTATTCAGTTGAGGATACATGATATTATGTTTGCCTATGGTAGTAGAGATCTCGTTATAAACTCTACATGCTAAAATGTTACTACAGGTTAGCACTGCAGACAGAGGCTTGCGTGAGGCATCCTAATTGCCCAATTCCATCACCATATTTTAGAGATGAAAGTAAATTGCCAGTTGGTAGGTTTCGTGAAAGATCACATATGTAACACTCTCAGGAGGCAGCACGTATTCACCTTAATCTCCTAGACTTCTCAGGGCTGATGGTTTCTATGTAAGTGGTACTGTCTTTATATCTCCAATGGCACTGTGGTTTTCACTCTTTTCTTAATGATGATCTTTAAAAAAGGTACAATGCATTTTAATCCACACAGTTTGAATAGCTTTGTGGCTTCTGGATATCTACTGCAAAGTCAGAAAGCTGAAACTGGTTGTTGCCAGGATAAATTATATTTTACATGTCTGCATCTCCATCATAGGCTAAGGTTAAAGGTTTCAGTCGGTTGTTTTGCCTTCTTTGGGGTTTCTTTGGCTTTTTGCTGTTAAAATAAGTCATTAAAATTGGGAGAAAAAAATCAAAATCAATCTTCCATTGTAAATTTTATTGTTTTGATTGAAAAAAAAACTGAAACATATTGATAAACCTAAATTACTTAATCACATACATTGCCTAAATTCAAAACTAAAATTTTATTTACTGGTATCTTTGACTTTTTCAGTTTTATACTCTGAATAAACCTAAAACAGAACCCTTCAAATATTTTATTATCCTGTAAAAGATAAATTATCCAAATGGAAATCCTCTAGTACTAACAACAGACATAGCATTATAATATAATCATTTATATTTGGCCAGAATCCTTTATGAATAATACATAACTTATAAATAATACATGTTTTAAAAGATACGTAGTTGAATAAGATTAGGTATTACTACAATATCTTCCTCCAGTAGTAATTTGATGTAGAAATCTACAGTTCACCATAAGCATATTCCCTGCATAGCCAAGCCTGAAGCAAGTCTGGCTCATCTGCAGAAATAAATGGCTCAGATTTGGTAGTTTTTAGACTAAGACTAAGGCCATGTTTATTTAGAACTTCAGATGAACACTAAATAAATGTGGAACACTTATTTGGGACATTAGTTTGCTATTCCTTTATTATGGTCAACTGAAAGTGTTCCTCTGAAATAGAGATTATGTATCCCCTTAGATTTTGAAATATTTAAACACTCACCAAGCTAGATAAATCATGGAGACAATAAAGATGAGTAACACACATGCCCCAGCTGCTACACCGTATACCCAGGTCTTTAGTCTCCCATCTAAGAAGAATGGATATTAATCATTAATTTATACTAGTCTGGTATATAAATGACCGTCTTTAACTATGACCGATGACCAGTCATATAAGACTAAGTCCTTTCAAAACTCAAAATGAATTATTGCTTAGGCACAATTAATGATTATGAGTTAGATGCTCCTTCATTAAAGATAAATCATCAATGAAAATTGAATGGAAAATTAATAAATAATATTTTTAATTCGAGTTCAGATTTCAAGTGTCTAAACTTCTGCTGCTTCTTATCTGAATTTTACTTTAAATCCAACACATGCATAATGCTATATAAACATTTTCTTCTGATTTACATTCTATTTTGAGAAAGGCAATTATGAGAAAAGAAGAAAAATAATGCAATTTCAAGAAAGTCCTACAATTTAGAGTTAATGCAGATGGGTATTTGCACATAAACTTTGTCATTTTAACATTTTTTCCAGATAAACTGAAAAGGAGTATATTTAACATGTTTTGAAATTAATAATCTTTCATCTAGTTTATACTTATAGTATGCCTTAAAGTAGATTTGACACTATTGTTTGCAAAAATAACCAAGTTTGATTCACATAAAAGTACCTCTAAATAACTTTTTTCTATCTTTTCTATTACAGGTATCCCCCGCTTTTTGAAAGTTCTCATTATATCACTTCATTTTTCTTTTATCAAGTACCTGTTTTCACTAACTGAAAGAAGTCCAAAGTGAAACTTCTCTTTCATGAAAAAAGGCAAAAAGCAAAAATAGTGGTCAGCGTGTGTTTTGCAGCCTGCTGTTACAGAGGCAGCATGCACTCCAGGCCAAGATAGCTCGTAAGGGTGTTACGCTTTGCGTAAAACTGGATGTAATTAAGTGTATTTGATATGAATTGGTAGGCTATTTTTTGGGCCTGGGACCACTTATTTTTCTTTTCCATACTAAAGGTAACTGCTTCTTTGCTTTACGCCATTTCAGTTTATGAAAGGTTTCATAGGAATGTTCTACTTCTGGATAGCAGGGAAAACTTGTATATGGAATCAGATAAATCAGGGTCTTTTCTAATATGGTTTTCTGATTTTATTCTGTCTGAACTTCTCAGTTTTATGTTCTGAATAAATTTTAAACAGAAGACATTATTAATGACTTTGCTAACTTAATTTGGTCCTCACATCAAAAAATATTTTCTGTTGCATGCATGCAATTAAACATATGATATTAGTGTTAAATTATGGATTGGGCAAATTGACCCTATAAAAGACTCTGGTTTCTTCAATTTTTAAATGGCATTAAAAGCAAATCAGTACTGTGGAATTCTTTTCATCTATGTCTGGATCAACTTAGGGGTTGGTTCAATTTGCTGGAAATACATTAATATTTTAAATGCCATTTCTTTTTGATTCTAAAGATTTTAAAATTTAAGCCTGAGTTTAAAATCAAAAGAGCTGGTCCACTGTTGGCTATATCTGCCCTGATAGTTCAACAAATATTCTTTGGGACTTTCAAAAACCAAGAACAGGGTCTAAATGTATTCTTAGAACACATATCTTTTAAATATATTAAAAAAGTTTACTTTAGGTAAACTATATATTACATCTAAAATGACAATCATACTATTCTCTCTTTTTAAAAACCAATTTTGATGTGAGGAGACCTGCTTGGATTCTTTGTCAAGGTCAAGATTGTTATGGCCATTTGCTGGTCCACTGTCTTGAACACTGAGAGAAGAGTTCCCTATGTTTACACAGTCAAGTCAGCTTTGCAAAATACAATGTATTTTTAACTAAAACCTAATCAAGGCAGGGGCAATGTGGCTGGATAATGAAAATACTTAAAATAATCCCAACAATGATTTTCCGATAAAGGAAAGTGTTCTGACTTAATGCCTTAAGAATAGAGATGTGTTAGCTATATGAATTCCTTCCTTCCTTTCTCATATTTCTAATGGAGTTATAAAGTAGTCCATGCTTAGCTTGGCCTGGAGATTTCCTTTGGTTATGAACTAGTAATCCCTCTTGCTGTGAAAAACAGTGGCATGATATTAGCTACCATATAGCCCTCATAGCACATTCTAGGGATAAGTTTATGGTTGAATCCAACTGGAGAGAGAAAGTGTGCAGAATAGGAATAGCATTTCATCAGGCCTTCAAGCTTTTGCCTGTATTGGCTTCAAGTCCATTACTAGACACATTAAGAGCTGTCTAATATAACAAGCATACGGTCAGTCTCCAAGTTCGGATTGTCCCATCTAAACAGGAAGGCTCCATCCCTCCTCCTGTGTATCTGGTGCTAGTATAGATTCTGAGATTTTGAGTGTGCCAACTCTAAGGGATGATAGAAATAGGCCTGGCTACCACGTACCTTCCAGCATGGCACTGCATTACTAATGTTCCTATTTTAGTTTCAAATTATTACCACTCTGTGGTCAAATGAAAAATTCTTGAATGTCTTTATAGTTCTATCAGTTCCAGTACTGAATGATAACACGCTTCCCCCTTCTAATTAATACTTTCATTGTTAGATTTCTTTGCACAATGTGAAAATAATTTTACTTGTAAATTTAGGACTGAGATTGAATAACTAATACCAACCCTAAATGTTTTTTCTCAAAAGAAAGTAATTTAATTTCTCTGAAATTTGAGCATGAGTGTTTTTTCCATAATAGTAAAAAAATTAAGATCATGTGTCAGAATCAGAACAAATGTTTCAGTAAAATAATAAATAGCTCACATTAAAATGCTTGCTCACTTTTTAATCTCCTGGCATTGATTAAATATGTAACTAAAGAATTGTACATCAATGCTGCCTAGTCAGTTCACCTGGCCCAAAAGGCTGTAGAAACCAGGTCCTTCCCCGTCCTGCCGGGTTACTGGAGGGTTGGGTTGGATGTACTGCCCGGCTGGTTTTCACATCTCCTCTTTTGTCCTCCACGGTGGGTATCACCACCACAGGGATCAGTGTGCATTGCTCAAGTGTACCATTAGAAGACAGGACTTCAGTGTACCCTTCTTCACAGCTGCATGTCCTCGTCTGCAGGGGAAGAGGAAGGTTTCTATTGTGCATACAAGGTCTTTGCATACAAGATCTTTGAAAGCATAAAAGACCTTACCTGAAGAAAAGCCTTTAAAGAAGTATTGTTTTGGGAATTTACTATATGTAATTTCTGTCTTTACTATTTAAAACGGAACATACTTTTTGTATGGTACACAAACTTATTCTAACAGTAGAAGTAAGTGCATTCAGAATTGTTTATATTGATAAAAGGGGAGGTCCAAAAATAGAACGTTTATGCCTCAAGATATGATTTCTTTAAAGGGAATTGGATTGCACGAGAGGCAGTAAGTAGGGTGACAAACGATGAAGCTGGCTTGTCTCCCCTAATGACTTCACACATACCTCGCTACAGTAGGAGTGAGGTTGACTACACGGTGGGTGACAAGACCTGTCAGCGTCAGGCTGGCGTACCACCAGGCAGCCCCCTGCAGAACAGAAAACCAAGTTTTGACAAGTAGTATCGCTTGCAATGATAAAAAAGACACTGCTGTTATAGGCTTGTCTTTGAATCCTGAACCACTTTGGGAATCCCACAGATTTTTCTGAGGGTGGTGGACTGTGAAATATTTGGTTAACCTTGATCACTTTATTTAGAAACTCAAAGCTCTTCTTAGTCAGAGGAGACAGGCAGTGCCTGGCTTGGCAGGTGCTCCTTAAGCACTCGTGAGCACAGGATTTTATAGTTGCTACTTTGAAAACACCGATGGCACACAAGCTACTTCTGTCATTTTTCTTGAGGTCACATTCCACACTAAAAAGTAGATTTAATTTTCTTTCAAAGTTAAAATTCTTTCTTGGCTATTCAAAGAAATAGTTTTCATGTCCTTTGAGATGTCTCTTTAATTTATGTGACGACCACATAAACGCATTTTTTATTATGTATATTTCTTTTTGAGAAAAATCACTATGCCCACTAATTAGGGATTTTTTGGGGTATAGGAAAGAAAACAAATATAGCTACTAAATAGTGTTCTTACACTATTGTTTTAACTTGACATTGCAGCTCTATTTATCCCTCTTCTTATTCCTTCTTTTCCAGTATAGTATCACAAGTCCCTAAGTTGTTATAAGTAAAGTTTTTAAGATGAGAATACATGTCATAAGGAAACAATATTGTTGACGTGGAAGGAACTCATAGTTTCAAACCATCCTTGTTTAGTTTAACAGCATTTTAGCAAAGCAAAGTTTTTCCTTTGTTTATGGAATTGATGATACTCTGGAATTTATCAGAGGCAACTATTGTTAATTCCTTGCCTTATCTCTCAATATTATAATCAAAATACTCATAGAAAAAATGTTATGGAAAGCAGGTAGTCATTGCAAGGCAGTTGCAGTTAAATGGCCATATTAAGTTATTATCATTAAACACATGAGAAAAAGGAAAACAATATTTTGACTTTCTTAAAAGGATAACTATTCATAAAATTAAAGCAATCAATCAAGGTAAGTAATACACTTTACATGCTTGTCTATTTCTCATAAAGAATCTCATCCCTCCCAAAAGATGGAAGGAGAATGCACATAAAGTTTATCACAAATAATTTGCACATTGGCTTTTTGGTATCAAACAGTATTAGAAAGAAATACACTGGACACTATACTGCATTAAAAAGAAATTGAAAATATGATTTCTACAGGTAAGTTGTTTAGAATTTGACTTTTTGCATTGAGGGATAGCCCTAAATTCAGTGGGAAAAGCACTTTTACCATGTAGAAGAAAAGGCAAATATTATTTGCATCCATATTTAGGGAAAAAAAAAAAAAAAACATTGGAAACTAATAGGACCCCCAGGGAAGCTATAAAATTCCCTCTGGATAGTTTGAAGAAGAATGTAGACATTCATTTTCAACTCCTGAGTTGAGGGAACCACCTCTATAATGGCTTCCGGGTTCAAAAAGCCTATATTTCCCCTCCTGCAGCTCTTTCTCCCCCTATGTCTCTTAGAGTGGTGTGGTTGGAACAGATTTTTCCCCCAGAAGATAATACTGTGAGAGAGCAAAGGGTTTCCTGGAAGGTGTCTTTTTTTGTTATGCACGTGTCCACTGGGAGTTGCTATTATCAAGGGTTTCCCGGTACAGATTTCTCATGTTTAAAATCTTATCTTCACAAGAATACAATTTGACATCCTGCTCCAGATCTCATAGGGAGGAAATGAGTAATTAGGTTTCAATAAATCCAGGTAATTCAAAATTCAATATAAAAGTTGATGCTTTCCAAAAAGCATATTGATCCCTGCTCCTGTTATCTTACTGTATATATTACAGCTAAATTTATAAATGGACATACTCAGGGGCAACCAAATGCACATTACTTTTTCTCCCTGTCAGAGGGACTGAACAATGGCAACAAGTCAGCAGGTCACCCTGAGCAGTTAACTGTCAATATTCAAGCTACTGCTATGCTATGGGGATATCTGCAAATTAGATCTTTTAAAAATACATTATTTAAGAAGAGACATTAGATCTTTGGGTCCATGTACTTGAGGTTGAGCTTCTGTTTCCAACCTCAGTTTCTTTCTAGGAAATTTGCAGGGTGGCTCATCTCACTAAAATCTGGAGCTAAGTTTCTTCCCTCTTCAAAAGAATCCTTGGGATGGATCTCTTGCCTTTACTGGGCTCAGATAAGGAAACTTGTAGTAACTGCACATTAAAGTAGTTCTTTGGAGTACATTTGGGTATAAAGGACATTCAAAAAACTTCTTCATTTGGATTTCTTCTTTGGATGTATAATAATTTTTGAATGGGTGCACAGTAGGTGAGCTGTTCAGATGTTTTGGGTTTGAGATATACCAACAAATCTTTCCTATTAATTAATTTTTAAAAACCACAGACTTCTGAATTCAAGAAGATATTTGGATTTGTATAATATTATTCCCTTGGTAATATTTTTGGTCTGCATGTGTATTGCCTTTAAGTCACAGGAACAAATATAGTCAACAAAACAGTGACTATATTTTTAAGAAGTAGTGAGTTATTAATATGTTAACTATCTAGGAAAACAATATGATAATTATTTATTTACTTATAATAATTATTTGAGTTAGACAATAATTTAATTAAATGAATTCTAGTAGCAATGTCTAAAATGTCTGGATGAGGGAGAATTTAACTGAAACATTAAAAAATGAAATAATTTGTCATTGGTCACCAGGAAGTTATACAGTTCAGGTATACTAAATCCAAGCATGTGTTGAATATTGAAAGAATATCTTTCCTTAATATATATTTTTAACCTATTACACATGTGTTACAGGAAGACTTTCAAAGAACAAAGAGAAATTGGAGGTTTACCTGTTACATTTATACCATCTGACCTTTGACACCAGACTGTTCGGGAAGAGCCTTTCCAAGCACTAGCCATCCATTTATACTCATAACACTGTCCATCTGCAGGAATACAATAAACATTACCAGAACATTCTGCTGTCCAGAAATACAATCATGGGAATGGAGTATTAATGAAATATTTATAAGCAATTGAAAAGTGATAAGAAATCCATCTCAAAATGATTCAAATGTCAATTTAGTGTCCCGAAGTTGCCATAAATTCCAGATAGATACCTAAATCCCAACACATTTTCCATATCTGCTGTTATACTATCTGATGTGAAACTGGATTTCTAATTTAATTTGATGTTTTACTTAAAGTGTTATAAAATATCAAACATACACACGGGACAGAGGATAGCTAAAAAAATACATTCAATTACCGATCATGCATTTTAACAAATATTACCATTTAGCCATATTCACTTTTGTTTTCTTTTGCTTGTTGATAAGTAAAAAAATAACAGATAAACTTCATGTCCTGTTATATTCCTTTCTGATCAGGTCTCCCTCCATGTCTGTCCAGCAGCACCTACTATTCTGATGTAGATATATGCATTTCTGTGACACGTTTATTCTTTTAATATAAATATACTATAAATACAAATATATATCCATGAATGATACATAGTGTTTTTAGTCAGTCTTAACATGAAAAAGAGTATCATATTCTGAAGCATTCTAAAACTTAATAGTTAACATTACAGATTAAATATTTCTATGTGATTTTAGTGTAGATATAGTCAATTTATTTTAACTGCTATGTAGAATTTCATGGTGCTAATTATTACTATTTATTTAGCTATTTTCTCTAAGGGTGGACTCTGAGGTTGTTTTCCATCTTTGTTATTCCAACAACGCCTCAATGATCCACATTGTGCAAGTCTCCTGGTGCTTCCTTAAGTAAATATCTAGAGGGGAAATTTCTGGGTATCACAGTAGGGATAGCTGATTTTTATACTAGGTATAGCTCTTTTTTTTTTTTTTTCCTAAAAGATGACCATTTACATATCCACCAGCCGTCTACAGGGTTACCATTGCTCTAAATCCTCATGAATATTTATAATTGCCAGATTTAAAAGTTTTTGTCAGTCTTGTGGGTATGGAAAGCTATCGTGTCATTTAAAATTTTAAACAGTAACAAAAATGTTTTGGGGCATTTAGATTTCCTCTATATGAATTGCTTATGTATATCTTCTGGCCTTTCCCCCCCTATTAAAATATATGTGTTTTCTTATTGAGTTATGGGAATTCTTTATTCTGGAATAGCAATTCTAAAAGTATGGTCCAGGGACAACAGGAGACTGACATTCTTTCAGAATGTGTGTATGTGTGTAGGCTGGATTTTCTTCATATACATAAACTAAACTAAAATTGCAGTAGATTGAATGCAAAAGCAGATAAGAGAATCCAGCTGTCTTCTTTTAAACCAGATATTATAGATATTTGAAAAAGAGTAAAACAAGACTATGCTTGTCATTAAAGTCACTTTCTTTTTGTTTTTATAAAATTATTTTTCAGTAAATACAGTAACATACATTTGGTTTATGATTATTTTAAATAAATTAACAAGTATTTAAAAAATCATCAGTTTTCATTTTTAATATGATAAAATTTGATCTATATCTCACAAGAGGAAAGCAGTTTGGGGTCCTCAACAATTTTAAGAGTATAAAATTATCTTGCACTGAAAAATTTTAGAATTGTTCCAGACATTAATCCGTTGGAATTAATTGACTTCACAAGTATCATTTCTAAGTCTGTGGCTTGTCTGCTAACATTGGTTTTGGTCTACTTTATTGTGTAGAAGATTTAAATTTTCATTTAAATATATTTTTTATCTTTTCCATTTTTGTTTGTGCTTTCGGTGTCATATTAGGGAGATTTTCCTCAACTTTTTTTTCAATCAACTTTGCTTTACTTCTCAAGATTTCACATAAATGGGAGTTGTCTGTTTCTTTAAATTTTGGTAAAACTCATAATAAACGCCATTTAGGTTTTAGCCTGTGTATATGTGTAAGTATATATTTAATAGATCTGAGTTTTTAATAGTTACAGCATCCATGCTTTAGCTTCTCTATTACTCTTGGTAAATTAGAATAACATTCTAAATTGTCTTCAAGATTTTATACTTATTTGCAAAATTTACTCATAGAATATTGTTTTCTAAATACTATTTTATTTGTATTAGTACTGATTTTGTTCTCCTTTTTTTTTCTTCATTGATTTTGCCATGAGGTAGTCTATTTTGTGTTTGGTCAAAGAACAAGCTATTGATTTTGTTGATTATCTCATTGAATTTATATTTTTCTGTTATTTAATTACACTCTATTTCTTTTTTTTTTTTTAAATTGAGTTGAAAGCTTAGTTCATTTTAAACTCTTCTCTCTCCTATATAAGCATCTAAAGCTTTAAGTTCTCTTATAAGTATTATACTTTTAGATGTAAGACTCTAAAAGTGTGGTTTTCAGTTTTTACTTGTGTGTGTGCTTGGGGGATTTCTTTTGCAATTATAATGTCAATGATGTCTAATTTTATTTCATTTTCATTTTGGGATGAGCAATTCTCTTTCTTTCCTTAGAAATTATTGCATTTATTGTAACCTCTGACCTTTCTACTTCTTTACCTACTCTATTCCGGCACATATGAAATGTTTTATCTGGCTGGTAAGTTTGGGAAGATTTAACAGACAATGTAGATAATTCTATTTGTTGGATTAAGTTGTCTAGACCATTTGGATTTCATTTCAAGCATTCTTCTCCAACTTCTAAGCTTTCTCCTCCAACTTTTCATTAATAAAGATGATATTTTGGCTCCCGTTTGCTATTTTATGTCATACTCCTTGTTTCCGGACACGAGCAGGAAGAAGCGTGTTGTTCGATATGCCCTCCAGTCTCCGCTAGACAGCAATTCTCCTGTTCTCATTTATACTTGTAAATAGTGCCCCCAAACTTTGACATTTTAATACTCTGTGTTTCTTAAAAATGTCATGTATTGCTTATATTTGGTGCACGGCTCTACGCATGTGGACACATATACACACAGAAATAAAAATATGTGTGTTTAATAAGTTGCATGTCAAATTTAGAGTAATTCCATTTTCAAGTTTTTATTAAAAATATAACTAACATACAAGATTATATCAGTTTCAGGTGTACCCCATAGTTATTCAACATGTATATACCTAAGGAAGTGATCACCATAAGTCCAGCAACCATCTGACACTGTACCACTTTATCACAATATTTGACTATATTCCCTATGCTGTATGTTACATCCCTATAACTTATTTGTTTTATACCTGGAAATTTGGACCTCTTATTCCCCTTTACCTTTTCCTCCCGTTTAAATTTTTTTAATTACAGTTGACATTCAATATTATTTGATATTAATTTCAGATGTACAGCACAGTGGTTAGACATGTATATAATTTAAGAAGTGATCCCCCTGACTGGTCTAGTCCCCACCTGGAACTATACCTAGTTATTACTATATTATTGACTATATTACCTGTGCTTTACTTTACATCTCCATGACTACTTTGTAACTACCAATTTGTACCTCTGAATGCCTTCGTCTTTTTCACTCTGTTCCCCAACTCCCCTCCCACCCATCACCTTGATAAATCTAGTACCCATCTGACACCATACATAGTTATTACAATATTATTGACTATATTCCTTATTCTATACCCTATATCCCATGACTAGTTTGTAAAAACCAATTTGTACTTCTTAATCCTTTCCTCTTTTTCACTCACCCCCTTAATCCCCCCTCCCATCTGGCAACCATCAAAATGTTCTCTGTATCTATGATTTTATTTCTGTTTTGTTTATTTTGTTCTTTAGAGTCCACATATAAATGAAATCACATTGTATTTGTCTTTCTGTGTCCAATATACTCCACTCAGCACATTATCCTCCAGGTCAATCCATGCCGCTGCAGATGGCAAGAACCCATTCCCTTCCATGGCCTAGTGATATTACATTGTATATATGTAACACTTCCTCTTTATCCATTTATCCATTGACAGACATCCAGGCTGTCTCTATGTCTTGGCTATTGTAAATAATGCTGCAATGAACACATGGAGGCACATATCTCTTCAATATAGTGTTTTGGGTTTCTTTGGATAAACACCCAGAAGTGGGACTACTGGGTTCTTCTTTGTCTCTTGTTATAACCTCTGTTTTAAAGTCTATTTTGTCTGGTATATTGCTACCGCAGTTTTTCTTTCTTTTTTTTTTCTCATCTCCATTTTCATGAAATAACTTTTTCCATCCCTTTATTTTCAGTCTGTGTGCATCTTTCAATCTGAGGTGTAAGGATTTTGTTTTCTTATCCATTCAGGCACTCTATTATTTTGATTGGAGCCATTTAATCCATTTACATAGAAAATAATTGTTGACAGATATGTAGTTATTGCCATTTTATTATTCATATTTTTTATCTCTCTTTTTTTTTTTCCATCTTAAAGAAGTCCCACTAACATTCCTTTTAATACTGGTTTGGTGGTGATGAACTGCTTTAGCTTTTTCTTGTCTGGAAAGCTCTTTATCTCTCCTTCAATTTTAAATGATAGCCTTGCTTGGTAGAGTACTCTTGGTTGTAAGTCCTTGCTTTTCATCACATTGAATATTTTGTGCCAATCCCTTCCCGCTTGCAAAGTTGTGGTTGAGAAGTTAGCTGACAATCTTAAGGGAGGTCCCTTGTAAGTAACTATTTACCTTTCTCTTGCTGCTTTTTGGGTTCTCTCTTTGTCTTTAACCTTTGGCTTTTTAATTATGATGTGACCTGTTGTGGTCCTATTTGGGTTCATCTTGGTTGGAACTCTCTGCACTTCCTGGGCTTGTATATGTATTTCCTTCCCCAGGTTAGGAAAGTTTTCCTACATTATTTCTTCAAATAGGTTTTCAATTCCTTGTTCGTGTTCTTCTCCTCCTGGTATCCCTATAATGTGCAGGTTGGTACACTTTATGTTGTGCCGGAGGCCCCTTAAACTATCCTAATTTAAAAAAAAATACATTTTTGTTGTTCTGATTGGGTGTTTTCTGCTACCTTGTTTTCTAAATTGCCAGTTTGATTACCTGCATCATGTAGTCTGCTGGTGATTCCTTTCTAGTGCGTTCTTCATTTCAGTTATTGAATTCTTCATTTCTGACTGGTTCTTTTTTATGGTTTCTATGTCCTTTTTTATGCTTGCTATGTATTTGTTGAAGTTCTCTCTGAGATCACTAAGCAGCCTTACAACCGGTGCTTTGAATTCTGTCTCTGGTAGGTTGCTTGCCTCCATTTTGTTTAGTTCTTTTTCTGGAGTTTACTGCTGTTCTTTTACTTAGAATTTATTTCCTTGTATCCTCATTTTGCCTGCCTCTCTGTGTTTATTTCTATGTATTACATACATCTGCTATGTCACCCAGTCTTGCTGAGTGGCCTAATGTAGTACGTGCCCTTTGGAGCCCAGTGGCACAGTCTCCATGGTCACTTGAGCCAGGTGCTCTGGGAGTGTCCCTTGTGTGGGTTGTGTGTGTCTTCCTGTTACAGTTGAGACTTAATTGCTATGACCCTCAGGCTGACTGGCTATAGGATTTGGCCAGTCCATAGCTTATGCACTGCTCTGTGGGAGGCTTACCCCATGGCGCGGGATTCACCCCAGTGGGCTCTGTTGCTTGTTGAGAATGTGCTTTGTGTGAACCATTTGTGACACTAATTGGGTTGTGGTGTGAAGCCAACCTCCAAGTATGTTGGTTCTGGTCTCTCTTGGGAGGGGCTCTGGTGCAGGCCAAGGTCAGCCAATGCCTGTGACCAGCTGGGGACTACCTAGTGAGAGCTACAAAGGAATCCATGGTTGGTTGTTCTTTGTTCTGTGTCTGGAGGCATGTGGAAGAGGCCATGCTGCAAACCAAGGATATCTGCCACCAGTATCAGGCCTAGGGTAGCGCTGCAAAAATAGAGCTTCATGAGGTACAGAGATGGGTATGGCAGGGTCCCAGTGAATCACCAGGGTGGAGAGAGTGGAACTCATCTGACCAATTCAGATTCAGATTTGGCCATAGGCATGGGCAAGGGGCTCAACACAGAAAAGATGGTGTTTGCATGTGGCTGCACAACTTTCCCTTTCCCCAACAAGGGAAAATGGCAACTGTCCCTCCAGTCTGAGCCCTGAAGCCACACAACTAAGTCTTGCCTGTATGTCTCTGATGTCCCCTGTGTCAGTGTCCTTCTGCCAGAGACCAGGGTGAGTTTATGTGCAGGCTCTTGAAGAGGTTATCTGGGTTTCTTGCAGTATTCCAACCCCCACAGATGGTTGGAATCACCACTGTTTTTCACAGCCAGATGCTGTGGGGGCTCCTCTTCTTGGCACCAGTAATCTGGGCAGGGAACCTGTGGGGCTGGTGTCCCTCACTCCTCTGGGGGGAACTTCTGTGGCCAAGATATCCCTCATGATTTTCTACTGCCACAGGGAGGTCTGGGGCCAGCCCATTTCACATCTCTGCCCCTTCTACTAGTCTCAGTGTGATTTCTTTATATCTTTAGCTATAACATCTCTGTCAGCTAGACTTCAGATAGCACTCCAGGTTGATTATTCTGTAATTTGGTTGTAATTTTGATGTATTCACAGGATGAAGCAAGGACAGCACTTATCTACTCTGCTGTCTTGGATTTCTTCCCCATCTAGAGTAATTTTTATTAACATACACCAATTAATTAATATAAATCAAGACATCAATTTATGATAATTTAGTAAAATCTCTTTTTGTTGTAGATTTGTAATTTTTGATTCATTGTTTTGATGTAAATAAATTCAGGACAATGCTAGATTCATACACGATCAGGATTGCTATAAGTATACAAATAATGTTTTCCTAATTGTCTCAGCTTTCTTTAGCTCATAAACCTGGGAGAAATTTTCACAATATTTCATATCTAATTTATGAAGGGTGGCCAGATTTTTCTTCCTCTAAATCTTTAAAATTCAGGACCATACCCTTAAATTAATTCTCAGCCTTAAGAGAGATCTTGGCAAATTTGCTTCTTTAACAGAAAATTATGTATCTTGTGCTTTTGCTTATCAACACAAAGTTAAAATGAGTAGATTTCATGAATTGTGGCACTTACCATCACATGATTTTGTTTCTAACATCTGCTCTGGGCACAGGTGTTGATTCTCTAGTTCTTGGATAATTACTGCTCTCGAACGGACCTGTATTCCACCAAAACCTAGGTCCTCACCATTCACACAGGTCAACTGACACAGGCTCCATGAAGACCAGTCCTTCAAATAACAGTCACCTGCAAAACACAGGTGTGTAGTTTATACCCACACCCATAAAGAATAGCCAGCCAGATAGTCATTTTATTTTTAGCCCTGCTGGGCGATGTCTGTAGGTATGCCAGTCATACATGGTATTTGTAAGATTTAGATAAGTATTTTTATTTTTTAAATTTATTTTATTTTATTTTTTATTAGTTTCAGGTACACAAAACAATGTAATAGTTAGACGTTTATCATTTTTATCCCTCACCAATGACAACCCCCTCTCCCCATCCGCTATCCCTCTGACATCGCACACAGCCATTATATTTGCACTGTCTCTATTCCTAATGCTGTACTCCGCTCCTTGTAACCATATATATATAATATATAATTGTAATATTTGCAAGATGTGTGTAGCTTTACAAGTTTGTATTAATATTATTATTTTCTAAGTAGTGGATATTACTGGTATAGAATATGTGCTGCTTTATGATATAAAATGCAAACTACTGCTTGAAGGAGTTTGTCCATTATGATTTCCCTCCTCTTAAGAGATAATAAATACTTGATTAAAACCTACTACCACTTTGTTATTATCATTGTAAAGGGGTTAATTAACTACTTGTTATTATTCCAAGAAAATCTAAATATACATCAAACTTGCCTTCTAGGTATTCACAATTTCAAAAGAGCTTGAAGTCCAAGTCTGAGAAATCTGTATTTTTGTTTTATTCCTATGTCTTTCCTGAGGCATGAAGGTGCTAACTGGGCAGTTGCAGTAGTGGCAATAATGCATGACATTTCCTTTAATTTACATCTTCAGTCAACTTTGCCTTTTTTGTCAATTATTGACTGAAGAATAATATTCATGCAAAATGATCACATATCATAAAAGCACAGATAGCAGAGTTTTCACAACCTGATGATATATTCATGTAACTAACATCCAAATCAAGCAACAGAGCATTCTCAGAATCTCAGAAACCCGTCTCATGCTATGCATGGAATTGTACCATATGTATTTTTTGTTGCATCTGGCTTCCTTTACTCATTTATATTTTTTTGTGAGAGCCATCATCTATGTATATAGTTCTAATTTGTTCATTCTTCTGCTGTGCTTTACTCTTATTATATAAATTACCACAACTTAGATGTCCATTTTAGTATTGGTGAGAATTTGGAGAGTTGTAAATATTTCCTATTATGAATACTGCTGTTGTAAACATGTTAATACAAACCCTTTGGTGAATTCATATATATGCATTTCTATTGGGTACATACCTATGGGTATAATTGCTGGGACATGGGTAGTACGTACATGTTCAACATCAACCTTTTCAACTATTTTGAGAACAAGGAAGATTTAATGAAGTACACCTTTCCCATATACACATCCTCTCTTCAGGACTGACTGCTTGGTGATACTTTTCAGAAGATACAGTAAATTATGATAGACAAATCCATATGGGTTCTTATCACTTTAATTATTCCAGGCACATCACATGAATAATTCATACTGCCTTATATTATGCTGAAGTAGTCTAATACTATCACAAAGTTTCCTGGATATTTGATTAATGAAAAAACTTCTTGTGCTGTGATTAAGAAATCCTACAAAGACATGAATTATTGACTAACTGATACATATACAATAGTAAAGTGTAATGGTTTTTTGTAGACTTTTATTATAGTACGTCATTAATACTATCTAATGTCATCCTGAAGTGCAGAAAATTCTCATAAATTTTGGAAGTGTTAAGGAGAAAGAAACTAGTACGAATTTTTAAGTAGTCTAAAAATGTTTCAGAACTATTTCTATCCCCTAGGAAATGCCCCTCTTGGGTTACTCAGTTTTACTTATGCAGTAGAAACTATTAAAATTTAAAAACTCCTGTCAATATGAATATCATATGCCTTTGCCTCTGTGATTGCAAACTACATGGAAATAAAACAAATCTTTTTTACTAGCAGGCTTTATCTCTGTGTTTCTATCACTTCATATAGTGTATTTTGCAACAAAACTCAATAAATATTTTAATGGTAATCTGTGAATTATATAATAATCACCCCCAAAGAATCCGTGTCAGGCTTCAAAGATTCAATAACAAATGAGAGTGAGACATTGCCCTGTACTAAACATATTTTTATATTTTGACTCTATAAACCATTGTAATAATAAAACTATACTATGCCTGTCAAAGATATGACAATTAAGTATATAAAATGCTTTCCATACTTCTGTATTTCACTCTTCAAAGCTTATTGGCTCACATATTGCTAGCTTTCAAAAATCCATCACTGGAGACAACTACCAAGAGAGGGATTGAAATGAATAGATTGCAATTTATAAGAGATGAGCAGCCTCCTCCTGGATTTGTAATTAATTAGAATGGTGTGCTTGCCCTGTTCTGTTATTAGGGGATCTAGCAGTTTTCCTTTGCCTGGCTTACCACAGATTTTAATCTTATGTTTATTTATGTCACTCTTAGTTTAGCAACTGAATCTTCCATTAAAAAGGTAAACTCTATGAGGACAGAGTGTTTGTCTCCCACTGTATCTCCAACCTTGAGCCCAGTGCCTAGCCTACAATAACACTTGATTAATAATAATAATAATAATAATAATAATAATAATAATAATAATAGTAAATGGGTGATTGTGCTACAGGAAGTATAATGACAAGTGGGGAGACTCCACAATAAATCACATGCCAATGCCTGGCAAGGATTCCAGGTCTGCTTAATGTCATGGGTGTCACAAGGATCCTGTTATTGGCAATGGAGATTTAGTTTTGGATTAGGTAGTTTTTTCAGCTTTTAGCTTTGGTTAACTTTTGATGACCATGTGGCTGTTCCACACATCAAAGCCCCAAGGTTCACTCCCTGGCCCTGTCCACAGCCCTAATCTATTGTCACAGCCCCAACCTCAGTCTGCTGTGAAGCAAAATAATTTTATTAAATTGTATTGTGTGTGAGATCTGGACGGAAATCAGGCTAGTTTGCACGGGCAAGAAATAAAACAGGGTAATTGCTGGATCAGGAAAAGGTTATTATTGGCACGTTTGGGAATATCTAAGAAACAATACTTTGCCTAGGTTCAGAGTCAGATTTAAAAACAAAACGTATTTTTTTAACCTTAGTATCTGAAAATATCAGTATGTGCAAAATCTATTATTACAGCTGAAAATATAGAGTGAGGAATACACTCAAAGTCTAGCATATAGTTCAAAGTATCAGGGGTTATTTTATTTACTGTTCTATTTAATTTATTCAGTTTATCTTAATAATAAACTATAGAAACTACCATTATTATCACCTCAAATAATTTAGTTACTAAAGAATAAGAAAATTGATGAGTGAATGAATGGGCAACCCATGCTGTCAGCTCTTCCAGCTTTTAGGGACTTGACCCCATTTAAAAAAGAAAAGAAAAATACTTAAGTTCATCCATTAAAAAAATTTTCTTAAGTCATATGACTTTTATACAGAAAGTCTATTTTATGTCCAATGGGTATTTGTTTGCCAAATCCTCATTTTTGTTTTTTTGAGATCGTATTTGAAACAACCTGTTTTTTAAACAGATTTATTTTTTCTTATCGTAATTTTAAGCAAATTGGGAGAACAAACATTTTCCACTTGAGGGTAAAATATAGGTAACTCACTTCCAATTTTGTTCTTTTCTAGTTCACTAATAAACTGTTGCCACCGTATCTTTCTCAAGGCCTTAGGCTCATACTTGTCATTGAGTTTATTTTGACCCTTTATCTTCCCTAAAGTTCTCTGCATCAACCCAAATTCCTAAACATTAGCTTAGCACTGTTTGGCAATTAGTTTTATACTATTTAGTATACAACATTTGTTTTTCACATTTTACTGCATGCTACCCTTTTGTCGAACATTGCATCAGAATGACTTCTTTCAAAGTTTTCTTCATATATATATATATATAATTTTTTCATTCTTGAATCATAATTTAGCTAGGGATAGAATTTTAGATTGATGATTATTTTCCATCATATTTCAAATACAGTCATGTGTTGCATAACGATGGCTCGATCAACGATGGACCACATGTACAACGATGGTCCCATGAGATTATAGTGGAGCTGAATTTCCTGTAAGAAATGGAAGGATATGTGGTTTAGGAGGAATGCTTTCTTTCTCTGATGGGAGCAATACATGTGGGGCTTGGCAACAGATTCCCTCTCACTCACAGCACCTTCATTTTGAGGGCACAGATTCCATCTCCATCAGTCAGGCACTGACCTGTTTTGGCACAGAGGAGCCTGTACCCCAAGCACTACTTATTCAGAGGGCGCTACAGCCCTCCCAGGTCTAGCATGGCCTTCAGAGTACATTGCTGTAAATCCTTCTTGAGAGCATAAGCTCCCGTACAGGACACGGGCCCACAGGAGCGGTCTTTTAACAAGTATTAAGTGTCACTGCCGCTTTACCAAAAGGTTTCTGTGGTCGTGTGGAGCCAGCCTGTCCCTGTACTTTGGAAATATTTTGGGGTTGTCATGATATAAAGCATAGATATGTTTTATTTCTTCCATCGATTCAATGCCAGAGAGAGCTCTCTGTGCCTGACAGGGTCAATGGAACCAAAAATATTACATCCTCAGTTCTACACTCTCTATAAGCTAATCACTTTCCTTATTATGAACACCACAAATTTACTTAATCTGACCACTGCTCTAACATCCCTAGATTTGTGTAAGGAGACTGTATGATGTTCTCACAACAAAATCTCCTAACAATGCATTTATCAGAACATATTGACACATGACATAATATTCCATTGTCTTTTAGCTTTCATTGTAATTGAAAAGAACTCTGCTATAATTCTAATTTTGTCTTCCAAAAGCAGGTAATCTGTTCCTTTCTCTCTGAATGTTTTAATAGTTCTCTATTTTCTATATTTTCTGTTTTAACTATAGTGTATCTGGGTATGAATTTGTTGTTGAATCTACTCAGGACCCAGAAGAAGCTTTCATTATATGGACTTAACTTTTTCTTTAGCTATTATGTGTTTAAATGCTGCTTCTCTCTTATTTCCTATTCTCTCCTTCCAGAAATCCTAAATAGATGTTATGTTCTATCCTTATTTTCTCAACTTTTCTTTCATTCTTTCCCTGTCAAGCATGAGCCTAAGGCTTTAATTGCCAACCCCTGCAGATGTTAAAACGTCAAGGTTGTATGTGTCCATCACAGCCACACAGGAGACCTGGACTTCACCCCCACTTGGCAGTAAGGAAGCAGCGCCTCCATTCACCCATACTATAGTATCCAGCTATTGGCACACATCGTACTGAATAAGAAGAGTGCTGACACCCCTTAATTTAGACAATAGGTGCATCCTCTTCTCGACCCCCAGTCCTGTTAAGAAATAACCAAAATATGAATTCTGTTTTGCTGTTGTTACCTGGGCAAGGCTGAGTGCAGGTTTCCTCTAGGACCATTTGTTTATTACCATCTATAATGGGTTCAACTTCGGTACAGAATTCTTCATCCACTACTTTGCTGAAATCATCAGCTGACCCATCACTCACTACACAAGAAATGTTTCTTGTTCTGGTCCCTTCTCCACACTGGGCATCCTGGAATGAAGGAAGAAATAACTAATTAGGAAAAGAAAAATAATTCATTAGTGAGCTCATCAATTACAGTCATCTCTGCACCACTGATTTTGATTTATGAGCAGTTAAAGAAGCATTTGAAACCCTAGGGAAGAAGTCCTATAGGGCATTAGCTCTAAAGCATACAATGAACAATTTATGTGTTTCCTAGCCAAAGACAGGCAAATACATTTTCATTAAAATGAATCAGTTCTCCAAATGATTTTAAAAATACAGGACAGGGAGTGCTTGTTATCAAAATTAATTAAGCAGTTATGAAATGGCAAGGCATCTAAAATCTGAAAGAGGAAATATAATGTGGGCAAGCTCTGAAAAATAATTCTAAAACCAAGTCTCTGCAGATAAAGAATGCACATTCCATATAACTTCTTGGGATTTGATACCTGTACTTGGCATGGAGACCAGTGACCATATTGCCACCGATAACAGGGCTTCACTGGGCAAGGCTTGGATTGTTCCATCAGGGCAGGGCATGGTCTTCCATCACCCTGAAAGGGCTGGGTAACTGTTCGTCTTCGGATCATTTTTCCTTTAAGAGATACAAGGGAGGCAGCTTTATTGATATGTTATAATTGTGCAAACACATATCTTATTGGGAGAAAGCATCACAGACATTCCTCCTGAGGAGATCTGAGGAACAAAGAAGTGTCAGATGTTTTGGAAAGAAGGATGCCCTGATTCAACCTTACTGAAGATTATTTGATATGACTGAAAGCAAGAAGGACATTTATTTTTCTTATTTTTTGACCATTAGCCTCATACTAACCAAGGTGCACACTAACCTGTGAGGCCACATGTTTGAGAACATTCTGACCAGGGAGACCAGTCAGAAAGCTGACAGTTCACAGGGCATTCCACCATGCAGGATGTGTTCATCTGCCAGTTCTTCTCCAGGCCAAGCTGAAAGGAGAGATGTAGATCTGTTTGTACTGATATGAAGGCATTACTACAATGGATTGCTGATGGGAGGAGGGAGGAAGAAAGAAGACAGGAGTGGGGATGAAAGGAAAGCAGAAGAGAGGAGAGGAAGAATAAGTAGGATGCAAGACAGAATAAAAAGGTATCTGGAGGACAAGTACCCAAACCGTTAAAAACATAAAGTGGATCAACCCGGGAGAGTGAGAGCAAAGGGTACATGATAAATGAAGGAACACATTTACTTGATATGCTTATACAGTTTTGAACTTTGAAAATAAGCAATGAAATAATATTTCATTGCCAAATTAGTTGAATTTCCCTAAATGAGGAACAAATAAGTGTAAGCATGACTATTTTCCATTAGTTAAAACCCAAGAACACCAAAAATATACAGATCTAAAATTGTATCTTTGGGATATTGTTTATTTTTATGTGTGCATGTTAAATTGAAAAGCCAAAGGTAAAGGTTTTAAAGATAAATTGTCACTCAAAACTAATAATATAATGTATCGAAATAATATAAAATATCAGTTTTTAAGTACACTATCTTTCTCAAAAGTAAATCTGGATCACTAGATTTTTTATGAATATTTTATATACATATTTTAATTACAAAGATTTTTTTTCTTCTAAAGCTAACCTCAGAAGCTAAGATATAATTCAGTTATTTTAGCATTAGCCTCTCATCAGATAATAACATTGTGCCATTTTATTGGCATTGAGTTCCAATACTTATTTAAGTATTCTTTAAAAATACTAAGATGAAATTTCATCTACTGTATATACAAACATTAAATAAGTCTAAGGTACAAAGTAACATTGAAATAGAAAAATTTAAGAGCATGTTAGGAGAATACAATTTCTTAAATTGGTAATCATTGGGATTTTCGAGACCTTTTTTATTTCTTCATGAGGAAGAGGTTTATGGTATCTAATTTCTATATCAGAAGATAGTAAAAGAAAAACATTTCTGAAATGTTATTCTGTGGTTCAAGTACAGCTCTCGGCTCTAAGTAATCCACTGAGAGGAGATCGGATGAATGATTTATGTACTATATCCCTCTTTGGGCACTCAACTTATTAATATATTTTCCATCAGTAATACTTGACAGAGATGGGCATTTGGTATGAAAACTTACCATATCACTTAAATAAATTCTCATAAAGTAACTTAAAGTCGTGGGAGGTTGGAGATTAGAGTAATAAGGTGAGATGATAAAAATGTTGTGTTACATTTAAGGTAGCTAATAGTTTTCAAAGAGAGAGGGTTTGAATCACAGAATTGAACCACCACTGACTTATTCATTTAAAATTAAAAATGATGTCTATTTATAGATAAACTGGGTATCCAGTAGTAAAACTTTTTAACCCTATACTACGTTTTTACTTATATTTATTATATGTCTTTATTTTCTCATATCTATCTATCTATCTATCTATCTATCTATCTATCTATCTATCTATCATCTATCTAAACATATGCACAAAATGAAATCTGTTCAGGGATCAAAGGATAGGAAAGGAGAAATCAATTACTAGGTATCAGGTGAATAAATGTCTGGAAAACTTCAAAGACAAAAATACTATATAAACGCTGGATGGGTTTAACCTCAATTTTCCTCTGTTGGGTAGTAATGCCATCTTTCCTTTTGTCTGTTAGAGGAACAGCAAGAGTTAGCTACTGCTGTTGCATTGAATGCAGGGTTTACACATGTATTAGTAGGCAGGCAATCAATCCATTGTTAAAAAGATAGCCTGCTCTTCTAGGCTATTATTTAATCTTACTGCATCCATGGGGATGGATAAAATGGCAGATGGGTTATTTAATCCAATTCCTGCAGAGAGTAGCACTGTTCTCTCTGAAGACAGTGTTTGCTAGGATGTTATGATTTAAATCCCTAATTGCCATTGCAGTCTTCAAACATAATATATTTACATAAGACTAAATGTTTCTAGTTACCTAGATACTTAAAATTAGTTATTTGTCAGGTTTTTAATCACATTTCATTTAAAAAATGAAAGACCTTATTTATACCTTTGTCGTGTAGTTAGTTATATGAGCTATTTTAAAATTGGTCTTCTATGACTTGGGTTAAACGTTCAAAAAGCTCTTAGAGCTATTCATTTTATATTTCACTCTGACCCAGGAGGGCTTTTATATGTGCATTTGCAAGAAGAGAGACATAGTAATCAACTAGAAGTAGAAAGCTCTCCAGCCAGTATCTGACTACAGTCAAGTTTATTAATAATAATGATATTTTGATAATGATTACATTACTTTGATGTTATTCGTTTCCAAACCAAATTGATTCAGGTATAAAATTTCTAACTAAATCTAAAGTATGGATAGACTAATTTATAAGATAGATGAGAGTGAGATTAATTTGTTTTCAGCACATTTAGGAGCTCTGTTCACATGAACAGACATAAAGAACGTAAGTTAGGTCCACATGATAAAGATGTCAGATGGATTAACATATCTGCATCTCGAGTTGTTCCCTTAGGAGTTGGAACGGTTTACCACAGGCTTATAACAACCCGCAGGATGTACAGACAGACAGCAGTCGTAGTCACCATATCCACTGAACCCTAATGTGCGTTCAGTAGCTCTACCAAGTCTCCGCCCGTGTGTTCTAGATCTATCAAGGCTCCTGCTGATCTTGGTTTATGTTTAACCCAGTGGGCCTCCGATGCAGTACCAGTCAAAACCTGTGGGCAATGTGAGTACCCTTTTGGTATGGAAATCAGACAAAACAATTACAACATGAAGTGTAGCTTCCTGAAAACTAAGAAAGGCCAAAAACCATTTCCTCACATGTCAGAAGGTCACATCTAGAAATAATGCTATTACTTTTGCAAATTGGAGAATTAACAGTTTCAATTCTCTGTATCTAAAATATACTAATGGCAGACTCCATTCCTTTGTTTGAATTTCAATCTCTCCCTTATCCACACCTGAGTACTTAGACTCTCACAGCTGGGTATTAGATCTTAATATCAAAATCTGCTACAAAACCACATGCGATCAATGTTTAACAACAGAGAGAATGAATGATGGATCTTGGCAGGTGTCCCGGGCAACACAAAATTCACATGAAATTACAAAGATGATGAGTAGTCTGATTAAGATTTATTGCCTATCTTCACCTTGATTACTTATTGTTCCCCAAGCATTTCTTTCAGAAAAGGCTAATTAACATACCTTTGGGCAGAACAAAATACAGGAAATTATGTGTAGAAATCAGTAGTGTTGGACAGTGTCTCTTTTCAAAAGGGTGCTTAACAGCCTCTAAATAGTGCAGAAAAACATCTGCTGGCGATAAGCTTCGTGGAGCATAGGTCACTTGGCTCAGCATGAATTGGAATTATTAGGAAAGAATTTACTCACAAAGGTATAACACAGCATCCCCTCACCTCTTCACAATATTTCAGGTCAACCGACTTGCCATCACTTCGAACACAATCCAACATCCTGGTTTTAATGCCATTTCCACAAACGGCCTTCTCACTCAGCTGGCATGTACTCCAGTCTGAAAGGAAGGGAGCTCATCAGAACAGAAGGCCACGTATGAAACAGATTTCAAATGGAACTCTGATGACCTGAATCCCATATTTAATTCACAACTGCTTCCTAAGCCCCACAATCAATCATCCCACATGCAGAGCATATGGGTCCTAGCTTTGAACATATCAGGAGTCAAATGGAATTGCTGGGGTTGCACATAGCTGCAGGGATTATTCTGGAAGGCAGATGTCTACTTGACAATCTTGATTGCCGTTTGGTGGTATTATAAAAATGGCTTTGGCCTACAGATCAAACGTGACTTAAAAACTTCTCCCCTCATAAAAGCAGAAATTTCCATTTTAACATTATTTTTGTTTTAGCAAAAGAATCATAATTTAATGGATGGTACTTTAACTGTGTTATATTCAAATAAAAGTCTATTTCACTTAGTGCTCATATTTGGAACGTTTTAAAACATACATTTCAAAATCACTTTGGCTGTACTTATTTCTCTTATTTTATGTCTGTCGCAAAAATAATTTTTTCACCTTTTTTTTTTTTTAGAGTAACATAGAGTATCCCAGAAAACTCTGATTTCCTTGTGTCATCAGAGAAAAATGAAGAGGAAAACCTAAAGAAACAAAAGCCAATCTGACTGCTGTGTATCATTGTACAATTTCTGGAGTTTATTTCAGTGTGAAAATTACTTGGAAAAATTCCAAAAGCTTCAGTGTTGTCCCAAGTCATATACAAAAATTCTCTTCTTTCTTCGAGTATATGTTTTGATGGTGTGAGGTGAGGGTTAGGGAAAAAAATAGAATTTATAATAAGCCTTTTTTTTTCTGAAAAAAATACTAATTTATCAATTTTTATCTGTACCTTTGACAATATTGAAATCGTTAGATTTTCTTTATATACTTTTTGGCAAGCTTAAAATTGCTGACATTTTTACATACTTATGAAATACCCCCCACACAAAGAATTGATGTCCCACTATGTTATAGCGATTAAACATCTTCTGAAATAGAAAGACATCTCACAATAAACCTGATACCCCGGGAAACATCTTTTATTTGCACCTTCCCAAAGTGGATGTCTTAAATAGGATCACTTATATGGTTTGCAATCTACCTTCAAGGCTAATGTTTGTGTTGCATTTTCATTATCTATATCTTGATGTTTATTAAAAAATAAAACAGATAAATATTTCTGTTACATAATAAAGAATTATTTCTGGGAGAGTAAGCAGCACATCCAAAAGAAACACAGATGGAGATGAACAATACTTACGGGAACACTGCTGAGTCGACAGGCACGGGGTTTGGCCTTTAACTCTGTGATGAGATGACTATCCACGTACCTGTTACATTATAATCGTAGTGGAAGCAGTTTCTGTTCAGGTTACAGGGCTCCTTCTCAACAGCATCAGGGCAGACTCTTCCTTCATCGGCAGGTTGTCTGATGGGATCGGCTGACCTTTGCCGGAAACTGCTTTGATTACAAGGCTGACAAAGAATAATACAACGCCTCAGAAAGGTGACTACTCAGCTACAAAAAGGATAACGTGTTAGGAAGAGCACTGCAGCAAGAGTTAGGACTTGGAGCCACTGGCTGACTTGAACAATCTTATTATACATCAGTTTCTTCATCTATAAGATCAAAGTGGTGGGTGAGTTTATGATGTCCCATCTAGCTATAAGATGCTTAAGAGTCTGTGTGTCAAATACTAATAGATACATCACATCACATGTATGTAAACATACATATGGTCATATTAATTATTACTAACTAATTACTACTAATTACTAATATGGAAATTATTATCAATCTAATCTAATCTAGTCTCTTGGACCCAAAAACTGTTTATTTCAAGGGTAACTTTAAATGACTAGCTGTTACCTAGTGACCTTTATTTCCTAATGTGCACATATTCATGCACACAAACACAATTTAGCACTTAAAAGGACTGGCTTGCCAACTTCCTCCTGGTACAATCTTGTTCTGAAAGAGATTAGTTTCTAAGAACAGGGGCAGTGACTTCAAATCTGATGCTATGGAATTAGAATAGAAAATCATTTGCATACCGTTGTGAAAATTGATTCTTTATTACAATTTAATCTGTATCCAAATCAACTGCCAGCCCTGTTTTGCTCTTGCTGTATCAGTTGGCTCTAATCAGCACCTTTAGTAATGTTAACACTGAGATACAAAATTAATTTTTCCTTGAAAACATGCGTCATAAATTCTCTGAAAGGGTCCTATATTGTATTTCAGCAAATTAATTCCACACTACATGTATTTACCCCATGCTTTTCATGCCATTTTGAAATGTGCAGCTTTACAAAGCTGCCCAGGGGTAAACCCAATTTTCTACATCATCAGCCAGTTCTGTTTCAAATGACTCTCTTCCCGGGGTCCCATGGAGGAGTCTCTATGGGCTGGTGAAATCTAGAAGCTTTGTGTGATTTGAAACTCTCAGCTGGCCTCCCAGGCCCAAAGAGACAGGGAGTCAGTGTGTGGAAAGAGATTCATTGGCGCGCAGCTTTCTTCTTTCTACTTCCTTTCTTTCCAGGATCCTTTGTGTTTCAATGTTAATACTCCTGCTGCAGAACCCCCACTGTGTGAAAGATTATTCCTACAATTTAAATAAAATGGATTGGGCAAAAAGCAAGGGATGACAATAACCTGACACTATTAAAGTACCTTTACTAGAGCTCCATTCTTTGTCCCTTTACCTGGAGGAAGTCATTATGACCACTGCAGTTCTTCACCTGCTGTGTATTTATAAGCCAATCTGAAGGTGTTTTGTGCTGGGTTAGGAGGATGCTGGAGGAGTATACAACTGGCAGGAGGTCAAACTGTTCTAGTGTGAGTCGAAACATTGCTGACTTTAAAAGACACACTCACAGAATGAAGTAGCCAAGAAAACACCCTTTCCTTTGATAACTAATTTGGTAACTAATTTAGTAACTATGACTTTCTTAAAAGCTTTCTTTAAAGCTTTAGTGGTAAGGCATGAAGCAAACTCTATATTAATAAAGGGCTAATCATCTCACCAAAGTGCATCGAGTCCATGGACCCCATTCAGATATCACACAATCTTCCGGACATGGTAATTTGCATTCTCTAGAGCCCAGGGGCATCTCCTCTGGGTCACAGAGGTAATCCTCTACATGGTCAGAAGGGCCATCCGCTGTGTTCTGCATGCATCTAGAAGAAAACAGACCTATCAGTGAAGGAACCAGGACAGTTAGAACAATGGCTAATGCACAGGATAGATGGTTAGTCTTGATACCATCATGGGGTTGGGGGATGGAAAGGTTTGCATTTAATGAATAAAATTCTTCAAATGTGAAGACATAAAAGGATCTCTGCCTCCCATAAATATTAGTAGAGCTTCAGTATGATTTTAAAATTTATGCATGTGGATGTCATCACAATCCTTAAAAATTATAACCACTGTGTGTATGTAAACTCTGTATGTCTTCCTCTGAAGGGAGAGAATCATGTACAACCGTGTATGATGCAGGCACTAATGAGCAGTGGTCCAAAGAGATTCATAGAGGGGTTGCAATTTTGGAATATAAGACATTTACGTTTTCTTCTGAAGAAAATGGCAGATTCTGTAGAGAAGGTAGACGCATATATGATGGAAGACGAGGCACACTAAAATCTCCTAGTGACAGGTTTCACAAACGGCTATTGAAAGTAACTGATGACATCTGTCAAACAGTTTTGTCATTTAAAAAGTTATTTAGCCTCTCGTGCTGATAATTGTAAAAGAAAGCAAGAAGTGAAAAAACAATTATCGTAATAGCAACATTCTCTAAATGTGGTTGTTTGGATCTTCCTATATTTATTATTATTATTTTTATTAGTATTACCTTTTTATTATTAGTTTTTCTTTGTAACAGAACAAATTCAAACATTTTATTGCATTTCATTCTATTGTAAGCAGTCATGAAGGGCTGTTTACTTGGGCATCTAATTAATGTGGCTAGTATCAGCCTTCACTTTCACCATACTTAAAAATCTCTCCAGGCACTTTTCTAATAGAAGAGAAAATCTTCATCCTTCATCTATAACTTGGAGAAGGTCAACCAAATTAATGGGTTTGGGAAGAGAACTGCTTTGCCCAAGATGAAGGAGGCTGGAGCTCTTACGCCTCTCAAACCCATTGCAATGTTTTAAACTGTCACTTGAATCACGTTACCAATTATACCTGAGATCTCAACTTTTTCCCCCAGAAATTTATAATCAGTTGGGGCACTGCAATTTCATATGTCTACTCCGCAGAATAACTTTTCTATACAGTGCTGGTGAATTTAAGAGAAATGTCTTTTTCCTGTGGGGTGCATTCAGAAAGTGTGCTATTAGTCATGTCTTAATTTGGCTTGTAGCCTGAAAAAGTATCTATACAAATACCCACCACCTCTGTATTTTTTTTGTAAATTGGATAAATACATTAAAGAGCAAACACAAAAACACACAAAGGTAGATATTTATTTGATTTCATTGTTGAAAATATCACAAATTTCTTTGAGAGAATTTTAACTTCCCACGAAAAAGTTCTGCCTTCAATGGCCTTTTAAAAATGTTCTGCGGTACATTTATACAATGGAGTATTATTTGGCCATAAAGAAGAAGGAAATTCCATTTGCAATGGTATGGACCTAGAGAATATCATGCTAAGTGAAATATGTCAGATGGAGAAAGACAAATACCACGTGATCTCACACATGGAATCTAAAGAACTGAATAAATGAGCAAACTAAACAGAAATAGTCTCAGAGAAGACAGAGGAAAAACTGATGGTTACTAGTTGGGAAGAGGGTAGGGATGAGGGAGAAGGGGAGGGGACTAGAAAGCACAAATTGGTAGTCACAATATTGCCACAGTTACATGGAAGACAGTTTGGGGAATATAATCAATAACGTTGTAAAGATGTTGTAGGGTGTCAGATGGGTACTTGTCTTATTAGGGAGACCACTTCATGGATGGTGTAGATGCCAGACCACTGCACTGTACACCTGAAGCTGAAGCTGAATAATACTGAATGTCAACTATAATTTAATAATATATATATATATATATATATATATATATATATATCCACAGGATGTGAAGTACAGTGTAGGGAATAGAGTCTGTGGAATTGTAATAGATATATACGATGTCAGAGGGGTAGTAGATTGGGGGAGGGGGTTATCACTTTGTGAGGCATGAATTGTCTAACCCTTACATTGTTTTGTACATCTGAAACTAGTACAAAAAATAAAAAAAAAGTTCTGTTGATAGCAGCTTTGAGAGGACATAGAACAGACAAGAGAGTTCAATGCTCAAAGCTGGATCTGCTGCTAAGAGATTGCACTCACTGCAAGAACTGACAAAATGCACAAGGATTAACTTGCAAAATTACCTATTGATTCGGAGTTAAGGACAGATGGTCAATACTCTATTAAGTACTTATGCACATAAAACTTCATTTTCAAAGGCTTTTATCTTCCTTTAATTTTTATTATACAAGCAATATGTTCATTTTAGGAAAAACAGAGGAAATAAAAAAATTTGCATAATTCTTATCAGAGATAACCACTCTTAACAGACTATTATATTTAAACATATATTTTCATTTTATTAAATGGGAGCAAACTTTACCTACTATTTGTACCATTTAAGAAAGAAAAGCAAGAATACATTATTGATGTCTCTCTTGTATTATTAACTATTTTTCTAAGATATAATTTTTAATGACTACATTTGAATGTGCCACAATTGAAAAAAAAAAAAACAACAACAACCAAAAAACAAAAAAAACCTTTATTGTTGACATTCAGATTATTTATGTTTTATTTATTTTATTTGGTATTAATGATTTATTTAATCAATCTAGAATACAGAATATTTGGGTCGAATTTTGGGCCCAAAGGAAGACACTTTAAGTTCATTTGCTTTCTTCAAATTCTTGGCCTTTCTCCTTTCCTTAGGAAAGGAATTGTGCCGTGAGAAAACTGAACTGTATTAGAAAACAGTGTAGAATCAAGATGGAGGCTGAGGGTGGGGCCAGAGGCTCACATGTGGCAATAGGGGGTGCACTGTTTGCAGAGAATTCTAAAGCAACAATAAAAATAACCAAATCAATCTGTTTTATTATTATTATTATTATTATTATTATTATTATCATCACCATCATTATCATTGCAATGTGTTGGAAATTTCAAAAAATTGTCAGTGAAAAGTATCTCTTCCCACCAGGGCAAACCATTTCTATCACTCAGTCTTTGATATGTCATACCATCCTAAAGTAGAAAGAATGACATCAAATATATTCAATCCTGCTCTTACAGACTCATCCATCCTAAAATGTCATCGATTGCTGACAGCTAAGCAGGACACTTGGACCTTAATTAGCAGAGGATAAGGTTAGGGAGGTATGCTACTCAATAAAGAAACATTATTACATGATCAGAGATCACAACCAATGCTGACCTTCTCTTTTCTATATATGCATTAAAGATGTTTACTGAAAAAAATAAGTTGATCAGAAAAGTTACTTTATTTAAGATGTGTTTGGAAATGTTGAGAATATCTATGCACAGAGCAAAAAGAAACACGTACACAGATAGTTGAAAGGAAAGTTGAAAGAACAGTAGTTCATTATAATTTCTTTTATTAACCAAAAAACCAATGTACCCAAATACTTAATATCAGAGAAATATTTTTAAATTTAAAGAAGAAATTTTAAATTTTGAAGAAGTGTAGAAAGCAGAATTTCTGCCTTTTCCTTCCGTTTCCTTATCAACTCATTACCTCCCCTGCTCCCATCCACCTTTTTTTTACGTTACTCAGAAAAATAACTTGAGAGTTCCAATGGCTTTGGAAAAAAGAAATATATATATTTATTAGAAGCGAAGTTATACGTAGTATGTCAAGGACTTAGAATAACAAAAATTGTTAATTTGGTCTACTTTTCTATTGAAACAGATTAAGACATATGAATCTTAAACTGATAAAAAGTTAAGACAGCGGTGAGAATGAGCTTTTTCAAAACATGAGCTGTCAAGTTCTGGATGTTCTTAGATTTGTCTTTACTTTGTGCCACTCAGCATGGTTAGAAGAAACTGGTATAATTAAAAAGCGTCTCTCTCTCTCTCTCTCTATTTATATATACATATATATGTATATATATGTATAAATATATATGTATATATATTTATACCTATATATTAAATTATAGTTGACATTCAATATTATTGAGCTTCAGGTGAAACTAATAAAAACATGAAGTGACAAGAGACTTAGGTTTGAATGCAAACTGTGTCACTTTACTAGAGGTAAATTAGTACTTGTGAATCTACAAAGTGGAGATAGTAAAACCTCATACACTTGTTTCCTAGGTTCTAGAACTCTTAAGGATTGTATGCAGATGCTGTGGAGAAAATTTAATGAGTATCACACTTGTATTATGTGTCAGGGAATTTCTATGACTGTGACAAGGTCTCAGTTTGGAGAAATGTACAGGGTTTAATAAAAGCGACAGACATGTAATGGGAGCTTTTCAAAACAATGACGTGCACATAGGGTACCATGGAACAATGCTGCTCAACAGAAGTTTCTGTGTTGATGGAAATGCTGTCTGATGGAATAACCTCTCGCTCCCCGTGGCTACTGAGCACTTGAAATGTGGTTCCTGTTAACTGAGGAAACACATTTTTTATCTTATTTCATTTTAGTTAGCTTACATTTAAAGTGAGAGTGGGCACACGTGGCTAGTGGCTACTGTCCCAGACAGTGAGGCCACAGAAGAAGAAATGAGAAGCGCTAGCCAGCAGGGGTTTTAGAGACGGCTTCCTGGAGCAGGTGACAGTATTCAAAAGTTGGTCAGTTGGATATAAAGGAGCAAGAGTTTATCACACATTATCACTGAAATACAGTTAGAAATATATTTGGCGTTGAAGGAAAAAGTTATAGGGGTTGGAAAATCGGCATTGGTTCAGCTCGAATTCAATATGAGACTCTTTCCCTGCAAGAAAAGCACCTTGAAGCGAAGCTTCCTAAATCAGAAAGCCGAATACGATAAACTGCTGCTCGAAGCAGATCCCTTTAGAATGTTCCATGAACACAAAGTCCCTAAAAATAAAACTGAAGACAGTGTATTTAGGAGACTGGTGAGCAGTGAACGCTCATGTTGGCAGGTGTGAAACTGGGAGGTGTTGTGGATTTTGCTTCTCTGGGCACTTCGGCTTGGCCTCACCTCACTTTTCGGGTTTGCACGCCCTCTCCGCAGTTATCCCGCATGTTCACGAAGGTCACCTTGCAGACGCTCCATGGCTCTGTGACCCATAAGTACTGGTGGCAGTCACTGTGGCAAGGGACGACCTCATATACCTGAAACACACACCATTCTCAATGATCTCATCTTAGGAACCTGATGAGAGTGAGTGGGAAGACTACAGCTTAATAATCATTATATTCTTATTTTACGTATTTTTATTTCTCTCCCTTGTTGTTCCTTATTCTAAAATAGAATCACAGAGATGTTTGTTGAGACTTCTAGCACTGACAGGCAGGGCTAGCTAGCTGTGTTGTATTCTGTTCCTCCATTATTACGTTGCAGCTGTGGATCTGACCTGCTGGACCACATTTGACACGTTACTTCCCCGCACTGACCCTCCCCACACAGTACTGTGATTTCCTGGGCCATTGGTCTTATTTACAGTTTTCTGTG
This sequence comes from Rhinolophus sinicus, assembly GCF_036562045.2. Taxonomy (NCBI): domain Eukaryota; kingdom Metazoa; phylum Chordata; class Mammalia; order Chiroptera; family Rhinolophidae; genus Rhinolophus; species Rhinolophus sinicus. The sequence goes on from NC_133758.1 coordinate 91,064,963, forward strand.
TCTTCAATAGTTACCCCTGGTTTCTCATATGCCAGGCATTTAATAGAGATTTGTTGAATGAATGAATGAATGAATGAATGAACGAATGAAGGAAGGAATGAATGAAATGTATCAAACTAGCTGTTTTCAAATAAATGTAATTTGGCTGGTTTTCTAAATAAGTATGTGTTACAATGAACACGTGCATCTTTTGTGTTCCATTTATGAAACTAAGCTAGAAGATAAAGAACATGAACATATCTTCAAAGTAACCCTCAATCATATAGGGCTTGGAAGCAAGGTCTGCAATTGGTTTCATATCACATAGCTACAGCCTGAAGCAGTGAGGGCCACAGGAAGCAAAGCAAACTGTCTCTGCTCCCTTATGCATAAAGATTTTCAGCCCCAAGTTTGAGGTGGTTTGTTTGGTTTCAGGATTTTTAGAACAATGAACAATTATTCTCTTTTCTCAGTGAGAAGAATGGCTAAATAAAGGAAATAAATGGACCACTATCCACTGCAACAGAGCTGACTCAACCATTATAGAAAATGTTTTTTTCAATCATTTCAAAATCTATAATAACCTGACTCTATTTTTTATGCTACACACACACACACACACACACACACACACACACACACACTCACTCTCACACAGAGGCATATGAATGTCTTATATAACTAATTCCAGAAAATATAGATTTAAATAGCCCTTTGAAGTTATTCTTTGTGCAAATTTTAGTGGACTTCACCCAAATAAAGTGACAAAGTAGATCTATTTCCAAGTAAAAAATGTGCACTGTTGGTGAAAGAATCTATACTTACTGTGATCAAATTCACATTGGGTGCTATATTAAAATACGACTAAATACTACTAGGTAAAACATTACCTTAAAACTTGTGGGAAAGGGAAAAATTGAAGGGGAAATCCTTAGATGGCAAGCATTTTAACCTCCTATATTGCAGTGAGTACAGATCAGTTCAGCACAAACTCCTGCCACCCACTTTCAGCCACCTGTGCGCTTACTCTCCCTCTGAGAAGCATGAGATCATTCAGGGGACGTGTCACTGCTTTTTCAAGGCTGGTGAAGTAAAGCTAGTTTCCCACCTCAAGCCCTGATTCTAAAATGAGAAAACACAGGAAGCATGCTAGGAAATAAAAAGGGATCAGCTATAGAACACACATTTTATGGAAAGTATGGTATTTTATTTTTCCTGTAAAAGATATAACACAACAGTAGGAAAAAAAATACACTTCTCAGAAATCAGAAGTAAAACAGAAAACAGGCAGCACTCTCTTATAAGCCATGAGGTTTAAGAGTTCTTACCTGTGCCTGGAGTGGTCACATTCAACGGAAATGAAAAAAAGGGAGAGAAACAAAAATAAGGAAAATGTCAGTATTTTTAATAACACACGTTCTAAGTTTCAAATATTATTATACCTATATAAATCCTATTTTTTTGGTAAATGATTAGAACATTTTTCTTTGGTCTTGGGAGACAAAAAACAACTTATTGTCTAAAATTAAGATGCGCAAATGAGTAATGCAAACAGCAGAGTCAAGGAAAGGATTAGATTGGCAGGATGAGGACATCTCAGAAAGCTGAGTAGACCGCAAAATACCTATCGTGGGGAATTGATATATAACTACACATGTCTTGTGGCTCAAATTGTGAATGGACTACCTATGTATGGATTGATTGATTGATCAATCTACCAATCTTCATCCATTCTTCTATATTTCTTAGGAAATGAGGATTTGTTTCCTCAATTGGAAAATGGAACCTCAGACACAATTTTCGAGTCAATGTACCACCAGGCATTTTGAGGAATGTGTAATTGTAGTAAAAAGTATGTGATTTACAATTTTCAATATTGACACACATTTTTGCATATGCTTTATGTTCCTAATATTTTACTAATATATAAATCCCTAGAAGTTTCTTTCTAAATGTAGAACAATTATGCTCAAGGTCAAATATTCAAGAATCTATTATTTCTTGTTTTAGCTTTGATTTTTCAGTTGTTAATGCCTCAATGTACCACCAGTAAGCTGACAACACATACCCAGATGTACTTCTCAGACTCTGCATTAGATTCTATCAGCATTGGAGAGTGACAGAGAAATGGCTTAGATTAAAGACTTTTCATAGCATGACAACTTGGCACAAAGTATTGAACCTTTGCAAATTCATTATTAAACAAAATGCTGAAGCAAACACAATTACTTTTAATTTAAGAATTGACTGGCTGTGCACACATACACATATATACTAAAGTATAAATATGTATAGAATTTCTCTTTATTAGAATTATGGATCAAAATTTGTTAAAATTTGAATTCTCTATTGGAAATTAAGGATTTTAAAACTTGTAGGAAAATATTATTTTGTATTATAAACATTACATTTCAGTTATTCTGTTTCATTAGGGTGATGGAAGTGAATTTTCTTTTTTGGAAATATTCACTAGGACAGAGAAACCAATAGATGGCAGCAATGCAGTGTGTTACTCCCTTTCAGTTGCATTTAAGGGCAAATTTAGCTACTTCACTAGGGGGAAATCAGGATTCATTCAGAGTACTTTCTAGGGAATTTAATTCTTCCCTTTCTTCATCCTAATCCCTTTATTCAAAAGTTCTCGACAGTGTACTCTCATTGCTATGAACAATTTAGGTTAATTTAGGAAGGAAAGTCTGTGTAGTGGTAAGCAGTGTGTTTGGAGGTTAAAATTAGACAGTCTATGTATGTATGAAACATGTCTACACATTTAAGGTTGGTTCGTACATATGACTTGGTTCATTTGATTGTGACATAAGTTTAAATATGCATTTTAATATTTACATATACTATATGAAATTCTTTGTTAATTCACATGTAAGCCAAGCATGATAAGAATTGTCTGATGCATTTTCTATTACTTTTAGTCACAATTCCTTCTACTAGCCTTTTCCTTTATATTTCCAATAGAACATGAGTAACAACTATTAAGAGCAACTAATGAAATGTGCATTCAAAGTCAAATAAAGTTCCAAATAAGATTGAAAAGTCCAATGACTAAATTGATAAATAACATACTTACAGTGGCTTTGAGGCCATCTTTAAATTTTTTAACATATTTTATATCACAAATTTAAATGAACATACAGTATATATTTCCTAATTTTAGACCCAAACCCACATACTTTCTCTGATTTTTAACTGAAGTAGCTAGTCATTGAGATACCTTTTCTGAGAGTCTAGAGAATTCTAAGAATGAGATAATCTTGCTCTCAGCATACAAGTTCGATGTACATTAAATTTTATATCAAATACCTTGCCATTATTTCAAAGGTAGGTTTCCTTTTATTTCCACTGAAGGCAAATTCATTTGAAAAATACGCAGGGTACTAACTCTCTTGAGACTACAGAGATGATATGTCTGATTTGGGATTTTAATAACATATGTGGATGTACTCAGGCATTCTAAAGATAACATGCTTATTCAGGGACTATTTGCTTTTGTCTATTTTGGAACAAAAAATAGATCATTGTGAATCTAAACCACAGTATTTTAATAATCCCAATGGTAGAAAATACCTGGTTGACATGGTCCAGTTTGGGGCAAGGCCTTCCTCCATTGTACGGTTTTTCTCGCAGCCATTTAGATCGAACCTTCACACCACTCCCACAGGACTTACTGCAGCGGGACCAATTGGACCACTCACTGAGCTTGCAGTCGGAGGGGCAGGGGATGATGCAGGCCTCTTCAATGTAACCTAAGTGGAGGAAAATGAGTCGAGAGCCATCGCCTTCACATGTCAGTCGCCCTCTACCACCCACCATTCTAGCTCATTTAGAAGGTCCAAGTTTGACTTGACAGCAACATGCAAATGCAGAGATGTCTCTGTCATTAAGGAATCAAATTAAATTCTGCGGGAAAATGACACATACACGCGGTGACTCTGTTATAATAACAGCCGAGCAGCTGCCATATGATCTGCTTAGAATTCACGCGCACCATATTTCAACATTTCTGACTTTCTGACAGCTAGTGTTTAATTGACAATAACCTGTCTGCTGCCATATCATTCTCATGCTGCCAAAAGATTCATTAAAAAAATTATAACAGTTTTCTACAAAATCCTATCTGTTAATGGAACACAAGTTCAGGTTTCTGAGTCCACGCAACGTTCTTCCTCAAGAAGAAAGCCAGACACTCTCAGTGGATTTCCAAAAAGAATCATTTAACTTAGCACCTTAAGTTTCTCCTTCTTTGAAAATGAAGTCTGAAGAAGAACAGCGAAGGATGTTAAATAAATAATGTCTCGTATTTTTATAGTGTTGCCCATTTCAAAGTGCCTTCATATCTTGTATTCATTGGATTCACTTGAAAATCTTATAAATGTATCGGGCAAGTATTGATGCTACTGGCAGATAGGGAAACAAATGCAGAGAGATAATTGACAAGTGCAAGGTCACCCAGCAAAATGTGGGGAAAGGTTTTCTGACCTCTGGTCCAGTACTCATTCCATCCAATCACACAGCCAATTAACTTAAGAGTCTACAGAGTAGTTGTGAGAAACAGAAGCATTTTCCTTGAACAGTCCCTTCCCATCCACTTGGTGTTTCACCATATTAATTTATCACTATTGTTCTCCAGGCAACTATGTGGAAAAAACAAAATTCCTCTGGTCAAAAGTAAAATGCTGTCCTCCGTAACACTTTGTGGAGAGTAGTTGTTCTGGATGCAAGAACACATTCTGTCTTACCCTTTTACATCAACATGAAGGATTCTATCTTGAAAATGATTATAATATAAACAATTTATACTAGGATTTCTAAGTAGAATTTAAAGAACTTTATTGAGCCATAATTCATATACCATAAAAGTCAGCTCACATTTTGGTATTTAATATATTCATTGAGTTGTGCAACCGTCGCCACCATCTAATTTCAGAACATTTTCATCACCACGTAAAGAAACCCTGTACCTATTAGCAGTCACTTCTCATTTCCCCCCCCCATTCCCCCCCATCCCCCGGCAACCACTAATCATTTTTATGTCTCCAAGGATTTGCGTATGCTGTACATTTCATAAAATGAAATCAAACATTACATGGTCTTTTGTGATTGGCTTCTTTCACTTAGTGTAATGTTTTCAGGGTTGATTTATGTTGTAGCATGGGTTAGTACTTCATTCCTTTTTATGACTAAATAGTATTCTGTTGTATAACTATATCATATTTTGCTTATTCATTCATCAGTTGATGAATACTTTAGTTGTTTCCATATTTTGCATATTATGAATACTGCTGCTGTGAGAAGTTTCCATGTGAAAATGTTCAGTTCTCTTGGGCATATAACTAGGCGTGAAATTGCTGGGTCATTTAGTAACTCTGTATTTCACTTTTTGAGAAGTGCCAAACAGTTTTCCAACATGACTGCCTCATTTTACAGTATCATTAGCAAGGTAGGAGTGCTCTAATTTCTACATTTGTTATGTCTTTTTAAAAAATTTTAATGTCCTTTGAGGAATAAAATTTTAAATGTTAATGAAAGTCAATTTATCTCTTTTTTCTTTGGTTGCTTGTGTTTTGATGTCATAGCTGGGAAACCATTATCTAATTCAAGCTCATACTATTTACACCTATGTTTTCTTCTGAGTTTTATAGTTTTGGCTGTTAATATTTAGTTATAAATTCATTTTGAGTTAATTTTTGTAAATGATAAAAAGTTAGGCAGTCTAATTTCATTTTTTGTATATGATTATCAAGTTACCCCAGGCCCATTTGTTGAAAAGACTATTCTACTACATTGAATTGTTTCGGCACCCTTGTTGAAAATCAATTGACCATAAATGTAAGGATTTATACCTGGATTCTAAATGCCATTCCATCAATCTCTATGCCATTACCACACTGTATTGATTACTGTAACTTTGTAGTAAGTTTTAAAATCAGTGAGTCCTCATATTCTTTTTTTTCTTTTGCAAGATAACTTTGGCTCTTTTGGGTCCCTTGTATTTATATATGAATTTTAGAATCAGCTTGTCAGTTTTTGCCAAAAATGAGAGCTAATATTTTGATAGGAATTGTGTTGAATAGCTTTATCAATTTGGGAGTATTGCCATCTTAACAATCCAGATACATGGATAATTAAGTCCTATGGCACGATTAATATATATATATATCAACTCTTAACAGATCATCTTCAAGCTACCATCACTTTCTATTTTCATTTTGTATTAGATTTGTGTTATTTCTTTATGTATGCATTATTTATCTTCATTACTAGGATATAACTCCTTCAGAGTCTAGAAGGATGCTTGGAACACAAGATATTCTTAACAAATACCTTTTGACAAGCTGACTAAATTATAAAGGAATTCAACTAAAAGAAAAAATTTCCTGAAAAGATAAATGAATCAGGGACAATGCCCAAAGATGCTGTTAAGTCTACAAGTGACACATGGGGAGATTTTGAGGTACTGGTTATGATGTTCCATTTCTTGAAATAAATGGTGGCTATTACATAGTTCACTTCAAAATTATAGTTGAAACTTACAGATATATATTCTTTCCATTTATTTTGGTCTTCTTTAATGTTTTTTAGTGATGTTTTGTAGTTTTTAGTGTATAAGCCTTTTGTTAAATTTATTCCTAAGTATTTTATTCTTTTCACTTTAGGTAGATTTAAAAGAAAATGAACAAACATTGATTTCTTTTATTATAGTGAAATAAGATCACATAAAAACCAATATGACAAGTTTAGTCTATAAGTTCATGCCCAAAGTGCCCTGGATTGAGATAGTGATTTAAAAAGCTTGCTGGGCTGGCCCGGTGGCTCAGGTGGTTGGAGCTCTGTGCTCCTAACTCCGGAGGCTGCCGGTTCGATTCCCACATGGGCCAGTGGGTTCTCAACCACAAGGCTGCCAGTTCGATTCCTTGAGTCCTGCAATAGATGGTGGGCAGAGCTCCCTGCAACTAAGATTGAACACGGCACCTTGAGCTGAGCTGCAACTGAGCTCCCGGATGGCTCAGTTGGTTGGAGCACATCCTCTCAACCACAGGGTTGCCGGTTCGACTCCCACAAGAGATGATGGGCTGCGCCCCCTGCAACTAGCAATGGCAACTGGACCTGGAGCTGAGCTGCGCCCGCCACAACTAAAATTGAAAGGACAACAACTTGACTTGGAAAAAAAAAGTCCCGGAAGTACACACTGTTCCCCAATAAAGTCCTGTTCTCCTTCCCCAATAATAATAATAATAATAATAATAATAATAAAACACAAAACAAAAAAACAAAAACTTGCTAATTTACTATGAAGTATTTCCTAACGTTGCTTATCATAAATTTCCTGGAATACCTGTTAAAAGTACATGTTTACAGCAACCCCAGACATTAAGCTACAGTTCACTTAGTGTAGGGTCTGATTTGGGAAATTAATATATTTTCTTGTGTTTATTTGGCACTTCCTTTTTTTTTTTTCTTATCAAGATAATTGTAGATTCACATATAATTACAAGAAATAATTGAGAGAGGTCCCTTTTACACTTTTCCCAGTTTCCTCCAATGGTAACTATAGCATAATTTCAACCAAGATACTGAGATGGATGTAATTTATTGAGCTTATTCAAGATTCACCAGTTGTACTCATTTGTGTATGTGGGAATGAAATTAGGAAACACTTTTACAAGACACAGATGGAACCAGTAAAATCTGGAAGAGGAGTAGATTTGTAGCCTATCTGTTGTGCGGGGCGGCCTGTGGGGTCTCTGCTCCCACTCCCCACATAAGAACACAGGATGTGGTGAGGCCAAAAAGGAACACCCATGGAGCCATAGATAGGGGAGTCTTACCACTATGGTCTCACTGGAGGCTGGGTTCACACGACGTGCGACCTGCTGTCCGCTTTGCTGCCAACCAACCGACTCTCCTCGACTCTCCTTGACTTCCCTCGACTCTCCTCCATAGCCGCGGCAGTTATATTAGTGGCCAATGGCTCAATGGTTACAGCTGACAGCCAATCAGCCACAGCTGACAGCCATCCAATCACAGCTGATGGCCATTTACTACCTGAGCCAGCACCCCTCCACGTGAGGCCAAGAGCCTGGAAACTGTTCTCTGGGGCTCTGTCCCCACACTATCTTTCTATACATTATCCCCGATACTTTTGTCAAAGGTATACATCACCTGTTTTAAACTTACTGTAGTCTCTATACACAAAAGTGCACCTTTCATAAATATCAAGTTCACTAAAAAAACTCATAAAACTAACACTCCAGAACCCTCCTTTGTGTTCCCTTCTGATCACTACCCCTTCTCACATGGGCAACCATTATCCTGATTTCTCACAATGCAGAAGAGTTTTGCTTTTTAAAAGTTTATGTGAATAGAATCAGAGTGTATACCCACGTGTGCTAACCTCCTTTCACTCCACACTGTGATGTGAGATTCATCCCTATTGTTGCATGTTGTTCGAGACTGTTCATTCTCCTTGATGTATAGTATTCTATTGTGTGAATATACATTACGGCTTATTCATTCAGTCTATTGTTGGCGAGTGGGTATTTTTCAATGTGCATCTATGATTAACAATAGTTATGAACGTTGTAGAACATGTCTTTTGGTGAACATATGCACGCACTGCTGTTGGGAGTATTCCTAGGAGTGAATTTGATGCATCAGAGAATATATGCATATTATGTCACCTAATTATAATGAAGAATGAAAGACAAAGTTTTTTTAACGATGGGATCACAAATTTGGTCTGATGAACAGGATGCACTAAATGAGTTTTCCAAAGTGGTAATTAGTCTCAGATAATCTCCAGGAAGGCAGGTGTGCCGCCAGTTGGGGTTTTGTCAGTTGTAAAACACTGAAGACAGGAAGAAGATGCAGATGTTAAGTTTTGAATATACTTCTGACACTGAGGAAGGCTTTTGGAGTATTGATAATGATCCAGAGGAAAGTCCAGGAGTGAATTGAAGGAATAATTTATGAACATTTTGAAAAGCATAATCTTTAAGAGGGGTGTATTCGTCTACTTACATCTGATAGCTTGACTTTAATTATGGCTTGAGGTGAGGAAACAAAAGCCCACATCACTATTTTGAATTGAAATATATTTCAAATTCCATTCCCTTTTTCCTACAGCACAGCCAGTTAATGAATTTACCTAAAACAGCATGAGATGCTTAAAAATGTAACTCCTGATTTGGCTAGTAATAATTTTTTAATGTAATAGTTTTGTGTTGTCTAGTAATAGTTTAAGAAATAAAATCAAACTGTAAAAATGTCTAAAGTTATTCCCAAATCAGTGCCAGCCTGTGACCAAACTGTTTAATGTTTGTAAAAGTCCAATAATATTTTTAAATCACAATTATTTTCCAACATCATCAATTGCTTTGGAAAAAGGACACTAGTATTTTAAAGGTGATATTACTGAAATATTTCTAGCAGAATTGCATTTTTCCACCATGTTAAACTTCAAAACCACTTCAAAAGTAAACCTCTCAACTTTTTTTATTTAGTAACTATAGTGGAAAGTAGAAAACATAATCTTTCATGACTCTACTTCTTGGAGTAACAGGTAAATGAAAATTTTTTATTTCCATTTTATCTACTGAAATACTATGGCAGTAGTGAGATTTACTATGTATCACTTCAGACTTATTCCCTTTGTATTACTGAGTAGACAAATATAACACATTATGTCTGAACTTGCAAGAGCGTATTACAGAAAACATCTCTCAAATAAAACTCAACCTATTAAATTGTTAAAAGATACAAATTAGGCACTGAGATAAAGACAAAACTGCAGCATAGTATAATGCTCAGTATTCCATTTTTTATTTTCCAATTGTGCAACAACATTCAATAATTGCCTGTCATGTTTATCTAGCACAATTAAAATCCTTAATGCTAGTAGTGAACTGCTAGATAAGCATTTCCCTGCATTCTCTGCTAAGATCATTTTTGAAGGCAATTAACACCAAACAATCATGGGTGATGGAAAGACAGAAACATTTGATGTGTTTTGAGCTAAATAAACTGATGGCATCTTGTAGCAATTTATGGCTTCTGAGGAGTGCTGGAATAAAATAAATGACTTCACAATTAGGGTGTTAAAACTTTTAAGAGCTCAACACTGAATTTGACACATGGAAAAATCTAACTCCTGATTTGTGTCCTATATCTGTTCTGACTGCTCTTTCAGGTTGAAGTGAATACAAAACACTGGCAGCCTTAAAGTGGCAACTGGAGGACATATTGCCTTTGAGATATATCTAATCACCTCATTCATTTGAAATATGAATGTGCAGATAAAGTAGCTTTCAACAACCTTCACAATTACTATTTTGTGCTGCTGAAAGGGGAACTGTTGATAGATTAAAGAGTTCATTTTGAAAACACATGGAAAATATTGGTTCTGATTTACAGCTGTGTGAATGAGCCACTCTGGCACTCAATGTGAAACATCTGGATTAATTTCCAAAGTGACCTCAAAAATCTCCCCTACTTAAATGTATATTATATGCATGTGACTGCAATCAGGAATGAGAAAATTTAGCTATACCTTTATCTACTGTTGTCCTCCTGGGTTTGAAAATGTATATATTTTTTAAATTAAAATATTCCGAAATGAACAGAATATTCTTTTGCAATTAAGAACTTTTAACTTGATAACCCAGGGAAACCAAACTACTATGTATATATCTAAACTCCTACAATCAAATGTTCTACCCAAACTCATATAGTCAGTGTATATATCAGTGAACATTGGGCAATTAAAGTTTTCATAGTGGAGTTTTCAGGTAAATTTCTATAACTACAATGCAATGCTATTTAAATTTTATTTATTTATTTTTTATACACATGTGAAAGCATATCTCTTCATATCTACTAAGTATTTAAAGGTTTTTCTCAGGAAATTTCAACATCAGTGTTAATGACTGTGGGGTTCTGTAGCTGTTGTTATTCCACTACTGGGAATATACCCAATGATTAGGTACATTCAGATTCATTTAGATACATCTATGTATAAGTTCATTCATTATCAAGGACATTGCTCATAGCAGGCTCTGAAGCTTTCTGTTGTATTAATATAATAAAGAATTTGGCTGGTCTTCGTCCCAGATGACTGGGAGACAGCCTCCAAGCCCTGACATTTCTTGAGTGATAGGACCATCTCTGTTATCCAGGGTGGTCGCCTTGGACTACACATGAGTTGATGGTAAAGGTGTCTGGTTGAGTGGACTGGTCACCAACCAGATGTTTAGAGGGTTGGGGCTTTAAGTCACATGATAACTGACCAACCTCTGAGGAGGGGAGTTGAGTTCAACCATGTAGTCAGTGATTCAATTAATCATATCTACGTGGTGAAACCCCAATAACAGCTCTGGATATCAAAGCTCAGGTGCGTTTTCTGGCTGATTGTAGACATTGATGTGCAGAGAGGGTGATGTTCCTTGGTTCCACGGGAAGAGAACATGGAAGCCTTGTGTTTGGGACCTTCCCAGACCTTGCCTTTCAGTCTTTTATTTTGGCTGGTTCGGATTGTATCTTTTTGACATAATAAAACTGTAATTGTAAGTGCTTTCCTGAGTTCTGAGTCGTTCCAGTAAATTATTGCACCAGAGAGGGTATTGGGAACCCCCAAATCTGTAGCCAACTTGGCAGTAGTAAGGTTAAACTGTGGACCCCCAAACTTGCAGCTGATGTGTAAAGTGAGAACAGTCTTGGAGAGGACTGAGCCCTTAACCTGTGATGTATGGCCTAACTTCAGATAATTAGTGCAGGAACTGCACTGTACTTTCAGACATACATTTTATTTAAAAAGGAAATAAATAAACTTATTTATGTTAGAACCTGTACTATAGTTTACTTATTCATCCAAAATAAAAACCTTGGGAATAATTACATGTATTAAGTCATTTACTGACATTCTCCCCAAATTTAACACTTATAATTCTAACTAATACTCTACTAAAAATCATAGATAAGTTAAAAAAAAACTCACTTGGGTAATAGAATTTTATCAGCAATATAAATATATTTGATGGAGTGTTCAGATTATGAAGTAATGGGAAATAAATTAACTTTGAAACTTATGAGAGTAATTTATTTTTAACTTGATCCGATGCAAGGCTCTGTTCTTTCAATCAGTGAAAATCATATATTACCACAGAAGTATTTCCAAAGGATGATCTTTAAACTCTAATATGTTGGATTGTAAATAAGTATTAAACATTACTTTTAGAGAAAGCATGCTGTGGTCAAGTTAAAAAGTTGTTGCATTAAACTGGGTTAAACAGGTCTCTTTACCCTGGGCTTACTTCTTTTGCTAATTATGAACTGTGAATCGCTAGGAGTATGACTCACATACTGCATTTCTATACTCAATGACTTTTTTCTATAGCATCTCACTGAACATGTGAGAAATAGATCATACACATAGGTTGTAATTATAATGTATTCAAATTGGATCCATATTTTGAGCTGTACAGAGTTTTAATGTTTTTTTTTTTAAAAGTAGGCTTTCTTATGTCCATTTACGTATATGAAAAAAAAGTAAAAGCAAGCATACAAATTAAAAACATAATCCCCCAAACTTAAGAAAGTTTCATTCTTTTTAAAGTATTTGATACTTTAAAGTTTTAAAGCTTTAAAGGTCAAACTTAAGGCAAAGGGAGGGGAAACTGTTAGGTGGATAAATTTAAGGTTTTTTTTAAATGGCTATTTAAAAAGATCTTAAAAGGAATCAATTTTGTTTTTATGCAAATTAACTAAAAATGTCCTGTATGGGCCAAATTGACCTTCAATGCAACTATAAAGAAATGGGATAAAATGGAGAGTAAAGACAACTAAATATTTTTCTTTAAAATTAAAATTTCAAATGCCCACACAGTTGTCGGCATGCTCTCAGGTTACTTATCGAGTCCATAGATACGGTTTGTGTCTAATATATAACGACTTCTTCATGCATTTCTTAAAAAATTCCTGTGTGTAAGCCTTGCTCACTACACGACCATTATGATGATGCTTTGAAGTAGAAAAAGACTTACATTTTAGGAATGAAACTAAATCCAACTCATGGACTATAGAGCTTTAAAACTATTTTGGATTTGCAGGACTTTAGTAACGTAATAGGAATATATATGTGGATTCACATAGGTCATTTAGCATCTCTGTGAATTATGAAACCTTGCAATACCATCTAAGTAACAAATAACTCTATGGTTATATCAATAAAATTACCACAGATATCAGGAAGATTACCACTCTAATGATTTCATTGAAATTAGTGTAATCACTTCCCTACAGCATTAGGGGGAATAAGGTCCACAGATCCATGGGAAATATATGGAGTAAAATATAACAGCAGAAATTGTTGATAAAAGCAAAGATCAAATTTTTTTTTCTTTTTTTATTGTTGCAAATAATAAATTATTCTTAACCGTTAAATTTATTTTAAGTAGCAGGACACTTTCTTCCTAAAAAGTTGAAAAGCCCTGTAAGTGTATGGGATATATTGGAGGCTGTGTTTGACAGCCTGGCTTGGGGGGGCTCTGTGGAGCCCAGTCTGAAAACTATATTATTCATAGATGAGTTGAGGTCTCTGGGACATTGAATACACAGAACTAAATGCTAACACCAGATGGTTTTCCATCACACATGACGTGAACGGTAGCTGCAGGAAATTTTCCAACGAGAAGTCTCTCTCTCTCATCAACTCCACAGGCTCCTTCAGGGAGCCTATTCCAGAATAATGCTGGTATCCATACATTATTTAACTTTAACCCTAGGCAATCACTTTCTTTTTGTATACAATTATCCAGAGTAGTCCTTTCCTTCTTTCCCTGGCTCTTTAAACTTGCAACTATTACCTCAAGAAAAGTCTGTCCCTTAACCCCTGCCTCTCTTTTACATTTGGTAGGAAAAAAGATCTCAATTGTGAAGAATAACGGCAAAAGATATACTAGCTGTACCTGTGCTATCAAGTCATTTAAATTCTGAAATGCAATAGACAATAAATGAATACCACCAACTGAAAAAGCTTTTCAGAGACAGCAGCACCCCATTTCAGCTTGTTTATGAGACTATTTATTGCCCTTTCTGCCAAGTTTAATTAAACATGCTCTTCCTCAAATACAAGCATCCACTATGATAAGGAGCAATTTCTCAGTCAATTTTGTTCCTAATTAACCTCTAATATTAAACTTACATAATCTTCTATAGAATCCCATTACAGAAAGTAATACATTCCAGGAATATTATAGTTAAGTGCTCATGTGGGCTATAATTAAATCTTTCCATATTCATAATTATTTTTATCAGTTGTATCTGAGTTCCATACAATGTCTTAAAAGTGCATGCTACTGAACTAAAATCTATTTGTAAATTGAGTACTATATGCATTTTTTAAAAATTCAATTGGGCACTTGTACCACAAATATACCCATGATGTATTTATTCCTTTTCTAAGTGTGGATGATGGTTCCTTTTTGGTCCCATAAATTCTAATAAAAAACAATCCCACACCTGTGGCATATGTACTTTAGGCTCTGACTGATAAGGCAGCACCTAGTAGTTACAGTTCCTTGCAGCAGGTAAGGATGGTCATTTACACATGATACTGGCTTTGAAATCATCTGCATCATAACTGTGTGAGGCTGGTGAAATAAGGATGTAGATCACCTAGGATATTAGGCAGCAATATTTAAAAGTTACCATACAAGGGGAAGCTATAGTTATAATGTGAAACTATTTTATTGACAGTTTCACTTGTAAAATGTGTAGATTTCTATTTTAATAATTAGTGCTGTAGTGCAAACCAACTGTGAAGCAAATCCTGTCAGAGCAACTTTGGGTGCCAGCCGCCAGCCAGGGTTTTTGCAAAATACCAACTTTAATGGGCACACTTTGAATCCCACAGATGTTTCCAAAAGCAATTACTGAACCCATTCATTAATGACTAGAGGTTCTTTGTAATATCATTCATAAACAGAGTAGGCAAAGAGAGAAAACATGGCTGTGTCAATACAAATAACTAGACTTTAAATTTAACGTTAAAGGAAAAGTAATCTTATTACACAAACTACTTTGAACTATTCAAAATGACTACAGTCAAAAGACAAACTGAAGTAACTAAAAGGGGTAATGTGATAAAAAAAAAAAATGTTTTGCAGCTGTCTGACTACCACCATAATGTCCAAATGCCAAAGTCCTGATAATGTTATATCCATTGGATCATGAGTATAAAGTACACAAAGTCAAATGCACAGTCCTTTAATAAAATAGGGTATTCTGTTTACCTATCGAGCAGTAAGTAAAACCAGAGCTCTCTCTTATTTCTCTGTCTAAACAATCATTAAATTGCCAATATCCTTCCATAGAAGGTCCTATAGACTCATTCTGTTTTCAAAATCATACCTAAACAGGCATTCACCTTGTGAAGACCCATCCTTATAAATTTCAAACTTATAGAATTTCCTAATGTTCTCTTCCCCACAACAGGTAATCAAGTGAGTATCACATGGGAGGTGTCGAATGTTTTGCCCAGACAGCATCAGATTGTGGTTCTCTGGATGGTGATCTCAACAGACCTTTCCCACCAAGATTCATGCTCATGATTCCTACCTAACCCTGTGAGTATCCTCATGATCCAGTGAAAGAAACTTTAAATGTGTCATAGAAACCCCTGGGTATTTTTTCAAAATGCAGATTCTGGCTTAGCAGGTCTGTAATGTGGGCTGAATTTCTGCATCTTCAGTCTTTTCCTTTGATGTCTACATTTCTAGTGAACCAATCAAGATCTTAATGGATTCTAGCTATGAGTAGAAAATATGTGATTTGGTTTTTGAGTGACTTAAAATCTGTTGCTATAGTAACACCATACAAGATTTCACACCAAGAGTAAATATATAATTTATATTATGTGTTTTAGGATAAATGCCAAAATGTATTTATATATCAATATTTGTGCAAAAATTATATATAATGACATGTATGGGGGAAAATGAACATTTATGTGGTGCCCATGGTATACTTTAAGCTCTGATTTTTGAAGAATAGATATATCACTTTTCAATATAGAGTGTACTACTATGGAGAATTCCAGACCTAAAAGAATTGTGCCTCAAGTTGAAGACATTAAAAAATGGTGACTACATAGGAAATGGCCTAATATAATGAAATCAGTGAAAGTAAAATTGCTTTATCAGTATAATAATTGATAACATGATCCACAGATGGACAAACCAAACCAAATAGAAATGGCCTACAGCCATGATTGAACAGGGGATTAGTGAGTTTGCACTGCACACATGTGGGGATGGATTTTATATTTAAACTAAAAGTACGAAGAGACTTTTTTTGAAAAACACTTCTAAACCCCATTTCTACCATCCATCTGGAAAGCTGATTTGGCTGCGACAAGGCCGTGGTCACAGAGACAGCAATTTAGAGTGTGCCTAGGATAGAGTATCAAAGTTACTGCATTTCACTGACACCATCAGAACTGACAGAATATATATATACTTGTATATTAAAAAAAAAAAGTCATAATTTCCAAAGGAATCAGGCAATAGAGATTCAATTTTCTCAGACCTTACTCTGAGTAAATATGTTAGTAAACACTAAAACATTCCATTGGACATATGTCATAGATTAGATTTAATGAGAAAGGAATGATGCTGGACAGACATAAAAAACTAAACTGGAACCGTTCACTTAGTTAAGGATTTTAGGTTCTTTCACAATCCTCATAGTTCAGTGCCATCATGGGCCCAACTTTTTCCTGCCATGTTTCCCCGAAAATAAGACCTAGCTGGGCAATCAGCTCTAATGCATCTTTTGGAGCAAAAATTAATATAAAACCCGGTCTTATTTTACTATAATATAAGACTGGGTATAAATAATATAATATAATATAATATAATATAATATAATATAATATAATATAATATAATATAGTAAATATAATACCAGGTCTTATATTAATTTTTGCTCCAAAAGATGCATTAGAGCTGATTGCCCAGCTAGGTTTTATTTTCAGGGAAACATGGTATATGTACTTTTCTTCCAGATACTGCTTTCTTCATGCTTTGATTAACAATACTAAGTTAGGAAGTCTACTGCCTTTGGCCAATTTCAATTATTTTTGTACTTTTACTGTTTTTTTTAGTGATCAAACATTTTTGTGAGAGTCACAGGATATTTTAGAAGTTTTTTTCCTAAAAATAAGATGGACTGTTACGTGGCTTACTGAAATGCTCATGCAATTCATTAACAGATCAGGGTAAAAGTGAGAATATATGAGAGTCATTCTGAAGCTTACAGGTTATGTTAAAAACAAATGATTACCCTGGTGATTCACTATGCATAACAATTTAAAATATGAGCAAACACTCACATGCTACATTCCAGGAAAAACACATTTTTAAGGTCATATTTAATTTAAAATTTTAACAACTAATTATGATCTTATACATTATCATATCATCTCAGAATGAAAAGTACATTTACATTTTTCCTGGTATCTAATTGATAGCATCTATGATATTTGATGTAGAGAATAAAATATTCAGTTATTCTTAGAGCTGTTTCTCAAAGTGTACTTATTATAAACACTAGATTCTTTTTTCTTCTATAGTAATTGTTCTAAATGCATGGGAAAATAAACTTAGCAATGCACATATATTAAGCTGAAAAATACTTATATCTGGAGTTTCAGTATCATGGCGACTTTGGGGTTTATATCATCAGGCTTTGATAAAATAGGAATTCTGAGATAAGCTGAAAAATAGGATAAGGTTTTTGGAAACTTCTTTGTCGAGACTAAGAGATTCCAACAAATGTGTCACTATGATACCTTGATGGTTTATAAAATGTGAGACGGCCCTATTAGTTCATGTTGATTTCTGAACCATATAATGAAACTAGAGGAGCACCATTCTAGTACAAGTTATTTCAGCAAGATTGGAGGGTAACTGCTATGCACCTCCCTCCTAGCAATTTAATTCATCTTCCTAAGGCACCTCCCTGAAGAAGGTGAGAGGATCATCATCCAGTCATTGCAAATATGAGACATTTACAAATCAAACTGTCCTTCTATAAGCTGATCTCATTCCATTATATATATGTACACATGTGTACATATATGTATTTTTATATTTTAACACATATATGTGTACATATATATGTACACATATATGTATTCTTTCATTTTAATATATACGTAATATATATGTAATATATATATATGTAATAGATATGTATTAATACATATCTATGTGTTAAAATGAAAGAATGGAGAAATATTGTTTCAGGCTGACTATATTAAGACTTAGAACCAAAGGGTTCACTATATATGTCAAAGCATATGTCAAAGATGGCCACTCTTCATAAACTTTTGGCAACTCAATTATTATCACATTATTTTAGTTTCTTTTTTGTTTTGGTTTTGAAAACAAAAGTGGGCACAGTTTCCTAAGAGTATGTACTTTTTTATTTGGTCAATCTCAACTCAATGAGAAATAAACAAGGGGTTTGAGTTTTCACCAATTACGGCTTTCGATCCTTCTTTCCTGCCACTTAATACCATTTTGGGCATATTGCAAATCTGGCCAGTTTGGCAAGTATATAGTCTGTCTAGTTTCAAACTTCATCCTCAGACTGAATTCAAACCTCCTTTCCTCTTCCCTCCCTGTCTGTACACAGACCTGGTAGGGATGATTGCACTTATTCAACAGACTCTTAATTAACTCCAAGGGAGGCTTCTGGCACCATTTTTGCGTATCTGTAAGGCTTTTTTGCCACCAATTTTGGGACTTAGTTGCCAAAGTCTGGACAATGAGACAAGTGCCACCAAATGTCCTGTTACATAGAAATGATACAGTGTGGTGTCCCATAATGTTCAACTGAGAGCTCACTTCTATGAACCTTCATTTCCCTCCATTCTCATACACATGCATTTTATTTCCCTCCACTCCCCAACGATAACAAATGTATAACAGTAAAGAAAAATTGGATTACCATGGCTGTTGCATCTGGATGTTTCCACGAGCCGGCCATTTTGATCGTAGCATGCCACTGCTTGATAACGGTATCCTTGACCACATTCCCTGATGTCTCCTTGTACTTTCACTCCCAGCAACACTT
Source organism: Rhinolophus sinicus (assembly GCF_036562045.2). NCBI lineage: Eukaryota > Metazoa > Chordata > Mammalia > Chiroptera > Rhinolophidae > Rhinolophus > Rhinolophus sinicus. The sequence goes on from NC_133758.1 coordinate 91,084,088, forward strand.
CCACTTTCCCCTCTGGTAAAATGCAGTCTGACCAGTTCCCCACAGGCTGTGCATTGTATTTGTCACAAGGACAATACTGAGTCTCAATCAAGGGGTACAAATGAGAATTTTTACATTTGTCCTTCTTTTTACTTTTTCCTGGGGAGAAATTTAAGTTGGAAAATGTCATTACTAATTTCAAGGATCGCTAAATTTTCTCTTTTCCTAAACTTCCTCTCTCCATTTTAACCATATTCTATAGTAGCCTATTAAATAAATGCTATTTTATCACTCCACAGTGCTTTCCATATAGGCTCTTGTTAGTACTGGGTGCTTTGTACAGTGAAATATTTTTTATTTTAAAATAGTCTATTTTTCATAAGGCGCTAATTGTGCTAAATTTTATACTCTTTAAAATGATTAAAATCCTCTCAAATGATCACGTGCTTTCACTGACTGGGAAGTTTGAGGTAGCTGCATAAATCTCTCCTTTATAATGTGCAAAAATATGAAATAGAGAGTCACTGCACGGAATTGCACAGCTTCTTTGTTAATTCCAGATAGCTGGTATAGCTATATAAGAATACAATTTAGAAAATGAGATTTTTGTATTTACTTTTCTGATTATGATTTTTCATCTTTCAGTATTTCTGGAAAGTAATCATTTTGACATGATGATTAATGTAGGAAATGTCAATAACATTCAATATGAAGATATTAAATATCAGAATAAAAATATTAAAAATGCTTTGTATATAAATATAAATAAATCCCCTTAAAAAAACAAAAAAAAAACCCTCAAGTATAAGAGTAATACGTGCTTTAAAAACAATACATCACGATTTTAATTAGATCACATACATTTATATAATTGTATTACATTATGTGCCATATATTATATGCTATTTAATTATATTGCATATCATTACATATGTTTTACATATAGTTATCTCTTTCATAAGCTGCCTTATATAATTTTCAACAGTCTTCATTATGACAGGCAGCTCATTTATAATTTTTAAGTTCTGAGTAGTACTAGCACTGATATTTTTAGATTTCTTTTGCCACTGACAATACTTTTGAGTGCATCAGGATTTAGTTTAGTATGATGGCTCCTGTTCATTATATTACTGCTTTTTGTCATTGTGATTGCCTTTTAAAATGTAGTTTTCAGCTACAGAATTAATGCCACATTCCTCTTCTAGGATATGAAGTAACCTGAGGCGGTGACAGTGAGAATGGGTTAAGAAAATAAAGTGTCAACCTTTCTCCTTGTTCCCACAAAACTTTCCTTTAAGCATTTCACAGTCTTTAGGCAATGAACCAAAAGTACATATTTAACAAAAATAATCTTTCACGTATTGTGCTGGAAGACAGAGTTTGATTTTCAAGGCTACTTTTTTCCATACTAAAAGTACATGTATCTGTCACTGCCAACTTTCATTAAAATAAATATCCGAATCCATTGACATATTAGGTGTAAGGATAGCAACAATAAGGCATATCCATGCATTTTCCAAATACATTGTCAGAACTCTCTTGGTCTGACATTTTTGTGTTTTTCTGCCTTGACAAGTGTTGTCTTTGGCATCCCAATTATTCTTACCAACAATAGTACGCTTTCTGGTCCTAATTGCACCACAGTCTCCATTGCATGCAGAAAACCTGGACCAGCTGGTAAACTGACAGTCATCTTGGCAGGGTATCTGGCAGGCTTGGGTAAGGGCTGGCACGGGGCCTGCATACTGGAGGCATTCATGGATGCCAGCCGGTCCTCCATCTTGCTTTCGACAAGTAATGGCTAAAGGAAAAGCATAAAACTATTTATAACAAACTTGAATGTCTGTAATTGCTCTACAATTTAGGAATTAACCTAACATTTTCTTACACAGTCAGAGGAATCCTCTTTTAATTCTTTACTTGCAGCAGAAATCCGGTAGTTTTTCTAATAATCACAGTAGGCATTAAATTGATCCTGTAGGTTTTCTTTTTAAATAATAGATAACCCTCAGTGGTTTTTGTGTCACAAAAAAAGCATATGGATGCATGTATGCACGCATGTACGTGTACACACACACACAAACACACACACACATACACACATGGCATTTAGCAGCTTTTATTAGATGCTATTAAGAATTCCAAGTCACATATGGAATATATTTAGAAATGAATTATTTACGAGACAAATAAATAATGCATCGTCTCTGATAATAGTTTATGTTGAGCCAGACTATTCATAGAGGTTCTGGGAGATACCACATATCTCTAATAATTATTTTTATATTATTGACCACTCTAGGATACCTATATAAAAGGGTCTTACTGGCAGTAAATTGGTTGGAAGGTTTCAGTGGGAAGGGAATGCTTACGGAACTTGTCTTGAAGCTGCATTTGCATAGTTTTGTTTCTGTCTTTGTTTTTTCACATTGGAAGTTTGTTGGGATGGCTTTCAAGTGGTTAAAATGGGAGGGAACAATGTCAAAGGTCCCCACCCTATCTGTCCACAATTTCATCCCATGCACGAATATCAACCATGAACTTAAAAATAAAAATAAAAACTTTTATCACCCTTAATCTACCATATCATAATTGATATTTCCTCAATCACATATGGGCTCTTAAAAATGGTCAGATAATTTTGATTCACATACATTATTTCCCAAGATATTGCTCTACTGAATTCTTTAAACCATGTCATAGTTTTATTACTTATTCAATATAGATGTACTTGCTTTAATATACTTAAATATACTTGCTTTAACGTAAAAAGGTCCTAAAGAAAAAGAGCAAATGATGTTTAAAGTGTCCTTTCTCCCTCTGCCATTTACCCCTGTTGATTTTAAAAATCATTCATTCATTTACTGAGGAAGCAGATGAAACATTTATACCGTGGTCCTAAAGTTAAGTCTTTATTGAACTAGCTTAAATGGCCTCAGTCAGACTGATTTACATGGCTCTTTCAGGTTTATGGTCTAGGCTGAAACTGCTGCTGATCTCTGCCCTGCTCAGGATTTTATCGTGAAACTAAGGTGGAGGAGCCTGATATTTTGATCCCAAATTACAGTTAGGGCACAGAAGGTCTCAGGTTAGACAATGCTCTCTGAATCTGTGTACTAAAACTTCACGCCTAGTAGTGTAGGGCTGCGTGATGGAGTGTGTTTAAGGATATAACACTTCTAGAAAGGGAAGACTTTCTCTGTGTAGGGGAACACAATTTGTTGCAGCTGCTACAGGATAAGTTATGTAATTGTGCATGTGTAGGTGAGTACTCACCTATTTCTTAGCTATAGATATGTCTTCATTTAGTATGCACAACACGAGAAGGACCAATTTGTATGTTAAGGATAGGCAGCACTGAATTTTAAAGATAATGAAAACCTGGTAAATAGTGGCTTTCTGAAGGTTGTGTGACAAGACTCACTCCTCAGGGAGGGGCCGCCTGGTGATCTGTGTTTATCATACTAGTCTAAGGTAGTGTTTCTCAGTTCAGGCTGCAGATTAAAATTACCTGGATAACTTTAGGAACATGTCCACATCCTTGCTGAAGTCAAACATTCTGATTGAATTTGTTGAGGACAGGGGTCCTGGGCATGAGTGTCTTTTCAAAATCCCCTTATGATTCCAGCATGCAGCAGTGCTCTAGTAGATATGTATATATCCACTTACATCAGACACACACCTGGAAGCCTATTACAGGGGAAGATTCTTGGATTCATTACAGAGCTCCTGAATAAGAACTGTGTGGGGGGACAAGGAATATGCATTTTTTTCAAGCTGTTCAGATGTTCCTCATACACCTTCAAGTTTAAAACCTACTAGGTTTGCGTATTCAGGGCACAAGAAGGGGTCTGGATGATACTTGTGGCCAAGACTGAAAGTTCTTTGGTGCTCAGTCACCCTGGCACTGTGCCAAGCTTTGGGAAACAATGGCTGAACATGTGGGAATGAGCTAAGGGTGGTCTGAACTTGGAGTTCAAGGGGACTTGTGCAAGGAGTGGATCAAAAAAAGCATTCATATAATTTGGAAGAATGTCATCTGTGGATTGGTGTACAGGGAATCCTATCTGTGGAATGATGTGGTATATTAATGAGCTGATGGGATTTTGCAGTTCTCTCCATACCTGCCTTGTGGAAGTGGGGTTGATTCCTTAAACATTTTAAACTTTGTAAGTTCTGATGGTTTCTGGGCAAAATTGCTCCAAGGAGACCCAAGAGAAGGGATTGATAAAGAGGAAGATATTAGACATTTTACTAATCAGGATATGTAGGAACCTCAAGAATGATAAATTTGGAAAATAAGAGATTTGACCATATCAGAACCCTATGCTTTAAAGAAGGTTGCACTGTTATAACTAAAATAAAATTACAAAATTAAATCTGGGTACTTTGAAATAAGACTTTTATCTACTCATCCAATTTGGCTCTCTGAAACAGAAACTTGGATATAAATCTTTTGAGAAGCTAAATGGAATTTCTTAAGTTCTCCATTAAGGTTTTTTCTCTAAGATTCTCTCTCACAAAATGTATTTCAGAATTGCTCCAATTATCATAACATTAAGTAACAACAAAAAATGAAAACAAAATAAAACTATTACCAACACAATTCCAGAAACAAATTCATTATCTTTGTGCAGATCTATACTATTTATATAAATCTAAAGCCCTTTCCTATATACCTGCAGTACCTAAAATAGTTTGTATTTCAACTACCGTGTTTCCCCAAAAATAAGACCTAGCCGGACAGTCAGCTCCAATGCGTATTTTGGAGTAAAAATTAATATAAGACCTGGACTTATTTTACTGTAAGACTGGGTCTTATATAATATAAACTAAAATAAAGTAAAATAATATAATATAATACCCAGTCTTATTTTACTATAAGACCTGGTATAATATGATATATGATATAATACAATACAATATAATATAATATAATACCAGGTCTTATATTAATTTTTGCTCCAAAAGACACATTAGAACTGATGGTCTGGCTAGGTCTTATTTTTGGAGAAACACAGTAGTTGAAAAGAAAAGAAAAAAGAGGTGTAAAATTCCCACATCTGTTCTCAGAAACCCACTTAGCACTCCACTGCCCTTATCTGCCATGTTAGACAGGGTACTTTGAATGAATTACTCATGCAATGTTATGCAAACATATAGCAACACCACCATTCATAAAATATATTGAAAATTTATCACACATCTCAACTTGTTTCTATTCTGATGTAGAGGAAATACTGTTCAAACACAGGAATGCAATCTGAAATGAACTTCCTGGGGTGAGGAAAATATAAATGTTTGCAAAGGAAACCATCTGGTCTCTCAACTTTATAAATCTTAAAAATCTTTCTAAGGTACTGAAAACAGGGTGGTTTGCAATATAGAAAAGATTCATCATACTAAGCATCATTTCCTAGCACACCAGAAAGCTACATGTACTCGGACAATTGTATCTGTATTTACAGGTGGAGCATGTGTGTCTTGTGTATAATGATTATGCAAGTGCCCCTTTGGGCTGAGGTCTTGTTAGAAAGATGGGCCCAAACCATGCTGCTTGCTGCCCTATGGGTAATTCACCATGAAAGCTTCTTGGTGAGGTCAACAAACATCAATGTAATTATTGTAAAGTCAAATTCCACATGAAACTCTGTTGATTATATTCATTTATTTTATTTATAATTTTATTTTATTTACAGAGGCACAGTAATTTTTATTTAGGTGTCACGGTCAGGCTGCTTCCGGCAGGCTAAAAGCCTGGGAGACATCTATGTGATTGACTGTGGGTTACATATGAATCAAGTCACACAAGCTCAACCCATCAATACTGAGGAAATGTTGGAAAGATAAATAAGAAAGCCAGTTTCTTCAATAAATAAATGCTCTGAAAAAGGGAACTAGAATTGTTAGATTCAAAGTGACTTAAGAAATATTCTAACCAAATGCAACGTGAAGAACTTCATGAACGCTGATTTAAACAAATCGATTGTAAACAGTTTCGACACAAAGGGGGAAAAATTAAACAAGGTCTGAATTTTAGATGATATTAAAAATTACTGTTAATTTTATTTAGTATTATAATAATGCTACTGTTATGTTTTAAAAAAATAATTAACTATTTATAGATGGTATATATATCTCCTTTGAAGTTGCTTTATTTTAATTTTATCCTTTATTTAATTTAATTTTAATTTTTTTCTGGGATATTTTATCCCAGAAAAATCTTTTTAAGTATGTGAGGAGTGGCAGACAACCAATAATGGCAACATGTTAAAAACAAATATATGGTGATGGAAGGAGAACTGATTCTGGGTCTTGAGCACACAATGAGATATATAGATGATGTATCACAGAATTCTACACTTGAAACCTATGTAACTTTACTAACCATTATCACCCCAATAAACTTTAAGAAAAACAAACAAACAAACAAAAAACTGTTGAGGCTGAGGGAGTCATGACTACACTACTAGTACTCATTATACTATTCTCTTTACTTTTGTGTATCTTTGAAATTCCCCATCAACTTAAATTGTAAAAGATTAATAAGTAGAACAAGTAGAGTCAATTCCAGAATGCTTTCATGTAAGTTGAATTTTGAGCTGTGTTTCAAAAAGGAGAATAATAAAGGTTCCTGGAATGAGGGGGAAGAGATAACATTGGTTTGAGCTAAAAGGACACGGATATTGGTGTTACGCATATATCAGTATGTAAATGAAAGGCTACTGATGCAGCTGTGAAGTAAATTTAACAGAATTCACAATGTAGTTGCTCATCTTCATTTTGTTAAGCAGGAATGAAATGCCTTTATTATTTAGGATGCAAAGAAAGGAAGAGTTTATTAGTCTATGGAATACCCTTCAGTGTGTAAGATCATGTTGTCATTTCATTGCAACAATCAGTGTGAAATAAATTAGTAGATCTAAAATGTGCACAGAGAAGTTCATTACAGGAATCAGAATAAGATCAATGCCCAATTGCAGTGAAAGCTTCTGGATTATATGTAACAAAGAGTTCAAGGAGCTCTGAGACCTGATTTGTTAAATTGAACAGTATTACCACGGTTTATCCCACAACAACAGCGTCTGGGTAGCACTAGAGACAGACTATGTTCAGCTGATTAGAAGAGTGATTAGAAGAGTGATTTTTCTTATACTGTTACAAAAACATGTTAATGGTGAGAATGAATCATGTAGGAATGAAAAAGTAAAAGCTTTATGTGAGCGGAGTTAGATACCAAGAGACCTAATTGTGCTTAGAAGACCAAACCTATAAATAATGCAAGAGGGCTCCTGTTGTCTACTAGGGGGATATAATGATCCTCATCTTTCTCTGTGTAAGAGAGATTTTCACCGACACATTTGCCAAATTATACTTCCTAATTAATGTTGTGAATGGAACTGGCAGAAAGGGGAAAAATGCACTTTTTAAAACTGATCCTAAATAGTTATCAATGATCCCCGGTCTCATTGATGCTCATAACATATGAACGTTCTTGTAGGAGGGCTTACTAGGAAATAATAATCAGCTCCCAGTGGACTAGCTCAGACTGAGGTCAGCGAGGTCCCCTACTGGGACCTGGGAAGGGTTAACTAACTGCCTGACAACAAATGAAGCTTGGTGGAACCATGGCAGTCACATCCCTGTCAAGCTGATTTTACAGCGCTACTTTCAAAATAGGAAATGCTAATAATCATTTTATGACAGGGCTGTCCTAGACATAGAAACAAAACCAAAATCTCCATAGACTAGGGTGCTAATATTCATAGACAATTAGAGGAAATGATTTAAAAATTGAAAAAAATCTGGAAATTGAACATAATAGCTTATATAAATGAAGCATACAAAAATATTGGGTGGTAATTTATAAATATATTAGCAAAAAGAAGATTTTAAAGATGTTGCGTGGGCGAAATTTCTTTAAATCAAGCTCCTTTGCTATTTTCTATCTAGTTTGTTTTCCTCTTCTGTTCTTTTTCTCCCTATTGCATAACAATCTCTAAAAATTAATAGATTAATGTGAGTTACTGAGATAAGTTGGCCCAGATATTCTGGGCATAATCCCAACAATGCCTCTAAAATGTAATCTTTTAAAAAGAACAAAGTGGGCCAGAGTTTAAGCAAAGGAGTAAATACCAAGAGCATCAATATAGTTTAAGACACTTAATTTAAGCATAAGATTTAAGTATATTTGTTCACTCAAAATAACAGCATAAATGGTAAATACTTATATCTCACATGCTACAATATTTATTTAACTTTGGCAGAGGGAGAATTAGAACTTTCTCTTTCTTTCTAGACTTTCTATTTATAACCTTATTAATCAATAAGTGATATAGGGTGAGGACCCCCCAGGGCTGGGAGGGTTCCTGCTATGTGAGGCATATTATTGAAGTTTTTTTTTTTTTTTTCCCTTTTTTTTGGTCTATATTAGAATCATGCTGGCTTCCACATAAACAGACTGATGTCAGATCTTAATGACACGTCAACACTACAATGGGCATTCTTGGCAGGTGAGGATACAGAGGGGCTGGAGGATTAGGATAGGTGGGGTTGCTCCTGGGGATTATTTATTCTAGCTCCACATAATTTACAGAAAGTATGCTTGTCAGGAGATAGCATGAAATCACATAGAGATCAAACAAGAGCAAATTTGAAATTATTTTTATGAAATCTCAACATCTAATCTATGACACTTTTGCATCATACTCTTGGTATAAATATGTCACATAGTAATAAATAGTGGAATAATATACTGGGGGGGGTGCCAAAAATGCATACAAATGGACACTTTGCTCAGCATTGCTCAAGCAGTAGTTCGCCGTAATCAGAAGTGGACACTGGTGGCAACCACTTTGAGCACCTCTTGTAATTGCAGAAGTCAAATGTGACTTGTATTCATCTTTTGTGTATTACAACTTGAATACAGGTTTTTCCTTTCCAAAAATATATATACATTTTGTTTGGCATCATCTGTATATACATTTTAAGTAGTAGTGACTGACATTGTCCCTTAGGGCAGTCATAAAGAAAAATTAAGTAAACCGTCTCAAATTGTCATTATTATGAGCCATGTTTTTACTTATAATGCAAATATAATGGTTGACTCTAGCCACAGCTATATGAGTAGCTTTCAATGACACAGTCACTGATCCACCCATAATATAGCCTTCTAAATGCCATCCAAACTGAAGAATGTGAGTAAAGAGAAAACACAGATGTTAGTTTTACTAAAAGTTTATACACAAGTGACTCAAATAGTATGAAGCAAATATAAGCCAGCTATTCACTTAAAAATTAAATAGAAGGTGGATATAATTTCACGATAGTTGCATGTCTTTTATTGACATTATAGGAAAAAGATGCTTCTTTCAATGGTCCTCTCAAATTTCCCTATGAAATTTAAGAATGATTTGTTTTAAAGTTGTCAAATCCTGTCACTTCTTTCTTCTTTAAAATTTCTTTCTCTTCTTTCTTTTTAGTTCTTATACCATTAGATAAAATTTCCTGGAATACACCATTGTCAATATCCAAAGCCTTGCTGAGATTCTTTACTATTTCTAATTTTCTACTGAGAAAAGTCCTCCTCCCCTGCCTCTTTTTCCTCCTTCTGGTATTCAAATACTCCTGGAGATATTCAAATCCTCCAGAGTGTGACCCCTTGCCTCCAGCTCACTCATAGGAACTCTAGGCAAACTGGTCAATGCACTATTCATCAAACATATAGATTTTACTTCCTGCCTTTGTGCTTGAGTCATCCTATATTTAAATGCCGTTTTCTCTGTTACTATGCACTATCAGTGGTTACCTTTTTATCTTTTTCCAATTCTTAGGGTTGTTGTATATATACATTACTAATGTATTACTAACATGCTTGAAACCTGAATCATATATATCTACAGTTTGTTTCCTACCATAAGAAATTAACTGAAACTGTTATATAATTTTATTCTCTTGACAGGCTGGGCCCAGTACCATGTAAGCCACATGAAACATGTGGTATGTATTCAATAAATATGTTTTTGATAAAAGAATAAATTGTACTGAATGATATTCAGTTTCAGTTGGCTTATAGGGACTGGTGGTATAATCCTGTTTTCACAGCTTTCTTAGAGAGATTAATACTAACAAACATACAGCTCGTACACCGGGATGGGAATTTCATTTAAAGACACTGATCCTTCATTATTGCTATGGACTGAATTGTGTCCCCTCCAAAGTCATATGTTGAGGCCCTAACACTTGTATTTGTGATATATTTGGAGATGAAGGCTTTGGAAGGTAATTAGGCTTAGATGAGGTCATGAGTGTGGGGCTTTCGTGACAGGATTAACGTCCTTGTAAGAAAAGATCAGAGGGACAGCTGGTTAGCTCAGTTGGTTAGAGTGCAGTGCTCTTAACAACAAGGTTGCCAGTTCGATCCCCACATGGGCCACTGTGAGCTGCGCCGTCCACAACTAGAGTGAAATAACTACTTGACTTGGAGCTGATGGGCCCTGGAAAAACTCACTTAAAATAAATAAAAGTTAAAAAAAAAAAAAAAAAGAAGAAGAAGAAGAGATCAGAGAGCTTGCTCTGTTTCTCTCTACCATGTAAGGTCACAGCAAGCCAAAAAAAGAGATCTCAGCAGGAGCCAAGTTGGCCAGCATGTTGGTCTTGGACTTTCCAGACTGCAGAATGGTGAGAACCAAAGTTCTATTGTTTAAGCCACCCAGTCTATAGTATTTTGTATGGCAGCCCAAGCTAGATTGATATAGCTATTAATACAAAGTTTTAAGCATTTACTTTACAAAAGATTCCTAATGTTTCTACAGAAACAATGAATTTAAGGAAAAATATCCTGTTTGTAGTAGAGTAGCTAATCCAATTTAGAGAAAATTGGGCAAAAATTACTGGTGATTCTGGGAATGGTTGATATAAAATTTTGTTTCATCATTATTTCACTTTTCTTTTCAAATGTAAAAAAAAATAGGTGTGCTCGCTTAGGCAGCACATATACTAAAAAAAAAAATAGGTCATAAATAATCATAAATTCCTATGTACTTTTACAAGTTTCAGGAGTATATTGATTTTCTTTTGTGTTCTAATGTAATAGTTCAGAAAGTATTTTCACATAGTTTTGAAATATATAGAATATAATTTGATCAAAACTACATTTACTTCGAGTGGAATCTTCTTATATTCTTACGCCTATGTTATTCTAACTCATTTCTGGTGAAGCTGAGTCTCACTAATTTGCTTTTCAGGGAGTGTCAGTACTTCAATGGTAAGCAGTTATTGTTAGTTACTTGCTTAAAGAGACTCTGGGAACATAATTTCTTCCCAAATCCTTTGAAATGCATCACCACAGACAGTTCCTACAACTGGAACTATTATACTATTAAGAATATTAATAGTAAAAATGAAAGTCTGTATATAATGGCCACACTTTTTATTAATGAGTGGTGAAAGTACGTATAAGTGACTGGATACTAGAAGACCTAAGATGGTTGGCTAGTAAGCTAGTAAAAGAGAACTTTGTGTAATATTTTTTTACTAATATGGAAGGTTCAAGCAATTTGAGAAATCCTGAATCATAATAGGTAAGTGTTCTTCTGAGTGGTGCATATTCTATCAGACTCAGACATTCTTTCCTTTCTATGCATACTTAGTAAATTAACTCTTGATGTCCAGTTGTTGGGTATGATTTATCATCTTCTAGACAGAATTATAAGGACATTGTCTCTTATCTTCCTTATCCCATGTTTTATCTGGTTTCACTTTTAACTCTTAAAATTTTTTTTTTACTACTACAGGTTTTAGAGTCACATTTTATTCCTAAATTCCCCCAAAGAATGCAGCAATTTTATCCTAAAGGTATATATTTTACTACTGTGAGTCTTTAAAGTCCACTGCTCTTATAACTATAAAATTGTTCCTTCATAGATGAATTGAATTTGAAAACTTTTTGCCAAGTGACCAGATAAACTTTGCAGATTTTCTAACCCAATAGGGTAATGACTATTCAGTACTATGAGAAATTGTGACTGTATCATGGCTTTAGAATTTAGATCAGGGGTTAGCAAGCTTTTTTTGTAAAGGGCTATGATAGTAAATATTTTTGGCTTTGTGGGTCATATGGTTTCTGTAATAACTACAGTCATCCCTCTGGATCTGCGGGGATTGGTCCCAGGACCCCCTTGGCTACCAAAATCGGCAGATGCTCAAGTCCCTTATATAAAATGGAGTAGTATTTACATATAACCTATGCAGATTCTCCCGTATACTTTAAATCATCTCAGAATTACTTATAATACCTACTACAATGTAAGTGCTATGTAAATAGTTGCCCTGTATGGGTTAGGGAATAATGACAAGCAATAAAAGTCTGTATATGTTCAATTCAGATATAACCATCCTAGGCCAAATCACATAGTACCCGTCAGCAACAATCTAACAATTTTTTGTGTGTGTGTGTGGGTATTTTCCATCACTGGTTGGTTGAATCTGCAAATAAGGAACCTCTGGATACAGAGGGCTGACTATACGCAACTTTTCCTTGTATCATAAATACAGCCATAGACAATAGATAAATAAATGTGTATGGCTGTGTTCTAATAAAATTTAATTACAAAACCAGGCTGTGGGTTGGATTTGGTACACAGGCCATTGTTCGCTGACCATTGATCTAGACAAATAGTGTGATAAAAGCTATGCAATAAAAAATTTCTACCTTTGGAATCAGAATGGTGAAGCTAGCTATCTCATGTTTTAGTTCATATGGTGTCATTTCTGACACAAGCAAGAAAATAATAATTTAAAGTTAATACCATTTAAGTTCTTTAGGTGAAAAGAAATGCTTAAACCATCTACAAATGCAAACAGGTTAGAGAAAAAAAAATCTATTAATGGTAAAATACAATAACCTCTTTCTCCCCTGTATATAATGTATTTTAGAGATCTTAGTTTCTCCTATGACTTCGTCAAATCCCTTTATGGGGATTACACAAATCTCTAACTGCTTTCTTAAACTATTTCTATAGCTACATTTCTACATTTCAAATGCATACTTGGATATTTCTAATTGGCTCCCCTGCCATCACCTCTAATGCATAATATACAAAATATACTTTCTATGACCAGCTCTACTTTCAGACCTAGGAATGTTCACCAATATTATAACTACTCTCAAGCAAAAAATATTGGAGTTAAAGAATCATACAATCACCTTTGATTTGTTTATTTCTATTTCTACTACTATTCTGCCACCAAGTCCTAAAATTATTTTCCTCTACTGTATGTTGAAAATCCATTTATTTTTGCTCATTCCCATCACTGTGGTTCCAGTCTGAACCCGATTACTTCATCCTTGCATTGCTACAAGAGTGTACTAAGCTGGCGTTCAGACCTATGCATCTTGTCTTTCTAATTTATTCTGTACATGCTGACGGATAAAACACTGCTTTCATCAGTTGCTTGCTCCTACTACTTATTGAACAAGGTCTAAAATACTGATCCTGACATTTATAGCCTTATACAAAATCACCCCAGGCTCTAGCTCACATCTTCAGTGTTTCAATCTACCTACTTTTCTGTGAACACATTTAATGTTTTATGTTTTTTCTTACCTCAAATGCTTAACTTATAAAATTGATCTTATTTTGTATTCTTTTTTCCTTTCTACTTATTCTGATATTATGGTACAAGTCTCAGTTTCTCCTTTAGGTCTTTCTTCAGCTCTTTAGTTTTAAAATATTGCTTTTGCAATGGATCAGTTACAGTTTTTAACTCATACAGAGTGGGCAATGTTACCAGTGATCTCATTTCCCTCATCAAATGTAAGTTCCTTGGCTTGAACATCTTCATTCTTTCCTGACACAGTCTTCTCAATGCAATCATATTGAACTAGCGACTGGAATTAGAAAGTCTGACTTACTAGAGAGAAAGCGTATAGCTTCTCTATAGTCTTTGCTGATTGATGCTAATCCTTACTACACAATTATTTTAATCATCAACAAACAGTACAAGTTGGCACTTTTTAAGTTTCTGACAAGATAAAGACAAAGATTAAAATAGCAAGAATCTGATGGGTCAGTCATGCAGAGTTTTGAAAACAGTCCTGACCACAAAGAGGAAAATTTTGCCTTTATGCCATATGCAAAAGATATCTCTATACTCTTGATTCTCCCTGTTTCATATTTCTATAGAAACATAGGCTCTAAGGAAAAATAAAATAAAGAAAAACACTTTAATCTAGCGAGGCAACAAAGAAAAAGATTATCTTCATATGGAAGTTAAGGAGGTTCTTCTTAGCATTTTTATGCAGAAATGACTTTCTCTTTCCACCTATCTTGAAAATAGAAAAAACTGCAGAGATACAGTAAGTCAGATGAGTATTCCAAGATTAGAAATCATTATTTAAGTACAGGTGGAGGAAGAGGAGCCAGCAATAGGAAACAAAGAATGAGACAATCAGAAAGCCAGAAGAAAGTAGTATCGAGGAAACTGAAGACCGCTTTTCATGGTGGGAGTGGGTCACAGTACTAGATACTACATAGCAGTCACCCAGGATGAGGAATGACCAGAGGTTATCAGATTTGGAAATGAAAAGGTTACTGAGACTCACAGAAGAAACAGTTTTTTAAACAAACTTTGTGTCAAAAAACAAAACACCCATGTTGATTGATATTGCTGTTTCTATGCCTACTATGACTTATGCCCACATTCATTGGGGCCGTGACCTAGCTGGCAGTGGGAAGGATTTCACATTTGATGAAGACTTAATATGTGCAAAACATTGTGAGGATCATTATGTTCTCAGCCTCAGAGGGAGGAAATAAATGAACCAGAGTTCTGCAATTGTTACGTAGTAGAGTTTGGAACTGAAGCTCTTTTCACCGTATCTTCCAGTGGCATTCTATCAAAATATGGCCTTCAACTGTTTTACTTATTTTCATTTCACACTTGGATCACTGCGTATTATCTGTGCATAGATAATAGAATATGGAAATTGGAATAATTCTAAAAGATCATTTGGTCCAACCCTCTTTTCCTTTTTTTCACTTAAATAAACTGAGACCCACGAAGCAGAAGTGATGAATAAGACTCACACTGTACCAGTGAAAGAACAAGGACTAAAACTTGTGTTTCCTGATTCCCAAACTCGTATCTGTTTTCATTATAAACTCCAGGTAAGGCCCAAATTGCATGCAAATGTGTGCTTCATTCAAGGAGGAATTAGCAGGGCATGACAAGAAGGTCTCATATCACTCAATTTCTCGATGAATGGCTTGAAAAATGGAAGAATGCCTTTCAATTCTACATACCTAAATCTCTATAACTGTAAAAGGAGACTTATTTATTTATTTTTTTAAGCTAAAGCTGATGGTGGAGAATACATCATGAAAATTAAGTGTATAAAATAAAATCTGGGCCGGCCAGATGGCTCAGGCGGTTGGAGCTCCGTGCTCTTAATGCCGAAGGCCACTGGTTCGACTCACACATGGGCCAGTGGGCTCTCAACCACAAGGTTGCTGGTTCAACTCCTAAACTCCAGCAAGGGATGGTGGGTTGTGGCGCCTGCAACTAACAACGGCAACTGGACCTGGAGCTGAGCTGCCCCCCCCCCCCACAACTAAGATTGAAAGGCAACAACTTGACTTGGAAAAAGACCTGGAAATACACACTGTTCCCCAATAAAGTCCTGTTCCCCTTCCCCAATAAAATCTTTAAAAAAAAAATAAAAATAAAATAAAATCCTAAAAATCACTAGGTAGTTAATATCATGTGTAAACAAAATGTTATGTTTCAAATGAAGACTTCTAAAATGATGATTATAAATATAGAAGATTTTTATAGAAAAGAAGCTATTTTTCTCAAATTAGGAAAACAATCTTTTCACTGTAAAGAAAAGGGGGTCCTAGGTCACATCAGCAAAAGCTGGAATTCCATTTTGTATGTTCAAACTTTTGCATTATCATCAAATTTACACAAAGACAAATGAGGGAGCAAAACGTGTTTTTATGAATTAAAGAGGTGGCAGTGTATTCAATTATACATTCTAGGTATATAGCAGAACTACATGCTAAAAGTCGATATGAGTAAAAACAACCATGTACTCTCTAAAGACTGAATTTGCAGCATGCATAAATAACATGTTCCAAAGCTTGGAATATAAGTATTATTTATAATACCCAGTAAATAATCATGGCAAGTTGGAAACATTGCAATCATTCACTTCTGCAAAATTCCATGTTGTCTCATAGTGCAGACAGATTGTGGTCCACATATGGCAGGTTTCGAGTACATAAATCTGCCATTTAAAAATCAGTACTGAATATGAACAGAGTCAGGGATAGCCATGGCAATGTTAGGGATGCCATTGCTAAGAATTTCTGGGAAAGTTAACCAGTTATATTACTTTATGTACATGCACATATATAATGCATATGGGTAAGTATGTAAGGATCTTATTGATTATTAAGGTGACAAGCAAAGTATGGTATACCATGATCCAAAAACTAAAACAGCAACAACAAACAAACTACAGTTTAATCTATGTCATAAACCTTTCAAGAGCATGGTCTGATTATCTTCTAGATATGAACGGGGGAAAAATTCAATCGGAGGAGTTATGGGCTAATGTGTCAAAGAACAAAGGACACGATTTAAAAGACAAGTTTCTGTGTTCTGGTGTTAGCTGAACGGGTAGTAGCAGATGCACATTTGCTCTGCTCTGTTGGCTGAGCATGGCATCAAAGTGCCAAATGCGTCAGGCTAGTGGTTAAGGTAGAGACGTTGGAGAAATGAAAAGCAAATCAGCTGTGGAATGAGGCTTGCTTCCCACCTCGTGCCTGCCGTCCGGGCCCACAGCCCTCCTGCGCTGCGGGGCTGTCCTGTTGCACGCTCCATGGGACTAGTTGGCACCTGCGCCATTTGTGAGTCTTCCACCTACAAGAAAAGAACAGAAGCCTCATGGAGGGGAAGCAAAAATGCCAGGCAAATGATAGAGATATGGTGGCATGGAAACACGACTTCGACCACTACAAATGGAAGTGTGACAATGCTCGATCCTCTAAATTTAATTTAGATCTCCATCAAGGCATTAGAAAAAGCAGCATGACATATAAAAGTACTTCCTATGGCAGTGGAGACAGAATCCATCATTGTCAAGTTGTATGAGAATAAACTACTAATAGCCCTCTTAGCCTTTTTAATGGTTAGGACTGCCAGCAGACGTACCAGATAGCAGATGCATTCTATTTAAATAAGGTATATTTAGTTTATATTCAAGTTGTGAAACTGCACTCACGTCATCAATCTTTTGATAACAGTGCTCTTTTGGTTAGTGTTATGGGGGTAACTCAGAAACTGCAATTATACTCTTTACAAAAAACAAATCCCCCAAAGAAATACATTTGGGCTAATAGTTGTCAGTGTTCATCATATAAACATGCAATTGCATTATTTGTCATCTCACAATTAAATACAGATAAATTAAGATGGCAAATTTGTCATCAATTTTCATCTTAAAGTATTATTTTGTGATCACACATTCCATCAATGGATGCCATAATATTTCATTTGTTGGCAGGATTGCAATTATATGCCACATCAAGTTTTAATTAGGTGCTTTCTTTTTATAGTCCTGAGGAAAACTTTCTCTAATAATTACTAAAATGATAATATATAACTTCAACCACCTGAATTTTCTTTGAGGTGGCCACAAATGAGTAGAACAGACATCTTATTGGTATCACTGAGATAAAGACGTCATTTTGTGAGCCAGAATACCAGCACTGAGGAGGAACACGTGCTTTGTGGAGCAAGGGAAGGGTGCTTAGGCTATTTCTCCAAGTGAAAAAGAATTCCTTCCTAAAGCATGTTTTGTAATTATTAACCACTTTCCTGCATTCCTTACAGTTTATGTCAACGTAAGAAATACCCCCTAACTCCTGCAGCTAATAACACAGCTTGGAAATTTCACAAGTAATTGTCTCCCTGGATATCATTTCAGTGGGAGAGCAGCTCTTTTAAACAGTCAAGGAGCGGCCGGTTAGCTCAGTTGGTTAGAGCACACTGCTCTTAACAACAAGGTTGCCGGTTCGATCCCCACTTGGGCCTGTGTGAGCTGCACCCTCCTCAACTAGATTGAAACAACTACTTGACTTGGAGCTGATGGGTCCTGTAAAAACACACTTAAATAGATAAAAGTTCAAATTTAGATTTGCTTTAAAAAAAAAAGTCAAGACATGGCACATACAGCCATAAACACCCCAGACTCCACTGAGCCTGAGGGACAGGGTTGGACTTGAAGTATTTTGCTCAATGCCCCATTCTCAATGCTTCTTCTTTAACTTGGTTACCTGTAGCTTTGGCACATCTGCGGGGCCTCGCAGACCTTCTCTTCATAGAGAGGGTCCATGCAGTCCCTGCCTCCATTGGCTGGCAGCTGAAGGATGACCCGGTGCCGAGACTGCTTCTTGACTCCGGAATCCCCTGGAACGAGGCAGCTTTTTAACCTCTGTACTCTGCACTGATAAAAGAATCTTCAAATACCAGCCCGTGTGAAGAAATTACATTGCCACCCGCTCCACGTGCTTTGACAATCTTCAATGAGAGGCCTCATCTGGTCTAATCATTTCCTAAATTCTCCTGAAGACTACTTATATTGAAAACCCAATCAATTTATATTTAAAAAATGTGAAGAATGGAGAAAACAGTACCGTAGTCAACTAGCCTTCCTAATGTGCAGTTGCAAAGTAATTGTTGTTCTGTATATTTCTTTGCCCTTGAGAAATATGACAGATCTAATTAATTTATTTTCCTCTACTTTAAGTTTATTTTCATGCCATTTCACATAGCACTGTTTGCCACATGGGACTCATATACACGTCTAATGAATCTTTCTTAGGAGAATATATTCCATGTTTTAATGTGAAATTTTATTTCTTTGTTATTCACTTAATTTCAGATGCATAACTCGTAAATTATTCTAGTCATTTATTATTCATGTTAAACAGTCTAAGATCTCTAATTCAGGTCGAATTCTAAACATCAAGGCTGTAAGTAGTGAAATGAAAGTCATTTCCTAGAGGCAGAATTTTTAGGGAAGCATTTGAAATAGCAATAACTACTGTTGGTAAATGACTCCAAATTATGCTTAAAAATCAATGGAAATAATCAAGATTTACTTTCACCATGAAGATATCAACTTGACAGTTGACATAAACATGTTCACATTTTTTTAGTATTAGAAAAAGATAAAGTATAAGACTTGTCAATTTTAAATAAAATATATTCCAACTTACAATACATACACTTTAAGGATGAATAGCCCCATGACACAATGCACTTACAAAAGAATTCCCTAAAAGGTTATTTTAATAGAATCCCCATCATGTATTTACATTTTTTGGTAAGATCAGGAAATATTTGATTCCTAAACTATAGGAACTGAGAAATGTAGATGGGTTAGCAGCCCCTAACAATGAAAGCTTAATCAGAAATGAGATGAAACATTCTTAAAGTGATTGTGTTAGGAGAATAATATGATTTGACAATTAGAACTTTCTAATACTGTAAACATCTTTTCTCATGAAGTCAGGGTATCCCACAACAAGGTCTGGGCCACTGACTTCCAACAACGTGGACTGAAGTTTCCTGTGTTAGATGGGAGAATGGATCAGATGAGTGATTCCTACATGTCTTACTGCATAGGAGAATTTCTTAAAAAAAAAAAAAAGAACACCAAAAACATCAAAAATGTATTTCTCAGCCTATACCCTGAACTACTAAATCAGAATCTCTGAGAGCTGGGTTTGGAAATCTGATTTCCACAGGCTTGCTAGGGAACTGTAATGAACAGGAAGGTTTAAGATCCACTGGAATGGACTACCTTGTATGTCTTGTCCCAATTTCAGAGTCTAGAGTTCACATGTAACTTTTTAGCATTATTCCCATTGTGGGGATATCTGTACTATTAACGATTGTATTAACTATTTTAGTGAATAATTGGACTACTATAGGTAATGGAGTAGGGATTTAGGGACTGGTGGTAGTAAGTAGCAGAGAACTAAAGTATTTGAAAATATTGTCATGGGCATTTTTATTGTGACAGTAGTAGTTTGAATGTTACCTCTAAGTTTTTACATATTAAATATCATTTATCTAGGAAAGATCTAAGAAGTGGCAATAGGACTTTTAATAAAATTGCTAATGCAGTCTCCATCCATTATATTATTCAATGACCCCTATTTTAAGGCCCAGGTGATAAATTCTTCTAATAATTCAGAGCTAGGTAAAAATTCATTTCTCCTGACAATCTGTTAAGAAGCCCCTGTGCTTCTATTTTTTTCCTTTGTTCACCAGAATCTCAGAGCTAATTTTTTTCTCAGTTGCAGCTTACCTTAACACTGATTTTATAGTATAATCTCTCTCTTTCTCTCCCCTCTCTCCACCTCCACTTACTAACTGACTCCATCCTTCTTGTATACTTTCTGTTATTTTCCTCTTGTTTTATGTTTATTATTTTTCATTAACCTTTCAAAAGAGTATATGAACTAAATGATCATTTTTATCATTTGTTTAGCATTGGGGGTTTCCCTTAGGAAGGTATTCACTTGTTTTGTAACAGGGAAAAGAGGAGAAGAGCAGAGAAGCAGGTCTTTGTTTCCCAGGAGGTCAAAATTATTAGAGTCAATAACTCTCCAATCCTCTTTAACCTCCAGGTAGACAACAGACACACAATTGAGACACAGGGATCCCGAGACTGTAGGTGATTGTGAGTTCAGTATCACTGGCACCTTATAGATTGAAGCTTCTGGTCATTAACTATCTAGATATCACCTGGTACAGAGGCAGGGATGTTCAGGAAGCAACAATCAAATGTCAGTGTTTCAACTCTACTTCGTTTATTGACTTGAAAGCGAAACTGTCACCGAAGGTACAGCCCTGAAACACTCCAGTGCCTATTCATCACAACCTTTACAAGTTCGCAATTGATATATAAGATCATGGTAACTTTTTTTCACTTCCATAATTGATTCCACACTGGCAATCCATTTATTCTTATAAAACGTTCTTATAAAACCTTAACCTTGTGCAGCCCACATAATAGAGACTGCAACCTGATTAAAGAGAGACATTTCGAAGCCATAACACCTAGAGAAGAAGTTTAATGGAGTTTCACAGGAAGTGTCATGACATCCATGTTTCTATCCACTGGGAGGTTCATTTCTTCTCAGATCTCAGTTAAGAAATTACTTGTACACTCACAGGAACAGCTCTGTAGACCTCAGCCAGGCTACAGAGCTCTCAGATCAAAGTGCAGACAAAGGGAGAGCTACAGCACACAGTGAAAAAGAAATCAGAAAGGTTCCTCACTAATAACTTGAGCTGGCAAACCGGAATTTTACAACTTTCATAGTTTCCTGTCTGTATTTATACCTAATTTATTATACGTGGTTGATATATAGATATAGCTTCTATTTATCTTTGTGTTTTAACACCTAGAACAATAGCCACATAAAGTAAGAGCTTAATAAATACATATTTATTTCACATCTTTTCAACTGGATTATTAGCATCTTCAATTTCTTTCAATGCATTGCCTTATAGTAGTAAGCACATGGATACTAAGTCTGTGCATTTGGCTTATTGGAAATAATGAGCATGGGAAAAATAAACAAATATTCCTATTGTGTTTATACTTGAAAATAACTATCTAGGACAGGAATAGGAAAAAAATAGGAAAAATATATTCAGAAAATAATTATGTGATAATGGGGCACATAGATTCAGAGGATAGGTAATGTCTCACAGAGTTACAGCATTTTTCAGATTTCTTAAGACATTCAAGATACATTTCATCAGAGAAATTACTTAATGGAAGGATTTAAAGGGCAGGCAAAACTTAGATATGTTAAGCTGGATGTAGGATGGATGACAGGCTGAAGCAGCATAGCGACAGGAAATGGAAAAGGAAATGTTTCATGCCAGTAGTAAAATGTGAAGGTAGTTTTCCTATCTTTGGGGTAATCCTAGAGTAGTACTGCTTAAGGGTATCAAAGTAGAATAGATGCCGCTGCAATATCCTTTCTAGCTCTCCTGTCAATAAACGTAGTGTGAAAAAAAAGGAGTGAATAATATTTGAGCAGCCAAATGTATTATTTGATCAAAAGCATTGATTTTTTTGAGTAGGGTTACAAATAATATATGCATAAATGTTTTTTCTTTTCCTACAAAAAAAAAGCCCTTTATAAAATTTATGAAGATTTGAAAAAAGTTAACAAGTGCACTGGTTTAAGGATTAAACTACTCTCTATTCAATGCTGATCTTTATTGGCATTGATTTTTCAAAGCATATCTTGAGAGAGGGCTGAATAACATTTCAAATAACTCTTTTTGTTCTTCCTGGAGTGCTAAGCTATTCTGTCCCATTTTCTGCAGCACTACAGTGTAATTTTATCTATTGAAAGTGATTAAAAAAAAAGTATAGCTCCACATTTTTAAGAAATCAAAATTCTTATAAATTTTAGACTTTACCTGCAGAATTACATTTAAAAGAATCATCCCATCCTTGAATTAGTTTTCTGTTGCTATTGTCTATCCTTGACCACACCACTTTGTTTTGCATTTTAATTGTGTGTGGAAGTCAGTGTAATTGCAGTAAACTTAGATTAGTCCCATTTCATACCAAATAATGAAAAAAACTAACCACATGTCATTGGTTTATTTTCGTTACAACAAAAGGCTAGTTTTCTGTAACACCACCGTGCCCTTCTCCTCAGTCACAGCAGTGTGCAGGCAAAATAGTCAAGGCTTCGGGACACACAGAGCATCTTGGCACTGTCATCCAACAGCCACCCCTCTCCCAACTCCGAGTCTTTCTTTCTGTCCTCAATACACAATTGTAGTTATCTTTTTAAGTCTGAGAGCCTAGGCTTAGGATTTTGGAGAGCCTTTTGTTACAGGAGATTCAACATACTAGAACAGGGAGTATTGATCTGCTCCTGGTGAGATGACCTGTGCTCAACCCATCACAGCCCCAGAGAGTCTCTTGCTCACAGGACAGCAGATACCTGAGAGAGCATTCTTGCACTCCTTGGTTACCACCACCCCAGGAGCTCCAGGGGAGAATAGTATCCTAGTGTGGCACCATGCATTTTAATTTAGAGCAGTTACCTGCCTTACTCTGAGAGACTATCGCAACTAAACCCATTATATCTCACATGCCTGATATTCATCCCAAGAAACTAGTTATGCCACCCTATGCCTGCCATGAATGTCTTCCATGATCACCTGGATCCACAGCCCTATCTACATGCATAACCTGATTTTCAATTCTCATTCTTTTCCATCCTCTAATCCTTCCACTACCGTGCCCATTGGATCTCATGGTTTCTCATCTTCCATCTCTTAGAAAGTTTCCTTCCTAATCTTTGCCAGTGGAAGCTGACTCTACCTAGCCATTTCCTAGTCTTTTCTCCTCCCTCTACTTTCAAAAATCTCCCCTGAAGCTCCTGTTATCAACTTTACTATCAGTTATCCACCCTGTAGCAGCCATCTACCAACACTAATTAATGATTAGAATGTCCCTCAATGTAATCCTTTCTTTTCCTACCCCTGTTAACACTTTGGTGGCTTTGGTATCCACGTGGTTATTATATCCAAGGCACTGGACTCCATGTTATTGCACTTCCTCATCTCCAATGACATTTTCCTGCACCTCACATCAATTACTAGCTCTTCTGTTTATCTTGTGATGTTATTATCATCAGTCATCTTTAAACATCTTACTTTCTGATCATTCCTCTAACCTTTAAGTTCATCTACTTTAGTTTTCATCTTACTAAAATTCTCCAAACTCATTTAAAACTGTCAATTAAATTTCCCTATCACTTTTTAGTATCTATTATTCCCTTCATGACCTCATCTCCATCCTAACATAATTTAGATGTCATACTCCATCATTATTACAAGTACTCATTTGAAAACACCCTTGACTCCCTGGTTCCTCCCCCGTTCTGTACTTTCCTAGAAAAGTCCCAACCTCAACCAAAACCAATTATTTTCCTATACTTTTCCTGCACTCAGGCAGTTGAACATGGCTGGAGAAACACTGGCAACTGTGTTGAGCAATCCCTTTATAAAGACATGACTAAATGCGCTCTCCGTGCTGCCTAGAAACTCTATTACACATTACTAGCTTGCCCACCTTTGCACTCTCCAAAATGATGTTACATCTTCTTCTCTTTCCTTAACATCCCTGAACCTTTTACTTGATCCTTCATACTCACTGAGAAATTAGAATAATCATTAAATGCCTTACCTATCTTGTTCCACCAGAATGGGCATTGGTTTCTTTGTTTACTGATCTGTCGTTTATATATAAAATTGTGCCAGGAGCATTATAGTTACTTGAAAAAGTATTGTAGAATGAAAAAAGCTAATGATTGCTTCAAATGGTTTCTACTTTTTCCTTGAACAACACATCTTACTTGTGGTCATCTAAGACTTTTACTGATGCCTTTGATTCTCACTTGGGATTCTCTTGTGTTCACTCTTTCAAAAAGATCTCTTTTACCATCTTTTCAACAAGATTTTCCTTAATATTTGCTCCCACAATGGTTTTCCCTTCCCTTTCCTAGAGCTCATTTTGTTTTACTACTAAATCTTATTACTGAATTCACATTATCTGATTTATGGAGAAGAGTTCTATATTTTAAATGAGAATCAAAGCTTCCTTGGGGGCGGCTGGATAGCTCAGTTGGTTAGAGCACGAGCTCTGAACAACAGCGTTGCTGGCTCGATTCCCACATGGGACAGTGAGCTGTGCCCTCCAGAACTAGATTGAAGACAACAGAGCTGCTGCTGAGCTTCCAGAGGGGCGGCCGGATGGCTCAGTTGGTTAGAGCGTGAGCTCTCAAAAAGGCTGCCGGTTCAATTCCTCCATAGGATGGTGGGCTGCACCCCCTGCAACTAAAGATTGAAAACGGCGACTGGACGTGGAGCTGAGCTGCACCTTCCAAAACTAGACTGAAGAACAATGACTTGGAGCTGATGGGCCCTGGAGAAACTCACTGTTCCCCAATATTCCCCAATTAAAAAAAAAAAAAAAAAGCCTTCCGTGAAGTCAAGGACTGTGTCAACTCCACAGAGCCATCAATGTGTTAGTTATATAAAGGAATCAATCAATAAAAAAAATTCAGTAAGTATTTATGCATATGTTACAGATGAGTATTAATTAACACATATAAAGCATTCACAATCTATTTGTTCCCTCTTGTATCTGCTAAATTTTTTAAGTGCCTTATATAAGTTATCACAGTTGTCACATAAATTTTTAAAAATTTCATAATTGGTCAAACAGAAGAGTAAATTACTTTCTTAGTACTATAAAAATCATCAGCAGAGAGCAATGAAAAATCATATTATTAGATTTTCAATTTTTTTTAAAGAGTAAGTTACATCTATTGTTTTCTTTCCTTTCCTCATATAATCTATACTAAGATCACAAATACATTTTAAAGACTTAACGAAAAAAAAATTCATAGGCTACTAAGCTGGTTCCTAATTCCTGGATACATTCCAATATCCAAATTATTTTCAAGTGAAGGTCTAAAGAAATGAGAAAATTTTACCTGATTCCACGTTTTTATGGGTGACTATCCAAGAATCAATTTAATGGAATCTTTTTTTTCTTTCTTTCTTTCCTTCCTTCCTTCCTTCCTTCCTTCCTTCCTTCCTTCCTTCCTTCCTTCCTTCCTTCTTTTCCTTCCTTATTTCTTTCTCTCTCTCTCTCTCTCTCTCTTTCGTTTTAAATTTTATTTCCTTGAAATACTTTTGACCAAATCAACTTTTATTTTAAAATACTTTATGCAATATAAGGAAATAACCAATATATTAAAAGGCAAAGTTTTTTCCCCATTTTCAAAAACCTTCACTTAATAATGTTAAATTTGCTGGACTGTTATCATACAGTTATAAATGTAACTGCATATGCTTTGGAACTATTAGTAAATGGCTTTATCTCATACTAACACAAACATCAAGTATAAAAATATCAAGAATAAAATTTCCAAGCATATGAAGTCCATGTAATAAATAACCTTTTCATTGTAGTGATGAATAACCAACATTTACCACAGAAATATTAACCTATTAGAAAGTACAATTCTATTGCTGATTATGACCAAAGCAAAGGACATCATGTTTAGCTTTTACGAAAATAAAGGGATAAGAAAAATAAAATTCAGAAAAAAATGTCAGAAATGATATCTCTTTTTTAGTAAGATTAATGCCATTAACATTTTTTAAAAGTTAATGCAAACTCCTTTTGACCCAAAAGCTTGTTAGATGTCTTAAAAGACTTTTAAAATCAAAATTTTCTATTCTTGCTTACCTTGTGGTTTAATTTTATTTGATACTACAACGGTACTTAAACGAAAAAAAGGATGAAAAGGGAACTCATTTCTCAACTATATAAAATTACAATCACATTGTAAAAAAATCCAGTATTAAATTTATAATCTCATATATCTTAAGGATTTAAATAATTTCTGGCAACTTGAAATAGTTGTTAAAATTGAAGTTGATTCTTAATTGAATCTCTAATTAAAGTCAAGAAGCATAAATAAAAAACATACAAGGAATTTAAGAAAAACTATCTGTATTTGTTGGGAGAGTAAAATAAAAAACAGGAGACAGTGACATTTGTGACATGAAGAGAAAATTTACTCAGTTATTGCATAAATCACTTGGAAGTTGTTGATACCTTTCTCAGTAGCCATGACAAACGACCTGATCCTTGAGGGTAAGGAATTATGAAAGTATTTGCTATGATATTAAAGAGTCTATGTCTGTGAGTAATAAAAGGAACACAAAACCAAAATGAGAACAAGTCCTCATCTTGTAAATGCCCCATGGCAAGTTAAGAGTTGGCAGAGGTAGAATTTGACCATTTTTCTCTTTCTTTTATTCCTATCCTGGGTCACATAATTGAATCTGTAGTGAATCTGCTCCCATGGCTACTTCTTGCTATCAAGTAGGTTGGAAGCCATGAGTACTAATGAGATCACTTTACACTCTTTCTGAAATATATAAGGCCACTGTACATTCTTTTATAATTAATGTTAAAGGAAGCATTAATAACGTCTAGAATCCTTTCACTTTGTTCTATTATCATAAAGTTTTAAGTCAGTTTTGGCATAAAACTCATTTGTTTGGTCCTCTAAAGCTGTATTATTTTTCAGAAGGAAACCAAAATTTTATGGCATGTATGCCAACCCACGGTTACACAGCCCCATGTAGGAATCACAAATACTGTTCAGTCAGAATTTGGGGGGTCCCAGAGAGTGGTTTTCTAAGTGAGGAGCCTTCAGAACACTTCAGGTCGTACCTTCTTTACATGAGGAAGGGCATGATGTCCAGTCACTATATGGGGTCACGATACAGTCCTTCCTACAAGGAAGCAGACAGGGCCTCACTGTTTCAGGCCGAAGACTTTCAGGACACCTAGAAAAAGCAAAGGGAAGTTACTAGGCCTCTCTAGTCATCCAGAAAACCAAGCAATTTAATACTTTTAGGATTTTCGTTGTTAAAATTGCTAAATAGTCACCAGTCTTTGTTATTTCACTTCCAAGACCCTGGCTTTTGACAAGAAATATACAACTAAATTAATTCTTCCAAACTGGACCTCAGTAAAACTTCTCAAAGCAGGATGTATAATTTTAATAAAAGTAATTATGCTGTCTAGAACAAAATGCAATAATTATACCTTATCCCCTTATAATAATCTCTTCCTTAATAAATTTGTATTTTCTAACACGTTTTCAAGAAATTTGTGGAAATTCAAATTAACAATTTAAGGACTCAATTCTACATCTTTGTGTAACTAAGTAAGCTTATTGCTGATTATAAATTTTCAGATTATTCTGAACTTGATTTTTACAAAATATGTGCAGCACAAAATAAATTTATAATGGAATATATTCCATACACAGTACATGCTTAAACAAGAGTTGTATTTACAGCTACATATTTCATTATAATAAATAAAATAATAAAAGTGTAGAGGTCATTATGATACGCAGTTTTTGTTTTATTCCAGGTTTCATTTAATGTCTCTATTTTCCATCTGCCATTATGTTCCTAGTTTCAAATTATGGAATTTTAAATATTTTTAAATGTTATAATATTTTTTGGAACAAAAAGTGAATATAAACAAAACAAAGAGAGTCAATTGTAACTTAAAGAAAATAAAACACTGTGTTCTTGACATAAACTATGGTAAAATTAAGTTATTATTTTTACAATATAGCAACATATATTATTTATTAGGAACACAAGAGAAAAATAATGACAAAACACTGAAACGTCTTACATTATATAAGATTTTCACTTCCTAAAAGATAATTTTAGGGAGCTGATGGGTAAATTTTAAATAGATTGTCTTGTTTATTGTGTACTTATTATATGGTTTTTAAATTTCCCAGTTCTTCTCTACATCTTCACAATCTGATTATACTATTGCTAGTGGTCAAATGTTGGACATGAGCATGAAGACTGGAAGATGTACATTAGGACAACAAAATATAATAATTCATGTAACTAAAAGTAACTTAATGTTCTGATTCCTAGAAAATATTATTTTGAGGTCATATAAATTTCCAAGAGGTTAAAAGGCAGTGAAGAAACAAACCAAACAACAAATAAATCTGTTAAAGGAATAACTTGACAAATTAGTGAAATATGGGATTTAAAAATACTCCCCATGAGAGAAGCCAAATTTTTTGTAGGTCAAGATAAATTGTGGTTTAACAAGTAAGTTAATCAGGTTTTCAGAATTGAACTATGAGTGAAATAAAACATCATTAATCTCTTTCCTATAATTTCTTTACAGAAGCTTGCTGATGCTTCATTTTTGATATATCTTGTATTTTCATCATTTATTTATGTGTTCTATCTCATCCATAAATACTATGTTCTATTCAATTACAGATGCATGCTTTCCTCTCTCACTCTATACAAATGTCATTCAGAAGTGGATTTAAAAGACATATTGGATTTAACATTTCAAAAAGAAATAATCTCCATGTTGCAAATAAGCTTGTATTTTCTTAATTGCTATGACTACTCAAAGTCA
Organism: Rhinolophus sinicus; assembly: GCF_036562045.2. Classification (NCBI taxonomy): domain Eukaryota; kingdom Metazoa; phylum Chordata; class Mammalia; order Chiroptera; family Rhinolophidae; genus Rhinolophus; species Rhinolophus sinicus. The sequence goes on from NC_133758.1 coordinate 91,113,192, forward strand.
TGAATGACAATTAAATTTAGATGTGAATCACAGAAGTTAAAGTATTGTTACAAATGAGATTATAAATCACTGGAATTATCATTTAACCTTCACTTTTAACCAGGAAACATTATATGGTAAAACCTCACATAAAATCTTGCTAATTCTTTTGGAACTATGGAGCTATTAATAATTATTATTGGAAGCATGCCTTTTCAATGAGGCAATTTTATAACTTTAACCATGGGAGAGCATTACTCAATTGTAAGCTTTTCAAAGTTTAAGCCTGAATAAATCAGAGGACTTCACAATGCTATAATTGACAACCTCCAAAATTTTGTTTTAGTTTAGAAATATCCACAGCAAGATACTTGGCTAACTGTGGAGAACAAAATTACTAACAACAAAGCCATTAAATGAACACACAAAGATAAATTATACAGCCTCGATTACATCCAATAAAATAAATTCAGACTTCCTTCAGCGAGGCAATTGGTTCAGTCAACATGCTTCTTTTCTCTTTTGTACTGTTTATATTTAGTGATTGTGGTTTACATCCAGGAATTGATTTACCCCCAAATCTTATTCAAGGTCAAATTAAACAGATATGGTAGGAGTTGAAGTTTGTTACTCAAAGGATAGCTGAGATCAATAACATTGATTTTACCATTGCACAGTAATCTGTTTTATTAAGAGGAGTTTAAAACAAGTTTTCTATTTGCATTTCTGTTTCAAATGCTTGTACTGAAAAGCATTCATTGAATTTAACCTAGCATTTATACATAAGAGCAGTAACATTTTCTTTTGAATTCACACTATTTGCTTACTTTTTCAGAATTTTAAGGGCAAAGTAAATCCATTTCATTTAACCAATTTACCCTATCCATGTGTCCAGGTCATTGAATGTGCTGCAAGGGCAAAGCACATTTTTAATGGATTATTGTGGTGGTCCAACATGGGGCTTTATGACACCATCCCTATTGAATGATTTAATGACATTAATCCAGCAGGCTTTTTCACACATAGGCTTCTACACATGTACATCCACTGCTTAGCACAATATTGTAGTTTGCATAATTGAGGAAAATATCAACATCAACATTTGAAAGGTGATTAATTGTAAGACAGGAACAGAGTGAGCTTACTTGCAGAAGCTCAGCATTGTAACCCTCTGTTTTGGACTACGCCAGGTCGGTAAGGTTATTAACACTTTGCAGTGACTATTCCTACCTCTGTGCTTGTCCCAGAAAGACCCAGAATATTCCAGGACTGGAGACATCTTTCTCCTGCTGTTACTGCTATTGAATTTTAATATACCGCCCATTAATTTCCTTTGTTAGAGTCATCACAACTTTAGCATTACTTTCTATCAAAATACTGGTTTGGGGCTATCTATTACACATGTGGAATAGTTTCTCAATTTACTCAAGTCTTTTTGCCATATGTTTTCTAGTATGTTTCCTAATTTCAAACCATATAAACAAAGTGTGGGGCAAAATTTCCCTAATGTCTGGAACCCTGCCCAGGTAAAAACAACTCATAATGGGATTCTTATTTATTCTCTGGGGTTTTCCATACAGCAGGTTATTATCATTTCCCTGAAACACTAAGAAGTATCTCAAATTTCTAAGAGAAAATAACAATTTCTAAGATTTACTGAGTAATTACATTATTTTTTCTCCATTAAGTCCTTTCAATAAACTGAAAACTGAGGCCAGAATCAGTTAAATAACATGCTTATGATCACACGTAGTATTTAAGCAGTTGGCCAAGTAATTGGAAATTATGAGGCCATTTTCATATTAATGCAAACTTGACTGGTTTTACTTCTAATGTTTCACATGGCTGAAATGACTTGAATTTTAAAAGATATGCAGTCTAAATCTCAAAAGATAAAGAAGTTTCTTTCCCCTGTAAAGGATTACATTTTTATAGTTAATTTATTGATTTTTCTCGAAGAGTGATTAGCCTAGTTATGTCATGACTTGTTTTTGTTTTTGTTTCTCACAATGCACATATGCCACGCTAACTCTCTAGTTCTTTGTCCTCCCCTCTGGCAAACTGTTTGCGGCGTTATCACACTATTCGTAACCACAATAAGAAACTGATGGTGTTTTCTACTTGTAACACTCATTCTATCCCAAGGCTCTCTCTTGGAAGTAAATAGCTTATTCGTTTAACAATTAAAAGGTGTAATAAGTTCAGCCTCAGTATTTTTGACATAATATTTGCTAGGGGAAATGAAAGGCAGATCATAGAAGGCCCAATTAAACTAGGCTGGCAGCCTCCATAGCCTACGGGTAGATAGGCGGCCATGAATGACCTAGACCGCCAGGACTTTGTACACCATCATTATTGATCCGCCAGGCTGAGAGCAAGCACTTCTTTCATTGCCTCACTAGCTTAATAAAAGCAGAAAGTGCTACTATAAAACTGAAAAGTAGGTATCACATAGAAAAGTTTCCACAGAATTTATGGATCCCAGGCCCAAGACCCTGAAGCTGTTGTAACTTTATCCACGGTTGACATTCAAAACAAATAAATCTTACTCTTGAGGACAGGTGTGACAAGCATCAGAATGTTCCATTTCAGGAAGCAAGTGAAGCCTGAGCCAACCCCCTGCATGGCTGGCCCACAGGATTGACTGCTGATGTTCGTTAGCCCTTACTTTTTGGGTCCTACTTGGCCCACATTGACCCGCACACAGATGACTTTTCTTGTCTGCATGCCGACAGAGCAAGAGGCCTCCCCGTTCCACGTTGTAGTGGTGTTGAAGGATGATACTGAGGTGTCCTCAATGCACTGGCCCCAGGGACCGGTTTGCCAGTGGTACACAGTACAGGCATGCTCGTTACAGCTGCGCACCTCTTGCAAAGCACTGGTATTTGGACAGTGAGCTCCACCTGTAACAACGGACAACGTTAGCAGATGAGATATGGTGCCAAGAGAAACCTTATCATTCTCTGTTTCTTGAAACTAACAATGGTAGCTGCCATTTATCAGCACATAGCATGTGACCAGCACATTGCTAGGAAGGAAGGCAAATTACATATTAATCTTACATCACTTGGTGTGGTCTGGCTTTAAACTTAAACTATGTGGGGCACATGAAATGTGTTTTGGGAGCTATGGAGCACCTCAAAGAGAGAGGCCATTGTTCTCCAGAGATGCTGAAAATGAGGGACAAATGAAGTCTATGTGATTGCTAACCAGGAAAAACATGGGCATTAAGACTCTGTGAATGGAGAAACCCACTGTGTTTTCAAATGTTATCCCCCAAATTGGAAGTCTTAATTACAGGTTTTAAATTGCTACTTATTTTAATGTATCAGGCTTTAGGGTGATTAGAAATAGGGTTTTAAAGTCTATTGATACTGTTTGATCTTCCATAGCACTCCTGGAAAAGTCATGTAGCAATATTGTATTTCTTCAAATCTAAAATGTCATTTGCTGTGAGATATACCATCACTATATGTATCCCAAAGAAAGGTAAATGGCTGTAAATTAAACTACAATGCAGTGTTTTCTTATCAACTCTATTTTGTATTGTATGCTTATTAAAATAGCTTTGTGTGACTTACTTACATAGTTGTTTTAAATACATATGTCACTCTTTTGCACACATTAAAAAGGAAGATATTCCTAAAAGTTCTTTACATTCAGAGTTTAAATCTTTCGAATCACTTTTAACTCAGACTCATCAAAGTTTGTGTTCTCTTACACAGGATCATCTCTGTGTCATCAAAAATGTTGATGATGCAGGATTAAAAAAAGAGTGCTCACCTGTTGTCTCCAGGGTTTCCTTTCAGGATACTGGTACCTATATCTAAGTTTTGATGTTATTGCTTTCTTAATTGCACCAGATGACATCAGCGAAGTTTCACCAGGTAATCGAGGAAGAGTTTATTTTCCTTCCTCAAATGGTCCTTACTTGTTTTTGTTTGTTTGTTTTGGGCAGAACTATCACAGGTTGCTATTGCCACGAGGAATAACAACAAAATTCATGTGTACTATCAGTGACAACTATGTTATAACTGTTGCTTGGCTAGCAGTTACAGTGATTTTAAAATGCATCCACTGTAAGATGCAGTAATTATAGAGATGGTAAAGGATAAAACAGATGTGTCTTCTAGTCAATAAAATATGCTGTGGAGTTTTCATTATGGAACACTTTTTATGTGCTAGCACCATTATAGGTACTTTGTAGGTGGGATCTCATTTTATACGCACAACTACCTTACAAGTTAAAAATGATAAAATAGATGAGTCCATATAGCTTAAATGAGGTCACAGGAAGAGCTAGGAGTTTACAGAGTCCAGTTTTTTAACACTGTTCTATTTATAATGCCAATTATGAAAGCAAAAAGCTTTATATTGTTAAAAGCAGAGTGTTGGAGGATGTTATTGCTTGCTTTATTGACAATTTGATCTATTCAAACTTATGTAGACTCTGGATTTCACCTTAGGAATAGAAAATAATTGGTTGTTAATACGGAATGGTGGGAACCTTGGGTGTTATCATCACAAATATTTGTGATAGTAAATGCAGGAAATATTGAATATAATAGGAGGTGGGTTTTAGATATTAGGAAATCAAGTTTTAAAAGGTTAAAAATAAATAACAAAAGGTGACCCAATACCTAGTGACTCTAAAATGGAAGATGACCCCAAAAGTTTGAGATTTAGGTAAAAGTTATAAACAAAACCACAAATCTACATCCTGAGCTGATCTCTAGGTGTCACTTCACTTATGATTAGGTACATCCCTTTATTCAGCAAATAAATTAGTAAGAATTTAACTGCAATTTAGAATCATTTATGCAGTGTCCAACATGGGATCAACATTAGAATAACTTGCATTAAACAGTATTTCATTAATGCCCCCTTATTCATGAAGGTGAAAACATCTGTCACCGTTTATATCCTCTCCTCCATCACACAGCTCAGTGACTCTGGCAGCTTCTGAAAAGAAGTTTAGGATTTGAATAGGAACAAATCCTAAAACATACTAATTGGATTGGGGAGAAGTAAATGAGTGCTCTTATAGTCCATTCCCCAAGGCTCTAGATTTATTCAGTCTTATCTCTCAGACAAATACATGTTAATTACACACACACACACACACACACACACACACACACACACACACACGGTGCCAAAAAGAGTATTCATATTTTAAGAAAGGAAAAAATGGTATTAAAATTACGCTAATGGTAACCATTTTAAGCACTTCTTGTAATTGCAGAAGTCATACTAAGTGACTTGTATTCATCTTTTGTTGTTGGTATATATTGAGTATTACAATTTTAAAACATTTTTTTCCTTTCTTAAAACATGTATATTTTTTTTGGTCTCTGTCTCTGTGTGTCTCTGTCTGTCTCTCTATCTTTTTCTCTCTGTGTCTCTCTCTGTCTCTGTCTCTCTCTCTGTCTCTGTCTCTCTTTGTCTCTGTCTCTGTCTGTCTGTCTGTCTGTCTCTCTATATCTATATATCTATATCTCTCTATATATAACCATTTAAATCATATTGTTATATTTAATAGGAAAATTACTGATCTACAAAATAATGTGTGTCTTTACATACCTCAATATATGTATGCTATTTAAACTGTGATTTTAAAACTGAATTGTTTTTCATGTTGGAATTAACTGGTTGGCTCTGGAAAAAAATGGTAAGAAAAAAAGTTCTACAACATCAGCATAACGTGTAGAGGAACTGCAAAATAGCTGTTAAGTTTACAGGTATAAAGGCTATTTATTTTCTTGGCCCAATCCACATTAAAGCTACATCAGCAGTTTGAGGCTGATGTAAGGATACTTGTACAGATAAGCCCCAATGTGGTCTTAATTATAACAATGATGTGGCAATTTCGAAAGTATGTCTTGGAAGAATCAGTCATTGTAGCACTGTCATGTTGCTTTGGGAATGATTTTATGGTAGAAAAATTGATAGATATAATATGGAATTTATTTATTATTTATGGGCAGATCTAATTCCAGACATCTGTGAATATTTCCATAATACTGGTAAAATTATAAAATGTTATCCATGACAAAATTAGTGATAAGTATATTTTTTTAAAATCTTCATACATAAAAATATATACTTCATATTAATGTGACTAGGTTTTCTATCATTCCATCAAAAGGAAATATTTTATAATACTTTGATGAAATTCTGACAAATAAACTGCCATGCTTATATAAAAATATCAAATGTTATATGAAACCTGTCTCTTAGAAATTAAAAAATGACTTTTTCTTCCCTCATCAAGTCCATAAAAACTTTGAGAGGATACATTTGAACAGACCTATGGTGTTTCTGGTTCTAGCACTAAAATTCTTACAATTTAGATGGCAGATTGGAAAAAAAAAAAAAAACTGTTCAAAACATTAATTGGATATGTGTGTATGCAATGCTTCTGTCCGATGAGTCAAGGGATTAAAAATAATTCCTGCTACTCTCAAGGATCTTATAATGTAGTGGGGAAAAGTGGTAGGGGGATAAGATAAACATACAAATGAGTATAATTCTAGGTAGAACATAAGAATTATGTTAAAAGAGGTTTTAGTGTAATTGAGATTCAAAATTGTCAGATGCCATTAATTTCGGGGTCCTGAAAAATATGTTCTGGTAGGAGGCATTGAGATGAGTTTTGAAGTAGGATTTTGACAAGCAGAATTCCTGAAGGGCAAGAAGGAAGGGAGAGTTTTATTTAAACTGCAGAAAAAATAAATAAAAGCAAAGGCATGTATGTAGCTATGACCTTGGGAATTAGCAATATTGATGCAGTCAATTGGAGTGCAGAGTTCACACAGGGAAGTAACTGGCAAGGAGGAGAAGAAAGGGGACTGGGCTCATGCTAAGAAGCGACAGTTAGTGTACAATGAATTACAGTTTTAAGATGCTTGTAATGTCCTGCTGTTGCGGCCCGAATCCTCTTGATAGCAGACCACTGATGGGTGAAAAACACTTTGGCAATGCCAAGATTTCAGGAATTGAATTGGAAGAGCATGAGCCACACAGGGAACCTTAGGAGATTCTGCTGAAGGCCTCTTCCCCTTCTCTCTCTTCCCTTCCTTGCTGAAAGAAGTAGAAACCTTCCTACTATGGAATCTGCATAAATCCTGCCTAATGGTTAGGTAGGGACAAACTGAAGCAGAACTTCTTTTTCAAAGTGGGAAGATGAGGAAGTGATAGTATTCACTTAGAAGTCAGAGTTATGTGTGTATATACACATATAATGCTTCCAGGGTTCTTCAATTTCCTCTACAAAACAGAAGTGCTCCCTGGCCCTTAGGATTAAACTCATTTAGCTGCAAAAACTGGACAAGTTTAATATAGAAACATTCCTCTCCTCAATGATTTATACTATAAAATTTTTGAAGATGCCTAATTATTTGAGTCAAAATTGGCATAATTCAATTTCAATTTGCATCTATGTTCTTCATGTATAAAGCAGGTGTAAAGACACTAAAATTTGGCTGACAAAATTATACCATCAGGTTATTCTGAACTTTGCAAAAATAAACACTCTCATTTCTTGCTCTGGGTGAATAATTAACTACGTAATGAGAATTAACAGAAGTTGTCATACTCAATGAAAAACAATTTGAAAATCATTTTTCCTTTGTAAATCAGCTTTGTTAAGGATCTGCAACACGGATTCAAAAATTAGAGATGTTATAAATCTAACATAAATTTTTAATTCAAATTCAACCTATTACTATTCATATTAAATATACACAGGACTTAAGTGTTTAGAGATTGCTTCGTTTTAGGATTTCCAGCACAATGTAGAGTAGCTTTTGAGACCCATCCTACAGTTTATACAGTACAAGGAAGATTTTTTTTTTTACCTCAAGGTAACATACAATGTTAAAAAAACAAATTACCAATTTTATTTAACAAGAAGTCAAAGTTTAGGAATATACACACACATACAGATACACACACACACACACTCATTTTTAGTTTTTAATTAAAACAAGAAATTTTTTTACTTTCTCCAGTATATTAACTATCTCCAGTTGCTACTATTTGTGATTTGGTTTCCAAATGATAACAATTCAATAAGAAACATTTTATGACAACTTTTATGTATTGCTGATAATAGACTATATAATGTTATTCAAAACTGTATGAAAAGCATTTATATTCAAATCATGTTTATTCTATTATTTTTTTATGTTTTAATTTTGAACCAACCTCAAAATTACAGGAAAATTAAAAGTATATTATCACTAATTTTTTCCCTGAACCATTTGGAAGAAGTTGTTGCATGATGCCTCATTACTTAAGTACTTTAGTGTGTATTTCCTGTAATCAAGGCCATTTTCCGACACTTAAGCACATTTAAGATCAGAAAATCAGGAAATTGACACTGACACATTATCATCTAATCCTCAAATCCATTCAAGTTTTCCAACTGTCCAAAAATGTCTTTTTTAAAGCAAAAGGATCTAGTTCAGAATCTAGTGTTGCATTTAGATGTGATATATTGTTAGTCTCCTTCAATCTGGAATAGATCTCAGTCTTCCCTTAATTTCCATTATTTAGACACTTTTGAAGAATAAAGGCTAGTTATTTTGTACAATGTCTTTCAATTAGGGTCTGTCAAATGTTTTCTTATGATTAGATTCTACAATATGCATCATTGACAGGGATATCACAGAAGTGATGTCATTTTCTCATTGCATCACATGGGGAACACGTGATTTCTATTTGCTCTATTACCAATGATGTAACTTTTGATCACTGGATTCAGGTGGCATCTGTCATACTTCTCCATTAGGGAGATAGTTGAGACTGTATTTATAATTCTCTTTATCAGATATTCAATTAACACTTTCATTTATTTATTTATATCAAATATGGCTCCATGTTTCCTATTTTATCTAATTGGTTATAATCTCTATTACTATTATTTTGGCCTTCCAATTGATCCCATATGTGGCGGGTGGAAGACCCTTCAAGCTAGCTTCTGTGACCTTCTGAAGTGCTCTCCTCTTCCTTTCTTTCTTTCTGGCACAAGACCTTCTAGGTACATCTTATACTTTTCCTATTCCAGCCCTGGAATCAGCCATGGTTCCAAGGAGCCCTGGTTCCTTTTTTCGGAAAATGGTACTAGAAACCAAGATCTGAGCACTGTATGCACTTATTGCTATTGAGATCTTGCTGCTCTCAGGTCCTTTCAAAGGACGTAGTTAATATATGTATATGTATTACACAGATAATACATATACTTACACGTATACTTACATTTGGGGATGCCAAAAAAATGTATACACATGACTTGTATCCATCTTTTGTTATCTGTATATATTAGGTACAATTTTAATACAGTTTTTTCCTTTCTTAAAGTGTATATACTTATTTTGGCACCCTCTGTATTTAATTCTATATCCATCTTTATGAATTGAACACAGTGAATTCCCATTGCTAACTTTCAATTCCAATATAATATAACAGGGTGTATTCTAGTTTTCTTTCTTAACACAATAGTAACTCCCTTCCCAGCAATAGAAACTCGACTCCTATTATTTTTAATACATGTGCTTATTTGGTCACCCCCCCACCCCCACCAGCACTACCAGTCTCTCACTGCCATCTCCACTGCTGTACCCACAAGATATCTTCATCACTCTGCCCATGTTCTGACACCCTGCATGAGGCTACGCCACATTACAGAAACCGTTCTCAACCCCTGCCTGGCTCCAACGCTCCACACTGGCTGGCTGCCACAATGATGGGATTGTCTCTTCACCCTGCCTGTGCTATGACATCCTGCTGCTACCCTCGTGTACAATCCTTGTGCCTCTTGTTGCTTAGCCTATTCAGTGTCTCTGACTTTCATGCCAGGCCACCCTCTTTCCACTGGGAATGCCCTTCTCACCCAGCCTGGGATCTGACAACCCACTCTGAACTATTGCCAACCCCTCACCTGCTGGCACAGATACTCAACAGCTTGGCTCCGACTAATGGCTTTTTAGATAAATTTGTTCAGGAAGGGAGAGAAAAAGCCTACAAAGGAAAGGGAGGGAAGAAAAGGTAAAGGAAAGGGGAAAGAAAGAAGCATAGTGTGAGGAAGAGCAAGTGCTATTCTATTATTCTATCATTTATTTAACAGGAACAAAGAAATGATCAATACAAGTCATAACATTTCAACAATGGAGAGAGGCCTAGTTCATTGATTAAATTAGGGCCATATGGAATAGTCCTTTATAATCTATCTATGGATATAGATAGATGAGATAGAGACAGAGACAGAGATAGAGATATGATAGAGATAGATATAGATATAGACACAGACACACATATACACAAAAACACACAATAAGAAGACTGAGTAAACCAGGGGAAGGCTGGTAACCAGCACTCTTCTCTTTCTAGCTCACAATAGGGTTATATTACCCCTCATCCTGCACTCTGCTTGAAGTTAGACTCAACTTCAAGTCATGATTGTATGCCTTTCTTTGACAATGGAATATCATTGGCAATGACATAAATCACTTCTGGATGGTAGAATCTAATGCTGATGCTTTTAAATCAGCAGACAGACTCTCCCATTATCATCTTCCACTAGCATGGGGATTATGAAGTAGGTCTTCACATGGAGGTACAATGCCAAAATATTTGATGGCAGACAGACTGTCCTGGAGAGTTACCCAACATTAGCAAAGTTCCCATAAGGAAGAAATAATTGTTCTTTTAAGTTGCTGGACTTCTGAGCTGTCTGTAACAAAACTTAAACTGTCCTTATTAATATAAGAGGGTATGTAATCTTCACTTAACGTTTAATGGTAAAGTTCTGGCTGAGATAAACAAAAGTATAGGGTACAGCATTTATTTTGTAAATCCGATAAATACTTTGCATATGAGTCTGAAAGTTATTTCACCATAAAATCATAGAATTGCACATCAAAAAAACTCGATATGTAATTTTTCCAGCGTAATCTTTTTCCATAAGGTTATCACAGTAATTTTCTGATCCACAGAAAATTAAAAACATTTATGACACATACAAAATACTAATTCTTGGGGAATTACAGAAAAACCTACTTTTATATAGAATTATAGTTACCTAATTACAGGGAAACATATTTGAAACTTTGTGCAAATATAGTCCTAAACTATTTTTAAAATAGCTAAGAATTATGAGAGGTTTATTTTGAGGAACAGAAAATATGTGCAAGTGTTCAGCAAATAATAGGTATTAAATAAGTATGAATTTTTGTAAGACAGATTCTTCATTAAATATCTCATATAATTACACCAATTTTTGTAACTGTTATTACCAAAGACAAATAGAAGCAGATTTCCCATTGACAGTTTCCATTAAGGTTTCCAATTAAAATCATGTTTTGAATTCATGCCTTTATGATTTACTATATAAACATCTATAATTTTCCAGCATGGCTTTCTTATGGTCGCTACTAGACTTAATTAAAAATTATTGAAGTCTCACCTTGTCAAACTAAGTGGATGATACATATCAAAGAGCAATCATAAATTTCTGCCTTTAAAGCATTTCATGACCTTTCAGTGTGAAGCATCATGTCTGTAGAAATAATGATCTGGTGAGTTCTGCAAGCCTGGCAAAAATCTCTGCCATGTGACTTACAGGGTGAAAAGTCACTCATTACTAGTCACACAGAAAGTGTCTGCAGAGTATAATGGATTTATAGGAAGCAGGGTGACCACAGATGCAATTTTAATGAAGTTCAAGACATAATATGAGCTGATAGAGTTTGAAGTCTGAATATAATCTATACAAGGTTAGAGTTATTGTTTGACAGCACAAGGTATATAATTTTTTCTCTAAAAGCTTCTATATTTCGATTAGGCCCACAAATACACTGTTTATTTTTGTTTGTTTGTTTTTTGGTAGCAAATCGTTAAATTTATATTAAGGTGACAGAAAAAAGTTTTGTATACTTTAAAGAAAATTTAAAGTTTTCCCATATGTCGACTATTTAAAACACGTTAAAATTTTCTCTGATGTCTTAAGGCAAAGGGAATTACATTTTTGCATAGATATTACATACACAGCAGGTTTGATCAAATAGGAATACTCTAAGGTTTCTAGCACTAAAATGTTTTATAAATAGAAAGATGAAACAGTCTACCTGAAAATTCCTCCAAAATTGATTACTTGGGAATATACACAGAGAAACACATGCTTATTACAAACATAAATTGTTATTTATCATGTGAATGAAGAGAAGTCTCATTCAGTTTGATAATATTTAAATAACATATGCCTATATATTCTTGAGACAGAACATGCTTTAACGTGACAGAATTTGATTGACTTCTGTTTTTCTTACTCCTGTGTTATTTTCCAGAATGACAAGATAAGTATGACATTGTATCACCTAGTCTCACAGAGGCCAAATTAGCATTTGGATATAAGCTTGAGAGATAATAACCAAGAGCCTTGTATTTCTCAACAACAAAGCTAGCACAAGTAAGGTATGAATATATGACAAAACATGTTTTATGCATCCAATAGGGTGAACTCATGGAAGAGCAACACATTTTAAAAATGAACACAATCTATGTATCAGAATTCTGGATCTCAGAGTTTATGGTCAGAAACCTGAATGGTAGGAAACCCATGTAATTTTTAGTCAAGCAATAGCCATGTTGTTGTTTATTTTTAAATAAACTTCATTATTGAACATATACACCTATTTATGAGAAGACAGAAAGTGATTTCAAGGAGAAAAACTGACTGCTAAAATAAAGAAAAAACAATGAAATATGACATCAAGAGTTTTGGGATTCATTTTCAGACCTTTTCAAAGGTTTAATGCTTTGAACTGGAAAGGATTTTAATTATTATGAGGGGAGAAAAGGCAAAGCGAGTTCACTTTTAAAAGTCTTACTCTTTTATTAAAGATTTGTTTTCAAGATTAATTTTGGGGAACAGAAGCAAGTTGCCCAATATGTCAACAGATTTTAAATTTCCTTGGATAGCTGGATTTCTGGAAGGTGATTTTTCTAGAATATCATCTTATCCAGACACGACAAAGTAAATGCAAACCAACTTCTGAAAGAAACACGTCTCTTCTAAAGCTCACGCCCTTACCTTCCTCACCGGCATAGGCCAGAATGGACCGCGATCGTATCTGTTTCCCTTCTGTGGTTTTCCCTGAGCAGGTGTGTGAGCAGGACGACCACGCAGACCACGCACTGAGCACACAGTCCCTTGGGCACGGGGCATAACAGGCCACGGGGATGGGGAAGATGGCATCTCTGCACAGCTGTCTGTCAACTTCTTCTCCTGGGAAAGACATCATCACCGACAATCTTATCATTTCTCAATAAATGTAAAATGAGCAATTGAAACCAGATGGGCAGCGAGATAAACTAGGTTATTTCCTTTTTGTTCTTAGTTAAAAATGAAGCCAAAAGTGTGACTGCCTACTACAACCAGATGTTAAAAGATCACACACACACACACACACACACACACACACACACACACATATTAAATGCAGCATAATTTAGGGATGGATATCTCTATCTATCTATCTATCTATCTATCTATCTATCTATCTATCTATCTATGAAGTTTAGGAATGTAAGTTAAGCATATCGTTAAAAGCATTTACCTGCCCAGTAATTTTCATACTTAAAATATTACACTTACAATAAGGAGCATCAATGAAATAAGGTCCCCTCTTTATGTCTCGTTATTGCAGATGAGCCATCATTTACAAATATCCATAGCCTGTGCCATATGTTTTCATGAATCAATTCATCGTTATCTCTATTTGTAAAAGTAAACTCTCTTGTGCCTCCCAGAAAATTTAATTTTGTGTAATTGGCAACCTTTCTTCTTTCATTAAAAAAAAAAGTTCGTTAGAAATAACCAGAAAATGTAAACGATAGGATAACATTATTAAACCATTGTTTAAGGTGGTCCCATTGGGAGAGGAGAAAAATGACAAGGTAAGAAAATGGCAGAAGGAAGATGGTGTCACTTAAAACTCTTCAGTCGTTTCCTATTGCTGTTAAGATAGAGACCAGATTTCTTAAAAGTTTACAATACTGGCTCTTGTTTGCCTCTCTAGCTTCATCTCATTCCACTTCCTCTCTTGTCCTCAAAGCTCTAGAGATTTGCTTTCATTTAGTATTTGTTGAATGAACAAAATGAGTTATACAAAAGGCTAATTAGAAAGAAAACATTGGTGCTGTTAAAACATGCCAAAGATAACCCAAAAAATTACAAATAAATGACCAAAATAGTGTATGAAAAAAGTCTGAACTCTGTGACTTAGCTGGTTAATGTAGGGTGCTAAGGAGGTCATTGGAACAAAGTGAATACACAAACAAGCAAAAATTAATCTGCTGTTTCGCCACAAAATACAACCATAATTCTGCATGAATGTATCAGAAATGTGTGCGTTGGGGCAATAGGCATTCAGGTGATAAAGGGTGACTAACTGTGCCATTCTTCACTTCTATTAGCCAAATAACTCAAAATTGTTTCTCACTGACGGAAAGTTAGGAGCACCATTTTAATGTACAGTCCTTTATTCTTATATTTGAAAAACAAGACAGAAAATCAGAGGTCAATTGGAAATGCTCTAACACATTAATGGCTACCAGTTTTCAGGGCCTTACGTCACTGGACAAAACCAGAAGTCAACTGGAATGTACCTAACATGTTAATAGTCACTAGTTTGCAGGCCTTAAATTATTAGGCATGCTCACTAGTAAAATTCACTAAAATGACAATTGTGTCATCATTACATCATTCATTCTTCCTTACTTACTTGGATCTGTGGGATCGCTTCTTAATTGTTTTTATTGGCCTTAGAGTTTGGCTTATATCACGGTAAAACAATATGATAGATTGTGGATTTATAGTTATACAGGTATAGTAAAAATCTCATTATAATGCGAGGCATTTAATATTTTACAGTTGACATAATAATGATGACTATATTTACTACTAAACTTTTTTCTTAGTGCAAAGATGGGCTTGCATATGCCTTATTGCCTTCATTGTTATATTTTATTGTTCCAGCTACTCTCTTTCACATTCATTTCCAATATTCTGTGGAAAGTGAAGCAAGTCTGGGGCTACAGTTTATAGTCAACTAGGAATTATATAGTTTCACGTCTTCTCTAATAGTTACTTAATCATTTCTACTCAGAAAAATTTAATTTATTCTGCAGTAATTGCGAGTGGTGTGCTATTTTATGTGCTATTAGATTAATTTGCATGGCATGAGTGATATATTTCTGTTTCTTGTCGTGTAAACCTAAGGGATGTACAGTTGGGACCTTTCTTGCTTTTTGAGTTATTCTTTCTCTTTTTCAATCTGTGTCCCATATCTTATATTCGTTCTTTTTCACCTTTCTTCTGCTTGGCCAGGTGTATTTTTCTGTAGCTACATTTCTTCTAGAGTATACCTTAACACTCTGTGGAGCTGTTAGGACCCACCTGGGATCCATCCTCTAAGAGTTCCTTAAATTTCAGCCTTTACTGCACTCCCCCCAACTTCTCCAGGTGTGACCTTGTCCCTGTTTGCCCCTCTGATTGTTCCCACCACTGTCTTGCATCCAAATCATGACATTTTGTTATAGCCACACAATGGCTCTTTCCCTATCCACCTACAGAGCAATCTCATTATTGCCTCAAAGCCTTTGCATTCTCTCTTTACTTTGTATGAAAATGTCAGAACTTCATATAGCAGACTGCTTCTCAACATTTGGGTTTCAGTTCAATTGTCTCCTTCCTAGAGGACTTTTAATTGACCATACACAATCTCACAATAACCTCATTTGGTTTTCACTATAGTTTTTAATCACCACTAGAAACTATTTCAATCAATTGTTTGCATGCTTATTGTCTGATCCTACCATTATATTAAAAGGCCAATGAGGGCGTGATTCTTATCTGTCTGGTTCATTATTTTATACCTAGAACAGTGCCTGGCATATAGTAGACACTAAATGATCCTCTGCTAAGTAAATGGATTAATAAATTTTAAGCTGTTGTGTCAGGAAACAGAATGTCGGATTAGACAAATATGGGTTTAAGTACAGTATTTTTTAAACTGCCACACATTCAAGGGCTCTAGGATTCTGCTAAAATATAATCAATGGATAGGCAGCTTATGCATCAGAAGTTTGCTGGAAATGCAGTCTCTCAGATCCTACTCACTGAGTCATAACTTGCATTTTCAAAAGATTCCTAGGTGATTCATAAGTACATAAAATCTAAGCATTGCCCTAGGATTTTCCTGCCTTTTTCCTCTTGTGGTTTGAATAGAACCAGACTGCCTCTTGAAAGGGCACCTGCATAAAACAAATTCATCTGGATTTCATACCAAACACCATTCATTTCTCTATGGGACTTCCCTTTATATTTCTCTTTATACAGAGTATACTTGGATGAGAATGAGAACATTCGTTCAATGAATGGTTACTGATTGCCTATCTTTTGTCAGGCACTGTGCTTTGAATATTGTATACCTCATCTCACCTAAGGGCACAGTAAATTTTTTTTGAGGTATAATTTACATGTAACATTAGCCTCAGATAGACAACATAATGGTTCGATATTTGTATGTATTACAAAATGCACAGTAAGTCCAATTAACATCTGTTCCCATACATAGCTACAAACTTTTTTTCTTGTGATGAGGATTTCTAAGATTTCCTCTCTTAGCTAGCATCTTTCAAATATGCAACACAATATAACTAACTATAGTTACATTGATGTATAATCCAATCTCTTGGCTTACTTATTTTCTAACTGAAAGTTTATACCTTTTACAACAACCTTCAGACACGGATGTTTTAATAGCTGTTTTTTTCTTTAAAGGATATTGAAGCTCAACAAGTTTAAGTTTACTGTCTGAAATAATATAAGTTTGACTAAAGCAGCAGAAATTTGAATTGAATTCTAACCAATTGCCTAATCTCCTTTTTAACTGGTGCGGCGGTCGGGAGAACTCAAGATGCCGAGGACGTTTATAATGGATGAGTATTTGTCTACAAAGAAGTCAAGAAACTGTCACTCTGAGTTGTTTCTCAAGAGACAGTGATGTATGGTCACAGCCACACACTGTCTCAACTACAAAGAGCATGCATTGTTAACATGTGCAGGGTTACATATTTTGGACGACAGCCATTGAACAAACAGCAACAGATACAGAAATATGAAATCATTCAGATCTTTGACTTTGCTTTCAATGGATGCTTTAATCAACTCAGCTAATTGACCACTAACTGGAACTATTAGGAGCTTTGTTCTTGTAAACTAAATCTCCAGCATTCCAGGCATCAGTCATCTGGGAAACATTAGAAAAAATAAAGGTGGATTTGTATCTATCACAGGAAACTCCAAAACTTGTCATCTCCAATTAGTTTCAGAGGCTGCTACTTCTATCTTATTTTGAATATAAAAAGTGACTCTGGAAATAAGGTCTTTATTTATAAGATTGCAGAAAATAATTCCATCCCTCTTCCTCACATTAAAACTCGTTTTGATAGATAAACATTATTTTAATTAGATAAGGACTGTTTTGCATGACATTATTTTGGAGAATATATAGCAGTAAATTAAACATGTACATATCAAACTATCAGGTTAATTGATTCTCTTTGCATATAGAGAAATGGAAATCTTGCTGCTTAGCACTCTGGAAATTCCACTTTTCCTTATCAGCTGCCTTACTATTAGGATATTTTCAACCACCATATGTCCCCATTATAGAACCATTTGAAACTTTGATTATCTGAGTGTGCATCCCAATGAATCTGGGCAGACACATCCAATTACCATTACAGTGAGTGATGTAGTTTACAACTCGTGCAGGCACAGACCAATGCGACCTATTTTTCTTTTTTCAGTCCTTCTCAGGACAATTTCTTAACTAGATTCTGTACATGATGTCATCAACATTTAGAATCCTCCCTATACCAGCCTTTGTGTATTACATATATCATATATGTATGTATATATTTGGCATGCATCTACCAACATAAAAAGTTTCAAAAACTGCTTTGCATTTATGTAATTTGTTTTTCCCCCCATGAAGCGCTAGGCATTTTAATTAATCCTGCAAAATGTATATTTGACATGAAATATACAACACAGAACTAAATGAGTCAAGCATCGTCTACATATTACAACTTAAATCTTACTTTGAAGTGCGAACTAAAGCATATCTGGTAGTTTAAACACGTGTAATGTTTTTGATACCCTGTACAAAAGGTTGAGAAATAAAATGAAAATGCTTGGGTTTATTTATTTTAATGAACTCAAAATGAGATGTAGATAGTTTAAGTTAATGTCTCCCCATTTAACCTCTTTCTTCACAAATACAATTTTAAGAATATATTTTTAATAATTCATCATTGTAATGAACTTAAACATGTATTTTGACATCTTTAAAGAAACCCCCAAATTTCTCCTTGTTTGGCCTATTTTCATGAACACTGCCAAACTCTTTCATAAACTCTCACAAAATATCTCCTTTCATTCTACTGTGTTTCCTATTATCAAGATAAGAGAAATGAACATCTGTTTGAAGCAATTACGCTAAAAAAACATGAAGATTTCAATAGAAATAAAGCAAAATGAGAATTGAGATAAGAGGATAGACTTTTTTTTCTTAGTAAAAGTGTATACTGGAAGTTTTTGTATTCATTGTGCTGGAGCTTCAATATAATATAAAATATAAATCTTGGTTTATCAAGATTTTTATGGTTTCCAGGTTTTATAGCTTAGGACCTGAGTCAAGAACACAACATTAATACATTAAAAATACAGCTAATTGTATTTTAATATCAGACAAATACGTATTTAGCACTATTCCCTAAATGCCCCTTGCATTATCCTGATTTCTTTTTAATCATAGAAATGTGAAGATTGTTATGGTTAATTTTTCAATCACAGTGGTACAATGTGTAGTGTACCTCCAAAAGTCATTGCACAACTGAAACTCAGCAATGTAATGAAATTGAGAGGGGGGTGAGCATAAAGGAGTAATTAAAGCAAAGAGAAACCAGACACAGAGCCAAGATTTATTTTTCCTTTAAAACACACTGTTTATAAAGTCTCTGGTATTGCAATTTCGGTATCAGATATCTCTTGCCAGACCAGTACATACTCTACTATAATCCTGAGAAGTA
Organism: Rhinolophus sinicus; assembly: GCF_036562045.2. Classification (NCBI taxonomy): domain Eukaryota; kingdom Metazoa; phylum Chordata; class Mammalia; order Chiroptera; family Rhinolophidae; genus Rhinolophus; species Rhinolophus sinicus. Next base: position 91,132,332 of record NC_133758.1, read on the forward strand.
TTATTGAGTCATTGATGTCTTTGTATTCATCAGAAATTATCTTAAAAATTCATATTGACTTTTGATAGTGAAAGTCATTATTTATATACTTACTTATTTATTGAAAACCAATACATATGTTTAAAAGAATTGAGATGGAAAAATCATGGAGTCTCATATTTGCCTGGATTATTCTAGAAAGCATTTTCATTTAATAGTCTTATCAGAACTTTATAACAACTGTAAAATATGAAGGTCCAGAATCACTCTCAGTTTGTTGAAGAAGAGAACTCATGAATTGAGTCTTATAAGTTTCTTCATACCCCTCCTTGAAGAGTAGGTACAAATCTCCTAATTTTAAGTGGAAAATTTACAAATCATTTTTAATCCCTGTACTCCCTTTGCTATCACAACCAGGTTGTGAGTCTGATTTATTCAAGGTACCAAGTATATCCTGACCTCATGTCCTCTTCTAGACCATTGCACACTTTGCTCTGGTCTCCTGCTGTATCACACTTTCCCTGCAGCCCATCATCCATCCTGACCCCAAGGGTGTGTTTCTATAATATAAATATGAGCATCACAGTTTCCCCAATACTTAGGATCTGAAGACCAAATTCCTTACTAGAGCATAGAAAATCTTTATCTTCTGTCATTTCCTCATGTTTTCCCTACATGCTACCCACAGAAAAGCTCTTTGCTTCCCCATGAACTGACATGCTGCTTTCTCACTTGTCTGCCAGTTGGTGTACTCTGATTTCCATGTCTGGTTGACACACCTCTTCCTACATTATTCTCTAGGACTGGATTTTCTTCCTCTGTTAACCTTCTCTGACTTTCTCAAATTGCCCAGATGGAGTTCTGCTCTATCCTCTCCATTCCCACAGCATTGTAGACATAACACTTTTAAGACTTTTTACGCATATAATTGTCTGTTTACTAACTTTCACCTCCATTAGCCTATGAGAACCTTCTGGCCAGAGATTTTGTCTTATTCAACATCTTTATATCTGAATCCTTGGGTCAGCTATAATCAAAACTTGAATTTTGCAGTAAATGTTTGTTGGATGAGCTGAAAAAAACATAGATGAGAAATCCCGGGACATACATTACTTTTCTGGAAGAAAAACTGTTAACACTGCCCTCAGCTTGAATAAATCTTAGACAAGTTGCTTCCTGATTCTGAGCCCTTGATCTTTTGCAACTATACATTCTTTTCTTGTCCCTTTGAAATTTAGGTAAATCTTCTCCTCGCCTCTCCCAGTCTTACACCCAGGAAATGTCCTCAAGGAGAACTATCTCTGACATGGAAACATCAAAGGAGACAGTGCACTGACCTCCCAGTCTCTATGGGGTGGTAGGTACCTAACTTCTTCAATGGACACCAATTAACACACACAGATGATCATCTGTGTTACAGAGAAAGACATTGACAAACTCAGAAATAACTCAATGTGCTCAACACTTCCCACTGATCATTCTTTCCCCTAATGTCTTTGAGTGCTTTTCCACTAGCTCACCTCAGTGCATAAAAAATATTCCAGCCTTTTGTTTACATCTGTGGAGTTGATTTCAGTTTCTCTCTATTGTAATAGTCTAGAATAAAGTCTTGCTTGTGTAACTTTGGTGCAATTTTTATTTTGACAAACCAACTTATATCCAATTTATAATATGAATATTACCTTTAGCTCATCCTCTCTTTCCTTTTTTTAAACAATCTATATACCTGTTGACTTTTAAATGTATTTAAGCAACCTAGGGTCTCCCTATTATGATATAATTCTTTTCAAGATTTCCCCCCTTTTACATCATCTTCGAACCCTTTCCATTCTCAATAAGTTTATCTCTCATCTTCCCAGTATATTCTCTTCCTTGTCACCTTTCTTTGTTTTGTGATCTCAAGTTTCTGCCTCAGTTTATATTCTTTCATGAGCCTGGTGAAATGAATCAGGTTAGTCTGAGGTAAAAAGCTGCCTTCCTGCCCCCAGCAGCATCCATTTTCCTACCACAGGCTCTGATGCAGTTAAGAGTACAACCTTTAACTGCATTTTTGAGAAGAAACACGTTTTAAACAAAGTGTAGTAAATAACATAATTTGTTGTAAATAGATGATAAAAATTTAGTGCTAAATTAAATCATAACTTTGCATTGTCTTGCTTTGCTGAATTTAAGATACACACAGTGTAAATTGTCCATTTAGTGAGCAGGGTGCTAAACAAACAACTCTTTATCCATGACTTCCTTTCTTAATAACTCTGGTTAAGGATTTCACTTAGGGTTAGCCAGGAAAAAAGGGTGTCCTTATACTCTGTAAAGTTTGACATTGGGCCCATGACTTCTGCTCCTGTTTAATACCAACCATCACGGCATATATATGTATATGTATATGTGTTTTAGAATAAAAATGTGAGATCTGTTTTCTTAACTTCATTTAACTGAAAGTAATACTTCATTTTTATGCTCTTGCCTATTATCCTTTTGTTTGTGTGCCTGGAAGTCTCAGGCTATGCAGCTTTGTTTATTTTCAGTGAATAAAAAATGAACTGACTCATGGTTATAAAAGCACAATGGAAACTCTAGAAATTTCAAATAATGACTTCATCTCTGGCGTTATTTGAGATTAAACAAAGTTTTATTCATTCTTATTTCTCGGGATTTATTTCCTCTTTTCATTCTTGAATATTTATTTCTTGTAACTTCATTCTTCTTCATTGTTTTTGAGTTTGAAATGATCTATAATGTTAATTTCATCTCCTCTAAATTTACTTTTTTTTGTGACTAGAAGTCAAACTTCCCTAGTTCAAATTCTGGCTTTACCCTTTACCAGTGATGTACTCCTGAGCCAATCTCACAGTTCTAAGACTCAGTTTCCTGATCTATACATGGAAGCTAATAATAGTACTTATCTTATAGCACTGTTATGTAAAGTAAATGAGAAAAAATGCAAACGAAGTGTGCAGCTCAGAGTCTGGCACACAGGTTAAAAATATTACTTATTAAAGAATACCATGTCTCCACTTTCGTCGCCTTCTGTCAGTGGAGGAGTTGACTGTCGCTACCGTACACCATGGGGATGGATCTGCTCCGTTCTAAAGAGTACTGTGTTTCAATCAACTTGAATGAATGTGCTTAATTAGTATTTTTCCTAATTCTGCTTATAAGCGGGCTTGCAGAAAGGTATTAGTAAATGCCACTGCATTAGACTCATAGTATGAGCTGGAACATTCAGTAATTTTATAATTTTCTTTTTGTTAATGTGTTAAGGTTGTGAGGGAATACAGGAACCCAGGAAAAGTAATTTATGTAATTATGACTATTACATGTTACAGTTCATATTTTGAAAATTATTTACTGTTGTGTTATAAATAACTTTTGGCCAGCAATCAAAAATTTTAATTGGAGGTTATACTATAGAATATTTAGCTCACAGGATAAGCAGAAGTACCAAACATGTGGTATCCTATAATGCTCCTTTAGTCCTCTTTCTCTCTATGGACTAAATAATTTACATTAATGTTTAAAAACTGTAAATTAAATAGCACATAATGATTTTCAGTCATTAAGTCTCTTAGGCATCTTCTAGATAAAAAGTAAAAAAGCTTATTCTGGAAGTGTTATGATGCAGTTACACTGAACTATATAATACAACTAAATGAGAGAAATTATGCTACTAAATGAAAAAAATATATATAGTAAGGCCATTTTTGAAGAGTTGTCAATATAATTAACAAAATAGTCATGTTATAATCTATTGGTTTAATTAATTTAACTTTAAATGCTTATGTAAATAGACAGTTCCACATCAAGTATTTCAGTAGAATTTTATTTACTCTGTGAGGAAATACAACTCCTATGTTGATCTCTCCAGCCTCTCCCACCATCATATTAAGGCATCTTGCAGATTCTATCCCAGTCAATCCCTCATGGAATCTTGCAGGGCTCTCTGTGAATGGGGGTCCTAGGAGTGGCTTTTCCTTTTGTTTTGTTTATATATGAATATGCTCAGATCGTAGCTACCTCACATTCTTTCTCTGAGGGAGTATCACATTTCCAATCTGTCCTGCAAATTATCAACCAAACAGTCTGCCAGTCACACTGCTGTGAGTACATTATACTCTCAAATGATTCCCTATAGCTCTCCACATCATGCATGCATTCATGTCTGTTGTGTTTTAAGACATTCCACCATCTGCCCCCACTTGACATACCTTGTCTAACAAGTCCATTTCCCACGCTCTGGGTGTGTTTGCAACAAGACTAGGCTCAGGGGACCTCATTGCCTAGAAAAGGATGACTCTGTGTCTTTATCAACTCTTTAGCACTAGGTTAAAAACCAATTTTAATTTTCAAATGTTCTTGTTTAAAGCAATTTTTACCACCTCTCTGCACTCCTACATTTTGAGATCTCTTTCATATTACCATAAATAAAAAGATAGCTGTTCTATAGATAGTTATTACAAGATCGCAATGTATAAACACATCTACAGAATAATGGGAAAATTACCAAAAAAAATTTAAATAAATCTATATTCGACTTTGGAATCTCACCATGATTAAGACGACCAAGTGACAGAGATATTATGTTTATTACATGAAAACATTCACCAGTGAACTTAGTGTAAAATTTCAGCCCACTCATAGACTATGGATTGATGGGATGATTAGAAATGGCACAGTTTATAAAGAAAGACATTTTAAAGGCCGTGAAATTTGAGGGAATGAAAGACCTTTGAGGGAATGAAAGCTAAGTGATTGGAAATGAGAAAGAGAAATTACACTTAAAAAAAAAAAAAAAAAGGAAGGTTGGTCTGGTCTACATGGGAAGGTTTTGAATCAAAAACTATTTCAAAGAATTAATCATCACCACTACATGTTTCCAAGATCTTCTATTCTGTCCCCTGACGACCCACATGTAAGAGCATTGAAAGTTTGGACCGTGAGGATGAGAGCTACAGCTGAGTAAGTCACACCCTGATCCCTTTCATGTTCATAATAATAGTATGTCTGCTAGCAAATAATAGGAAATGAATCCAAGAGAAGACAAAGTTTCAACGATATGGGAAGTATTATCCTATTAATTAGTCTGAAAGCTGTTGTTTCCACGTTAAAAGCCACGTATGTGTTAGGAAAACCTAGCTCATTTCATCAATAGTTAAGATTTATAAAAAGTTGTTCAAGGCTATGTCAGAGTTAATAACGATCATAAGAGTTTGTAATAAAAATGTACTCAGCTGATGGAGAAACAGCATCATCAGTTCAGGAATTTAGATAGAAAGTGACTGTTAAAATAAAAATAAAAAAGCAAGCCATGATTAACGGACACCTAAGAGTTCTATAGAGAAACTATAGAAGGAAGGAAAGGAAAGGAAAGGAAAGCCTAAGAATTCTATAAAAACATTCATATCTGTACTGATGAAGGAGTTGGTTAGTCTGAAATGGGCCAAAATGGAACCCAGGAACCAGTCGACAGATGTCAAAATTAAACGACAATGAGAATAAGAACCAGGAAAATATAAAAAATTACTCCAGCTCACAGTTTTCCAAACCTGGTAGGGGTTTCTAAACAGTTCTATCTTCTGGTCCCATCAGAGAACTGCTCAGTTGGATCTACAAAGCAGTATCTTAGAAATACTCATTTAAAAAGGATCTCTAAGGTGAGCAGTCCCAGATGGTGATGTAGGAAGATTCTGAATTCACTTCTTCCCACATATACACTGAATCTACAGCTACATATGGAAAAATTCCCTGTGAAAATGAACTGAAAGCTAGCTGAAGAGCTGCTGTTCATCAAAGGAGAAAACGGCCACATTGAGGTGGATAGAAGACTTGGATGGGGATCTTGCCAAAAATGCCACCTCTGGTGCAGTGACCCACAATCAGAAGGGATCTTACAAATCCAGAGCTTCTCCCTGAGAAGCAAAAGATTTGTACCCCACATCACACACTCCAACTCTTAAGACCTGTGCCTGAGAGATGAGCCCCTAAAACATCTGGCTTTAACAATCAATGAGGCCCAGGGCTGTAGTTAACTGAGAGACTAATGCACAGATTCATTTGCTCCAGTGCCCAGTGCAGAGGCAGCAGTTTGGAAAGCACCCCGACTATATGTGAACGAGATTCATTTGTTAATTTTAAAGCATCTGCTGGAGGAGCAGGTGCATGTGGGATTCTCTCTGAGGAGAGAGGCAGTGACGGGTGCTGTTTTGTGCTTTCCCTCTACCTTGATAAAGCCAGTGGACGCATGCCATCCCGTACCCGCCTTCCACTCACTAAAACTGGCTGGAGCTGTTCCTGCTCTCTTCCTCTGCCTCATTAATGCCAGCGGGTGCCGTCACTGCACTCTCCCTCTGCCTTGCTGAAGCAGGAGGGTGTGAGCCATCCCTGGCTATCTCTCTGCCTCACTAAAGCCAGTGAATGTGCACAATCCCCGCACTCTTCCTCTGCCTCACCTAAACCTGGCAAGTGCCATCCTGGCACTCTTCCCCTGTCATGCTCCACAGTGCCAGTATCTTCCAGAGTGGAGTTTTTACAAAAGTTTGGTGCCCTGCTTTTTTCTTTTTTTATGTCTGGTGTCCCAGTTTTTGTGGCAACAGCCCAGGGGGCACCCCTTGAGTGCCTGGCTCTGGAGACCAGGAGGATTTGTGTTCCTGAAATCCACTGGATCATAATAATCAGAGAGATAGTTCTTCTCAAACTATCACCCACAGGGCACTGCACAGACAGCAGATTAAAACATACTTGCAGTCTTTCTGTGACAGAGGCCTATTCACTTATATTAGAGCTTCATCCTGAAGGGCAGGCTTTAGGTTAACCACACATCTAGAGGCTATGGAGGTGCTTTCAGGGAACGTGGGCCAGGGGATGCCATCTTTACACTTTTGCTCTACCTCTCTACAGCTCACTGGCATCTCCCAGAAAGGAGCTCATATACTTTTTTGGAGCATCAATTTTTGCAACTATCACAAAGGGAACACCTCAGGATCACCTGGCCTGGATACCAGCAGGGTTTATGATTGTAGCACCACAGGAATGTAGACATTTGTATACTTTAAAAACTGCTGCCTGAGGTTCTGGATTCCAATCAGCCTGAAACTCAGTGCTGACTGAAATCCCTCCCTCTGGAACACTAACAGGTCCTGGCACACCTTCAACACCTGGAGCTATTAAAAAAATAAACCTAGCTGCTTGAAAAAAATCAAAAAGATTCGAGATATAACCAAGAGTTAGGGCAAGGTTGAACAATAAGGTTCATCTCTTATGCGAGGCCACTCCTTCAAGACTGGGAGAGGCAGCTTTTTCATCTAATACATAGAAACAAACAGAGAATCAAGCAAAATGAGGAAACAAAGGAACGTGTTCCAAATGAAAGAATAAGTAAGAACCTGAGGAACAAACCTTAATAAAATAGAGATAAGTAATTTACCTGATAAAGATTTCAAATTAATGTTCAAAAAGATGCTCAATGAACTTGGCAGAAAATGGATGAACACAACGAGAACTTCAACAAAGAAATAGAAAACATGAGAAGGTACTAAACGGAAGTGACAGAACTGAAAAATATAATAACTAAATTGAAAAATACACCAGATGGTTCAATAGCGGACTAAATAAAGCAGAAGAAAGGATCAGTGATCTCAAAGATAAGGAAGTGAAACTCTCTCAAACAGAGCAACAAAAAGAAAGAAAAATAAATAAAAGTAAAGACAGCTTAAGAGACTTATGGGACAGCATCAAATATAATAACATTCACAGGGGGAACCCAGAAGGAGAAGAGAAAAAGAAAGGGGCACAAAACTTATTAAGAGTAATACGGGCTGAAAACTTTTCTAACCTGGGGAAGAAAACAGACATCCAGATCCAGGAAGCCCAAAGAGTTCTAAAACAGATGAATCTGAAAAGATCCACATGACACATTATAGTTAAAATGTCAAATATTAAAGGTAAAGAATCTTAAAACCAGTGAGAGAAACACAACTTGTTATGTACATGGGAACCCCATAAGACTATCAACAGATTTTTCAGCAGAAACTTTGCAGGCCAGAGAGAGTGGCAAGATATATTCAAAGTACTGAAAGAAAGAAAGAAAAAATCTCCCAAACAAGAATACTCTAACTGACAAAGTTATTCGGAATTGAAGGAGAGAGAGTTTTCTAGACAAGCAAAAACTTACAGAATTCATCACCACTAAATCAGACTTACAAATATTTTAAAGGGACTCCTTTAAGCTGAGAGGAAAATGCACTAATTAATAATAAGTAAATATATAAAAGTATAAATCTTACTGGTAAAGGTAAACATATAGTAGGGGCAGTTATTAATCATGTATAAATAAAGTTACTATGGACGTAGGGCACTGAATGCATTAAAAAGCAGTAAAAATAACTATAACTAAAATAATCAGTTAAGGAATATACAAAATAAAAAGTTGTAAAATGTGACATGAAAAACATAAAATATTGGGAGGGGTGAGTAAAAATGTAGAGTTTTAGAATGTGTTCAAATTTAAGTTGTTGTCAACAGAAAATAGACTATTGTAAATATAGGTTGTTATATGTAAGTCCTATGGTAACCACAAAGCAAAAACCTATAGTTGACACACAAAAGATAATGAGAAAGAAATCTAAGCATAACTCCAAAGAAAGTCATAAACCACAAAGAAAGTGAGAAAGAGAAGAAAAGAACAGACAGGAAGTACAAATCTCAGAAAAGAACAAAATAATAAGTACAAACCTATTAATAATTACTTTAAATGTAAATGGATTAAATTCTCCAATTAAGACATAGAATGGCTGAATAGATTTAAAAAACAAGAGCCATCTATATGCTTTCTATCAGAGACTCACTTCAGATGTATGGGCATAGATTCACAGTGAAGGGATGGAAAAAAATGTTCCACACAAAGGAAAACCAAAAGAGAAATGGGGTAGCTATACCTATATCAGATAAAATAGACTTTTAAACAAAGTGGAAAGACCACCTACTGAATGGGAGAAATATTGCAAATCGTATATCTGATAAAGTGTTAATATCCAAAATATATAAATAAATCATAAAACTGAATAGCAAGAAAACCCAAACAAACATACAATTAAAATATGGGCAGAGGATCTGAATAAACATTTTTTTTTCCAAAGAAGACATACAGATGGCCAATAGGCACATGAATAGATGCTCGATATCACTAATCAGGGAGATGTAAGTCAAAAACCACAATATCACTTCACACCAATTAGAATGGCTATCATCAGAAAGACCAAAAATCAGTGTTGGAGAGAAGGTGGAGTAAATTGAACCCTCATACACGATTGGTAGGACTGTAAGTTGGTGCAGCCACTATGGAAAACAATATGAAGATTCCTTCAAAAACTAAAAATAAAACTACCATATGATCCAGTGATTCCATTTCTGGGTACTTACCTGAAAAAAAACAAAAACACTAATTTGAGAAGTTATATGCAACCCCCCATGTTCATTGCATCATTATTTATAATAGCCAAACTATGGAAACAATCTAAACATTCATTGGTAGATGAATGGATAAAGAAGATGTGTCATTCACACACACGCGTGTACACACACACACACACACACACACACACCAGAAAACTACTCAGCCATAAAAAGCATGGGATTTTGCCATTTGTGAGAACATGGATAGACCCTGAGGGAATTATGCTAAGACAAAGAAGTCAGACTGATAAAGACAAAAATACCATATGAATGAATTTATCTGTGAAATCTCAAACAAACAAACGAAAAAACAAATCACACCAAATCAAGTCAAATACAAACAAAAAACACAAAATCACGTTCAAGGATACAGAGAACAGATTGGTGCTTGTGGGGGGTGGGGAGAACAAAATGGGTGAAGGGGATCAAAAGGTACAAACTCCAGTTTTAAAATAAATAAGTTATGAAGATGTAATGTACAACATGGTGACTATAGTTAATAATACTGTACTGTATATTTGAAAGTTGTTAAGAGTAAATGTTAAAAATTCTCATTACAAGAAAAAAAATTGCAGTTATGTATGGTGAGGGACAGTGATTAGACTAATTGTGATGATCATTTCCCAGTATATACAAAGACCAAATCATTATGCTGCACACTTGAAACTAGTATGATGTAATATATCAATTATACCTAAAAATACCCCTAAAATCTCCATTACATCACATAATTACCATCTCTTTTTCTGTGGTGAGAACATTTAAGACCTACTCTCTTAGCAATTTCCAATATTGTTATTTATAATCACATTGCTGTGCATGAGACCTCCCACCCCCAGGATTTATTCATCTTCTAACTGGAAGTTTATACCTTTTGTGCAAAATCTCCCCATTTCCTCCAACCCCCCCAGCCATTGGTAATCAGCATTCTAGTCTCTGTATCTACAAATTTGGCTTTTTTATATTACATATATAAGTGAGATTATATCCTATACTATTTGCCTTTCTCTGTTTTATTTCACTTAGTATAATGCTGACATTACAGTGGTAATAATATTGCAATATGTAATTATATCAAATAGAAACCTTGTAAATTTTAAAGCTACACAGTGTTATATGTCACTTATCTCTCAATATAGTTGAGGAAAAAATGATCCCTAAATGATTCTGATAACAGCGTTTGGGAACTATTCTGTTTACTCTTTCCTGATAATTGCCAATATGTAGAAAGGAAGAATTAATTGTTCAAACCAAATCTCATAGTCATTTTTGTGACTAGAACTTATAGATACTTATTTAATTAAAAGTATATAAGGTTGGCCCATTGTACCATCTCAATTTATCTCAAGTAACTCTTTTTTGTTCTTCATCTCAAGCCCTGAGTTGAAGCAATGATTTTGGTGTTTTTAGGAGATAGAAATAAACCTTACAGGAGTTCTTTTTTACTTCACACTCTTTTGTGAACAAAGAAATGAAGTTTTATAATAGTGGCTTCCTAATAGGAACATTTGGGGGTAATAATATCATCTAGTTTATAAGATACTTTGATGAATGTTAGGAGGACTATTTAAACATGAATCACATTTACATCAATGCACACGTAATATGATTTGACCCAAAATCTAAAAGTAAGTATAGGTATACGCGTACATTAGTGGGAAACGTGCTCTTATTAGGAGAGTACATTTTTTCTAAAATTGAAAACTAACTAGATTCAGCTAAATACAACTTTCTCATGTAAATATGGTGCTAATATTCAGTTGGTGTGTGCTGCTTTGCACACATAAAGACACACTGGTTTTTAAAGACAAACCAATTGGTCAAGACACCTGTTCAGATTGGTCTCAGCCTTGTGCTTTGGTTAGTGAATATTTTATTAAATATTATTTTGAATAAAACCCCTGGGTGTAATCAACAATTTATAAATCTTGTTTTCTTAATTCTTAGTGTTCTAATTATAATTTCAAACAAAAAACAACAAATAATAAAAAAAAGACCATGCAATTTAACTCCAGAGTCTTAAACTTTTTCCCAATCTAAATCTACTCATGACTGCAATTCAAGGTAAGATGAACTAACATTTTTTTCATGTTTCTTTTCTGTTTAAAAATCTGTAATAGTTTCACAGTGATTATATCCTGGATGAAGGGAAAGGATATAACACATTTGAGCATCGATTGTGTGCAAAGCAAATGATCGTTATGGCGATTCAGGAGGTAAATATTTTTAAATTGCATGTTATAGCATTTGAGGAAAAACAAAATAACAACAACAACAAAAAAACAAAGCTGTTTCCCTTTGCCCCAAGTCAACTACTTAGCGGCAGAGGCAGGATTTCCAGCTCGCCCTCCTATCCCAAAGCTCATGTTCTCTCCATCATAAAGTGACAAATTTCAGGAACAAGCATCTGATAAGCATTTGATTAAAAATGGTAAAATTATGTGAGATATGGATAATGTATTACAGAATCGTACACCTGAAATCTATGTAACTTTACTAACAATTATAACCCCGATAAACTTTAATTAAAAAAATGGTAAAATAAATGAGCTCTTTTAAAAAACTAAATCTATATACTAGAACATTTTCCAAAAGACACTTTTTCTTTCAGAGTGTCATCTACCCTTAAAATTGACCAATTCTATTACAATCTGGAAATCATCAATAGTCTAACTAGGAAATGGAATTACAGTACAGACACAAATTTTCATGAATGGATGTTTAATTTTTTTTAGGGATTAATTCTTCTATGCTGTATAATGTGAAATGTTTCTGACATTTCAGTAATGCTTTTATGAGCAACTTGACCTGTGATGCATTTCTCTTCTCAAGATTGTAGCTTGATAATTTGACAGAAACACTACATTCAGGATGAAAGTTAAACGAGCAAAACAAAATGACCAAAATAACTGGCTTATACAGCAATGCTTTTTCAGATGAAATTTTATCTGATTTATAATTTCACCTTTAGATTTATTTTTAATACTCTGCATGTACATGGTATTTTCCACAGTACTTTCATAATCTGTGTTTCAAAATACATGCAATAACTAGGTAAGTGAACTTTAGGGAGGCATTGGCCCTATATGCTTATGAGGATAAATGTTAAACACACTAAATTGTAAGCAAATTAAGAAAGAAGAGAAATAAACAGCACTTACACAGGTAAACTCTTTTGCTAAAAATCTGCTTGAATTCTAAAGAAACCATGATCATGTTCTCTCACAAACCCGCAGCACTTTTATAGCCCAGTTCTATAGTACCTGCTAAACAGTATGAATGAAGACAATATAAAATCAATTTGAATACTTTCTACTATAAAATTATATCTTCTAGCATTGTGTGCCAAGATAATGCTCTCTAGAAGCCAGGAAAAAAATCAAAACCATTATTGAACTAGAGAAATCTTAAAAAGTGCTTGGCTTAGGTGTACATCTGAAAGATGGAATAGAGACTGCCTAATTGATCAAACGAGAGAAGACGCAAGCGGAATGAGTCCTATAGTTAATGTGTTAAGACTTTTGAAGTCTTTACCCTGAGGGTAGGAATAATAAGATACTCTGCTTGGATTTGGATGGGGCGGGAAATGGATGAGACAAAACACACAGAATCAAAATAATAGGGGACATGGGGAGTTATGATTTTAGGCTATGTTACTGGAAAGTCAATGCAAAGAATAACAATAGAGACACAAACAGGAGAATCTTGTCAGCTATTCTTCTAAGGTCATATATTTTTCACGTGATAAATTCCACAATGAGTCAGAAGTATAAAGAAATACTATGTTTATATCTGAATACCATGTTTCCGCTTTCCAGTCTAAAGGACATAACATAAAATCACCACCTGGAACTAATAACTGCTAACATTTACGGGCATGGCGATGTGCTAGGCACTGAGTGTTTTACAGGTTTCAACTGATGTAATTCTCCAGTAATCCTATGAGGTTGACATGGTTATTACACTCATACTCAAGAGAAGAAAACTAAAGTATGGATGTTGATTAATATGCCTAAGGTTACACTGTGAGTCTTTCTTACTATTGGGAGTGAACTGATTGATTTATCTACCCTTGGGATTCTCCAGTAGGACTCTGTTTTGTTAATGTAATCAGAGAAGTATAAAGAAAATGTGGGAAAAATCTAGTTGAAGGAGTGGGAAATGAGGCCCAGAGAAAAAACTTGCCCAAGGTCACACCGCTAGTTAATGACAGAGTTGGGTTTTCATTCAGTGACCATATGGAGGTGGGGCTTAAGGATGCAGCATTTATTTTCTCATGTATGAGGTCATTACAGAGATTACAGGTATGGCCTCACAGCATTATGCTCAATTTTCTGATGCACCAAGAAAATACACATAAATTACATTCCTCCTAAGGGCCACGTACCTGTGCTATGTAAACTGCTTATACTAATCTTGAGAAACAAGAAATATAATCTCATTTTTACAAGTGAGAAAACTGTACAGATCAAATATAAAAGCAGCAAACCTCACTCCAGTATGCATGGGGTTATAAACATACAATGAGATTTTTCTTGAAAACAAAACCAAACCACTGAAGAAATTCAGCCAATCAGGAGTAAAACCAAAGTCAACCATTGGGAGTGGGAAAGATACAATGTTATTGGCCTGATAACAATGATTGAATCTACATAAATTAAAAAGAAAACTGAAGTTAACAATTGTGAAACTCATTCCAGAAGACAACATCGATGCCATGAATCCAGAAATGAAACTATCCAACATAAATCAAATGAAGTAATTTTATTGGATATATATCTGCTGAGATAGGCAAGATGTTTTGGTATACCTCCTAAATTTAAAAAGTAATGGTATTGAGAATAATTTACCTCACTGTATTTCATCAGGAGACATTAGAAATAAGGTAGTTCCTGAGGAAGCAGTTCAAACAAAGCCAGTCTTCAATCCAACATTGTTTCAAAGACAGCATGGAAAACACGGATCGTCCTTTTGGTAAGCACCTTTTGTAGTGCAATACACTATCGCTAATCTTTAATACTTAATAGCATGTTCCTTTCAGAAAACATTTTTCTTAAGGATAATTGTGCAGGTAAACTATTATCTTCATTGCACATATGAGGTAACTAGTCAGAGGTGCAGAGATGCAGATATGGTTCAGAACTCCTGACTGCTAAACTGAACTGTGGCCATTGCATTCTCCTTCGGTTCAGTGGGCAGTTAAATGGATTGGATAGGACTATCACTGCTTAGGAAAAGTCTTGAATTTAGGACCCTTTAGAGGATGACAAAATTCAATTATGTTTACAAAGACAGTAGAACTGAGTCTTGTCAACACCAGAGGATTAAACACCTTTGATAAAAGGAAATAATAATTAAAATTCTGTACCTCATTTCATCAGTTGTCCCAATACCTCTCTCTAAAAGTCCTTACAAATAAATGGTCCCTAAATCCAAACATCCATTTCTAATAGTTAATGTAAGACTTGAACTTCCTTTTTCCTTTTCAACTTAAAGTAGCAATGATTTGAAAATTTAAAATAATAACTCAGCTACAACTTACATTTCCAAAAACTGACATTACATTGTAAAGGAACAGTTTAATTCAAAAGATTTGAGAAGAAGAGTTAAAGAAAAGATGGCAAAGTAGTTCTCACAATTAAATTGGGAATAAAAGCTCTGTCACAGATAGAAACGTCAAAATTAAAAGCAGGTATTTTGAACATACTTTTAAGGCCAATAATTAAACACACTAGAGGATTTATATAATAAAAAGACTCTAGATGGATTCAGGCAGAATCATCCTTTCCATTAGAGTGAAAAATAGGAATTCATATAACATTACTGTGTTTAGTGAATAGGGTTATGGAAAATTTCACATGGTTAAAAGTGAAGTAAGGATTGAAGATAATTAGGAAATGAAGCATGCTCCCTGAATGCCATTTGTGACGTTATCACATTACTGAGACATGCATTACAGCTTGAAATTTATATGTCTGTGGGGCTCGTTATCGAGTTTCTTCTTCTGGTAGTGACTTGGCGTGATAAGAATCAGGAGTTATGGGATGGAGAGTCTAAGAGTGCTTTTCAAAGAGTACCTGTTTTTAAAAGTACTTCTTAAATAAAATTTTACATGAACAATACAGACATAAGAGGTCCTGGAGCGATGGCACATTTACTGAAATGGGACTAAAGCAGAGGTATCAGCATATACTATCAATTTAACTCACTAAGGGACACCACAAAATACAAATGTTTCGATGCTTTTATTTTTTTCAGTTTTCCTATTAAGTATTTTCTTAGCAAAGAGCATGCCTTTTACTATGAATTATAAGGACTCTACTTGATTTATATGGTTATTATTGTATTTGGTTCATTTTTCTCCTGATTGTTTCATTACTGATTTGGCCACTTTCTAGGTTCCGGCTTCCACTCTTGTTCTTCTCCACCCAGCAGCCTGAACAACCCTTGTCAAACATAATTCAGATCACATTCCTCTGCTGAAATCTTCCAGTGTTTTCCCATTAATGTCGAATCATTTCCTGAGTCCGAAAGGTCCTGTGATGATCTGGTTCTCGGCCACCTCTGCTCTTTCTCTCCCGCTTGATTCTGTTCCAGCCACATTGTCCTTTATGATACTACTGGGACACTGTAAGCATCTCCTGCCTTGGTTCTTCTTTCTGCTTATGACACTTCCCTCGAACACTGGCTTTATTTGCTCCCTCACGTCAAGTCTCAGGATAACTTTCTTCTAACAGAGGTCTTGTCTGGCCATTTGGTTATTTGGTCAAAAGTACTCTTCTCCCCACTCACAGCTCTCTATCATCACACCTTTATTTGTTTTGTTTTCAGGTATTTTTTTTTTTTTACCATTGTTACATACATTAAAGATGCATTGTATCTTTTTGTGTGTTTATGTTCTGTCGTTTCCAGCTAGAATACAAGTTCTACCAAGTCAGGCATATTATCTGTTCACCTCTCACTGCTGTATTCCTAATGATTAAACAAGTACCAGGCACATAGTTCAAGGGTATTAAACATTTCTAAGTAAATAAATGAATGTTACCTAAAGACTTTAGGCAGTCATAATAAGGAACACTTATAATTCAACAACAAAAAGACAACCCAATTAAAAAAATGGGCAAAGGATTGAGTAGATGTTTTTCCAAAGAAAATATATAAGTAGCCAATGAGCACATGAAAAGATGCTCAAGAACATTAGCCATTATGGAAATCCCTATCAAAACCACAGTGAGATACCATTTCACACCCAAGAAGGTAGTGATAAAAGAAAAAACAAAAACAAAACAGGTGTTGTTGAGGATGTAGATAAATTGAAACTCTCATGCATTACTGGTGGGAATGCAAAATTGTGTTGTCCCTTTGGAAAACAGTTTGGCACTCCTGAAAAAATAAACTAGAACTATCATATGACCCAGCAGTTCCACTCCTTGGTATATACTCAAGAGAACTGAAAATATAGATCCACACAAAAACTTACACAAATTTTCACAGCAGCGCAATTCACAATAGTCAGATGGAAACATCCCAAAATGTCCATCAACAGATAAAATGGATAAACAAAATATGAGATATGGCATATTACTCAGACATTAAAAAGTAATGAAGCACTGATAAATGCTATAATGTGGATAAACCTTGAAAGCATTATACTAAGTGAAAGAGGCCAGACACCAAATGTCATATGATTCCATTCATAGATATATCCAGAATAGGTACATCCATAGAGACAGAAGGCAGACTGGTAGTTGCCATGGCTGGATGGTCAATGCAACAAGAAGTGACTGCTTAATGGGTACGTATTCTTTTGGTGTGATGAAAATGTTTTAGAGCTAGATAGAAGTGGTAGTTACATGTTGTGAATGTATTAAATACCACTGAACTTTATACTTTAAATGGTTACTTTCATGTTATGTGAATTTCACCTCCATTAAACCATTATGTGTGTATCATAGTCTACAAGGCCCTCAGCATCTGGTCCCTGCTATATTTCCACTATCTCTACCCCATCTACTGCCCCTGTGCATGTGTACACACACAGGCACACACCGACGTGCACATGCACACACACTCACACACCCAGTCAGGCATACATGTGCACACGTACACACTCAGCTTTGGACACCCTGCCTCCTTCCTAGTCCTCAAACCAGCCAGGTGTGTTCCATCTCAGCATCTTTACACTTGCTCTTCCTCCATCTGGCACACAATTCCCACCATTGCATTCAGGGCTTATTCCCTCTTTCTTTCTGGTTCTGCTTAAACGTTCCACCTCAGTGAGGTCCTCCTTGACCACCCAAAATAAAATAATACACTTTCCTATATCTCTCACCCTGTATGTTTTTCTCTATAGTCTTATCATCTGACTCATTATATTTTACTCATTTTCTTGTTTATTGTCTGTTTCCCCACTAGAATGTGAGGTCCATAAAGGCAGGGACATTACTTTAATCCTGTTATATCCCTTATATATAAAACAATGCCGTGCACAGAGCAGGCAATCGATTAATATTTATGGAGTAAATGCATATAATTTATGTATAGTTCCAAAACAAGTAAGCATAAAATGCTTATGAACATATTTACATGTGGTAAAACCACGTGAGATGGCAAAAACATAATGATAAACAAAAAATTCACTTAGAAAGTAACTCTGGAAAGTGGTTGAGTAGGACCCAGGGGGATGAGGTCATGAGGGTCCAGGGAACTTCCATTCTATTAGCAAAGTTCTATTTAAATTGGATAGTGTTTTAGTGAGTGCTTACTTTATCTTTATGCTTTATGACACGTAACATTGCATGTAATCTTTCATATACATAAAATATTTCACAAGAATTTTAAACAGGTTAACAGTATAATTATTTGGGTAACATTTAAAAAATACTAAACATACTTAAATAAATTACTTGTTTTCTCCGCTTAAGACTATTAGTTTGTCTTCCAGAAGACCACAGGGGTATTTGGTTAAGACTGAATGAATGGCGGCTCTAAAACTAAGGATCCCCAACATTCACTGACAGTGACTTGTTACTCCATTCCTAACTGCTCAGGAAGGATGTGTTCATCCAGTCCTGAAAATATCACCAACTGCTTCATATTTATACACATTTAAAACTGTTTCTTTTGCTTTGAATGGTAAAATAAGTGATAAATGAATTTATAAACACACTAGCTATAGAGAAAAATGTATACATGTAAATAATCAGGATTCACAATTAGAAAGACCTTTAGAAAATATTACAAGTCATGCCTTCAACTGAAAATGGAAAAATGCTGTTATGATTTTAGTTTCTGTTCTAATAATAAAAATGTTTAAGTTAAAATTTATTGGGGTGACAATGGTTAGTAAAATTACATAGGTTTCAAGCGCACAATCTGTAATACATCAGCTACATATCACATTGTGTGTTCACCACCAGAGTCAGTTCTCCTTCCATCACCATATATTTGTTCCCATTTACCCTCAGTTCCCACCTCCCTCCTCCCTTACCCTCTGGTAACCTCAGCCTTATTGGCTTCACAACATCACAATTAGTTGCTGGGTGTGCAATATTTTAACTTAATAGTCACAACTCCAACAAGATTAGCATTGAACAATCATAGGAGATGAGGATGGCAAATTGATCCTATTTTTCCACCTGTTATTTATTTGATATATCTCTGGTTGACCTCTGACAATTTTCAACTTGATTTCAAACTATGCAATCTACCTTTTAGCTGAAACAAGAAAATTCCTCTCTGACCCTGTAAATGTTCAAGACAGACAATTTAATAATCTAGAGTGCCATAAATCAGAACAAGTAGCAACAATCAAATAATGATGTATCTACTTAATACGAATAATTCACTTATCATCTACTAATCATAAAAACAACTCATTGCCATTTCATTTAGAGCTGCTTTCATTACCAGATACTGAGTTATCGTCACAGAAAATTAAAGCTTCAGAGATTTTGTCCATTATTTTTAGAGATGAATAATCTGAGCTTGTGAAAGGAGAAACGACTTGTCCAATGCTTTACAGTAAGTGACAGAATTAGGATTAGAATTCAGGTTCTTTATTCATATTTTAGTAGTCTTTTCAGTACACCTCTGGCAATGAGTTGTATACATATCTTGGTTGTATTATTCAAGGATATAATCTCACAAATTGTTTTGGCTGAGTTGGGACTTCATCACTGGGACTGGCCAAATCCCATTAAAAGCCTGTAGCTAAACTATTATCTGTGTCTATGAGTTTCTGTTTCTCATTTGTTTGTCTTGCTATTTTGTTGTTTTTGGCATATATATATATATATATATATATATATATAT
This sequence comes from Rhinolophus sinicus, assembly GCF_036562045.2. Lineage (NCBI taxonomy): Eukaryota > Metazoa > Chordata > Mammalia > Chiroptera > Rhinolophidae > Rhinolophus > Rhinolophus sinicus. The sequence goes on from NC_133758.1 coordinate 91,152,075, forward strand.
ATATATATATATAGTTTAGTGGTTGCCAGAGGGTAAGGGGGGTGGGGGGTGGGGGGTGGGAGATGAGGGTAAGGGGGATCGAATATATGGTGATGGAAGAACTGACTCTGGGTGATGAACACACAATGGGATTTATAGATGATGTAATACAGAATTGTACACTTGAAATCTATGTAATTTTACTAACAATTGTCACCCCAATAAATTTAATAAAAAAATAAAAAAAGCCTGTCGCGATATTTCAAGTGGCAGTACCAATCCTGATTTAGAGTATACTATGAGGGAGCAAGTAATGGATAAGTTGTTTAAAGTATATAAATACGAGACCTTTTGGTTGTGGTCATTTTTTAAAAGTTATTTTTTAACTCCCTTTCCTAAATTGGAGATTTCTAAGAGCTACTATTTGTATGCATTTTTATTTTAAGCTGTATTCTAGCTACAATGAAGTATAATACCTAATTAGTAATTTAATGAACTTACTGGAAATAAATTCAAACCCAATGTCAAGGTAATGACACTTTTAAAATACATACATCCATAAAATACACTCATAAAATCAGAAACTTAAAACTAGTTCATTTACCCATTTCTAGAAATCAGAAAGTCAGAATGCAAGATAAGATTGTTGATTAAACTTAGCTAATGTCCCTGTACTCTAGAAATGACACTGTAAGAATTGATTCATGACTCCAGAAGACCCAATACTGATTTGTTAGCTCTTCCAGAGAAGAAATTATGAGAGTGTACTTTGCAGATATAATATAGCCGCCCACCCCCACCTGCTTATAAAATGAGGCTTCCACAGGACAGTCGACCTTCCCTGTGTGCAAAGATGACCTTGATTGTCTAGGTGCAAGGGCCAATGTCTGGGCATAGGATGAAATGCTGTAAATAATATTTGGTTATACATTTTTAATTATCTGCAAAACTCTTTTCCTTTTTTTCTTAAGAAGAAGTAGGCTATTTACTGACAATATAAATCTCCATAAAAGAACAATTTATTCTTTACAGGAGTGACAAACAAGCTGAATTTAAATTTCATTTTTGAAAGACTGACTATTAATTTTTAATTGAAAAGCAGGATATATTTAAGTAATTCCTTAGGCGACACCATGTGTGTTTAATAATGAGCTTGAATTGGGGATATAGTTCCAATTGTTCTGTCATCTCATTAGCAGTTTGATAAGAGGAGGATATGCACATCTTTATATTGCTGTCATCTATCAGAATTATAGTCATTATATGAGGCAAAGGGATAAAAAAGAGAAAGCAGTGGTATTTTTTCCCAACCAAACAATTATTTTTAGATGTAAAATGTATTGCCATCTGTTTGTTACATTCATAGAGCCAACAGTTTAAGCAAAAGAAGGTAGAAGTACTTCCATATAATTAAAAAAAAATCAGAACACTATTTCAAAACCAACTGTCTACTGAGATAGAAAAAAAAAGTTTTCCCTCCTGAAACACAGCTATGTCATTAAAAATAGATGCATTGAGAACAACAAAGTCAGGCTACATAGTAAAAAATAAGTCCAATTCAGGGAAGAGAAACAGAAGAAAATCCCAACATATAAAATTTTGGTGTGAGCTTTTGATTACCACTTTTCCTCAAGTCCTTTTTAGGGCCTTCTATTGATCTGAGCTGTCAGAAGACAACTACATGGTTTTAAACACAACTTCATAAATGTCTTATATAGAAAACACGTTTTAAAGGTGCATACAATGAGATACAAAGAAGAGAATTTTGTAGTAGGTTTACTTTCTGATACTTTATGAAAAGTGACAGACATATCATCTCTATATGGGAATCACTTCCCATCTAGAGTCAGGTGTTCTTCAGGGAAATTCAATATTTATAGCTGAAGAGCCAACAGACTGCTCAGATTTAGAAATCTTTCTAGGCCACCCCCGTGCAGGACACTGGGCAAAGAGCTGTAAGAGGTAACAGATGGATAAGACAGGCACACTGCTATGGAGGCGGCATGGAGTTATGAAAAGGAAACCTGGCTCCATCTTGACCTTTTCAACTATTCTCCCTTCCCTCCTCCTTAAAGTAACTACTCTTCTGATGTTCAAATCAGTCTTTTAGTTTTGTCTGGTTTTGAAATGCATAGGATAAGTTTTTATCATTCTTTACATATTTGTAGTACATCTGTGCACACATTTCTTCTTGGAATATACTTAGAAATTGGGTTCCTAAGTCACTGGTGATGAGTTTGTTCATTTTTGCTAGATAATGGCAAACTGTCATTTTTTCCAGCAGTATTTAGAATTCCCTTGCTCTATATCCTCACTAACTCTTGGTATTGTCTCACTTTTACATTTTAGCCATTCTGGTGACTGTTTAGTGGTATATAAAGCTGGTTTTCAGTGGCATTTCCCAGTTACTAATTAGCATATGTTTTAGCATATTTATTGGTTTAGGGTGTCTCTTGAAAAATATCTGTTCAAGTCTTCTATTTTTTCTACTGTAATGACTGTGTTTTTCTTATTTATATATTTATTTATCTTACTGAATTGTAGCAGCTCTTTATACATTCTGAATACAAAACCTTCGTCAGCAAATATGTTCTCTCATTTGTTTCCCTTGCCTTTCCATGGTCATGATAATGTTTCATGATAATAGAAACTACTGACTTTAATTTAACTTATGAATCCTTTCCCTCCTGTGCTATTAAAGAAAACTTTATGCGAGTTCATAAATTTGATCTCCTGTATGATCTTCTGGATTAGAAGATCTTTATTGTTTGGTCTTTTATATTTTGATATACAATCCAGCTGGAATTGGTTTTATGTACTGTTCGAGAGAAGACCAAACTTCTTCTTTTTTAAATTGATATTCCATTGACCTAGTATCATTTATTGAAAATTTTTTCTCTATGCTTTGCATTGTCATATTTATCTTACATTTTGTCCATAAGTCTGTGGTTCTGTTTCTGGACTGTGGATTCTCACAATTGTCCTAACTGTGTATCTTGCCTCAAAAGCACTATGTATATTTATTTAGATTAATAAAAAGTTTTACTCTTTGATACAACATAGTCTTCCATATTTATGTTTTCAGAGTGTATTAATTTTCTTGGCCCTTTGAATTTCCAGATACATTTTAGAAGTAGCTCTATTTTCTGCCAAAGAGTGACTGAACAAGTAAACAGATTATAATTTCTATTATAATCTTACAGTTGGATATGTTTAATATCAACATTTGATAATTAACTAATAAATGACTGAAATAATAGGAGGGATGAAAGTATGTATCCTTTTCTGTTGTTTATGTCAGAGGGAAAGCTTTAATATTTCACTATTAAATATGATGCATGTTTTAGTATTTTTTCATATACTTATGAAGTTAAAGAAGTTTCCTTTTATTCCTAGATTGCTACAGGACTTTTTTTTAAAATAACGAATGGAGGTTAAAATTTATCAAATATCTTTCCTGAATCTATTGAGACAATCGTTTTCCTTTTATTGTGTTAATTAGTTAGATTAATTAGAATAAACTTTAATTTTTGATTGATAAATTGACCTCACACTCTTGGAAAAAGACATAACTGTTTAGCATTTATGACCCTTTTTATATATAATTGGATATTGTTTGCTAACTTTTATTTAAGGTTTTGCATCTAATTTTAATATCTAATTTTGAAAAACGTCTGAAAATGTTCTTCATTTTTGATTTTCTCAAAAATTTTCATAAGATTGGCATTGTATGTTTGCTTAATATTTTGGCAGTATTTGCTGGTGAAGCCATCTGGGTCTATAGTTTTCTTTGTAGGAAAAATCTTTATTTTGGATTCTGTTTTGATGAATTGTATTTCTCTGGGAATTTATTCTTTTCATCTAAGCTTTAAAATGTTAACAGCATGAAGGATACTCGTATTCTTTTACTAAATGTTGATGTCTTTAGGATCTCTAATGATGTCTCCCTTTTCACCCTTAAACTGATAGTATGTGTTATTATTTTTTCTTCTTCATTTGTCTCATATGGATTTTTAAATGTTATTAGTCTTTGAAAAAATACATTAGTATTTATCATATTCAGTATATGATTTCTTTTCTACTTCACGAATTTATTGCTCTTTATTTTTTTTCCTTCCTATTATTTTATTTGCATTTATATTTCTATTCTATTTTTTTAAGTGCATGTGAGGAATACTTTGTTCATTGATTTTTAAAAAGTATTCCTTAATTTCTAATATATGTGTCTTTAAAATTATATATTTCTCTCCACACATGGCTTTAGCTACATCTCACTAGTTTTGAGATATATATATATATACAGTATTAACATTATAATCAGTTTAATATATATTGTACATTCCATTTTGATTTTTCCCTTTGATTCATGAATTACTTGCAAAATTATTTCTTCATTTCCACACATATGAAGAATTTATATATTTTATATTTACTGCTAGCTTAATACACTACAATTAGAAAACATTCTGGAAGATTTGAACCCTTTTAAATATATAGAGCCTTTTATGTGCTATAATATTTAAAGATTTCAAATTTATTGATAAGACTACTCTGTGATTGTTGGATGTAGTGTTCTTTTAATTCAAATTTGTTAATTTTGATTTTCAAATCTTTGTTATTCTTATTGGTTTTTGTGTAATTGTTCTATTGGTTATTGATAGTGGTCTATTAAAATCTCACATAATGTTTATGTACTTGTATCTTGCAATCCTGGACAACTTAATCCAATTTTCATGATTGGAATGATTTGAAGTTGGGTTTCAGATTCTTTGTGCATTTGTCTGTTTTCTTAATTTTTTTACTTTTTATTTCTCCTAGGATAGAACTTGTTGAGGTCTTACACCAAAAAGACGGATGAATTTATTAAGGCTGCCTTGTTTGGCAGGTTCTGAATTACAATTCTTGTCTCCATAGCGCTTATGAAGCTATTGAAAGCTCTGCTAATCTTCTCAGCCTCCCAGTCACCTCTTCTGGAGATGCAGATATACATAGAGCGACAACTGTTCAAATACCAAACTTATATTTTTGTTATTATTCTCTCATATCTTTGACCTGTAATTTTTTACTGCCTTGTTAGCACTTCAGGGCTTTCAAACATTTCTATAAACATATTTTTTCCAGTCTTTCTAATAGTTCTTAGAAGCATAGTCTTAATTATTACCCTTCCAATACCAGTAGAGGAAGTGTTGCTAGCTATGACTTTATTAAGCTGCTTAACCTAGGTCTCAGTTCACTCTTCTATGAAACAGAAATATATTACTACCTTTACAATTTTCTAGTGATACTTTGCATATAGTAGTAACTGAGACAAGAATTTTATTTGACTCCATACTTTCTTTACCTAGAGATATCCTCTAGTGAAATGGCTTTATATCTATCTATCTATCTATCTATCTATCTATCTATCTATCTATCTATCTATCTGTTATACATTTGACAAGCCCTACTTTGTTTCCTGACATGTCTTTTGAAGTTTTATTCCATATTCATCATTTGTTGGTTGCTTTCCATGTCCTTATGCCACCAATATCTCACATGTAAAACTAATTCACCTAAACAAACTTTTCTTCTCAAAGTAATTTGATCCTGTGAATTTAGATAAATCTGCTTATATCAACTTTTTTTTAAAGTTACTCAGACTCAAAATCTTGAATCAAACTCAAAAAGTTTGAATCAACTTTTTACTCAAATTGATTCAGTCGCAAAGATCTGATTAGTCCTTAAAAATGTCACTCACAAATAGTCTTTTAGTTCCATTGCATGAATCTTGTTGTGAAACGTAGTCCCATATCTTTGGACTACTTTAAATGTCTCCTAATTCTTCTTTCTACTTGCAGATGCTCTTACATTCCTTCTGTCCTGCTTTCCTGTCAGATTAATACAGTAGTCTCAACAGAGCATTTGTTAGCATTATCCTTTTCCCCCAAAGCCTTCAAGTAAATCTGGTACATTCAAGAATAAATCCCAAGCCATTAGGTGGCATACAAGACCTTCTACAATCTTAAATTACTAACTCTCCCTTCAAATTATCTCCAAACTACTTTCAGATGAAATGTCTGCTTTGTACATATCGATATATTCAGTTCTCCAGGATGCATGTGCGCCTCTTCTTGTCTTTATTCAAGTTGTCTTTCCTCCCTGAGGACCCTTTCTTCTCTCAATTTACTGGATCCACACCATAAAATGCTGAGTCTGAATCAATCACTTCTGTCAAATCTTTCTGACCACTAATGCTGGGAACAATCCTTAACTTCTTTTGAAAATCTGTAACATCTATGGAGATGCAGTATGGTACTTTGAGAGACTGCAGGCATTAGAGACAAAGGAAGCTGAATTTTAAACTCTTTTCCAGCTGCACAATCTTGAGTAAGTTACTAGTTTCTTGTCTGTAAAATGGAGTTAATATTATACTAACTCTTTTGGAGGGCTGTTACAAAAATTAGATATAATATATGTAATAGCTGAAGACAGTAAAAAGAGCCTAGTACATAATACTTGTTAAAATAAATGGTGGATATGACTCCTATCGTTATTGATATTATGACTTATTTAAAATTAGTCGTGTAATTTTTATTGTCAATTATCTTTTGTGGATACATTCTATATATGCCACAAGGATATAAAGTCCTTTAGAATAAGAACCATGATATACCTTTGCATACTGTGTAAATAATAAGTATTTGAAAATGTTTGTTGATTGAATAACATATTTATTAGGTTGGTGCAAAAGTCATTGCAGCTTAAAAGGTTAAAAAATGCAAAAACTGCAATGACTTTTGCACCAACCTAATACATATGAATACGTAACATTTTTAGGAATAGACTTGCTGAATATTATTTTAGGTTGATAAAAGAGATTACAATTGTAAAATAAAAATCTTAAAGTTTTGATATAATCTGACTAGAACCTGAACATCCCAGCTTTTATTTATGTAGGTAGTCACAGAAAGGTCTATAAAATCAGTGAACACAAGCGTATTGATTATACTCAACGACGGAATCCTTCTGTTGAATAATCCAATCGAATGTCATTTTGGCAGGAGAGAAAAAGTGAGTTTGATGACAGGCAAAGGTCTCAGGGGTGGGGAGGGAGAATCGATTTTAGTCATGGAAACAAGAGGGATCAATATGCAGACCACCAATACACTGAGTGGCTTATAGGAAATCAGAATGCTGACTGTGCTATTAAAAAAACAACCCACAAATATTGTTCTTCAAAATGTAGTCATTTATATTTTCTGTATCTTCAGAGAATTTTCAAAATATCACCAATCAACCTGATTTAAGAAACATAGTGATAATTATTAACATACTAAACATTCAGACTTTTCATACATCTGAAAACACACACACACACACACACACACAGGTGTAGAATGCAGTCCTCAACCTCAGCTATCCCATTAGTAGTACTACTTTCTGATTACAAAATACCACAATACATCACCTTCCATTCTTTTAGACCTTTAAAGGAGTTAAATATGCCAACTATATATAGCCTTATATTGTCAAAGAACTTTACATATAACCACTATTTTTAAAAGATTTATTTGCTAACTGGCCAAATGTGATTACTGAGATAGAACTCTCTAGAGACACTGAGGTCACTGAGATAGGGTCACATGCTTAAAAGGAGCTTTCATAGCACAATGCTTCCACGTATGACTTTCCATTCAAATGACTGATTGGGGTGGTGGCAGGAAAAGAGAACTGCCACATAGCAGGAATAGGCAGTCACTACCTTCTGATTGGTTGATTTCGACAATTTATAAGGCAGATGTGTGGAAATGGAAATTGAATATATTAATTAATTCATATGTTACCTTGTTCCCCAAAAAATGTTTTATTGTGGTTTGTAACACCTAGCCATTAGCTGTGGTTGGAGTTCTATTTCGAAATGATCTGATTATACCACTTCCCTAGCAGAAGACTTTTAATTCCAATAGAAACAAACACAGTCTCTTTAACTTGGCTTCTTTCATGATTTGGTATCATCTAGATGACTCATCTCCTCCAACTTTCCAAAAAAATTCTGCAGTAAAAATGCCCAAATATTTGCTCCCCTAGCTTCTCTAGTTCTTTCACACCTCTGTGCTTTTGCATAGCTGTGCTTTTAGTCTAAAACATACTGACCTTAAGAATTTTTATTTATCCTTTGAGTTAACATATGTCATTTCCTTTCTAAAGCCTTCAGTGACCTCCTGGGTTGAGAGCAAACTCTACCCACTCTGTCCCTTAGCACTCTGAACATATCTCTAGTTTAGAAATTATTGCACTGTTAAAATGATTTGATTACACAGTTTCCCATCTCCAATCAGATGTTGGGTACTTGCTGGGCAGAAACTTTCATTATTAATATGAATATCGCCAGCATATGCTACGTTGCCTGAACCAGAGCAGGCACAATAAATGTTGTGGAAAGAATGAGTGAATGAGTCTAGGTAGCAGACTCTTGGAAATCTAACCAACGTTCAAACCAATTCTAAATGTTGTTTATGAGATCAGAACTTCTCTAGAGGGTTCTAGCTCTTGCATGGAATGTAGCCATCTACTGGGTTGTATATCTTAGAAAAGCCCAGACTAAATATTCCAGAGGCTCTTATTTAAAAATCCTAATATAGCTCCGAATCAAAGTTGACAAAAATGTCAGGCAGATATTTTGTGACATCATGGCATTTCTTCAGGATCCCAGTAAGGATTTCCAGCAATTGAATGTTGTAACGTTAAAAAGGTAGAAGACAATAGGAAGTAAAAAATAATCTTTTAACAATAGTGACAAAAAATTAGACACCGTACGGCACTTTAGACACTCTACCATTTCTGTTGGCCTACTTCTTCTTCAGTAAGGACATGATGTTTTCTGAATCTAACATCAAATGCTCTGCAGAGACAAAACAAGTCCCTCTTCCTTCAAACATATTCTCACCTGCATTCTTTCTACTGAGAAATCGTCTGTAGAAATTGACTTACTTGTAAAAGTTACATTAGACTCTTCATTAGTATAATTGAGGGGTTTTGCAAATGTCACAGATTTTTTTTTTTTAAATGGAGAGTGAATAATTGATTATAGGTGACTTTTGGATACATCTGAAAATATAAGCTCAGGCAGCCACTCACTCAACGCAGGAGCTTTCTAAATAAACTTTTTCTGTATCAGACCTCTTTTGGGGTAAAAATAATGAGGAGACTTCAGTGGTTGAAATAATGGCTTTGGGTAATAATTAAAAAATGGCTTCAGGTGAGGACAGATCCAATGACTCAAATGATACCAACTAACACCTCCAACTCTCCTCTTGCCTTTTATATTCTCAACTTTATGCAGTGACCCTGGACAGAGCCAGCATCTCTTTTAGTTGTTTCTGCACAGGTTCTTGGATGTATTCTCTTTTGTTAGCCCAAATTGGGTCCTATGCTCATTGTTAAAGCAATTGTTATGACCAAGTAGAGGGGATACAGCCTTTGCTGGGAAGTGGGATCAATCCCAGCAAGCCTTGTGCATAGGTTTGGGGAAAGGATACATTTCTCAAAGAAAAATCAGAGGCACAGTTAATGAGAGAAGAAAATGAATGAATGGTGAGGAGGCAAGCAACACATAACACATATCTTTTAAAATTTTAATTAAGCTAGCAATTTCGTTTGATTAAAGATTTATATTTTTAAAATAAAGATCAAAGATTTAAAAATTTTACTAGTTAATTTACTTAAATTCTCTACCTACCTATTAGCCAAACTGAAAGCCAAGAAAAATGTACTGTATTAATCTTGCGGCTTTGTATACTATATTTCCTGTTTCAACAATAGGTGTCCGTCCTAAGATATAAGAAATCTCAGATTGAGAATCATAGCTAAATAGCATTTCCTCTTATTTCCTAATGTGGATTCTTGGTGAGTTTTGGGGGAAGATATATTTTTTCAAGCTCCCATTTAATGTAGTGCTCAGTATCAGCAGTCTTGAAGTACAAAGATTACTATAGATTTCTTTTCTCATTATATTTAATTGCCATTTCACAACAACATTCCCCAATCTTACATAAATCAAGTTGAGTCCAATTTCTCGCCATAGTCAGTGACTTATCTTTCTAAGGAAAGAAACAAAACTATAATTTCCTGATGTGACACATTCAGTGCAATTGTTAGGTCATACAAATAGAAAATGTACACTCGTACTTTAAAATTAATAGCAGTATGTAAACAATAGTTAATTTTCATAGATTTGGTCAAAAAATAACCTTAGTTCTCTTCAGAAGACATTACTAGGTCAATACTAATTTGAATCAATAATGTGTCAAGTAGAGAAAGACATGTCAATTCAGAAATCTGTTTCACTTGGTTAACAGGTGAAGGGATTGTTGTATTATGAAATTTTAATATTATACATTTATTTTATGTGTCAATAGAACAGGAAGCAGGTGCCTACTTCTTTAAGGCCATACATATACATACACTCTTTAAAAATAAGCATATTTATGAGAGCGTAATTTAATAAGTGTGTTATAAAAAAAGAAAGACTATAATTCATTTGATCAGTATGAGTAAGTAGTAAAATTCTTATCCTTAGCCAAACAAACAAACAAAAGGGAATGTTCTTTGTGCTCAGTTAACTTTTTCAGTATTGAACTCAGAAGAACGACACTAACAGCAAATACTAAATAGTACTCATGGGTCAGGCATAATTCTTAGCACTAAACATATATTAACTCATTTACATGCCACAACAATATTATGTATAAGTAATTGTACTATCCTTATTCACAGATGAGGAAACTTAATCACACAGGATTTAAACAACTTGCCAAAGAAAGTGGCAAAGTTAGCATTTAAATCTGTACTCTGTGTGCTTCAATGACTGTGTTTCAGAAAATTGAATCTCAACAAAAAATAGTCTAATGGCAAAATGCTGTGAGTGAAATTCTTCAGATTACAGGTTTTTATGCACATTCTGTTTATTTCTTTTTTCTCTTTATGCAAGTTCAGTAGCTCTTTTACTTTGGTGTACTGGGACTTGAGAGTAATTGAATTTGAAGGCATTTTGAGATGGTAATAGAGTGTGCAATTTGTGTCATGCTTTATCTGACATCTGGTAGGCAAAATTTGAATTTTCAGTGAGTGCAATAACAAAAGTTTATTTAAGGAGAAATTGAGAGTCATTTTCTGAGAAGATGTGATGTTTAGGGATAAAAGAAAGCAAGAATTTAGTGATGAATCAGAGGTTTATTGACAATCTGTTATGTGAGCACAGTGCTAGGAAATAAGCATACAAACATAAGCAAGTCATGATCCCTATTCCCTAGCAACTAACAGCATAGAGGAGAGAATGGGTAATAGTAAAGTATAAACAAACAAATCCTGGAAAATGTACAATGGTATAATAAAGGATAGGGAAAGCACTTGGTAAAGTGGGCAAGATGGGATCAGGGGAGACCTGTGATTCCTAATGGCTTTGAACTTTACTCAAAACACAACAGGAAGCCAGCGAGAAATTTTAAGCAGCTAAATGACATTATGATCTCGAGAGGATTTGTGGTGGAAGACCTGTAAACCCAGAATAAGGAAAACCAGATTCTGGGATACTGAAATCTCTATTAACTGCCTTGGTTCTTCCCAATTAGTTTAATTCTTTTAAACTAGCAAGCCCCCACCCCTCTTTTATTGTGGCAACCTTCATGTAAGCCCCACTGCCATCTCTATCCTGAATTACTGTAATAGCTTCTTCACTTTTCTAATACTTTGAAGTTCAGTCTCATGAAAGCAACATCAGTCATTTTTTAAAAACCTAAGTCAGTTCTGGTCACTCAACTACTCAGACCCTCTAATAGTTTATATTGTACGATGTATTTTCCTTTTCCCCTCAAAAAAAATCTATGATTAAAGAATAGCACTAAATCATTATTTTGAAGCGCACGGGAGAGATATAACAAATTGCCCTATGGGAGGGGAGGACAAAACAGCTCCTCTGACAATAAGAGCTCAAAGTAAATCAATGTTAAAAACAGAAAAAAAAAGAAAGGAAGCCACACCCCCATTGCTATACCGAAGAAGTCTCATCTATACCAGGGGTGCCAAAAAAATGTATACTAGTGAACACTTTGGTTGACGTTGCTCAAACACTAGTTCCCCGTAATCAGAAGTGTCTGGACGCTGATGGTAACCACTTTGAGCACCTCTTGTAATTGCAGAAGTCAAACGTGACTTGTAGTCATCTTTTGTTATCAGTATATATTGAATATTACAATTTTAATAGTTTTTTTTTTTCCTTTCTTAAATGTGTATACATGTTTTTTGGCACCCTCTGTAATTGAACCGGATGAAGATTATGAGATAGTGAATTTTAAGGCTGATGATATAATTACATGAGAATTTTGGTGGCCTTGGGATGGGAGGGGATATATTTTGCATGTGGGAGGAATGAAAACAATTGTGATTAGAGAGTGAAACTGCAGTAAACTAAATTATTTGCCATAATTCTTTGTAATGTCTCTCATTAAGAGGTAGAGTCTATTTTTCTACCCATATGAGTTGTCACTGTGATTTGTTTTGACCAACAGAATGTGGCAGAGGTGACGTTGTGTGAGTTCAAGTGGCCTGTCAACTTCTGTTTTTGTCCTGTGAAAGCAGTGCCCTAAAACCGCCATGTAAGGAAGTTGGTCTGCTTAATGAAGGCTGAGAGTCCATGTGGAGAACTGCCAATACACTTCAGCAGAGAGTCAGCACTAACGGCAAAATATGAGAGGGAGGCCATCTTGGACCTTCCTGTCAATAACCAAACCTTTACAAGTGAGCCCAGGTGAAACCTGAATAGGAACTTTCCAGAATCATGAGAAATCCTAATTGGTTTTGGTTTCAGTCAGTGAGTTCTGAGGTGGTTTGTTACCCAGTAATAGTTAAATGGCACATGGCCTGGAAGGTAGGAAAGAAATCAAAGGAATGCAGAATTAATGAGGTCATGGGAAGACAACGTCTGACAGAGAAGCTAAGAGATGAGCAGAGTCAAAGCAGCAAATGAGGAGCAGGCGATGCATCTGTTAGGTTTTAATAATCAAATTCCTGCCTAATTTGACTGAAAGGTGTGCTTTCTATCTATACTGACTTTTACTGACCCAGCTGTGAGAAAACTAGCTCCCCTGGATTGTGTTAAGGCATTTGACCACCCATGATGAAGTGCAAAGCTGTTTTCTCTTATATTTGCCACCTGAAGTGGTAGCTTACATTCAGTGGGAATTTTATAACATTTGCTCATTAAGTGGTAAGTAAACTACTGTTTACTTAACTTTCATCTGAGGTTTCTGTTCAAACCACACTATTTAAAAAAAGATCTCTTTATATACTCTTTGCTAAGATATCACTATGCAAAAGAACAATGGCTCACTGCTGATGATTTTTGTACAAACCAAAAATATAATTTTTGTTAGTAATATATAAAAATATATTATAAAACACACACACACACACACACACACACACACACACACAGAGCAGACAGATCAGGGTATCTAATGCCAGATTTTTGAAGGCCAAATAAAATTGTGAATACTACAAACAAACAATGAAGAATAACTTATTGCCTTAAATTAAAAACAAAAAAAATCATTTTCACAACGAATTCAATAGAGAATCTCAACCCAATTATAGGAAACAAACTCCTACCAAAAGCGTTAGATGATCCTAATTGTAAAGTAAGAGACCTTAGACTTAAGCATAATATCCAACCTAATTATATTCCAAACACATTAAATGGTGTAGCATTCTACAGGAAGGAAACTTTGTTGATTTATTGCTTAAATTATGGAAAAACAATTCAGTTATAGGACGTATTTTTGCATTTAAACAATCAGCTTTTCCATATAATGGCTGTGTAATTGGTGTTAAGAAGCAGATTCCAGTTCCAGAGAGAGATCATGGTTTTGAAATTGCATTCTCTTCTGGCTCTATAGACTTTTGAATTGACATTCTCTGTTTTGCTTCTTTGTTCCCCCTTCTCTTACTGGTTACTCCTGGGAGCACATCTTTAATCAACTCTGTGTATCCTAATCCTTGACCCGGCCTATGCTTCTGGAGACCTTACAAACATTCTTTGTCAAAACATCAGTCTCAACTATAAATTTTGTAATTTCTCTCTTTCTGTTTCTGGTGCTTTGCTCCTTATTCTCTCTCTAATCCTTATCCCACATACCTCTGTTCCGTGTCCCCACTGTTACTCTTTAATAAACATATATTTGGACAATTTAATTCAGTGTTTATACAATTTATAAATTAGATACAAATTTTACTACAAGGCTTAAAACAAAAGAGACCGGTACTTTGCCCCATCTGTCCTCACACTGAGTCCTGTCTCAAGAGTTAAAAATTTTCAATATTTTTAGGTGTTTATTCCTGTATTTACCTCAAGATATCAAAATATGTATCCTTATATTACTCTTAATACTGAATGCATGGGAAATAAGAAGTATGACATGAACTACTTGGGAAAGAAGTAGTATTCAAGTCTTCCTTTCCTTCCATCATATGTGGATACATACAATTCACTCCTGAAGGAAGAAACTAGGGGTAGAAATTTCAGAAAGACTAAGCAGTTGCATGACAAGCCAGCGCTCTGAATATTAAAGTCATCTTCCTCTGTCTTTCATAATTTTTTCGATACTTCTGATGATATGCACAAATGATTCCAAAAAGAGGCAGAAAAACTTTTTAAAGGCTTGCCTCAGTACTTAGCTTAATACTTTGTTAATCATAGGTCTTCTTCAGTATTACCCAAACCCAGCCAATTTGCTTTGGTGCTAAGAGTCTTGGGGTAACAGAGTTGGGTCTTCGGTTCCACCAAAACCACCCTTTTGTCATTGTAGTACGGTGGTTCACAAACTTCACCGTGCATCTGAACCATTGAGCTTTCTGGGACTTGCTTCCATAGGTTGTAATTCACTGGCTCTGTAGATAAAGACTTAGGAATCTGATTTTTACATCCCTTAAGGAAATTCTGATACTAGGGAATCTAGGACACTCTTTGCAAAAACAGATCTAGCATCTCACAGGGTAAATTGAAAAAAAAAATATTTGCATATAATGAATACACACACTTAAGTCCACATATCTTATACCTATATATGACTTATAAACATCTAATATGATTGGTATAGTCTATATGTACAAGAATTGGTTGGCAGACATTGTTAATAATCCAATAGTTTTTAGACATGTGGCATGACACAATAGTGTGTTATAATCAGGTTTTAGGTGTATGTAAAACAATAGTTGTTCATGACATGTAAAGCAGGTCAGTTACTTTAAACAAATAAGTTAAAGTGATTCAAGCTTATCTGTATAATAATGGCATTCCCATTGCATTTTGATATACTTTACCCAATGGAAGGGGAAGGAGGTCAGCTAGAGCCATGGTGCTTCAATAATGACATAATTCACTCTGAGGACACAGACTGGTCACTGCTCTGACTACTGCACCTCTAGAGCAGGGGTGTCCAAACTTTTTTCAACGTTTTTCACCAAGGGCCATATGCGGTAAAATACACAAACAGCCGGGCCACTCACTTGAGGTGAAGTACGTATTGCCTCACCTGGTTTATTTAAGTAAACTAAATATATTTTTGGAATTTGCTGTGGGCCAATTAAAAATGGATCGTGGGCCGCAGTTGGCCCGCTGGCCGCAGTTTAGACACCCCTGCTCTAGGAGTTGTGTAACGATGAATTGCTGTTTCGATTTACTTCCATAGAAATATTTTTTTGTTTGTTTCATAAAACGTGGTGTCAAGTATGAATATGAATCATGTATGTCAATGTCACTGATTGTGTTGACTTTTACGTATGTGGAGAGAAATAATGAAGGTAGCGTAGAAGGTGCAGGCATTTTGAAACTGCTGAGGTTCACGGCTTTACAAAGCAATATCCGAAACAGAATAAGACAACCGTGGTTTTGTCAATACTCTGATACCTGAAATAGGTAATGAAATATGGATGGCATTATTTTATTTTTCAACAGAGGAGAGAAAAATACTAAAAAAACAATATTTGGTTTACAGTCCCCTTAAGTAATCGATAACACAATAGATTCCCCCCCCCCCCACTATCAGCCTAATAGCCTTGCTTTGTTCTGTCTCTAACCAACTAATCTGAGAAACAAAATATTCTTGCCCCACCAGATTTATACCTTTAAATGAAACACCGGCAAATTTTGCAAAATCTGAAATAGGGCAGATATGGAGCTTTCTCATAGATTCACCAATATCTAGCATGCCCCCTACCCTCAAACATTACCACCAGTCCTTTGGAGTAGGTCTTATTTTTGTGCTGAGAGACCTAAAATTGAACTGCTGATGATCTTTACATTATGAGCACTATTTTTTTATTACACTTGAGATGTTTCTCTCTGGAGAGTCAAATTGTCCTCTGAGTTCTCTTTCACCTGAGTACCTGCATTCTCTGAGTGCTCAGAGAAGTTACACTTCTCTGCCAGTGAATCTGCCCAGGACTCCTGGGAGTTCTCCCAACCCTTCCCCAGTCCTGCTCCTTGGCAGACAGTTGAAAAACTGAAAGCAGCAGCAGCAGCAGCAGCAGCTAATCCTAATGATCTCTGGAAGCCCAGACAAATCATATTTCAGGGAAAAAGGTTTTGAGACTTTACATGTTTTGAGGTCATTAACAAACTTGTAAAATTGGTGAGGAATGTGGAGAGAAAATACGTTATTTTATTATTTGCTACATTCACAGACTCTAATTTTTCATTTCCCTAGTTGAGCTTTAACTTAATTATAAAACAAAATCTATAGCCGCAGCCCAGCCTAGAGGTAGAGGCTGCACAACTAATCAACTGGAATTCCCTGGGTTCGATTTAATTACAAAAAAACATTTGGTGCAGCTGCTGAACACTTACCAGGTAACCACAAGATAATAGTACTGGAGTAGTATTTACAGATCTCCAGCTTTCGCTCTGATTCCATCAGCACAATCATGCTTTGATTATATATAAATTTGAGCAGCCTCTAGGACTTATAATAATAGAGACTTTCCTGGAGTTTATACACCCCTGTAGTTGAATCTAGTCAAAATATTGAGTTGCACTACAACTAATTAATGTCAGGAAGTAAAATTCAATGATGAAAGAGGTGTTCTGACAAAGGACAATAATAACAAATTGAATATCAATAGAATACATGTTACCATTCTTAATTCACTTTGTGAGCTAGACGAAGTGAAAACAGCTTATGTATACTGCAAGTTATCAGTTTGCTTCTAGGTTATAGCATACATTACTTTTCAATGACTAGACATGTCTAGCTCATTCTTCTGTTCTTCAGTGTTCCACAAGGCAATTTAGGAGGTGAATATTTGTGTTACAAAACATTTTTTACCGGACAAAATTAGAATTAACCACTGACATATTTAAAATTGCCAGTTCCTCTAGTATATTTAAAATATACTCAATTTGCAATAAATGAGATCTGATTTTTTATTTGATAATATTTAGGCAGAAGTCCCATGCACAATTAACTTTTCATCTTAGGATATATTTTTTTTTTTTTAATTTTACCTCACCCAAATACACGTTTTATAATACCTGGGATCCCAGTTCCTTCCTAGGTCTATAGGAAAATTATTTGAATTGAGCAAAAAAGTCAAGAAGCACTATCAGTGAGGGAGTTACCAATGATGCTAAAATAAATATGATCCCTTACTGTTTTTAAAGCAACTCAGAAGATAATACAAAGAGTGCCATCTAATCCAAATTAGGATCGGAAGTGGGTATATAAGTACAACAGAATGTTTATTTTGCTCTCTTTTTCCTAGATGTCAACCCCCCTTTATTCTTTCTCTTTAGAACAGAACTGGCTAAAAGCTAAAGAGAGGATGTATCATAGTTAATTATGTCTACAGAGGGAAAGAACAGCAGAATACATGAAATTCATTGTAAAATACTTGGAGAATAGTCCCCTCTTCACCTTGCCACCTTGGTGCTGTTTCGGGTTTTACCTAGTGGCGTCCCCGCAGGACTGCCTTGGAAGCCTGGACAAAGACAACACTGCACGTCTCAAAGTTGAAAGGCTAATTTCTCAGTACTGAGAGTGTCTGTCAGTCTCTTACCCCAGAGAGTATCTTTCTCTACTGAACAGTGACTGAGTCACCGGAGGAAACAATTCTGCTGGCTGGGAGAAAATACGATGGAAGGAGTGATGACAGTTACCAGATGTTCTCGTGCCCCTGAGAGGGCACCAGAATGTTTCCACAGATGCTGTAAACAGCACAAACTGACAAACCAGTGGACCCTGGGGCTTGATGCTCATGCTGCTCTGATGTGCAGAGTCATAGAATTCGAGAGTAGGAAGGAATTTTAGCAATGATCTTAGCCAGAGGTTTTAAACTATGTGTGCAGAAGGTCTGCGTTACGTAAGTGTGACTCAGGGATGGCTGAAGAGTCAAAGGATTTCCTCAAAACAGTAGCAGCTCTCTTGGAAAGAATGTAACAATCTTATGTCAGGATAACAATAAGACAGGATATTGTATCAAACAAAAGTCAGTTGTCAAAGTCCAATGTGTATAATGCCTGTGGTTCAGGAAAAGAACCCTGTGGAAAATTACCATCCCAGTGGCTCTATGACATTTCTAGAGGGGTGGCCCCTAAGAGCTCAGAAGTTTGATTCAGGAACTCTGGGCTCTGATACATCTTGTGGATTGGGAATCAGGAAATTAAATTATATCACTAAGACACAGTATCAGGGCAAAAAATAAAGGCTTCTCAAGGCAAGTCAACCAATCCTTACAACCCTTCTCATTTTCTTTGGAAAAAAAAAAAAAACCACTTAGAAAAATGTTACCTTTCCTTGTTGTTTTTAAATTTGGCAATTTAATACATTATTGGCCTGATGATAATTTTAGCCTTATTCAACATCACCTGTTTTCAAATTAAAAAAATATATATATATCCTATAATAGTTCAAATAACCTTGCTACTGCTACCATTAGAAAGAAAGGAAAAAGAAAGAGTAAAAGAGAGGAAGGAAGGAAGAAAGGAAGGAAGGGGGGAGGGAGAGAGTGAAAAGAGGGAGGGGGGGCGAAGAAAGAATGAGAAAGAAAGAAAGAAGAGAAGAGAAGAGAAGAGAAGAGAAGAGAAGAGAAAAAGGAAGAAAGAAAGAAAGGAGGGAGAGAGGGAGGGAGGGAAGGAAAGAAGAAAGGAAGGAAGGGAGAAAGGAAGAAACAGCTATTTCTGTGTTTGTAAATGGAAGTAGTTAAGATGAACAAAGACAAGTTTTTAACACAGGGTAAAGGATATATGCAGGGTTAAACATTCATTCATAAAAACAACATAGATGCAACTGTCTCACCGTCACTGTTGATGCAGACAACCTCTTGAACTTGACTGCCTGGACCACACTCTTTTCCATTATCTGGTTCACAGTCCGCAAGCCTCACTGCTTTCCAGTCGTAACAGGATGGCTCTTCACAGGGAATGGCTTCCAGTAAGTGAGGGCAGTTCCCAATGCTCCCAGAACCCCCCGTGGGCTCACTGGTAATGCGCCGTTTCCTCAGTTTGAAACCTGAATTATTGGGAAAGAGAATTGTTACCATCATGGGTTGACTATTGCAGAAGGCTGAATGAAACCCCAAGTGAAAGCTGGATGAGGTTACAGGGTAAAAGTCATATCTGCTTTAACCACTGGTGTATCCCCAAACTCCAGCTTAATGTGAGCTCATTAATAATTTATTAAATGAATAAATGAATGAATAAACAGAATGGCCAAAGAGGGACTTTTGGTGTTACCTTACTATAGTAAAAATAAGGCAAGAAATGCCAAGTACCTACCATCTCCCCTGAGGGCTAGAGTTGGGGGGAGGGAGGGAGGGAGAGAGAGAAAAATCTAGATTGATTTTGCCTGACTTGGGAAGTCTGTAGTTATAAAATATTCAAAGAAACAATGAAATCTCAAGCTATTCAGAAATATTCATGACCAGACAAAAGTGCTATTACTCTGAATTCTTTAACACTATCACACAATTAACTTTGAAAAGGAGCTTCCGAGAAGTTGGATAGTCTCAGAGAAATTGCCTCTTTGAGCGTTAGTTGATTTTAGACTCCCTGGGAATTTGAATTAGGGATATAAACCATCTGGGCTCTAATGAGGAGTATTCAAAGTCCTGTTCTGTGCTTTAATAGCACCTAAGTGTTGCCCTTCCTGACAATGTACAAGAAAATTAATGTCTGTTTATTGCTATGTGAACATAGTAGACCACTAGGATGCTGTCCTTTGGAACAAAATACGAAAATGATTTCAGTTATAAGATCATGTGAAAATTATCCCACCATGCCTACCATGGAGTAAACCACTGCATTTATTCTACTCCTCTTAGATATATCATTCACATCATGAAAGCAATAGAGTTTTATTTTTGTTTTTACCTTCAAAGTGATGAATTCTGTTTACTGGGCATTAACTATAGGTCAGGCATTGAATTACGTACTTCATGTTTATTATCTTATTGAATCTTTAGAGACAACTTGGATGGTAGATATCATTACACTTCTCTTGCAGATAAGGGGACAAAGATTTAGATAAGTTAATTAACTTTTCTAAAGACTATAGGACTGAGTAGGTTTTCCAGGCCAGGTCAGTCTGACAGCACAGCTCATCTTAACCACTGCATTAAATTGCTTTAGATGGTCTCCATCTGTCGTCTAAATTAACAAGTATCTTGTCTATATTGTTCTTTAGTGTTAATCTTCTGGTACCATCACCAGAGTAGATTTATTCATCTTTTGCAATCAATACTCTTGACCCATTCTGGAAAAAACCACAAATGAGTAACTGCAAGAAACAACACAGCAACATTGTTAAATAATTCATGCTTTGACTCAACTGATGGGAGTTTTAAGCATGTCATGTGACTATTAACGTACCTTTCTTGCCTTGCTGGTCATTACAGTTTTCATAAGTACAAGGTCCCCAAGCTGTCCAAGGCGAAACCTCGCATTCAACAGGACAGGGAACGTGGCACAGCTGTGAGGTATTAGGGACAGGTCCAGCGCAAGATTCCAAATCCACTGGCTTTGAGGCTGTTGGCAGAAAAGCAGAGAGATTTCTAAAGCATCAAACAAATTGTTGTGGTCAACGGTATGATTCTTCTGAATACATGGAGAAGGAAAATGCTTAAAGAAGTGCCACCAAGACATTATTGCAATGCTTCTCAGCTACCTCCTGAGAATAAAAGGAAAAGGAATGTGTGTGTGTGTGGGGGGGGGGGGGGAACAGGACAGTGTAGTCAAAGAAACAGGACTAGAAGTCTTATGGATTGTTTGATCACCAGTTTTACCACTAATTAGCTACATGATTAATAATGCTGAGCCTAACTTCACCAGGCAGTGAAATAATCCTTATGGCCAATTTCATCTCTAAAATTCTATAGTTAGATTCTAAGAAAGTGGAATCTACTTTAGAGAACTGAACACAATAGGAAGGGGACTACTGCATTATATATATGGGAAAAAAATCTCCACTGAGTGCCTTTTGAGGGAGGAGTCTCTCTTCCCAGTTTTGAATACCAGACAGGTAACTAACTGGTGGATAGGATGGAGAAAGCGCTCATGCCACCGAATGTGGCATCTCTCCTTACCTCCAGCTGCATGACTCACCAGACACTTTCCAGACTTTTAGTGAATACATTACGTGCATACGTGATCCAAGTCTCAGAATTGCTGAAAAGACTGATTTATAATTGTCCATGTCTGTTCATAAGTTGACCAATGAACTATGGATACATATTGCTTGCCCTTGCTTCTCTTCTTTTCTATTTTGATGCCTGTAGTTTGGCTATTTTGTACAGCGCATTCATTGGACAGTTAATGTCAAGATGTGTCCATATTTCTGGTTAAAAATGACTCATTGGACAGTTAATGTCAAGATGTGTCCATATTTCTGGTTAAAAATGACTAAGTGAGAAAGACATTTGAAGCTATATAGACAGCAAAAGAGAATCAAGTTTAGCATCTTGTATAGTATTCAGCGATAGTTACTTTTGTTAAAAGTTTTAAGAAGTATATATCTTAGACACACATTTCCTTTAATAAAAGCTAGTTCTTGTTTCCCTCTGATAAGTTAGAATGCCCACGCCTGTGGCACAAAGCACTGAAATAATAGATGTCTTTGATAATCTTACTGTCTTTATGTAAAGGACTATCACATTCTAAATACATAAAGAAGCTCACAGAGAAATTAAAATATTTTAAAAATTAAGCTATATTATCGTAACTTTTAAATAAAAGTATTAAATATCTCTGCTTGCAGTTTACACTCTAAGGCAAACTGTAGGTACATGTGCGTCCCTCAACTTTCTGCATACACAAACATACACAATCAATACCACGTAAAGGCTCTTACGTTAACTCCTCTTTCTGGCACTGATTTTCTGTTCTGAAAAATATTCTATAGATTTTATTTTTTCTTTTTCCTCTTAGAAATGCCTATCTGCATCCCCTCTTGCTTCTCCCCACCCACCCCAAACACACGTGCTGCAGTGAATATCAATGAATGGGCACCCCTAGTTTGCTTAATACGGAGGACCATGAGCATTCTTAAATTTATCACAATTGCTGCTAACATGCAGCCAAAGCCCAAAATGATTAATTTTATTGCTTTCCAACAATGAAAGTACTTGGCACACTAATGACAGAAAGTACAGAAAGAAATGCTTCACTTCTCTGAATATAAAACATAATTTGACATCAATAATACATGTTTCACATAAAATGAATTGTTTTTAATATCCTTACAGGCATACGAGTCTTTTGACCATTAATTTTATGTGTTGACTTGACTGGCCTAAGGGACACCCAGATAGCTGGTAAAACACTCTTTCTGGATGTGTCTGTGATGGTGTTTCTGGAAGAGATTAGCATTTGAATCTGTAGATTGAGTGAAAAAGATCACTCTCACCAATATGGGTGGGGTATCAACAGATCCATTGAGAGCCCAAATAGAACAAAAAGGTGGAAGAAGCGAAGATTCTCTCTCTTTTTCCTTGAGCTAGGGCATCCATCTTCTCCTACACTTGACATCAGAGTTCCTCGTACTGGGAAAGCAGGAACCAGTGGCCCCACTGCCATAGTAATGTGATCCAATTCTCATATAAACATCCATCTATCTATTATCTATCTATCTATATTACCTATCTATCTATTATCTATCTATTATCTATCTATCTATCTATCTATCTATCTATCTATCTATCTATCTATCATCTATCTGTGTCTGTCTGTTTGTCTGTCTGTCTGTCTATCTATCTACCTATCACCTATCTATCCTATTGGTTCTGTTTCTCTGGAGAATCTTGACTAACACAAATCTACAGTATGTAGAAAACTATAACTGCAAATAAGCATAAGCAATTCCTTCACTTGTGGAAACTTTCAAACATCATTAAAATTAGAATCGTGTATGTAATCACGTAAAAAGTCTTCACTTTTTCTCTTCTTGACTAAAAGTAACTTTAAACCTAAGTGTTCATATTGTTTCAGAAATCACAATGACTATAAAAGGAAGTCTACTGGATATGCATCTGTGAAGACTATAAGAACTTGAAGAAATTTATTTGATATATAAGGTTAAAAACTTTAGGAGGGAACCAAGGTTTCATTGAGGAAACAGGTTAAAACATTGTGTTTCTAATTCCTGGCCCTTTCCATTTCAAGCTTAATTTAAGCTTTCAGTGGATTTTGAATGAATCAAAGAGAACGATCAGTTACAAAAATCTTCTTGAGCTTTGAGAGAAATGTGATAAATAAAGGCTTGAGAAAGCATAGCTTAAAGCAAAATACTCGAGACCTTCTCAACTTCTAAGCTAACCAAGTCAACACTGAGATAACAGTTTTTGAAAAATAACTTCAATTTTATAGATGTCTTTATATAGTAAAGTTCTTTCATTATCAAAGAAACACAAGGAGAGAGTACATGTTTGTTTGTGTATTATTCTATTCCTTCATGATTTTCATTATAGGCTTTTCTTGTAAATAGTGTATATATTGATTAATGTAAATCACAGATAGTAGCTGTGCTTCTCAAAGCTATGAGTCAATTACATTTTTGCAATTGCCCAAGGGTTATTTGGAATAAGTATGATTCAGTGAATGAGGCAAAGGACAGACCCTGGAGACCTTACTGAGTTCCAGTTTAAATTGATAATTCCTGTAGTTCTGTAATATATAACATAATATTTACTGCTGATACCATATTCTCAAAAATCAAGATGTGTATTTTCTAGAATGGCCTAGTCATTATTCTTGTATAATTTTAAGACATTGTTCATAAAGAACAAGTTCCAAAGAAATATTAATACATATTAGACTTTTTTTAAAAAAGTCATATTGTCCAGCCTATAAAAATAAAGGTGAGATTTTTATTGTTCTCATATGACTTAAAAGATATTCAACTATACTTACTTTGCATGCTTCACGAGATCACAAAAAAAATGTCTGAACTTTTCTAGAATTAACAAAACAAACCAAAAAAATGAGTGCATTTTTGTAGGTCCAAAACATTTCTGTATTTGTATGTTAGGAACATTACAGATGGGGAAAAAAATCATTATAGGAAGCAAACTTAAGACTTTTGTTAACAGCAATGTGGTCAACGAGGTATTCTGAAAATACAACCACTGCAGAATCCCCAAGAACAGCTAATGTATTAGTTTAAAAAGGAAATGCTTTGAGATGATTGTAGATTTACACAAAATCGTAACTCCACAGAGATTCTATATATCCTTTATGCAGTTTCTCCCAATGATAAGATCTTAAAAAACTACAGTATAATATGACAACCAAAATATTGACACTGGTACAATATAGCTTGCCTGCCTTCTCTCCAACTTCCAGAGTCATTTTATGGTTTGTTTACTACATACTGTCCAGAAATTTTTCTTTTTCAAGCAGAAGAATTAGAAAAAATTACATCTCTTAGATCTTCCTGGAAGCATAAGTTTATACGTTATTTTAAAATAAAACCTCTTAATTATATAACTGGAATCACAAGAAGGAAAATCCTCAAAGTCTTTCCCAAATTCACAGCTGGGGTCTGGTATAGTAGTAGAAACCTAAAGCTGGCTTCTTCCTGGCACGTTACTGAGCACAGATCACAGAACTTTCAGTTTTAACGGCCTGGTGGGAGACCTAGAATTGCATATCCAGAATTCTTTAATTATCAGGAGCAAAAGAAGACATTTTTCAGACAGAAAATGAAAGTTTAATGGACCATTATTAGGGAATTTTCCAAGGGTTTATTTCTCATAAAAAGGAAAGTGAACACAGAAACAGAGTCTAAGATGCCACATGTAAGGTGATCAAAGAAAATCGTAAAGGTGAGTAAAATAAAACATTGGCTATAAAAGCATAATTATAATAATTAAATAGGGGAGTGTGGTAGGCAGGATAATGCTTGCCCCCAGCCCCCCAAAGATTCCATGCCTTACTCTTCGGAATTTGTGAAGATGTTATTTGAATGGCAAAAACGACTTTGCAGATATGATTCAGGGTTCAAACCAAAAATGGGAAAGGGGTCTGGAGTATCCAGGTGGGCGCATTCTAATCACATGAGCCCTTAAAAGCAGAGAACACTTCCCAGACAGGTCAGGAAGATGAGTCAGAAGAAGCAGGAGAGATTCGAAGCATGAAAGGTACTTGATTTGCCATTGCAGGCTTTGGAGAAAGAGGATAAGAAAAGCCAAGGAATGTGGATGGTCTCTAGAAGCTGGGAACAGTCTGCAGCCGACAACCAGTACAGAAATGGAGAGCCTGTCCTCTAACTGCAAGGAACTGAATTCTGCCAATAATTGGAATGAACAAGGAGACAGGTCCTCTCCTAGAGCCTCCAAAAAGGTGAGACCCATGTCCGATTTCTCACTTACAGAACTATAAGATAAGGTGTTAAGTCTGTGGTAATTTGTTATGGGAGCAACAGGAAACTAACAGAGTTTTAAATAGCAAGACAAGACTAAAATTCAAGACTGCATAGTACATAAGTTGGTGAAGGGTAATCAGAGGTAAAATAGTCTAAAGCCCTTAGGAAGGTAAATATATTAAGTAGAGATTGTATTCATTTGGGTCTGGACCTTAACATTTTAAGGTAATCTCTATATATAAGGTAATACCTCTAAACAAGGGAAACAATGTAATAACAACAAACTCCCGTAATAAACTCTAAGGAAGGAGAAACAAAGAAACAGGAAAAGTGGTCAAAGAAAATAAAATAAGATTTGGAAGAAATGAATACAAAATACTAAACAACTCAAAGCCAGAAACGATCAGACTGAATAAAAAAGTAAAATAAAATCCAAACTGACATTTTATATCCACCAGTTTATCAGAAATTTAAAAGTTTGACACTACCAAGTACTGAAGAAGATGTGAAGCAACCAGGACAATTAAACACCACTGATGGAAATCTAACTTATGCTCACCATTTTGGAAAAAAACTTGGAATAATCTAGTATGGTTGAAGATGTGAACACTCCCAGGTGTATACCCTGAAAAAACTGTCAGACATTTACCTCAAGAGACATTTATAAGAATTGTCATTGAAATATTGCTTATAATTGCAAATTTCCAGAAATAACTCAAGTGTCCAACAAAAAGGGAATGGGTATAAAATTATGGATGTCAATTCTATGGAACACTAAGCAGAGTTAGAAATAAATGAATGAGAGCACAGTTATCAGTAGGGTGAAACCCACAAATATGTCAAAGAGGGTAGAAAATCAGAGAAGAATACAAAAGTATACCATTCATATAAACTTTAGAAAAAACAAGCACTATTATCATGATTTGGAATAAATACTTAAGACTGGGAAAGAGGAGAGCAGCCACCATTGTCTAGAAGCTGGCCTGATACTTTCAGTTGGCCTTGGTGTTTCTATAATAGCAGCTGGCCTGGCACTCAGAGCTGTGCCATGGCATTGTCCTGTTGGACATCAACAATTTCATAAAGCGTGAAATCAAGCAAAGTCATTCTGTACTATGATGGAGTGAGACAAAAAATAAGACCACTTCATGATTTGTCAAAGTAAAAACAGGGTAACTGTGAGAACCATCAAAATTATCAAATAATTCCCTCTGCCAGCTAATATGAGCTCTGTTTCTTCACCAATTATAGCTTTAGTCTCCTGCTAGTCTTTCCTCCTTCCAAATAAGGTGCATTAAGATACCTGGCCACACAGTTATCCTTGCTTTCTTACAGCATTCAATCCAGACCAAAGCACACTTATTAGACCCTCCTAAAAAAGTCACAACGGAAGTTCAAGTCCTGTAAGTCCTTTGTGACACTGTGACTGAGATGCCCACAGATGTCCATGCTGTGCCCACAGATGTTCCCACTCCCTGCAATGAGAAATAAACCCAACTTGTCCAACCACAGATGTGTTCCTGGTACACTCTGGCTAAAGAACAAGGGCAAGTCAAATATACAAAGAAAAGCACGAGATGTTAAACATAAAATTTAAAATAGGGAATCTACTTGTGGATGGAGTGAGATGTGATTTATTTATTAACAAATGCTTATTGGTATTTACTATGTGCCAGATAATGTTATGGCATTCTAAGTACTTAACATATATTAATTCATTTAATTCTCACAAAACCCCATGGGGTAGGTATTCAATTATCCCCATTACGGGGGGAGGGATAATTATCCCCAAATGGAAAAAACTAAGTATAGAGAGGTTAAGTAACTTTCCCAAAGTCACATAGCTAGGAAATCATAGATTTTGCATTCACATCCAGGCAGTTTGCCTCCATAATCTTAGATATTCCTCAAACTATTACTCCATGTGATTTGGAAGGATATGTGAGGGGGTTTCAATAGTATATACACAGATACACATACACATGCAAATACATTTGGTATAGAATGAATTAAAATATAATTAATAGGGGTTACTACTATAGTGTATGTCATATTAACATAATAAAACAATAGGCTATCAAGATAATCCCACATCAACCCTGCTGGCCTATCAGTGAAAATCATTCGGACTTTTGTATTCTAATTGGGAATGGAAACTAAATATTCATTCTACCAGATATCAAGAACTGGATGTCCAATTCAATTACTATTAAAGTGGGAGGTTCTGCACCTGTACTGATAATACAATGGTAAATATTTATATTGAATTTATTAAATGAAGTCTTTTAATCCTCACAGCAATCTTATGAAGTAGGTACAACTGGAATCCCAAATTTAAAGATGAGGAGACTGAAGCACAGAGAGTAACTTGCCCAAGGTCACACAGCTAATTAGTGGCAGTTGGGATTTGACTTCAGAGACCATGCTCTTATCCACTCATCTATACTATATGACAATTAGTAGAAGCCACGTGCTTCCCTCATGTTTGACCTCAACTCCCTGAGGTCTATACCGTATCTCCCCAAAAATAAGACCTAACTGGACAATCAG
Organism: Rhinolophus sinicus; assembly: GCF_036562045.2. Classification (NCBI taxonomy): domain Eukaryota; kingdom Metazoa; phylum Chordata; class Mammalia; order Chiroptera; family Rhinolophidae; genus Rhinolophus; species Rhinolophus sinicus. Next base: position 91,180,487 of record NC_133758.1, read on the forward strand.
CTCTAATGCATCTTTTGGGGCAAAAATTAATATAAAACCCGGTATTAATTATGTTATATTATATTATATTATATTATATTATATTATATTATATTATATTATATTATTTTATATTATTTTATATTATTTTATATTATTTTATATTATATTACATTATTTTATATTATAGACCGGGTCTTATATTAATTTTTGCTCCAAAAGATGCATTAGAGCTGATTGTCCGGTTAGGTCTTATATGCAGGGAAACACAGTAAGACAAAGTGTTGCTTGACTAGAACACATAATAAATTTTAAATCAGTGCTTGATTATTGTTGTGTGTGTGTTGGGGAGGTGACAGCAGGAACTGGAAGTGACATTCATCTGGAAAATGAATCCTCAGTATTTTAATAAGAGACAGTTTAGATTGTCATCCATTTTTAATAATGATTTTGAAACTAATTCTTGTTCTAGTGCCTAAAAATATTCCACATGTGTATTTTTTTAACTCTTTTTATCATGACAATATGTATTTGGATTTTCAAAATTGTTTAAATCAGAGATTTCACATGCAGCCTACTGCAGACCTATTTGTAAAATGATATGCCCTTTCTGTACTCAAGCAAAAAACATATTAGGGTTCAAAGGTTGAGGAAAATGCAATAAGTTTAATAATTCATTCATCCATTTAGCAAAACAGCTGAACATTCTAGCCACTCAAAACCTACTGATACTGTATTTATTTTCCACTGTCTTACCTGAAAAATCTACATTTTTCTTGAAATAGTATATCTTAAACAAGCTTATTTGATTTCTAACTCACAGTTACAACAAAATTCTCTTGGATTTAAATTCTACCTTCTACACAGGAACTGACCAAACGTTATTATTAAGTACATGATAACAAAAGTGATTCTGAAGACCTAAAATAAAATCAGTTACTAATGGCTTCCTTTGTTATTCTGTTGTTAAGTCAGTTGAAATAAATGTTAAATATCTATTCTGTGCAAAGTCCTGCTATTGTGTGATACAGCACCTATATGACAAAGAGGGCTACGGGATCAATGGTAATGGCAATGGTGATTTTCTATTTTCCCTTAATTATTATTAGTGTGTGATAACATTCAAGGTATATTTAGCCGAAGCAGTTTTAATTCCAAGAAGGTTCTATTTGATGGTTTACACAACACCCACTTAATCTCAGCTAGAGGCACTATAAATTCACTCCCAAGAATTTATGTCAAGAAAATAGAGAAAGCCTTTATTCTGAAAATTAATTAAATTCTACATGTATCAATAATTGCTTGAGGCTTTTTGAAGATGTTCTTGTACCCAAATTTATTCACAGAAATTTCTTTCTTGTCTTTCTCAGGCTGTTGTATTTAATGGGGACACGAAACCCATTGTGTTCTTTTTAATAATATAGGGTATTGTTTTTCAGAGAACACACTTATTCTTGAATCAATTTTGTAACCATATTCAAAGCAATGATTGGGAATTACCTCTTGGGATTGAATGTGCTTCAGAATTCACTGCCACTCCTTTCTGGCTATGATTAACTCATTATGGAGCTATTGTTTTTGATGAATCTTTTCTTCTTTTAACTCAAGACATTCTAGACTTTGTTTAGGAAGCATTCATGCACAGTTCTTGCGTTCATTTTCTACATCATAATTAATGTCTTCTGTATCCAATAGACTCATCACTGCTTTCGTGTAGCTCATGAGCGGCTAGCCACGACTGTCATCCGCAGGCCATGTGCCTGATCACAGCTTACTTGTGCTTGCTGCTTGGATAACCTCTTGAATTGTGTTGCAGACACAAATTGCAACAGTTGACTGAGGTCCCAGACCATTTTTAAATCTTTTTTTCTTGTATTACACTATTTCAGAGCTAAGCTATTTGAGTGGTCTCTGTGTTTGGAGTTACAGTACTTTTTTAACATAGGCTTCTTGATTTCTCTGTTTGTTCATTTTTGCGGGGTTACAGAAGACCTAGGCATACTCTCAAGTGGAAGTTATCCCGGATACATTTCATAAATGCGGATGAGGTTCTTCCCAAGTATTCCAACACAGGACATTTAGGTCCAGATTAAATCTAGAGTAGAATATTGCTCTTTCTTTTCTCCTCCACAGTATGTTCTAGCTTTAACTTCCCAATTGTGGGTGCTGAGGACACTGATGGTGGAAGGAACAAGCATATGACCAGCTTCGTAAGCGATACAAACTTCCAAGAAAGCCATCTCCCCTCTATAAAGGATTCAGCTCACCTTGTATCGGGGCTGCGGTCTGAATACTGACTGTTAGTGGAGTCAGGAGAGCCCCGGTGATGGGCCTTGTCTTCAGCTGTCACTCTGCTCAGTTTGGGTGCCAGGGAGAGTCCCGTCGGGATCCCTTCCTACTCCTCATAGAAAGTCTACTCTTTCTCACAGGGTTTGTTCTTTTGCCTTGGTCCCTCCTTTCTTTCATTCTTTTATCCATATCGTCTTTACAAATAGAAACCTTTCTAAAAGCCTAGCCTGTGGATGGGTTCTCGCCTTGTTTCCAGAACTGATGTCGGCTTCCCTATTTGTAAATTCCATTGGTGATGGTCGGAAATTATAGAGGGCCACCTGCCTCTGCTCACCATGCCATATTGCCTGGAAAACAAATATCCCCACAGCTTGACTCAAATAAAATAGAACTGTGATAGCCTTTGAAGTATTTATAGGAATAAAAATGGCAGGTAATTTCTCTCACTGACCCTGATTCATATACGACAAGAAGAGTTAAAAATAAGTGGGATTTCAAAATACACATCTCTGTAGTAATGCCAATCATTGCTATGATTTAAATTTCACAAACTCTATCAACAGCTTGATGAGGACATCGCTCTCCTACTACAGGGGTGTACCATCTGTTGCAACACTGCAAATATGGAGTTGTTTCTCCCCGCCCCCTTTAAAAACAAAAAAACAGGACATATTGTAGAACAGTCTATGTAAAACTCACACTGAAATCTTCCAGCAACACACCATTATTGACTCAAATTCCCATTTATAATGTACCTAACATAACCAGACAAATAGTATTAACAGATATTCTAAATTAAAATAATCATTTGGAACCTGTACTTTTTCCACAATATAACGATGCAGACCCTCACTCCAAATATATTCTGATGACCAAGTACACTTAATTTGCTAGGGCTGCCATAGCTAAATACCATAGACGATGTGGCTTGAGCAACACAAATATATTCTCTCACAGTTCTGGTGGCTGGAAGCTGAAAATCAAGGTGCCAGCAGGGTTGGTTTCTCTGGGGTCTTTCTGGCTGCCTTCTCACTGTGTCCTTACATGGCCTTTTCTCTGTCCTTGCACATTCCTAGGATCCCTTTCTCTTCTTATAAAAAACAAAACAAAACAAAACAAAAACACTCACATTGGTTTAGGGACCCACCCTGATGACCTCATTGAAACTCAATTACCTCTTTAAAGGCCCTGTCTCCAAAACAAGTTGCACTGAGGGTTAGGGCTTCAATATATGGATGTGGGGGTGGGGGTGGGGGAGCAGGATTCAGTCCCTAATGTCAAGCTTGATGGAATATTGAAGAAAGAAATCCTTTGTGAAGAATGACTTAAGTGTAGTCCAGAGTGTGACCATATTCACTGGCACATTTTATCAAGTTTTCCCTGCTCTTCTTCCGGGAAAACAGATCTAGGCTAAAGCTGCACTCACTCAAGTTTCTCCGTAGCAGGTGACTGTCACCATTATTGTCTGACCACCGCTAATTTAGACGCAAACAGAGGTAAATGTATCCAGTGTGAGGTTTTCTGTTTTATTTTTTTCCTGAAATTTTCCATTCTTTTCTCAAAATCTCCATTTATAGAATTCTAAATGTAGAGTCCCAGTTCCTGATCATTGCATCAACAGTGGGTGAACTTGCCAAAAGTCTTGAAGAAGTTTTTTTAGCTTTTCCTTCTAATGTCTTAGAGTTCAAAAATAAAATATGACCTGGAATTCTGAGGCAAAGGCCAAAAGCATGATTTGTGGGTAACTGAGAACTATAACCTCAAACCTACTTATCATCTGCAAAAACACTGTTGTCATAATGAGTTTCTTGATGCCAGGCTCACTCATATTTTCTGGCTCAGCGAGTTATTTTTACCTATCTGGGATTTCTCATTCTAGTTAATTGTCTGTCAAATCGTTTGTTATTATTCCTAAATTTCCCCCTTACACTTTGGCAGGATCAGATCTATCTTGTGACTATTTACTTAATTAGTTCACTTCACAAATGTTTACTGAGCACCTACTATGTACCACATACACACTAGTACCTACATGGTGCTTAGGATGTAGTAGAGAACAAAACAGATGAAGGTGCCTGCTTTCTTGAAGCTGACATTCTCACTGAGGAAGGAAATAGAAAATCAGTAAGCTGTATAAACACTAAATGGGACAGTATGGTATAGGCAAAACGAGCTATGAGAAAAGAAAAAGAAAAGTAGAGGAAGGGTCTCGAGTATGTGTGGGAGACATGGGTTGCAATGTCAAACAGGGTGACCACATCCAGCCTCTTCAAGAATGAGACATTTGAGACAAGGCTGGAAGGAAGGGATGGGATTAGCCAAGCACACGTCTGGTGGAAATGCATTCCAGGCAGAAGATGTCTTCCAGGAACTGCAAAGGAAGCCCCAGTGACTAGGCTGCAAGGAGTAAGAGGCAGAAGAGTTGGAGTCAGGGTCAGGACATGAGTGGAGGAATGGGAGACTGGCTTGGAGTGAGCTGCAGCATCCATAGATGCACGGCTATGTGCGGGAAGAGGAACAAAGCCTGACGTGAGACTTCAAATGACTGCTTTGCTGCTGTGTGGAGAATTAATGGTGGGGGTACATGAAAAATGGGGTTACCTATGAGGAAGCTATTCCAGTAATAAAGACAAGAAATCATCAGACCAGGGGTCGATAGTGGAGGTGAAGAAGATATTGGAGGAGGAGCCAGAACAATTTCCTGAGGAACTGGTTGTGGAAATGAAAGACAGAAATCAAGAAGAAATCCAAGGATTTTGGTCCAAACAAGTGATCTCCAGCCCTTGGTTGTCATTGCATGATTTCTGCTTGTTCTTGACCATTTAGACTGTGATAAGTCATTTTCTCACACTGCATTTCAGAAGATCAAGGCTCTGTGCTCTACGCAACATTCCAGTTGACAGACACCTCCAACCTCGCCAATTCCTGCTCCCTGTACCTCCACTGTTGCCCTGCGCTGCATCACCTCCCATCAATCCACCCATTCCTGTAGCTGCCAGCTGAACTGGCAGGTTTGCATTAAATTACCGGGTTTGACATTTCAACAGTGGAGTTTCCCACATGCCTAGGTTCCTCTTATTAGGCTTTAACCTGAGGGCTGCCAATGTTCACCCCATTCATGGTAACATATAAGGAGTCCATGTTAGGACTCCTTGAAAAAAGAGCATTACTCCTGGGAATAATTTTTTCAATGTGGCTGAGTCACAACATCACCTGTTGGAAAATGTCATCATGTAGCATTAGAGCTTTTCAGAATGTGACAAAGTCACTGGTTTCTGAGTCTGTGGAACAGAATCACAGTTTTCATGGTCCAGTTTAACCTTACAACAGTGACTTTTCAATTTTCAGTGCATTCAACAGTTACTGGAGGGGGGGGGCGGGCAGGAGTGGGGAGAGGGGTTGTTTTACTGAAGCAGACTCCTGGGTACCATGCCTGGAAATTCTAGTTCATTACAGTTATATTGAAACCTAGAAATAACCTAGGAATGTGGATTTTTAACAAGCACTTTAGCCTATTCTGATGCAAGTAATATTGAGTACCCTTGAGAAACACAGCTATGCATGATTGGAGCTGAAGGTGACCACAGGATGCCATAGCACTGTGGCACTAAATGCTTACCTTACAGAAAATGTCATGCACATTACAGAGCTGCATGCACTCTGGCGAATTGCTTGCTATTGTCTTTGGCCATAGAATATTAAGAATTATTTCTTCGGTGGTATTTTATTTTTTCTATTGGTGATTTATTTCTTCCTGGACATTTTTCTAAGCTTAAGACTGAGTCTACATTTTTACTTACAACAGCCCATAAGCTGAGTTTGAATACTTTCCCCAAGCTTACACAATATTATTTTAAGTAAAAATGCTTAGAAGAGTGATACTGGATATTCTGGAATATCTGCCACTGTGGATCTCAAACCTCACTAGGAAATCCTTCTGGAAGTTTGATATTGGTGCTCCTTGACTCACTTTTCTGGGAAGGTAAAATTGTCTTAGGGGAAAAGGATAAAAAAAGAAAAAAAAAGAGGGCTAACTGGGAAAGATCTACAAGGCAGATTGGCTTGTGTATTTTGGATATTAACCCCTTACTGAATACATAGTTTATAAATATTTTCTCCCACTTCATAGGTTGCCTTTTGATTTTGTTGGTGGTTTCTTTTGCTGAGTAGAAGCTTTTTAGTTTGATGTAGCCCCATTTGTTTACTTTTGCTTTTCTTGTCTTTGCTTTTAGTGTCAAATCAAAAAACTCATTGTTAAGACCAACGTCAAGGAGCATACACCCTATGCTTTCTTCCGGGAGTTTAATAATTTGAGGTCTTACCTTCAAGTCTTTAATCCATTTTAAGTTGAATTTTTTATTAATTATTAATGAGCCCCTCTTACATTTTATCTCACAGATTTTAACTTTTTAATCTCAGCTTTATACATTTGTGTCTTTATCAACTTCTAGCCCACTGTAATCATTTAAAATCTTACCTATTTTGTCTTTTTCATTTTTTATTTTAATGGTATGTTAAGTATCATATTTGTTACTTCATTACTTTTTCTCTAAATCTTTGTTTTGCAACTTAAAAACTCTACTCCTAATCACTACTATTATCATTCTTTTTTAGTTCCCTATTCTTGTGTATTTCAGATTCTTTTCCCCCTCTGGACAGTAAAAATGAAAAAACCTACAGCCGTGTACATGGAGTGGGCTCTTCCCTTTTCACTTTGCTCATCTTTTGTTTAACCCCAAAGCATCTCTGTATGGTTTCAAGTACAGGTTAAAAATTTGCAATGAACTTGTGTTTTAATATTACACATCATTCAAAGTTTACAAGAAGAGTTATATGGTTTAAATTCCATTAAATCTGACACAAAGAATCACTGAATGTGGAGGGAAAAAAATATCAGCATTACACCCAAGCAAGAGGGACCGTAGGCAAGTGTGCAGGGATGGGCTTTAAGTCTCTGGCTTCACCTTGATGAGGGACCAGGTGGCATACAACCTGACAAGAACTCTTGAGAGGACATTTAGAAGTGAATCCAAAACTAGGGATCGGTCTCCTATGTATTTCACTTGGATCTTGTGTCAAGATGACTTCTGTCTCTGTTCTTGATGGATTCATCAAAGGGTCCTCTTGGCTGAGGCTTTTCTCTGGTCAGGGAAGCGTTGCCCAATGGGCTTAGCTGCATTTCAGTTGGGAGGCCACGTTTATTTGTGAAGAATGATATTAGACCAGCTGGCACCAAATAGATCTGAAAAGCCATAAATATGAGAAGGGAAGCTGGTCTTTCCTCTAGGTTTTGGTTCCAACCGGATGAAGCTCTCTGGAACTGAGCTCCACAGCCCTTCCCAAAGGAAATTTGGATGTTATTCTGGGAGAAAGTTGAGAAGTGGGGCCTGACGTCACTTACTTAATTTCCAAGGTCTAAGGTATAAGTGTGGGAGCATTTTATTCCTCACAACACTACTTGTGAGAGGAAAAGTTATTCTAAAACAAGGGCCATACTTTATATTTTAGATCAGATTTATTGAGATCATTGTATATGCCTGGCATGGTTCTAAGTGCAGTACATGGATTTTCTCATTTAAAATTTTTACAAGTTTTATTATCCCTATTTTCTAGAGAAGGAAATAGGTTCACAGAGAAGTTAAATAACCTGTCCAAGATCACATGGCTCAAACATTGCACCTTCACAGTTTACACTCTTTTTAACTGTTTGGTAATGAATTCTCTCAGCTTTCATTTTTCTGAAGATGTCAGCTTGTCCAGCTCAGTGTTGAGGGTATTTTTGCTGGATATAGAAATCTCACAATTATTTTCAGCAAAGACATTGTTTCATTGTTTTACGGGCTTCGTTGTCTCTGATGAGATTTCAACACTCATTTGTTACCTTTATTCACATGTACATTTTGTGTGTTTTTTTCCTCTGGCTGCTTTAAGAATTTTCCTGTTTTTTGTGTTCAGCAATTTGAGTATAATGTATTTTTGCTGTATTTGACCTTGTATTTACTCTGCTTGGGGTTTGCTGAACTTCTCAGATCTGAAAGCTGATGGCTTCTTTTTCAACAAATTTGAGAAATTTTGGGCCATTATTTCTTCAAATATGTTTTCTGTCAGATCATTCCCTTTCTTCTCTCTGTGTGATATCATTAATACATAGATACCTGGATATTATTTCACCACTCACTTAGTCTCTTTATACTTTTTAATCCCCCCTCAATCTTCTTTCCCTCTGTTCTTCAGATCTGATAAATTTCTACTGATCTGTCTTTAAGATCAATAACCTCTTTTTTCCTACTCAGATCCAATAATTTCTATTGATCTGTTTTCAAGATCACTTAGCCTTTCTTTTGTAATCTACAATTGTTATGCCCACTGAGTGAATTTTTTGTTGCAGATTTTTTATATTCTTGAATTTCCATATTCTTATAATGTCTGTTTTTCTCCTCATACTCCCTTCTGTTCACTCTCCAATACAATCTTTCCTTTAAGTTTTTGAACATATGTGTATCAGTTTCTCAAAGTCTTTGTCTATAATTCTAATATCTGGGTCCTCTCAAGATATATTTCTACGGAATGCTTTTTTCTTGATAATAGGTCTATCTATTCTACTATTTTGCTTGTGGAGTAACTTTTAATTGGATAGTGGATTTTGTGACTGGTACATTGTAGAGAGTCTGGATTATGACTCCTTTATAAGTTTTTTTTTTTTTCTGTGAAACATCAAATTGCTGGCAGGTACTTTTGATCTTTTCAGGTTTGGTTTCATTTGGATTGGGGCTTGTCTGGTTCAGATTTGTACTTGGCTTTGACATTGTGGTTCTTACTCTTAATCTATGTGGCCCACAATGCTTAACAAATGTTTTTCACCCTTGAAAAGCCGGAACTCTCATATCTCCCAGCATTGTACTGCTTATACATTCACATCTCAGCCAGCCTTGCAGCCCAGGATCTCTGCTAGACTTCAAAGAGTCTCACTCTGCACATGGGCAGCCCAGCCCTAGGCCAAGGGCACCTGGTGTATACCCACCAGACTACTGGACTCCATCACTCCCCACAGAGAACATCTCCTTTCTCTATATCCTGCTCTGAAATTTCCAGTCACTTCAGCAGCCTGGAACTCAGATTTCTGAGTCCTTAGTTCAGAAAGATCTGATGCTATACTTGTTCTCACTTTTCTAGTTCTGTGCTCAGAAAAGCCTTGGGTAGACAACCAAGGACATTGGTCACCTCACAATTGTAATCACAGTCTTCTGCTGCTTGCTGTTTAATGCCTAAAAACAGTTGCTTTGTATATTTGCCCAATTTTATAGTTATTCTTATCGAGAGGGTTCCAATTACTCAATTATGTCTGGAAACAGAAGCCTACCAATATGCTTGCTTTTCTGGTTATTTAAAATATCTACTTACCAGGTTCTGTGGTATATTTCTAAATATGCATATCTTAGAACTTTCATCTCCATAGCTATCAGAGGAAGACAATCTGACAGAGAAAGGATTAGTTGGTAATCATATATATAAACTCTTGGGGCGGGTCATTACTAAGTCCATTATTTACTCAATAAATATTTACTGAACACTTATTATGTATTGTCTATTCTGTCAGTGATTTTTTTTTTTTTCTGTAAAGTAACTTTAAGGGATTTACCACATCTATTCAACAGGTCATGGAGCTTGTACCATTCAGATATATGTACTCTGATGCTGTTTTAAAACATTTATTTATTCTGCCATGACAAGTGTTTGTGGCAGGAAGACAAGCATCCCTGGATTAGTTATGATCAGAGATGTCAAACAGAAAGATCAGTATATGAGTTTGTTCCTCAGAGAAAAATTTGGGGCTAAATACATAAATTTGGGAACCCAAACAAATACCCTGGTGGTCCAAACTATATCACTACCAGCTATTCTCTCTCACATCACCTTATTTTAATTATTTACATAATACTTATTTCGATCTCATAATTTCTTGTTTATTTATTTCTTTTCTTATTGCCTCTTTCCATCAAAATACAAATTCTATGAAAGTAGAAATCTTGTCTGTGCTGTTCACTTCTCTATTTTCAGCACTTAGAACACTGCCTAGATATGTAAATATTGATTGCTTAAATAATAATTTGGGGCCACCAGTTAGCTTAATTGGTTAGAGCGTGGTGCTTGTAACACCACGGTTGCAGGTTCGATCTCCACATGGGCCAGTGGGAGCTGTGCCCTCCACAACTAGATTGAAACAACTACTTGACTTGGAGCTGATGAGTCCTGAAAAAACAAACTTAAAATAAATAAAAAGTAAAAAAAAAAAAAAAAAAAGAATGGCTTCATGCTATAGAAAATATAAAAATTGGCATTATCATACATGCATAGTTTTGTCATTAAATAAAAATAACTGTAATAGTTATTTTTTTAGTTACATACATTTAAAAGAAAAGCCCATATTCTAAAACCAATATCACTTAGAGTGGAGATAACTTTTTCCCTACATCAAACTTGCTTACAATTAATAGCCTTAACTCCATGGCATAATGGTTAAGAGCACAGACTGAGGAACTAGAATGTCTGATTCACAATCCTGGTTATGACATTTATTGGCTATATGCCTTTGTAACATTATTTAACTTCTCTGACCTTAATATCATATTCCCTGTTTCCCCGAAAATAAGACCTAGTCGTACAATCACTCTAATGTGTGTTTTGGAGCAAACATTAATATGAGCAAATATTATATTATATTATATTTTATATTAATTATATTATATCATATTATATTATATCATATCATATCATATTATATATTATATTAAAAACCAAGTCTTATATTATAGTAAAATAAGACTGAGTCTTACATTAATTTTTGCTCCAAAACACGCATTGGAGCTAATTGCCCAGCTAGGTCTAATTTTCGGGGAAACACGGTAGTAATAGTACTTACTTTATAGGTTTGCAGTGAGGGTCTACTAAGAAAATAAAAGTAAAACAGCAGTGTCTCACTTATAGTATCTATTATACTTCCTAATCCTCCTCCTCATTATAATTATTACTTCAAATCAGCTCATTTAATTCTATAGATTTATACTTGGAACTCATTTTATTTTTAAGAAGATACCAGAAAGTTAAATTGCTTCTTCTAAGCGACATTTCTGTTGAAGTTGGGTCTCCCTTGCATCTGTTTCAGATTTGTTGCTATGGATTATGAGCTATGGAATAGATACATGGATCTTTGCTTTTCCTATATTTGTGCCTAAACTTTTTCTTTGTGCTGCATCTAGTTAAGCCTGAACTCATCCCCCTGTTTGAAGTGGGATAATATTTTATTCAAGTTTATGTCCTTGTCAAGTCTTTCAATTTTCTTTTAAGGATGCTAATCCTATCCTCACCTAGATGATAGCTGGAAAATGTGTCTCTGCACTTAACTGTATCTAAATCGAAAGCAAAATAGCAGTACTCCAGATTCTTGTGTCAGGGGATATAAGGGAACTCTCTGCCTCTCAATATCTATCAAAGCTCTGAGAAGCGTTGCCTGAGGGCATAGCTGTACACCCATTCATTTAGATATTCCGAACTCTATTCCTGGGTTATCTTGCTTAGCAGAGACCTATAAATCTGTACCATATCACTGTAGCCCCCACGGATTTGCTTTTCCTGAGTTATGTTTTCATATTTATGCTAGTGGCATACATTGAGAAAAACTGCTTAAAGCAAAAGCTTCCTTATACAATTAATTGTGGTATTTATTGTAAAGATGTTAATGGCATTGTAATTCAATACAGTTCAAGTATCTTTATGAAGGCCTAATGGTGAATTATTTTGGGACCCTATAACCAGAAATTGCTGTACTTCTCCTTTACACCTGGTTTCTCTTGTCTAACGGACACTGCAAATTTCATAATTAATGTAGTGTTCCTCTTTGCATTCGCTATGCCAAGCTTAGAGACAAAACTTCTGTCCTACGCTAAGAAAGTCACAGGATCTTATGGCACCTATTTTGTACATTATCTTTCCTATATTCATTAGTAGTTTGATATTCTCTTCCTAAGAGCATTTTTCTTTGCCCCCTATTCCTTTTCCATTGAATCCTTAAAATCACATGATCTCCCTTTATTCTAAGTATCTACGTAAAACAAAGTAGAACATAGGTTAAGTATTGAAAAGCACATCATTGAATGCAGAAGATTTCTTTTCTAAGTGCACATAGAGTAAAAGCTGCTTGATGAATTCAAGTCATTCTCAAGCCCTCACTATGAGTTATCACCCCATAAAAAAGTATCTACTATGGGGAAATCTACATATTTTTATAGAAGACCATCATTACCCTCTCTGAAGCACACCACATACAGCATACATGCATATCGTTCGCATGGAAACAGTGACCACAATTCACAGCCAGTAGCTGCAGGCTTGATTCTGATGGTGACAAGGCCAAGCCACAGAGTAGTTCACACCAGGCGACTTGATTTCCTACAGTGATGGTTCCTATTCAATTGAACCATATGAAATTGCCACTAATCAACAGCTCTTGACCTACAAAAATAACAATTTCATATGATTCAACATAATACTGGTTCAAATAAACATAGAGAAGACTCTGCTATGACCTTAAGAGCCATCTCAGAGAATGAACTTAGTTGAATTCTGAAAAGGGCTTAAATTATGCCTAGTTTCCTTCAATTTTCTGTTATAAGAGGCAGATCTCTATGGCATTTTTATTTATTTTTGCAACAGAGATTATCAGATAATTTGACATAATGCGCTTACTTCCAATGATTTTAATAAAGCTGTGGACAGCTGCTGTATGCAGTTATTTACTCAAAAATAAATTCATAAGGCAGGAGAGTATGACTGATAGAGTTTAGACTTTAGAGTTAAAAAACCTGGCTTTGAGTCTGTCCTTTGTCACGTATTACCTCAGTAGATCTGGGAAAATTATTCTCTAATTATTCATTTAGTCATGCAATGGGAAAACACTATCATAATACATTTGTTTCTTTGCTTATTCCCTTGTGATGGATTTTTAAAAGACAGTGAGAAATGAATCAACAGCTTTCTTAGTGAAAAACATGACTTTATTTTTAAAGTACTTCTGGAAATTCCTAATGGAGGAGGAACTTAATTGATTCATGGCTTTCTAACCAGACCTAGCTGAGCACCTGTAAAACAATATTTTTTTTTTTTCTGCACTGATTCATTAATATTATTTTGACACAGAGAGTGAAGGTGTCCAGGGCAGAATGCTGCCTAACCAGTGTGGTTTGTAGATGTCCAGGAATCCCATGTAATGTAACAGGCAGATGAACCAGTGTGGAATTCTCATGTTGAACAATGGTGAAAGTGTCCTTTTCAGAGCAAAGAATCCTAGGTCTATTGCAAGCATTTCTTTTGGAATACTTAAGCACCGAGTGCTACTTAAACTTCTCAAGGAATCAGTGGCACAAAGTAAGGGAAGCTATAATTGTTCTATCTCCAATAACTATAGAAGTAAACTTAGTTAGAGTTCTTTTTACTCTGAAATGATACAAAGAAAGTCTACTTTTTCCAAGAAGGCAGCAATTTCATATATAATGGAAGTAAAGAGGCAGAATTTTGGAACATATTGTAAAGAGAGACTCCATGAATTAAACATCCACTGTTATGGTTCTGAACTAGCAAGGCCAGTATACACTGATGTCTTGCTTACACGCAAAAAAAGTTTGGAGTGAAACTACTACTTAAAAAAAAAAAAATTCCTCCCTTTTTATCAATTTAACAAAAAAGGAAACACATACACAGAAGCAATTACTATTCATTTGGCATATAATAAGTGCAAGGCCTTATGCTGGGGGATGTTTTACATATGTTATCTCATTAAGGCTTTGCAGAGAAAAGGAATGCAAAGAAGGAAAAGAATGAAGTTAGTGAGGCATGTAGATGAATCTGAAATGAAATACTATAAATGAGATTGAAGGAAGTCAATGTCCTTTGTCTGAAGGGCTTTCTCTGTCTTTCTTAAAGATATTTCTAAATGATACAATTAACAAATGTACTCAGACCTACGGAAAGAATGATGGATAATACTAAAGTTCAGGAGGGAAAATAAGGCCATTCCCTCTTCAGAAGCTTAAAATCATGGAGAGTTGGCACGAATATTCATGAGACAATTGTAAAAGAATAGAAGTACATGTAATCAAGTAGTAAATTGAGCAATACAGTATGAAAAGATTATAGAGTTTCGATGAAGAAAGATTAGTGAGTTTTTATAGTGTGAAAAGGATTATTTGAAATAGGAGGAGCTATTTGGATAGTTGGGATGACCTTTGAAGCATTTCAAAGGAGAAAATAGAGGAGCACCAAGAGAACAGGAACAGAAATGTTACTGGTCTCTGTTGCAACAGATAGGGGATCCTAGGCTTAGAGAAAGTTCTTGTCTGTGCACAGATACAGCAGAGACTCTGATGCTGTGTAGATTTGTTGAATATTGAAAATGTGAAGTTGTAAAGAGGTGCATCATATAATTACAAGAATATGGATGGCTATTTTGCATTATTGAATTGTGTTCGATATTCAATTTTCCCCCCTATATACTTGTTCACCCAATAACAGGCATTTTTAGCAGGTTCCAGACTAATAATATAGATCCTTGTATTTCAAACGTATTTTTGTGTGTAATAAATGGTGAGACGTTTCCAAGATGAATCTGTTGTCATGGCTTCCTTTTTCCATTGCTATTCTCCCTGGTTTATTTCCCTTTTTATTGCCCATTGCTTTTAGAAGGAATAAATATTAATGAGCTCCACAATGTAGTTTGTACTCCTCTGTTAACACTGGTGAGAGTAGCTGCTCCCTATTGAGCAGTCATCAGCAAGGCAGGGAATAGGCAGCCACAAACCATTTCTTTTACATTCTTAGATAGCAGGGCTGTGCCTCTGAAAAAATGCTATTCATTCACCAGTGCACATCCCTGAGTGCTCGTTTCAAAATTCCTTCTGGTGCTATCACTCATCCACAACGGACTTGATGAAATCAGTGCTTAAGGGTTACAAAAAGCGCACACACTACGGCGACTTGATAGTGTCAGCTTTTGTGACATTTTATCCACCATCTTTCTTTCATTAATGGAAGGCCCTTTAACTAACAGCTTTGTCTTCTTTCCATCTTGGGTTACAGGTATAAGATGAAACAGTATCTGCGAGTACTAGGTGTTTTTCCTCTCCCATTTCCTAGCTTAAATACTAGCAAGGTAAGGTACAAGGGCTTTCTAAAGATTTGCAGCTCAGAGACCTAAAAGCAGGGCTCAGTGAGTATAAATAAGACCTATATTAGAGCTGAAAGTTCTGTTCACTTCTGAAGCCATAGAGTGAGTTTTCCCAGTTATGCTATTCTCCCTGATCTTACTTCCAGAACTGTGGGAAAGAGGGCTTTTTAGGACATGAATGTCTGTGTTTATGTGTCTCATTTTAAAGGAGTGATTCTTTTTGTCTCTAATAGAGGCCAAAAATCTATGTTAGAATTTGGGATACATTTATTGAGGAGCCCAGGAAGCTTATGTGTCAGGGCCCTTCACATACACATGCCCCTTCTGAGACCCTGGCAGAGATTTTAGTGATTTTGTACTTCAATTTTTATTTTTATTTTATTTTTTAATAATGACGGTCCCCTAAATTGCATAAGCTTTGGGGCTCAGAAAACCTGGACTTCTCTGACCCTACCCCAGTCTCTCCCAAAACTTTGGAAAGAGCCTTTTAAGAGGACTCTTATGAGCTTTTTGGTAAAATCGATTCCTGATTATTATCACGATGGTGATTGTAAAATATACACCCTTTCCAGACCTACAGAATCACAATCTCTATATACAACATCCAGGGATTTTTGCATTTTCTTAAAGCATGCAGGTGATTCTTAAACTGCATTTTGAGGAGGCGTACTTCCCAGAAAAGCAATTTACCCAATGAATAAGGATACAGGTTCTCTATTAAGGATGGACCATGGCTGTAGTGTGCTTTCAGAGCTTAACTGAAGAGCCCCACCCTGGCATGTCTGCAGACGTTTCTCCATGTCACTCTTGGGAAGGGTCAGTTCTGAACCCCCAGTAAACAAAGCTCTAAATACAAGGTTACTATTACACCATAAGCTCCCTAAAGATAGGGATCACCTCTGCTTTTTAAAACATTCTTCAACATCTAAACCAGTGATGCAACATAATCGTTGTTCAATAAGCATTAACTGAGTTAATGAAGGAATAACAAGTGAGATATCTAAATCTGTAGTACTTCATCAATCAGATTGTGATTAGTGTTTGGTAGAGTAACACTTGGAAGAACAGACACAGAATGAATTGTACATTAAGTCACTGATTCCAACTGTTTGTCCCCCACCTTAATCATTTAATCTTCACAGCAACCAAATAATTAACATAGTGCCTTAACAAATGCAATCAATATTGTCACTGTCATCATATCATTCTCATCATTATTACTATTCTTTTCTTTCACAGTGGGCATTTGGGACTTAGGTGTAGGTATTTGTATTTCATTAGGCTTCACACACTGTTGGAGAAATTCCATTGTTTTTAGCCTATTCATACCTTTTTGTGTCATAATATTATCCAATATGTTTTATCCTTATTAGCTTAATATCATTCACATATTTTTATCAGCACATGGGTGTGTGACTTTGTCTAAGACACCAACATACATAATGAATTTTATTATCTTCCATAGGTAATAATTCCTTTGTCGTTGTTACCTTTGTTTACATAATAGTGCCAATGTCATTCATGTTTCCTGTTAGCAAAGTGAGAAAATCTAGAATGCCAGAAAGGAAGATATGTATGAAATACTCATGAATTTCAGATGTTTCTCTTCTTCAATTTTAAAAGTTTTCAGTCACTTTCATGTTTTATGGAACAATATCAATTTGGCAACATAATTTTTATTGAGTGTTATATTTGTGGAGATTATCCTTCATTCCAAAACTACTGAAGAAAATTCTGGGCATTTTTGATCAGCCAAGAAAATTTTCTATCAAATGACATTTAATTGATCCAGAAATTCAATATTTGGAATAGTTTTGACATTGTACACATATATATAACGTAAGTCAATTTCATGTTATTTCCTTGAGAAAATAAAATCTTCCCCAGTACTTTGTATATAAAGGTGACACTATTGCCTGGGAAATACAGTGTGTGGTCTGTTAGTGTGTTTATGTATTTGCCAGAAGTGGTAAATGTTGAGACTGAGTAATCCATACTCTTTGATCACTGTAAACACTTATAATACAGCTGGCTGGTCTCACAGATGCTGTGATAATTAAAATAAAATGATTTTCTGTATTAACCTTTGACTCTGACATTTAAAAGTCATATTTCTAGATTTTTAATCTTATTTGGTATTAGATTATCTCTGTGAAAAAGGTGAATTTTTTTTTCTCTTATTCAGTACCTCTTATTGAATTGATTGAATTTTATTTAATCCCTTTTATTTCCTCTGCTGGACTGGAAAGTATATATAATTTAATTATTAATAATTGATTTTTTTATCTTATTACACAAGTAAGTATTAATAATTATGAATTTAATAATTATTCTTACATTTTTAACAACATGATTTAATAATATATAAGGGTGCTCAGTATCTCTATCCTTTTCCAAACAATATACTGCTTATCATTTCCTCCCATCATATATTAATGTTGTTCATTGACCAACTGTACAGTGTTTTAGCCATGAAAGTTATTAGTATCACTTCATACATATCTATAGTTACATAGATTACCCAGATATTTACCAACTTCTTTGTACATCTTGAATTCTTTTCTTTCTTGGCTCAATTTCCTTCTTCCTAAACATTACCATTTAGAAGTTCTTTCAGTGAGGGTTTATTAGAGGTAAACCCTTCCATTTTTGTCTTAATTTTGCCACTAGTCCATAATGATAGGTAGCTGGATAAATCATTCTAAGTTGACAGTTATTTTCCTCTCAGTACTTTTAATACAGAATTTTTGTTATTTTGCTTTCCTGTAGCTGTTGAGAATTTCACTGTTGTTAATTCTTTTATAGTTAATTTATTTCCTTCTCTGTATTCCTTTTAATGTCTTTGTAGTTTATGAGCTGAAATCTCAGTACTTTGTACCTAAATGTGCATATATTACTATCCTGCTTAGAAATTGTTTTTCTTGATTCTGTTCTGTTGGCTTTTATTGGTTCCAGAAAATTCTCTCCTTTTACCTTGATTCTCTCATTTTGAACCTTCTTATTTAATTCTGCATGACTATTATCTTCGCTTTCATTTTCAACTTCTCTTTTCAGTATGGCGGTTTGAATAATTAATTTCCTAACGTTTGTCTTCAGTTTACTAATAACCGTGTAATCTCCATCTGTCTAATCTATCCATTTACTGTATTTATTTCCAGAAAAAGTACTTTTTTAGTTCTAGAACTTCCGTTTCTTTTTTTATCAGTTGTTTTTCATTATGACTTATTATATTTAATGTTTTGAATTTTTCCTTTCATCTTTAATAAGTTTTACATTTGTATTTTATGGTCTCTATCTGATATTTCTTATATTCCCAATCTTGAGACTAATCTTACACTGTTGGGCATTTAAAATCCTGTTCACAATGGATTATTTTTCTTCGTGTAGTTTGCAATTATAAATGGTGTACTTTATCTGGTGAAATCCTGTGGCTTAGGTTAAAGGATTCTCCTCTTCAAAATTTTTGTTTTTCATTATGTCAGGCACCCCAGTGGTACCATTGGTGAAACACCATGACTTATATTAATTTCTCAGTGGTCTTTGGACTCATGGAAGTACCATAAATTTGAAACTTAAACTTGTGAGTACTGGGCCATAGTTAGAATTATTAGAACAGGTTGACCTGAGGCTGAGGCTGACCTGCTTCTGGTGAGCTCCCTCTATAGGTAAATTGAATTTCTCTGCTTACTCCTTGATGCTATAACCCTTTGAGGTTAATGAAGTAATGCAATATTTCTGCTTGTACTCTCTTTTTCTGAGTAAAAGTTGAGTGTCATGACCCTTATTGGCTTCACTCCCGCTACGTTCCCATAATGTGTAACCCTCCTCCTGCCCCATCCCTACCCAAGGATGACCACAGAAAACATTAGTTCAACCTTCCTGGTTTGTTCTGGGGAATCATTCAGTTTCAAGACATCTGCTCTGCTCTTAAAAGCATTTAAAATGACATTGTAGTCTCCATGTCTAGGTGTTTTATAAAGGATGATTTTCAGTTATTCTAATGTGCCATATTGCAGGCAATGGAATGGGAGAGTCATGAAATAGGTATTTTTAGGCAAATACAGTTAAGCAATGTGCATAAGGATACAAGGACAAGCAGCAATAAAAATCAGGCTTCCTGATTATATATTATATCTAGGGTTCTTCTGAAAGTGGCCTTCAGATGAAAATTCAAAAGATTTTTAAGCCAACTATATAATTAGAAAGAAGAAAAAAAGAAATATATATATTATATATATATATATAATTCTATAATTACATTACAGTGCTTTTTATGTCTCCCTGCATCATGTGTATATGTGTGTGTGTGTGTGTGTGTGTGTGTGTGTGTGTGTGTGTATACATATGAAGCCTTCTTAAATGAGTGGCCAAACTGAAAATGTACATGAATTTTGACTCTCATCATTTGATCTAACAATTAGATCACGTTTTCTCTATTCAAAGTTAGAGGTGTGAATAGTTATTTAAGCTGTGTGTGAATATAAACCCTTGTTGAAACAATGTTTTTTAAAGTGTTTTTGATATGTTCAAGAGTGAATTTGCAGACAAATGAAAAGAAAACTGTACCATGTTTACAAATGATAAACATATAAAACAACAAATGTTTATTAAATGTTGGCTGAGCCAAAGTTAGTATAAGCATACTGTTTTCATGTTTACATGACTTCCAAGCTGCCTTATATTTTTCTTTGATTGCGTTTTGGTGGAATACTTCCCAACATCTTGTTAGCAAGCTCTTCCTCTATTAAAAATTCTAAGTTACCTCTGGGGTAGACCACTGACCTCCTTAATCTAATTCCCAGCATGGAAATTTTTATTAGCTTCCAGCCCAGTGGGTGAAACCTCTTGGCATCTCACTTTCCATTTTGTAATCTACTGATCACATAGAAATTTCATAGGGTAACAGCTCTTCTCTCCCACAAAATATCCAGAGAACTGATTTCCTAGGAGAATCTGATTTCTTCAGGGATTTCCTATATTTTAATTATTCTATAATTACATTACGGTGCTTTTTATGTCTCCCTGCATCATGTGTATATGTGTGTGTGTGTGTGTGTGTGTGTGTGTGTGTGTGTGTGTATACATATGAAGCCTTCTTAAATGAGTGGCCAAACTGAAAATGTACATGAATTTTGACTCTCATCATTTGATCTAACAATTAGATCACGTTTTCTCTATTCAAAGTTAGAGGTGTGAATAGTTATTTAAGCTGTGTGTGAATATAAACCCTTGTTGAAACAATGTTTTTTAAAGTGTTTTTGATATGTTCAAGAGTGAATTTGCAGACAAATGAAAAGAAAACTGTACCATGTTTACAAATGATAAACATATAAAACAACAAATGTTTATTAAATGTTGGCTGAGCCAAAGTTAGTATAAGCATACTGTTTTCATATTTACATGACTTCCGAGCTGCCTTATATTTTTCTTTGATTGCGTTTTGGTGGAATACTTCCCAACATCTTGTTAGCAAGCTCTTCCTCTACTAAAAATTCTAAGTTACCTCTGGGGTAGACCACTGACCTCCTTAATCTAATTCCCTGCATGGAAATTTTTATTAGCTTCCATCCCAGTGGGTGAAACCTCTTGGCATCTCACTTTCCATTTTGTAATCTACTGATCACATAGAAATTTCATAGGGTAACAGCTCTTCTCTCCCACAAAATATCCAGAGAACTGATTTCCTAGGAGGATCTGATTTCTTCAGGGATTTCCTATATTTTAATTATTCTATAATTACATTACGGTGTTTTTTATGTCTCCCTGCATCACTGTAGGCTGTTTCCAAAATGTAGCCATTGTGTGATTTGGTACCTTTTTTATTTACCACTTTAAGAAGAGCAGAGCACTACATAATGTGCTTAGAAATATGATAAACTATGAAAAGTGTTCTTACCTTCATTAATTTATCCCAACAAAAGTGTTCATAACCAAACTTTATATATCTGTTCATATTTTTAGGGATCCTAGTGCCATTTTTACGTAAGTAAATTAAAAAACAAAAAAACAAAAACTTTTTTGTTTTTGCTGTAATTTACATCTATATAATGATGTTATAGAAAGTCAAGAAACATGAAAACATTTCTATTTCATGGGACAGCTTTGACATATTTCTAGCAAAATAGAAAGTGAAAGAAAACCACTATATTTCCTAGAGGGTTTAAGGACTGTAAAAAATCTCTGATACACATTTCTGATTGAGGTGTTATGTAAAATATGCTCACCTACCTGTTATTTCAAAAGTGGTGGATAGGAAAGGTGTAGCACTAGCCTTCGATGAATTCTGATACTTACTTTCTGAAATAACAGGGAAATAGCACCATAAACGTAGCTTTTTATTTTTAAATAGCTTTGTCTAAAGTGGGCTAGTTTGTGGAAACTGTAGATAAAATACTACAATTATAAAGAGTTTTCATTCCATTTAGGGATAGTGACTATTTTATTCTCCTTACTTCTTTGCAGGATGTGGGAAAATACGAGCTCTTTATTCATCCTTCTGTCTGCCCATTCACAGTCAATCATCCTTCCCTCCATCCTTCTTTCTATTGATCCTCCAAATCTTTCTGCCGGTTTATCTCATTCTAGGTCATCATACAAGCTCATTATACTGTCTGTCTTCCTTAATAACCTCAAATCCTGCAGATATCATCCAGATTCTACAAAAGCATGTTCTTAAGTTTCCTATAATATAAATCATGGTAAGCATCATGGTGCTTTATAACCAATATTTTTGGTTTCCCTTATTTAAAAACATGGTCAATCTATATCAAATGGCAGAATTTCTTGAGTTGCTATATGGAAAATCTACTTTTACCTCACTTTGTAAAAAAGAAAAAATCAGTTCATGTTCATGCATGCAGCATTTGCATCAGCTTCTAGGGTTTACACTGATAACCTCCCCACGGGCTGGGCTTCTTCCTGTCAGTTTCTGATAAGGGTAGGTTTCATGCCAGCATAAGCTGGACATTCTTCACAGCCTACTGGAATTCAGATCAGCCAGCAGAACACAAATTGTCAAGGGTTGTACTACTAACTCCTCTCAGTTGTCAGGATTGAGAGGGTTACCTATGGCCCTCAGCAATGCATGAATAAAATGTAGATACTCTCCAATATCAAGTAGACATATTTTTCCTGTTGCCTATAGACGCTATCATTAACTTAACAAACATTCTGATGATGTAATTCAATTGACATAGATGTGATCCCAAGTTGTAATTATCATACATTATATACTCTGTACTTTAATAATACATACGTATTTCGATTTTCTGGAAATTAAATACATTACCTGCAAGAAGGAAAATTTGTACAGCCTAGTGTGGTGTGAGTCAGTTAACAGCAGTGAATAAGCCAACAAATAATGCCCTGTCCTTGTAGTAAGGTGGTCATTAATATGATGTGCCAAGATAATAAAGGGAGTTTATAGAATTTCATATCACTTGTTTTCAATATTTTTGTATCAAGAAATTTTATTTTTGAGTTAGAGTATTTTATTTTGAGTTAAGGCATTTCTAATAGCTTAGATACAGATGAAAACAACTTTCATAGGACACATACTGTGTTTCCCCGAAAATAAGACCTAGCCGAACAATCAGCTCTAATGCGTCTTTTGGAGCAAAAATTAATATAGACCCAGTCTTATTTTACTATAATATAAGACCAGGTCTTATATAATATAACAACGTAACATAACATAACATAACACCAGGTCTTATATTAATTTTTGCTCCAAAATACGCATTAGAGCTATTGTCCAGCTAGGTCTTATTATCGGGGAAGCACAGTAGTATGAATCTGCAAAAACAACAGTACAGACTTTTTTCTTTAAATGAAGTATAAAGTGAATTGCTCTTAAGGTAACTTGTTCATGGACAGAGCTAGGATTTCTTGAGATGAGTACCTTATTGTTAGAAGTGATTGAGGGAGTTATTCTGAGAGGTTTCCTTCTCTTTATAAAGTAAGCTTTTATTCTTTCATATTTATTGAAAGAAGACAGACTACAAACAATCTTCACAACCCACAGTAGTATTGTTCTCCATTTTTATAGTCTTTACATGTCATCCTTGGGAAGCTGGTATATTGAATAAGTTTCATATTGGGGAATGTTAAATGCTTCTGGGGAGAAACTCACACTACCTATGTTGTGAGAAAAAAGAGCTGCAACTCATAGGGAGAATCAACTAAAAGAGTTTTGCAAAGTGTATAAGAGACTTATTAGTATTCTTCATATTTGACACGAAAAGACACAGATTCCTAAGTTATTCATGTTATATACTTACATGATAAATGTTAATTTTAGGATAACTGATTATTTCTGTATCCATTGATTTTTGATTTGCCATTTGCTTAGTCCAACACACATATCTTAACTATGCTATTCTTTTTTGTTTCCTTTTTTGTGTGACTATTTTTGGTGCACTGCAGTGCTTTGACAGCAGTAGGGAGACCCCATGACAAAATGAGTTTTAAAAATATGGAGTTGCAATTCAGAATTCTGGAGGCCCTTTTGAAAGTAATAACCTACAGGACATAATTGACATTCAGAAACTAAAATCTGATCTACCTCTAGCAATGAAATTATACTACTCTGAAAGGACTGCTATAATAAATCCACTTAAGAGTGTTAAAAACGTAACCATTAAAGTGGCCAAGAAAATATGAATGTACTAACATTACATGTTTTATGCTACTTCCTTACAATTTCAAGATACATTAGTAGTCAAATACATCCCTAGGCTAGATTCCTAAATGAGTTGACATGCTATGTAAAGCTAGTGGATACAAAACAATTAAATTTTGCAAATTGCAAATGCAAAACGGCAGCCTATTTTCCATGAATTGCTGGTCACTCGTGCCACTCCTTTTTGGGGAGGCAGAGGACACACCTCTTCTTTTGTTTTTCAAAATATTCATTTCTCTTGGTTGTTTCCCTTCTTTTCTAGTCATTCTTGATCAGATTCCTTCTCTAAATATTCCTTTTTTTTGGTGGGGTGGAGGAGAGGGTCTTTTGTTTGCTGGTATCACCTAGGGTCTTTATCCTTCTTCTTTTCCCTTTCCAAACAAAATATTTGCTGGGAAATACTATCCTATCATACCCACAACTTGCTAAATATAACATACTCATCTTTTCTGGCAAGATTTCTCTTTCGTTTTTGCTTTTCTTTTATGGTGTGCTTTCATACATGCTGTTCCCTCTGCCTGGAGTAGACTCCCTCTTGAATTCCTGGCCCTCTTAACTGTAGGAAATGTGTGTCATCACTCAGCTCAAGTGCCACTTCCTTCCTCTGTGAAGGTTTCTGTTTTTGTGATTCCTCCTACAGTTAGATACTCTAACACTCATTTACAATGCATATAATATTGCATTATAATTATTGGTTTGTTTGTGTGCCCTCATGCTGACCATAAGCACCTTTCTGACACAAAATTTGTACTGACATTTCTATCCTAACCACCTTACACAAGTGTTGGAACTCCATTGGCAACTGAAAAATATATGCTGAATAGATTTGAGATAGAAGTCCTGTTATCCCTCAGGTAGAGAGAAACGTAAGAGGGTCTGTTTACAACATGGCTTAAAAATATTCATATTTCTGTGGACTTAAAGCTACTAAATGAATATAAACTTGATCTAATAATGACTAGAGTAATATTAATACATAATATACATTTACCCCTGGCAATCTTTTTTTTTTTTTTGCATTCACTTATCCTATTGCACATTTATCACACCTGGTCTAAAACAGAATTAAACAAAAAAATTCTAAGATGTGATTTTTTTTTTACTGTAGTTTTATTCTGTAATTAGTTCATTTAAATTCAAATAGAAATTTTCACTCAATACTATAACGTACTTCTCAACCACATTATAAGCAGCAAAAGGAGGTGTTTTTTATAAGAAGTTGTTATTTCTTATACAAAGAAAAGAAAACTTGGGCTTTAGAATATATACTTGCATTCTTTGCATATACTTACAAAAATGAGTGTTTATTCTATTTTTTATAATTAATTACTCCTACCAAATTTTGACTAAGAGCCTAAAGTCAAAAAACTTAATGAGAGAATTGTCAATAAATCAGAATTAACCAAAGAGTGAATGGCTTACATTTTTACAACCAAAATTTAGGTTCCTATTCACCATAGTGGATATCACCACGATGTGAACAGAAATACGGATATTCGCGCCCCAGAGGGTTGAATGTATAACCCTCCAGGGTCATCCCATGTGAGGTCCTTGAGAAGAAAACCATGTTTACCTTCTTTGTCCTTGTGGGTATTTAAGTGTGAGAGGAGGTTTTCATTGATCTGAACGCAGTACACCTCTCGGGTCTGGACCCCTCCCCCACAGAGGGCCGTCTGGTTGCCTCGCCTTTTGTCCTGCTGACTGAGCAAAGGGTCCACGCGGCACTCGGTCCACTCCGTGGTTCTCCAGCCATACCTAAGCAAAGAAAACACCAGCAGTGGCAACCATGTTTATTGAGTAAAACTTTTCTCTGCTCTTGTCATATTGTTTTCCTAAGAAAACTAATCTGAAAATCACTTTCCTCTTGAATCGATGGTAGACTACTAACTGCATGTGTGGTGCAGATTCAGTTTCAATCTCTTCTCTTTATCCTCAACAGTGCTCCATTTAAAGAGGGGTTAAATTTAGGATGATCTTGTTTTAACTGCAATTACTGGAAGTTGTTTATAAATATTTTATGAAAGGAGAGCATAATGCTGAAAACATGAAATTTTATGTTCAGTTAAACTGCACTCAGGCTTGCCCTTTCTGGATGCTTATAAACAAAGGAGGATTGAATATGAGAATAGGAAACATTCTAAATGACGATCGACCCAAACGTTTGTTTTGCCTTTAATAAAACACATGAAAATTGCTTCTTCACATTGGATCAAAATTATAATTGTGTGTGAGGATTAAAACATATAACATAGCAATTCAGAGTTTTCTCTTTATTGTCAAGAATCTTGAATGTTTTCCTATAGCACTGAGCATCCCTGATGAGTGCTGATAAATGATGAAAAGAGCTGACATTTCTCATCAGTGGAACACAGGAAAGATGATCTGTGATTCTAAATTAAAGCTCCAATCAAGATTAGGCTGGGGAAGAAATGTCAGCAGCTTGTCAACCCAACACGTGTGCTAAGGAGATGGCCAGGAAACCATTTCCCAATGCCACTGAAGACAGAAAGTAATGGCATACCTCCACCTCAAGGAAAGTGGATATTCTAAAAGCACAAGGAAAAAATGGCTCATGAAGCACTTTGTGTCACTTTAACCAAGACACTTCGTTACTAATCTGATGAATAGCCCACATAGGTAGAAATGGACATGCTAATGTTCATCTCAATTAGACCGAAAGATTAAATGGGGCCTCAGATGTCTCATCTAGTGCTTTGCTTTGTTAATGGTAAAGTTTCGTGACAGTGAAGCTGACTTTCATGCCCATTTTTCATTTTTAAGTGGGGATTCATGGCTTAGCAGAGGCGCAAGACGGGGCATCAAGGAATAACACTCCTGACATATGTTTATAAAGGAAGCACAGCATTCAGGTCAAGTCTAAGCACATGGATATTTGATACCTTGGGTGGAGCCTGGAATTGTAAGGAAAGTAAAACCCTACAAGTCGTTCATTAGGGGAGTTAAAATGAAAATGTTATTTTATTTTTATTGACTGGAGTTCCAATTTAGGTCACCCTAATGAGTCCTGTGAAAGGAATAGGCTTTCAATAATGTAAATTGGGTTACACATTCTAAAAATGCTACCCTCCGAAAAGGGGGAGAAGAAAGACTCAGAATATATCTTTATTTTGTTACTGATGTTTGACTATCTGAGAGGATAAAGAATAAAACACCTAGCTTGAGACAAAATTAAGAAGAAAAAAAAAAAAAACTCCTAGGAGACCAAACACTCTGATTGGAGACCCTGGTGACTTCCTCGAGCCTAGTATGTGGAGAGGAACACGCAGTCAGTGGGACTGGCAGAGGAGTTAGGACAGAAGCTCGCTGGGGTTTTCAGTCACTTGTTACCTCAGGGCAGAATGGACGATTCCAGAGTGCTGCAGAACTGAAGATCTCATGAATCACCACTATCTCCATTACTCTTGTTAGAAGGAGCAGCAGGAGGAGTAGCGGTAATTTACCTCCTCACTGGGTCATGAAGTTTGAGCTGTCTGCATGTTCTTTAAATGTTTAGAATATTCCAGACAAGCTCCAATGAAGCTTGTTTAGATCATTGGGAAACTAAGATTTTCTAAGTTATTTTTATAAATATTCCATATTCGGACTAAACTGAAATGTATTTGTTGCCAAGATAATTCACAGTAATGTCTTGGAAATGATGTGGGTTTTTTTGGGGTTTTTTTTAAGGACAAAAAGAATATGGTTATACTGCCAAATATTTCAGAATCAGTCTTATTTATCTGAATTCAACAAACGTTTATTGGGCAACTGCTGTGTGTCAGGCCCTGTGATATATGCTTTAGATTTAAAAGAACAACAGTTGAATAAACACAGTTCTTGTCTTCAAGGAGCTTAAAGTCTCATAATTTTGATGTAATATTTTATTCTATTCAATAGGATTTTTACTGTATGTTAATAGGATTTGCTCAATAAGCAGCAGAAACCTATATTTTGGAAGTTTATCTTACAGAATAGGGTAGACAAAGTATGGCCCAATGATTAAATCCAACCTGCCACTTGTTTTTGTAAATAAAGTTTTATTGGAACACAGCCACACTCATTTGTTTACATGTTGTCTAAAGCTTCAATGGCAGAGTTGAGTCAATGTGCCAGAGACATATGTGACCCATAAGGCCGATTATATTTACTATCTTCCCCTTTACAGAAAGAGTTTGCTAACATCTATTACAGAAAATATATAAACAGAGAACTGCTGCTAAAATCTAGCTTTCATGGAAATTTGGAAATTCAGCTGTTAAAGACTTTCATCTTGTAAAACCTTTTTTTTTAGGATAGTGTTTATAAAGAGATATTTTATGTTTCCAATTAGAATTTGTAAAAAATCACTATTTCCCAACATAGTACTCAGTTGAAATTAAACAGCTGAACAAACATGCAATTTGGGTAGAGAGAGCAGCAGAGGCTACAGTTCTCTATTCACTCACGTGGCACAGGGGGTAGCTGCATCTCCTTGAGACACACAAGGTTCTTTTTCCTCAAGTTCTGGACAATCCTTCTCACTGCCAATAGGAAACTTTCTGATGATCCGTGTCCTCACACGAGTGCCTTTAGGAGATGCTCTATCGAGGCACGTTTTTGAGCAGGAGCCCCATTCTGACCACTCCGACACCTGGCACTCTTTGGTGATCACACAGGACTGGAAGGTCATCGGCAGCTTCTCTTGTTGGCAAAAGCTGCAAAAGAGCACCGATATTCTCACCACAGACTCACAGGCAGTCATGAACTTTGTCTTCCACCCTGCAGAGTGAAATCAGCTTGGACGCTTTTATTTCCACTTGGAGTTGCAATTCTAATTTCATTGTAAATATATCAACTTTTATGATGTGTAAAAGCAGCTAGACTCACAGCTAACATTTCCATTTCCTCCAATTTTACAAGAGTTGTTAAATCATTCATAAGACATCGAAAATAAACGGACTAAGCAAAATTAGCTGAAACTAAGTTTACCGTTTTTTTCATTTCACCCATTCCAGATTTGTTTTAATTTAGAAAATGAGCAACCTAGAACTGTTAACAAATGATAATTTCCATTCTGTTTTGGGGTTTAAATGAACATCCTTGGCTAACTTAGTGCAATATAGTTTTGTCCAGAAAAGTAATTTAATATATGCTTACCATTACCTTTACTATTTGAAACTTTAATTGTCACTTACAATCATAATGTACATTTATGCAAATATATCAACTTTTCCAGGTCGCAGAATACATTGGGTATCTTAAATATGCCATAAGCATTAGAAACAGAAATCTATTTATATCTATATTACTGCAGAGATATAGTCTAAACAGATCTCTCATTATTTTTATCGGTAAAGCACTCGTGTTCAAACTCTCTCTATTCCTTCAGTTGCAGGGATGCTGGATTCTAAATTGAAATGTCTACATATGAAGATAAAGATGATGTCATGGACATCAATGACCAAGGACATACATTCTGAGGGGTTTTCCTGGAATTGAACGGCCTTGTGTTGAGTCTTAGTTGAACTTTTGCCCATTCTTAATAACCAATAGTGCACATTTACAAGACACAGGCAGCCCATTGCCAGCATAGAGCTGTCTGTTCCAATGGGAGAACACACTGAGAATTCTGCCTTGTCATTCAGCTGCTATATTTAACTACGGCAATCAACCATACAGAGAGGCAGGTCCATGTTAATGTAACAACTCACATCCCATATTCTTAATTCTACTGTCATGTGTATGAAAATTGCACTCTTAGGAGACAGGGCTCAATGCATCAAAGTCCATTTGTCTGAGTTGAGAGGTCTGGGAAGAAGGACCATGTGAGAGTGATGGTCAAAGGGCTTTGGGAGTCAGCTCTGTTTTTCTTACAACAGCAGAGGGGACTGAAATCCCACTTTTACTCAAAGGTCATGTACTGAGTAGTAATGGTGTATTAGGTACAGCATGAACCATAAAGCAAAATTTTCTGTGTGAAATAAGCAAGTTTTCACTGTTATACTTAGGAGTTTATCCATGAAAATCAGGCAAATCATGTCCAAATGCTGACCTCCAAAACTCCTCTCTTACGAAAGTCTCCCTATTTAATTTCCTCTTGGGTACATTTCCCATCCCTCATGGACTGTTTTCATATACATATACATATACATACATTATCCTTTATGTAATGCTTATTAAGTTCATATTGTATGCACAGCAGAGGATTAGCAATCCCTTTTAACCTTCTATAAAGAGTGTTAACATCAGTTAACTGCCTCCAGGTACAGTTACCCTGGTAACCAGATGAAAGTTGAAATGTCAGCTATGTTAGTAGATCATATTATTTATCATAAAACGACCCCTTTGGATAAATTCCATCTGCACTGAGGAAACTATAAATACCTGGTAGGCTTCCCTGAAGGTGGCAACTCTTAGAACAGGGCTTGTTTTTTTGGGAGAACTTGCAGGCTATGCTACCATTATTTCAAGAGATATCAGCACCTCTGAGAATTTCAACTAGATGAGGAATGTCTGATGCTACCGTGATGACAAGTTCTGATTCTTGTTCTATATTCTTCTAAGCAGACTGATGTTAAATGTAGCTGGCCTATGGTAGTTTTGTGAGTCTTGTGTATCTGAAAGTTTTTACAGCTTACATTTAAAACTAAACTCATATCACCTCATTTGACACTTACAAAAATCCTTTTACGTAGGTACTATTATAATTTCCATTTTGTAGGGAAGGGGTCTCTGAAAGGGAATGTGTTCAAGATCAAAGAGCTAGTAAGTAGCTCTTGGATTTTCTAAAATCAGAGCCCATTTTCTTAACCAGTCAGTCCTGCTTCTTCTCAGTTTAAAATGATTGTAAATCTTAGTTTGCTTTAGCTGAGGGTGAGGCCAAAGTTGTTGGCACATTGTGTGAATCAACTAGTATCACTATTTCACAGGCCAGGATTTATACCGTCCTTTGCAAAAGTGCTGCTTGTCCTAAGCAAGACTTAGTAACTATGGAATGCCCAAAACAAAGACATTTTCCTGATAATTATTAACAATTTTCAATACAGGTCCTACATATGAGAAATCAGTAGCATAAACGTGAGGATAGTATTAAGTGATATGATGATGTACTTTTAAAATATTATGTGACATCTATTATCTATCTATCTATCTATCTATCTATCTATCTATCTATCTATCTATCCATCTATCTATAGTTTGTCTCTCCTGTAATTTTTCAATACCCTGAACCATTATTTCTACTTCAGAAGTACAAAGACAAGATTACAATAGTTAAGTTGGAAGCATATAATTCTGCTTGGGGAGGCATGGAACATTACATGAAGTAGTAGGTTACTACGGTGAATTTAAAATGATATGTTAGAATTTTCCTGATTGAGATAAAAGTAATTAATAGAGATATGAAAGAAAAATAGCCTTTTATTTGTTGGTGGGTGGGGGAAATACATACTTTCTCTTGGCCTCAATGTGAGGAGCTTGTGTTGAGCAGCAGAAATAATAGTGGAAATGAAGCCTAGGTCAAATCCAGAACAGTTATGTTGATTCAGAAAAGCACCTCCCGTGGGTCAGGCACCACTCAATGATTAGGAGACAAAAAGAGATGATATTTGTATGTTACGTAGATTCTGATGGTGGAACAGAGAATGGAATATTAGGGTACATGCTTGGAGGCTATGATGATGATGATGATGATGATGATGATGATAATGATGATTATAACATTAATATTTATAACAAACATATATTGAGTGCTTACTATGTGCCAGACATTGGTCAAGCTGAGTGAGGTACGATCATGGACCTGAGTTTGACCTTCATTGCATGACTACTATGAGCCATGTACCTTGTGGCGTTTTACCAAGACTATCTCATGTAATCCTCAAAACCACTCTTTAGAGATCCACATTTTTTAAGGATAAGGAAAATAATGTAAATGTCTCACTCAATTCGAGAAAGGAGCAGGACTGGGATTGTAACCTGATCTTTCTTCTGATGAGGTTTATGAAGGTGTCAACAAAGGCAATTACAATAGAAATTCAAAGGAGTTACAAACTATAAGAAGACTTAGAAACTACACAGCCTGATGAAGAGTTGACAGGGTCAAATCATTTAAAAACTTGCAAGTTTCAAGCCTTGGTGATCTGGTTGAGCAGCACTGCAATTATTTGAAATGGAGAACATGGAATGAGAAAATAGTTTTTGGCGGCTGATAAATGAGTTCAACATTGATATCTTAATTTGATATGGACATATCCAGGACACATCCAACAGGGTGAAATGCCCAGTAGGCAGGTCCAAAATTAAGGGTTAGTGTTTAGTAAAATTCTGGATGGCTTATACACGTTTAGAAATCCTAAGCATATCAGAGTTCAAAGCTAAGGCCACAGGAGTAGCTGAGCGCTCGCACACGGGGGCTCATTTTAGGCATAATTCACACATGGACTTACAGTGAGCCTTGGAAGGCCCATGAGCATTATGATGTTTATTCATATCATTTTTTGATTGTTCATGAGACTAAATAAAGTCATCAAATCATCCATAATTACTATATTATTCAGCTTCCATCCTCTACCATTCTTTCTCTTATTCTGGCCATGCAAACCGTTGATACTAAAGAGCTTCGGGAAGTACATATTCTGGTTCATTATGGTTTTCAGGAGAACATGACTCTGGGAAGTCAAAGGTGTGGGCTATGCTTCTGCAACGGCAGCCTAGTAGAAGATATGATGGCCACTGTGACAATTTCCTTTTTATTTACGTGGTATGTTCGAGATAACCCAGATAGTTAAGACGGACTAGAACAAAAGATCGGCTTTGACACAGAAACGGATATTACTTAGTACACCTTGTATCAGATAGGGTAATCAGATAAGTATTGGAAAAAAATGAAAAAGTGTAGAGCAAAATTTAATATTTGTCTTTTAAGAAACTTCATTAAGAGATGACAGAGCACAGATATTCCTGACAGGTACTTTTAAACTCTGATTATCCAGTATATTTAACATTTTTTATTTCAGGTCAAGGTTAAAAAATTGATAAACTGTAAATTTAATTTTATTTCACTTTTGATCATTCAAGTGATAACATACAAAAAAGAATCCCATTTTAAATCTTTTTCCTAAAATTAATTCTGTAGCCCATTTAATCATCATAACACCTGTGAAAATACACCTTCTTTCTGAAGGTAGCCTAATTAATATACCAAAATACCATTATGGTTATTTAGCTTCTTAAACAGAATCTTCCCAAGACCCTCATTTTCTGAAGATCCAATCCAAATTTTCCTTTCTGGTAATCAAACTTTCCATAATCCATCACTGCTTCACTGCTCCCTCTCAGGTTGTCACTTAGCCAAAATTAACTTTCAGTCCTCTTCCCCAGTAGCCTGAAATTCTGCCCTCTCTCTTCATTGTCTCTAGAGAAGAGTAGCCCAGTTCTATCCTCTCACTTTTATTATTTACATTATTTGCCATTTAGAGTCCCAGCTCCCAATTATTTGCCACTCTGAAGCTAAGTCTCTCAGGATCAGGTGGTAAGGCTAATGCTCAGGAAAAGTCTCCAAATGTGGCCTGAACCAGCCCTCCCCACACAACATCATGTGACATTTTTTCCTTTTCATGAGAAGCAGATGAAATTATAGACTGAAAATACGATGCCAAAGCTACTGGCAAGCAATATGTGTCCCTTACAAATAGGTAAGCTGCATATCTGCATTGAATTGGCAAAAAGTGACACCTATAAATCCCTTGTTTGAAGCCTCTGCTTGGAATCTACTTGTTTAATATCTCTCCCCTCCCCTCCCCTCCCCTCCCCTCCTCTCTTCTCGTCTCCCTCCCTCTCTCTCTCTTTCTCTCTCTCTCTCCCGCCTCCCCCTTCCTCTCTTCCTCCCTCCCTCCCTCCCTCGGTACAGGTATAGACATATGAGAAAAAGCCTTTACTCCTTGTGTTTCTACTGAGAAAAAAAAAAAAAAAAGAAAACGTTATGGTTGGATGTCATCATAGGCCCTCCTTTTTTAATCCAGAGAAAGTAATAAAAGTGATCAGAATAGTTTCTCTTCGTCTTGCTGAAGCCTAACATCTGCAGTCTGGGGCTCTGGAGGTGGAAATTATTCCTGAAGGCCTAGTTCAATCTAGAGTTTTGCTCCTCAAAGATTGATCTTTGGATCAACACCATTGCCATTAACTGGGAGCCTGACAGACATGCAAACTCTCAGATCCCCAGGCTGCACTCCTGAATCAGAATCAGTATTTTAACAACATTCCCAAGAGATCCGTATGCACAATGAAGTTTGAGAATACTGGTCTGGGGGAAACTCTCCCAACCACTGCAAATGTATAAAGGCATCCAATATTTACATTGGCTAATGAATCTTTATTAGGCTAGCCCTACTTCTGACACACAACAGGAACTGAGTAGATCACATAAAATGGGAATATCAGATATTAGGTGGTTTATACGCTAATTGGATGGGCTGGAGAAGAAGGCTTCTAAGCCAAGCCTCCAGGACAACTTCCAGCCCTCAGAGTCACTTTGCCATTTCTCTA
Organism: Rhinolophus sinicus; assembly: GCF_036562045.2. Taxonomy (NCBI): domain Eukaryota; kingdom Metazoa; phylum Chordata; class Mammalia; order Chiroptera; family Rhinolophidae; genus Rhinolophus; species Rhinolophus sinicus. The sequence goes on from NC_133758.1 coordinate 91,215,175, forward strand.
AGCCACAGAGCTGATTTTGCAGCTACAGGAAGCCACATTTCTAGCACAAACTTCCCTGCCTCTTCCTACTGACCTCAGTTTAGAATCCAAGCCCAGCTGTAACACTGTGTTGGAGTCTAAATCACATCCAGGAACCTGGCTGCAAGCGACTTTGCACACTTTACTGTATATTATAGTTTTGTGGCTTCATAGTACAGGAAATCCCACTAGAGCAGCGTTAGTCCAAATGTGGTCCGTGGATGAGGGCAACTGTTTGTGAGGGGTGTGTGATGAGCTAAGCACAGGAATTAAAAGTAAGTATGGAGGTATTTTTACAGCAATTTGAAGTCTGCAACACTCAAGAGCATGATCAGTGCATGTAACTTGATGTGCAGGGTGTACACCAGTTCTGTTAATGTTGAATGCCATGGTGAGAGGTATATGGCATGAGCTACATGCTAGACATACACAGTAGGACCACGTTATTGGGAGCTGTAGGAAATCAAAGACAAAAAATGAAAACCAGCAACGCATATCTGACCTTCACCACAGACAGCACAAGAAGCACTGCACTGGTGGTGTGGGATGATTCATGAGCCAGCCGACCTGTGCTCATTTCCTAGCTTCTTCATAGGCCTAGGACTGTGAGGAGCTCGTTTGATGTTTCAGAAATATAAATCATTTTGGCACTTAACATATTATCTATAAACAAGATCCATAGCAATGTATTTTTTAGTTCCTGTAGAATTCGCCTATAATAAGCACTTATAATATTCTTATTGAATTAAAGAACATGCTTTCTTTCTGTAAAGATACAAGTGAATTCAGTAACACTATTCATGTTACATATATATATATATATATATATATATATAGAGAGAGAGAGAGAGAGAGAGAGAGAGAGAGAGAGAGAGAGAAAGGATATTACCCTAAATCTTTCCATAATATTAACAAGCATCCTCAAATTTTGTGATATGAACAAACATAATTTGGTGTGCACAGTAGATTAAAATATTCATTTTATTTGTATAAAGCGAATATGTATTTGTAGGCTTGTACCCTCTCTTATGACAGCATGGTCACTCACTTAATTTGATTAGGTAATTTGCTCCAAGAATGAAAGTGATTGTTTTAATCCTGGCCAGCAAAATACAGGGGTCATGGGCCTTAAATCGTATGTAGAGTATTATTGTAACCCTATTGACTATTTCAGAAAAAAGAAAGGCATGCTTTTTGGGATAGATGCATTTTTCAAATATACTGATGGATGACTGACATGGTATGGACAGCCATCAGCTAACTGACCAGTTTTGTCTACAGTCCGATCTCTTATGCTTGCATATAAACATTTAATTTTAAAATTATATCCAGAGATTAATACAAGAATATAATGCTCAGATACATCTATTTTTCCTACCAATCTGCTATTTTCTATTTCAATGAAAAAAGTGAATGGACCAAGAAGATCGCCTGTTTTTCTAAGTCCCCAATTTGCAGCAAGTTAGAAAATGATTCTGTGCTCCTAGTCAAGACACCCAAGCCATTCCTAAATTGCCACTCTTGAGTTTCAGAACTGATCAGGCAGCGATTACTCTGTTCCATAGTTTTTCCATATGGTGAGATTCCATTTTCCTAAAAGATTTCTAAAGTCCCTTTCTTCCATAAAATTTAAGACTCTCTAGTTTTCATAACCTAATCAATCTGAATTCTTATCGGCTTGTGTTTTGAGATGGAATCTTTAAACAAACAAACAAAACTTTTCCCAGCTTTAACTATGTTGAAGCTGCATTCCTTTTTGAAACACAAAATTAAATTTCCTGTAATTTACCATTTATTTATCACTTTGAGTTAACAGTTTACAAATTTTCTGAGCTAATTTCACTCTCTATGTGTACCCTCTCCACAGAATTCACGAAGTTAGAAGCAATCATTCTGGAATTAAACTACATGCACAAACCACTTTCTTTGTAAAGGCAGAGGTCTTTTCCCCTTGCTTTGATATTTGAAAAGCTTTTGTTGAGCTGCCGGGAACATTGCCAAATGGTGTCACCTGCCAGCTGGAGTGATCATATGCTCCCTATTAAAGCTGAGGGCCACGGTATTGGTCAACAGCTGAATGTGAGGGTATCAGCACTGCATGTATTTAGTAATGGGATAAACTGCTACAGCAGTGAGGCCTCCCTGGAAGGTCCAGTACATGCATTTTCCATCCTTTCGCACAGCACATACTTGCATGCAGCTGTTTCCTTATCACCCAGGCTGTTCCAGGTGGCGAACCATAATGGAGATTCATGGCACAGTCTCAAAGCCACGGCAAGTGAAAACTCTAGACAGCTTTATGAGACAGGGTAAAAACTACCTACCAGACTTCTAAAAGGATGGTATGTGGCATGATTGATTTGGCAATTCTTTTCATCAGAGGCATTCTTTAGTATTAAGGAAATTTTCACCTCTGTTTTTAAAACTCCAATTAAAAAGAGAAATGAAACATAACTACAGCAATATTTCAAATATTATTTTGGGTTCTGTATGCAATTTCAATGTGTGTGGGGGGAGCATGGGTGGGGACAATTCTTAGACAACAGCAAGTTGTCTGAGAATTCAACATGATTCTGACACAGTCTACCTGGAGATAGTGTCATATGCCACAGGTTAAGGGTTCATTCATACAAGACTACCACCCCACCCCACCCCCTACTTCAGACACCCGTCCTGAGTCGAGGTCGTCACCTGTACTTATGACCAACTGCGTATAAATCAGAGGTTCCCATAACCCCGTCCTCAGGTTCAATTAATTTGCTAGAGCGGCTCACAGAACTCAGAAACATTTATATTTACTATAAAAAGATATAACTCAGTAACAGCGAGACGAAAGAGATGAACAGGGCAATGCATGGGGAGAAGGTGTGGAGCTTCCAAATACGCCAAACTCCCAGCACCGTCCTGTGCCCACCAAATGTGTAGCTCTCTGAACCCAGTCCTGTCAGGGGTTCTTGTGGAGGATTCACTATATAGGCATGGCTGATTAAATCATTGGCCACTGGTGACTGACTCAATCTCAAGCCCCTCTTCCCTCCTTGGAGGTTGGAGGGTGGCATTGAAAGTGCAAAACCTCTAATCACATGGTTGACACCACTGGCAACCAGCCCCATCCTTAGGTGCTTCCCAAAAGTCACCTCATTCACATAACAAAAGACACCTTTATCACTTTCAACACTTAAGAAAACCCAAGGGTTTTGAGTGCTGTAAGCCAGGAAACCAGGGCCAAAGACTGATTATATATGAAGAAAAATTCTGGTCATCTAAATGAGCAAATATATATTTTTATTATAAATTATAATATCACATAGCAATTATTTGTAAGGAGAATTACCAAGTATCAACTCAAACACTGATTAACCATCATAACTTTTATGACAAATGAAAGAGAGAGAGAAATCAAGCCTAACATATCCAAGTTAAGGGATAGAAGTGAAAGGCAAGAAAGCTTTGGGAAAGTAATAATGACTGGATATTCTTTTCTATGTTGGATTCCATTAATATTCACCTGACCCTGGCCAACTCCCCAATGCTTAGAAAATATGGAGGTCCCAGTGATTATTCTATTGAATTTAGTATAAAACAGAATCATAAAATGTAGTTCATAACTCATAAAAATGTAAGAAAAATGCATTTTTAGTCTAAAACAAGAACATCTTTTCCTGCTTTTGACCAGTTTTTTCTTCCTTTTCTCTGAACTTTTACTCTAAGATGAACATCCATAACCATGACTCCAACCAAAATAACTACAGACATATTTCTATCTACCACAAATATAATAGCTCCTATATGAAATTCATCCGCTTCCCCTCAAACTGACTTTCCCATTCCTCCTGACTCTTCATTGTCAGCTCTCCCCTCTACCAAAATAACAAGTTATCACAAATCTTTATAAAGAGCATTTTTTCCCCAAATCATCTTCTGATCTCTGTTTCCACTCTTACAGCCCCGAGCCAAGTATTCTTTGTCTTGTGACAGGAGGAGGAGGATAAAGTGCCATTTTTCTTTCATTTGCCCCTGTATACACCATTCCATGCTGCCCTGTCAGAATGACTTTTCTGACAAATTTATATTGATCCAATCTATCACCTGCTCAAGAACGCACACTGGTTGGCTTACAGTCCACTTCATCCTGTTGGAACCCTTCCTCCTGACTTCCCAGGTCCTTCACATCCTTCCTATCATCTTCTCAGGGACATGAGAAAAAAACAGCATGTTGATTTCATCGTTGTCCTTACAGCTTCTGGTTCTCTCTCATTCCCGTTGGCTACCTTCATCTCTCAAAGGTGGCATGCTCCACTCCATGATATTTTTACTGAATACTGAATTTAATAGGAGACATTTTAAATATTGAATTTAGAACAAATGACTCACCCCGAATTGACAAAGAGTCAGAATTGTTTCCCAAGAATAGTGGATCGTCAGGATTGACAAACATGGGTCAACTGGTTCAGGTCAGGTGAAACTTAAATGGGGGCAGGAATTCTGCTGCACACAGGGAAGGATTCCTAAATATTGTAGCTGTCCAACATGCAAAGAACTGCCGAAAAAGAGACATGGTCTGGAAGAACTGACACAGGGTCTGGGTGAATATCCATCAGGACAGGGTAGTGTGGTCAGGCTAAAGGGACTTTAATGAGTGGTTCTCCTGGAATCTCACCTTCAGTTCCTCTAAAGAAGCCTATTTAATTTTTTTTTTTAATACTCTAGGCTAATGTTTAGTTTTTGTTTAATTCAATGTTCTGGTGAAAAAACTTTTTTTTTTTTTCCTTCTTTTTAACCAGTGGCATAAAAGAAGAGAATTGGCCTGGAGAGAGTGAAAAGATTTACATGCCTACGTGTCCTTTATTTGTAACGTGATCTTGAGCAAATCCAGTGATCCTCTCAGAGTCTCTAAATTAGGGACAGCAGAATTTGGCTTTTCTATTTTATAAATAACATAGTTGTGAGAATCATGTGAGTAACTGACATGAAAACTACTTGAAAATTGTTAATTCCTACAAATGTTATGTAGGAAGATGATGGCGAAGATGAGACGGACATTTACATATCTGAATCTAACCTTCAGCATTAACTTTTTCCCTCTGGAAATTCCCTACTCTCCCTTAACCAAAAACTGTTATCTCCTCTGACACAGAAGGGAACACTTGATAATTTAGTGTCTTTTATTCATCTGTAATTTCTACATGTGTGATACTATTTTCTCCCCTATTGGACTTTATATTTCCTCAAATATTGCAGCCTTATCTTATTTACTTGTTTACTTTGCCTTATACACTCAGTTGATAAACTACATGATGTAGACAATCAAATAAAAATAAGTCATTGTCAATATAGTGAGTGAAGATAGTAAAGGGTATTTTATACATAATAAAACTGGAGAAGAGGCTTTAAATTGGAAGACATCAAGAGTTCTTGAGCAATAGTACTTTAAAATATCCTCATCAAAAACTCTTTAATAAACTCTTGAGAGACACACAGTCTGTAGGATGAAGAATGGTTTTCTTAGTTCTTTCTACACTGAGAGAAATGGAAAAGCTAAATCATTTAAAAGAAGATAATTCTATTTGCCATTCCATAAGGCATTCTCAAAGGCTTCAAATGGCTCAGGGAAGAAACCAAGACAGTCAGAAATAGGACTTGAAAATCAACATCTTTAGATAAATGGCAATAAACAGGAAAAATGAAAAGTCATTACAACTATATGGAAATTCTTGCTAGAATATTTGTTCAACTTAATAGAAAACTACCCATTGTTGGCTATATTTTTATCTCATTTTTTCACTATGTTCCAATATACATACTTTGTAACCTCAAAGTTATATCTCTTTAATGGTAGAAATCTCTTTCACTGAATTACAAAGTTACATAAGGAGATTAATAAAAAGGAGAAGGTACATTCCCGGTTTAGATACCTTTTTGACACCTTATAATACATAGAGGGTTTCCAAGTTATAACTGAAGTCTGATTGGGACTCTAATAACCACAGCTGTGAAAGAACCTCATGTTTCAACCTCAACTGTACAAATTTCTTAAAATTATGAGAATTTGCAAACATATTTACCAGTTAAAAAACAGTTTTCTTTTATTGCTACTTTAAGTATTAGGGAAGATCTACCTAAATCAAAATTTAATGTGCAATAAAAGAAACAAATTCAATTTTATTTTAAAGGAGAAACAATGCATTAAATATTTGCAGATGGCACTCTTAACTGTATATATTTTTATTTTGGGGTGGAAGGGTTGATTACAATATGTTGTTTTGTTGTACTACATAGTCTATGATAACTGATTAATAAGGCTATTCTTCAGATTATATTAATCCTAATATTAATGGATAACTATGTAATCAGGCAGGAAACCTGTTATATTACTTGTGAAAATAATTGCTGTACATTAAATGTTTACAAGGGAATAAAATTATTAATCGATTTCATTAATATTAATAACCATAACCATTGATTTAATGGTTTGGTAGGCATTAAATATCATTATTTGTTAAGAATAGCTACTATGCATACTGGATTTGTAATCAAATGCAATGAATTTATAGATTTCATAATATTATAATACACTGGGCTTTAAACTTCCTGAATCAAAGCAATATATAAAAACACAGGACAGTGTTAGGTATCCAAGAAGCATAGCAATGATTGGCTATAAGTATCATAAAGTACACACACACACACACACACACACACACACACACACACACATATATCTATCTATACCTATTCATATCTATCTATATATCTATATATCTGTATATCTGTATATGTGTATATAACTATATATCTATATATCTATATCTATATCTATATTTCCCCTTGAAAGGAACCCAAGATAATACTCCCAACTGACTCTTCAATTTTACAAGTGAGTTAACTGTGACCCAAAAATGTTGAGTAATTTGCCAAATTCATTGAATTGCTACCACTGGACCTTTCACATTATAAGTGCTACCATCTTAGAGCCTACTGAGAAGCTTTGAGTTCTTTATGACAGCACCCCAGCCCCAAGCTAGCATATCCTGGACTGCCTAAGGGAAAGGCACCAGGTTCCTACTGCTGAGGTTCTATGCCCCTCCAGGTAGCTTCACTGAACTGCATCCAGTATGACCCCATGCTGGTCTCCCTCTCCGTGGCGTGACTTTCATGGTCTTCATGGAGTCTGTAGGAAGCAGCCTCTGCCGTAATTGTGTCTGACAGTGTAGGGCCTACATCATAGCCCTCCCAGGACACAGCAGTATTCTGCTGACACTACCACTCCAAAGCAGACAATAAGCACAAACTAGATTCCCAGACCCCAGGAAACAGAGAGATCCCAAGGAAAGGTCCCTCATTGGGTATGAGGTGAAGAGGAGAGCCTTTTCAAAGAGATTACTTCACAGTTTTTTCTTTCTCAGTGCTTTGACTCCTTTTTATATTCTTGAAGTGGATATGAAGATCAAAATCTGTCAGACAAGTATCCAGATATTTACTTTTGAATCACATATGTGTTTCCTAGAGTTACATTCCATACTTGCAAAAACAAACATCCTTAAACATATACAAGGTTGGACTAATGAACTCATCCTAGAAAAAGTGCTACATATGTCATTGGTGAATATCACTATGGTTACCTTCGAAGCACTCCCCTTGGGAAGCTATGCACTAATGCCAGAGCCTAGTCCACCCTTCAAAGCAATTTTGGAGCTCTTTTTCTGGAATGGCCATCAGAGCTGTCATCATATTACCCTTGATGTCCTGAATGTCATCAAAATGTCTTCCTTTCAATATTTCCTTTATCTTCGGGAAAGAAAGAAGTCACTGGGAGCCAGATCAGGTGAGTTGGGAGGGTGTTCCAATACAGTTATTTGTTTATTGGCTAAAAACTCCTTCACAGAGAGTGCCATGTGAGCTGGTGCATTGTCATGATGCAAGAGCCATTAATTGTTGGCAAAAAGTTCAGGTCGTCTAACTTTTTCATGCAGCCTTTTCAGCACTTCCAAATAGTAAACTTGGTTAACTGTCCAGTTGGTACAAATTCATAATGAATAATCCCTCTGATATCAACAAAGGTTGGCAACATCATTGAAACAAGTTCACAAACTTAATTGTCAGACCTCATATTCATCATTATTTAAATGTATATATGCAATGTATCACTAGGAAACTTATCAGAAGTGACTTTATTAGGTCACACATTTTAATAGTACATTTTGACAATATTGCCAAGTCACCCTCCAATTTGGCAATCTTAATTTATATCCTGATCAGCAGAATATGAGCACCATTTCATCATATCCTAATCCAAACTTGATATTATTAAAGTTTTATGTAAAGTTTTTAAAACTGGAAGGATGAGAAGTGGTTAACTCTTTGTTGCTTTATTTTGTATTTCTCTGATTATTCTCTGGTTAGTCCCTCATGGACTCTTTGTATAAACCAATTGGCCTTCTGTATTTCTACTTTGCTTTCACATGGTGAGAAGAAAGAATAGCTTCAGTATCTTACCTTAGGGCTGCATTAAATCTCTGTGCCACAGTTTTTTCTTCAGGAATCTTATTCATATCATCATCCTAAAGGGTATTTACCATGTTTCCCCGAAAATAAGACTGGATCTTATGCCATGTTTCCCCGAAAATTAGATTGAGTGTTACAATTGGGAAATAGATGAGATATAAATTCAAGTGAGTTTTTTGGGTGTCCAACAGTCTTAGGTAGATGATGTCCAAAGGAAAAGGCAAATTATTGTAACTTGCTTCTCCTTACACAAAGAAAGACACAATGTTTGGGGAAACTCTTTGGATTATGGAGGAAACACAACATTTAGTGCTTTGGATCTGATCCATTTACTAAGAAAATTAAGTAAATTGGCATCCTTCAGTGAAGCACAGAATAAAACCAACCAACCAACCAACCAACCAACCAACCAACCAAGCACTTCTAGCTCATTTTACCTTTTATACCAGCAGCTGTGATATGAATCAGGGGAACTAATAACCATGGAATAATCAGAAAAGAGGGTTTTATAGTTTTGTGCAAAGTCATGCTTTTTCTTTATACCTGAATTCTACCTGCCCATGGATGTCAGTCATTTTGTTTCTTCAGTCGCCTCAAGGCTTATTCATGGAAAAGGTGGTCAGGCTGGCAAGGATGAAGGTTTTGAATGGGCTCAGACATACAACTCTCTTCACCAAAGTTAACTGGATACCGCCATTCTGAGAGTTTATCTCATCAGCAGCAGTGGACAACCCTCAGCTCTGGTACAACACCACATTATCTGGGAGAATCTGTGATCAGTGGTAGATTGAGCTTCTAATCCTGGAAGAAAGGGGCAGTTTGATATCACTGGAGCACACAATTCTTTTGGCTGTGGATTTGCCTTCCTTGTTCACTATGCTTCTGCCAGCACCATCCTCTAGAGACTTACTCAGTGCCTTATTCAGTCATGGCATCCTACTGTTTCGGAGCAGTTAACTTATTTTACAGCAAATGATTGAAGGCAATGAAACAGCCATGATGGTATCCACTGGTCTTAACATGTACCTCATCAACCAGAAGTTAACCGGCCCTATGGAAAGATAGGACCGTCAAAAGAAGTTTCAGTTAAGACGCCATCTGGGAAATAATAGTGCATGAAGTTGCAATGTTTTTACCTGAACCAGCAGCAAATATATGGTGCCAAAATATATAATTCTAGGAATCAAAGGGTAGGATAGGGAATTATAGCTAAGGATCTATTTGAAAAATTTTGGTTTGCATGACTTTGAATATCCCGCTGTAGAGGTTTTAGTTCCCAAACGATGAATGCTTCTACTAGGAAACAGTATTTCTAGTGATTTGGAGGCTGGCACAACCAACATGCTGTTTTGGGTTCTTCATTCTACTAAATGAACTAGCAAAAAAAAGGGGGTATATTCCTCAGTTGGCTGTGGCGATTGGTCCTGATCATCACAAGAGAATGGAGTTGCTGCTTCAAAATGGGGGTGCTGCCATGTTTAGTGGTATAAAGGCAGGTCTACCACGCTCAAACCAACAGGACATTGAAGTTTCGAGTCACTCAACTAGATAAAGATTCCTGAGGCAAAAAGAAAATTGAATATACACTGAAAGAACTAAGTGACATTTCGTAGCTATGGCGTAACCAATTATAGAAATCACGACTGTGCTAGCTTTTCTGTCTTGCTTTATTATGTATCTACGTATTCATTTATAATAACATTATTTTTCTCCCTATGGTCCATTACATTTTATATAGGGCATGTTGGAGTGGATAATATCATAATATACTCTTATGTAGATTTTGGATTGTAGCTGAAAGATCACCAAGGGATGAGATTTCATGACTAATGAAACTTGGGGGAGAAGGCAAACATATTTTCCTTTGTAAATGGATAGTGCAATTTCAATAGCATGTGTTTACTAGGATATTTGATATATTAAAATAAAACCAAAATATTACAAATATTGAGTATGCAGAGGAAGGGCCTGACCACGTCAAATATCACAGACTATTCAATTCCATTCTACTCCAATCTCCTTGGATCATGTCTCCTTGTACATCAAAGGCTGGAATGACAAGGACCACATATCTTTGGCTCCCTTGCAGCCTGGGTTACACATGAGACCTAGATTTTATAAAGCAAATGCAACTGCATGCAACTTGGAAGGGATAAGAACACAGCTGCATGCAACTTAAGGGACGTGACCATCCTGTAACAGAGGCAAGCAGTCACAGAGGTTTTTAGTTATTCTTCACCAGCCAGAATGCAGCTTCTGTCTTAAGGGGTACTGAGTAGTGAGTAAAGGCACGGGACCTCTGCTGGAGCTGTCACCTGGTGGGACGGGATAATTCTCCCAGCTGTGCTTGTGGATATGTGACACCCAAGCTTGTTTCCCTGTCTCTCCCACGAATTCTGCACTCTGCTTATTGCCAATAATGAACTCCTTTCTGCTTTTAAAACAGCTCTTGTGCACTCCATTATTTTCAGGTAAGAACACTGACCAGTATACTAATTTTCTAATAAATTCACTATGTCTGTAATTACTGTTTTGATCAAATGCCACACTATATATTTTCATATGTAGTGTACTCTTTTTCTATTATTTATAAATGGCTTTCAATTTTTTTAGCTTAATCTCCTCTTTAGCTCAAGAGCACATATTTTTCTTTTGGCTATCTTCAACTTGCCATTTTCTAATTGTAATGTGCAATTATAGTAAATACAGTTTGTCTGAAATAAATGGAAGAATACTGATTTAATCCAGATTTGTCTGGTTTCACACAATGTACTTTATCCATCACATAATACCTATAATTGTGACTTCTGTGATTTCCTCCATTATTTTAATTACTTTAATGGAGGAAATCCTCAAATTAGATAACATTTATGTTTTCTCCTATTTTCCTCCACTCCGCAACATTTTAAAAAAAATCTCTCACTAGTTGTGCTGTACACTAGGGCTCTAAATTCATTTTTTTTAAAAAAACAATTCTCTGTAACTAAACTTCCATGTATCACTAATATCACAGTACTATTTATTGAATACATTTTCCTTTATCCACTGATTTGATACTTCCTTTATGATAGACACAAATTTTAAATGGAGAAACTCTCTCAATCCCTTAATTTTGTAATTCAATTTTTATATGCATCAGTGCAGGCACATTACTGGTCTCAGTAACTTTTGACACATTTGCTACTCCTTCTCCCTGAGGTTATCACAGTTCTCAACTTCTCTGCTTGTAAGAGGAAAATGAATCATCAGAAAATGTACCTGGAAATCAGTTCAGCATAATCTTCTGATCTCATCTTTCTCCTCCCACTAAGTTGGGATTGTAACAAAACCAAGTCAAGAGGACACATGTGGAACCCCAGTAAGGTACATGTCCTGTAATGACGATATGGTCTGACAGTATTGACCCAAGGCTATCGAGAGTGGCAGAATAAACATTTTGGAGGGTATTGCTTTATTCTATCCACAAATGATGTAAAATGTAAGTATAGTCAAACTTGAAATTTCAGTCCTTTCTCAATTTTTCTCATACTTTAAAAGGAATCAAGAAAATGTGGTTCCCAGCAGCACTGCTTACATTGTGCATTCTCTTATTCACTTAACCTACAAAGACCCTTCAAAAGCCTAGTTTTTCTGTTGCTCTAATTGAGTTTCATGAGAGAATACACCCCTACATCTTTCTCCCGTTTCTCCTTAGAGAAAAAAAGCAAAGGGGAAAACATGAAATAGCAAAAAGAGGGGAAGAAGGTTGTGAATTCTCACTGATCATTGATTTCCATTCTCTAACAGTAATTCAATTAATGCATTTATTTTTTAAGGTAATTGCCATCGTACTCTTCAAGGAGACACAGAAAAAAAAAATAACACAAGCAATATTTTTAGAATCTCACAGTGAAGGTATATTAGTGTTTTGCAAAATAACTATAAGAGTGTGCAGATATAGCCAGGCAAGACATTTTATGAACCCAAGATTTCCTCTAACCAAAAGAAACTTTCAATCTAGTTCATAGTACTGATTCAACTTGAATAGCTTTATAGAACGACTGTATAGATTGTATAGATTTGTGTTGTCAACAGCAGCTGACAGAAGAAACCAGTATATGCATAACCCCCCCCACACACACACGCATGCACACAGACTCATTTAAAAATACAAATCGTGTTTCAATTTTTTCTACTAGCTGCTCAAGTATGTAAGTCTAACTTTTGTTTTCAGTCGCTATAGCTAACCTCCAAATGTGATTTTAAAACTTTATATAATATTTCTTTTTTCTGCTCTTTCAATATATTGCATTCACTCTTTTGTTCATTCATTTAGCTTTTTTTAAAAATAAAACATCCCCAAATCCTAATTGGAAATAGCCAGATTATAATTACATCATATGAATGCTAAGAGACATCTGAAATAAATATATTTCTAACATTTTTATTGTTGGCAAATGACACTAATACTTCACGCTATTTAGCATTCTATTTATCACACAGTATCAACAATTACTAATTTCTTTGTTGTCACAATAAGTTAGTTAGATATTATGTTTTGGTCTAATTAGAAAGTGAACTAGGATAAAGGGAAATTAACCACAATGTTTTGTTTCAGACATGTAGAGTTAATTGAAAATTGCCATTATCGAGAGTCTTTTCAATTAGCAATCAGAGAGGAAGAACATATTGTTGTATTTGAAGATGGTAGGTCTCATTGCCAGATCTGGGTTCCAGTGGGAATTAACAGAACAGGAACTCTAACTCATAACACTTTGTATTTCCTTAAACAGGATTCAACTTGTGTACATTCCGTAACACAGTCAATGTTATAAAGCCTCTCATCTTGAATTATTTTTACGATAGATAAATCTCAGTCTAGAGCACAGAATACATCTGAGGTTTCCTAATTATCTGCAGAACTTCTGAGGATAAAAAGAGAACTTCAGTACGATATTACTATTACATGACTTGATTTTAGACACATATTTTCTTCTTTTGTGCTCATAACTAAAAATAATTATTTCAGTGAACTTTTAAATACATACCCTAGGGAACAAAATTTTTATTGATTACTGTCATAGTTGAAACTGCTTTGTCCATTCCAGTAAAACTATGAGGCAAATGCAATAATTGACATAAACATTGGAAAAGATGAGAGAGAAATTTCTTTTGTTAATGTTATCATTATATACTCTGAAAAGTAGCATAGCTTAGTCGAGACTGTAATAAAACACTTTTGGAATTAAAAACATGAATGGATGTAAGTTAAATACATAAAAATTAATAGTGCCTAAACATAGAAATGTTAAAAACTCTATTTATATTAGCAAGGAAAATTATTTATAAAATATTTAGGAATAAATGCAGCAAGAAATATCCAGAATCTATATAATAATTACATTATTTTAAAACATGACACACAATATAAGAGCAGAAGAAACAGAAAACACTAATGCAGTCAATCTTGTTGGTAATTCATAGTTGCAATTAATTATAATTTGTCACAGTTAAAATCACATCATAGTTTGTCTTAAAATTATATATAAAGACCCCAGCATTAAAATAGCTAGAAAACCATGAAAAAGAAGAACAGAAAGGGGAGTACTTGCCATTTCAAATACAGCAAAATATATTATACATTCACTGTAGAAAAATCTATGTGGTATTGTACAGGAGAAGACAAATAGAGCAGTCATATAGTATAAAGAATCCAGAATTAGATTCTAAAAACACCAAGATATCGATAGTTCAAACAGGTGAAGAGATGACCTATTTAAACTGGTGCAAACTATCCAAAGTAAAGAAAATAAAAACTGAAGTACTGCCTTACATGACACAAAATAGAGAAAGATAGGATGTAAATTTAAAATTAAACTAACACAATATAAATCTTTTGAGAAAATCTAGGAGATTAAATTTATAATCTGTCGAGGAAGCCCACCTTAATCTCAACTGAAAATACAGAGTTATAACAGAATGGTGATGGAAAGTGAACTGACTCTGGGTGGTGAACACACAATGTGATATAGAGATGATGTATTATAGAATTGTACACCTGAAATCTATGTAACTTTACTAACAATTGTCATCCCAATAAACTTTAATTTTAAAAAAAGAAAGAAAAAAAGACATGTCAGATGTTTTAAAAAATTAAAATTTGTGCTAGTCAGCAGATTGATGACAAGTTTGAAAAACTTTAAATTAATATTATAGAGATTTAATTACTATTAAATAACATAAGCTATTGTAAATTGATAAGAAAAGCCCAAATGGAAATACACATCTTTTGTTCATTACATACACAGATGCATGAAGAGAGGAAACTCAAGGAGCCATATACAAATGATAAAATGCTTAGGTTCCCTACCCAGAGAAATGAAAATTCAAGTAACAATGCAAAATTACTTGATATGCGTGAGACTGGCAACAATTAAGAGCTTTTGTTCAGAGGAATGAGAGGAAAAGGGTACTCTTAAACATTGGTAATGGAAATGTTAGATGCTGACCACCTTTTTGGAAAGCATCTTTGAAAATACCTTTCAAAATTAAATTTGATCTAGCAATGCCACACCTAGAGTTAATTGAAAATTGCCATTATGTGCTATAGAATATATGCTCTAGAATAAAAATATCAGTTCACATGAACTTATATATGAAGTTGTTTATTGCAGTTGGTTCCTGATAGTCATAACCAGAAATAAAGTTAACCCCCATCAATAGGAAATTTAAGAATTTAAGAAAAATGGATTAGAGCTATTCTGTATAAATTGAAAGGGTTTCCATAGGGTTGCATTTAGCAAAAAATAAGATGTAGAACAATGTATACAATATAATCCATTTTTTAAAAACTGAGCAAAATAAGTTAGTTGCATGTATACATGTGTATGTATAATCCTTATGTAGAAGTTCATATGAATACAACTTGTTAGCTTATACTCCGTGGGGGATTAAAGATATGCTTGCTGTGTTAATATGACGCAAGAAAGGGGATGACAAATTTAGCCTGTATGATACAATCCAATTTATGTAAAATTATATGATATAGATACACAGCATGATGCATAACCACCAAAATATTAATAATGATTACTTCAGTGTGGTAATCATTCTACATGAGTTTTACTTTCTTTATGTTTTAATATATTCTCAGTTTAAAAATAATATGTATTATTTATACATACAGAAAAATACGTCTATTTCCGGAAGTCACACATGCCAGAGTTGGTATATACAGATAAATAAAAATAAGTATTTTTAAAAATAATTACATTATGCAATATTTATATGTAAGCTAGAGGATATAAGGCGCAGAAATATCATCAGGAAGTTTTTAAAAAGGAACCAGTTTCATTTATTGTTACTGAAATAAACTGGATTTTCAAAGCTTTTTTTAATGTAATTTTATAATACTGATGACTGCAACAAATGTTCATAAGTGACTCAACTATAATCTTTGCAGCCATATTTAGTTATGAATACTAAGTTTCAAAAGGGAAATCTTGATATGATTTATGAGTTTTATCTAAACTTTTCATTTAAAATAGCCATACGAGTAAAGAACAATTTCTTTAATTTCTGTACTTTTAAAATGATAGGTGATATGGAGAAATGCACACACAAAAAATGAATATCAAGTGATATTAAAATGTAAGTCAGTTTCAGTATTTATGATTTTATCTGATTGTATACTTGATATTTAATTCTGTCATCTTCCTAGAATACAAGGTGTGATCAAACAATATGGTAAATGTTTAAATAAAAAAAATTATTACAGTAAAAGACACATTGCCATTAATTCCCCTCAAAATACTCCCCCTCACTTTGAACGCACTTATCCCATCATTCTCACACTTTCTGAAGCAGTTCTGGGAGCCCTCTTTCATGAGTGTCTTTAGTTGCACTGTCGTGGCTGCCTCAACATCCTGAATCGATTCAAAACAATTACCTTTCATGGCCGTTTTTACTTTGGGGAAGAGCCAGAAGTCGCAAAGTGCCAGATCCGGTGAATAAAGTGGATGAGGACACACCGTAATGTTTTTATTTGACAGAAATTGCCATATACCAGAAGCGATGTATGACATGCAGCGTTGTCATGATGGAGGATGATCTATGGCACACTTTGAAACACACCTTCTCTCAACCGTAGCTCACACCCGACTGACTGCACTGAACAATTGAAACTTGTCACACTGTTACTAAGGTTCAACACACCACTTCCCATATTGAACATCCCTGCCTTCCCGTATTGAACATCCCTGCCATCCCTGCCTTGGATGGCACTCGGCAGCAGCATTCACTGTATTTCGTGGTCACAACAGAAAGACTCCATGTCACACATCACTTCTGGTACGGCAATTTCTGTCAAAAACATTATGGTGTGTCCTCATCCACCTATTCACCGGATCTGGCACCGTGTGACTTCTGGCTCTACCTCAAAGTCAAAATGACCATGAAAGGCAAATATTTTGAATCGATTCAGGACATTGAGGCAGCCACGACAGTGCAACTAAAAACACTCATGAAAGAGGGCTTCTACAACTGCTTCAGAAAGTGGCAAGAATGATGTGCTCAAAGAGAGGGGGAATATTTTGAGGGTGATTAATAGCAATGTGTCTTTTACTGTAATAATTTTTTTATTCAAACATTTACCATATTTATTGATCACACCTTGTACTGTTACAATTTTATAATTATCCTATCTGTTTCCATTTCGTATCATTTCCACTTTTGTATAAGTGGAATTTGCTGATACACATGTCCCAATCAGCTACTGCTCATCTCTAACTTAGAACAAAGCTCTAGTCTGGTGCAACACTTCTTGAATACCCACTCTGCTTCTCTCTCAACCCACTCTACTTGTCTCTCAAAGCCAGAGAGTAAGATGGTAATGGCAAACCATGGGGTTAACAAACATCTGATCACTTATGGGATCATTTTTCCCGGCAAAAACAAGTAATTAACAATTCTATTCTTACTTTATACCTTTCTTCTATCATACAAATACCCAGAAGTTGTAATTTCAATGAATGTTCAGCAGTCACTATCTTTTCCTGAAGTATGTTGCATTATTGGTATTTTTAAAGCATATTTTAGAAATCTAAAATAGCGTATCCATTTCTCCTTTTGTAAATGTGTTAGATAAAATTCACCAGAACTACTTTTTTTTAACCAATGATATACTTATGGCACTGAATTACTGACCTAGATTAATTTAATTTCCATGAAGAAGTACTATGCTGCATTTGTATAGCATTGAAATAATAAATGCAATATTTATAGGGAGATGACAGGTATAAAGACGTAACAGAATTTCCAACTTTAAAAACTGACACTGTTAATATGGTCCTTTCTAATGGAGATGATCAGTGCTGAACAACATCAGGACAACTGCCCCCACTCTGAACTCATTCTCCGCTTCAATTGTTCCTCTGGCTCCCGAGGGTTCCAGACTGCCAACTTCATAATGAAAGTAGGTGGTAAAATGAAACTATGCAAAAATATGTCACCAGTGCACTCTTACCAGAGACCTCCACAAATCACATTTAATAATGTTTTCTTTTCAAATTGATTTATTTCACAACACCCTGCTTTGGTTGTTCAAATGCAAACAGTTTCAGAAATCAAATTTGCAAGTCTAAAATTAAGATGACACAGCACAGCATATGCATCATTCATGATGATTTCACAGTGTTTTCTAGTCTGACTTCCAGTTGTCAAAATTAATATTACATGACATGATTTATTATCTGTTTCTCTCAACACTGCATCATCCAAATAATGACAAATTCAATTAAAACTAGTTTTGATTCATTCATTTCAATCCTTCCATTTATTTCTTTTAGCTCCTCTCTATTCTTTTCTTTTCTTGGCTCCCAGATATCTTATAAACTTGAGGTTTCTAATTTTGTCATCCCCTTAATACCAATTTCTTTATAATTTCCAACACAATCCTCATTTTCATATTTTAATAGAAGATTTGGATTACCTTACTTTCCTTTCTTTGATTTATCTTCTTTATTACAAAAAAAAATCCACCTTGTTATTAACTACATCACAGATTTCTATCTTTATGTAGAGGTAGCTATAGACATAAACCCTTTGCCTTACAGACACAAATTTATAAACAAAGTTTATGTATCCAGCTTTATTTTGAATGCAGTGTCTTACAAGTTAGGAAGTAATTAAGGATGAAATAAGAAATATGAAATCAATGAATTATTTGGTAATGAAAATTTGTTATGCAGTAATTTTTTCTCAAGGGAAATTTCTATGATTTATTTCTATTATTTATTTCTAATATTTATTTTGATGATGTTGGCTGTTACGTGTTTGTATTGGATTTGCTGAATATCACAAATCATATGCATTTTTTAAAAAAATATCCTTATAACAATCATACAACTTTTATACAAAGGAAATTTTATTTTGTGTTTAGTAGGATGTATGTAAAGATAACATCATATTGACAATATTTTGGATGCTTCTAGAATTTAAAATAGTTTTTTCTGGCTAGTGTGAGTACAAACTAAGATTCTGGGAGCTTAGCAGAAAGACGTATTCATAGTAAAATGCATATATTTATAAAGTAAACACTTTCTTAATACTACTTTACCCTAGCATATTAAAGGTACTTTGATATAAAAGTGTTTATTTTCATTTGTAAAACAACATACACATTGATTTCTTTCCATCTGTGGAATATAACTGTACCTTTTTGAAAGAGATTTAAAAAACTTAAGAAGTAAGTTCTGTGTTCTTTTCTTTGCTCCTTTTGTTTTCAATGATCTTGACCATCCAATTATTTTAGTCATCCTTTATTATTAATAAAAATTCACATTTTTCTCATTCACTCTCAATTTACACAGCAATTTTACATGAATAACTTTTTTGTACCTTTATAATAATGTGACACATACATAATATAGGAATATTATCCCCAGTTTGGAATTAAGAAGTAAGTGCTAGAGTTCTGACTTGAATCTAGGCTGTCTATGATTCTGGTGTTCTATTACATCAGTTGCATGAAACTACCGCTCTAGTGTCTAGTCTAAGATTCTAACCTCCCAGCAGATGGAGACACTACCTCTTCTTCTCACACTACCCAAAAGAGGAAGGAGCTGCCTTTAAAGGGGCCACCAGGGACTCAGCTACCTTAAATTTTTTTCTCTTAACCTGCTTGAATATCTAAAATTGATTCACTCACTATTCCTTTTGAATAACACAGTGACGAACCATATCTTATGATCATGAACATGTGAGTTGTTTTTTAGGTTAAATAACCCTAAAGGAACAAAATTAAAGCTAGGCAAAATTTAGACTGAGTAGAGAAACCCTCCAGAAACGCCACAGCATGGGTAGAGTTTAAAAGGCTTTAGGTATATCTATGTAGCCATAGAAGAGAATAAAGGCACAAAGTTGAAAGGACTCCCACAAAGGAAAACACTTAGGCTCAGGAAAAAAGTAATGAGTGATTTTGCACCTGTTCAAACTTTACCCCACAGTGCCTTGCACCTTCCTAAAATATTGTTACATTCACAGAATATCTAAATTAGAAGGTAGGGATCACAGAGGTCAGTGCTCTTAAAACTTACTTTTCAAAGGAAAGATGAAGCACATCATAGGTGCTCATTAAATATTTGGTGAAAAAATATACAGATACAGATGCTGAACTGCTTTTGGAGGAAAAGAATATGACACTCCTCGATGCATCAGCCAACTCACCCCCTACCTCACCCAGGGTGAGACTAGGGTCAGGCTAAAAAGTGCCCAGGGTGCAAAATTGAAGGAGGGAATGGTTGCCAGGTCCCTGGGAGACACTCACTGTCTCCTTAAATTTTGTGCCTCAGAAACTTCTCTTGCCTCCACTAGTTGGGCCCTTTTCCCATTCCCTACTAATCTAAATTGTCTACCATGCTTTGATCGAAAGTCCTTCTTTCTTATTCATTATCAAAAAGAAAAAAGAAAAAGCTAAGCCAACCCCCTTAGCAGACTTCCTACTCTTTTATTTCATTTCCGTATTAGAGAAAATAAATAAACATGGGGGTTGTGGGGAGTGAGTAGAATGAAGTGATTACCAAAAAGGATCCTCTTTTGCATCCCTTTTTCTTCCTTTTTGGAAAGGTAAAACCGAGGCAGTATAGAGTTTGACTAACACACATAATTGTAAGGATCAAAAGTGATATGTGTGGATATGTTTAACAAAGGGAAGAAAAAGTCAGTTGTCACCATTGTAAAAGGTAATCAACAGGCATAGCTAGGATGAGCTTCAGTGTTTTGTGTGACCCCAGAGTGCCCCTGGCTCTGGTCTATTGAGGAAGTGGGACCCCAAATAAAATGGGCAGTTTAAAATCTATGTATTACTGGAGAAACATGAAATAACTGATCACCGAAATAGGAAAGGTGACTTATTGTCCTCTTTCTACTGTTTTCCAGTGTCCCATTTTTGCTAACCTGACCATCATAGCACTTTGTCACTTATTTGTCAGAGTTCTGGAAATTGGAGGCTCACACCTAGGCAGAGATCAGAAGACTCAATTAAACTTGAACAGAAATTTCTAAGATTAAATTTCATCTTAAATGATTCTGTATTTTCTGTATGACCTCAGAATCCCCAGTGCTGCTATGCTGATCCAGGCAGTCCTTGCCCCATTCTTGGATTATAAAGATGACCTAAGCCTCGGCTGCCCAAACTCTACATGTGGGCCCTCGCATCCATTCTGCGTGCCATTTCTGTGTAAGAACATAATTCTGCTCTTGCTTATTGGACTCCTCTCCGCACCCCCCGAAAAAAATTATCTGCCATACTATCAGGGTTTTCAGGCTTCCTTTCTAAAGTTATTTACAATTATTTATATGCCCCTTTAATTAGAGTCATACCAGTTTCTTTACTGCCTTCTATGGATAACCTGTCCATTCCCACCTTTCAGATTTTTCTTTTGTTTAAAATCATGTTTGACTTGGAATGCTCACTTTTCCCATCATACCACACTTAGGTAATACAATGCATTTTAGGGGAACGTGGTAAAATTCTATTACCTTATCACATTACTCTAGTCAATATACTGGGGGTGCCAAAAAAATGTATACAAGTAGAGACTTTGGTCAACGTTCTTCAAGCAGTAGTTCGCTGTATCAGACGTGTCTGGACGCTGATGTCACCACTTTGAGCACCTCTTGTAATTGCTGAAGTCAAACGTGACTTGTATTCATCGTTTGTTATCAGTATATATTAAATATTACAATTTTAACACAGTTTTTGTTTCTTAAAATGTGTATACATTTCTTTTGGCACCCTCTGTAGATGCAGTTTTCCTTTGAAAATTTTAGCCATTTTTATCTTAGATTTATGATTTCACCAAGTATTTTTACCAACCATGAACCATATATTAAAACAACTCATTAAGGACACATTCTGGGTTTATATAAAGTTACAGTAATTTAAAGTAATTTTATTTATTTTATTATTATTATTACTATTACTCTTATTATTTTTACTTTTTATTTTTCTCTCCTTGTCTCTCATGCATAAAATTAAAGATATCAAGCACAGGAACAATGCTTTACACAGAGCTGAAACTATATGGTGTCTATTATGTTCTTGTTTATCTGTTTCTTTTATTTACTATGTGGGATCCTTGATAGATTAGAACCTGCCAGAAAACTGCATTTTTGATCTATGTATCTGTATATATGTATATGCATATCTATACCTCTATCTATAAACACACACACACACACACACACACACACACACACACACACGTCAGTTAGTGGTCTGGCTTATATCTATTAGTAGCCTTTTGGAAGTGTTAATTTTTTTTAACCACAGAGGATATTTAATGTAATCTTAACTATAAGTGGTCACAATTGATTTTTCTTTATAAAAAACCTGCTTTGTTCCAGCACTCTACATGATTGTACCAACATTCCTAGATCTTTTTAGTACAATGGTTTCTTGTATTAAGCACAGCAGAGATTTTTGTTCATTTACAATTCAATTGCTATTCTGGTAAATACTACCCAAACAAATTTTCCATGATCACATCTTTTTAAAATCTAGTAGCAATGACCACATATTTGAACTAAGGAGGAAAAAAATAAATAAATAAATAAATAAATAAATAAATAAATAAATAAATAAATAAAATATATATATCTGTCAAAGAAATTTCTGGGGAAAGCTAGATAATCACCCTGTAATAAAATGATACAAGATTAGAGAAATAAAGAACAAAGAACATAGGAAGGTGAATGTGTGAGTAGAGGCCTAAAATAATTCCCAGTACATAAGCAACAATTTTAAGATGGAAATCAAACACATGAAATGACTAACACAATGTGTTAGTAGACTCTGAAAGAGTGAGCATATTCTTGATTAGTTTATACAAATAGTGCATAAATGATTTATTAAATTCCTTATCATATGCAGATTTTTTTTCCTATTGAACGTATTTCCTCCCATTTAAAACCCTTCTTGTTATATTCCAGTCAGAGGGAGACTCAGTACTACCCACATAAAGCTAGTACAATGCCAGCAAATAGACGAAAACAATGGGTGAGATCACAGTTGCTGCCAAGGACAAGCAAGGTCAGTGCCCTAGTCAGTGGCCAGGCTGCTCAAGGGAGTGTCAGCTCAAGGAAGTTTCTCAAGGAAACTGTTCTCACACCAGCTCAAGGATGAAAGCTAAACTTAGAACAATCAAATGGGAGAGATTAATGAGGCTCTGAGGAAAAGTGAGAGAATGGGAATGGACTTTATTTAAAGTTTATGTGAGGGAGGATTAGGCAGTGATATTTATAATGTAGTTTAAGGTTAATCCCTGGCCGTAAATGCTTTCCTCAAATATGTTTTCAAAGCTACCTAAGAGCTCCTTTTTGTTCAAGTGTCACAGGATAGAATCATAATTTAAACCAGCAATACTCCTAAGAAGTGATAGAAGTATAGGAGAGGTGAAGCTATCCAAGGCATGATGCGTCGTGCCTATACACCTTTCATAGAAGTTTATAGGTGTATATTGACAATATTAGTCTATAGTTCATCATCGTCATCAATGCCAACTAATTGATAGTTATGACTGAATAGTTTAGTGGCTTCAAGATGTAAAAGCTGGAATGATAGACTACATAAGTAAGGATGCTTGAAATGGACCAAAGATTAAACTAAATAAACTAATGCTCAGAAGCTATTGGAGTACATGTACAATATTATGAATGACACATTTTCTAATTTCTACAGAGAATATATTTCATTTAACTATGCAATGTCAATTGTTTAGCATTAACCAGGCACAATGATACTGACATATAGTCTCAGTTGTATCTCCTGAATGAAACCAATATTTATATTCTACATTCTATATATTCTCCATTCTCTTAGTTTAATATGATGTTTCAGTTGGTGACATTCTCTTACATATTTTGGATGTTTTCTTCATAATCTGCAGAAGTGTAATCTCCTATTGGCCTTAATGACTCCTTATTATTCACTAAAAGACTCAAGTTTGAAAACCAAATGACTCCCTTAAATTTTAGTACTTTAGCAAACATTTATTAGAGGCTGATTATGTGCTAGGCATTGTCATAGTTGAATGGGAGCTATAAATAATATTGTCTTTCACGAAGTAGCTTATTTGCTACGTGTTGCTATTACATGGAATGTGGATGTATACATATAAGGAGATATGTGTTAGTATATTTCCTTACATAATATATGTCACAAGGCCTGAGAAAATTTCAATATTTAACAAAATACAGTTTTTAATGAAATTTGGGACCTGACATGATATGAATGAGCTGATAATTTTCTAAAAATTAGTATTAGGTTGGTGCAAAAGTAATTGCGTTTTTTGCAATTATTTTTAACCTTTAGAACCACAATTACTTTTGCACCAACCTAATACAATACCAACAACATGTTTTTTTTGTTTTGTTTTGTGTGTTTTTTGTTTTTTGTCCCCCCCCCCCCCCAAGGAATGGAACTAAGTTAAGGAAAAGAGCAGAAGGAAATAGAAATGAACTTTGATCATGCTGTAAGTAAACATATCAGGGTGGGAGATGTGCATAAATTCAATGTAAGTATGAAAAGAAAAATGTCATGGTTAGTGAGGGATGTTAAATAATAACATAAAAATATGCAGACAAAGACAAGCGTTTCCTGCTTTATAATTTTGACCAGAGCAGCTATCTTGGATCCTAAGGCTGGTTTAGTGAAGTATATTCAGAGTTACTGGCATTTGTTCTCACAGGCCAGTTGATCTAATATTTTGAAATGAATAGAAACACAT
Source organism: Rhinolophus sinicus (assembly GCF_036562045.2). NCBI lineage: Eukaryota > Metazoa > Chordata > Mammalia > Chiroptera > Rhinolophidae > Rhinolophus > Rhinolophus sinicus. Next base: position 91,239,963 of record NC_133758.1, read on the forward strand.
TCGATAGGTGCATAAAAATGTATTTCCCTTTTACTGATTATAAATAACTGTATGCTGTATTTCCCTCCTCATATTATAGTATTCTGTAATCTAAATGGGGTACTTTCTGGGAACATGCAAAAAATAAGAAAATGGAAGACTGACACTTCTGCTGTGAATCAGCCTCACTATAAAGGGTGGGGGAGATCATCATTTAATCAGATCCAAAGAAGCTGTCTCCCCTAAAACAGAAGTAATTGAGAAAACTATTTTAAAAATGGGTGTACTCTGAGTTTTGAAATATGTCCCTATTTGTTGAGAATAGCTTCAGCTTCTTAGAAATGCCTTCATGAGAACCATCTTTCCTCCTAGATACCCATGGCAGCACTCAGGTCTCACGCACACAATGGCTGGACAACTCTGATCAAGGCTTGTTCAAAGCCCTCTGTTTTTGCTCTTTTTTGGGTAACTGGGACAAGACACTTAAAACTTCTTATATTCAATTTTTGCCATCTATAATATAGGAATAATGACAGCTGCTTTATTTTATACATAGTGACCTTTAAAAAAAACTGTTTCAAAGTAAAAGTTAGGTTTTATATAATTGCAAAGTTAATTCTGTGTTTGGCACAGCACTGAACACATAGTAAGTGCTGAATAAATACTTGTTTATTGATTAAGTGATTATAATACACACGTGACATGGTAATTATATTCATGAACCTTCAGTGTTCAAAATAAAGTTTATTTAATTTATATACATTTAATTAAATACATACCTTTATAAAATAAAATAAATATATATAAACATTTGATCACATATATATAAAATAAATATATATAAACATTTTATGTTTATAAACATAAAAATCACTACCAACAACAATGTACCTTTTCGGGGATACTTTGTTTTGAGATTTTAGCTAACGATAACATGAACCTATATGATTAGCAAAATATTTCCTTATTTCTTTATATTATACTTAGTTTTATTATGATTTTTAGTAACTTATACTATACTATAAAAGTATAGTATACTTTTATAATAGTGTGGATTTAATGTTTAAATAAATAATACATATATTGGGATAGGCTCAAAACACTGTTTCTAATAAATGTGAAGATGATTGACCCACAAGATATAAAGCCCATTTAAGCTTGGCATATAATATTTCCTTGGCTTCTCTTTAGTTTCTCATACCTATAAAACATAATCTCTAGATATGTGAATAATCTGCATACATCATATACTTGCACAATGAACCATTGCTGATGCAAGTTTCAGTGCCTTTGCTCTTGCTGTTCCCACAGCTTTCCACTCTCACCCTCTACCTTGTGCATATCTGCCTACTAGTCCTTAACTCTAGCAGCATTTCCTCCATAAAGCTGTTCCTGATCTTGTGAACTTCCCTTTAGGAAGAACTCAGTACCTCAGCTATCACTTGCCTGCACTCCCCACACACACACACGTGCACACACGTGCAAGATAGGACTTGCGATGTATTGGTTTTTTGCACCATATTTCCATAGCAAAGAATAGTTCCTTGAGATTAGGGTCTCCACTTTGTTTTTTGTTTGTTTGTTTGTTTTTGTCTGTATACTCCAGCACCCAGAATGTCTTACACTTCGTTGAATGAAAAAGTAAATAAACATTAAGTGAATGAATGAATGAATGAATGACCAGCAATGACACAGAAGTCATTCTCTGGCTCTAACACTGTACTCTTGTATACATCAGTTATACTCATCAGGGTCCGCAGAAAACAAATTGCAAACTCATGGGCTAAATCAGAAGAATTTAATAAAAGGATTATTAAGTGTGAGCAGTGTTAAGAGAAATCCTCAAGGGATGGTGAAGACCCCTGGGGTTAGCAAATGTGGGAAAATGATCTTCCCAAGTGATAAAGGGGTTGGGGGAAAGGACTCTACCAGAAGCTGAGATGGACCGAGAGCTGTAAGACAAGGCTGCTGGACAGGGGCTGAGCCCTTTGGTTAGAGGAACGTAGCCATTGCTGATCCAAGAAGACAGGAATAAATGCCCCAACTCCCCTCTCCTCCACCTTCTCATATACTGCTACTGCCTCCCATGGGTAGAATCCAACCAGAAAGAAGAGCACTGGAAAGTCTTATTAATCCTATTTTTACTAATTATTGTTATTAATTATTAAAGCTCAGAGGTCAGCCTGCAGGCACGAGCAGGATCTGGAAGGGGAGGAGGACAGCTCTCTAAGGGTACACTACCCAGTCAGCTCTGCATTTTGAGAGAAGTAAAGGTTCCCTTGTTAGCCATGTACCATCGACAAAAGAATGTGGGCATACTGACTCTACCCCTTTCATCAGATGTGGGCAGCAGAGGCATGCTCACTCGTGAGACAGGATGACAATGAGTATCTCGGCAAGCAAATTGACACTGGGTACTACAGGAAGTTTTATAATCTAAAAGCCTACTACTTATGCATGAGTAGTAATTTCATAAATGGATTCTAAATAACCTAGGAGTAGTCAGTATTACTTTAAATAGTGGGCAATTTACTCCCTTCTTTTTGGGAAGGTTAGAATTAGATTTGCAATTTCACTGATTCACAAAGTCATAATGTGGGAATGGGCCCTCAGGAAACATGCAGCATATGTATGGAGTAAAAACCCTGCAGTATTTTCAAGACTTCTGAGAGCTGTCTTATTCTACATGCACTATGTATATTAACTCGTGGCAACACTGAGCTTTTTATTGTTTCCACAGTTTGCCTTTTCCAGAACGTCATATAGTTGCAATCATACAGTATGTAGCTTTTTCAGATGGGCTTCTTTCACTTAGTTATATGTATTTAAGTTTCCTCCATGTCTTTTCATGGCTTGATAGCTAATTTGTTTTTATCAGTGAATAATATTCCACTTTCTAAACTAACACAGTTTATTTATCCATTCACATACTGAAGGACATCTCGGTTGCCTCCGAGTTTTGGCAATTATGAATAAAGCTGTAATAAACACCCATGCATAGATTTTTGTGCAGACTTAAGTTTTCAGCTCCTTTGGGTAAATACCAAGGAGCATGACTGCTGGCTAAGAGTGCATTTATTTTTGAAAGAAACAGACAAATTGTTTTCCAAGGTAGCTGTAGCATTTTGTATTCCCACCAGCAATGAGAGTTCTGTAGATACACATGCTCAACAGCATTTGGTGGTGTCGGTGTTCTGTATTTGGCTATTCTGATAGGTATTTGGTGATATCTCCCTGGTTTAATTTCCATTTCCCTAATAACACCTGATCTTTTCATATGCATATTTGCAATTTGTATATCTTTTCTGGTGAGGTGTCGAAGTCTTTGGTCCACTTTTTAATCAGCCGTTTGTTTCCTTATTGTTGAGTTTTAAGAATTTTTTTATAGATTTGAGGTAACTGCCCTTTTATGAGGGCAACTATGTTTTCCCGGTGTAGCTTGTCTTTCATTTTCCTGAACTTTTTTTTGCAAATATGTTTTCCCAGTGTAGCTTGCCTTTCATTTTCCTGAACTTTTGCTGATTTTTATATTAGATGTTGAACCTTTCTCTTAACGATTTGTAGAAGTTTTTTATGTATTAAGAAAATTATCTCTTTGTCAGTTATATGTGTTGCAAATATTTTTTCTCAGTTTGCTACTCGAGTTTAATGTTATTAACACTTTTCCTGAACAAATGTTCTTTTCTTAAGAAAATATGATTGAATATGAGTATATCAATCTTTCCCTGGATGCTCTTTGCAATCTGTGGTCTAATGTGTCCTTCTTTAAGACTTTAAACATTCTGTCTTTTCTTCTAGTATTTAAAAATATAACATTTTAAGTATTGAATGACACCTGACATTGTTTTGGTATAACAACTGACAAATGGATTTTTTTTTCTTATTTATTTACGTGGCAAAGCAATTACCCCTTAATTTTTTTTCCCCAAAATTAATTTGAAGAAAATGCAGTGAAGGAAATGTTCCTTCACTATTGGAAACATATTTTAAGGTTTTGGGGATCTTTTCTTTTCTAGACCCTATTCTGTTTGACTTGATTATCCAAGCACTAACATAAAATTGATTTTATTATTCATGGAATATAAGGCATTTGATTTTTCTGTGATATTAGTCTTTTTACTTTTATTTTTTATAATCTTCTGGCTTTTATTATATACTTATTTTTCCCTTGGTAATTTACAGGGACAATGTAGGGACAATTGGTTTACTAGATGTTCTAGATAGTCACATGGTTACTTTTTTACTTTTCCAAGTCTGGTATTATGTGCAGAACTTTTACAGTTAGGCTTATTTCCTTTTTTTTGTTTGTTTACTACTATAAATGGGGATATTTTAATTATTTTTCCCCCATCATAATGCTGATCTAATTGTGTGCATCTAGGGAATATATTGATCTTGGGATATTCTCTTTGTATCCATCCACCCTATTGAATTACTTTATTGTTCATAATATATTTTCAATTGGTTATCTTGAGTTTTCTATGACATTTGGAAAAAAATCTTAATTTTGTCACCTACTTTCCAATTTTCATTTCTTTCTCCTTTCAACTACATTGACTAGTACTTACAGATCGATGTTAACTAACAGTGGCGATAATGCGTTGTCCTGTCTTATTTTGACTTCCCTTTCTTATTTTTGACTTTAAAGAGTTTCTAGTGTTTCAGATTGAGTGCTGTTCTGGCATTCTGTGCAATGTCTCTTGTCTCTCTTTATAAAAATTGTTTTAGATCAGTTCTTGCATGAGGACATTCTTTCAGCCTCTTCTAGCAGATTATTGGCCCTTTGCGATTTCAATCTGAGGATTAAAGTTTTCCTCGATTTCAGGAAAGTTTCTATTATATCTTTGTGTTTTTGTGTTGTCTGTTCTATTATTTTTTTTCTGTTGTTATCTTCAGTAATGCCAGAATTTCATATAGTGATCTCCTTTGTTTCCGTATTCATCATATTTTTGAAAAGCGACAGTTTACTTGATGTTCTGAAACTGTTCTCTGTATTGTTGACTCTTACCACAGAATATTTTCCATTTTTTGTTTCTTCTAATGTGAATTTCATTTCTTTTTTGGTTTTATAATTCTCCTCTATTTCTTCTATGAGCTCTGCCAAATCACTTTGAAATTCATTCAGTTTTCTTAACTCTTCCTTGAATATTGAAATTCTTTCTGATGGTTCAATAAAAAAATGTATTTCCTTTACTATCTTTGGTTTCTTGTAGAACTCTTTGCGCATACTTTCATACTAACTCTTGACCTGGGGTAATATTCTATTTAAGCCAGGCTGAAACTCACTGTTTCACAGGGAAGCCCCCTGGACACATGGTGTGTATGTAGTAATTTAGAATTTGCTTCCAGTGGTCATCAAAACTTGAACCCTCAGTCCATCAACATGATAATCCTTTCGTGGAAGCAATGGCCTAGTGAGTTTACTCTCTCAGTTCTGTCTATTATGCCATTTTGTTTGAAAACAGAACTCAAAGATGCTTCAGCAGCCCTTTCACTAACACAGACCATGCCATACTAAGGTGAGGTCATTGGCTTGGTCCCTTAGAAAGTTCAGGCTAGTCAGAGATTTTGAGTTCCTGAAAGTTGCAAAGACATCATGCTGTCCTAAGTTTCCTCCCTCAGTTTCCTTTAATTTTACCATGTTCCCCAAATATTCTCTGTGAATTGTGATTTGGGACTGTGACTGTTTCCTATTATCATAAAATAATGGACTTTTCATTTGTGTTTTTCATACTTATTGATTTCAGTCTGTTTGAAAGCAGAGTGCAGGGCACATCTATCATCTTTAACCTGGAAGCTCAAATAAAAATAAATTATTTTTATTCGCCTATAATATTCCCCGATATCCTTAGGTTTATGTAGCTAAATTCATTTAGTTATTGTAATAAGATTTTTTTTAGCCTTATTAAATGATTTTGTATTCTTTTACATGAAAAAATTGTTTCTGAATTTAATATAAGATTAAACATTTTAAATTTAATCACCAAGTCAGTAAGCTGTGGCCCTGAGCTTTGATGGTGTTATCAATTTACTCTTCATTTGATTAGCTTCACTGATATGGTATAATGTTTGAGCAAAATTTAGGTCAAAATACCTGACTTTTCTCTCTTCTTAACTAAGACTTTAACTTTTTTAATCATATAGTTTATTTATATATGTTCTTATAATTCTTAAATAAGAGAAATATTAATAACCAATTTGTTTAAAATAATGTAAAATCTAGGCCCTAATGAAGTTACAAGATACATGCAACTATCACTTTTTTTGGACATTCAATACTATTTCATCTTTTTTTGGATATACAACTAACCAGGGGATCACTTCATAAATTATATAAATGTCTAACCACTATGTGCTTAGCATGGAAGCTGACCCCACAGAGTGGGATTTTTCCTATGGGGCTCTTGTGCCTGTCGAGACCAGCCTCTGGGTGTGTTGCTTGTGGGGTTAATCGGGTAGTGATCTAGTGTATATAAAGCTAACCTCTGCGTGTGTTGGTTCTGTGGCATCTTAGGAGGGGCTCCTGTGCAGGCCAAGGTCAGACACTATCTGTGACCGGCCCAGGGCTACTTGCTTGCTAGGAGCTAAAAAGCAATCTGCAGTTGGTTGTTGCCTGTGCTGGGCCTGGAGGCAGGTGGGAGAGGCCATGCTGTGAACCAAGGTTGGCTCCCACCAGCAGTGAGCCTGGGGCAGCTCAGCCCCAGGGCCTGGGTATCCTGAGGCCTGACATCACCTGTTACCTACCTGTAAGGCTGCGCCACTGAAAGAGCTTTGGCTGGTATATGAATTGGGTGAGGTGAGGTCCCAGGTAGTCACCAGGGTGGAGTTAGAGGGATTCACCAGGTTAATGCAGATTCAGGTTTGGTGCCAGTGCTGAGCTTGGGGCCCCTCACAAAAGTGTCAGAGCACAGTGAGGCCAGGCACCACCTGCCTCAGCCTGCAGACCCCTGACAGTTGTCCAAGAAAGACTGGGGCTGATTGTCTGCCACCAAAAGTGCCTCAGGCAGCGCGCAAGCCAAAGCTGGCTGTTTGCTGCTAAAAGAATCTCCTGCGGTGTATGGGGAGGGGCTGGCTGCTGGGGTTCCAAAAGTATCTCCTGTGGTGTGCAAACTGGGTGGGGCAGGGTCCCAGGGAGCCACCGGGGTGTAGCAAGGGGAGTTTACCAGGCCAATGCAGTTTCATATTTGGCCGTGTCAAGGAGGGCTCAACACAGGAAAGATGGCACCCACCTCTAGGCTACATGGGAGGAATGGTGGCTATCCTTTAGCCCTTGCCTAAAGCCACACAACTCAATCTTTCCCTGTATGTCTCTGGGGCTTCTCAATTTGCCACCCCTCCACCAGATCTCAGGGTGAATTCCTATGAGTGAGTCTGTGCATAGACGCTTTAAGAGGATCCTACATTGCCAGCAGCCTCTTCCATCCCATTCAGACAGGCAGAATCTCCAGTGATTTTCACAGTAAGATATTGTCAGGACTGCTCTTCCTATCACTGGAACCCTGGGCTGGGGACCCAGTGTGGGGCTGGGGAGCCCAGTGTGGGGCTGGGGCCCCTCACTTCTCAGGGGAACATCTATAGCCAGGATATCCCTCCAGATGCTTAACTACCATACCTGGTTGTGGGCCGGCCCATTTTGTGTCTCCGCCACTCCTACCAGTCTCAATGTGGCCTCTTCGTAACATTCTTAGTTATAGGAGTTCTGTTCTCCAGGTTTATTATTTGATTATTCTATAATGTAGTTGTAGTTTTAATGTAGTTAGAGAAGGTAGCAAGCACAGAGCTTGCCTACCCCATCATCCTGCCAGGAACCCACAGCTCTCATTTTATTGGAATACTTAGACATGTTATTTCTAACAGAATATAAGCATCTAAAAATGATCTAAAAAAATTAAAAATATTTGCTTATTTCAAACAGCTGGATGGCTATTTTAGGCTCTATGCAGTAGCAGGTACTATCCCAATTACACTTTTAATTGAGTAGTCAACATTAAATTAAATGTCTATAGTATGTTAACACAGTGACAGTGGGAGACAACTCAAGTTGCCTTGGAGGCTCATTCAATTACTTGGTGGGAGCCAAGTAACTAACATAACTGTAATTCTTCAGGAAAGGAGATCAAGAAATCAGCAGAATAAGTATAGTCAGAAAAAGAATAAAACAGGGATGGAACTGAAAATACACATGACACAGAATCAGAGGTGAACACACATACACACTTAAGGAGTTGTAGGGAACCTGGAGAATGAAGGCAGGAGAATAAACAGCTATTAGCAGGACCAGCCATGCAGTTGAACTGATGATACCAAAAGGGAGAAAGAGTAAATTACTGTGTGGCTGAGAGAAAATACAGTGTCTCCCCCAAAATAAGACCTAGCCAGACAATCAACTCTAATGCCTCTTTTGGAGCAAAAATTAATATAAGACCCAGTCTTATTTTATTAAAATATAAGATCGGATCTTTAATATAATATAGTATAGTATAATATAATATAATATAATATGATATAATATAATATAATACCGAGTCTTATATAAGACGGGGTCTTATATTACTTTTTGCTCCAAAACATGCATTAGAGCTGATTGTCTGGCTAGGTCTTATTTTCGGGGAAACACGGTTTAACTGGTAAGTCCAAAGAGGGAAGAGAGTAACAAATACCCTAAAAATAGAGACCAGAACAATGCTATACTGAGACAAATTATTGTCTTATACAGGTAAGTCTAGTGTTTGTTTACTTATTTACTTAAACTCTATCCTGCACTAAAAAGGCTTTAAATAAGCTTTCAAAATCTGTAGATAGCAAAATCACTAGTCAAGAATGAGTGAAGAAAATCATGAGGACGAGAAAAACATGAAGTCGGTGGGGTATGTTAGTGAACAATATAATATGCATGTCACACAGTCCTATTTATGTTCCCAACAGCCAAAGTCAATAGGAAAATGTGATCTGTTACAAGATTTCCAGCGGCCATAAAGAAAACAATCCAGCTGTTCACCAGAGGCACATGGGTTGACAGTTCAGTGAAATTTATCTTACATGTTTTTAATTAAGAGAACAGACATATGATGGAGTAGATGACATTTTCAATGTCGTTTCTACAATATATATGATATAAAATTTTGAGTGCTGTTACCATAATTTCTCTTAATTCAGTCCAAATCATAGCTGCATAAATATTTCAGAAAAAAGCAATTATGCAAATGATCCACATAAGCCACTCCCAGATGGTCTGGCTTATCCAAGAGCAAAATTTAGAATACACAGAGAACATCATACCCTTTTAATAATCCTCAGTGTATAATCCTTAGTAAATAATTTCACAACAAATAAATCACACATGAGAAAATTTTTCATAATACAGTCATTATTTATCCAGAGATAATTTGACAAATAATTTCTGTCTAGAAAATGCAGCCAATTAATTACACGTTTGCTAAACGAGGCAACTCATGATTAAATGCCATCTACTTACCTTAATTTCAACTGGTTCCCCTTTCCTTCTCTGGGAAGAGTTATTTCATTTTATAAAACGTGAAAGGGAATTATTTTTAGGTATAGCTCCCTGGTTTGCTATTTAGATTTTGTTTATAGGGTAATTCTGAAAATGCTATAATCTTGGAGAGATTACAAGCGTGCCTTATTCTCAGTAAAATAAGTATCTGAATTCAAAATCCAAAAACTCTAGCCTCTATTTTTTTTTTTTCCGTTATAGGTGGAAAACAGCACTGTGCCCTAAAGAAGCCATATCACCTCACAGAGAATCACTCATGCTCTAGGTTTTGACAGAAAAATTGAAATGAATTCTAGTAGTATAGTGCCTAAACATGAGCAAAACAGAAATGCCAGGAGACCCACCAAGTTTAAATGCCTTAAAGTGGAAAATATCATACTTGGGGATAGTGCATACTAGCCTGTGAGCATATGGATTCCAGGATTTCATACAGCGTGTCTTAAGTACTCTCTAGCTCATGGTCTTGACAGGGAGACACGAGTAGTTAACAGTAATAAAATGTTACCTCAAATCAGCAGCTTTCCCCGTCTTGTTCATACAGGTAACCTCTCTGGTCTGATATCCAATCTGGATGTCCCAATATTTGTTCTCTTGTCGGTTCTGTCTGTTTCTATTTCTCTTTTTCTTAATAAGTTCCCGGGCCTCTGGATCCTTCACTCCTTTTCCTCGGTCTTTCTCCCGTTCTCTATTCTTCCCACGCCTCCTTGCTTGTCTCACTTGTCTTGAGTGGGGCACTGAGCATGTGCTCCAGGGCCCCACATGCAAGCTGTACATGCTCTCTTCCGCTTCACAGGGACTGGACTGACACACCTGAAACTCAGTCAGGTTGGGACAGCCAGAGCCTCCAAACTGAGGGGGCGCCACCACGTGCCGAGTCCGGTGCTGGAGGCCACTGCCACAAGTCTTTGAGCATTCTGACCAGGCCGAAAACTCAGACACAATGCAGTCTTGCTGGCAAGGGATGAGGCAGGCCTGCTCCAGGAGAGGCTTGGGCTCAAAGTACTCGCAAATGATATCCTCCGCAGGAATGTCTTTCTCTTTCTGGATGCACGTTATCTCTCTCACTTGAATGCCTTCTTCCCCCTTAATGCATTCAAGGGGTTTCTCCAGGCTTTTTGAAATCACGGGCTGACACTGATTCCACGCTCCCAGCCTCCAATCGTACAACTCTTTGTGCCAGTCACAAACTTTGAAACAATTTTGCTGGTTACTGGGTCTCTCGGCCTGCTTACAGTTTGTATGTAATGTTGTCCATCCTTCCACATGAGCACACCACACAGCCCGGGTCTGAATGCCTCCTGGACCACATTCATCTCCCATGCATCGGCCCCATGGACCTAAAAATGACACCAGAGTTAACAGTGCTACTAGAAGAAAACTAAAAGTTACTTTACGTTCCAGAAAGACATTTCAAGATCTAGTACATTGACTTCCCCAAAGTGTTGCAAAGTAGGTCTCTGCACATGACTGTTAGAAAGTAATCATCTGCATTCAGAATTGCAAAAAGGGAACTGTGTCACAGTCTATATAAGGTAACTGCTGGGACAATTTCACTCTGGGTCCTTCTGGGATTATTAAAAGCTTGCTTCTATTCATTTCCTTAATTTTAGGTTGTTAGAGAACCCATGCTCATAAAGGACATCAGAAGTTGGTCACAATGAAAACCTATTACTCCTGCTTCATAACCATCAAATCCATTTCAGAAACAGGCAGAGAAAACAGTCCTATGAGAAGAATTTGGTCTCCTGCAGGCTATATGCCACACGTCAAATTTCTTTTCCTGAGCAATTAACTGTTTTATAGAACAGGCTCTCTTCTGCCTCATTTTCTATTGCTATACACCGTGACTGCAAGAGCCTAGTTATATATGTGTGTTGACAGAAGCAGTTACTTTCTGTTAACCAAAGCTGGGAAGTGAAAGTCTTCATCTAAGCACATTTTACCTTTAAATGTACCCCCTTCCCCAATTTCATTTTTTCTCATCTCCCCAGTGAAGTATAAAACTGGAAAAGAGAATTCAAATTTAACTAAAAGACTGGCAGTTTTCTGAACACTGAAGGGTTATTTGGAGTTCTATTAATTTATTCATTTCCTAGACATGAACTATTTGGTATTATAGAGCTATTTTATGGGATACTTAAGTGGCTTTAATATGAAACATGGGCCTTTTACTTTTGAATCCTTCTTAGCATAGATTGAAACCTTTTTATATTTGCATAGATTATTTCTTTTTTAAGGTATATAGTAGGATTTTCAGTGCTTTAACTGGCAGATCTCAATTTATAAAATTGAGAATTATATTATTTTGGAATTTTAAAGAAACACGATGGTCATATAAATACATGATTTTCAAAATGTGCTCCATGAAACGTGAGAAATTATTTGATGTAACCTCGAGTCATCTTCAACAGGTTGTGTGAAAAGGTGAGGGCCAGCATGTAGGGTTGGGCTGTAGGGTTCCCCAACCCTACCCCACAGCCCTCCTCCCTCATTGCTGCCTCTATAAGAAAAGTTCCATTATTATTATTTATTGTATGCATGTTGAGATTATGCATAAGATTTTGTCTGACAAAAGGCTTCTGCTGCTGAAAGGTGAAAACCACTAAACTAGGCCAATAGATTCACTGTATGGATGAAAAAAACAACAACAGGTGACAAGAAGGGGAAGTGATTGCCAAATTGGTATTTTGAATGAATAACAAAAGCCATTGTGAACTTCAGATTCCAGTTCTGACTTTTTACCTTCATGATTTACCCTAGATTTTAGAACTCAAGACTTAGATACTCCTATACAAATTGATTAATCTACAAAGAATGAAATACGAAGAATGTGTTTATCATTTAATTTAGACATTTAAGTTTGTTTAACTAGCAAGATGCTTACAATTTGATAATGTTAATTCCATTACAAATGGAATAATGGAGGTGTAAATAGAAAAGGGATTGACTGAGAATATTTTGCTAACTAATCATTATTGTGTGAAAATAAGAATTGGATATTTGGCATACCCGTATCATTACCTTGTGAAATTTGTATGTGAAGAGTTATAAGGAAGTTAAAATACAGTTAGAGAAACAGTCTTTCCAGAGGGCTGATGTCAAAATTTTATGAGCTAAGAAAGTAAGTTTGTTACATCTGCCCATGTATAATACCTGATATTTTAATCTTATTTTTAATTTGTCAAAGGGAAATACATATTTATAAATCTATTCATGCTCTCTTAGAGATTTTGTAAATATTCAATTTGGGAATCACAGAACCTAGGACTGTTCTCAATAAGGGAACATAGTAATATATATAAAATTTTAGAATTCATTCCATACATATCTTAGATATTCATTCCTTTCCCCACTGTTCTTGAACAAAATAGTAATCCTTATTTACCACCCTAAATAGAATATAAAGATATGTTTATGTTGGACCATTAAGTTAGAAATAATAGCTATATGCCATATGTCTAAATTTCAAAATGAACTGAGTCTAAATCTCAGATATAATTCCTGCAAACTTTTTTTGATATTTTGTTGTTTTCCATTCTTTGCTATTAATTATGAAATTAGACAGATGAATTAGACTAGGACTATTAAGAAGTTAATTTTTTATCCTCAAAGTAAAAATGAAAAAAAATTATGACAAATTATAAATTTGTCACTTAAAAATATTTAATTGTACTTTTTAGATTGGTTGTACTACTATTAGTGCTTTAATTAACTGATGAAACAATATTTTATTACATAAATCTGAATATACAAAATGTGAATTGACTTCAAGTCTGCATGTTATTGCTGAGTAAGGAAAACATACATACCAAAAACAAAACCCCCCAAACTATGAACCAAACCTATACAAAACTAGTGAACTATTAAGTTTGAAAATTATCCTAGATAAGAGATGGTGAAGATATGAAACTTTTATACACCAAATTTACCAAGCACTCCAGGCTTACTTTCAAGTTTATTCAAAAATTAAAGTGAATGATGGTTACTTTGAAAATGACTTATGGTTTATGACATCAAATTAAGGAGAGTTTCCGTCTTACTCTCAGAAACAGCACACACGTTTCTCACATCATGCTTATCGCTATTTCAATTAGTTTACCGAATGATGGTTTGCCAAATATCTGTTTATCACATTTGACTGACTCTGTGGCTCCTTCAGGAGAGAGCATTGCCTTTCTTCTGCAATATTTCGTTTGATCGTGTCTTTTAATTTTCATGGCTGGCTTTTGAATGAACTTCCTTAATCATTTTGTTTAGAAAAGAGAGAACTTAGTTTGTAGATCTTACTGTCCAAGACATTACATGGCTGATGTCAAGGCAAGCAGAAAGAAAGAGAGTTCAATAAAACTTCTACACTATTTTATATACATTGATAATGAGTAAGCATTTCTAAAGTTTACTCAGATAACCACGGAAGCATACATTGTAAATACAAATACAATTCAAATTCCATTCCAAAAATATTATCATAGATTCCTGTTAACCAGCTACTCATAGATAACACTGTTGCGTTTACTTCATTCCCTATATATTTACACTGAGAACCAGAAGATTGGCTATCCTGAGAAAATTCCATAGAGATCTATAAAAATATGGACTGGACTAAAGAAAGATAAAATATATGAGGACACTAGTGAAAGTAGAGATGGCAAAATAATCACAAGGGAACATAAAGAAAACTCATTCATTTTGCAGGCTTTAAATGCTGTCTTATCTTTTCATTGCACCTTGGGTATTACACACGTGTCCAATTAACAGACCTCTTGAAAAATCAGATCTTTACCACTGTATACTGATGAAGGGCTGTCTACTTCTTTCCTCCAAGCAATCTTAAAATAATCACACGTTGAACAGAAGGGAGACCATATCTAAAATTGCTCTTGACAGCTAAGAATTGTTAGCCTATTTAGCTACCAGGTTTCAAGGAGTACAAATGTTGCAAAGGGCAATTTGAAAGCACAATCTGCAAACCCTATCAAGGAAAACATGAAGTCCTCTCCCAAGCACAATATGAAACTGCGATATTGAACTTATATGTCTGTATAAATGTTAAATTGTAGCCCATTTTATATTAGCAAGAGTGTGAAGTGGTGGTGCTGGAAAGGTGGCATATGTGTGTGTCTGGGGGTGGGGGATGTTTCCTTTTTAACGAGAATAGAAAGGATTTCCACTGGTTTGAAACTTGCTTCATTTAGTATTCTTTTTCATGATTACATAAAGGGAACTTGAAATCTAATTGTGCAAAACAAAGGACAGGCAGCTTTCTACTTAAGGCCTTGGATAATACCCCATTATGAATGGAAATGTATTCCTGCATACAGATTTGTAGGTTTGTGTTCATTCAGTATCATGCAAAACATTTCTAGGCTGCGGGTCAAGAAATATATGTAGGACACTTAACTTGACAGGTTTTATGTAAATTGAGAAAAATACTGGATGTCTTATTCCACTAAAAAGAAGTTAAAACAACTGTTTACCCAAATTATTCGTGTAATTGACAGGCTCACAATAGAAATATTTTCACTTGAAATTGAGGCAAAATGATACAAAATTGTTAAAACAACTTTAAACAAGTGCTACTTGGCTTAGGCTTTGATAGGTTAATGCTTTAAATATAATTCTTAACTAACTTTCCAAAAATGTTGATTAAAAATGATTTTGTTTATTCCTGCTAAAAAGGGTTTTATAATATCCCTATTGTCTTCATGTCATTCACCGCTCTCTCTTTATTTCATTCTATAAAAGACAGGCCTTTAATTTTAAAATTAGTATTTTGCCCACCACATTCAACACTGATGTCTTCTAATACCACTTTTTATATGTCAAGGGCACAAGAACAATATAAGGTTGAGTCTATAAAAGGCCACATTATTCACAGGTGGCTAGCAACTGTTCCAAAGAGCCTTGTAAAAGATAAACACTATAAAAGGAGCATGAGAAAATTATGCAAACTACTTTCTGATCTTGTTTGCTATAAAATTCTCAGATGAGCCAGTTTCTTGTTAGACTAAATATGATTGCATCCTTCAGATGAGACAGTGCATTTTCCCTCATGGATCTGGTTACGGAACAGCGTGTTCCAGTTTGCCCAGATCGAGGAAAGCACAAGCAGTTTAGGAATATACTAAATTCTGTCTCTTGAATGCTGCATAGTAGACTACCATGTTTCCCCGAAAATAAGGCCTCACTGGACCATCAGCTCTAATGCGTCTTTTGGAGCAAAAATTAACATCAGGCCCGGTCTTATTTTACTATAAGACCGGGTCTTATATACAATACTACACTATACTATACTATACTATACTATACTATACTATACTATCGGATCTTTATAATATAATATAATATAATATAATATAATATAATATAATATAATATAATACCAGGTCTTATAATAATTTTTGCTCCAAAAGATGTATTAGAGCTGATGGTCTGGTTAGGTGTTATTTTCGGGGAAACACGGTATTTAAAATTCATAACTCACAGAGTTAAAAAAAATCTGTTTTTACTCAAGTAAATCAGTGCAAAAAAAAATTAGAAATTACTGCTAGTAGGAAAGAAAATTCCTCGTCAATCCCATAAACTAGAGGTAAGCAGTCTTCATATTTTGCTGTCATCCTATTAGGCAATTAAAATACATATTTATATAAATTTGGGACTGTGCTTTAAATTGTTTTATAATCTGCTTTTCTACTTTACAATATGCTATAAAAGTAATTCAATTTTAATAAATGTGGGGGATTCAGATAAACACACACACAAACACGCACACATACACACACAGGTTGATCTTATTAGACAATTACTTAATCTCATTTGTTTTTAATATTGACACAATTAGATCTACACAATGGTTCCATAGTATGTTGTATAAATTTATCATGATTTATCTAATTTGTACTGTATTTGTGAAAATTTACATCTTCTTTCTAATTGTTTACAATATTATAAAGAATGCTACAATGAACATCCATTGTTACATACTGGTCAAGTAGTTTAGTCAAACATTTTGCAAATTTTAAAGCTTTTGATATAGACAGTATTGCAAAAATGCCCACCAAAATGTACCAGATTGCCCTACCACCAGCAATTTATTAGTATCTATTTTTTCCTCATATGCACAGACTGTTATTTGTGCAGGTTTGGGCTTCTACTAGGGGAACTTTATGTGCTTATTTCTTCATAAGATCCATCCTTTGGCTGTTTTGTCTCTAAAGATAGTCTTTATTCTTTTAAATACAATCCTTTGTGTACTGTGGTCTCCAGAAAGATCTCAAAGCTTCTGGAGAACTGATAATATCTTTTTTTTTCAGCACTAAAACATAATTCTTGACTATTTTATCTTCATCTGGTCATTTAAAAGGACTTTTGCTGTGGATAGAAGCAAACATGTGGACTTATATGTCTGTCTTGAAATACTTTCAGAGATTATTTGAGTTGCCTGGTACATTATGCCATTCAATATCGAACTAATTATTTTAATTATAAATATGCACTCTGTCTAGGACACCCCTTTGTATAGATTTATGAACACAAAAACAATTAAAGTTTGAATATTTAAAGATAGTTTATCATTTCTTTTTAAAGAAAAACAAAAGGGGAGCTCATAGCTTCTTGACTTGAGTTTTAATTTAATGAAATTTAATTTAAAATATAATTCTCAAATGACAAATCACTTTGGTAGATAAGGCAAGATCACTGTGAAGTCAAGCTGAGCTTTCATCTTCAACAAGTAATTAAACTTTAAAGAAAATTATGTGAAGAATATCAAATTAAATGTACAAAATTAGGACAAGCTCTTTAAATCTGAATGAGGAATCAGCGACTACGATAGCTGATTTTACAGTTGCCAAATATAGTAATCAATTTTCAGACCCTATCATGTTTGATCTCTCTTAAGAAAATTACTTAACCTCTTTGGATCCTGGTTTCTCCCGTTTGTAAAATATAATACAAAACATGTCATTAACTTTTATCGTCTCATAGTACTATCTAAACCATAAGCTAAGTATCAATATTATGAAGTGTGGGAGTACAAAAAATTAATTTCCTTCCACATTCTAAGTTATTCTAGCTGGGCTAATAATCACGTTAACATGAGGCAAAAGAACAGAAATTGTCCAAAATTTATTACAGATGTATAATTAGGGGTGTCATACGATATGGGACCAAAGACTCATTGGACAGTCATGGACAGTCAAGGTTTGTATGCCATTTTGGACAAAGGAAAAAGAGGGCATGGGTCAGGGATTTCAAAGGGAAAGTAGGTAATTCACAAATAGATGAGAAAGAGCAAACGTGTGATAAACAAATTCGTGCTGAGCAACTCACAAATAGTGGGACACAGAGGGGAACCTAGCAAACAGATTTTTTGCTGGGATCCTCCCTGTTTGCACATTTAATTCATATATGCTAAGGTGAATATATTAAGGTTCCCTTCCTGATGTATACACTACCTCTTAGGACACCATAGTAAGTCAGGATCTGGTGTGTGTGTGTGTGTGTGTGTGTGTGTGTGTGTGTGTGTGAGAGAGAGAGAGAGAGAGAGAGAGAGAGAGAGAGAGAGAGAGAGAGAGATGCTTTTCCTTTCCCCTAAAGGTGAATATTTCTCTGTTGCAGAAAGCATGGCCTTGATTCTAAATCCTACCTGTCTATGCTGCAATTCTCTTATTAGGGCTAATTAGAGATTCCACATAGCCATTTTCTCTATCAGAAACCTTTGTAATAACATCGGATCTTCTGGGCCGTTGTGACCTGAGTAATTTAGCAGCTTGCACCACAGCCTGGACCTGCTGGAGAGGTCTCTACTGTAGGATCCATTTATACCTGGCAGTCTTCCACATCAAGCAATAAATAGACAGTGGTAATATTTCCAAGTGGGATGTGTGCTGCTTTCAGAATGCACAGAGGCTGTGGTAGCCAGCCTCCAAGACAGTCCTAGTGGTCGTTGCTTCTTGGTATTCATGCCTGTCTACAGTTCCCTCTAACACTGAGTAGAGTTGACCTGTAAAACTACTAGGATATTGTAGAATTATTGGCATGTAATGTATAAGTCTGGATTCAAAAAAGATAGCGTGACTTCTGACTTGCCCTATCTTGGTTAATTCATTCTGGAAGAAATTAGCTGTGATATCATGAGGATATTCAAGCAGCCTTTTGAAAAAGGACTGAGCTGTCCTGCCAACAACCACGTGAGTGACCCATGATTTCCTTGGAAGCAGATCCTTCAGCACCAGTCAAGCCTTCAGATGACTGCAGACATGGCCAATGCCTGGACCATAACTTCATGAGAGCCCTGAGTCAGAACTACCCAGCTAAACTGCTTCCAAATTTCTGATACACAGAAAATGTGAGATAATAAGTATTTATTGATTGTAATATGCTACATTTTGAGAAAAGTTGTTATACAGCAATAGATACCCAACACAGCACCTGGAAAACAATGCTGCCATAACCAGAAGTCAAAAATATGGGAGTGGTATACCTGAACTGGGCAGTAGGCAGAAGCTGGAAGGACAATGAGGAAAGTATTCGTAAAAGCCAAAGGTGCTTTGAAAAGACTGTTAGAAGAAGCCTAATGATGGCTGCCAGCCAGTAAGGACTTAAAAAGTAGTGAGGAGAATGTTATTGGAAACTTGGGGAAAGGAGATTCTTGTTACATCACGGCAGATAGTTCAACAATACTGTCACCTACAGTCATGTGTAAAATAGAAAATATACCTAATGGACTGGGAGATTGAACTAAGATTTCCAAGCAGTGTGTCGAGGGTGCCACCTGGTCTTTCCTATTAGGGTATTTCGAATATTTGCCACTTCTTACTCACCAAATCCAGCTAGCATATGTCCTGAATACAGTGGACCAGTGTGATGCTCTGAGGATGTCAAGACAACCAAGGTCCCTGTTAACTATAGAAGGCAGACGTATTCACCTGGCCCCGTGGTGAGGGAGGGAATGTGTCTAGGTCTACATTCTCCAGTAAAAGCGAACAGTTTTTGATCCTTTTTACTAATGGGAATTGAGAAAAAAATAATTTTGCTAGAGCAGTGTGCCAAACACTGTTTTGATTTGTTCTAGCTTAATACCAGCTCTTTGATAACAGCTGCGGTTGGATCTAACACTTGGTTACGTTTACAGCAGCTGGCTGTCATCTTCCATGATCCATCCAGTTCTTACTTTGTTCAGGGACAATACCTGAATATGATGTAGACCAGTTCTCCCGCCATCTTCTGAATGTGTGATGTGGCACTAACTTTGGAATTCCTCCAAGGATGTTATGCTAGAGGATAACACAAAATGCTTCACTTACTATTTACAATTCATCCCAATTTATCAAAAAGGTAGGAGTCTTAGTAACTCAATAGTAAGCTACCATACGTCAGCCTAGAAGATGAGAAAGCAAAGCATTTATCCACTTGCCCCTATTCATCACTGGTCAAGAATAAACCCATGACCATTCACATTAACTCCCTCACAATTTCAAGGTGTGTGTGCGTGAGTGCTGAGTGAATTTCTATAGGAGTCTTGCACTTCCATGTCAGAGAAGCTCCGGGAAAATAGGCTGTTCAGTCTGTGGTAAGTTGCAGTCAGTTTGCACCTGTGTGAATCTGGTTAAATGTGTAAAAAACTGGGAGTCACAGAAGTGACTGGAGGTGAAGGTGGAGCCAAGAGAATCTGAAATGACCAATTAGTGGCATCACATGCCTAGCAATTGGTGAAGGATTTTGTTTGTTTGGGTTTGTGTTTCTTCTAAAAATGTCAAACCAAAGGAATCTCTTTTTCTATGAACAATATACCTTTAAGACACAATTGCTAAAGGCTGAAGATGTCTGATTTTTTATCACATTTATTTATTCATTCGACAGATATTTCGTGTGAGCCTACAAAGTGCTAGTGCTGTGATAGGCAAGCAAAATAGATACATATTAAGATAAGAAAGCACTTCAAAGGTGAAAACAACCCAAACATCCATTAATGGAGAGACAGATAAACAAAGTGTGGTATATACATACAATGGAATGCTATTCAGCCTTAAAAAAGAATGAAATTCTGAAACATGCTACAACACAGACAAGCCTTGAAAGTGAGATTAGCTAGACACAAAAGGACAAGAATTATATGATCCTCCTTAAATGAGGTACCTAGCATAGCCAAATTCATAGAAACAGGAGGTACAAAGTTACCAGGGGCTGAGAGGGGGTGGGGGAGCAGTGAAAAGCTCTTGTTTGGTGGGGACAGAGTTTCAGCTTGAAATGATGAAAAATTCTGGAGATGGATACTGGTGATGTTGCACAACAATGTGAATATACTCAGTGGCAATGAATTGTTCACTTGGAAATGGTAAAATGGCAAATTTTATGTTATATATATTTATCACAACAAAAAAATAATACTACAACAAATTTTAGCCAACACTTTTTATATTCACATCTATAATCCTCTGAAACATAGGGGACCTTTCTGGATATAACAACATGGTGCCAAGGTTCTAGAAAGCTACTGCAAAATTCAAAGACTTGGAGAATTCTTAACTTCCTTAGACCTAGAAGCAATTTATTTAAAGCCTTCAAGCAAAGAGGGAAGGGCCAATTATGGATCTGATAGACTTTTCTTTGTCTTATTAAACGCTGAAAAAAAGAAAAAAAAGAGTAGCTCAGAGATGCCACCATTATCATCTTAGGTAGAGTGTCTAGCATATTAAATAAGTAGTTCTCATTCAAAATAATATATGCCATGTTCTTTTGCTGATGAGGTTATACAGTTAATTGCATACCTCAATAATTACAACATAGTTTTAGCCAATAATTTCAAATTGTGCATACAATCTTCACAAAATGAAAAATAAAAATGAAGTGAAAATAACCACCTTTTGATGTCTGTGCTGTTTTTATTACACATCTAGAAACATATATTATTCTATGATTCTTTAGGAGTTTTTTTTAACCCATATTCTGGTTAACAAATATATACATATCTGTTTTTATAATAAAGCTCATTTTTAGGTACAGAGTATATTTTAGTATTCCCTTGCATACAATAAACCACTCCTCTCAAACAGGACCCAAGTAGATTTTCCCCCATAATATTATACAACAATGAATAAACTTAGAAAAAACATTAATTTCTTAATTTCTGGCACTAGGGTAGGACTGCCTTCATCACAAGCAATTATTAAGGATGATGATAATTCAGTTTTTATCTTCTTTCTTAAATAGTCTACTGCTCTACACTTAATAAACTGAGAAATATGACTTCTTTACAAGAGACCATAAAGCCTTCCTTCATGGTAACTTTAATCAATGACCATGTGCATTGCTGTATATTTTTATAATCTCATATAATTTCTATCCCACAAAATGCTGTACTGTAATTTTATAGTCAAAAAAGTAAGCAATTCAAGTACCTGAAATAGATTTCCAACATAATTGGTATGTATATGGATGTAAATATAAAAAAACATAAATATACTTTTAAATACAAATGACTTTTGCTACTAAAATATTTTATCTGAAAATAAATACTTTATCTGAAGCCAAGTAAATCCTTACAAATCCCACGTGTTTAAGGAACTTCAGTGTATGGTTTAGGGTAGTATTTTGTAATATTAGTGACTTGAAAATATCTATTAGACCTTTGATTATTATTTCCATAATTGGTAAAAGTCAAATAAGTTCTGTAAAGTTAAGCATGAGCTCAAAATTAGAAGATGCTAGAAAAAAAATAATCAGTAGGTAATCAGTAAAAGATTTGAATATAAATGCTTCAATTTCTCAAAAGTGAATTGAGAAACATCTTAATTTTTCAATTGTATCTTTCCAACTTTGATAATAAAATGTAACCCACAAACATGCACAGATTTCTTAAGGATTAGATTAGTTCATCACTTTTTTTTTGTACAATAATTTTAGTTTGGAAAATATGGCATGTGTAAGAAAGCCCTAAATTAAGTTATAAAATGCAAAGCCATAGCTGTATTTGATCAATATTGAGTATTTCTAATTCTAATGAAAAGATATGAACTCTATTAATAAAATCAGATAATTGGTTTTATATTCAAAGAAATATCACCAATAAAGCAGTGTTGAAGATGCATATAATTCTGTTAATTGTTCTTTAATTAAATTATGGACACTATAACTAAGAACATTTTCTTTTAGCCTGAAATATTAGGATCTATACAAAATTAGGAAATTGGAAATAAATACCCATGTTTTAATTTTTATTTCTATGCATACTTTCTTTGTATTTGAGTATAAATTTCTCCTGGGATATTAAATTTCTAAAGCTAACAAATTCCACAAGTGTTAAATAGCCATAATTTTAAAATCATATAATATTAATACCAGTTTATGAGACCAATCTATACTTTAAGACAGTAGTCTTTGTGAAGACACATGTACATGTAATATTTCTTTTGTTTGATTAAAAATCACAGTAAGGCTGAATTTCTTAAACACATTATATATAACAACTGAATACTATTAACTCAGGGCATTAATACACATGGGTTCACTGAGTAATTGGTTCCAAGAGTATGATATTATTAGAATCAACTAAGGGAGATAGTTAGATGAGGAATAAGGGAGCTGACAATTGTACATTCACAGAGATTGTAAAATTTAAAACTGAAGGACACTGTAATGATAAGTAGTGTAACATTTTAGAGCCAAGATCTTAAGACCATCAGAAATTAAACGCAGGTTATACAGTCATCCAAACCAGGGTCTGAACCCAGGTGTCCTGACTTTCAAGCTCAGTACTTTCACATTCTACCTTAGGAGATTTAATTCAGATAAAAGCTCACAGTGGAACTCTATTTCTCAAACTCTAGTTAGCACATTATCAAAATTATCTTAGTCTCCATAAAAAAAATTCACTGTCACAAACGAAAATTATCTTTATCTTAGAATCTGTGATTTGGAAGGATCCAAGTGATCCTGAAATACCATCTTTCTTAATCTGACATTCTTTCAGCCTCAGATGGAACAATTCTGGTGACAAAAACTCACTGTTAAGCAAAGTTGCCCAGGCTGTTGATGGACAGCTTTATTTATTTATTATTTCTTTCCAATAGTCCTATAAAATCTTCCTCTCTACAAATTCTATTCTAACCTCTTTCTGACAGCTTTTCAAATATTTTAAAATTCCACACTAACAAATCTCTTTTTTTTCCCTCTTATTCCCAATAAGACTCCTGGTCCGATCATTAGACTTGTTGCTTTCCTGTGGCACTGTTAGGTGGTTCAATAATATCATAGAGAAATCTGGGAACTAGTAGAGAAAAAATAATGGAGTAGACAAATAAACTGCCTGACCACATCCACATACTTTTATTCTTATTAAGATAAAAAAAGGCAAATAACCTCATATCCATTTCAATGGGATGAGTCTCACCCCAGGTCTCTAAATACTGTGTTAACTCGTCTCACACAAATTCTGATGAGATTCAGACTTCCTTGATTTACACTATGCTGTGTAATGAATTTACTCACTATGGTCATTCTTTTGGTAATTGCTGGGCTAACTTAGCCCCATAAGGACAAAGGCACAAGTTGAAAATTCTGTGCCTAAACATCTATTTCTACAATGAATCCTTATTCAGAGGCTGACTTGAGGAGCTGTGTCCGTTTCACCTCTGAGCTGTTCCACGTTACTTAATCTGCAACCTTCAGTGACCCAAATTCTTGAGATGCCATGTATTCAGTTATCACTCCCCAAATCTTTTACTCTCAGAAGGCTGTAATTCTACTGCATAGTCAGAATTGATAACTTTTAGGTGACGTTTGAAGATAAATACCCTCAATATATGTTTGTATGTTCTGACACAGAGTGTATACAATGCTATGAAGGAATAAGAGTGATTACACAGCAAATGCTGTACACATCTATCTGCATCAATTTAGTATTCTTGTGGTGGAAAGAAATGAGAATTTAAATCAAAATCACACTCATAAATTAAATTCTCTTAATAGGGAGCAATTCCAGTGCTAAAAATATTCTGAGCATTTTATATTGAATGTTCATTATTTGCTAGAGTACATAGGGCAGAGGGGCTCACAGACCACAGATGGTCTCCAGGCTAAATAGGACACAACAGCGGGATAGAGGAAACTTGCATTTGAATTACCTAGACTGTGTTTCCTACCAGAATTCAATTTTTATTTTTTTAAAAATTGTCTTATTGTGGTAAGAGCACTTGAGGTCTACGCTAAAATGTTTTAAGTGTATAATATCTTCTTGTTGACTATAGGTACAATGTTGTACAGTAGATCTCTAGAACCTATTCATCTTGCTTACCTGAAACTTTATGCCCATTGGTTAGTAGCTCTCCATTTCTCCCTCCCCCGAGGCCCTGGCAACCACCATTCTACTCTGTTTCTATAAGCTTGACTGTTTTAGATATCTCCATTGTATACCTCATTTTCATTATGCATTCATTGACGGACAGTAAAATAGTTTCTACATATTGCCTATTGTGAATAGTGCTGCCATTTCTCTAAAGAAGACATACAAATGGTCAACAGATATATGAAAAATATGCTTATTTTCACTAATCATTGGGCAAATGCAACCAAAACCAAAATGAGATATCACCTCATACCTGTCAGGATGGCTATTATCTAAAAAACAAGAGAACAAGTGTTGGTGAGAATGTGGAGAAATTGGAACCGCTGTACACTGTTGGTGGGATTCTAAATTGTTCAGCCTCTATGGAAAAGTCTATCAGCTTAAAACTAGAAGTACCTTATGGTTCATCAATCCCACTTCTCAGTATTTATCCAAAAGAACAAAGATTAGGATATCTAGGATATATCAGCGGAATTTATATTTAATAATTATCTTCTGATGTATCCATCTTGGCTCTGGGCTTTGGTTTAAATAACCTGTTTTTCCTAAAACAAGTGTGTCAAGCTGTCTAATGATTTAATATCCATGACCCCATTCATACCAATATCTGGTTAATCGAAACATTCCATTCCATTTAATAAATATTATGTATGCCTAGAATTTTAAATATCCAGATCTCTTTGTCAATCCAAGCAGTCAGAATTATTTCTTTCCTCATTTTCCCATGGACTTCTTGAGTTGAAAAATACCTGAATTTAGAGGTGGGTGAAATTTTATTTCACATTACTGAAAAGTCATTATTGGAAGAGTCAAGTAGTTTTTAATATAGAAAAACAAGGATGAGCATTGTTGTCTTCTTTTTAAAAATATAGCAGAGAGAAAAAAATAACTATTGGTTATTCACAACAAATTCTGAGGTAAGGTCTATGTGACCCAATTGTTAAAACTGCCATGTAAAGACATAGAAACAACTGAAGTCTCCTTTGACTGATGATTGGATAAAGAAGATGTGGTACATATATACAAGGGAATATTACTCACCCATAAAAAAGATGACATACTGAGATTTACAACAACATAGATGGACCTTGAGTTTATCATGCTAAGCAAAATAAGTCAGACAGAAAAAAATCAAGAACCATATCACTTCACTTATATGTGGGATATAAAACTGAAAGCAACAAATGAACAAAGCAAACAAACAAGCAAAAATTCCTAGACACAGACAACAGTTTAGTGGTTACCAGAGGATAAGGGGGGAGGGAGAAATAGAAGAGTGCAAAGGGAGTCAAACATATGCTGATGGAAGGAGAACTGACTCTGGGTGGTGAGCACACAATGTGATATATAGACGATATATAAATGTACACTTGAATCCTATATAATTTTACTAACCAATGTCATCCCAATAAATCTAATAAAAAACAAAACAAAAAAACAACAAAAAAACACTGCCACGTAAATTTCAGTGTTCTGCTGGCATTATTTTCAAGAGTGGAGATGAGGAGACATACACGTTAGCAATGTAGCCTAAATGATATGCTTGAAATCATAGCTCCTTGTTATATGTCATAAGTTAATATTTATGAATACTTATAAATAGTAGAGTGAGTTTTGTGGATTCCAGTCAGAGGGGAACAACAGGTATACTGAGAACCTAAAGAAGGAAGACAGACTCTTACTCGGAAACTCAAAGCTTGATGGAAATAATAAGATTTGAATTGGAGAGGTAGAAATGGAAATCATGGGACTTAATATTGGACAGGTACAAGTATGGGAGCAGAGAATTCCAGGAATAGGGAACAACACAAACAAAAACAGGAAATGCAGACTGTATATATAAATAGGCACACAGAATCCATAGATTATGAAAAGAAAACAGAGTTTGGGCCAGGTTGTGGAAGGCCTTGGAAACTTTCCCATAGGTGAATCCTAGCTCAATATATCTTATAATACTTTACTATAAGTAAATCCTATTTCTCTTTCAATAATGTGCTTATGTGCTTTAATTGTGCTCACTCATTCTCTTCTCATGTGAGTTTAAGAAGATTTCTCACATTACTTGTCTTACATGTTTTAACACATTGTTAAATTGTTTCTCAACTGTTTACCAAGTATTTTGTGTTTGCAAACCTATTTCTCAAATCAGAGTTTAAAGCACTCAGAGGTAGGAGCTTTGTTATGTTCCTTTTGTAGTTCCCACTATGGTGCTAAACTGCCAGTAAAAACTGATATGAGAGTCCTTTTCAGAGTACACTTAAAATATAATTGGTATTTCCCTTTATATATACTTGGTGAGCTACAAGAGATAGTGGAAGATGGCTGTTTCTAGAAATCCTCAAAGGAAAAATTTTGAATTAAAACAACAACAACAAAACATTTGGCATCCTGTATGTATTATCAAGGGGCCAGAAAACAGACTAGCTGGCTATGCAGGTCAAGGTTATACTACACTCAAAAAGTGACAGTAATAAGTGAAGTACTAGATATTGTGGCCACCCTGCCAATATCAACAAGGGACCAGTAGCCTGGGAGTTCGACATTAAAAAAGCATCAATTGCAGGGCTAATTGGTGAGAGAAATGAACTCATAGGTTAAGAAAATTGGTGCCTAAAAACTAACCAAAACTCAATCAGCTGCTCAAGGACATTAGATAATTAAAATGCAAAGTTTGAGATAGAAGCACCCATGACTGTTGAAACTTTAACAATCTTTAATATTTCTATCATTCTGGTTTATTTATTTATTTATTTTTTGAGGTTGCCATCAGGAGGCTGCATGTTTATCAGGTGTATTTCATTTTAGACTTGTTTGTCACTTGCTAATATACTTGTGAAGATGACTGTAAGAAGTGATGGAATTAAAATTATTTTCCCCTTATAGGTCTTCTTTCACTCTGATAGTGTTAATGGTTGACTCATTATTTCGACGGTACTTTCTTCAATGTCACAATGTCTCTCTGAATGTCTGTTACATTTTCATAATTGCTATCGTCCTGAAACACCTTGGTTTCTCCAGTGACAAACAATGCCCCTAAGATTTGAGATTCACAGCTTTCACAAGAAACCTCAATCTCTTAGAGGGTTCTTTAACTCATTTTGCCAGTGGCTAAATTTTTTATTTGTAGATAAGCAGTTTTTCAGAATTTTACATCATATAAAATCCAGTCTTATGTTCTTTGATATTTTACAGTTTTCAATTGACATAATGAATTATAAAGTAGGGGCTTCTGGTGGGGGAATTTCTTTATCTCTGACTTTTCTCTAGCTCCTGTAAAACATGGTAATTGTTGCTTCTCTTGAAAAGAAAATGAGCACATATATGGTGCATTTGACCATATTTTAAGGTTCTTAGCAGAACACAATAGAATGTTATATGCCTAAAACAATAAATGAAAAAAAGTGGAAAAATTATCAGGTACAGGTATATTTCTTTGTACTTAAAATTGTACCTTTTGGAGGTATTTTGAAAAGAAAAATATATGACATATTTTGGGTTTTGAATTTACTCAAATTAAAAAAATAAAAGCCTTTTCATCTATCTCCAGCTCTTCTGGTCATTACCCATGTGTCACTGATTTCCTTATTTTCCTTATTGTATACATGCTTCATCATAAGTAACTTAGATTCCATTTGATTATAGTATTTTATTAATGTGCTTGAAGGCTCTAAAGCAATCTATACTCAGATACGGGATTCTAAAATTGTAAGCCAGTTGTCCACATTTGCCCACCTCTAATCTGGTCTCTGCACCAAGCAGCCAGACAGATCTTTTCAACAAGTGAATCTGTTCATGTCACCTTTTTGCTTTCAGCTCTTTGATGCCTACCCATTGTTCTTAGGTTACAACAAAGCTTGTTAGCACAACCTATAAATTCCACCAGGCTCTGACCTGTACCTCCCTCTCAATATTGTGCTTTAGCCATACTCACATTCTAAACTATTTTCCCTCCAATAGATCTCTATTATAGCACTTAGCATGTTACCATTATTTATGTCTTTCTTCTTTACAGATTGTTAGTAACTTGAAGACAGATACTGTCTTTTTATTTTTCTATCCCCAAAGTTTAGGATAATGCATATCACATATTAATTACTACTACATAAATACTTATTTAATGAATACATTTAAATGAATAAAAATTCTGCTGTTTAATTAGGAAAATATATATATCAGTGTTAACACATTAGTGAGGAGAAACCTCTCTCAATGAGCACAAGATCTTAACTGAGTTATTATAAAATATAAATTTCCACTGAACTCCTATTTAAGAATCTAGACTCGTTCTACTAACGCGTGACCCAGGGACCAGCAATATCAATGATGTTGGGGAGCTTATTAGAAATGCAGAATCTCAGGTCCGACCCAAAACCTACTGACTGAATCAGAATATACATTTTCAAAAGACTCCTAGGTAATTTGTATGTTATTAAAGTTTGAGAAGTACAGATCGTTAATTTACAATGATTTAGAAGAGAGACCTTTATATCAGTTTAGAAGGAGAGGCATATGCTTGCATATGTGAAGAATTAACACAGAGAGAAAGCCAATTTTTCCTAGACAGTATTTTATGAATATATTTATGCTTTCAACCAGAGATAATGAGCAACAATTGTCTGCCAATGACTGGATATACCATGATGTTTAAATGTGATGCGATTATTGCCCTCCTACACTGTTTCACGTATTTGGAAGATTAGCTTACATAAAACCCACAAAAACTATTACATACTTAAAATTAGAGCAAAGGCTAATAGAAAGTTCAGTTAATATAAATCAAATAAAAATTCTAATAAAATAATTTTGCAAGAAAAATGTTTCTAAATTTCATCTCTTATTAAAATCAACTATATCTAAAATAAACATTATAAATAAAAGCAATAATATTGGGCTTTGACTGCTTTTTAAAATTAAACCATATTTTGATGTCAAAAGAGATAAAATATGGTGGCAAAGTAAGAATAGAAGAACAGTTCAACAGAACATAATAAAATATTCAAAACCAAAAAATTAAAGCATATTGTAAGTAAAATATGATAAAAGTGGCATTTTATATTAATAAAAGTACTGAATAAAATAATAATGAATAATATTGAATTCTTGATTAACTCTTTGGCAAAAGAATTTAAATCCCTACCTGGTGACATATACTAATGTAAATTTTGTATGGATAAAAGAACTAAATATAAAAAAGGAAACCTTTATAACCAGAATTAAGAAAAATAGGTGTGAATATATATTTAAAACAAAAAAAGAAGTCTTCTGCTTCACTTGACATACTTCAAACCACTTTTTTCAATGAGAACAATTAGAATAGCTAGTTAAAGGAAAAAAAAAAATCTGTCTGAAGGCATCAGAGACGTATCAATGCAGCAAGAACTTAAGAACCATGATCCCAGACAAAAATAAAGTGTAGAATACATCTGACATGTGTCTCAACTTATACCCTACAAGCATTTTCCATTTCTTAAACTGTGGTCAAGAGGTGAAATAGATGAGCAGAACTTTTAGCCATTTTATACCTGGGAAGAAAATATTATGTCCAGGGTTGACCAGGAAAAAGGAAACAACCTAGCTGTCAGATATGATTTCCAAAATGCTATACTTGTGGATAAAGTGAAAAGAAAAAAGAGGTGAGTTTTTAAGACAGCTGAAATTCAGCTTCTAATCAGCTGAATTCCAGACTAGATGTGATTAATATTTTCCAGAGAATGGAAAAACATGATGATGAATTTTAGCAGAGAGCAGAAATTTACTTTAAAAATAAATTCAAAATCTAGAACTGACAAATACAATAACTGAATTAAGAACTGAATAGATTTTGCAGCAAGAGGACTAGTGAGATAGGAGATGACTGAATTAAAATGTCTAGAATGATGGAAAATGAATAGCTGGAACATAGAAGAAATGTTTAACATTCAAATGAATTAATGGAAGAGAGAAAAAATATCCAAGAAGAAAACATTTAATAAGTAATAAATAAAGATTGAAAAAGTAAATCCAAGTGGATATTGAATTTATAAAACAAAGTTAATATGTCTAGTGCTGTTTACATTTATATGGAATAAAAATACATATTACTAAGAGCATTAACAGTGAAAGATGAGGTAAATGGAGGCAAACAGTTCTAAGGTTATCGAATTTTCTGGGATGAGATAGATTACTAATTTAGAGTTGACTTTAATAAAGATAAGTATAAGCCACAAAAATAATAACCAAAGAATGTACAATTAATGCACTATTAGAGGAGAAATAGTAATAATAAAATAATTAATAAGATAAAGGAGAAAAAAGATATGTAGAAGAAATGAGAAAATAGTAAGATGGTATACTTAAACCAAAATGCATGAATTTACATCAAATGTAAATGAAATAAATACCTCAGGTGAAAGACAAAGGTGGTTAGGTTGGATATATAACCAAAACCCAACTCTTGCGGCTTATAAGAGTAATACCTTAAATATAATGAAATTGAGTGATAGTCAAAAGACTATAGCATACAAACACTACCCAAAAGAAAGCAGGTGAAAATATATGACTATCAGACAAAGCATATTTTAAGAAAAGCATTAAAGACAGGCATATAATAATAATATGAAGAACCAATCCACCAAAACGATAAACCATTTTAAAATTTGTATGTACCTAATAATATTTGGCTTCAAATGTATAAAGTTAAAATTGACAGAAGTAGGAGAAATACACAAACATTTAATTGTAACAAAACACACTATGACACTCCTCTTATTAACTGACAGTAGAATTAGAGATATTGCCACTACCAATTTAGGAGTTTTGAACATGGTTAACAGAATCGCCATAATTGACATACACATACTATTACATTCAGAGCTGCACAATAAATACTGTTTCCTTTGAATGTCCATAAAACATTGACTAAGATTGATCATATGGAAACTTTAAAGCAAGTCTTAACAAATCTCAAAGGATTGATCTCAGACAGTGCATTTTCTCTGACCACAGTGAAGTTAAGCTACAAACCAGTAACAAAAAGATAAACAGAATTTTCTTGAATGCTTGAAAATTAGCAATACGCATGGAAATAACATGAGTCAAAGAAAGAATCACAATGGATATTAAAAACTATTTTGTGTTGAATGAGAATAAAAATGTGACATATCAAAAGTTATGAGATAAAGTTAAACTAATTCTTAGAGAAAATGTATAACTTTAAGTGCTAAAGTTACAAGTTCTTAAGGATAAAAGGTTATGATCTAAGTATTCATCTAAAGAAGTTAGAAAAGAATAATAAGTAAACTCAGGTAAACAAACTCAAAGAAAGAAGAAAGAAGGAAATAATAAGGATAAAAACAGACATTAATAAAATGGAAATCAATTCTTCCACAGCAAAAAGCCATTAAAAAAATAAGACTGATGATATTGATAAACCTCAACCAAGACTTCTGAGTTAAAAAAGATTAGCACTGACAAATGACTAATATTTGGAATAAAAAAAAGAGACATCCTTAGAGATTTTGCAGACATTAAAAAGAAAATAATAATAATAATAAAAATATGACAAATCTTATGCCAAAAAAACTGGAGATTAAATGAAATAAATTCCCAGAAAATCACAAAACTTACCAGAACTGACATAAAGATATATATATTAAAAAAAAATTAAGTATTGCTCTTTCTATTCACTTCATAGTGAAAGCATTCCCACAAAGAAAATTATTGGCCCTGATGACTTCATTGATAAATTCATCCAAACATCTAAGAAAAGAAAATTGTGATAATTTGAACCCTAAAATATTTCAGAACATAGAGAAAAAGGGAGTCATTACAAGCTCCTTTTATAGAGTTATAATAACCTTGATCTCAACACCTGACAAGAACATGAGGAATGAGGAACATTACAGGCCAATACTTTTCATGAACAAAAATGTAAAAAATAACTTTAAAAAATTTACAAAGCAATCCTACAATAAATAAGTCAAAAGGGTAATACATCAAGACCAAATGTAGATTTTTCTAAAATATAAGATTGGTTTTTAATGTTTATAAATCAGTGTAATGAAATGAGAATTCATCAATACATACTGTTAAGTCATGTATTGAAATATGTAAGAATCTCAATTTTGTTGGACAAAAACAACTGGAATGACATTTGCAAAAGGCTAATGGTGTTTTTTTTCCCCTGCTTTGTAAGATAACAGATTTTAATTTCATTTTCCTTTTTGATAATATTTCCCTTCATTTTAAATAATAAATAATGATATTTTTTTCTTTAAAAATAAATGTAACATGCTACAGGAAAAACAGAAATTGTCCTACATTCTGGGCTCTTTTACTTCTATATGCCATTAGGGCTAAGAGCTTCCTTCTTATCCACTCCTTTTATTATATTGGTGCTCTCTGGCCTCACCCTTAGTATAAAATCTTGTTATTCACCTTTTATTGCTTTCAGTCTTCATCATCCACATTCTTTTATGAGAGAGTCAAGATATTTCAAGAAGGCCAAAAAGTTAGCTGTTAGAATAATAAGGTTATCGAAGTACCTTAAAACACATGCACATTGTCCCTATTTATGACAAAATATAATCTATGGAAGTCAGAAGAAGAGTGCAGAGAGTATACTTGGTATTAGATGGATCCGTTTGTGCCGATGCTTGGCTTTTATTTATTATACTTCTTCGGACCACTTAACTTCTGAAAGCATCTATTTCCTCAGTGTAATATAGAGGATAATAATAGAACACACTGCATAGGGATGTTGTATTAAATAGATCACGCACTTTGCATTGTTAATACTGAAAGGGAAAAATCCTAGAATCAGATATCACATTTGCCTCCTTCAGAGATATAGTTTGACATTTAGCAATGAGTGGCAAATAGCCATCGAAACCAGTGTGAGGCTGCATATGGCCTTTAACTGTAATATTTTAAACATGCTTTCTAAGATACTTAAATTACTACCAAGGAAAGTAGTGGAACAGAGTCTCAAGTACATGATGGTAACCGTAAAGTGCTTTTTCTAACCTCTGAATATCGTGCCATTAACAGCATTTACTGAGACCCCAGTTTTCCTTGGAAACTATCCTTTCCTTTAGCCTGTATCCATGGATCACCTTGAGGGCCTCTTATCTCTGTCACATTTTCGTTTTTCTTATCTTCTCTTTCAAGGGTTGAATGGGATCAATAAGAGAGTGTCACTTTCTAATAAGATGGATGCAAATCAAAGAAAAGAAAAAGGGTGACTTAAGTATTAAATTGACAGGTCTGTTACTTGTAGCAGAATTTCACAATTCAGGAGCCATCAATACCAAGTCACAGGTGAAGGAGCACCAAAAGGCTTTGTCTGGGATGTCAAGCAGAGTTTACTTGGCAGCCTCTTGATGGCATAAGCATGTTTAGATTCTAAGTAAAGAGAGGAAAAAATCCCCACTTCTCTCTGCATTTATAAGGTCGTGCAACAAAATTTATTTCTAAGGAAAAAATGCGAATGTCAAAAGAGCCAAGCCTCTGAACTAGTTATTATGATATGACGCCAAAGGATTTTTTAATTTCCACTGAAATTGTTCCTGCCCATTAATGTTAATTACCAATAACTTTCAGACCCTGCCAGCAAGAACAGCTTTGCAGGCATATAAATTCAATAAATATGGTATGAGTAGAACTAATCAGCGGTAAGGTTGAGACCTTAAAACCCCACCAAGGGAAAGAAGGCAAATGCGAGCTAGGTTTCTATTGTGTCCTTAATTGAACCTTTCTTGATCCATCAGCCACATACATCCCCTAGTCAAAAGCTGTTCTCATGCCTTTTCAAAAAAGCTTTCTGCTGTGTGACAATCATAAACCCTCTACAGTATGGAGAGGAGGGGTTTGGAACGCTCATCTACTTTTGTAACCTCTAGATATGAAAGTTCTCTAAGATTGTGAGGCCTAGTGTAAAAAGCGTAGTCTTGAGAATCCTGAAGACTGGAGCCACCCAGCTCACTTTTCAGCTGCAGGAATAGATCTAGGTTTTCTGGAATTTGCAGTTTATACAATTTGGGAACCTGGTCTAAGAAAAAAAAAGGAGTATGAGGCTACAGATACAACATTAGGTCCAAGAGTGAGTTTTTTTATAGAATGAGAAAATAAAGACACACATTGCAAGTGTTTAAAAGACAACAAGAATAAAAATATATGACACATGACATCACCAGAGCTTCTCCCTCCATCCAGGGCTTTATAAGGTGTCTGTGCAAAGGAGACCCTTTATGCTCTTCAAGGTAAATCCTTCTCTAATTGGCCAGTTAAAGGTGACCAGGCTATTTGTTATTGATTCTCAATTCATTATTTGGACTTCAAAAGGTTGTAGGAAATAAATTTTAAAATAATACATTTAGAAAATATCTTGGGAAGTTCATGTAGGTGTTAAATAAATGGCAGGTAATAATATTACTATAATTTAAATTCTGCCTAATACAGAGACAAGTATATATTGGATATTTTTTTTTTTGAATTTTTATTGAATAACATTTTTATGAATTTATTATCAAGGGTCATATAGTAGTACATTTGGCTGTCCAGTGGTAATGAAACTGTTTTTTTTATTCCTTTAAATATTACATGAACTTATAATGCAACATTTTGTTGAAAAATATACTTGAGGCTATGTTTTATAAAATACATGAAAAATAATGCAAAACAAACATTTCTTTTAAAAATATGAAAGTTGACATTCCGTTTATAGACGTGGTTAGCTAATAATGTAGGAAAAAGAGGAATTAAAACATTTGAAATATTAATGGTTGATGCATTTAAATGTTTTTTTTTCTAATTTAGTAGACGTGTATTAAAAGAAGTCAGAAAAACTAAAATGTCTATGCATATTCCATAGAATCTAGATAGCACTGTTATGTGTTTTTCGTTTGTTTGTTTTTAAATCAGGTTTCATATTAAGTGCAAATTTTCTGGACTGGTACAAGTCCATTTATTGTACATTCTAGGAGGCATTATTAGCTTTGTCAACAAACCTCTTTTACATTTTCTTATTAAACCAACATTGGTTCAACCTGCAACAAAACACCTGTGCTCTTTCTTATGCTCCTCTCTCTTCTTAATACTCATTATTAATTGCATACTCTTTTCTATCAAAACCTTAGCCTCCAAATAGGAATAATTATAATAAATACTAAATTAATATTAAAGAGTAGGGCAAAGTGGAGAGAAGAAAAACTTCTTTGCTCTGCAAAGCAATCACCATCGTTGCAGATTATGGCCATATTACAATAAACATACTCCTGTAAAAAAGAGATGTTCCTTTTGGGCCCACAGTTTAAATACCAATAAATGTTAATGGGTAAACAAATATGTTGTGATCAGTACCCTGTCTACACTAATTTACGCAATTGAAAGTAACCTATGGGTCCCATGATTTTTTGATAATTCCCTGTGATTCATTTTAATAAAACTGCATAAAGCAACCTTGAAAAACATGTGAAAGAAACAGCTCCTCTGCTTTATTAAAGACACTTAGAAAAAATTCCCAAGCCATACATTAAATGAAAGTATATGTATTAAGAAAAAACAACATGTGCAATTTCAATATTAATAGCTAAACAGAGGCACACTGTTTTAAAATTGCAAGAGACTTCAGAGACAACTGAGCTCAAATATTTTATTTTGTGTACATAAAAACAAGAATGCTGAGGTGATATTTCCGAGGTCAAGGTGGGAGTCTCATGACAGCAAATGGGGCCAAGAAGCATAGGTCTCTGAAGTCGAGTACATTGCTCTACTCTGGGTATGAAATCTATTATTTTTTTCCCTATAAGAAATGGAAGTTGTGTGGCCAGTTTTCCCAGTGGTTAGAGCACAGTGCTCATAACACCAAGGTCGCTGGTTTGATTCCCACATGGGCCAGTGAGCTGCACCCTCCACATCTAGACTGAAAACAATCACTTGATATGGAGCTGATGGGTCCTGGAAGAACACACTGTTCCACAATATACCCCAATAAAAATTAAAAAAAAGAAAAAGAAAGGAAGAAATGGAAGTATTTTGGTCTTAACCTCACAATACACCAGAATAATTCAACAAGACTAAATGAGTCAAATAAATGGTGAACATGTGTAAGACACAACTAGGAGTTAATAGGCCTGCCCCAAGGAGACTCTTGATGTTGTCAGTAAATATACATCCTAAAATAGATATATGGATGGAGGAAAGTGGGAGTACAAAGCAAGGTGCATGTCATTGAGACTTCTGTCTTGAAAAGTCACAGATTATTTCATTAACGTCAACTGATTTTTTTAGAAGTCAAACAATGAGCCTCGGCTTTACTGGTTTTTATGCATAGAGGGTGTCAGTATGTAGATTTTCCCCACTGTACTGAATTGTTTTTCCAAATCAAACCTAAGTTTCAAAATGTGGGCTGGAGTAGTATTTTTAGATGTGTGATTGCGGGCTAGGTCTAGGGCACAACTCTCAGACTAGAGTCAGGATTTGACATTCTCCCCAGCCAAGCTATTTATCACTTGAGAATTCTCTTTTCCTAACCCACATATCATTATGTATACAGAGGATCTCTGCTACAGAAATGTCCCACATGGAATATGAAAGGGCTGAATAAAGTATGAATTCACTCATATATATAACTCAAATCATTAATTAATTAATTAATTTTGCTGCTAATATGCAGAGGAAACTACCTCACCAGAGGACAGAAAAAGACCTATACCCCTAGCCAACAGGAAATACTTCTTAGTGTGATAGAAAAATAACACTTAAAAAGACAGCTTTCAAAAAATGAATACTTCAAGTACTAATTTAAGATTTATTTTTCTTTCAGTTACTATACTATGTGTAGGGATAATAGAATAAGAGGTATGGCTTGCCACTGGGTAACTACAAAGCAGTGTGAGAGCTCTTTGAAACACTCTGGAAATTTAAGAATGCTGTAATTTAAGACTGCACAGTGTCAAGTGGTCCTAGATAAATGAATGATCGACATCATTAGGGAAATTAGAGAAAGATTAGACCACCTTCATTTTTTGTTTTAATTTCCCTAGTTCTAGATACATCATTATTTTTTACAAAAGTTAAACTTTTGGTGTTTAAAAACTCCCATCTGCAGATTTTATAAATATAAATTACTGCACATTAATTACTCATTCACAAGTCGGTAAGTGGGTTATATCCATAATCTAATGATCTTGCTTCAGAGGCACAATACTTCTAAATTTATTTATTATCAGTGTAGTCCCACAGACATTAGAAAGTAGACATTGTCTCAACAACGTACAGAATCCTTCATCTGAGGGCTCACTGTCCCTAGATTCCTTCTTGGCCTTCCAGACCTTTGTTATTGTATTGGAAGCATATGAGCCATTCCATTCGCAGTGACAACTCTCCCAACCTTTTCATGTCTAGGAAATGTATTTATGTGTGTGTGCGTGTGTGTGTGTGTGTGTGTGTGTGTGTAGGTGCCCATGAACATGTGTGTTACAAATATGAGCAATGTAGGTTGTAATGTGTGACATCAACAGGCATGAAAAAATTTGGGCAGAAAGCACCCCAAGCTGAACAAACAGCATGAGCAGATGCAAAAAGCAGAAAATCTTTGGACTGACATATTTCTGGGAAGTCGAGTTTAACTACAGTGCAGGACTTTGGGAGTGAACATGAGATTGGAAACCTAGTTTTCACCAGATTCTGGAGAGCCTAAGGGGTTTATACTTGAACCTTTAGGTTCTGCGGTTATAGACAATGGAGAGCCACTGCCACCGAGGAATCTTCCATGAGTAGGCAGAAGCTAAGAGCTTAAGGGCTTGTGGCTATGGAATGGGAGACAGACAGATGGTCCAGGCATTCAGCACGGCACAACCTGGGGGCCTGGGTTCTGAATTTTCATATACGTAAAGGAGGAGAATATTTGTGTCCAAGAGTTTGCCTTAGGGCTCTATTAGGCAGCTAAATAAATTGATAAACAAATGCAGCCCAGTGGTATGGATATTAATAAGTTGATATTTTACTTTGATGCTATGCTAATATGTATCTAACAGAGCCCTGCTGGAATCGAACTAACTTTTATCGAAGACATGGTAGTTAAGATACACGTTTCTAGAATTTGGATAGTTTAATAAAGTGATTCAATCGGGTGAAGGGGCCACATATCAAAGCACTGCAGACAGTATTAACTTATTTAGTAAAAGCACAGGACTCGTGTATTTCAAAGTCTATGGTATAAATGTATTATTTACAGAGTTCCGATCCTATCTTTTTGAAGATGCTTTCACAGTATCCATAAACTAAGAAAACTGGGTCTCAATACTCAAACTGCCCCCAAATAGTCCTACGTCTTTACTGCTGTGATGTTAAACTAACACCTTTTGCTCTTGGGTCACATTTTCATAACAGACTGGCAGTCAGCATAACAACTGGTCTTAGATGGTGAGGTTCTCTGACTTCTGTAAAATAATATTTCCTGTAAGACTTAACAAGTTTGCTGATGTTTCAAGTCTGATGCGAAGTTTTCATTGGTGCAGTTCTGGAGGCTAATAGCAGATAACAGATAACAAAGATCTCTTCTGTCATGTCTGCGGAATACCTGAAGGCTACAAAGGAAACTTAATAGACCCTCAATGGTAAACAGTAGGAATGGAAAGTAGCAAATGCTTTTAGTTGCTTTTCTGATGCTCCTAGCACTAGTGAAATCAATCTTCAAAATGAGAGGGAAACCTAATGGCCAGCTCCTTTGATAGCCTCTGGTTATGTACTAGCGCTGCATGGTTTTAGTTAGAAGACATTACAAACTCCTAGGAGAAAACTGATTACTTTCCAGTTCCAGACATGATTCAGAGCTATACATTGTTTATTAACAATACTCAAATACCTAATTAACTTGTAGGAACAACAGTAAAATAATTTTATAGGCATGAGTCTTTGAAGTCTGTAAGACATTGCTCTTGCTGAGAACCATCCTATAGAGCTGGCTTTGTGTTCATTCATTATTCATTGTAATTTGCAGTTTGCTGAATTGTACTGAAAATCATTTACGGTTTTACACACCCTTTCAAAAGATGGTCACATTAAATATTTTCTTTGTTGTTTTCACTTTCTAAATTGTGATGCTTAGCTTTATGAGTAGATGACCAGAAAATTGCAATGCATGTAATGTATTAAAACATAGATACAGACAGAAGGTTTGATTAAGAACGTATTTTGGGTTTTCATGAACTCTTACTAGGGCAATGAAACACAATCGACACATTTCATCTGTAATACATGTAACACAAAGAAGGATGATTAAACTGTTCCACAACAATTTTAACTTTTTCATTGTGTGGTTGTCTAACAGATTCCTAAAGAGAGTAGGAGAGTTTATAATCAATAGTATATTGAAATTCTGATGATTAAATGATATTAAGAAAATAATAATTACTCTTTTCTCTAAGCTTCATTCTTTTTCCCTTCTCACTTTTAAAAGTAAAATAATGCCAACTATTATGAACAATGGAATTCAGTCTGATTTGAGATTTTTTAATTCCTAACTTTTATGAAGTTATTCTTGTTAAAGTTTATAAAATATCCCAGAACTTCTGGCATACTTGATACCACAACTTTGAAAAAGTTTGCTCATTTCCTGGATGTGGGCATTTCTAATTAGAGAATCATTATATTTTTTCCTTTCTTTCAGATATTCCAATGGGGGAAACATTAAAATCCTAAGAATAATTTTTTGCAAACTCAGGATGTATTTTCTGATGATATTTTTTGCTTACAATGTTATTTCTGTTCTTATCGTTTGCCATCAGACAATAGATTATACAATTGCTATTTATAATTTACTGTATTTAAAAGCTATTTGATCAAGCTGTTATCGAGGCTTTCACTCTAGTATTAAAATCACACCTTTCACTCTGTTATTAAAATTCTCTCATTGGATTGTGGTCTATCTTAGATTAATGTTAAGATGTTAATACTACATTTATGATTCATTCTATTATTTTGAAAAGCAATTTATGTTTGTACTATATTATGTTTGTACTACAATATGTGACATTTCACAGGACATAAATATTAAATCCTCATTAATAATATAGAACAACCATCTTTGTCTAACTTTTAACTTTTGACAATTTTAATTGATTTAACAGCGTCACACATTTACTTTTATGTTAAGTTAAATTACTTTATAAATAAAAAGTCATTATATGCATCACAGTGCCGTGGGGACCCATGATGGAGCCTGAAGCAAAAGGAAATATGTGGACTCTGACTTTAATAGAAGCGAACTCATCAATCATTTTTTTTCAAAATCCGCTTCTTTGCTTATCTTATTTTGAATTGAGAAAATTGCTATATTTGAAAAATTCCCCTGACCAAGCGACAATCTAAAGTAATTTTAATTAGCTTCAGCTTAATTAAAATTATAACAAATTATTTTGTGCCAAACCTGTAGCATAAAATAATATCTTTGAAACATTTTATCATCAACTATATTGTTCTGAAAAAAAAATCCATTAAGAAATATATAAAAATATTTATCGAAGGGTACATATTTTTCCTTTTGCCACAGACTCTGATATGTCTCAGCATGGCAGTAATCTTCATTTAAAATTTTAATACTTTCTTCAGTATGGATTTTTTTGCACTAATTTTGATTTGTAAAACTATTACATTAAAATTTTATTATTTTGATTAATGAGTCTTTTTGGCACCCCCACTTAAATTTTGCACTGAGACAAATTCCTCACTAGCCTCACATGTTGATATATAACAAAATCACCAGCTGTGAATAAATGAAGATAATACTGATAATAATGATAAAAAATGTATTTCACTAATAAACAACAAAAATAAGTTTATAAATTTTATTAAAAACAGTTTTTTTTGGTTGGAATAAGCAGGAATGACTATTCTATGATGGGAATACTGGTTTATCATTTTAGTGATCTATGAATAGATTTTCTTACCTATAGATAGGTAAGAAAAATCAAATATACATACACTCCCACAGCTTACGGTCACATTTTGTGGCAGACATGCTTAAAACAATCCTCTCAGGAAAATAACTGAAAGAAAATATCTTGTTTTCATTACTGGAAGGGGAAAACAGGATTAGTTTTTATTTTGAAGGTCAGAAGAGTTACTTATACTCGCAAGTATCTTTTTTCATTTCGACTTTCAGAGTACTGTTGCTTGAGAATTTTTCTATCATCTCCAAGGTATGTTTGAGCAAACAATGAAAACTAGGATGTCAGTAATAAGCCAGACATTAATCCAAACATTCATGTCCCATAGATGATCATAACGTGTCTCATACCTGCCTAGCTCTCTGCTGATGGCCAAAAAGTTACCTCGTGCTTTCCTGTAGCTCAGGGCAGAGCTTCTCAACTGTGCTCTGAGTTAGAATCATTTGAGGAACATCTCAACAATACTGATACCTGGGTCTTACCCAAGGCTAATTACTGGAAATTTCTAGCAGATGGAGCTCATGTATCAATATCGTTTAAAAGCTCCCCAGATATTGAAAAGTGCAGTCTGGATTGAAACTCACTGGCTTATGGTCTCATGGAGAGAACACAGGCACTGCATACAGCCCTTCATCCAGACATTCAAAATGAGATGGTGCCACGGGAGAACAAAAGGCTGCTGTTTTTGAAAAGGAGGAGGACTGCCTGCCTACACAGGATGCACAGAAAGACCTTCCTGAGAGATAAAATTTAAACAGCCAGAAAATGATGAAGCAGCAGCCATGGAAAGGGCAAGAATAGGACATTTCAGGCAGGCAGGGAGAAAAACATGAGCCAATGTTCTAAACGGGAAAAAAAAAAAAAAGGAGATGAGTGTGCAGGATTGCAGAGCAGGGAGTAAGAGTGACAAGAGGTGAAGGTGGGTACCTATGAAATGGGGGTAGTGGAGGAGGAAAGTGACCAGGAAATCCCAGTTTTGTGGGCCTGCACTTCATCAAGCCCAGTGTTCTGCACTTGCCTTGAATTATCCCAGTTAATTCACATAGCAACTCTTGGAGATTTGTAGTAAGCAAAATGCAAGAGTTCAAGCTATTAAGAAGGATATAATGAAGACAGACTTCACTGGAATTCATGTAGATAAGATACAAAAATAATTTTAAAAATAAGTTTCTGTCACTCTATCTTGTCTTTGTTCTCTCCAGTGGGAATAAACTTTTATAGGATTTCCTTCTTTTTAGGATGAAAATGTGAATAAGTATTAATATCTATACAATAGGGAGAACACATTTATGATATGACAATGAAAGCTCTGGTCATGGTAGGGCTATGTCATACAAGAGAAGCTAGAGAGTCTGAGCTGAGGAATTTTTTATTTGACAAACTATCTGCCCAGCAATTATGCCCAAATTGGTGAAAGCTGCTAAAATGATAACTATTATGTCAGGTCAAAGCACTTGCTGGTTCAATGACTGCCTTCGATATCACAGTGTGCAATAAAATGCCTTTCTCCTCACTGCCTTTTTCCCTAATTGTATTGAAATAAAGAAGTAACCTATACTGGAACAGGATTATGACTTTTAACAACTTGACAGTGCAGAGAGTAGATGTCACTTCTGTGACCTTGGCTTTGTCATATCCTGTTGAGAAAAGATTTTTGAGGAGCTTTTTGAAAGACGCAGTCCATCCCTTTTTTTTGTGTTTTTTTTTTTGGTCAACTGAAAATAAAATCATGTTTTGGCTTTTGTTTTCTTTCATCAAACCAAGTAAATGATGTTATGCTCCTAAGAGCCACAGGTTAATGTGCCATTTTAGTTCTGCTTCTCCGGCCGCATTCCTTTAGACAATGGAAATGTCATTCCCAGGTGCCATTCTCTTTCAGGCAAGAAGGTCAACCCATAATTTCAAAAAATATAAGAGGTCTAACCTTTAGAAATCAATAGTAAATGGAGTAAAGATAGCTTTTTATGTATGGAACCTATTTCAATTAAGAAAGCTCTCATCCATTTGGAATGAATAAAGAAAAAAAGGTTAACTTTGGACAAAGACCATTGAGCATTCCTGCCAAGCTGAGCTCCAAAGATTTGTATCTGTCTGCACTGAAACCTTTGGCTGTTACTGAAACGCTGCCAAATTATAAATTTCATTTTATTTCAAGGAGAATATTATGAAACTTTATTAGCTTCAAGCAAATAATTAATTCATAGTAAGTACCAAATATGAACCTTAATACTCAATATGACCATATATTCTTTGAATGGAGAAAACAAACAATATTCCACATTCTCCTATAATTCTTAGAGGCTAAGTATCTCTTTAGCTATTTTTTCAAGGGATAAGTTGCTTGTCCATTACAGTAGACTACTATATATATAGTTCTACCTGACTTTTCAGAGTCAACCAAACTTGGTGACTATACAAGAAGTAAAGCATGCGTTCACCTTGGTTCATAAAGTGTGAGGTGGCCATATATTTTGAAAGTGCTTGCTTCTTAAAATTTGTATGACAGGTTAATATTTTAAGGAAAGTATAAATGTATTGGAAAGAAGGCATGAGGTACGTACTCAATGTGACCACAACAACTTAGTTCTCTCTTTTTCTCAAAGTGTATTTTCTGAAAACTAAGTCTGACGGGTGGCAACAATCTATTCCATTCGCTCATGTATTTTATTTCCTATCTTGAAATCTGTTCTGAGGTTCATGTTTGTGCTTTGTCTTAAACTTTATTATTTAAGGAAGTTGCTCCAATATTTCACAGAATGGATGTTTGGGACAAAACTTGTTTCCTTGAAGAC
This sequence comes from Rhinolophus sinicus, assembly GCF_036562045.2. NCBI lineage: Eukaryota > Metazoa > Chordata > Mammalia > Chiroptera > Rhinolophidae > Rhinolophus > Rhinolophus sinicus. The sequence continues at coordinate 91,284,522 of NC_133758.1, forward strand.
TCTTGCTCCGTGGGAGGTGAGCTGATCCATCCTGAGAGTCCTCTGAGGAGATTAGCACCCAAAGGCTAATTTATGCCACTCCTGAAACAACTCATGCTTTCTCGAATCTTCTCCTTGGGAAAAATAAGTCAACAACCTCCTTAATCATTTTTTTTTTTAAATAGACTAAAACCAAATACATATTTGTGCTGATACTCCTAGCATCCCTGCTTAGCTAAAATATTCCCTTTTAAAATGTTAGCTGAGTCAAATACAATTGTGTTCACATAGTGGGATACTTGAATGATACTTCTTTATCCATATTTAGCTTCTATGACTTTCTTCGTGGTATCTTCTAAATAACAAAGTATTACCTAAAGTAGATAGGTATCAGTAATAAATTTCAGTGGAATACTGAAGTAATATAAAGTCATATAATTTTTAAGTAATTCCTCACTTTAAAAGAAAGGTGATGTTTTCATTATGTTTTTGGAAGAAATTAAGAAGGAACATGATTTACAGCTGAGTGAAAATGTCCACGATGTGTGAGGTTTTCATATCCTTTAAAATTTGGGGTGAATGTAATTGCAGATGAAAGAAATAATTCACATTCACGCATTTATTCAAACTTATGCAATGTTTATTTCCAGATGGACCCTCAGAATCTAGTAAAGCTAAGTAATAACATATATTCTCTACATATTGTAATTTTAAAATAAATGCAGGAAGTTTAAAGTGACTTGCTCAAAGTTACTCAACTAGAAAATGGTCAAGGTGAGACTAACACTTATCCCTGAATTCAAGATTAAGGTCGTTGAGGTATCCAGTTAGAATACTAAAGGTTAACCATAATTAGACACTATCTTATCTTGTTTCTAATAAAAGAGTAGTGGATTTGGTGTTATATTTCCCTAATGGAAGAGTAGTAGCTTTGCTACTGACTAGGTTTACTTTGCTATTGACTAGGTTTACTGTATGTTCTCCTCATCTTAAAAGCAAGGATAGTAATTCTTACAGGGTTACTGTAGGAGCAAATTAGAAAATATATGTGCACAGAATCCAGCATGTATCAGGTTCACATACCATGTTATAGGTAGCTGTTGCTATGGTTCAACACATTATTGCTATTACATGCATATTTTTGAAAAAAGTTCTATAATACAAGAGGCTTGAAACTAATTAAGGCATCTCTAACCTCTCATAAAAGTTCAATAAATACTTTTGTAGCAATTTATTTCATAAAACTCAGAGGAATAATTTCACTTTTTATTTTTCCCAACATCTCACTAGTAAACTTTATAGAGGTACTCAAACAAGTTTTCCACCTGAGATTTTTAAATATGTAGGGATATAGAAGTATAAGTGAGTGTAGCTAAGGAGTTTTGCCAGTCTTAACTACGTGTTTCCGCGTAAATAAGACCTAACTGGAAAATAAGCCTTAGCATGATTTTTCAGGATGACATCCCCTGAACATAAGCCCTAATGCGTCTTTTGGAGCAAGCCTTAATGGAATACCCAGTCTTATTTTGGGGGAAACACGGTACATACATCATCACTCATTGTTCCTCATGGTTTCATTTTGCTGCACCTCTTGGCTATCCTCCTAAGCTTGACTCCAGTTGATCAGTGACTTCATTTTGGACGTTTTACGTTGTTACTTTCTTAGTATGTCATTTCTAATAATTGCTGTTTGCCTACATACATTTCAAGGAAGGGAAAATCAGTGGACCAACTCTATGCTCTTCCCAGGCCACCAAAAACCAGTGAGACTAATCTCCATTGGAGAACTGGATTTGGATATAGTACTTACATGTTTAATCCTGTTCCATGTCACCCACTAAAATTTGAGCTCTGGTCTACCTCCATTGTAGAGTTTTCCAGTTAAAATGAATACTGAGAGTATTCAGACATAGAGGAGAATACCCATAAAAAGGTTTAATGACAGATACTGCCTTGCAGAGAGAGCAAGTAGCTGTGATCCCACCAACTGACTGTGAGGTGATGAGCCTTTCATAAGCTTTAGGGATTGCTCATCACACTGCTCACAAGGTTTGTTAAATACAGCTCATCGTAATCAGAAAAGGGACAGATGGGTTTCTGTTTGTACTGTGAACGTGGTCACAATATTTGAACTAAAATATGCAATATATTCCCCATTCCAACTTTTTTTTAACCTAAATGTACTAATCTGTTTTATTCCATTTCTTAGAAATATAAATTAATTTATGTATTTATCAAAAGAGTGGGAGTTCAAAGTCTAGATTGGAAGAAGACGATCCCACAAAAATTTAGCATAACTATAACATACAGTAATCATGTGATGAGAAGTTCTAGAATATAAACCCAATGTAAATAATTGAATATAAACTTGTTACATGCCAGAATCCTTACCTAGACTGTATCACTTACTCTCAGCCACAATTCTGTGGCTAGATACTATTATTCACATTTTATGGATAAGGAAACCAGAGTCAGTGGGGTGACTAAATCTCCCATGGTCACATAGGTAACATTTGGATGAGATGAGATATTAAACCAGCTATATTTTTTAAAGTTCACAGATCTTTCACCACAGAATAATGTCTCCTGTTTATCTCTCGCTGACCATAATAAACCTCAATTAAAGGAGAATATTGGCAAAACATAAAATATACCAAGAATAGTCAGGATAATGAACAGTTTTAAAATCTATGAAGATCAGATGATGTTTAACCTAGAAATAGTTGTTGATTCATTTGTCCAGTTGAAATTTAATGAGTGCCAAGTGTGAGCCAGTTCTCTGTGCTAGATACTAGGATTCCAGAAAATTATCAAGATATAATCTGTATTCTCCATAACATACTTAATAATAGAGAAGGAAAAAAAAAAAAAAAAAGGAAATACTGATTCCCATGTATTGCTAGTTCTATGGATAAGGTACTTTGGAAAGATAAAATTGAGTACCTACCGTGTTTCCCCGAAAATAAGACCTAACCGGACAATCAGCTCTAATGTGTCTTTTGGAGCAAAAATCAATATAAGACCCGGTCTTGTTTTACTATACTATATAAAACCGGGGAAACAGTAATCAGTCTCAAATGGGGTGCAGCAGAATGGCCTCCCCAAGGAGGCATTAATTGAACTCATATACAGGATCCACGGGAGTTGGCCTCACAAATGAAATGGAAAAGGATGTTGGGAGAGCAGTTAATTGATGGAAAATATGGAAAACTAAACATTAGTGTGATTGGTCCAAAGACAGTACAGTTAGGACATAATAATAAATGATTCTCGAAAGGCGATGGAAACAGATTCTGAAAGGCAAGCTAAACAGTTTGGACTGCATCTTGAATATGTGGTGAATAAATACTATTTTTTTAAATTAGGAGAATAACCGGATTCAATCCACATTTTATGGCAGCAGTAGGAAGAATAGATTGAAGGTAGGCATGGCTTAGGACATGGGGAGTGGGAGGCGACTGCAGTGGTCCACGGTATATGATAATGAAGAATTGAAGTAAGTTTTAGTGCAGTGATAGTACTTGCTAAATGGATCTGAGGTGTGAGGTAAAGCAAAGAGTTTTGGAAGACTGAAGATTTCTGGACTGAGTCATTTCATGAATGCTGAAGCCAATTACTAATAAAGAAGTAGAATCTGGTTTGGCGAAGAAGATGATAAGTCCAGCCTCAATTCAGATGTGTTTGAATTACTATGCAGGACAAAGTGTTCAGTGGGCAGTTGGAAAGAATGAGATTGCAACATGGGTGTTAATTAAATCCATAAATGAGGGTGAAATTGCCAAGGGAATAATAACTCGTATATTGTTTTAAAGGTTTACCATAGGAAAAAAGATTAGACTCCTAATGTGATTCCATTAAGCACACATCAAGAAAATAGCTGGAAGATACAAATAGATTTTAATTCAGTATATGGAAGGACTTCTGAAACATGCTCATGCTCTGAAACATGAAGGTGCTACCTCAGAGGGAAAATTCTTGGTAGCGTTCAAAGAGAGGGAAAGAAAAAGTATTACGGAGGTGAAATGGCGTTCCTGAATATTATAGGGTAGGGTTTGCAAACTCATATACTTATTAGGCAAGTAAAGTAAATAACTGAAAAGAGTCAGCAGTAATATAATACGGAGAGCCCATGTCCCATCCATAATGGAACATGAGTTCTGTTCTAATTAGGGCCATAAGAGAGTATGGCCCTAATTTTTGATCAGAAGTTCAAGAACTCTGGGAATGAGAATTCTGTGGGAAATAGCAAGCTCTTAAATACTGGCGATGAATTCAATATACTTGAATTTGGCAAGGCCAAAGTGATTGCCATAGCTGTGGATTTAAAAATGAATTTCCATGGCATTTCCTACTGTGAGATTCGTGATTCTTTCAACCTATGCTCTCCAAATAAATATTGTAACTTCCAGTTTTTCACACATACTAGTTTGTTTTCCTATATTTGGGCATAATTTTATCATTTGCCATTGAACAACCTATCTTTTGCCTTGAACCTTCCAAAAACATTACTTCATTACATTCCCTGTACCTAGAAAAAACTCCCCAATTACTCAGATTATTGTCAGCTCATTAATTCTTTAAGGACCAACTCATGCCCAGAAGTTTTCACAGATAACCTCAGGAAGAACAAAATTCTCATTTTCCTTAAGTCAGCTAATACTTTCTTTTTCATGCTTGTTATACGCTACCAATGACTACAAACTCCTTGAAGATACTGATGACTTATAGAGTTTTATATCTTATATGGTATTCTGTCCAAATTGAATGTGTAGTAACTAGTTCTTGGATGAACATCAAGGTAAATCTTGAAAGATTGTGTAACAAGATAAATATTTTATATCAATACCCAAGCAAGAAGCAGGTGCAATTCCTGCTCTTCACTTGTTTACTGAACCCCAAAAGGAAACAATAATCATTATTGATCCTTTACAGTTTACCAACTGCTTTCAAACGTCTTCTCATTAACCTTTGGATAACTTTTCAAGATGAGAGAAGAAGCTATCGTTAATAACCGTCCATGTAGTTAAAGATCTGTGTGTAGAAAATGCAGGGATCTGTACAGTAAGAAGATCAAATTGAAGGTCACCTAGTTTCTATATGTAGGCGCCTTCCTAGAAATTGAAATAAAAATAACACCAATTAAATGCATGTAAATAAGCACTGCTCATTGCAATATTTTAGTAAGCTACTAAGTGCCTGATACCTTGTGTTTCAACTATATATTGATTGCACAACTTCCCCCAGTTGATCTGGGAGCCGTTACTGTATAATCATAATCATTAAATTAGCCTTTGATGGACTCTGACACTTACTATTGTAGTAGATCTGCTGCCCTGCCTGATTCCAGACAACTTTTTTTAAAATAAAAATTGTTGAATATATCTATCTAAATATGATATAATGATTATTTCTCTGTAAACTATTTTCATAAAAACTAACAAATCAGAAAAAAATGCAACCTGCCTAGATACCATTGGTCTGATTTTTGGATCAACAAATATGATCCTGACAGGTAGGAGCTTCTGCCTGTAGAGAATTTAAACAGTGAATCTAAGAAGTGATTTTTTTTTTCATTCTTTCAAATTGCATGAGTTGGCAAATCAGCAGTACTGTATTTCATTTCAGCTTTCACATAATTTATTCACTGCTGCAAAGAGACAAGGCCCACTAGGGACTGTCCCAAATCTCTGTAATGTTACCTCTTACTATATTTCCCATTTAGCTACAGCTGACAGATGTGACAAAATTCCAAGTACCCAGGCAACTTCCCCACCCGGGCCCTACAGAAGCAATTCCCACAGCTGCACAGAAGAAAGACTGCAAATTATTCCATACTCAGGTTAAATTATTTCAAGTTAATTTGCACTTGAAGTTCTCTCTCCAAAGACACCTTTATTTCTCAATGTATCATAGAGCTGTTCTGGGCTGATTCTATTTAGGTTCAAAACAACACTTCAAATTGGAAACCATCCAACACTGAGAGGAAGTACAAAGATTAAGGAATTTGCTGACTTCAGAAATGGTAATGTGAAGAGAGAGCAATGTCAATTATAGAAACTAACGGTTCTAATCATTTTAAGTAGGTACACAAAATTGGAGAATCAGATCAGGTTTTGAGTCAGCTATGTAGCCCAAGATTATTTTTTTATTTTATATAGAAGTGACTGAAAAATAAGCACATATATATGTAAGTGCCTTGAAATGTTACTGATTGTTTTTGCATTTACAGTGCCATGATACCGTAACATGGCTAAGAGTCAGATAACTAATTAAGAGCCAAAAAAGCCCAATACAGCAAATTTGCAGCAAGAAAATAAATGAACCTGTGTCATATTAATAAGATAGTGTGACTTCTGTGTTCAGGCTAGTTAGATGCTGACCTTGAGGCATGGAATCCCAGGTTCTGTCTAGCAACACAGCCTCAATCTTTACAAAACATTAGCTATATTTTTAAAATTGTGTCCCACAGCCATAGAGAAGGAAAATGAAGCACACAAATATACTTTAAAGAAAAATTAAACCTATATGTACTAGTATCGCTCTATTAATATTATGCTTTTTATTCCTTTTCTCTGGGGGGGGGGGAACCTGGAAAAAATCCACTAGAAAATGTCTTTCTAGTAAAAAGCACTAATGTTAGCTTTGCATCTTTCAGGATATCCATCTATTTATTACCACTGATTCTTAATTTTTTATCAGTTTGTTTTTTATCAGTCTCATTTTATGACTACAAATCCTTAGCTCAATACATTTAAAGTATAAATAAAATATATAAAATATTAGCAAATCTTGCATGATGCAGACAAATTCTTAAAAACTGAGCACATGAGTTACCTTAAAAGTTAATTATAGTGATGAAGATGTGTCCTACATAAATAAATGCTGCATATAACTTTTTAAAAATTCCCATTCAAAATTTCTGAACCCGCTAGTTTTGCTATTTGGTGGCAGCACTTCTCCAGGGTGAAATCTTCAGCTTTCCACCTGTAACTGAAGTGTGACAGTTATTGCATAACTGACTTCCTGTATAGCACGTAAATAGTGTTATAAAAGTGATTATAATTTGCACTGACTGCAGTGTCAGGAAAGGCCTTGAATGTGTACACATAATAGATGATTGCTTTGTCCCAATATATGCTTGTTGCCCCAAACAAAATGTAAAACAAAATCTTCTCAGAAACAGAGTCAGAATGGTGTATAAGAACACTCTTAAAATTATATGGAGATAGCATTTATTACTTTCACAATTTATTAACAGCATATTTATTTTAATTCCTTATAATTATTGAAGATTTACTATTTTTATAAAGTAATTATTTTCTGAAAACCACAAGGCATACCACATGCTAAAGATATGAACTCTATTTTATCTTCTGATCGTAGATGAGGTGAAATAGATCTCACTTGTTAGATCAATTCCTGGCAGGCTTCCAACTCATGGAATAACAAATAATATACTCTCTTTTTCTACAATAACAGTGCAAAAACATAGTTAAGGCCATCATTTCAAATAACCCCCCCCATATGATATTGGAAATGTCATAACTTTTGGAAAGTAGTTGAGTTTTATGTAATTCTAACTTTCCCTACTAAAGAATTCACTTACTAAGAAAACAGATATTCAAGTCTAACAAACAGATTATTAACTCAAATTAATAACATATATATGTGTATATATATATATATATATATATATATATATATATGTATCAGTGGAAAAAATTAACAGCTCTCTATATAACCAAAGGACAAAAACCTCACATGTAAATTCTTTACTAAAAATTATCTTATGACTAAAACTGGAGCTGAAATGTTTTCATGTTTGCCTATTTATATATAGCCCTTCATGAAAGAAGATGAAAGACTAAATTATCACTCAAACATTTCTGAAAATCGTAATAATTTATTCTGATCTTAATGGCAATCTCACGTTGGGACTGTTGTGCCCTGGATTTCATGGCTCTTTGCTCTCACTGCCTTATCTATTTAATAAATTATTCCCACATTCATGATTACTTCATAGCCTAGGGAAAAATAACAGACTTCGTCTACAAGTAATTCCAGCATCACAATGGAAAACATTGGCAATTTTAAAGAACTGTTTGTATTTAAATTTATATGCCTTAGTTGTTTGCATTGTTTTCTTTAAAGCAACGCAATCTTTACTAATTTTATTTTACAAGAACATGAAAAATACTCTATCTTTTCATATACTTATTTTTTAAACTCTTTTGTAATTCTCATTACTTTAAAATAGGGTTATCTAATTTAAAACAGTCATTTTTTTCTTTATAATTTAAACACGAAGTAATATTTCTTAGGGTTCTAGTTGCCATGTTTCAAGATATACATACCATTCAAACTGTTAAAAAACACAATGTGTACGTTTTTCTTTTTTTCATGTGGGATGTTGCATACCAAGATAAATCAGACCAGGCATGGAACATATAGTAAATACGTTATCAGGGTTTTCATATACAATTCATACAGATTTTCAATATGCAGATCTTTCTTTAAAGATGTGTGCAAATCATTTGAAAAGTCATGGACATGAGTTATTTATTTTCCTTCTTATTCCTACAATCCATTTATCTCACCTTTGAATTTTCTGAACAGTTTTTCTAAGCTCTATATATCACTATAACTCACTAGAAGGACACTAAGAAAAAATAGAAAATAAAAAAATGATTCAAATTCCATTCCAATCTTTTTCCTTAGCTACACTCTACTTGGAAACTAGCAGAAAGTGTTATACAGAAACTGCTGCTACTGCTGTTTTCCTAGTGCAGTGCTTCAAAAACTTTAGTGTGCAAATAAATCATTCAGGACCTGGTCAAAATGCAGATTCTGACTTACTAGGTCCAGGGTGGGAATTGACATTCAGCATCTCTAACAAGCTCCCAGGTGATGGAGATGCTGTTGGTCCTCCAGCCACATTTTGAGTTGCAAGGCTCTAGGTGACATGTACATGGTCCTTCTGCCCACTTCCCAAATACAAGTAAACCAGAGGGCTGTCTCAGACTACATTCCCTAAGGCTGACTCATGTGATAATAAGTGGGCTACAGAGGAATCGAACTTCTGAACCAATCTCTTTCTTTTTCTCTCTCTACCTCTCTCTGTCTCTCAGTCTCTCAGTCTCTCCCTCTCTCTCTCAAGACCTGCGCACACCTGAGATTACTTTCTCCCCTGGAGATGATTTCTCATGCCAAACCACTGGCTCTACTTTGTCACCTCCAGGTCTTAACCCTGACTGCTAGGTGTTATTTCCTGGGTCTGAGGTCTGTTTAGTGTCTCAGTCTATCTTCTACTTCTGCAGAGCTTAGCAATTAAGGGTAACATGCACTCAGTAAATTTGTGACGATATTAGTTTTCTATTGCTATGTAACAAATCACCACAAACACAGCAGCTTAAAACAATACCCACTCATTCACTCATACTTCCGTAAGCCAGATGCCCCATATGGCATGACTGGGTTCTCTGCTCAGGGTATCACATGAGACTGAAATCAAGGTGTCAGCTAGATGGGTTGGTTGCCTGTAGGATCTGGGAGAAATCCACCACCAGGCTCATTCAGTTGTTGTCAGAATCAAGGACCTTGCTGCTGTGGTCCCTGGTTTTGCTGGCTATCAGTAGTGAGGCACTCTCAGGTCTTTTCCAGTTTTTCCCTCCATCCTCAAGGCAGTAATGGCACTTCAGATCCTTCTGGTGGTTTGAAACTCTGACTTCTGCCACCAGCCTGAGAAAACTCTGTGCCTTTAAAGGGCTCATGTGATGTTGTCAGGCACACCCACCTGGATAAATTTTCATATTTTAAAATCAATTGAATTTGAATTTGAATTATGTCTGCAAAATCTCTTCATAGCAGTACCTAGATTAGTGTCTGATTAAGTAACCAGGAGCTAGGAATCTTAGGAAGCCATCTTAAAATTCTGCCTGAGCAAATTAAACAATTCTTTGTATTTCAGCTCATCTGTAAATGAGATTAATATGAATAGCTATCTCATAAGATCTTTGTGATAAATATTGTATACTATATATAATTCATTTAGAATACTATCTGGCTCATGCTAGGTACTTAATATCTATTAACTACAATTATTATTATCAATATTACGGTCACTGACACCTTTTGTGTCTTATCTCTGGTACTACCATGTTTCCCTGAAAATCAGACCTAGCTGGACAATCAGCTCTAATGCATCTTTTGGAGCAAAAATTAATATAAGACCTGGTATTACATTACACTACACTACACTACACTACACTACATTACATTATATTATATTATATTATATTATATGAGACCCGGTCTTATATTATAGTAAAATAAGACCGGGTCTTATATTAATTTTTGCTCCAAAAGACGCATTAGAGCTGATTGTCCCACTAGGTCTTATTTTCGGGGGAACACGGTAAGCTAGCTCAGTGTAATTTTTCTTAGCCTTCTTAGGCAGAAACTTGTAATCATGCCTGCTCAGCCCTCTGGAAACTCTCAGAAGAAGGCACTGTATTAAACATCTGTTTGAGAGAGCATGCTCAAAGCTAAATATTTCTGCCCAGGGAAAATATGTACAACCCTCTTGGATAGCTACTTTCTCTAGACAAAATTAGCTCTTTGAATGTCCCTTGCATCGGTTTCATTCTTCCTAAGTGAACTAGAATGTGTGTTGCTGCACACAATCATTCCAACTTCCTGACAGTACTGAAGTATGAGACAGGCAGAAAACCCTTTCCCAAATTGTCCTAACTCGCCTAAACACAGTCATAATGGCACAACTGCAAACTATGAAAAATGGCTTCAAATAGACACACACACACAGACATACATACGCGCGCGCACACACGTGCTTGTTTATTATTCCTGCTTTGCAGTTTAGAAATCTTAGGTTCAAAGTGATTTTATTTCAGAATAAATAAATATTATTTTACTAAATAAAATTTATTTTATTACACCCAATGAGTGGCATCACTAGGATTAAAACTGGGTCAAGGTAGATCCAATGTCCATAGTTTTTCTAGTCTTTGTACTGCGTCTCTCACTTATCCCAATTGAGAAGTTGATATTTCTCTGGAATTAATATTTGCCATTTTCTACAGACATCTGTATTCCTTAAATGTTTACACATGTACTGCTATGTACTAGCATGGTGCATGGAGTAAAGACTTATATGCAGTCAGCACTTAATACATGTTTGCTCAGAGAATATTAAAATTAAATATACATTGTGGTATCTGACTGTATTTTGACCTTCTCTTTCCCTTTGATTTCACATATTATATCTTCCTAACGCTCTGATCAAACAGACTCTGATGGACAATAGGATGCATTGAAATGCACTGAACAAATTAACATGCCTCACATAGCATATCATTTTTGAAAGAGGAGCAGAGCTGGGAGATCAGAGAAGCTTCCGTTAAAGGCATCCCCTCTATCTAGTGCATGAAGGAAGAAGAAAGCCTCACGCTGAAACTGGAATTAGTTGCGGTATAATTGGCAACAGACACGGACTTGAGCTGAAAACAAAACAGGTTTCAGAATGCATTAGATTATCACTTAATTAATGGTACCTTTGAAGGATAAACCAATCTTTACACTCATTCTATACACAGAACAAGTATTTAATTGAGAGGAACAAACCAAAGGAAACCCCTGCTGGAATCCCTTAATACAAGTGGCAACAAGATAGTTTTTACCTACAGGTTGTTTGAACTTTTAATCAAATTTTTAAAGCAAAACTGAAAGCAATGAATCATGGCACACCATTACTACTAATAACACAAGGCTACCTGAAATCCAAAATCCTCAGCATTTTTAAATAGAACATGGGGATAAAATAAGAACTATGATATTTTTAAGACACAGTAAGTAATAATAGATAACAATATATCTTGGTATACTTAAACGTGTCTTACTACTGTGTTTCCCCGAAAATAAGCCCGGGTCTTGTATTAATTTTTGCTCCAAAAGATGCACTAAGACTTATGTTCAGGGGATGTCATCCTGAAAAATCATGCTTATTTCATGGTTAGGTCTTATTTTCAGGGAAACACAGTATTAATAGAATTAACAACGTTTGCTTTCCAATTCATGCACTAGATATAATTTAAGTGACTTCACATTGTGGAGAAAAGTGACATAGGTGGAATATCTGTTTTAAAACAATGTCTCCCTCACTGAGTTTCTTTGATGGATAAGGGGAAAAGCAGGAGAGGAGACAGAGACCCTTAGGCGTCTCAGTGGTGTTTGGATCCTTGGAAAAGTCACTGCAAGGCTTGTTCCACCTCTAGCCTTCCATAGTTTTCTGTCCCTCACTCCTTGCCAATTTTACTTAATTCAGTTGAGCTATACATCTGTCACTGGGGGAAAAAAATCTACTCATCAGCCAGATTATTATAATTCATGATCATTATCCTCATATAAATTCTGCGAATCATACCATTTTATCTGGTCAGTTCTGAGACACATTCCATCAGAAAAGGAAAAGCATTTAACATATTCTGAAATCAAACTCTTTTCAAACTTATCCCTTAGTTCCAGGATGTAAACCTGCCTCATACTTCATAGCAGAATAAGAGAACATTGCGTGAATTTCAACTTTCTGCAACCACACCTGCACTGTTCTAACTTCTGCACAGTGATTAAGATCCTGGGATTTGGAGCTGGGCTCCTGCACTTCAATGGGTGGCATTATGCCTGCAAGTCATTTTCTATAAAACTCAGTTCTTTCATTTACAAAATTAGAATTTAATAGCCTCTATTGGATTGAGTTGTTGCAAAGATTAAATTAAGCTATCCATGTAAAGTGCTTAATATGGGGCTTGGCACATAAATTACAATAAATAACTATACTATATTATTATTATTATTATTAATTAATTAATTTTTTTGTGGAACTATTCTCTTTTCTTTACCTTCTATTTCAACAGACAAGGCTCTTCTCCCACCAAAGACCAAAGTTTCCGTACATCTTTTGAACATTTACCACTTACTTCCACTTTTGTGATTAGTGTTCAGTGTGAAATAGAAGGTAAGGAAAAGGCCGTTTTTATCATCCTCCGGAAGTGTTACTATCAATCGTGGTCCCCAGAGTGGGGCTTGTAACCTGATCTAACCCTGGGTCCATGCTATGTGAATGTACGGATGTGCTTCCTCTCCTGCCACGCTCTTCCACAGCATACAAGCTATTCATGGTTCACGGCCAAGAAAAGCTTAAGGAACTATTCCTCTATAGTTTCTGACACAATTTGGGGCATAATTTTCCGAGTTATGTGGCAGTTTGGGAACTATATTATGTGGCACCATAAAGAAAATCAAATAATTGAACGTGTTTCATTTACGATAGCTCTCCAAAGCAAAAACATACCCTCAGTGGGTGCTTTACCTAAGTTTAATGGCTGCACTGTATTTGAAATGCTAGTCATTAATTGACACTTCAGAACTAAATGACTTAAAAAATATATACTCAACGTACTATGACCGATTTCAAGAAGTGATGAATTCCCCATGGATAGAGAGGAAAAAGAAAGTACTATTGGGTTTGTGCATGTAATTTGAAAGTATTTATCATTGTTATGCTGACAATTTGAGATTATCATCAAGTATCAGAAAACTGGCTCCCTACACCTATAAATGTAGTATACTAAGTAAAATAAAAGGCTTCATCATGATTATATTTGCTTAATAAGAGTCACAGAGATAGTTAAATAACTTAAAAACATGTTTAAGCTACCTAGGTGAGTAAAAAATCATACATAAAGCTCAGAAAGTACCTATTATAAATTCCAAACATTTAACATAAATGTGATTCAAAATTTAGATAAGCCAGGTCTAGTTACAGCTACTTCTGAAAGGTGACCCAGTGATAACCACTTTGATTAAGTGTTGTGGTGACTCCAGGAATCCTATTTCCTTTGCAAAGGCCCATGGGACTTTGATTTCCTCTTCACTTCCCTTTCTATTAACCTGTGGCAGCCTGGCCTTACCCTGGACAGCCATTTTCTTTTATCCCTCCCACAAAAAAGGACAGGAGGAGATATGCCCTTAAGTTAGGGACTGAGGAATGCAGGAGGATTTTTACCTTTTGTTTTGTTATTTATTAGATTTCATGATAGAATTTGTACTGTATGTTAGGTACACTTCATCTAATTTAGTTGAGTGGGCAAATGATTACTTTTGTTTTCCCTATGGGAAAATGTTTTTGGAGTACCACAACCCATGACAAATTAATTTCTGTAAATTAGTTCATTTTGTAGTAGGGATTACCAAAATATAGAATTGGCTTTTCACAGTTCAAAACCTCATCTTCTGTATTCTAATATTATTGTTATTCAGTGTCTCTAAGAATACCTGTCACATTGTAAGGCTTCCAGCTGGCCCTTCTTATAGACGTTTGAATAAAATGAGTGAGCACATAATACATGGCAACATATAAAATCACACATTTATCAATGATAGCATTTCTATTGTCATAGCTTCCATGCTATACAAATGATTCAGGTTATAGTTTTTCTTTACTAATATATTTTGAAACCACATTGATCTGGTTCTTACAAAATATTTCATAATTACCATAATTTTACACTTGAAAATTGAGCTAAGAAGGTTTTTTTTATTTCATGTAGATAATATCTTAATGTAGGATTACCAGATACCATATTTACATAAAAATGTGCTGCTAAAAAGGCACCGCTTTGCAATTTGTGCACATACGTCCCTTTGTTATAGCTAGAGCCACATGTGTATTGTGCCAGTGTCAGACCAAAGGCTATAGTCTAAAATATGAATGTACACTAAATATTTATAAAACTAAGTGCTACTTCCATTGGTGTGCAAATGACTATTTCAAAGCAGAGATTGCACATTGAACTTGCAAGTGGGAAGACATACAACGAGGCTTGAGAGACTATGATTCCTCAAAAAGTAAAGACAAATTGCATTAATTTGCAAAAATAGTCTTTATATTTTGGCAGCTAAACAGTCTACTTTTATTCACAAGGCTGGTCTATTAGAAGGGACATGTGTGTTTCCCTTGTTTTCAGTAGTATATTAACATGGGTTAATATATCCAGGATTTAAGTGGAAACCCTATTAATTTAAATTACTCTTTCTTTATGAAAGTTTCTCTAACTTGGGTTTTGAAAACAGTCTAAAAAATTTAAAGGATACTATTTAAAAGCAAAAATATCAACTGCTTAACAGGAACACAGTTGCTTCTTAAAACAAAGTACATCTATACACTAGGTGAAATACATAGCACAAATCAGAGGAAATGCGCTCTAATCACTTTCAAAGATTAAGGCCAAGCTTAACAGAAAATCATTAAAATACATTTATCAGAGCCTAAAGAACCAATGACTTATTGGTAAATGAGTGATCAGTCATCTTCTTGTCATTATCTGAACACAGAAGATACTAGCAATCCAGTCAGCTCTGAATCAGGGTTTTTCACCTGTTGTTTGTATGCAAGAAGAGTTTCTCACTGACATAATTTCCTATTGTTTCTTTATATTTTAAAACATGACCCAAAGAGGTAGACGAAAGTGCAGTCTAGAGAAAATGTTACCCACAAAATGTGCAACTGGCTTAAATACAAAAGAGAATGAGTTTCCAAAATGATTTAACCATTAAAGGGTGACACTGAGTTTAGAAAATGAGGTAGTCCTTTTTGTCTCAGGCACGGAACAACCACTTTGAAATAGACCTCAGAATTCTCATTTCTAGCCAAGATACCATTAATAGTTCTGATTCCTTCCATGATATTCCTGAATTCATGCCCACGTCACTGTAAATCACACTGCAGCCAGAGTGGGAAGAAAATTACAGTGTTTGTCTTTGCAAGAGATTTTTACCTCCTGGCTTGAATGTTGCCTCTTAGTTATGGAGCTATTACTTTTTTACAGACCTGTTCACTACCACACCCTGTCTCATATGCCAAGTGTGTTGGCTGTTTGCTGAACCAGTACATATAATCCTGCTGGATTTAGTAATCATGGGAGACTCTGGGAATTTATTATTAAGAGGAGCCCCAACTGACTTTTGTTTTGCCATTTGTTAGCTAAAATCAATACATTCTATCATTATAATCTCTGCAAAAACTCGGATGTGTGTGCCTGGCAGGTAAAACCATTAGAAAGACTAAGATCTTCCCCAGCAGTGGAGAAATCTGATTTTTATTTTTAATTAATATAAAATGCACATCGAAACCAGGGGCTGCGAGACCCAAAGGAATCTGCTGTAAAGCCTTTAGCAGCATGTGGTACACGCTCATCTACATGTCTGCATCCTTTGGTGCTTATTTGATATTCCTTTGAAATTCATTTAGCTTGGGCCAAAATAACTCCTGTAGGTGAAAGAAGTGCATACAAATGAAATATTTTACTCAAGGATCCTGTTAGGTTTTCTACTTATTTTTTCCCAAACAGACTGTCAAAAGTTTGAATATTTCATTTTTCAATTTTATTTTATTTCTTCCCCTATTCATGATTTCTTAAACCTAAGAAAATGTGTCAATAAATTGGCTAAGAAAGTAGCATGTAGCTCAAGCAAGTTGAGGAACGCTAAGGGGTCATTCAAATATTCCTTGCAATTTCCCTCATTTTATATTTTTTTAACCACATTTCTCTAACCTGGGAGATAATTCTAGCTTCTCTGTCTAATCAAGATTTATTAATCTCCAGAGTGCTTGGCTCAAAGCCTGGAGTTTGAGCTGTCTAATCAGATATTTTATATATTACAGAGATAATATACAGACAACGTTATAATTTATTTCCCAGTGTTAAACATCTGCAATTATTCTTTCAACTCATGTGGAAACATTCGTTATAAAGAGTGATACTTTACAATCATAGGTACTATTAAAACATACTTTAAAAAATTAAATGGATTATGCTCATGTTTTCTATAGGTTTGAGAAAAAACAAAATAACCAACAACGAACAGAATCCCTACATATTTACTGTTTGCTTTCTAATATATTTGCCTATCACAGTTGCTGTATTATGTTCTATTTAAGGTGCAAAAGGACAACATTGCTGCACAAAGAACTTCTCATAAAATCAAAGATCAACAACCCAAGAGAACAAAATACCAATCAACACAAAACCGTAAGACCTTAAAATAAATCACTTAATCTTTCAGAAACTAGGTCTTCTCAGTTGTAACATGGAGACTTTGGAGTAAACGATCTTTAAAGTCCATCCTAGCTCTGAATCGCTATGCCATTACATTTTCTTCACTTATTCCAGCCCAGAGATTTATGCCTTTTCTGAACTCAAAAGTTTTAGAACACTCCGCAGACAGTGTTCTGTTGTGTGTCATCTCTTGTATTGTGTGGTGTAATATGCTGTGCTGTGATAGGCTATTTCAACAATCATTAACAAATAATTATTGTGGATCAACTAAGCATAGTCCTTGAGGAGTTTAGGTATACAAAATATTATTTACTGTGACTCCCAGATGTTTAAACATTGTATGTAGGCAAATTAAACATATTAACATCGGAAACATAATGGAAAGCTGAGCAATATATTATTGATGCCACATGAGTGGATTAGAAAGTCATTATAAGGAAAATTCAGACAAGGAAGACAATGAAGGACCTCAATTTAGTTGATATTTACTATACACTAAAATTTGTATTAAGCCCTGGAAAACTAAAAATGAATAAGATATGACCCCGTTCTCATGGAAATCACTAGTATAACCTGAGCTAGTCTATGAAGAAGACGAGGCTGCAGGGTTGTTGAGCCATTTATTCAGAATAGTTAAGTCCCTGCTTTGTTGTAGTGCTCTGTTCAAGCTGCATAGGTTCAATGTGAAATGCATCTTTGGTGCCCCATCGTTTCTTGCACGCACTAGGCACCCAATAGATAACTCTTGAAAGATTGTTTCTCTTAACCACATGAAGCTATGCTCCCAAATACACTACTATAGTCAGATCTGCCTGAGATTAAAATGAAGAAAAAAAAAAAAAAAGAAAGAAGAAAGAAAATCTGCTGGCGTGATTTACACACAACCTGAGTGTCAGGGCTGCTGTGCTTTCTGACTTATCAGTCTCATGATTTGACCTAGTAAATGAGTTATGATGAGTTGAATCACTGATGATTCAGATTTGAGTCTATGGCCATAACTCACAGCTAGAATGGAAGGAACCAGAAGGAGTCTCTTCTTTACTTCTTCAACTGCTGTCTCTTTGGTCTATATTTCAGTCTGTGCCTGACATATTATTAAAAAAGAAATAGAATGAGGCCTTGACAGACACATATGAAGCAGTTTAACTTAGCTTTGATTATGGTATATTAAATACACAGAAGGAACCAGGACTTGGAGGTTGCAGACAATGGTCCTTTCTTTATCAAAGTGGGAAATAAACCCTTAGATTTAGAAGAGAATGTATATCTGGGAAGCCACAGAAAGCACAGCAAGTTTATCAAGGAATGTAATAGTTCCTGCTAGTTAAAGCCTGATACCTTTCCATGTGAGAGAAAAGCCGAAGGTGCTCTGGCTGCCAAACAGGATTGATGCAAACGTGCTTTCCTGCTTGGATATGACTTTTCACAGCCAGGCTTCCTGAATGCTAACTCTTAAGAGAGCAGAAAAATATCGTATGTGCTATCTGCAAACTTGATTAATGTCACTGTACTTAAGAGTCTTCTACATTTTCAGTACAAGTTTAGTTTTACAATCTGACTCTATTGACAATGCAAATAATTGTGTAAGCGCTATTTACAAAACTGATGGGTCCATTGTACACATTAAAGCAAGAGGTTTCAAAACTTTGGCTAGCATGAAAACTCATGCAAGCTTGTTTAAAAATAATGCTTGGCTCTACTTCAAGACTTTCTGATTCAGTAGGCCTGGGGTGGGGCCTGAGAATTTGTATTTCTAACAAGTTCCCAAACGATGCTGTTGCTAGTGGGCCATGAAACAAGCCTTGAGAACAAGCGCATCAAGGATATATATAATATTAAATACATTTTACATTTTTAAAGACGGGGAAAAAAAAAAGAAAATTTTGATAGAGCTATTTTTGCTCATGGTTTTTCTAATTTTAAATAGATGAACTTTTTATAACTCATCTTTCTTTCAGACCATTTGGGGAACCTGAATTAGATTCCCAGTAACTGATTTTGTTCCATCCCCTCATTAACGCTGGGTCTCACAGATGAAATTCAGCAATGGGCAGTGGAAGTCTTCATCTACAAAAACATGCAGCAAAAAATATACTTGCAAGTCCCAAATGGGTGGATGCCAAATTATTTGAGGGTAAAATCCAGGAGAGATATTCCCTGCTGACTTCCTGCATGCAGAATTAAAAAGCACTTCCTGAGTTCTAATTCAGAGAGAATCTGTACGTTGACCTACTTCACAAGAAAGCATGATTGATCAAGTTTGCAAAATGTTCTGAGGATAAGTGCTTGATTATTTCATCCAAGTAGACAAAAAAAAAAAACAACAAAAAAAACTGTGCATTATTAAATTTCTCTTTCTAACACACCTCTATTTACAGACTATCATGTGCTTAAGATCATCAGGATATTATGCAATTTATATCAAAAACAGGAAGAGAATACAATACAGAGCTGAATGTAAGTTTCAGGATCTAACTGCCTAATATTTGCTATTCAATTGATAATTGTGATTTTTTTTACCTTATTTGATAAAATAATGTACTTATTAAATGGTTTGAAGAGCAAACAAGATGTACATATTAATTTGTCTCAAGATGTATCTACTAAATAATGTATGTTAAATAATATTAATTCTGCAAAGGATATACAATTAACTTCTTTTGTACTGTGTTTTCCTGAAAATAAGACCTAGCCGGACAATCAGCTCTAACACGTCTTTTGGAGCAAAAATTAATATAAGATCTGGTCTTATATTATATAATATAATATAGTAAAATAAGACCCAGTAGTATATTGTATTATATTATAATATCATTATTATATTATACAAGACCCGGTCTTATATTATAATAAAATAAGACCAGATCTTACATTAATTTTTGCTCCAAAAGACACATTAGAGCTAATTGTCTGCCTAGGTCTTATTTTTGGGGAAACACGGTAGCAAACGTCTTAGGAATATTCCCAATACTGTCTTCTTTATTCTCCAAAGACTGTTAAAAATCTTGGTAAGTTGAAGGAATATAAATCAGATAAACAAATGTTATCTAAGTATTTAGCTAAACACACAGGGAAGGGACTTTTAATAATTTGTGCCTCAGTCATTTCAAACCATGGGTTTTGTCCTCCACTCCATATGGAGAACAAATGAAGGACTACAGAAAGTGACTACTCTTGAGCCTACAGAGTTCAAATTTGGTTCCCACTGATTAGTTGTATTGATGCCCTCCAGTGTATGTGACATTCCTGTAACCCAAGTGAAGGTTCTAAAATTCTGCTTCAATCTTAAATCTGACATTTCTTTGCTTATGTAGCTACTTAATCTCTCTATTCCTATGTTTCTTTCTCCTTACATATAAATCCAAACTTGCACTTCCATGGCTTAATATCATCGATTTCCTCATCAGGAAAGCTACCAGATAAGACTGTTGTTAGGATGATGTGAAATAATAAATGTGAAGCTATGACACAGCACAATGTGGGTACTTAACATGGTAATTTTCATTACGAGAAAAAAAAAAGCTAGTGGGTTATAGCCCAGTGAGTAATGGTAGAAGTCTGTAACTCCAGTGACAACAAAAAACTCAGTCTGCTCCAGTTTCATTCTGTAAGAAATCTCTCTGAACAAGACAAAAGTGGTCAAAGGCCAATTCATGTGTGAATATCCTAGTTGAGATAAGCATTGTTATTTACCACCTTTGCATTCATATCAACAAAAGACTATCTTTCAGGTGCTCACTGATTTTATTCGGATTTCTCTTTTTGTCACCAGAAAGTGTCTATTTTTAAATCCTCTAGCTAGCACACAACAAAAAGAAATAAACAAAAAGTTTCAGCTCAGCTGAAACTAAAAACTCAACACATGAAATGTTCAAAAGAAACCCTCATGCAATAAACCACATAAATATGGATGGGAAAACTATAGAACTTGTGTCTACGGTGTATGTTTCCAGAATATCTTACAGCTGATTACTGGGGCTAGTGCAAATGGGGAATTTACCCAAAGAGAATGATGACAGCATTATACAAAAAGACAGGATCATTTACTACTCTCCGTTCCTGGGTCATGGGCTGACCCTATGTATTAAGCACCAATATTACAATCCACAATCTACTACTGTAGCTGGGGATTATTCATTATTGGTTGGTGCTTGGGCTTATAGACCATAAATATGTAATCATAAACCAGGGAAAGGAACAAACAAATTTTTCCTCTTGTCACATAAAATGCCATTTGCTTGTGTTGCTTTGGAGTTTACAGCTCATACAGAAGTCACCTAATCTTTACTGAAATCACTTACCTCTCGAAAAGGTCAACATTTTGATATAGCATGAATCATTAATCTAAGTAGTTGACTTTAGGTATTCCCCTCACCTCAAAATATCAGTACCGTGTATCCCTGAAAATAAGACCTAGCCGGACCATCAGCTTTAATGCGTCTTCTGGAGCAAAAATTAATATAAGACCCAGTATTATACATTATTATATTATATTATATTATATTATATTATATTATATTATATTATATTATATTAATTATATTAAAGACCCAGTCTTATATTATAGTAAAATAAGATTGGTTCTTATATTAATTTTTGCTCCAAAAGACACATTAGAGTTGATGGTCTGGCTAGGTCTTATTTTCGGGGAAACACAGTAGTTATTTGCATTTCCTATGGACACAGCTATTGGTATCCAGGACCCAGATGAACTTGATGCCTCAATGACCCAAGCAGAGTGTCAGAATTGCTTCCTCAACTTTAGAAACTCATTATTTACTCAGTGTCTTCTACTCAATACTAACATCAAACCTCATGTGTAAATAAGAGGTAATAAATAAGTGGCTGACTGTAAGTTATTGTAGGAATTAAAGTTCTTTGTTTCTATGGAGAAATCATCAATTTCCTAATAAGATTTATTAAATCAGAAGTCAAGGCAAAGGGCAGAATTCATACACAGAGCAGACAGTAATCCTAGAACCCAGATGAATTTAAGTCCTTTCCAACTTGAACATTCCGAGCCCAGAAATAAGTATCAAATTTCTCCTTCCTTTCTACTTCCACAACATTACATTTCTACTTGCCTCTGATCAGTTGTTCATTTTTGTGTGCCTATGCATATGTAAAGAGTGACTAAGTGAACAGATAATCTTCTTAACTTTTCCAAACACAGGATGCCTTAATCTATAGCTCCAAAGCTATGACTCCTCAATTAACACAATTCTACATAGCACATTGCTGCTGCATCATTTAGCAGTCAGGTGAAATGATGCAAAACTCAACTTCTGAGATGGTGGCATTTTGTCTCCATCCCATTCCTCAAAAGATGGAGGGACTAGAAACTAAAAAAATAGTAAAAACTTTAAAAAAGAAGCTGATGTCACTTTACAGAGTTCAAGTGTATGCTTATAACCCTTTCCTCTCTAAATGCCTTTTTCAGCTTGTCTAAAACATGCCATGTTACAGAGGTGATTACTGGTTAAAAGAAAAGAAAAGAAAATGAAAAAGAACTGATTGCTAATCTCTCTGTCATGAATAAGACTCCCGCTCATCCATGTTCTGAGAATGAGGTCTGAATTTACTGTCATTCTGCCCCGACTGCAGATTACTCATGTGAGACTAAATAGGTATATGCAGAACACAGGGAAACTCCAAGGACAGAGTAATTGACAAAAGTTTATTACACATATCAGGAAGCGATTTTATGGATATCTTAAACATGGGAAATTCTAACTTTTTTCAAAGATTAAGCAATATACTTCAACCTATATTATAAAGGTCCTATGATCATATTTCTGTGTCTAGTAGCAAACCTCTGCCAATTCTACAGGTATACCAAAGCCAGATATTCCCTTGTCACTTCAACTCTGTAATTCTTATCAGGGGTCCGGAAATTTTAACATGATTCAAATTTTATTAAACGGAATGCTGGTAATACCGTCCACATGTACAAGACAAAATTCATCCAAAGAATCTGTTTTTCCTCAAATAATCTTTAAGAATCCTGAATTAGGCTGGATCTCTCCATTCCCACTGCACTAAAGTAGCCACAGGCATTTCACCTAGATGACTGATAGAACCCTGCTACCTCTCCCTTATATCTGGTCTTCCCCCTCTTTGATTCATTCTCCAAGTTGCAGCTCTAGTGATCTTTATAAACTGGAAAATGTGTGCATCATTTATTTGCAACCCTTCAATGGTTCCCCAACGATCTTAGGTAAAAATGCAAAGTTCATATGCTATTCCAGGCTTCTGAGCGCTCGCCCCACTATACCTCTTCCACTTCATTTAGAGTCTCTCTTTTGCTCTTGATGCTCCATACGTACCGAACTCCCATCTTTGTCCCTAAGATCCTTGTATATGCTCTTTCCTCTGCTTCAAAACTTTCCCATCTTCTTTGCCCGGTTAGTTTCTACTTTTATTTCCACTCATGGCTTAAATTACATGTTGTTCCAGAAAGCCCTACTTGACCCTCCAAATCCAGGTAGGTCTTCCATCTGAAGAGTACCTAGGCACTATACACTTTCGTCATACCACTAAGCAGGTTTATTTACCCACTTTGTAAAATACTGATTTGTTTATCTCCTTAGACAAACTGTAAACTTATTGAAGTCAGAGAGCTTGCCTGTCATCTTCACAAATTTTCTTCACAACTCTCAGTTCATGAACAACAGAAATTCAATAAACACAGCTTTTCATAAAATAGAATGTGAAGTGTCAATGCCTTGTGTGTATGTATACACCTTAAACAAGAACAAAATTATATTCTATATACAAGAATGAAAGATCCTTGAGCTATAAGGAGTCTAAGAAGCAATGTTTTTCAACATCCTCATTTTTAAAAATGTGGAAGATTTGAACCAGAAAGGGTCAGTAATTTGCCCAAGGTCATAGAATTAATTTATTTGTTTTCTTGATAATTGACATTTCCAAGTAGCATATATATATATATATATATATATATATATATATATATATATACACTTGCCTCCTTTATTTCTTTATGTCAGTCATTTAGATGTTTCGTTTTTTTTTCATAAGACTTTGAAAACTTGAAGCTGCTATTCATTTGCTATTTAAATACACAAGTAATCTGAATTTAAAATACTGGACTGGAAGAATAAATATATGTCTTTAAAATGTTTTACTTATGCCAAACCTCCCTTCTAATACCTGTACAATTGTTATTTTTATTTCCTCTCCAAAATATCCTGGTAACATTTTTGATTATGTACAAAACAAATGTAGCAATGAAACCTGTATATTTTCTATCCCTGTGATCTTCTTGCAATAAATGTGTTCATTTTTTCAACAAATATTTATCGATTGCCTGCTAGGTTTCAGGTGCTGTTCAAAATACTTTGCATATGGCAATGAGGAAAAGAAAAAGTCCTTGCCCTTACAGAGCTTGCACTCTGGTTGATGAGATAGAAAACTACACTAGATAAATAAATAAATTAAATGGTATGTTAGATAGTAATAACTACTAAGAAGATAAATAAAGCAGATAAGGCAAGTTGGAAATGTCACTATTATTTGTTTGTTGGCGAATGGTTTGCAGCTTTATTTGGAGCTATGACAAGAGGGTTCTCATTGAGTGAAGATGAAGGAGATAAGAGAGCTGGCCATGTATCTATGTGGGAAAAGAGCATGTCAGCAGAGGGAATAGCAAGTTCATAGGACATGAGAGATGAGCATTTCTGAAATATCCAGTCATAATAAGGATGCCAGTAGTACTGTAGCAGAATGAGCAAGAATAGTAGAATATAATAAGGTCAGATAGGAGGCAACTGGACCAGAACAGTAGGGCATTAAAGGACATTGTAGAGACTTTGGGTTTTACTCTGAGTAGCGTGAGAAGCTACTGGAGGATTGTGCACACTCTAGCTGCTAAATTGAGAATAGAACCAAAAGTAAGAAGGATGCGATCAAAGAGACCAGTTAGGAGATGATTGCAATAATCCAGGCAAGAGATGATGGTGACTTGAATCCAAATAATAGGTGTAAAAGTGGTGTTATACTGTGATATTGGGATATAGTCTGAAAATTGAGCCTATATGTCTTGATAATGGATTAAATGTGGGGTACAGGTGTACGAGAGGGGTCATGGATGACGCCAGAAATTTTGCCTTAAGTACATAGAATGGAGTGCCATTTAATGAGATGTGATATTAAAAATATTAGATTGAATACTGTTCTTGAGCAAACTATAACAATTTCTAGTTTATTATTCAATATATGCACAGTCTTTTTGCAGTTAAGCCAGGATAGCTTCATTTTTGGCATATGCAGCAGAAGTATCTCTTTATTAAATATTTTCAAGTAATTCTCCTCTGACCTGACTCTGTGATATTGAGAGCAGAACTATATACTGATTTCATTGCTTACAACCAGTCATATGAAATATTACTGTGGATCCAAACCTAAGCAAAATTTCACTTTAGGAAAAAGAAAATATGTGTGTGAGTATTTATAATATGTATGCACTTAAATATGTATATACATGAATATATTATTCCCCAACCTAATAATGCAATATTTAAGCCTGAATTTTGAAAATTTGACCCTTGGCAGAGTTAAAAATAGTTTTTAATTTATTTTCAACTTATTGCAGACATTTAAGAAAGCCAAATTTTTAAATAAAAAAATTATTTTTTAAGTTAAAGAAAAATAGTTCTTTTATTTTAAGGCCACAGTCATATATATGACTGTCATATATATATATATATATATATATATATATATATATATATATATATATATATATACACACACACACATATCTATATCTATCTATAGCTATCTCTCTCTCTACATATATATATATATATATATATATATATATATATATATATATTTCTAAATCAGTGCATGAACACAAGCATGAAAATGCAAAAGTACACATAAGAGCTAAAAATCAAGCCTACTGTGTAAGCTGTGAGTGCAGTAATCAAAAAAGTAAATGCTACTGAAAGGTTCCTCCCCCCCCCCCCCCAGATCAAACCAGGGGAACACTTAAAAAAAAAATCCCTAAACACCTTTTAGTGTAAGACGTGTGACAAGGACAATGCATAAATTAAAGAAACTCCTCAAAATTAAGAGCAAAGAAACAGCAGAAATATTCTTTAACTGTTGAACATATTTGTTTTTGTAAAATCTAAAATCCACCTCAAACACGATTCATGGAAAAATAATATATTTTTGAATTTGAGTTTTAACATCATCCCTTTGCACTTCTATAGCAAAATACTGAAGTGTTAAAGTACAAAAGCATTAATTAAAAATAAATCCTACTTTCTAATTCCTACGGATGCCTGATACCGCTTGTTAACTTGATTACACATGTAATGAAACAGGATTAACAGGATTAAGTTTATATTAAACCTGAGATGTTCTCACCAGAAACTGCACATAGAGACTGAGCTTGCTTAAGCACTGAACACAGTTTCTACGATGAAGACTTGTACCAAACGTCTTCAGATATATTGTTTTCTGGGATGTTTTTGTTGTTAAAGTTATGAAAGACACAGCGTGTTTGGATTTGAATGGCAGTGGATATACTAAAATTCATTACTTTCTCATTCTGTAAAATAATTTTACATTTTTTTAGAATCCTGGATGGACAATGAAATGTCAATAGGGCCATATAAAAACGGAAAACGATTTTTAAGATTGAATTTTATGTGGTTAAAATTTTAAAAAATTAGCTACTTCATGTATTTGAAATAGACTTTTATTTGTGTATGCTGAGATGTTCACGGTGTTTTTTTTATGTTTATATCTATGCATGATATAGATAAGCAGATACATATTATATTTATCCAAACATCTAAAAGCATTTGTGTAACATTTGGTGTGAATCTGTTGCTTTCTCTGAACCTAAATTATCAAGAATACCAGGTTAGATTCACGATTTGGTTCAAATTGTAGGTCCAATACATATTTGTTGGGAGTCCTTAAGTGAATTATTTATGCTGTGTCCTTTCATCTATAAAAGAGATAATAATCATTGCAATATTAAATTTTGCATGTGTAGTATAAATATACTGAAAGTGACTTAGAAAAATCATGATTGATATTTCAATACAAACAAGACTAACTTAAATTGTTCTTTCACTGTGGTTATCACACTATAGTTTGATCACATTTTACATTAGTTAGAAAAAAAATTTACTTGTGAAAATTTGTGCAGTTTTGACTCATACAGTTCATTTTGGCAGCTGGAACCAGAGTTCAAAAGTGAGATGTAAATAAAATATCAACTTTTTTATTTCTAATATATAATGAAACTTTCTCTTAATAATTTGATAATGGCCATCCATCCCCCGTCATCTCATCTATAGCTTCTACCACACATCATAGTTTTAGGTTTTAAAAACAATGATTAGGTGCAGCTGTAAAACACACTGATTGAAAATGAGTTTCATTAGTCACATAATAGGAGCAGCACCAAAGAAATGCACAATGAAATCTGGGATTTCCCTTTTGTCTACTTTTTGGTAGTTAATCTGTTTTGGCCGGAGGTCTGCATGCAGACAGATGCCCAGAATTGATTGTGTGTGTGTGTGTGTGTTTCCCCTAATGATTTCCTTTCCCCTTTTTGCATTAAATTGATCAGGGTGGCCAATGACTGCGCTGATATTCTACATGGATTGTGACCCCTTCATGGCACACTTGAATCAAGAAATGCAATTTTGACCTATACTTTTCCACATTGGCTATTTTATCTGTGAGTGCCATATGAATCCTGACCAGTATATAAATAGTGCTGAAATTCACTTATTTCCCCATATATTTTCTTCCATAGCCTGAAGACAGTAATACTGACTTGGGAATCATAAAACACAAATATGCCATGTGGGGTTCTAGATTACTTTTCAATGATCTAAGAATAATCCCTCATGTCCATCCTAGTCTCTCTCTCACACATCGAAAAGCAGAAGTTTGGGGCACAGCTCTTGACAAAGTTACTGGGGCTCTGACAAGAGCTACATGATACCACTGGCTGGATGACAGGGGTTCCGAGGCTCACTTTAGAAGCATTCAAATTATTTTTTGTATTTGATCTTGAGACTCCAGTGCTAGTATCATATTATAGCTATTGTCTTTCTAATGAAAATGTAGGCTACAAGTGATAGGAACGGCTGTACTCTGTCCTTGTACCAGAAATGCATGTGAAGCTGAGTCACTGAGATTGTTACCAATCTCACCAGATAGTCATTTTCAACTCTCTTGAAACCTTCCTTCATTCCTTTCCCAATATTCCTTGCCTTTCTTTCTCTCCTTGACCTTCTTCTTTTCTAGGTCATTATATTTTCATTTTAATTGCAGCAATCCCCCTTAATGCTCTTTTTTTACCCTACCAAGAGAATGTGATGTCTCAAAATGGTAACACCCATAATAAGGGGAAGGAACGATTCAAAACAAAGATAAAATAGTGCAATGAGTTAGTAAATATATCACCTATAGAAACCCCTATTAAAGGGATTCCTTTATTTATTACGCCTTTTCTAAATTCATTTTAGTACCAAAATGTTGAAATAATTGGTATACATCATTACCAACTTAGCACAATGAGTAGATGTGGAAAATCAATATGGGTTTTTTCATGTTTTTAAAAAGTGAAATACTTCAAAACATCCTTTATACTTTTCCAGCTTACTTAGGAGATTTGATATTTCTGCTGTTTTAAATAAATGACAGAAGAGCATCTCAAAATAATATTTAAAGGTGCTCCAATATCAATAGGATTTGTTCATTTACAATGAGATTTACATTTCTCTTACAATATATCCATTATTTTCCATATCCAATAACAACACTAACCCTTTTTACGTCACTACTGAGTAGTTTACAAATTGGTATCTCTTTCTTTGATCCTTAAAATAAACTTGATTTTATTTTGTTTCTTAGAAAACACTTAAATGACACTGTACTGTCAATAGCTGTCTTCAGATTGGAAGCTTCCTACAGTGTTTGTAAGAAGAAGCACTGAAACGTTGCAGGATCTTATTATTCTAAGTGTGGTCCAGGGACCAGCCGCCTGAGTCACCTGGGAGCAAACTCACAGATTCTACCCCAGAACTACTTTATCAGAATCTGCAGAACATTCTCCAGGTGTTTCATTAATTTTTACTCATGTATTTTTTCTATAAAACAGGAAACATTAAGTATTACCAATATTTAGTGTACAAATTGATATTGGCAGCCCCACTTTGTCCATTTGCTACATACGCTATTCTGAGATAATCAGAATTTGATCAAGCAAACACATGCTCAAACTTTTCTTTCATTTTCACATGTTTAATGTATTGGTGCTTCCTTGTACACTAATACATAGAATGAAGGATTCTATAATCTAGAGTAGCATAATTCAATCTTCTCCAAAAAATATATGACTTAAAAACTGTATACATGAATTGAATATGGGACAAAGTATGCAAACACAAGTGAATGAGAAACTCGCAAATCTGATTCTCCTTTTCCTATCACGAACTCCCTTTCAATCGTACTGGGGGGTGCCGTGGAACAATGACAATCAAGTCATATCTGATAAGAAATTGACCAAATATTGAGGGTATTACTTAAATTATGGTTCTTGAAGGCTAGTACTAACTTCTGTAAGTGTAATTTCTACTTTGAGATTTGGACTGATCAAATCCTAACTTTCTCTTGAAATATTCTATGTACCCAGTAGACTGAGTGAGGCGGCCAGTATCGACTTGTATACTAAATATCAGTAATACTTAATGTATTTGTTTTCTAGTAGCTTCGGGCTTCATGGTGGAGCAAGATATTTTAAAACTAAAGATTTTATTAACAAAGACAAACCTCTCCCACTTTTTCCACAATGTTAAAAATCATGATAAACCATCACTTTACAGAAATGTCCCACATTAAATAATATTTTGAAATATCTTTTGCAATTTCTAATTTAATGAAATTACACTGTTAGGGAAATGTAGATTTATTCTGCTCTGGTCAAAGAAAATGACAGAAATATTATA
This sequence comes from Rhinolophus sinicus, assembly GCF_036562045.2. Lineage (NCBI taxonomy): Eukaryota > Metazoa > Chordata > Mammalia > Chiroptera > Rhinolophidae > Rhinolophus > Rhinolophus sinicus. The sequence goes on from NC_133758.1 coordinate 91,314,640, forward strand.
TAAAAAACAATATGGCGACAATTTAAATGAATTCTCTTGTCAGCAAAGTTTTTTTAGGGGGGTAGGATTCACACAGAGAGCCTTGCTGACAAGTTGAAAGAACACACATGTCAAATTATGTAATTTTGGAAGGTGTGTTCATAGCAATATGCAAATATGAAAGTTTCTACCCTGTCTTAGCTTGTGAAAACCATAGTTTGAGATACTAAATAAAAAGGTGTATGGGGGCGGCCAGATGGCTCAGCTGGTTAGAGTTCGAGAACAACAGGGTTGCCGGTTCGATTCCTGCATGGGATAGTGTGCTATGCCCCTGCAACTAACATTGAAAACGGCAACTGGACTTGGAGCTGAGTTTCGCTCTCCACAATTATATTGAAGACAACTACTTGGAGCTGATGGGCCCCGGAGAAACACAGTGTCCCCCAGCATTCCCCAATAAAATTTATATGTAAAAAAGAGATGTATGGAGAATGATACATTCTGAGTAGTAGATGACATTTAACAAAAGTTGTGTTTTGTGGTGAGGGGCCACTGTAAGTGTAACAATTGAAGTAGATTCTAGAGAAAGGTTACCAAGAGATAACACCTTATGTAAATTACTTTCACTCCATCCTTCCTGCCCAATGAAATGCAAGACAGAAACTGAAGGATGAAGAGCCCAAAGTGCTCTTCTACAGGATGTTTTAGAAACAAACAAAAAACACCAAGATTTATAGTAACTTCTTCACAATATTCTGTAATGCTATGTGGGCAGTGACCATGGACATCATTTACACTACAGAATGCTTTGCTGACTTTCTCATGTAAAACACTTAAAATAATTAGAGTTAAAGGTACATTAAATGGTTTTCTCTTATAAATGGAAGAAGTCCAAATTTACTATCTTTCAGTAGACTGCTGCCAAGTAGATGGTTTGGAAAACATACAGACATATTTAATCTGTCTTTTCAAGATAATATTTGAAGCAACTGAAGTTCCCATGGACACTATGAACACTTATATTTGGAAACACAATTTGCTCAATGTCTAAAAATATTAAAAATAAAGAATTTCAATAGGCTTTAGACCTATTTATTAAAGTATGGGAGGGGGGAAGTCTTCAATTAGTTTGCCAAAGAACTGATTGACATCAGTTAAGACAGAGACACAACCAGCTAATGAATGTTGAAAATTTCAATATCAACAACATCAGCATTCTTTCTATACTTGGTGAGTGAATTTGAAATGACTATCTTGATTTAGCAATCATGGACAATAATATACTTTTTCCTTTTAGATTCACCTATTTTGCTACAAAATCACTTTGCTCTTAAATAAATTGCACCAAATATTAAATTTAACTAAATTCGGAACCAGAACTTTGACATGTTATTTTACAAACTGTTTAACCATAATTAAAATAAAAGAGAGAAGCATTTAAAAAATATTTTAATAATATTTAAATTAGTTACTAAGTATATTGAGTAACGTTCTTTTAATTTCTATTTTTGTATTTCTCTTATATAAAGTAAGTAAATGGAACTTCTAGAGGATATCACATGTACTCTAAATTCCTTAGTCTTATTTTTTCCTCTTTTTTAATTTACATTTCTGTCTTATAAAAATTAATGTTTTAAAATACAAAGTGTTAATAATGCATTACAATATATTTTACTGTGATATAACTATTCTAGAGGAACTGTTTGACTATTATTATACGTATTTTTATTTTCCCAGTTCTCCACCTTTGGTTGAAAATATGAATTAAATATAAGATGTTTCTGTCCACAACTTATCCTCCTCACCCAAATATTTCAGAGAAGTAAATATTTATCCTCCTGAACGCTGGTAGTTATAACTAATGTTCTGTTCCTTTACCTTCAGACCAATACTCTACTCATCTCTTGCAGCCTGCTGGCCACCCATTTTGAACTACATCTTTTATTAAGTATCCCTTTCATCTTTTCTTTTCTGTCTCTTGAGATTCTCTCAATTCACCGGTAGCCCCTCAGCTGTTTACAGAGCACCGATTTGCCCTCCACTAGACAGTCTCAGCAGACCTTCCATTCTTATTTCCCTCATCTCCTACACCAACTTTCTACTCCAGTTAAAATAGCCTCTCCGCTTTCCCCCAGACATACAATATACAGATGGTCTCACTTCGCAATTTGCTTTCATCATTATATCCTTAAAAATGCTTTTATTTTTTGGCCTTTCTGTATATATAATTAATTTCCTTTAAGAAAGTTCATATTTAATTTTGTCCCTTTCCCATATGCTGAACTTATTTGTTCTACTGAAATCCTATAATATTCCTCCTGCAGATAATTTGATAGTAAATCCCTCGTTGGCTTGTGCTGTATACACTGACATACTGTATTGTGGCTCCATTATGCACACTGAGATATTTTCCTATTTAATTAGTTTGTTATTTTTGCATAAAAAATAAGCTTTGTATCTATGAGGTTTGAACTTCCACAAAGGGAGATAACTTCTGATTTCTGTGCATTCCCATGCTGTTGACAGACTAGATCTTAAAAAGGTTTTAATTTGGGAAAGATTTATCAAGTACGTATAGTGTAGCTATTTATGTATAATTCATACAATTAAGAGTTCTAACTATGTCTAGAATGGCACAGAGTTATGAATAGAAATTACATATTTATAAAGAATTCTTAAAGTTAATTGCTTGAGTTCAAAAATCGGTCGTATTTCCAATATCTCAAGATCATTTTTCCTTTTATTATTTTATCTTGTAGTCTATGTTTTTTTATTCATGGAGTTAGAGTAAGTTTAATTGCCTGATCTAAATAAATAATACAAGCAATGAGCTAAGCAGCAATCAATGCACCTGTGAAACAGAAACATAATGTGGATAAAATGACAGAGGAAATCAAGTTGCAGACTAAATCAGAATCTTTGCAAGGAAATCTAACCTGTACTCATGGAAACAGAGAAAACTGTTTATAGAAGAAGAATTATGACACGTGGCATTCCATCCTTCTGCTTCAAAAATGCCATTAAAAAGCACTAAACATTGATCATCCTAATTATTACAAGTGATAGCCCCCTAAGCCACCTTATTTTAGTGTTAGAACCTATAGTACATTACGTTTATGATATGTTACTATGTATGCAGTCATTTCTGCAAACTTAATAAGTGAGTATTTGCACAATTAGTATGTATTAAGAACAATGCCATTCATTACCTAAGCATTTAAAAAAGTGCCTCTCTGGAAAAAAATCCTCACTGCAAAAATATGATTTTCAGCTGCAAAAAGAGAGACAGTGTTGTTTATTGGACATTAATCACATGGGCACATATTTGTTCTTTTCAAAACATGAGTGAATATTTTTATTTTAACAGAAAAAGATCCACACACCTTTGGTAATCCCTTTAGAGTGAGATTTTTGAAAACATACCATGCATTGCTTAAAGTATGATAATGTATCATCTTAATACATAAATAGATGAACCACAGTTCAGAAATGTAAAATAAAATTTTGAAAACCAAGTACAGTGTGGCCTACTACAGGACACACAGTACAGAGTGAAACCATGTCAAAAATGAAATTAATTCTCATTCATGAGTTTAACCCTAAAGGGATTATTCTTCCAAGCTTGTATATCAGTGTCTTTTCTTCTTTCAAAATATTTTCAGCACATGTTAAATTAAAGATATTTTACACTGTGCCTACATAATAGAGTTAGTTTATGCATAAAAAAATAAAAAAACACTCATGTAGTGAAGACTTTTCAAATACTTATAAAGCAACAACAACAACAGTAAATGTGCTCTCAACTCCATCTAGAGTACTGCCTAACCTTGGATCCAGAATTAATTATCTTTATGGCTTTGAAAGTACATGTAAGAGTCCTATGGCAGTGACCTTATTATAAGATTATCAAATGGAGGTGAGGGCATATGAACCATGGTTGAAAGCCTATTTCTTCAGATGAATCATTTTCAAAGTTTGCAACCTATATTACTCACAAAGATTTTTTAAAAATATCTTTAAAGAATGTGATTTCAAAGATAGACATACATTGGGATGATCCTGGACATATTTAGCAACATTGAACTACCCTATATAGTGATGAACTTTCAGTAAACATAGCCCCTTGAACATAAATATCCGAATAGTATTGGCTAATGTTAATTACTCAGAATTATAAATAAACATAAATTGACAATTTCTGAAGACATCTTTATTTTCACCAACTAAAAAGCCAAGCCCATCTCATGTGCACAACAAGGCAATTTCTTTCCTCTGCTGGGTCCTGTCCTGTAATAAAAGCCCCTGAGGGAATCAGTGTTTCCTATGGGGAATGGTGCCTATAGGAGAAACGGAAAAACAGGAATGACATATCCATGTACTATAGGTTTGACTTACTCCACTTCAAATTATGTCTGTATCAGCCCTGTTGTTATTCCCATTGTTGAGTTTTCATTTGATATCTCCAAAAGTCACAAAATACTTGACTTATATACACATACCAATATGTCTTACTGTTGATGTTTCTTAAATGACATTTAATGATCAAAATCCAGGATACATGTGTTCAAAAAATAATGGAATGTCCAGAGCCCATGGTCACTTCATCTGCTCCTAACACTTCCGTGTGACTGGTTGGAGGTAGGGAGAAGTAGTGATGGGATGACCTGGCTGATGAAATGCCAAATGTCACTGGGAAGAAAACTGTGTCCTGCAGTAAACAAGACGCTGTTTCTAAACAGAGAGTAGGAAGTCGAGGTCTGAAGTAGTGAGTCCTTTGCTAAGTCATGATTGACAAAGATGTGGGATCTGAATAAGAACAATTAGAAAGAGAAAGCTCCAAATAAGGTAGAAATTAAGCTTCACAAATATCCCAAGGACTCTCGCTTCTTCCCTTAGTAAAACTTCTCATGATCTACTTGATATTCACAGATATTTTTTAGTTCATATCTTAAAATAATTTATATGTTGTTAATAACACTATGCATTACAAACATCTCCCTTTCTCTCTGTCTCTGTCTCTGTCTCTCTCTCTCTCTCTCTCTCTCTCTCTCCCTCTTTCCCTCCTTCCCTCCCTCCATCCTCTCTTGCTATTATACTAATTGTCTTTTATTATATTTTCTTTCACAGACCTTTCTTCTCTTCAACTTCTTAAAGGCAAAATTTTCAGGGTTCTATTTTTGGTCTTCTCACCTCTTTCTGGGATCTCTTCCTTGGAGGTTCCCTTGTATTATCTCTTTGAACCCTCTCTTACAGGTATGAATACCTGTCATTTGTTGTGGTTTCTCTCTTAGAGCATTGATAATGATATTTCTTATGTTATTAGTGTTTGCATCAATATTACTTTATTTTCTAGAAGGTAAACTTCCTACAGAATGACATTGCTCCCAAGAACAGGAATTTCAATTTAATACAATTTTCATTTCACACAGGGCATGACATAGTGCCTTGTCACATTTCCTGAAAAATATGAGAGTTTGGAGAAATGGAGAAAGTAATTGAATAAACTCTCATTTTTTTGACAAAGTATTTTTCAGTTGATTTTACAGCCATTTTATAGAATTGTTTGGTTAATGATTTTTATTGCCTAGAGGACCAAATCCAATTATCTTATTTTTACCAAAGCTAAATTCATTGGACTTTCCCAAATTTACAGGTTACACCATTTCTCTGTAAGAACCCTCTGCTTCTTGAAATACCTCTTCTTACATATTTAGATTCCTTATCTGAAATGCCTTCCATCTCTCGTTGATTGCGCCATATACACCTCCAGTTCTAATTCTTAGTACTCCATTGGAGTGTCCCCATGTCCCCAATTCATTTTGGACAGGTTTTTCTTCTCTTCTATAGTCATAACAATTTATCACTTATTTGGCATTTAGGAATGTATTAGTTAGTATGAGTTTTTGAAGTGTCTATAATGTTATAGTAACAGAAGTATTTTTCTGTATATTAAAGAAGAAGGGAACAAGGACCCTCAAATACAAGTTTCATGGATTACTTTTAAAACGACTTTTTGTTACATCTGAATATGTAAAAAAATTAAAAGTTGAAGCACTGTTAATATGATACTAAAATTGTTACTATTCATTTTTGGAAGGAAAATGACACTTTTGACTCATGAGAAGGCTAAGAACACAGTGTTTTGTTTATAATATAAATATCTTGTTTGGATATATTTAGAAATATATGGAAAGTGGACATATACATAAAATATTCTGTATTAAAATACAAACTATATGACTTGAAAAATGGAACCAATACTACCTAATTTCTTTTTTTTTTAATTTATTGGGCTGACAACTGTTAATAAAATTACATAGATTTCAGGTGTACAATTCTGTATTACATTATCTATAAATCCCATTGTGTGTTTACCAGCCAGAGTCAGTTCTCCTTCCATCACCATATATTTGATCCCCCTTACCCTCATCTCTCACCCCCCCACCCCCCTTACCCTCTGGTAACCACTAAACTATTGTCTGTGTCTATGAGTTTTTGTTTCTCATTTGTTTGTCTTGTTCTTTTGTTGCAATACTACCTAATTTCTTACACTCAAATGGCAGATTTATTATTTCAAGCGCTGTATTAATCATTTAAATATGTTGTTTTAAACATCTACATGGTAAATACATAGCTCTTAAAGTTCAACAGTGCACTTTTGTACTCCTAATTTATAACTAAATTTTCAGACTACAATCAAGGCAATGAAGTAACCCATAATGTTAATTGACATTGAGTAAATCCTTTTCTAAAGATGAATACATATAGAGTAAATAAAGATATCATTTGTCCAAAGTAATAGATGCATCTAAGATATTTTGAATAATAATTAATAATAAAGCCTAGGTCCACATGAAAGGAGTCAAAGTAAAGTTCTACATCTTTAATGATATTTAATATATTTAACATAGTAAACACGGAATTCAATTAGCCTTTCTAGAGCTGTTTGAAGCTATTGTAAGACTGTAATAAGAAAGGTATAAACACTGTTTTTTTTTGTTGTTGCTCTTTTGGCACCAAAATCATAAAAGAAATCCACTTGATACTCAAAAGAAATGAGCTAACTATACACATATATGGGTATACTTATATGCAAGTGGAAAACTAAGAAGCACCAAATGGTGGGGAGGGGGCATTCTTGGCCTTCAAAGAAGGCTAACAAAAACTCTTTGAAACTATTTCGGCATGTATTTCATTTTGCTGACAAGGAACAGAACATTTTATATGCCAGAATATGAGAGCGCTGGCAAGGTGAGGTCAGACTGAAAGGGGGGGCTGCTTCTGGAGACAGAAGCTGCTTTCTGTGTGGTGGTGGTAGGGGAATGGGTCCCAATTCTTTTGGGTTTTTCTAAGAGAGGGAAGGAGGTAGTGGATTATGGAAGGTCACCAAGCATGAGGAAAAGAGGAAAAAGTTCAAGGGTCATGGAAGGCCAGTCTGATCCCTTGCCGGTGCTTTCGCAGACTTCCCAAGGAATTTACTCTATTCACTCAGCTCTTGCCACCAGTGGATAGTTTCCAGAAAATCTGTGAAAACACGTCATCTTGTGCACAGGGGAGCCCAGAATAGTGGGAAAGCTCAGGCAGAAGGCAAGAAGTCACAAACAATGAAGAATCCGAGCAATTACAGATAATGACATTAGAGCATTTATTGGTCAAAGTAAATCTGAAATAATAAATATTTCTAAATTATAAGGCTAAAACATTTGGGAGGGGAAAAGGCAAGTCAAATGTAAAGTAAGACATAGAGTATCTATGCAAACCAATTTTTGAATGACTATGCTGATGACAGAAACAAAGATATAGTTGAGAAAAGTTCTCATCCTATCCCCAAACTATTGGTGATCCGAATAATTGTATTTTTTCTTTGGCAATAAGATTTATAAAACTACTTTTAATTTATATATGTTTACTGTTTTCAAAGCTCGTGTGTATACATTGTTTCATACGGTCAGCACACACACACACAATCTTTATGTTAGATAATGCCAGCATGGTTATTTTTATTTGAAAGATGTAGGTGCTACCGTGTTTCCCCGAAAATAAGACCTAGCTGGACCATCAGCTGTAATGCATCTTTTGGAGCAAAGATTAATGTAAGACCCAGTATTATATATTATATTATATTATATTATATTATATTATATTATATTATATTATATTAATTATTATACCTTGTCTTATATTAAAATAAGACTAGGTCTTATATTAATTTTTAAATGCTCCAAATACTCATTAGAGGTGATGGTGCAGCTAGGTCTTATTTTGGGGGAAACACAGTAATTCTCAAAGATAACTGACATCTCCAAAGTCACACAATGCTTAATCTTGGACTTAAACCCAGACTTCTTAAATTCATACTCCTTCTATTCATCCATGCAAGTCTTTCACTTTTAACTTGAGGAGTACCAAAAAACTGGTAAATTCAGAATTGAACTACACTGCTTTTTGCTCATTGTCTAGTTGTGATTTTCACAGGAAGCTAATCCAGAGGCAGTATAAGAACAACTGAACTGAAGATAATTGAAAAAATACAATTAAAAAACATGATCAGAGTCAACAGTCTTTAATGATGTAATAAGTAAGGTGAGAAGAGAAAAATAACTAAATAAAAAATTTTCAGTTGTCATTTAAAAATTTGATTTCTCTTTCAAATGATTAAATTAGTAAAAATTAGATCATTTGCCTACTGCCTCAATTTTATTTCCAGTAAAGGGAAATAAGTTAAATATGATATTCTTTGTTTCAAGAATATACCTACTCTACTAATTCTGAATCCAAATCCTTATGATAATGGTTTGATAGAGCACATTCCAAGAACTCCTGCACTGCCTAATAGGTGAAGAGCTTAGATGCATGACCTAGAAATTCTATATCCATTTCTAAGAAATTTTCATAGAAAATGCACATTCTTTCAGCTGCAAAGGAAAACCTCTGTGCATGTCACTTGCACTTGCAGTGAAAGCCAGAATACTTGGATGTTGCTATTAATAAGGTCCCCTGCTGTCACTGCACATCATGATTTATCACCTTCACATCTAAGTGGGAGGAGGTCAGATCAGACAGAGGAAGCCATTCATTCAAAGGTGGCATTTCTCCTTCCACAGCCAGGGCTTTAAAACATGGTATTTCATAATTAATGGCTATCTGTTGTGTCATTATGATTTTATTCATTGAGGTTTACAATACAAACTGCTGCTACTTTCAAATATAATTCTTCAATAATATTACCATTAAGATTGGAAGTGTACCTCGGCAATTAGGAGTCCTGACTCCTCTCCCTTGTGGAAAAAATTGCCGACTACACCAAGGTTCATTCTAAGGATAAAAGATCAAGAAATGTTATGATTTAAAACACTGTGCTATGTATGATAGCCTTTTCAAACTCTAATTTATAGCCAGTGACATTTGTTTACCTATCCTCTTTCACTGACATTTATGAAAACATATAAATACTTTATAGCCCTAATAGATAAGGTACTTAGCAATGCTTTACTGACTTTCATTATTCAGTAGTAAATAATTCAATAATAAAGAGTTGAGATGTTGAGACTATTCCACCAAACCTAGTTTTACTGGTACTGTGTTACCTTATCTTTTACACCTGAAACTTATAGCAATTGGAAATAAATTTATCATTCACTGGAAACATTTATCAATGTCTGAGAGATAAATTTATATTCTACATGTTTTCTAGGTATCTCATCACTTTTGGGATGATTCGATGGAGAACAATGTTTGAGGATATCAACTAACTAAAAATAAATATTTCATCCTTTTGTAATAATCCATTCTGGTTTCAGATTTTATTTTCAGTTATTACATGTTAATATAGTCCTCTTAGTATATAATGTGTTTTCTTGAGGATCTATTTCCTTTTGGAAACACTCATTTCACTCTAGATACAAACTACAACACAGTCACATGAAGACTAATTACGAAGTGATTATCTCCTGTAAAACACACAGAGTCGTATTAGTAGATAGAAATCTATCTGCCCAATCCTATGTTATGTTCACCGACTAATATCTCTACATTGCATTGAGGGATCTCTTCAAAAAGCACCTCTTGCCTATTTTATCAAACTTTCCATAAAGAATCACAAGGATCTTTATGATTCTTAAAAATTTAAATTTGAGATATAAATAAATACTGATAAAATATGCCATCATTAAATAAACTTTGAGCATATTGTTAACTTTAGATGGCACCAAACCGCATTCCGACCCACGCAACCACTTGAAATGTAAACCAACTGTCAGACATTTAATACAGACTAGATTGACATAGCCTGACACTATACAGCACTTTAGCGGTTCTTAGGCTCTTTTCTTCTAGAGATGCCCTGATTTCTAAGGAACCCCAAACTAATCCACACAGCTTTCATAAAAATTTAACATCTCATGATTTTTCACATACCATGTTGGGTATTGCAGATAAACATTTTTAATGACTGACATGTTAATAATAAACTAGAAGATCTCTTTTTTTACCTTAATGTAACTGACTTCTTGGATTAAAATTAAGACCTATGTTCATTCTGACTAATGTACCAAAACATGTGGCAACAAACTTATAAAGTAAGCTTTTTCCAGACATCAGAAGATTGATTAATAACCATACATTGATTCATTTTCAATTAACATAAGTAAATTAATATTAATATTTGTATCAATTATTATGATACGATGATTAACTGACATTTTAATTAATTAAAAACTGTATTCACTTAGTATTTTCAATTGTTTCATTTACCCTTACATTTTATATATAAACATTTATTTTGAAATAATTACAGAATTATAGAAAAGTTGCAAAGATTGTATAGAGTTCCAATATAACCTTTACACAGTTTCACTTAATGTTAATATGTTTTGTTGCCATGTCACATTTGTCAAAACGAAGAAACCAACATTGGTCTATTACTATTAACTGAATTCCAGACTTTATTTGAATTTCACCAGTTTTTCTGCTAACATACTTTTTGAAGTCCAAATTTGGATTCCCTCATTGCATTTAGTTATGTCTCCTTAGGATACTCTAGACTGCAACAGTTCCTCAGACTCTCCTTTTGAAGCCCTTGATAGTTTTGAGAAGTACTAGTCACGTATATTTTGTAGAAGTTTCCCCCATTCGGCTTTGTCTGATGCTCTTCTCATGATTAGCCTGCGGTGGAGTGCCTTTCTCATCACAATTTGTAAGGGGTATATTCTTTCAACATGACATCACTAGGGATGCTAACCTTGATCATTTGGCTAAGGCAGTGTTTGCCAGGATTCTCCACTGTAAAGTGGCTATTTTTTCCTTATGCAAACTCCATTATTTGGAAATGGGTTATTAAATTCACCCCCTGCTCTCGGAGGTGGGGTTAAACTCTACCTTCTGGAGGAGCCAGTTGATAATCTAGTAACTTATAAGGAAGATTTTCTTTTCCACTGTCCTTAGCTTTTACACTTAATATTGATTATCATCAAGGCCTCATGTCAACGGTGTCTGCTTTCCAGAAGTGGATATCATTTACTCCCATATGAGTTTATCTAATGACAAAGTTACTTGGAGTGAAAGTTATTTTGATGGTTTTACAAATTATTGGCTTCTTTAACTTTCCATAAGAGAAAGAAAATGTGTTTTCTCTTTTGAAATGGCTAGTTTTAAAGAGGTTGTACCCAAAAGTGAGAATCTAAAATACTATTAATAGACTTGATTACTTACAATGAGAAAATTGTATGATCCTTCTTAAATACTTTATAGTGCTTTTAGCATTTGTTATAATTATTTTTATTAATTGTTCTTTAAAGATACCTGTGAGGAAGCCTTAGTCATGCATATAAAGATGCACTTGGCCTGCTTCTCTAATGAGTTTACTTGTGATTCTAAGAACTTAAATACCTCTCCTTTGAGCAAGTTTAAGTGAAAAAAATGATATGAATTTAGAAATACTGAAATACAGAGAAATATAATTAAATTGTTAGATTGGTACAAATATTATTAGATGCCAGATTAGCTTTATCCATTTCACTTCCTGGGTGTATTCACTCATTCTTTTATTCCATAGGTTTTAAGTCTAGCACAGACCATGCCCTGTACCAGGGCTGGAGGTGCATACAGGAAAGACAGTCTCAATTAGTAAGGAAATGGTTACCTAGTATGTGTAGATAAACAGAGTAAAGGAACAATAATTTTACAGTAAATACATGCTGCTATAAAAATGGAAAAGGGAAACTTGGGAAATACAAAGCCAGGAGAGTTTAATTCTCCCAGAAGGCCATGGGAAACTTCTTAGAGAAAGTGACATATACTCTGAATTTTAAGGAAGGTATTAACCAACAGAACAATGGACAGGTAGATACTCTTGGCTAAAAAATATCAGTCAACAAATGTAAATGTTGTGAAATCCAATCTTCTTGTTCACTGAGCTTCCAGGAACAATTACAGAACACCAGCTTCACAGGAGGCCAATTATTGCCACGTAGCCTCTAGGCTCACATAATCACATCTATAAAAGCCCCCTTCATGGATGGTTTACAGTAGATTTTATTACGGCTTTCATGTTGTACCAGAGGCTTTAGTGCATACTGTGCTAATAATATCAGCAAACAACCAATTGAAAACCAGATAGTCAAAATTATTACTTTTAACTAGAAATAATTTATGATATTTAAATTTGTTCCAACATGACACTATTTTTTAAGCAGTACTTAGAAGTTAATTAACCACTAAATATATATTTTGGAACACAAATAGAAACTACTCGACTATAGTATTCTAACTTATAATTCTAATACTAACTTGATATACTGCTGAGATCATGATAAGCTATAAACATGTCTAACAAAATCATAAATATGTCAAGCCATCAAACAAACAGAAAACACTTTGGGCAGAGTCTGAAGGTTTAGTTGCTGTTTCTAAAACTTGAGGAAAACTTCAATGACATAAAACACTATTTAAGACCTATACAGCAATTCTTAAAAAATAAACCCATTTCAGGAATAAATCCCCCTTAATCGTGGTGTATGATCTCTTTAATGTATGGCTGAATTTAGTTTGCTAATATTTTGTTAAGGATTTTTGCATTTATGTTCATTAAGGCTATCGGCCTATAGTTTTCTTTTTTTATTTCTTTTCTTTTTTTTTTTTTTTTTGTAATGTCTTTGGTTTTAGAATCAGGATAATGATGGCCTCATAAAATGAGATTGGGACCCTCCCTTCCTCTTGAATTTTTTGAAATAGTTTGAGAAGAATAGGTGTTAATTCTTTTTTGAATGTTTGGTAAAATTCACCTGTGAAGCCATCAGATCCAGGACTTTTAGTTTGTTAGAAGTTTCTTGATTACTGATTCAATATCACTACGTGGTTTTGTACATGTGAAACTAATTATAATAAAAAATATACAAACCCATTTCTAGATACAAAAGTTGTCCTGGGTTTTCATTAATGAAACGTATTTCATTAATGGTTAAACAAGATATAAAAATCAATACTTTTTTCATGGGGAAGAGAAATCTAAAATCTGTTCATCAAAAGTTGAAAACAACATAATGCCTCAACTATTACAATCTGGTCAATGTATAATATCTTTGCAGACAGTATCACTTATAGAGAAATACACTTTCTGAGAGTTTATTTCAGGAAGACACTTTTAGCATAGTTTTTTTTTTTATAAGGGGCATTATCTCGTTGCATATATAAAGTGTGCCTTTGAGGAGACTTATTGACATGTGGGGGGTGATATGTTATGAAAAAGTTGCAAATTGACAAATTCTAAAAGCCTCTTACTCATGCCACAAACACTCTTCAAACCATTCTCCATTTCGATATCACAACTGCCTTTCTAACTAATGGTTTCCCCTTGCTCAAAGTCTCCTATCACCAAGGAAAACAAAAAATCAAAGACCACTTTGGTGTAGCACATAAAGCCATTCTGAATTGTGTAATATCTTTCCTTACAACTATTCCCTCAATACAAACTATACACCTATCCTGTTGGTAATCAAATCATCCCACAGCCAAGAAACATGCAGATGTAGTTCTCTCTGCCTCAGGTGACTCTCCCATCTCTGTCCTCATCTACTTTATCAACTTTATTCAACCTTCAGGTCTCAGCTAAAATGTCACTGCTTGGAGTAATTCTTGGCTGCCCATATCTCCATTACGCTGAGTTACATGGTTCCTCCTTTGTGCTCATAGAAATTAAAAATATTTTTACAATGTATTGTTATGTGTGTATGTATATAAACATACGCACATATGTACACAAGTACATATGTATACAGACACACATACACACACACACATATATGGATATCTATATATGGATGTGTATGAATATGTATATTTTTTATATATAAATAAAGTCTAACCTGTAGCATAGTGCCTAAAAACAGTCTACTCAAAAAGTCAAGTAGATGGATTAAAAAGGCTTGTTAGCTCTTCTAATTTAGTGTAACTAAAAAATCAGTTTTTACCACCTTGACTCATCCTTAGAACATAATTTCCCTTAATGATTATATTATAGCAGGATTTGTGTTTGGTCATTAAATAGTGTTCCTGCCTTTCAAGGAAAAGATATATCTTCCTTTCTTAATTAAATTTATTGAGGTGACATTGGTTAATATAATTATATAGGTTTCAAGTGTTCAATTACAATTCTATAATACATCATCAATATATTGCATTGTGTGGTCACCACCTAAAGTCAGATCTCCTTCTGTCACCATACATTTGACCCCCTTTACCTCCCCCACTCTCTCTTTTCCCTCTGATCACCACTAGACTGTTGTCTGTGTCTATGAGTTTTTCTTTGTTTGTCTTGTTTGTTGTTTTCAGTTTTATATTCCATATATGCGTGAAATCATATGGGTCTCGACTTTTTCTATCTGACTTATTTCACTTAGCATGACAATCTCAAGATCCATCCATGTTGTCTCAAGGAAAAAGACATTTAAATAATTGCTTTAGCTTTTCTCAAAGCTCTTCTCTATTGCTCATTTTATTAGGATTTAAAGATAATATATTTTATAAAAACATGTCAGTTGGAAGGATAACATAAAATTTGTGGAATAGTTACATAAGACTATGATTAGTATAAAGCAGGGATAAGTCAGATTTTACAAAACTTTAAAAAAACAACTGTATCATCAGTTATTCATTATATTGTTAAATTTTTCCTCATTTCTCTATTTTTTTTTCCTCCATCCTTCCAATCAACAATCAGAAAAAGAGTATAGATAAATCCTGCAAATCTTCATTTTAAACACTTAATTACGTATTTCCCCAAAAATAAGACCGGGTCTTATATTAATTTTTGCTCCAAAGATGCATTTGAGCTTATTTTATATCACAAGCATCCTGAAAAATCCTGCTACGTCTTATTTTCTGGTTAGGTCTTATTTTTGGGGAAACACAGCAGCAGTCTTCCATTTTATCCCTAAGTGGTTATGACTCTATACTACTGTACCTTCTAGCCTATATGTACCTTAAACATGTATGGCACTATAAGGAAATATCCAATATTCTTTAGAAAGAGGCCAGAAACTGAGCAACTGAACTCCATAATTATCTGAGCCTAAATTCCTATCTCAAAGAATAAACAGAGATTGTTTTTTTTTTTAATCCTAGAGAGAAATCTAAATAGTTTGACTTTGTAATGATTTAGCAAAACATATTCTAACAATTGGGTGTCACAGCGTCTATTCAGTGATAGGGGACTCTTGAGTAAACAGTAAAAGTGAAAAAAATGCAACTACTTATGTGCGTAAGGACAATAAATTTGAAAAGAAGGTTTATGAAGTCCCGCGCCCCTTGACCTTCTCTTATTACTATTGCCTGGTGACCCTTTTCAAGATAAATGGTGTATATCTTTATCTATGACAGTCCATTTAGCAATCACAATATTTCCTATAAGTTAGATAAATTGTCCAGTCACTTGACAAAAAGAAAGGCCAACATCAATTGCAGCAAAGGTCACTCAATTCAGTTTTGTTCTGTATTAAATTGTCATCAGACCTGAACAGCAATTTCATCAATAACACATCTAACTAGAATGTTCCAAAATTTAGAAATCAACTGTCTGCTCTATGGGAAAAAATGAAGTAGGTAAATAAGGCACAACTTTCCAAGGTAAACTCATAGAGTATTGAACCCAAGATCATACTCTTCTAAAAGTGTCATTTATCTTTTAAACTAAATGTGACTTTTAGAAATAACTGTTAGTTCAACGTTTGTCCTTATTGATACTACACAAGTGAATGTTACGTGGGCTCTGAAAATGTAAATTTGACTTTCTTGGCCAAACAAGCCAAGCAATGAATATATGAAAAAGAGCAAAGTGTATTATATTATGACCTAAATCTAATAACAAAAAGTCTGTCACACAGATCCAGAATAAGTGACCTGAAATCTGCCAGAGATTAAATGCCATGAAGAATAAAGGGAGGCAGGACTCAGATTGGGAGACAAGAAACAGGCAGTTCAGCCAATGCAATGAGTGGGCCTTGGTTTATTCATGATTAAACAACAACCATACAGCTAAAAAGGCCATTTTAAGAAAAATAGGGGAAATTTTTAAAATGTGGGAAATTGCTACTTGTCTTAGGTGTGGCAATGGGATATGGGTGTGTAAGAGGAGGTCTTTGTTTCTGGTAAATGGAAACTGAAATGTTTAGAGGGAACTGTTGTGGTGTTTGTAGACAACTTTTAATGACTTGGCAAAATGGGTGTGTGTGTGTGTGTGTGTGTGTGTGTGTATACTGAGTAACTGTGGAAAGAGATAGAGTTCATGAATCTACAAGAAGGATGTACAAAGGTACACTACATATTTTTTCAACTTCTGTGAATTTAAGACAATTTAATTTTTACAAATGAGATCACGTTATTCCTCAGCTCAAGAACCTATACTGGTATGTCATTTTATTCTGAATTAGGTCATTTTTTACAGTGGTCTACAACACCCAACATGATCTGGTTCTTCCTAGTCTCTGATCTCATGCCTATAATTATTTCCCTTTTGTTAATTTACTGCAGAGACACTGGCATTATTTGCTGTTTCTCAAACATATCAGGCACACATTTGTACTGCCGGTTCCCTCAGCCTAGAGCATTATTCCTCTAGATGTATCAATTTCATATTTAAAGACACCTCAATGAGACCTCCTCCAACTACTTTATTTAAAATCGTAATTCAGTTACAACACATTTAACTTGCTGTACATTTTTTTTACATCACTTCTCAAATTGTTATGTATTTGCTTACATAGGATATTCACTTTTATTGTATGCATTACCCCAAAGTAAACTCAAAAACAAATGGTTTGGGGTGGGGGGTTGTTTAACTCAAAAAACTAGAAGAGCACATAATAGATTCTTAATTCTTGTAGAAAATTTAATGGATGACAAAAAGCTTTATGGCTTTCCTTGTAGTAAGGAAAGGAAAGATCTGCATGAAATTTTGTGCTGTAACAAAGTGGATTGAGGAAGATAAAAGCCCAAGGAGGAAAGAGCTCAGCACAGGGAAACAGAAGTCTGCCAGGAGATCCAAGGAATAAGGAGTTAAAATGAGAGATGACCTAAAGGTATGTTAGATATTTGCTTAATTTTACAATATAAATGAAAACTATTTTCTACATATTTTGTAATGTGAGAAAGCTCATTTATAATCAAAGGATTTAGCATAAATGTAATGCAGTGAGATGTGCATGAAATATTCAATCAAAATTTAAATAAAAAGATATTTGTCAGATTATGTAGTATCGTAATCCAATGATGGTACTTACGTTAATGTTGAGCTTGAGTGTTACCTGTCTTCAAAGCTCCTCTACAAAAGAGCCTAGGACACTACTAATGCTAGTTGTCCTACAAGGGATATTGGCAAATGGAACCATATTCATATGCTTGCCATGAGGCAAAACCACCTAGTAAGTTATTCATATTTCAACTGCTAACATAATCCAGCTGCAATCATAAACTGGTTTGAACCCATAAGAAATAAATAACCAAGCACATGTAATGAGTGCTTATGGCAATGTGAAGTCACTCCAACTTTCTGAGAGTGGAGAGATATGGTTAGGAAACTTGAGGTTGGAAGGCATGACACTCATAGCCTCTTTTCATCATATGCATTACATTGCTACTTTTCCTGGGTACTAGTGGTAGCTATTTAGGAAAGTAGTGATGGGTGTGATCAAAAATGAAACCAACTCTATCATATGATTCTGAGCTCGGGATAGACTTCTTGAACAAGGACAACGAGATCATGGTTTCACCTAAAATGTGTTGGGACATTTCCCATGTGTTTAACATATACCTTAGTTTTTAAAAAGAAAACATAAAATTAAGGACAGCTTATTGTGCGTTGTTAATTTATATAACATACTTTGTTTTTGAAGATTTTTCTAAAAACATAATATTTAAGTGAAAATACATAATTTGAATTACAATTATTTGACTTACAAATTTTCTAGAATATAAACAACCTCAACCTCCCAAGAATCACAGTCCTTTATACTTTCAAATATATGACCTATCATAATACATTTAATGGATATTTAAATAATCACTTGTAGAGCAGCCTAGTCTGGAAAATTAATTTCAAATATATTTGTAACCAAACAATAGTTAATTATTAAATAATCAATGCAGTGGTCTCTTACTTGGGACTTAAAGTCCATAAGGTTATCACTGGGCTGCCATTTAACATTAGCTTATAATGATAAATGAGTTTAACTAGACATGTATCTTTTTTCCTCAGGAATTTATTCCCCAAGAAATGGACCTTAGGGAGACGCACTTTTCTAAGCAAAATTATATTGAGTGTTTTTATCTAGAAACACTCTGACATTTGCATCTAGGCATTCATTACCTTCCATGTAATCCTATCTCACCCAATTTATTAATTTTGGCAAATAGATTTTCAGTTCCTACTATTCACAAGTATTGCCTGCAGCTTTTCTTTCTAATTATGTATCAATTTATTTATATCAAGTTGATTTATTTATACCCAATAAATATTTGCATCTCTAAACGAGTCCGCCTCCTAATTTTAATCTAAAAATATCTTTATGATTACTTGTAATATATAGCAATTATTAATTCAAGCATCTTGAAAATTAAATAATTTAAATAAGCATTTTTACAAACTAGATATTTCACTTATATCATTCTAATCTTAAATTGTACTTCCTTGTCACTATTGCATTTCATGCTAAAATGAAATATTATGATATATGGCGAATATTATGATATTTGACATGATAGAAGTAGACTTGAATAGTGGTGATCTAAACATTCATACCACTATTTCACATGTGTTCATTCTTTTTTTATATAGTGAATTGACAATTCTGTGATCTTTATGTAAACTGAAAAATAAAAAATTAAAAATACTTGAAGCAGAAATAACTTAATTATCATGAATAGTTTTATAAAATTATTTTATTTTCAGTCACTCACTTGAATATTACTTTATCATACTCAAAGACATTTAATCAATAAAAGAATCAAGTTAGAGTTAATTTTAAGTAATTAGTGTTTAAATAACTAATATTGCACTCAGAAGCCAAGCCAAATGTTTATTTCGTTAATGGGAATAATATTATTCCAAGAATTATATTTTAACCTCAACTAATCTGGTTTATTCTTACATTTGCTAAATGTCTGCTCTTAATGAAATCAGCAGAATACATTTTCTGGTTTTCTAAGGTTAAGAATGTACTTTAAAGAGCAAGGTTAATCCTGATATTGAGCCACATTTTACCAGTGTTCTCCAGGAAAAGGACTATCATAATATTATCAGTTGTAACTGATGAATGATAATTTCAATCTGACTTTTGAACTTTATCATTATTCAGATCTTCCTAAATATCTCTTTTCTACTTTAAAAATTAAATACAATATGGAAAATGAATGTCAAATAAGATTATCACAGATAATTCTAGATTGTGTAGTTTAAATGATTTGTTTTTAACTGCCAGTGTTTTGAAAAATATATGGATGACATCACTCACTTCCTTTTTTAAAAGTAGTATGTATGTTTTGCAAAACAAAACGTATGTAAACAAGATCAATATTTATGGCTTAATAATCTTTATTTCCTAATCTTCTGAATTTACTGAAATATATCAAGAGCTCTTAGCTAGATAAATTATTTATGTCACAGTTAAAGATAGTATTCTTCGTAATATATGAGGTCTGACAATTACGTTTGCAAACCCATTCCAGAAAAAGTGCTACATATCTCATTGCTGAATATCACTATGGTCATCTTCAAAGTACTCTCCATGGGAAGCTATGCACTGACACCAGCACCTAGTCCACCCTTCACAGCAATTTTGGAACTCTTTTTCTGGAATGGCCATCAGAGCTGTCATTGTATTACATTTGGTGTCCTGAATGTCATCAAAACGTCTTCCTTTCAATATTTCCTTTATCTTCAGGTAAAGAAAGAAGTCATTGGGGGTGAGATCAGGTAAGTAGGGAGGGTGTTCCAATACAGTTATTTGTTTACTGGCTAAAAACTCCCTCACAGACAGTGCTGTGTGAGCTGGTGCATTGTCATGATGCAAGAGCCATGAATTGTTGGTGAAAAGCTTAGGTCGTCTAACATTTTCAGGCCGCATTTTCAGCACTTCCAAATGGTAAACTTGATTAACTATTGACCATTTGGTACAAATTCATAGCGAATAATCTTTCTGATATCAAAAAACGGTTAGCAACATCATTGCAACAAGTTCTCAAACTTAATTGTCACACCTCGTATTATATTAAAAAAATAATAATAATTTAATGTGAAATAAAAAATTCATTCATATGTATATGTTTGCCCAATAAACATTGGAACATTTAAAATGTTTGCATTTTTTGAGATACAGAAAACTAAAAAAGAGGAGATAATTTTACATAAGTATCCCATAACACCCTTCTATTTTAATTCCACCCCCATAACAGGCTAATTTTTCAAGTCTGAGAAAGACACGTATATTAACACAGACCATTAAAAGATTCTTCATCATAAGTAATATCATGAAGTATCTTTATGGCATAATTTAGAAGCCCATAAATATATTTAAACTATTTCTCCCCAATTAGAAAAATCAACAATGGCATTTTTCAACTCGGTACTAATTGCATTCTACACACTTCTAATAATAAAGATGAGTAAGTGGACACAATAATCAAAGAGTTTTAATTTAATTTTCATCAGAAAAAAATAAAAACAAGACAGAATATGAAATCATTGAAGATGTCATAAAGACACAAAAATCTGACATGTGAAAAATTTAGTGTATATTTATAATTAAATACTTAAGTAGAAAATAAATATAGCCAATGTGAGTAGCTCATTTAAGGCATTGATAAAAAAGCGGCAGTCATAAAATTTCAATCTATATTGAACTGCTATTATAAAGATAAGTTTATTCTCAGAATACTCTATGCAATTTCAATCAAAATTCTAGTGATATTTTTTCCTGGAATTTGGAAAAGTGACTCTAAAGTTCATTTTGAAGAATAAAAGTACAACAATAGCCAAGATAATTTGGAAGAAGTGTAGCAATAAGGCCAAATTGTGTTTCAAAGAAACAACTCTAGTGTCCATCGATGGATGAGTAGATAAATAGAATGTGTTATATACATATAATGGTATGTTAGTCAGCCTTAAAAAAGGAAGGCAATTTTGATATATGATATAACATGGATGAACCTTGAAGACATTATGCTAAGTGAAAGAAGCCAGCCACAAAAGAACAAACACACTATGATTCCACTTTATAGAAAGTATCTAGAGTAGTAGAGCTCATAGAGACAGAAAGTGGAATGGTGGGTACCAGGACCTGGGGGCAGGAGGGGAGGGGGAGCTACTGTTTAATGGATACAGGGTTTCAGTTTTGCAAGATGAAAAAAGGTCTGGAGATAAATTATGGTGCTGGTTGCAAAACAATGTGAATATACTATCACAAAAATATACACTTAACATGGGAAAAGTGATACATTTTATGTATATTTTACCACAATTTTAAAAAACAAAAAAAAGGAATCATACTAAATGTTCCATAGAGTAATTAAAAATAATTATAACCATTCCAATAATGAAATAGATACCTACTCCCTAAATCCCCCCACCCCCCATCATGCCCTCACTGCTATAATTATAAAGGTACATTTGGTAAGTAAAATAAATGAGATCTGATATTCTGTTAAAAAGAAAATTGTTAGTAAAGCAGGTTTTCTTTGTAGTCCGCTTTTGAGGGTGAAGCAGATGTTTTCTAAGATATGATTGGCACAAGGGTGCTGCAATTTCAATGAAGCAAGCTGAAAATTATTCTCTGGATAGCTTCTATTGGGAAAAAATAAATAAAAAATTGCTGCTTTCCAGACCACCGAAGAACTGAAACATGAAAGTCAGGGCATATGTTTCATTTTCTCCTTCAGGGCAGCTAACAGATTTGTAGATGAAGCTGTTCTAACCTCACATATGAAATTTTGCCCCCGAGACTGGATCTGCATATGAAAAATCAGGCCCAATAATGGAACACATCAAGCTGCTGTGACTACAATGCCTGGAAGGAAAATGTTGAAGGCTTTATAATTTTTCACAATTCCCTAAAGAGAAAAAGAAAATAAAAAAAGCCCTCCCTTTATTATCTGGTCACTATTCACAAGCTTATTTGCTAAATAGAGAGGGTGGTCCATTATAATCAGATCTCATTTTCTGTTTAATGACTTTATACAGAACCTACTTTAAATTCATACTGTGGTAGATGCAGCATTACATCATGTTTGTCTCTTTTGCACTCTTCTGTTTCAATGTTTCCTGTGCTTCGTAAAATGGGATTTTATCATTCCATTCTTCATATCCAATTTGTAAAGTATTTTAAAATAAGCTTCTAAAAATATAGACATTATATCCATTGAGTGAATTGACAAAACATGACAGAAATGTTCTAAAAGAGCCAGTGACCCATCCTGACAATTAATAAAATTGTTTTTTATATAAAAATCCTAACATCATAGAGTTTGAAAGTATTCCACAGCTATTTACAAATTGTGAAGCACCGATTATTAGCTGTTCCCTCTCATCAAGACCAATATAAATTTAAGGCATTCAGCCATCAGCGGCAACCACTATTAGCTTTTGAAACACCTCTATATATTTTGCAGTTGATTTAACATCAAGATGTTTAACCATCCTACATTTATTTGCTTATTTAGGCATTTATTCTGTGTATATTCTCCATTGTTGTAAAAGCATTCAAAGATATAATTTACCATTTTTCAGAACAGAATGAAAAGTGATGCTTATTTTGCATGAGAGCAAATCACCGGACATAATGTATAAGGAAGAAAAATGTAAAAAGTAATATAAATTGCTCAGCTCAATTTCTGAAAAGTCCATTTCCTTGAAGGATGCAAACTTATAGTTGTCTCTATCAGTAGAAGGGGACATTCGATGCCATTTGATAGCATTTCCAAGAGATTTACTACACTTTTTTTCTCACAAGGAGACCAAAATTCAATAAAGAGAATGCTCACATATCCAACAACACAGAGAATATTAGAGCCAATAGACCCAACAAATTGACAGGAAAAGGCCATAATTCTGCCATAATGGCATAACATAATGGCCTCTCTCCTCTCCTTTCTCCTTCCCTCCCCTCCTTTCCCCTCCTCTCCCCTCCCCTCCCTTCCCCTCCCTCCCTCTCTCTCTCTCTCTCCCTCTCCCTCTCTCTCTCTCTTGCTGTCTTGAGGTAATAATGGCCAGCATCTATGGTGTACTGGATTTTAATATGATTCAGAGTAAAGGGCAGGTTATCCCCTTTACTGGGGGTTCAGAATAGGGAATAGAGAAGACAATTCCTAGATATTATTTATTTGTGTGTCTTCTAAATGTCCAATATTCATCCAGGATAAATAGTCCAATTAGAGAATTCCCTACCACTTAAAGCCCATGAATGTAAGAAGGCACTGATGAAGTCAAATTCAGCAAATCTATGTTAAATCAATAATATTTAAAAGGAATGTAATAACTAATATGCGAATTGTACCTTGAAATACTTTTGCAGCTGGTATATTGTTTTCTCTTATAATCCAGAATATATCACACAATGGAAGCTGTTAAAATTGTACCTGCTGCTACAATAAGAAAAAAACTTCTCTGTTTAACAGATACATTAATAGACTTGGGGTGTCAGTTTCTAGATGGGGTTTTGGAAAAGATAATCCACTAAGTAGATTCCTCTTCCTAAAAGATGAAAACTTCCTCCTCACACATCTTGACACTTTCTTCAAAAATAAAGCCATTTGTATTCCTCACCAGGTCATGTTTTAGTTATGACTAGCCAAGTTATAACACTTATTTAATGGGTAGATATATTATCATACCTATTTTTAAAGCACTGTACTTCATTAATAGCACCAACAAAATAAAGCTCAAGATAATGAGTCTGAGGAGGTCAGACTAAATGGAAACTAAGAAAAAAAGGTGGAAAAATGGGGAAAGAAGAGTAAGTTTCTTTACGAAAATCCACTAGCTTAGAAAAAAAGGTTTCTTTAAAAACTAATGAAACACTTTTAAAACTGTAAAGAATGATGTTTATATTCATAGATCACAGTTCAATCTTTATGCCTAGAGGGACAATTAAAAGAAAATAACTTCAGACTATAATTTTTAGAAACTGTTTTCATGTGAACAGAAATTGTCACATTGAAATCATACACTGAAAAATATACCGCTGATTCCACAAAGGGTATACACAAACAAAATATATAATACCCTTATTAATTTTTAAATACCACGCAGACTCTGCATTAAGAATTTATAAAGCACTTTCATATACATTATCTAATTGTGTTATTATATCAATCCTATGAATAAGAATATTAATATTCAATAAAACAAATGTAAACATAATTGGTATCATTAACTTTTTGACCCAGATGTACCAGAGAGATTTCCTAGGTTAAGTCTCCTATTGGTGTAAAAAGTAAGGATAAATGAAATAAATGATTCTCCGGAGATAAATCTGCTGGTGAGTACCACACACAAGTCTGACACCCAATGTAATGTTGTGTTCATTATACTAAGTTAGTTTAGCTAGAAAAAAGCATTTACTCCATCAATTCTGTTATGAACTACCAAGAAGTATTTAATCCACCTTTCATAAATGTCCACTTCTGACCCATGTTGATGTATCCTCCCTTTCTCTCTCTCCTTCACTCACCTTAACTATTCCTATTAGCAGTTAATTCCCAAACAAGATTTTTAATTAGGTGCCCTCTTCCATAGAATAGATCCAAGTTTCCAACTCCTTCCGGAATAGTTTTATTTGAAGTTATTTGTCTGACATATCAAGGTCATGAAGATTGACATTAGATTCACCATCTAAAAGTACTCTTTACCTGTGTGTTGTACCATCTTACTTAAGGTCATGTTCTTTCTGTGAGCAGAGGCAAAATTTCTCATAATGATCTGCAGTTAAAGCCTTTAATTTACCCTCAAAGCTTATTTATTCAATCTCACACCTCCCCATTCTTCTCCTATCACTCAGTGTTTATTTCTGCTTCCACAGGCCTAGTCCTCATCCTCCTTGGAATGAATTGTTATATTAACTTGCTTATTGATTTCTCTATTTATAGTTTCTTTCCTTTTTTAAGTCAACAACCAGTGGACTGCAGAATTAACATAAACGTAACTAAATAATTTATTAACATTCTCTGTGACATATAAAAGTAACAATTTTGACTAATTGTAGTAAAATATTTTATTTAATATATCAGAAGTATGTGAACCAGAATCAGATGCCCCCAGTGGTCTATAGCTTCTGGTTTCTGTGTCTTGTATAGTTTTCTCCCACACTGAAAAAGGCTGACTTACATAACCAATCAAATATTATGGCAATGACAGTGCATGACTTTTGGGGCTAGGTCATATGAAATATTCTGGTTTCTGCCTTGCTCTCTGAAATCACTAGCTCTGGTGGAAGCCAGCTGATATGGACGCTGGGAGCCCTATAAGGTCTACTTAGATTATAGGGTCCCATAGAGGTCCATGTGGTGAGAAACTGGCCAGCCAGCCAACAGCCAGCTCTAACATGCTGGGCATGTGAGTAAGCCACCTTGGAAGTGGATTCACCAGCTCCAGTCAAGCCTTCAGGTGACTGGAGCTCCACTCAGCACCTTAACTGCAACCTCACAAGACATCCTGTGCCACAATCACCCAGCTAATCCATTACCTGGATTCCTGACCCATGAAAACTGTGCAATATTAAAAGTTTATTGTTTAGTCACAGCAATGACAAATTTTTACATAGCAATGGATAAATTAATAGAAGAGAGCTTTAACTTTATGGGGAGTGTTATGTAACAAGAAAATATCCAGGACGGAGAATCAAAACTTGGGTGCTAGATATGAGATAGTAAAAACATACACTGTACAAAGTATTCTAGAAAGTCAGGAGATAAAGAAAGGGAAGGTCATCCTGTAACCTCTACTCCCACGTAAAAATCAAATTTAACAACCTTTTATTCCATAGGTGGTTCATGTGTTTTTGCTACAAATGAAACAGATAGTATCAAAACGTAGGTGGTTCCTAAATTAGAAAGATTGGCCACGTCACATGTGTCTCTTGCTTATATGTTTGTGGAATATCTGTTTGAGATACTAAAAAGTAAACAACAAAAAGTAATGTCGGATTTGTCTCTACAGTGATATACAATTTCTCTTCTCTATTTTGAAATCCAGTTGGTAAAGAGTTCTAACTCCAAAAATTTAGTGCAAAAATTGTATTAGAATATTTTAAGTAGCTATAAAGTAAAAGAAAAATATGCCAATTCGAACTTACAAGCCTGGCTTTCCGACCTCTACTCTACACATTCTTTGTGGCAGGTGCTTTCCTCTGCATCGTAAGATGCTCAGCAGCATCGTTGGCTTTGACCCACCAGATGCCAGGAGCACCAGGCCCTTTGCAGCTCCACCTCATAATGAAAAACGTTTGCAGACTTCAAGAAATGTTCCCTAGGCGGGCAAAATTACTCTTGGTTAAGGACCACTGCTACAGACACAAGGATGTAATGTAACCTATAGGCATTTACCGAAAAAGATATTTTTTTCCCACAAGTTGGAATAGTCTCATCTGTTCTGCAGAACTTCATACCTAAGGATGCAATATAAAGAAAAGCCAGAATTTCAGTTTGGATTTTCTGATTAAAGAGTCTGAGGCCATCTGCCATACTTATAATAATCTGTCAGATTGTCACAAATGATCAGTCTGATGTTAGGAATCAACAGGAAAAATATATTTTTTTAGATGTGTATCTGATGTCTTTGTTACAGAAGATAAAGAAGACTGTTAATTACACACACACACACACACACACACACACACACACACACAGACGTACTCTGGAAAAATCATCCATTCATTTTCAGTACTTCTAGCAGGTGGCCAAATGAACTCTGAACTTTTTTTATTTTAGGAAAGAACAAAAGCAGTAAACTTTAAGCATCGAGGATGACAGAAATTACAATCCAAAGTCTGTTCTGAAGTTTTCAAAGCTGAGTGAACAGTAATCATCACCTAAATTAATGAAAGGTCTTGAATACACAAAAGAACAGAAATTTTCATTAAAAGAGAAATAAAAACAGTATATTTGTGAGTCTCTCCTACTTATTAGAATTACAGCTATTTCTGCCATGAAATATTTCGCTGTGACCCCCCAGGCTACAGAAAGCAAAGGAAATGATTTTTGCAGTATTAAGGACTTTTTTGTAATAATACAAGGTATTTTGGAATACTGTTCCATAATGAATGCTAAAATTACATACATTTTACTACTTTACTTGAATAATTGGTGAATCATTTACTTGAATATTGGAATCTTGACCATAAAAACAGAAAAAAACTATGCTACTTTTTAATTTTACTTATGGTTTCTGCAGAAGCTGAATCTGATACAATGATTTGTGTGTACAGACTTTATTTTCTGGTAAAGGAAACACTGGTAGAGAGATGGGAAAGTGAGACACAGAAAGAGGGCAGCCAACAAAGGGCACATGCTTAAACTAGCTGTCACAGAAATCAACTGAAGCTTAACCCCATTAGAGAAACTTTGAGAGCGCACAGAAAAGGCACGATTCAGAGTCACCCCACTGACAGGCACAGGAGCTGTGGTGTTATACTCCCGCCTTCCTTCTGCCACTGTTTGAGGGCTGTGGCCAGAAACATCAGTTTCCTAGTATTTTTTACTTTCTCCACAGGCAGTGAAAATAGACTTTAGGACCGGAAAAGGCCCTCAGATGAACAAATACAGATTTGGGGCAGTTAGAAGTCAATTAGCTAGTGAGTTAGAGGGCATATAGATAAAGCACTGGCCACATCTGCTAGATTACAACGTCTATAAAACAAGAAACATAATAGTTCAGAAATGTCACAGACACACTGCCTTCTTAATTAGATATAATCTTGGAGTGGCAAAATTTGCCCTCTGTATCAAAACTGCAACAAAAATATCTTTCTATTATGAGAATCTAAATGAAATTAGAAATGCAAATATAATTCCCCTTGGTTCATCAGTTGATTAATACAGTCCATACCTATATTCTATACATTGTCATTCAATTTTTATAATACTTATTAATTGTTTAAAGATAAGGAAGCTTTTGTTTTACAGGATTAACAAATTCAAACTGCACATAAAGTTACAAAATAAAACTGAACACCTCCTTCTCTGAAACCAGGCTCTCTCCCTAATCTTGCTAAAGAGAGCTATTGTTAATATTTGCTTGTGATTCCTTTCAGAAATCCACATATGTCTGTGTGTGTGTGTGTGTGTGTGTGTGTATTAATTTTTATTAAATTTTTTATGCTTCTTGAATCTTAGGATGTATGTCTTTCATCAATTCTGAAACATTCTCAACCAATATTTCTTCAAATATTGCCATCTGAAATTCCATTTAGATACGTTAGATAATATCATTTTCCCCTCCATGTCTCTTAACCTCTTTCATAATTTCCAACTCTTTTCATTGCATTAAATTTAATTTGATCTTCTTCCAGTTAACTAATTCTCTATTCATCCATATATAATCTGCTGTTAATTTATTGTTTTGTTTTGTTTTTTGTTTTGTTTCTAGGTTTATTTCTTTCTCTTTCAAATATGCCTGGTTTTCTTGGATAGTATTTTTTTTCTGTTCCTGGAAGTTTTCATTTTATATTTAAAGTTTTAGTCATTCTAAACATAGTTATTTTACAGACTAGAGCCAATAATTTCATGTACTAAAATTCTTGGAGTTCTAATAACGTTGTTTGTAGTTTCTCTTGAGTCTTAGTCATGGGATCTGTATTATACCCCTCTTTCCACAAAGGGGGAGCCCTTCACAGGTCTGACCTTTAGGTGGGAGGTCTCAATTCCAAATGCCTATTTCTCTACCTCTACGGCCTGGTCTCCTGTCCTCATATTCCTACAAAATACCACATCCCCTAATTATTAAACTTGGAAACTTCAGATCAGTCTTAGATTCACTGTAGAGTTAAGGACTATGAATTTCAATCTCATTTTATTTTTGGCCATTCAAATTTCCTTTCCATTCTTATGAGCTTACCCTTATTTTTAATGTTAGACTACATTTCCTTCCACATTTACATTTTGTAATATACACTATACACTCATGATATGTAGTGTTTCATAGTATGTAAAATTTCATCTGTTCATTCCCCTTTTCACCTGCTCTTAATCTTCATTGTTAATCCTGCCCCTTAAATATCTCCTATTCCCTTGGTACATTATGTGCCCCAGTATGATTTTATTTCTTCCATATTCCAGGAATCCATGATCATTAAAATAATGTTCTAATAACCATTTTTGAAATCACTCACGTGTATTCTCCATATTTTATACCAAATCTGCTTTTTCAATCATAAACATTGAATATATCCTAGCCTCAGTTGAATTTCACACACGGTTGTAATTAGCTTGCCAAGCTTTAATGAAAAAAGTAATAAGCTAATCTTTTACTCTACAAAAAAATTCCCTCAAAACTCAAATGGGCTTTTAGGGCTCATTGGTAATCTCCAGTTCATCCTTTACTAAATCTCTGATATACTTCCCCTTGCTTCCCCCTGGATCTTGTTTCCCATTTCAATCCGAAATGACTTACTTTACACTGGTTTATCCATTACAGAGTATCTCTACATATTAATCCATTTTTTTCTCCTTTTTCTTCTCAAATAATAATTTGTTTTACTTCTTAGTTTTCCTTCTTTTGACTCTTCAATTGTTCCTTCTCCAACATCCTTTTTCTAGTCTAAAATATTTTAATTTTTTTATACTCTCTCCTCTCCTAGCACTACATCATGGCAGATATGAGACCAATCACACAAAAGCCATCATTCACCCTGTTATCCGTTACCTTCCTCTATAATAGAGGCAAGTAAGCCAAATTACTCAACTGTTCCTCGTCCTCTGGAGTCATGGATAGCCATGCTACAGGGTTGTGGTCAATAAAATGTAGCTAGAAATCCCTGAAGAGAGATTTCCTCATTATAAAAAAAGGCACAGTCTTACCAGGAGAAATAGCTAGTCTCTCTTTGCCTCCCCCACTCTTTCTGCCTAGAATGTGGTTGTTAAGTCTAGAGTTGTAGCAGCTGTCTCGCAGTCATAAGTCACGACTTTGCAAAAAAATGCTAAGAAAGCTTAAATAGAGAAGCAGAAAGCACCCTGGGACCTTGTATATTTTTCAGCCACAGAACTTCCAAAATGCCTCACTCTCTCACTTCTGAATTCTTGCAAATGAAATAATAAACCACCATTCAAAAAAAAAAACACACACAAAAAAACCCAGAAGTAGAACTTATTGTAGTTTTATTTTTGTTAATTGCAAGCCAATATGATATTAATGGATACCTTTCTTTGATCTCTCCCTACCCTCACACCAACTGACCCAAAAAAATCAAAATATTAACCAAACTATATATATATATGCTTGTTATCCCTATTTTGTCACCAACCTTTCATTACAAAGCGATAGTCAAAAACTGGTAGCCCTCAGGGTATATTAGTACCAAAAGGTACTATGCTTGGCTCTAAAGAGTATATACAAATTTTAAATTAGTTGCCAACACTTAAGCATTAGAAAATGTTAGCTTTGTGCATTTCTGGGTTCATCAAAACAAAAAAGGTAGGTAAAAATGGATGGACCCCATACATCCTGAAGCACCACAGAGGGAGTTGTATAATGGCTGCTTTTGAAAGTGAAGCAAACAATACAATGGAAAAAAAAGATGTATTTTTAATAACGGTGCTTGACATCTATAGGCAAAAGACAATGAATCTAAATACAGATCTTATACCTTTCACAAAAATTAACTCAAATGGATCATAGATCTAAGGGCAAAACACAAAAATAGGAAACTCCTAGAAGGTAACATAAGAGAAACTTTAGATAACTTTGGGTATGGCAATGACATTCTTAGATAGAAAATTAAAGACACAATCCATGAAAAACAACAATTGATAAGTTGGACTTCATTACAATGAAAAGCATCTGCTCTGTGAAAGACACTGTCAAAAGAATGAAAACACAAGCCACAGACTGGGAGAAAATATTTGCAAAACATATATCTGACAATGGAGTGTTATCCAAAATATACAAAGAACTCTTAAAACTCAACAATAAGAAAATAAACAACTAGATTTAAAAATGGGCCAAAACTTGGACATTTCACCAAGGAAGATACCCAATTGGCAAATAAGCATATAAAGGGATGCTCCACATAATATGTCATTAGGGGATTGCAAATTTAAAAAAGAACAATGAGATACCACTACATTATATTAAAATGGCTAAAATCCAAAACACTGACAATACCAAATGCTAACAAGGATGTGGCGTGCATTTCCATGCATTGCTGATGGAAATGCAAATGGCAAATCCACTTTGGAAGACAGTTTGGCAGTTCCTTATAAAACTAAACAAACTCTTACATAGGATCCAGCAATTATGCTCCTTGACATTTACCCAAAGGAGTTGAAAATTTATGTCCATAAAAAAACCTACACAAGGATGTTTAAAATAGTTTTATTCATAATTTCCAAAACTTGGAAGCAACCAAGATGTCCTTCCATAGGTGAATGGAGAAATAAACTGGGGTGCAGCCAGACAAGGGACTGTTGTTCAGTGCTAAAAAGAAATGGGTTTTCATCAACCCATGAAAAGACATGGAAAAAATTTAAATACACATTACTAAGTGAAAGAAGTCAATCTGAAAAGGCTAAACTGTGAAATTTCAACTATATGACATTCCAGAAAAGGCAAAACTATGGAGATACTAAAAAGATCAGCAGTTACCATGAGATAGGTGGGAGCGTAGATTTTCAGGGCAGTGAAAATATTTTGTATGATATCTCAACAATGGATACATGTTACTATACATTTATCAAAGTCCATGAAGTGTACAACAGCAACAGTGAGCCCAAATGTAAACTAATGTCAATATAGATTCATCAACTGTAACAAACGTACCCCCTTGGTACAGAATATCAACAGTGGGGAGGGTGTGTGTGAGGGCAAAGGGTATATGGGAACTTTCTGTACTTTCTACTCAGTTTTTCTCTAAACCTAAATCTGCTCTAAAAAATAAAGTCTATGAAAAAAAATTGAAGTGAGCACTCTCTTCCTGGTCATTCCCATCATTACCTGGTCAGCTTCATTCATTTACATCACATGCCTAATCTCCACAGGTATTTACCACTTGCAGTCTGGACTCTGCCCTTATTGATCAACTATTAACTATGCTAGACAGTTATAAATGAACCTGTCATTAACCCTAACGGCCTTTTCTCAGCTCTTAATCTCCTCGATATCTTTAGGACAATTGAATCCTGACCCCTGTTTTCTTCGGTGGTGCACTCTTCCCTCCTGTGCCTTCTCTAAAACTCTATTCTCCACGTTCTTCTCCTTCTCTGGTTTTTGTTCCTGTCCATGCTCCAAAGTTGTTGCCCTGGAATCTTTCATCTTGCTTGCTTTCTCTACTCACTATCAGTCTGCTGTATTAGAGAATGACTCGGGGTAGAACAGATTTTCCACACTCTTCTATTTTCACAGCCCCAGAAATGGCTCACTCAATTCTCTAATCATGACCACTCTCCAGCATCAGTCCAGATTTTCAACACCTGCTGGCATGTCCAACAGAATGTCCAGGAATCATTGCAAAGTCTGTATTTCCAAAACCAAACTCATCATCTTCCCTGTAAAGAAAGTTTATTTTTCCTCTCCCTCTTAATGACATCACTATCCTACAATTTTTTATCTAAACTTTGAAAATCTTTTCATCTAATCCTTCCCAAATCTTTCTATAAGCTCATCATATTTATGTCATCAATATCTCTTGCCTGTATCACTTCAGTAATGATACAGCCGTCTTTAGTATTCTCCTTCCATTGTTCTTTCTTAATGATTCTGCCACATTAATCTTGAAACACAAATTTGATATTGTTACTCTTCTATTGAAATACCTTGACTGGTTTCCCACTGCTTAATTGCATCTTTCATACGTCCTTTTGTAGCCTGGCCCAAATCTATCTGACCAGATTTATCTTTCTAAGGCATTCAATACTCCTTGCACATGCCCGTTTTTATCCCTGACAGCCATTTGGTATTATTCATTGCTGAGAAGTGTTTTCCCTTCAGCCTCTACACAAGTTGTGTAGGTCCATACTTACTATTCCCAGCCTAGAATGTGTATAATTCTTTTTTAATAATTATTCGAGTGCAGACAATAAGACACACTCTTTCATAGACATTGTCAGAGAAGGCATTTAGTGTGAAGACTGTTTGGAATGTAGAAGGGAACTGCGGATAAACTCACAGGCGCTGGAGTCAGGCTGCCTTTACTCAAATCTCAACTCTATCACTGTCTTGGGTGAGTTTTGAAATCTTTCTGTGACTTGATTTCATCATCTGTAAAATAGGGATAACAATATAACCAACCATTGACGTTGCTAAGTGAGTTAATACTCAGCACTTAGTAAGGACAGACTAAGTAGCAGAACATAGGAAGTTATTATTACTGTAGCCTAGTGAGAGAAATCAGACAAGAAGCAAGTTTCATCAATAAACAAAATGATTTTGCAATAGTAATAGTGCTACAAGGAATATTAAACAGAGTGATGCGATAGATTGTAATTCAGGATGAGGAGACAGACTGGATGATCAGGGAAAGCCTCTCTGAACAGGTAACACTGGAGCACTGACTTGAACTTCCAAATGGACCCAGTTTCCCATGGATCCAAAGGCATGGTTTCTAAGTGGAGGGAAGAGCAAAGTGCAATGTCCCGAAGTGGTGTAAGTGTGAATAACATAAAGGCCACTTTGCTGAGCAAAAGGAGAGACAAGAGATTTGTTCAGATGAGGGACGATTAACCAATAACAATAGGCTGCTGCAGGCCACTGTGAGGGGATACAGTTTTATTCTGAAGTGAAAAGGGAAGTCCTTGGAGCATTTTAAGCAAGGGCATGCACGATTATTCTGATTGCTTTGTGGAGGACAGGAAAGGAGGAGGGAAGACCAGTTACGGATGCCACTACAGTCCACCAGGCAAGAGAAGACCATACCCTCATCTTCTTTCCCAAGTAGATAAATCTCGGTCATTTGAGAACCAACTGAAAAAATACCACTGTTTTAGAAATTCTTCTGATCCTCCTTTAAATGGCCACTTATCTGTGCTTTCCTTAAGGTACTTGGTGTATAATTATTCATTCATGTGCACTTCTTCCTAAGCTCTTTGCGGGTAGGATTTATGTGATAAGGATTTCTGGATTTTTAATTTTGTGTCGTAAATATTTATTGAAGAAAGTAATTTTGTATATTGAAATTTGCATTTCTAGAATTAAATAGTAAAATGTTGTAAATATGAATAACAAAATATTTGCACTGTATTGATACATTTCTTTCAATATTTATTTGAAAATTAAACCTTATGGAGATACAAATGTGATGAGGCAAGGAATAACAAAATGGGCATTGAAATATATATTAAAAGTGAAGATACTCACTTTTTTAAATCAAAAGGGAGCAAATTAAATGTTTATTGACTTCTCAATCAGAGCCAAATAAAAGCACACATGATTGAGCTAAAAGTGCTGAGTGTTTTATAATGAAAGCAACCAAATTGTTTTGGATTGAAAATCAACTTAAGCAGCTCAGATACTGCTATACTGTATGGAAAATGAAAATTAAACAGAAAAGGATGGTGTTGACTGTCGTTTAAGGTAGTGAATAGTGTTGAGAAATTAAAAAAAAAAAAAAACATATACATCCTATTTAAGGAAACTAAATTGTAAACTGACATAGTCTGATTGGTAACATTTACTCAAAACAAACTGTAAGAACTATTACCCAGAGATTTGGAAAAGAATACCCAGTTCTTCACTTTGCAATACAATGGTTTCATACTCAACCCTTCAAATTCTTGTATGTAAGGTCGTTGACTGCTTTAGCACAACAGG
Organism: Rhinolophus sinicus; assembly: GCF_036562045.2. Taxonomy (NCBI): domain Eukaryota; kingdom Metazoa; phylum Chordata; class Mammalia; order Chiroptera; family Rhinolophidae; genus Rhinolophus; species Rhinolophus sinicus. The sequence goes on from NC_133758.1 coordinate 91,350,113, forward strand.
CAGGATTAATGTTTATAAAATAAAACTGTTCCAATAAGAGATAAAGGAGCATTTCTGTATGAGCAAATTAAAAATTACATTAAAGATGAAATATTTTTCTACTTAAAAATTCCCTAAAATTATAAATTTTTTTAAAGTATATTAAGCTGAAAAATACTGATAAATACATGATTATTAAATATTCTAGAAAAGTTTTTACCAAATGATTTTTATTTAAAATATTTAAGAATCAATTGTACATATATATGTACATATAAATGTACATATAAAAATGCGACACATATATTACAAATTTATAAAAATTATATACATATAAGGACTGGCAGATACTCATTCTGACACTCAGTGAAACAATAGGTGCCTTTTTAAAATTTTCTGTAATTTTTATATAAAAAGTATAAAATTTAAAATAAACATTTTTTCACTTGGTTGACTACTCACACACCTGTCCCTGCCTTCACCATTACTTTAAAGAATAAACCCCATTTTAGACATACCTCTATATTCTATTGTAATCTGCCATCATGCTTACAATACTGTGACTAATGAAAAATATAGTGAGAAAGGTCAGAAGCCAAGCCTTGTATAACTTTTTATCTACTATAAATCTACAAAATCAAAATAAAATTAAATTTGGACCTTTTATTTCAATGGACAACTTTAATAATATGTACTGAACTATCCTGCGAGTACACAGATTAGTCAATACATAAATGCAGTTTGAGATTACAGCCTAAAATCTTGAAGTTTGTATGTCTTCAGCTAGCTCTGCAGGGCCTACTCTGATTATCACCCAGAGCCCTCCATCTAATTTATTTGGCAACTGGTATTTGTTATCTCTTATTATAGATAACTATGGAAATTTCTCTCTCATAGTGATAAAAATGTTACTCCCCCCAGCCCATGATCTCCCTTTTCTAGGAAATTTTGTAATATAAGTGGTCAGATGAGATATGTTTACCCTCTGTTAAAGTTAGGGGAAAGTTGTAGTTCTCAAAGTTGAGTTGATTATGACAGTTGAGGATTTTCTATAAAGTGTGTTACATAGTGAGCCTTTATCTGCTGACAGGAACAAAGTTTCATAGAGAAAATTCCTTAGTAAATTATAGCATCCTAGGTATCTACTATTACCTTCCTTTTACAAATGTATTAAGACATAAAGAGCTCATAACCTATACAGTTTATTTCTTTATATCTCAAATTTTGGTACTAATGGCTATTTTCTTTCATATAAGCAAATGAAACACAATTTGTACATTCTAAAGTCACAGAGGGACTACACAGAGTGGAATACATCAGGTAATGATGCTTCTCACCATTTAGTTTCTCTAGATGGCTCATCCTGTTCCTGTTCGCTGCTTCCTCTTTCTTTGCCTAGACCCTACTTCTTTGTGCAATCCCCAGAGGCTTTTTCCTAATTTTACCAAATTGGTGGTCTATTGTTTTTATAGCTTCATCTAAGTGCCCCACAGACATCTTCAACTCCGTAAGCCTAAAAAGTGTACCATTAGTTCCTAGGAAAACTTCTGTGCACTTTCTACCAAAGACACAGTCACCTACACTAGAACCCTTGGACTTGTCTTTTCCCCTCCATCCTTTTCACTCTTATCTGTCATTGTTTTTACTCTCTAAATGTCACCCTATTATCTATCCATCATTATCACTTGACTGAAGTTTCTTACCCTTTCTGGCTTGGATTATTCTGAGTCATCAATGATCATACTGCTGATAATGTAAAACAGAGCTTTTCCACAGTCAGCAGTGGCCAGCCTGTTCTAAAGCACAAATCTGAATGTGAGTTTCCTGGTGAGAAGTCCTTGATGGCTGCCCATTGCAAACTACTCTTCATGGTATATGAGTCCTTAATAATCTGACTCCTAACTCCAAGCTCTACCAACTCTGCTCTTTTCCCCAGTGCATCTCAAGACAAGTCTTATAGTGGGGCCAATCTAATCAGAGCTTTACCACACAGTGTAAGGTACTCAACACAAATTCCAGAAGCAGCACATCCGAATAGACTAGCCAAGGTTATTTGTTCAGCCCATGGAGTAAATACAATACCTCCCAACTGTATCCAATGAGGAATCAGAATCATCATTCTGATAAAGTATACCGGAAGCTCTTAGAGAGGGGGAAATGGGTGGGCAGCCAAAATCAAACACAACAAAACAAAATTTAAAAAAAAAAGTCCACTATACTATAGGTCAGTAAACATTGTCTATGAAGGGCCAAACACTAAACAGTTTAGGATTTTCAGTCCATACCGTCTTTGCCACGACCTTTCTTTCCTCCATTGTAGCCCAGAGGCAGCCATAGATAATATGTAAAGAAAAAGACATGGCTGTGTGCCAAGAAAATTTTATTTATAAAAACAGACTGTGGTCAAGATTTGGCCTATGGTTGAAGTTTTTCAATCCCTGCAATGTATCATAGCATCATGATTTCAGAGTAAGATACACATGGATCAATTAAGATTTTGTTGTGTGTTTAATGTTATCATTGGAAATAAGAAAACAGTTACATAAACCTCTTTGGTACCTCCAAATGACTAAAAGAATTACACAGTCTCTATGCAACAGAAAGAGACAACCACAAGAAAAGTTAAGCTAAGAGGATGAGATGGGAAGACAATAAGAGGGGAAAAAAGAGAGACAGAGGAGGTAAGAAGTATTTCAAGACATCAAAATTTAATGCCAGAATTAATATTTATTTTATAAGCAAAACAAAAATAAACATAATTAACAATGTCAAAACCATCAGCCATATGAGAAAAACTGCAAACGATTCTTCCAGTATGTAATGGAAAAACATAAAGCCATGACAAAGGGAGCTATGACATGCAGAGACTAAAGACTGAACTTGAAAAAAATGTCTGCCTCTGAGGAAGAAATCTGAACAGTTTTCACAGAAATAAAATTTAGACTTAAAAAATAATCAAAAATTGAAGAATCTAGAAATGGTATTGTAATGCACTGTATTTTTTTCCTCCAGAAATCAAAACTACAGAAATAGATTAAAATAAAAAACAAATCAAAGATATACTGTTTTATTAAGTTGGTTTAAAAGTAATTGTGGTTTTTGCAATTAGTTTTAACCTTTTAAACTGAAATTACTTTTGCACCAACCTAATAATATCAAAAAGTGAAGAAACATAAATGTCAAAACCTACAATATTATGTAGTCATTAAGCAAGACAATGGTGCTTTTTAAAAGTCATGTGGAAATGCTACACTATACTTTTCAAGTAAAATAATCAGATGTAAAAATTTACAAATGGCACATTCCAACAGTTTTTCAAGAAATAACTCAGTAAAACAGAATGAAAATACTCATGGTTAATATTAACCATGCTGTCTTAAACTTCTAATATAGATTTTTTCTGCTCCCTTATGTATTCCTTTCTTATAAATTTTTTTAAGGACAAGTAAAGAATTGAAATAAATGAAAGCCAAATATGCAGATGTATTTTCAATCTGTTGATCAGATTATTAAATATAAAATGACTTCACCTTTTGGAAAATTAAGGTAGAAAAACAATGAATCTTAGGTTCCACTTTCAAAACCTGATGTAAAATAATGAGGGGAAAAAAGAAGAGAATTGGAAGAATTTTCAAGTGCATAAAATTTTTCTGAAGTTATAGTTTCGCTTAATTATGTTCTGGCATGTTTCATTTCCATTAAAATCAGCAAAACACAGACAGTAAAAAATATAATTTGTGAGGTCAAGATACCTAGACTTTTTTTTAAATATAAAAATAAATGATATACTACACAGATGCATAACAATTTTACTCAGAACCTGAAAAATTACAGTCAGTACTTCAGAGCTTGACAGTGTTTCCCTGCATAATTTAATTGAGAATTTCTTATTAAGCCAAATTGAATAGCCTCCTCTTAGCCTAGAATCATATCCATATCAAACTTCTGCTCAGGAATTAATGACCATTAGTGATGTCTTTCAGACCAGATATAAAGGAAAGTGGAAATCTCTTCTCTTCTACAAATCCACTTCCTTCTCTCCCCACTGCTTATTTTGTATCAGACAACATAATATAAGGATTTAACTCAGGTCAATCTCTTACTAATCCACAGTGTGAAGAGAAAAGCATCACTGCTGAGGGGTCTGTACCAGAATTTTAAGCTTGCTTCTTTTTCCAGTAAGCTTTATGTCATTGCGTAAGACCTAAGAATCAATAATGAGGGGCTCATCTTCATAAAGTCACTTGAAACATAAGTCTCTTTTCCAGTGAAACATTTCAAACATCCCTCCCACCCACTTTACAATCATACAAAAGCACACATGCCATCTTTGGCTTCTTCAGAATAGAAGCACATTCTTTATGTCAGAGTATCGTGGACCAGAAGTTTACCTTTTTTAACTGTATTATATTTAAGGACAACAAGATACATTTTTCTAAATATCAATAATAAAATAAATTATATACTTCATAAGTACTATCATTGGTTTTGAAGCTTTCTGTCCTCTAGAACAGTTTCAAACATGCACAACATAAATTGAACATCCTTAATATGTAGAAGAGGATTTAGCGGTATGCTGTTTTTTTTAAAATAGATTAGATTTTAATGAAATGTTGCAAGGGATTTTTTTGTTTTTGTTTCATTTTGTTTTGTTTTTACTTCAGTTATACCCAACCTTGGATTTTAAAAAACAGGAGAGATATTCATTCATTTTAAAGAATTACAGTATTCTCAAGAAAATTAACTACACTTTAAATTTTAAAAGTATATTTGAATACACACACACACACACACAAGGATACATACAACTAATGGCTGACTAATGTCTGTTTAGGGAGGGAATAAAAATACTAAAACCTCAATAGTCACCGTTATATTGCAATAATTCTAAACTCAACCCCCACTAGCATTAAAAGCCACTTATGATTTGTCAGAAAATGATGCTATCCTATATATAGGAAATCTCAATTCATGTTTTACAAATAAACAGGTGGCCTTCAATTACTTTTCTGGAGATGGCCCGATTAAAAAAAGAAGTTTTAATCTAACATAATTTGTAGACTCCAGTTGTTGTAACACATTTTATTTGTCTACAGGTTTATGTTTTAGATTTCTTTGAAATAAGAATACTTACTTATAACTCAAATATAATATATATACAATTACAGAAGAACTTGCATACAACTTAGAAATAAATACATATTTGTTGGTATGTTCTCTGCTCCCCTTACCTTCTGCTTCCTGACCAGGATGGAGACAAAAACATTTGGAAACAATGGACCACAACATGCAGTGAACTGCTGAAATGAGAGGCCTTTGGAAGTATGAAAGATATTTGAGAAGAAGAGAGAGGAACAAAGTATATGGGATCAAGGAAGACCTAAATGAAGAGTCAGCAAACAACTAAGCAAAACTTCATCAACTTCAAAATTTTATATAAGGTCAACTATTTTAAAATAAATTTTAAGCCATTATAAATTGTAATACTCCTAATTATGCTTAAACTGTTTCCTAGAACTGTGCTAAAACATGTAATTTTGGTACTTCTTTGAAATTATATCCAGCATAATGTTTTTTTAAAACAGTCATGATACCTAAAAAGATTTAATGATGTAGACACTTAGCAAGCACAGATTAGCCTTTACAATAATCTCAGGTGTACGGTTTAAATATTATATATCTGTATATCATTCTAGACTACATTCTTTACACTGATGTTTTTATTCTTATGCCAAAATTTACTGTTTTGCTTAAAATAATGTTCATATTTTAATATCTGGTAAGAAATGTCCACTCTCCCATTATTATTTTTAAAATATTGGCATTTCCCCTGTATTTACTCTTACAAAGAACTTCAAAATAATGTTTACAGGTCTCTACAAAAATCCTTTGGTATTATGATTACAATCACATCACAGTTGTATATTAATTTGGAAATCATTTTCATGTTTATGACATTAAATTTTCCATCCAGTATATGGCACATTTTGCTATTTGCTCAAGATTTGCTTCATGGTTTTCAATGGAATTTAAGCATTTTCTTCATTTAGGTCTTACCTATTGCTTGTTAAATTTATCCCTATATATTTGACGTGTTTGTAGCTATTATTTTTGTAGATAATGGGAAAGATGCTCTATCTGCCTTTTTTATATTTGCCTACTTACTTTAAAAATAAATAATTACCAATTTATGTATATTTAACACATATAGTCACTTAGCAAACTTTCCTATCAATGCTAATATTTTGCTCTGCCATGTCAGCTTTTGTAGGTAACACTCATAGCCCATATAATATGGTTTAAAATGTGTAATAAAATGACATTGCTGAATTTCCACTCAAAATGTAATTTAAATGTGAATAACAAATTGAATGTGTGGCAGAGAATCCTTCTCGATTCTTGTTTTGACTTTTTAGTATGAAAAAAAGCTCTCTAAAGGGAGCCAACCAACAGATAACATTAATTGAGGCAAATTCTAATTATGTCTGAAATACTACCAACAACCTGAAATCCTTCTCAGAAACTTTGTGCCAATCAAAACAACCCTTTGACTAGTTAAACATTTACAATTCGTGTACGTTTTTGTTTATTTTTATGTTTTTACTCCAGCTGAAACACAAAAAAAATATTGCTTTTAAATTTAACTGACTCACTTGATAACACTGGTGGTATTTATGGGATACATTTAAATCACATGCTATTTGCAGCCATCCATTTCCAACTTATTCATTCTGCTTTCTCAATTTTACTTTTATAAATAGCAAAAGTAGATGCATGTGGAATTTCACTTTAATTAAAGTGCTAAATCACTTTATAAATAAAAATACTACATCATCTCAAAGATAATCAAACATATATCACTCTTCTGAATGACCCTGAAAAATAGCTATTTTAATATGATTTAAATTTTAACTCAATACCGTGTCATCCACCTGCATTTAATTTAGAATATTGATTAAGAGACTAATAACATTTTAAATAATTTATCGGAGAAAATTTAACCATGCTATCTAGACCTCCACCTTAAAATAAAGTATCCAAAATACAGACACTGTGAGCACCACATGGGCAGAAGTGGGGGAGGGGCAGAGGCCAGTCAGGGGCCGAAGCACTGATTAGAACTAATGCACAGTTATGACTAAAAGTTTCGTAAAGAATTCATCTAACCATTTTGTCCTATTAACATGAAAAGAAGGAGGTATAGTTATTAGCACTATCTTCTTACTACTATAATAAACTCATCTGTTCTTTTTAAATTAGCTTTTGTAGAAATACAACATGCATACAAAAATGTACATAATGTTCTGAATATTCATGAATTGAGCACACCTGTGTCACCATTATTTAGGTGATTTGAGAAATATTTTCATTTTTTAAATACACACAAGGATGCAGCTGACAAATATAAACATATTTTTTGTTATTAATGTGTGAAATGAGTATATAACTAATAAATCAGAAATAAATCATTTCATTCATTTTGGCTAATCAAGAATAATACCATGCACAGATATTAACAATGGCGTTCATATTTTGAGGAAAATAATACTATCTGAAAGGAATGATTTTAAGTGTATTAACAAATAATGTAAAAAACATTTCCCCCTATTTCTCTATTTGGTATATATCTATATTTTGGTTTAAAGTTTAGAGTCTAATTGAACAAATTTTATGATCACAGTCACAAAAAAAGAATCACTGTTTTAGCTGCAAGAGTAGTTAGAAGAAGCATATGAATTTGAACAAATAAGTTCTTTAGTTTCCAGTGTAGAAAATTCTCCAACTCTGGTGTCCTTTTTATTTGTAATGACAGTATAATGTACTGCCTTAGACTACATCATGCTCCAAATTATATTACTTCATAACTGCATCAGGAAAACATTAATGCTCAGTTAATAAAGCTATTCCATTTTGCATAACGAGGGAAATTAATAATATATTTAACTAGCAAATAAAGTTTTTTTGTTGTTGTTGTTTTTTTCATTCTAGTAGGCTTCATGAATCTTCTTAAAGGAATAAGTATGTCTGCAGTATAAATGCACTCATGCCTAAAATCATAATCCTGGTTGTCATCCAAAAAGATTCAACTGTATTGTTTATTGGCAGTAAAGGCCTTCTTTGGGATTTTATATCTCATATTAAAAGTTTCTATGCATATTTAAAATATTGTTTTTTACTTAACAATTAGTTATCACATATAAAACTAGATCCAAATTGGTATGATATAGAAATTGTTTGTTTCTTGTAGAAACATTACAGATTTAGATTTTAACAGCTGGATGTGAGTATAGAGAAAAATCCAATCCACTTGTTAACAGCTGTTGAACTCAAGATTACACAATTAGGTGCAGAGCTGTTGATTTTGATACTACCCTGTTTCCCCAAAAATAAGACCTAGCTGGACAATCAGCTCTAATGCGTCTTTTGGAGCAAAAATTAATATAAGACCTGGTATTTTATATTGTATTATATTACATTACATTACATTACATTATATTATATACATTACATTATATTTTATATTGTATTATATTACATTACATTATATTATATTATCTTATTTTACAGTAAGACCAGGTCTTACATTAATTTTTGCTCCAAAAGACTCATTAGAGCTAATTGTCCGGCTAGGTCTTATTTTCTGGGAAACATGGTATATAGAGTACATACATAAAAATAATATAGAATGAAGCTCTCATGTGCCTACTTTGAGACATGAAAACCATTTAGGGATGTTAACTGATCCATGGGAATGTAAAATAAGGGCTCCACTATGTGTGTCTTGATCAAAAACAGGAGAACCAAGAACCAGACTTAGATCTATTCTTTCCAAAGGCCATAGTAAGACTTTGGTATACATTATTTTACCAAATGCTAACAGAAAATCTGTGATGTACAAATGAGTGAATTGAGGCATAATGAGTTTAAGATACTTGTCCAAAGTAACAGTGCTAGAAAGTGCCAGAAACAGGATTTTCAATAGGGTACATTTGAGTTCAGAACTGTCATCGCACCTCAAACAATTATGGATTCCAAATTAATGTAGTCTACATTACTGAGTGAGTTATATTTTAAAAGTCATGCCTATCCATATAAAAGTTTAACACATATCACTTCAAATTTGTAAAAGGATTTCCCTTTTGAATTGGAAAAAAATAACTGAAAATATAAGAATTGGAAAAAAATAAGTAAATTCTGTTTAGACTTGGAAAAAGGAGTGGGAAAAAATTATACAACACAAACAATAACAGAAATATAGAACAATGATGAAAATAATCACAAGAAATCTAGAGTCATAATCATGTTTTATTCTAATTTGTTCAAGAGCAGTAATTTTAAGTCTGTGATATTATGCACATAGTATATTGTTCTAATTAGGCAAAACTTACTACAAAATTGCAGTGACACACATTTATGCACATATATGCATATGCTCACACTGCATAGTTATTAGGAACACATTTAAATCAGTTCACATAAAAGATTGCAGTGTTACTTTTACAAAATGAAGATTTCTCATTTCATAGACAGTATTTCAGTATGAGTTTTAAAGCCACTTAATATTGACAGCTTTTTTGCCTATTGTATATGATGTAACTATCTCTAACTACAGAAACACCTCTATGCTCTTTACAAAACTTTTTAGTCTCCAACAATGAGAGTTTGTTTTCCCAAGACTGAAATTTCCTGTTTTTAGAGTATAGGGATCGTCTCAACTGTATCACTTCCGTGCTCCATAGTTATGAAACCCTTCAAAATCTCTTTCCTTCCCCAAATCAGAATTCCTAGGGTTTAAGTTCCTCCAACACTGATGTAGACATGGCACCTGCGTTATAGCCACTTGAGGATTTCATATAAAGGTATATATTTTGGCTTCACCAGTGAATGACTGAATTAAAAATCTTGGAGTGAGGAAAGGGGATGTATGTTTGGAACATTTTTTCACATGCTTCTGATGCAGACAAAGTTTGAAAAATGCCATCTGTGTGTCAGAGGCCTTGCCAAAGTATACACTTCAAAGCCAACACAACTGAAATATAGGTTACTTAAAATGCTTTTGGAAATTAAACATGCTGCACAAAGTGCTATACACAGTTTCAATGTGCATAGGTTAAATTGACCAAAACAATGCTTATGGCAGATAAATTATATTTTTATGATATCATGTGACCTTCAATCACTAGCTAATGATTAAGGCTAATATCTTTCTTTCTCAAAGGAAATGGAACACCAGGCTTATACCACCTTTAATGCATTCAATACTGTAACTGAACATTCCGCACTTCCATTGTTTATTTCATGGACTGCCTGGTACTGTTCAGTAACGACCCTTGGCCCTCTCAATCCCCATCTGCAGGTTGAACACACCCAGGTTCTCGGATCATTTGACTGGGATGGTGGACAGTAATAATGAGAGATCTACACACATTTGGCGCCTCCATTGAGTCACCATTAATTCTGGTAATGGATATTTTTTCCTTATTCACTATCCTCAAGCCCTCAGTTCTGGGAATTGGGTAAAGAGTTGAATCTCTGCATTGGTTCCCTATGGACGGCTATAATTATACCAGGGCCCAGCTTTTAGTCACTACATCTTAGTCTGCTACCTCTCTGCACTTGTACACATGCCTGCAAGTCTCCTAAGCTTTGGCCGATGTACCTAGAGTTCCTCCCCTTATTTACCACAGAACACTTCTCTATTCACACTCCCACTGCACTAATATTTGAGATTTATTCTCATTCTAAGATATTCGAAGGAAATGGAGACTATCTCTTTTCTGTATCCCATAGCCATGAAAATACTAATTAAAACATTGTACCATGTTTATTATTGCTAGCACCTGCAGAAACAGCACCAAAATGTGATAATATATTACCCTTTTTTAATCAATAAAAGAATATATACTTGGGATTTCACTGTGGCTACAATTCTCTACGCTGTCAACGCAATATTTGCAGACAAAAATATATATAAACAAAATCTCCACAAAATTTTAATGGTGTCTATATTGTGCATAATATTCTAATTAAAGAAATATTTTAACATCTCTCTAAAGCTTCTTTAGGGAACATCATTTCCTTATATCATGCACAAATGAAAAGATTTGTTGACAACTTTTATTTATTCACACCTGATTATATTGTCTAGAAATGTCAGTTAGTAACTTATAATGTAAAGGAAATCATACCAATTTCCACTGTAAGACAAATTTATAATCATATGAAATGTTAAATAATTTGAAGTATCAAAAACCACAATAATTTTATTCAGAAATAGTTGTAATTTGCTTGTATTCAACATAATTTATGTATCACTATTTTTAAAATATGGTACAATTGTAACATACAAATCTCAAAATTTCACTTGTTTTGACTGTAACTAGTAGATTATTTTTGAAAGGATAATATGAATTATATTTGCCTTACTGGTTGATTTCAGATGCTTGCAAGGGCAAATGGAAAACTATTCAGTGTTGATTCTTTACTTTTATTGGGCCCTTCATTCAAAAAGCAAAAGCAGTTCTAACTGTCACACTTCTGGATTTCTCTGTGATAGCTAAAACACATTTTTTATAATTTTTGTAAGCAAAATTGAATCTATTTAATGCCCTCTGATCAGCTAAATATTCACGTATCATGTGTCTCCCTCACAGAGACAACCAGCATTCTACAGGTCAGTAATTGTAACTCCACATTTTAAAACTATTTATGTTTAATTCTGTTCTAATTGTATTCATGCAATGAATTCTACAAAAGTATTATTTTTTATTTCCAGAAAAATAAATAATATACTTAAACAGAAATAACACGCTAAATTATTTTCAAAAGGCACGTTAAATCTAAATCCAACCTTTTATTAAAAGTAAGTCATTAGGAATAAAACACTCAATACAAATGCAAAATACAGACCTTTGGGAAAATATTTCATATGGACTATACAGTTCATGTTCCCAAAGAAATAGTAAATAGGAAATATATTAGGATTTATAAACAGGGGACTTCAATTTTAGTCCACAGGATTGAGAAACGGTTGCTGGTATATAATCATTTAAAAATATATACATATAAAAATAAAAAGGGAGAAGTATGGTGGGCTATCTGGTGTAAAAAATGGTCCTGCATTAAAACAGGTCGATGTTTTGCCCCAACAGTTCTTGGATGATGAGCAGAATATTGTTCAGAACCTCAGGAAGCAGGAGGCCTCATGGGGTCTGAGTAGTGAGCAGAGAGCTGGTGGGGGAGATGTGTGGAGCTGCAGCCTGGAGAAGGTGCCAGCCCGCAAGGTCTCTCCTCTCTGCTGTGTGCTTGTGTCTTAAGCTTCCCCCTTTTCCCATCCAAATACCCTTGGACTTTATGTCTCCCCTCCACTGCTAATTTAAGACCTTCAGCATAATTCTTTACCTGCGCAGAACACTCAGTGCAGCACTATTTTTAGAGACTGAAATCAGTTCATCTTCTTCCCTTTCTCTCCCCCTCTGCCTCTCTATTTCTGTTTTTCTTGCTCTTTTTGCTCTTATTCTCTCTCTCACACACTCTCTCCTTCTAGGGGTGTCTAATTAGTTTTAAGTTCTTCTGCATACATGACATAGACCCCAGTGACTACTACTAACTGCCTTTTTACTCTGAAGCATTTTGATAAAAGAAATGTTCCCTAGGTGTAACTTTGGCATTTTTTTCCTAAGGAAAACATGTAGATTCTCTCTGCTGCACCCTCAGGCCTTCTAAACTACGGCTGGTAATGGGCTGTAGCCATTTGGGAAGATGCTACAGTGATCACATGACACAAGGCTATCACTAAGAACGGTGAGGGTGTGGGCTGGGGAAAGATGGAGGCGGGATCTTATTTGCATAAATGTTTCATACTGGCTATTAGCGACTGTTCAAGAGAACAGCCTGAAATAAGTGTTTGAGAGAAAGGTTTTCCTACATACTACTTATTTTGGGTATCAAGAGGGACCATAATCATTTACTAGGTTTTTAATCAAGTAAAAGTCTGCTTTCTTACATATATAGGTGATATGAAAAAAATAACACAAGAAGGTAAAAGTACAAAACCAGTTATTGATTTTATCATCTTTTTCATTTGAAGACTTGCGTAACTGTAAACCAAACTGGAATAACATTAAATATTGCAAGTTTTAGCCCCACCCGAACCCAAACTTATTTTGAATAAACCATTTAAATGTGAACTGAATTATTCACAGCATTAATTTATGATTGAAAATTTAGACAGTATGCTTTTCTATTTATCAGGAAAAGATTTATAACACCTAAGGCTCAGTCTGAGCTTTGCTTACTTGCTCAATTTCTGGATCTAATGAAGACACTAACAACATAGATGTCATAAACAAATTTTAATTGGTTTTCCCACTAAACACAAAAATGGGTCTCTTATGTACCAAAGCATAAATGGTATGATACATGGTTCAAGGCAAATATAGCTGAAAGTTGTATCTAATATCTGATTTTAGTTACTTGCTCTTTTGGGGCTCATGTTGAAGTTGGGAGTTCTGGAACAGTGGGCTTGACAAGGATGTTAAACTCAACTGACAGTTTGGTTAAACATGAGACTGAGGAACTTGGAAAAGTAACAGGCCAGGTATAAATCAGAATCTGGAACTCCAGCAAAAAATCCCATGGAAGCATTATAGGAGACTGAACAAGAAAGCAGAAACCAGGTCGAAACTGGAGCTGTTGCCTAAAGCTGGCAGGTTTAGGAAGGAGGACAAGAGGCAAAACTGACAGGGATCACGGAGTTTGTTGAGGATGCCCACTGGGAGTTGCTGTATGGTTCAGAAATAGGGAGAGAATTTTCACAACATAAAAGCCATTAGACTGTTCATTCACACCACTGTACCTTTACCATGTGCTTCTCGTTATCTCACCTCTCAGTGTTTCTACCCATCCTTCAAGCCCAGCATAATTGTCAACACCTCTGGCAGGCCTCTCCTGGAACTTGCCCTTCCTCAGCCCAGATGAATCGATCACTCCCTCTTCAGTGTCCTTAGAGCACTTCCACGTGCCTCCTTGATAGCGCCAATTACACTGATTTATAGTTATGTATCTGCATCTCCTTTAAAGATATGAGCTTTTCAGTGACCAAGAGATCGGTCATATTGTCTATATTTCCCCATCGCTTGAAGCGGATCGAACCCAGGAATCAGTAAAACGTTTGTGTAGTAAATAAAGTGCCTCAAAGGGCACCAAACTTTATGCTGACATCCCCAGTATGTCTGCAATAGATTAAAACAGGGAAGGGAGACAATTGTTTTGCTTAAAAATAAAACAGTAAACACTCTGTCTTCATCTCAAATTTATCTTCCCATTCTAGAAGTATTACTATTATGCCAAGAATAATAAACTAAATACTATATATGGTGTAATCAAAAAGTACAGTGAATGTTTAAATTTAAAAAAAAAAAACAACAAAAAAAAACATGACAGTAAACGACACATGGCCACTAATTCCCCTCACTTCAAATACACTTATCCCATCATTCTTGCCACTTTCTGAAGCAGTTCTGGAAGTCCTCTTTCGTAAGTGTCTTTAGTTGCACTGTTGTGACTGCCTTGATGTCCTGAATCGATTCAAAGCATTTATCTTTCATGGTTACTTTGACTTTGGGGAAGAGCCAGAAGTCGCATGGTGCCAGATCCAGTGAATATGGTAGATGAGGACAAACTGTAATGCTTTTATTTGACAGAAATTGCCATATACCAGAAGTGATATGAGACACGAAGCCCTACTGTTGTGCTCCCAAAATATGGTGAATGCTGCTGCCGAGTGCCATCCAATGGAAAGGCAGGAATCTTCAATATGGGAAGTGACATGTCGAACCTCAATAACAGTGTGTCACAAGTTTCAAGTTGTTCAATGCAGTCAGTTGTGTGTGAGCTATGGTTGAAAGAAGGTGTGTTTTACAATGTGCTGTAAATGTTTAAATAAAAAAAAGGTATTACAGTAAAAGACACATTGCCATCCATCATGACAATGCTCCACATCACACATCACCTCTGGTGCAGCAATTTCTGTCAAATAAGAGCATTACAGTGTGTCCTCATCCACGTTATTCACTGGATCTGGCACCAGACAACTTCTGGCTCTTCCCCAAAGTCAAAATGATTCAGGACATAGAGGCAGCCAGGACACAGAGGCAGCCATGACAGCACAACTAAAGACACTCACGAAAGAGGACTTCCAGAACTGCTTCAGAAAGTGGCAAGAATGATGGGATAAGTGTGTTTGAAGTGAGGGAAGGGTATTTTAAGGGGGATTAATGGCAATGTGTCTTTTACTGTAATACATTTTTTTAATTTAAACATTCACTATAGTTTTTGGTCACATCTCGTACACATGCACAGGTAGACAAAATCATTGAAGATATTAGCACAGCCTTAGAATGTTTTAATTTCAACTCTCAAAGTTATGGATGTAAGATAATATGGGTCTCTGTATACTTCAGAATGAAGAAAATCATTAAGAAAAATACTGAAACTTTTAAATATGCTTTAAAAGTACACAATTAAATAAGACAGAAAGACTCCTCAAATATGGTTTAATTCAGCATCTGACAAACTAGAAATTTCTTAAAGAATTTCCTCACAGTTCTATTAGAGCTATAAATTTTTGTTCGTAATGAAGACTGGTGCACTTCAGCCTTATGAAGACATTTATGCATCATGATAAACTACAGATTAAATTATGTGCAGTCTGATGTTAGTGTTAAGTACATTTTATTGGTTTATAATATTTTAAAACTAGGTGATTTGTGTGTTAATGTCTCTTCTGTCCATTAAGCAGACTTTGATTAAGATACAAATTTCCTGTGCACATTGGCCAAGTGAATTATCAAATCCACACACAGAGAGAAAAACAACTTAAAATAAGGACATGCATTGTCCAAAAGTTTTGTAAAGACTTTCAAAATGGAAAGACTATTCCAAGTTGTCCTCTGTGGTAAAATTGCTATCTGGGGTAAAATTGTAGTACGTACTTCAGGAGTAAAATGCTTCCACCAAGTGCTCAGGATGAATTTAGGAGTAGCTAGTCATCCACTCTGTCAGGAGGAACTTTTGTTCTAATATTCAGGAAGACACAGACATGGATCTGAATTCAAATTGAAAATGCTATTACACTGGTGGTAGGAGAAACCTACTACATAAATCTCTGAATACTAACAATTCTAATTTTCCTCTCTTTCATCACAAGCCCTAAGATATGTAGTATCTTTAGAAAAGACATTTTTAAAGTACAAAAGCCCGAATGAGAATGTTTCCAAAGCCTATTTACTGTCATGTTTGCAAAGGATTTCATTTGAATAAATTTACACTAGTTCTTTTACTTTCAATAATAAATTCTAGCTCATTTCACAGCTGTATCATATACAGCAGTCTACACTGAATATATCATAGCTTGGCTGCCGGTAAACAAATATAATGATGCCGGCAGGTTTTTACTTTGTCTCTTTCAGGGAAGAAAAGAAAATGAAAACTACAGCTGGAATGCAAGTCTCTCTGTACAGGACACTGCAAATGTCAGCATTTCTATTGTTGATAATGCTCCTATTTAAGAAATGTTATCAATTTATATACTTGGGAAATTACTCACTGAAATGAAAAGTAGACTGCATATTGTACCCAAACACAACACAGATGTTCAGACATGGAAGGTAAAAGAGAAGCGAAAGGATCAGCTTAGTAGTAAAAAAGAAATTTAAGGAGAGTGTGAAAGAAACCTGAGACTAAATACTAGAGTTAAAAGGGATTATGTGTGTGTGTGTGTGTGTGTGTGTGTGTGTGTGTCTGTGTTGGGGGGGTTGTACCAGAGGTAGGAGAGACAGAAGCTCTGTGGGGTTATTTCGGGAAATGTAAAGAGGGATTAAGGATGGTGTGTTGTATTGTGTTCAGTGTACATTCCTGTGTTATACTGTCAAGAAAATCCAGTTTAAATCTACATAACATTTTTTAAAATGGAATGAAAAAGACAACATCAATATATTGAAACTAAATATTGAATTATGACTTGAAGCAGTGCTTTATACTCTTCAGTGTTAAGATTCATTGCATCAGGAATATGAGAATATGCTTATATATGATAATATGGCAATAAATTGTTTAGATTAAATATATTATTATTCTACGTCACAAATTGAAAAAGCTATGGAAGTAAGGTTAAATCTCAAGAACACTGTCAAATGTTCAGTTAAGATACTGAGTAGTGGGGCCGGGGCCGGCCCCGTGCCTCAGGCGGTGGGAGCTCAGTGCGCCTAATTCCAAAGGCTGCCAGTTCGATTCCCACATGGGCCAGTGGGCTCTCAACCACAAGGTTGCCTTGATTCCCGCAAGGGATGGTGGGCTGTGCCCCCTGCAACTAGAAACGGCAACTGGACCTGGAGCTGAGCTGCGCCCTCCACAACCAAGATTGAAAAGACAACAACTTGCTTGTCTAAAAACATTAAAACTAAATTTCTGTTATTGATTATTATTTATACCATATAATGCTCATTTAAATATTTGAACCTTACCCTTTACCCAACTGAAGATTATTTCCCCCAACCTTCAGTTAAAATATCAGGAGTATATTTACAAATATTTTGGAAAAAATTACTATTTTCGTGTATGTCACAGCATAAAAGACACCAAGATATTTGTCCTGGCTACTAGTCTTATACTAAGAGTGTGATTTAGGTCAAATCACTTAACCTCAGGTACCTGAATTTATTCTTTCATTAAAGGGGACGGGCATTGCTTCTTGTCCTATATTTATGAAGAGATTGTGAAAATCTAGGAAAATAATATGTAAGTATGAGTGCTTGGAGAATTGTAGAGTACCATGTGAACACAAGCAGGTATTGTTATTATATCCATTAAGCTATAAAGACCAAACAGGCAACTTCTAAAATGCATTAACATTTAAATTTTTCATGAGTATCACT
The DNA here is from genome assembly GCF_036562045.2 of Rhinolophus sinicus. Classification (NCBI taxonomy): domain Eukaryota; kingdom Metazoa; phylum Chordata; class Mammalia; order Chiroptera; family Rhinolophidae; genus Rhinolophus; species Rhinolophus sinicus. Next base: position 91,368,028 of record NC_133758.1, read on the forward strand.
TTGATTTCTCTCTGCATTTTAACTGAACATTATTAAGTCATCCTCTCTTTCTTTAAGTCATCACAGCACTCTCATCCCAACCACTTTATTTTTTTCTTTAGTGAAGCCTTCGCTATGTGATTGGATTAAAAGCCCAAAAGGAGCTTGTTCTGGGCATCCCATCAAGAGTGCTCATGATGACTTCAGCAGATTTCCCTCCTACATGTGCTTTTATCTTATGAACGAGGTCCCCTAAAGCACTTTTCTATACTTTTTACTACTTACCTTCTAATTACACAATGATATCTTTATTGGAACTTTAATGTATTTTCTCAAATGACAATTATTAATATATCAAATTGAAGTTGCTGGAAAATAATGTATAGTACGCTGTGCTAAGTGCAAAAAAATATGGCTCAAATAGCCTGGCAGTTCCTTAATATTCTTCAAAATTTCGCGAAATTCTGACAGTTCCTTAAGATTAAACATAATTACCATAAAATGTAGCAATTCCACTCCTAAGTACATATTGACAACAAATGAATATATACAAAACTTGTTTCCATAGCAGCATTATATATTATAGCCAAAAAGTGGAAACCAAATGTCTATCAACTGATGAATGGAAAAACAAAATGTGCTGTATCCAGACAATGGAGTGAAACGAAGTACTGATATATGCTATACCATGGATGAACCTTGAAAGCATGCTAAGTAGAAGAATCCAGCCACAAAGACCACATGAGGCATGAGTCCTTGTACCAAATGTCCAGAATAAGGTAATCTATAGAGATGGAAAGTAGATTAGTATTTGCCTAGGGCTGGGCCTGACAGGGAAGAACGGGGAATTTGGGGTGACGGTTAAGGGGTGCAGGACTTCTTGCTCTAAAATTGACTGTAGTCATGGACACACAAGTCTGTGAATCCAGTAAAAGCCACTGAATTGTACACTCTAAACAGGTGAATTGCATGACATTTGAATTTTATCCAAAAAGCTTGTTAAAAACTGGCTCTGTGATAGCAATTCCAATAGTCAGCATATGGTTGACAAAGCAGATTCATCTGATATATAATGGCTTGGTAGAAGAATCACTTTTTCCTCCAATTGTCACATTTTTTTATTAACTAAACCACTTAATTTAGAGTTCAGATGATTCTATCAAGGTAGAAAATTACTTTGAGAAGAAGATCGGGGAAGCTCTGAAAACCTGCATCGGGATCGGGGCCTCCTGATACTCATGGTGGGGTAACGCTTGATCAACCCTGGCTGAAAGATCACCTCGTCCGCTCTACAATATTTATTCTCTCCTTGTGGAATTTTCACAGTTGAAGCAGTTCAAAGCCAGTTCTCTTATAAAACAAGCCAGGGGAACTAAAGAAATTACATTAAATCTTGCAATAAGAGACAGGGAGAGAGTACTTTTTTTTTTTTCTCAGCAGCAGTCAAAGCTTTCCTTATAAATTATTGGATTCCATAAATCCAAATCCATTTTGATGGCTCTCGCATTTGGGATGTGTAGTCACCACGGCAAACTGTCAGAAGAGCCTAGTTTTAGAGAGACTGAACCCTATGATGCCTGCTGCCTTTCTGTAATTACACGCGCCAGCTCCGGGCAGCAGGGGCCTTGCTCCTTGCTAGCAGCGCCTCTCATTGTGCGGGGCCCGTTAACTAATGAGAACTAATGATGCCTAGTGTGCGGAGAAGAGGAGGGAAATGTTGGCTGGCATGAGGGCTGGTCAGACACTTCAATGTGAGTTTGATGTTCCATGTATTCTCAGGTAGTCATTCTCTAAAACAAAAAAAAAAGTGTCTTCTAAATATCTCTTCTGCCCCTGTATTTAACCTTCAGATTTTTACACACCTGAGATGACTGCCAAAGGCAGAGGTTGTAAACCAGTACCCCACAATCTAACTTTGGCTCACCAGACATTGTATTTGGTCAACAATGTCATCCCGTATGAGATCTTATAAAAACTTGAATCCCATCTCTAAATGATGGCAAAGGATACACCTACAGCAGGGTAAAGGACAGTGTTGCTTCTTTAATTAACCAAATCCACACATACAAGTTAGTACAATCAGCCTGTACACCATGCCTGGTCCACTTCACTAATTTATATTCTCCATCACTGACCTCACCAGAGAAATACTACATAGACTTAAGGTTGATTCATTTTAACATTGGCCTAATCAAATTACAGAAGAAAAAAAATGAAATACTGAAGCACCCTTATATATAAACCAGAAAGGATACTTCACTCTTGAAATAAATATCTTTAATTAGCATTACTAAAGAGCATTTTTCATAGAAAATTTGCAAGAACTGTGCTAGTTCATTTATATAATTAACAATCTAGTAAAATTCATAAATTCACATATGACTGCACCTCTGCAAATACAGTCTATGATTCTTGCTAGTATTTTATAAATCCAAATAGACTTGGGTTCTTAGATTCCATGAGACAAACAACAGCAAACAAAGGCCAGACTCTTTATCATGGCAGACTCGGTGCTGTCCTCCCACTCTGATCCTCACAGACGGAACACCCTTCTTCATACCCCAATCATACCCTGCTTTTCATGCCCAGAACATCCTGCTGCATCTGGACACACATGCCATTTAATTTCTTCACAATGGCTCCTCTTTGCCTGGAACTGTCTCTTTGTCCATTTTGTAAACAGTCTCTTTTTCAAACTTGTGTTTTATGAAATCTTCCCTTCCCTGTTTCCTTCTTCGAGATAATCACCCCTTTTCTGTTCTACATATGTAGATACTGAGGGTGCCCCAAAAATGTATACAAGTGGACACTGTGGTCAACGTTGCTCAAGCAGTAGTTCACCATCATCAGAAGTGTCTGGACACTGATGGTAACCACTTTGAGCACCTCTTGTAATTGCAGAAGTCACACGTGACTTGTAGTCATCTTTCATTATCAGTATATATTATTACAATTTTAATAGTTTTTTTCCCTTTCTTAAAATGTGTATGCATTTTTTTGGCACTCTCTGTAAACATGGTTCTATTTTTGCAGTAAGTTCATTAAACAAGAATTCCTTATTTACATGTGATAGGGAACTTTGGAGAAATGGGTCCATGTGCTATTCATGCTTGCCCCCAGCACCTAGCACAGAGCTTGGCATAAAATAGACACTAAGCATCTGCCAGTTTTACTTAATTGAACCTGATGGACAAAAACTGGTAAAGAAAAAGTTCACCTAATTCTGACTGTGACTGAAGTCCCTGATGTTGTTCAATGTACTAGCTCTGAATGAACTCTATTTTTATAGGAAAAAAATACATTATATATATAATGTTTTTATTACACACACACACAAAACAAAAAGTACTAAATCCATGTATTCCTCCTGGGTCTCTTACTAGTACTGCCTTAATAATATCATAATCAATATAAAATATTCACAAGTAATATTCTGTATAAATGATGTTCATGGATATGCTGGCAGGCAGATGCTACCAGAAAAAGTACTTCTTAGAAATTTGTGCAAGAAGTACAGTTTGAGGACATTGCTCAGGGACCAGAGTGGCAAACACAGGAAGACAGTTAGACTAAAAGTATCTTAAAATAAAAGTTGTAAGTTAGTGGGAGATAGTGCAAGGACTTGTATAATAAGATCTTTTATATGAGCACGTTTCTGATGAACATAGGGTTCACACAAAATTTTCTAAACTTTTAACATAAATTTTTGTATAATTAATATTTTACTGAAAAGTAGTCATATTTACACATATTTTTACAAGTTATCACTATAAATGCCAGATATAAAACACATTTAAGGAGGTATAATAATTTCCATAATACCAGATAAATTATGAAGTCCTGTGTAGTAATTTAGTCATATATGATTGTGCGGTTTGCATGGGCACGCATGTTACATTTATGCACCTATGTATGCATTCACATATGTGTGTGAGTATACTTATAATGGTGCATTAAATTATTATTGTAATTCTATCATAAATTTACCAATGCTACATAAACAGGTTGTAATGCGCATGAAAGAGCTAAATCACTCTCTCTCCTCCAATTTCAGAATCATTTTAGTTTCCTTCAGAAGATTTAGTACCACAAATATTGAGGTGTGTACATAAAGATATTTATATATATGACGAACACATATACCGATCATATACATGGCATGTTCATGCACATAGATATGCAGAGACATTGAGACATTGAGAGAGAGAGAGAGAGACTTTAGGACAAGAAAGAGGATTCTGAGAGGGGAAGGGAGCTTCAGCATTCACTGCAGACTTCCTACACTCTTTCACGCACAGCATCACAGACCATGATGTGTTTCCACACAAAATCAGTTTGGAATGCATAGTCCCACTTAAAGAGTCACACCTCCAACATTTCCTGCATGGCAGAGACATGCACAATCACAAGTAAAAATAAAATACTGAGGCAGATGTCTCTGGGTTTTAAAACTATACTTTGAACAACTCTGCAAATGGCAAAGCTGAGGGCTGCAACGATGCTGTTGGCTCTGACAGCAGGTAAGAAAGCAGAGCGAAGTCAGATGCAAAGAACCTTGAGATGAATATGCAGATTCAACTAGAAAGAAGAATCAAAATGAAGAAGGAAAGGACACAGGCAAACCCAGGACACAACCTGTAGCCCAGTGTGGAGGCATTCGCAGCTCGCACCAGGATCACACCCAATAAGAAATAACAGTTATTGAGCATTGACATTGGTCACCATCTCAGTGCTCTATAGGTAGGTTTATATCAAGTTATCTGTCAAGTAACCTGGAGAGTTACATACTAATATCATACTTACGGTATGGTTGAGGAATAAGACACAGGGAGACTAGAAATCTTTTTCTTAACAAATTGAAAATTTAGGTCAAGATACATGTCTATCTGGCTCAAAAGTTTGTTCTTAAACATCTCTTATTTATTACACTCACATGCAAAGGTTCACAAGTTAATATTTATTTAACTACTGAGCAATCAGTGCTTCTTTAATTTCAAGCTATGGGTTCAATTTTTTGAAACTAATCTCTTTCACTGTCAAGGGGAAGTATCTGAATATAGTGGACCCCTCTGCCACTTACAGTTACGCACTCTGGTTTTAGTAGAGAAAACAAAAATAATCGTTAAATAGGCACTACTTGTGTTCTAATGCCATTCTTTAGCAGGCACATTATAGAAAACACTTGCAAACAGATCCATCTACAATACTCAGAATGGCCTGTTACTGCTCCTGCTATTATAATCCAAGGAATAACTTTCTATCCAGAATGTGTGGCAGAATTAGAAATCACTGCATGGGGAACAAGTTAATAAGTTAAATTTTTCCAACTACAAGACAACAAGTTAAACTATTCCAACTACATAATCAATGCCTCTGCCTCATATATTATATTTGCTCGGAAAAATTAATTTTCCATCAAGCTCTCACTATAGTTCTAAGTTAGCTACTTGGGTAGTGTTCTGTGTTTCTAACCCAATGCCAACAATGAGTCACTGTTCTACTCGCCCAATTCTGGGGGTGCTCAACACTTTGTGTCCATGGGAAGGTCTGTGGGAGCAATCTAAGGAGGAGGGGGCCTTGACAACTCGGTTCCCAGGTCAGCTTACCAGGGGTTGAGGACAGTGTACCTCCACTGCTTCCCAGAAGTTCAGGAGGATATTTTACCCTGTGTTTTGTTTGTTTGTTTGTTTGTTTGTTTTTTGCCTGCCCATGGCTTCCTCCATGCAAGGACAAGAAAAAGTAGATATTCAACCACATGATTCATGAAACAGACCAGAGTCAGCTAGATAGAACAGGTATGTGATACACTTGAAAATCTAATAAGTTTGCGGGCTCAATTTAACTTTTAATGTATCAGACCATTTTCTTCCATTTCAAGGTATCGTTCATTACTCCCAAACCCTCTCCCAAGGTGTTCCCCTCAAGGTGGAACAAATTAGACCAAGTTTAGGACCATCTCCATGTAATTTTTATTCTTTACTTAATTTCCACGTACTTTCTTTCTATAAAACAATTGCCTTTAATGTGGGCCATGGCGTCAGGGCAAGTAGAGCGTGTGCAGCACAGGCTGGACTGAAACTCTGAACTCAGTCACGTAAAGCTCCATCAGTTCCTGTGACCCTTATTTACACTATGAAAAGAATGCCGATCCCTCACCAAAGAAGACACACAGATGACAAATAAACCAATGAAAAGATAATGCTCAACATTGTATGTCATTAGGGAAAAGCAAATTAAAACAATGACAAGATACAATGATGCACCTATTAAAATAGCTAAAATTCAAAACACCGACAACACTGTTGAGTATGCGAAGCAACAGGAACTCTCATTCATTGCTGGTGGGAATGCAAAATGGTACCAACCACTTTGGAAGACAGTGTGGTGGTTCCTTACAAAACTAAACACACTCTTACCATATGACCTATCAATAGTGCTTTTTGGTATTTACCCAACAAAGGTGAAAACTTATGTGCACACAAAATCATGTTCACATCTTTATTCATATTTCCAAAACTTGGAAGCAACCAAGATGTCCTTCGACAGGTAAATGGATAAATTGTGCTACATCCATACAATGGTATGTCATTCAGTAATTAAAAGAAATGAACTATCAACTCATGAAAAGACATGAAGAAAACTTAAATGCACATTACTAAGTGAGTGAAGCCAGTATGAAAAGTGTTTCCCCGCAAATGAAACCTAGCCAGACCATTAGCTCTAATGTGCCTTTTGGAGCAAAAATTAATATAAGACCCGGTATCATATTATATATTATATTATTATTATAGTAAAATAAGACCGTGTCTTATAGTAAAATAAGACTAGATCTTATATTAATTTTTGTTCCAAAAGACGCATTAGAGCTGATTATCTGGCTAGGTCTTATTTTGGGGAAACACGGTACTGTATTATTCCAACTACATGACATTCTTGAAAAAGCACAAGTATGGAGACAGAAAAAAAATCAGTGGTTACCATGGATTTAGGGGGACAGAGGGAGACATGGAGGGATCAACAGGTAAAGCAAAGAGGATTTTTAGGTCAGTGAAACTAGTCTACATGATACTTAATGGTGGATACACGTTGTTATATATTTGTCCAAAACCAGAGAATGTGCATTGGAGGGAACCCAAACATAAACTATGGGGTTTAATTATTAATAACGTATCAATATTGTCTCATTAATTGTAACTGATGTATCCCACCAATTTGAGACATTAATAATAGAGAAAAACGAGGGGAGAATAAGAGGGTATATGGGAACTTTGTACTTTTGAATTAGTTTTCTGTAAACCTAAAACTACTAAAATTAGTAGTTTTAAATAAATAAAATTTTAAAAGAATGAAGATAACTTGCTGTTTTCTCTTTTCTCTCCTTGTTTTGTTGCTCTCTTATAACGTCTCACTTCCTCAAGTTTTAGCAGTCATGCTAGCTTCTCCTGAACTTACTGATGTCACTCAGTAAATTCCATGTAGACCATCTCTCTCTCTGATGTCTCCTGGGGCTAGAGGCCCCCTGAATATTACCCGATTACATGTGTCATTTTAAATTATTATCTATATAAAGAAGCACAGTTGTGCTTTTTCACATCTGCCCTTACTTCATTTTTTTCTCATAGTATAACTTTGATACAATATGGAAGCAATAAGAACAACACAAGAAAGATAATGACTTCATGTCATTATCTATGCAAAATATCAATTAGCTCAACAGTTATTCTGGAAGATGAAAGGCCTTGTGGTTAGGTTCAATTATGTACCAGAAGCAATAGATGACTTTTTGGTATCTACAACAGATGACTGTTTTAAGTACTGTTATGTTTCCCTAAATCTTTTCCAGTGTGTTTTTAATTGTTATTTCACTTCCTCTAAATGTTACTTTTCTTATTGCTTGGCTACCTGGAATTTAATGCAATTTCCTTTATTGTTCATCTTTTAATGTATTCTAAAGTGTCAAGATTATAAAAAGATCTGATGACAAAAATTAGAAAAAAATCTCTACCTTATGACTCATTAACACCTCTTACACTCTGTGATGTGCGTGTGATAGGAAAGATATATTTTCCGAAGTGCTGTTTCCCCAGTGCTTCTTTCATCGAGGGCCACTCTAATGTTCCTCTGTATTAATTCCAAGGGAATCTGTTCTATATATTTGCTAGACTGAGAGGCTTCCACTCTTCCCCCTACAGAGAGGCTCTGCTGCCCAATCTCACCATTCTAATTTAAATCAGAGGTTGAGAGGTTTGATTTTCTCCTAAAAGGATCCATGGAACATTACACTTCTCCCATAACTTAATCAGAATGTCAGCATCTGATCCCACCACCATCAAGCCAGTTCTTTATATAAAATTAATACATAGAAAAAAGTCTGGGTATGTGCTGCTCTATATTGCTCTTAACTTCAGTCCTGATTAGGGCTTTCATCATTTTGCAAACCAGGTAGCTACATACTTATCTTTTGCATAAGGAGTGACCTGAATTACCAGAGTCACTGAGATATTAAAGCTTCACAGATCCACCTGAGCCTTTGACTTTTGATCCAAATAACCAATTAATGAATTTTGAGCACTAACTCTGCTACGTATGCTAAGAAAGAAGGGTAGGCAAACAAGACATAAACTGTCATATTTTTTAAGTTAATTTCAATAATCACCTAAGAAGTAAAACAAAACAATGCATACACCACAGACAATTCTACTGTGAAAGCATTTAATTTGGAAGGAATATGTGATAATGCTATTGCAAGAACGTGGAAATTCAGATTCTTGAGAAATCCCCCGAGACACAACACAAAATGAAGTATAAAAAAATGCTAATTAAATAATTTGTCCTGAATGTACTGCTTAAAATATTTTTTATCATCTTTAGTCCATGCTGTCTACATGTAAGTGCCAAAGTAATAAAAACAAAAAGACAAGCCTATAATAAAAATAACTTCTCCTTCTGGACCTGTTTTATTTTGTTTTCCATGGCGTCCCTTAGTAGGATAAGACAGAGAAATGCGTTGGATCAGTAAAATTCCCCAAGTTATGTCATTTTTAGGAGATAGAAAGATAAAGAACAGGAAGCAAACAAACATTTTTTGAATGCCCTGTGTTAGGGGTATTGTGCTAGATACTTGTTATTTACTGTCTGTCAAAACGTGACGAACGCCCTCTCACTTCAAAACTTCTGTCACCATTCTAAGGTAAGAAAACAAAGTCAGAGAGTTTAAGTAACCTGATCCATCAGGAAGAAGTATGATTTGAACCGTGGCTTGTCTGACGCCAAAGCCCATGTTCTGTCCACCCACAATGCTGTCTCCCTTATTATTTGTTGGAATATCTAGCACTCTAACTTATCAATTTGTAATTTCTAGTTCATTTACAAAAAACAAAAATGCTTTAGAGAAAGCTAGTGCACATTACTAGACTTGCTCCAGGTCATAAAATTAAGTAGTCATTGTATTACATTAAGTCGTCATTGTGTTATGTAATAGAATAATAGCAATAATAAAACTACAATTTACTAAAGTTCTAATATATATCGAGCACTTTACTGGTAAAATACATAACATATGCTACTATATTTGATCTTCAGAAAACCCCTATGCAATACATATTGTTTATCCATACTGGAGATGGGGGGAAAATTCAGGGAGATGAAATAATTTTGTAGGTAACATGGATATATTCTGATCCATGTTGCTCTGTATTAACTGGCATGGATGCCCACAGTCTGTCCACTCTACTCCATCCCTATCCTCCATTCCACATTCCAAATTAAGGCAAACTGTAAGCACAACTGAAGTGCAAAACACTCTTAAGATAATGCCACCCTAATGTTAATACTACTGGGATGGCACTGACCTTTCCTTTGCTATTTAATGAACAAAACTGGGATTGATATTTTTCCATATACCTTGCAGAATATGGATAACACTTGTTTTTGTTTTATGTTGAAGCAAGGGATTATTTTATACCCCACTTACTGTGTAAAAGGCAGTGATTGTCATTAATAGTATTATTTTGCGTTGGATGAGCCTAGGTCAAAAGTATTTAAGTGAGAAATAATTTCCTTGAGACAAACTCACACCTATAAAATACCCTCATCACCTGAATTCTTAACAATGGCTGGTGTGTACCTGTTTCTCGAATTTTAATGTAATTACATTATTACAAAAAATAATTCAATTACTTCTTAAGACCATTTTGAAAATACATCTCTATGAAAGAAGTTGACAGAAGTTGGAGGTCTTCCATACTTTCTGTCTGATTCATGTTTAGTCAATCACAGTTTGTTCAATGTACTGATACTCTTAATTTTGAATTGCCCGGTGAATATAATTAGCCATAATTATTATCGAAACAATTCCACATTCTAGAATACTAAAAAGTGATAAACTAAAACTTATCGGTAACACTAATTATTCATCCTCCAATAATACAAGTGCTTTACCTCTCTGTGTATGAAATACATCTTCTAATTATTCACATAAAGATAATTTGAAAGTTACCGTTCTAATGACTGTGACACAAAACTGTTGAAACATTTAACTTTTTTTATATTTTAATAAATATTTTCAGTATCTTATATTCTTGGGTTTTCTCTGTCAAAAACAACAGTGTAGTGGAGAGAATTACACACTAATTAGTTATTCGACTTTATCGATATTATGCCTTTTCCACTATCTTGATTATTATTCAATCAAGTTTATATTTCTATCACTCTGCTTAAAATGTTCTTTCCCAAAACACTATTAATTATCTTACCAATTCCTCCTTTCACGTGATCTTTTCTGAAATATTTCATAGTCCCTTTCCAGACTTTCAGAATGTTTTAATACTTTTTGCCACCATCCCCTTCGTAACGTATCCTCTCCCATTTAGTACCTATTGCCATTTTTCTTGGACCTGTTCTGATCACACTTTCTCAGGCTCTTTCCCTAGTTTCTCTTCCATAGTAGCCCTTTAAATCTCACTATTCTCTATGAAGTATCCTGTCCCCATTTTTCAATATTTTCTTCTTTTAATGATCCCTCCCACCACCATGTCTTAAAATAACATATATTTATAGAGTTCCAATCCTACACCTTCAGCCTTACTCTTTCTCTTAAACTACCCACCTATTCATTAAGTTTCCTATTAGATCTATTAATCTGATTGAGTATTGCTACCGCAAGTTCAGCATATCTGAATTAAATTGATATTTTTTCCCCAACGCCAAGAAATCTGCTCTTCCTTCTTTCATATCCTCTGTCTCAAGTAACTGTGTGCAGACATGATGAAGATCTTAATAGCATTATTTCCTCCTCTCCTTCGCAGACACTGTGTTTCTTCACTTTAAACCGCAGCTAAAACTTCTGCCACGTGACCCCAGTCCTCCTACCCTCTTCCTTCACTAAAACTTCTATGGTCCTAGTTGTGCTTCCCTTTGCTTCTCAGTTCCTCTCCTTACTGACCTCCCAGCCTCTTACCTCTCTCCATTCTGGGCAAAAACTATGTCAATCCTCTGCTCAAAGCTTCCCATGGCTTCCACCTGCATACAGGTTACACTAACACCTTTACCACAGTTTGAAGGTTTTCTTACAATCTGGTTCCCAACTCACCTCATTGACATCAAATCCATTCATTCCCACCAAACATCTTGAACTTGAGGTGCAATAGTTCCAAGACCTGGGAATGTTGTCATGTCTTTCATTTTTATTTTCACTGTTACCTCTGCTTGGAATGGACTTCTACCTCCTCCCTGAGTAAAAATCTAGCTCATCCTTCAAAAGCCACATCAACATTAACTCTTCTTCGAAGCCCTCCACAACCTCATTTATCAGTTTTGTTTATGAGTATGGTATGCTGTGTTGTAGTTGTTGTGCATTTAGAGTATTATTCAATTGTGAATTTCTTGAGGGCAAGAATGACAAAACCCTAGTCATCCTCTACAATAGTGACTTCATGTAAGTCACACAGTGAGTCCTCAGTAACTCTGTTGTGAGTTAACCTAATAAACTTCCATATAATATACATTAACTTTTCACAAAATATACATTATGTATTATATATTATGTCTCATAAACCTCATGTATTATGTACATATATATGTTAATACATTATGTATGTATATATATATACATATATATATGCATAATGTATGTTTATGGTGGATGTACGGTGCATATGTATATAAACTTATGAAGCACTTTCAGGCTGATAAAGCCCTTAGATATCAGCTTTTCTTTTTGGTCAGCTCTTCTAATCAATGAATATTACAAAATAAGAAACCAATAGCCAAATCATTAGATGACTTTGCCAACATTCCATAGCGTGTTAGTGATAAACAGTCTGAGACTTCCTTGTCCCAGCTTCTCATCCATTGTACCATTCACCACATCACTTTAATTCAATGATCTCACCAATTATATGACTCTCTACAATCTGCTGTACCAAGATCAAGCTTATCCCACTGGAGTAGACATTCTGGACTGTCTCACCTCATTTTTCTCTCTCAATTCCCTCCCTGCTCTTTATTTTCATCAAGTGAGAAACACATGATTCTGTCATCCCCATATTTTTATTTACAGTGCATCCCTCCCCTTTAAGTATTCCCTAGTTCCTCCAATAACTACTCTTAATTCCTTTATAGACACGGTAATGTCTCCTTTCCTTCTCTAAACAAACAAACAAACAAACAAACAAACAGGTCATTATTTTGCTCTCCAGGTTAATTCACCTTTTCTCACCCAACTAAGGATCATCATAAAAGAGATGTCATTATCATCCTCATCATACTAGCTGATGTTCCCAATAGGCAAACAACTTTGGAGTCGACACATTACTTCCTTATAACTCATTCACTTGATCTTCGTAACACTATAAATAGTCAGAGAAGGTATCACATTTATATGCAGTTGAAAAAACTAGGGGTGAAAAGTTAAATGAATTGCCAACATTCCTATAGCTAGCAAGCGCTGGAACTGGCACTGGAACAAAGGTCTCCACATCCTAGCTCCTGAGAGCTTTCCGTTTTAAACTGCTTATTGGCCTGTGTTCCCATCTTGACATTGATGTTAACATATGTTGGTACCTCGGATCCTGCACAGTAAATGCTACCCAGACGCTTCTTTTATCTGAATTCTTGCTTGGCTCTTGCTACTTTAATAGTACAAATTTCAAACAGGCAAGTACTATTTTGTGCAGCACTTGCTTACCTGAGAAGCTCTTACCAAGTATCCAAATAATACCATTTAATGACACATTACAGTTTGATAGTGTTTGCTGTTATGACTGAGCCTTTGAAAAGTAAAAACATGGCTTTAGCTGAATTAGAAATCTTCAACTCTTTGTTTTAAACTGAAATAAATTAATTTGATTTCATTTGCATCCACTAATCAACCGATCTTTAAACCTTGAGTGTTAGCAAGAATGGCTAACGCTAATCAAAATGGCTTTTTAAAAAACCAGTGTGCGTATGTGTGTGTGTGTGTATTTCATACAACATTGTGAGGCAAATTATGTACTTTAGCTTTAAGTAAATTTCTGTTCAATTTCCTCACTAATTTGCTGCATAGTTACAATTTCTTTAAAAATTCAGGATATCAATGTAATATTAGAGTCAACTAATCTGCCTCTGCAGCAGAAGGCTACAGATAGCTGAAGCCAGGAAAGAGAGACTCACTCTCTGTAACTTGTTTGCAATCCTTTGACAAATACATACTCTCCCTCCTTTCTACTGAAACCTCTTAATGTTAAGTCATTGCCAAGAAACTTAACTTATCCCTAGCCCTAGGCAATAGCAATAATGTTTCTTACTTTATGCCTATAAACATGTGAAGTTTCAGGTCTGTTGAAGAATTCTCAGTGTCCTTTAGAGGAGAAAGGAGCTACTTGCTGGAGAGGGGGCAGTGATTCTTCACTTGGCATTGTTTTCCTGCCTGACGCTGTCCCACCAGGACCTCTAGTCAGCACTTTTGTTTGGAGGTTCAGAGGAACAATTAGTGGTTGTTTTTATTGGTTGGTTGAAAGCAAGCAAAATAAATCTCAAGACAGGAAAAGTTTCAAGCTGAACATCCTCACAACTGAGCACTTCAAACATCCCGCAATTCACGAGTTGAGAATTGAGCTTTACCTGGTCTCAGTGAGCTCACCGGGGGCCCCATTTGCCTTAGACTGTCAGAACCTTCTCAGTTTGGCTTGTTTCCACGTGTCCCACATATGGCAAAGCTATAGTCAACAAATCTAACTCTATAGCCATCTGTATCACGGCAATGAGCAAAGAGTTTGCCTCAAGACAGAAGAAAAGACCGGGGCTAAACTGTTTGCGCGTTCTTTGCTAGACAGATAGGTAAGAAACTCGGAGTACGGTGAGACTCCAGAGGTTAAAAACACTGCACTTCATCGTGAAAGTGCAGCGTCGGTTGTCCTCATTAACTAGTGAGCTGCGAGAGAAATGTCATTCCGGTGACTCACGAATGCCGCTTAGTTGTTAGGTTTTGCTTTCCAAATAGCATCGGACATGACCTAATTTGCGTCCCTGGAATCACACTTTTAACCTTAGGATCCCAGCACACCCGAGCAGCAAGAAGCATAGGGGTCTCTCCTGAAGCCCGGCAGTTTCATAATGTGGACCCAGATGTGAAGTAGGAAGAAGGGGGAACTCCGTCCCACTTACCAGTCTTCCACAGATAGAGGGTGGGCGCCTCCGCTTCGCCAGGAGCGGCAGCCCCGCTGAAGCCCGGGCGGAGCAGCAGCAGCAGCAGCAGCAGCAGCGGGAGCAGCTGCATGACGCCCGGGCGCGGGCCCTCCGCTCCTGGGCTCCACAACGCCGAGCGCCTCGCTTGCAGCCCCATGCCGTCTGCAGGCGCTCCAGGGTCCAGCTCCGGAACGAGGTTGGATTTTTTCTTCGCCCTCGGACCGTCTTCCCAAGGAGTACGAAAAGCAAAGCTCTTCCCTGCTATTGTTCGTTTCAGATGAAAAGGAGGGAAAGCTCCTTTAACACCAGGGAACAATAGCTTCCGTGGCGGCCGTGGCTGCCGCTGCCACCGCCACTGGTGGGGATGCTGCTGAAGCTGCCATACCGCGCAGAGTGGCAAGTCCTAGTGGCGAGGGAGGCAGCCGTCCGCAGGGGGCCCCAGCTGACTGAGTGGGTCCTCGAGGTCCAGGAGGCCGCGCAGCCCCCGCCGCCAGCTGGAGAGAGAGGAGAGGGGCGTGAGCCCAAACAAGGGAGAGGGGGCTGGGGGTAGCAAGGGGAGGCGAGGGCGCAAGGCGAGAAAGGAAATGAACGACGGAGAGAGGGGACACCCAGATGCAACATACCCGCCCAAAGAACTCCCGTGCACATGGTGTGATGAAATGTGTTTGGAAGGATACACCAATAAAAAGAAGCATCACCCGACAGGCTTCAGCATGACAAATAGCAGACATTGAAATTCATCGTCACCCAAGGAGTCAAATGCTAGATCTAGTGGCATGTTATTCTCGGTGTATATTTACACTAAGCATCAGTGTTTATAATTTATTCTAAGCGTGTCTTCTGAATTAGTTTATGTGGGGAGCCGTATTTGTGATCAGATGGGTAAAACAACAGAGATGTTTACTTGCTGCCGAAATGCACTTAAATACTTTTTTAAATGTTTTTTAAACTAATCTATTCTCAAGAAAAATATGCTTAATATTGATCTACTGCGTTAAATCAAAGTCCATTGTCTTTTAATAGCCTTTGAAACAGAATTAGTATTTAATAAATATTCACCATCCTACCTAGTTAAATGGATAAAATTTTACAAAAACTAATCAAAAACTTATATTTCAGATACGGAGTAAATAAAAAGTGCTACCCTTTTATCTACTACTCTGTCAAAAATATGCCACCTTTAAGTATCCATATACTTGTGAGTAAAATTAAAGGAAAAACTGAGCTTCTGTTACTTGGCTATCTCCAAATTAATAAATGTTTTACTTAAAAATCCCTGGCACTGATTTCTCTGAACTCTTACTGTAGAAAAACGCCTTTCATAATCAAAGAACCATGGGTTTGGGTCTTTTGTTCTTTGTGTTTTCACTTTCTTAAGCCAGTAGTAATAGAGGAATGTGTGTGAAGTCAGATAATGCTTTGCCCTTTCTCTCTTTTTTTCTTTCCCCCAATAATGACCTTTTATTAATTCATTTCCTAGTAAAGCTAAAATAATATCAAGGCATTTAGCCAATTAATAATACAGCAAACAGAAAGCCAAAGAAAACTATTCACATCCGGTCAGCAATATTTGGCCAAATAAAATAAAATTTGAAAAGCAGGAAAACTACTCTTTGTGAATTTACTCCATCAACAGAGCCAATCCAAGAGTTTAAAATGAGGAAGCTAGCTAGTGTTTCTGAAAAAGGAAACCTTCCCTAAAGCTCTCTTGGGACGCCGCCTGTCGTTTTGCAGCTCATTCCAGACACAGCCCTTCTGCATGCATTAGATTAAAAGCAGGTTTGATCAAATAATTCCCAGGTCCTGCCTGTTTAAGTATTCTGACATCAGAGGAAATTAGCAACGTTGAAGGTTGCAAATTCAGTCTTTGTTTACTTTCCACTCTGTTAGGCCTCTAAGAGAATTAAAAAGTCACAGAGCCCTAGCTCTGTGAGTCCGTGATTAGGAGACATAAACTAGTGTGGATTTCTATTTCTTCACTGGTGAAAAACAGGCAACAATCAAAAGATTATAGGTTGATAAGGGATTCAAATGAGCCTGATCTTAACTAATGTATGGCTCCCCAAAGAAGAAACTTGTTTCCACAGTTACATCAAACAAGCAAATAGGACCTGCTTGGTTGTCTTAGGGAAACCTCTGCAATCCCACTGTACAATGGCAGTGTTTTCCCTCCCTGTTTGCGTGAGGGCCCTAAACCCTGAAATCCTCTAACTCTGGCACAGGGAGGATTTCAACTAGGAGCACCCTATTAATATCAGCCCACTCTAAGCATTGTTGGGAAGTCCCAAATCAATCCACCAAATAGAAACTTATTATATCACAGAAGATAGAGACTCTAAGGAGTCAAGTTAGTACAATTTAATGTGTGGGTAATTACTTAGCCCTTCAAAAAACCATTATATGCGATACTTAATAGCTTAATGTCAAAAGAAAGTTTAAGATTCTAATCTTTATATTTATCCATGGTTGTACAATAATCAACTGGGGAAAAGTTTAAACATTGTAGCTACAACTTCAAGCATTATACATAAGAGCCAGGGACCACTGCTAAGTCAAAATTTGCTGCCATTTAAAATACACAACTAGGGTGGAATGGTCTACAGCAGTGTTTGAAAATAGCCTACAATTGGCTTTTTTCTTTCATTTTCAATTGATACAAGGCTTAAGGACCATACATAAACACATACACATGCTCAATCAGTCAGTAGCAAAGACATATCTGGACAAGGTTACAGAAACTATGGTCATATAAACATTTGTCTCCACGACTGCCACATATCTGTTCTATAACAATGTCATTATTGCACTTGAGGACAAAAATGCATGGGTCTCTGAGGAGACAGAAGTGATATATATATATATATTCAGATAAATGTTCCTTTGTGAAAGTTATAGTGTCCGGTTGGATAAATGCTATCAATAAAACTGATAGACAGCAAGAGCTAGAAAGACATGGCATTCTTTGTTTTCTAGAATATGATATAAATAACACACAAATGTTTAATGACATGATGTCACAATGTAGTCATGAGAAGTCTCAAGGATGCAGATTAAATTGACCATCTGTATAGCCTGCCATGAAGTAAATCGTTCATCATTTTTCATGAAGAACTGTTCAAGTATTAATGAGCCAGGGCTATAAAAGTTTTCCAAACCAGTGGATGAAAAATGCAAACCATAGTTTTTAATGTTTAGAAATGAGACAATTCTGAACCTATCACTTCTCCTGTGGTGTCCTTTCATCTATCTTTATTATTTTTGCTATCATTGCCAAAATCCAGACTGAGAGTGTGTATATATCTACACATGTGATCTCCTTTATTAGAAAACAAGTATATAAGCATACTTCATAACCTATAAGACATATGGACAATGACTTTCAATGATTACTACCAACATTTAATATCAATCATAAAAAATGGAATTACTTGGCAGAAAGGGAAACAAGTTTTAATATCATCAGTTTTTTATAAATAAAAACAATAAGTAAATAAAGAAATATACAGTTGACAGAGTGTTACATACAGAAGTGTCAAAGAACGTCAATTTTAAAATAAAAATTCTAAATAATTTTCTCTACATAAATGGATTTGCCTTATTAAAGACAAACAAACAAACAAACAAAAAAACACCCAAAGGAATTCTGTGTTGTGCAGCCTCTAGGTGTCATACTTGATCAAGAATTGGGGTAGACAAAATTTCTTTTGGGCTTCTTTCTAGTCCCCAATTCTTGCCACACCCACCAAATTATTAAAACATAACAGTTCACATTTTATCTTTTGTAATAAATAGCCCCAGATTTTCTTTTCCAATTATAACTTTCACCTTCTATTTTCCTTTTAATTCCTTTTTCTTCATAACTGTGTTTTGTTGTTTGATTGATTAGTTTGCTGGTTTGTAGGTAAGTATAACAACAAGAGGGCAGATTTTAAGCTTCAAATAGTTATACAGAAAGAAAATTAATCCCATGGTTTCTCCATTTTAGTCAAAACTAAACTTTTGTGGAAACAATAAGGATGTGCTACAAATAGGTGGACCCCTTGTTTTTAATGTCATGTGAAAACGTAGAATATTTTGGTTTAGATCTTTCTAGGGTTTGGGGAATCACTCACTATAAGCCTTGCAATAAGGAGCCCATCCTAGGTGATATGTGAGGCATGAACAGTTCCTGATACAAAGTAATAATACCCTGTTAAAAAAAAAAAATTTTCACCAGCGGTGACCTGGGAGACTGCTTCTGTAGAGGAGAACACCCTGGCAGATGCAATGCTTTAGACATTTGAAAAGTACAGAGATACGTGTATACAAGTGTAACACAACTAAGTAGTTATCACTAGTTAGCAGTGTCTTACAAGTGGATTATAAGACGGTACAGGCCTTTAACAAACAACTGAAAACTAAATATGAAGGCCAGGAGTCCTTAAAAAGAGACCCTTGTCTCAAGCAGTGGCAGAGTAATAAAAAGCTAAAGATCACGCTGAAAACTTGAGCTGACAACTGCAAAGATGATTGGATGATCAACCGAGGCAGGTTTGTTATGCTAAGATCAGGGTTCTGGTTTGGAAAACCTAGAAGCTAATGTGTAGGACAAGTTTGTGTGGATAGATGCCCCAAAGTCTTTAGCTCCCAGACTCTTCTAAGCTTTCAAAGGCTTCAAGGGCACCCCACCCACCCCCTATTGATAGTGGGCATACCGTCTTCCCTGCCAGGCCTGCCCCACCACCTCTCCCAGTTTCCAGGCTGATAACTAGGCCGATGTTGCAACATTAAGTCAGCCTGGGATATGCTAGGCCTGTTAAGAGAATAAAAAGGACTACACAGCAAAGGAACTTCAAGACTTAGCTAGGATGTACTAGTAGGAGCCAGTAGAGGATTCATGGGGCTAGACTTTGAGAGGTTTGACTAGGTGCCAGGACCTAGACAGGAAAAGAGAGAGTTTATTAACTTGGGGGAACACTCCAGGATATGGAATTTAGCATCCCGCCAAGTATGGAAAGGGATGGTGCACATTGGTGGTTCCTAGAAATCTGGAGAAACACTGATGGAAACTGAAATTCCTAAATTACCAAGGAGACAGGGAATGAAAGGACATGCTGGAGTAGATACATTATGTAAGGGAAAAAAAGACCCAAGAAAGCATTGTGCTCCTCCAAGGGGACACACAGAAAGCACACCAATCACCAAAGCCATCAGGAATGTGTTGGTGAGAGGGACACCAGAATCATTAAGTCTCATGGTAGCTCTTTACATGTCACCAGTCGGAGAGGTGGTCACACAGTTTTAAGTCTCTGATAGGTTTGTACATTGTACAAAGGTTCTACATTCATTATTTTTCGCAAAGATATCCGATTGCTTCAGTGCCATTTAAAAGACCATTATTGTTTTCTTTGAATTGTCTCAGCACTTTTTTTTTTAATTAAAAATCAAGTGACCATAAATGTAATGGCTTATTTCTGTTCAACTGATACATATGCCTATTTATGCTCATATCACACTATCTCGATTACTGTAGCTTCTACTAAGTTTTGAAATCCAATAATGTAAGCCCTCCAACTTTTTTCTTTCTCAAAAAGGTAAGGCTAGTGCAGGTCCTGTGAATTTGCTTATCTATCTTAGGATCAACTTCTCAGTTTCTACAAATTGCCTGCTGAGATTTAGATAGAGATCGCAATGAATCTATAGATCAATTTGAAGTGACTTGCATCTTACCAGTACTGAACCTTCCAATTCATGAACATGGACTATCTCTCTATTTATTTAGATACTCGTAAATTATTTTCATGAATATTTTATAATTTTCAGTTCACAGATTGCACTTATTTTGTTAAATTTATACCTAAGTGTTTTACGGTTTTTGATGTACTCATGAATAGACTTGTTTTCTGAATTTGATTTTGGATTATGTATTGCTAAGATACAGGAATCAAGTTGACTTTTACGTATCGATTTTTGACCCTGTAACCTCGCTTAACTCATCATTTATTCGTTCTATTAGATATTTTCTGAATTTCAGATTTTTCAGTATATAAAATTGCCATCTACAGATAAAGACTTTTTAAATATTCCTTTTCAATCTGCAAACCTTTATGAGGATTACAATTATGATTATATTTATTGTCTTGCCTGTTACACTGGCTAAAACTTCCAGCCCAAGGGTAATAGAAGTGGAGAGTATTACATTTAATGAGCCTTGTTTTGTGATCCAGCTTATGCTCTATTGTGAAGAGTGTTTCATGGGCACTAAAAATAAATGTGTCCTTCATTGGGTCAAGTGTTTATAAAGTTCAAGTCAGTTGATAGTGTTGTTCAAATCTTTTATATACTGGCTGATTTTCTGTCTAGTTGTTTTATCAATTATTGAGAGGGGATTATTGAAAGCTCCAGATATTATTGTTGAACAGTCTATTTTTTTTTCCTTTTAGGGCTATCAGTTTTAATGTCTTGTATTTGAGAGCTCTGTTGTTAGGTGTGCACAAACACAATGATTGTTATATTTTCCCACGTGTTGACTCTTTTATCCTCAGGCGATGTCCTTCATTGTCTCTACCGATTTTTCCTTATTGTGAAGTCTATTTTTTCTCATAATATAATATGGCTATGCCAGCTTTCTTATAGGTGCTGTTTGCATGGCATATGTTTTTTGCACCCTTTAGCTTTCAATCAACTCGTGTGTTTGAATCTCTTGCAGATGGCATATCGTTGAGTTTGATTTTTAATCTAGTCCAATCATCTTTGCCTTTAGATTGGGATTTTTAGATTATTTGTATTTGATGTGATTATTTATGTGGTTATACTTACATATCATTTTGCTATTTATTCTTTGTCTTACATCTTTTTTTTATTAACAGCTTTAGTGAAACATAGTTCACATACCATAAAAGGCACCCATTTAAAGTATATAATTTACTGGTTCATTCATAGTTGTACAACTATCACCATCATGTAATTTTAGAACATTTTCATTAAGCCAAAAAGAAATCCCAAATCCATTAGCAGTTACTCCCATTCTCCCCCTCCCCCACACTGGCAAACACTCACTCATTTTCTGTCACTATGGATTGACATATTCTGAACATTTTATGTAAATGAAATCATACAATGTGTAGCCTTTTGTGAATGGCTTCTTTCACTCAGAATAAGTTTTCGAGGTTCATTCATGGTATGTCATGAATCAATACGTACTTGTTTTCTTTATCATTGAATACTATTTTGTTGTATGCATATACTGCATTTTTTAAATATTTTAATCAGTTGATGGATAGTTGAGTTGTTTCCATTTTTATGGCTATCATAAATAATTCTGCTGTGAACATTTATGCACACTTTGTATCTTTTTTCATTCCTCTCTGCACCCTTTATAACTTGTTTTTTAACAAACCATTTAAACCCCTCTGGATTTTTTTAAATACTTTTTTGAGTTATTTTTTAGTGATTAAGGGCTATAGAGCCTGAATAATATCTATCTCAGCTTTTCATATTCTAGTTCAGAATATTATTTACTTAATTCTCATAAAACACAGAATTTTTTCCCACATGTATCCTTTTTCCCCATTCCCTATATGATTTATATATGTTATGAACCCAACAGAACAGCCTTATAAATACTGCTATATAAAAAAAAAATATGTTAGAGAGGTTAGGAGAAAATAATATATTTATAGACTCTTTCACATATTTACCACTTCTGACATCTTTCATTTCTCCATGTGGGTTGGAGTCACTGTCTCATTTTCTTTCAGACTGATGGACTTCCATTAGCATTTCTTTCGGGCAGGTCTGCTGGTAATGAGTCCTCTCCGATTTTATCTCGCAATGTCTGTTTTTCATCATTTTTGAAAGCTGGTTGTGTTAGATAAAGATTTCTTGGTTTACACATTTGTTTCCTTTAACTCTTTGAATATGACATTCCAATGTCATCTCTAAACCACTGTTCCTGGTGATAAGTTAACTGTTGGTCTTTTCATGGAACTTGTACTTGAGGAGCTGTTTTGGGGGGCTTTTTTCGTAATGCTTTATAACATTTTCTTATTGTCTTTGACATAGCACTCTTATTTTATTCGGAGTTTGTTGAGGTTCTTAGGTATTTAATGTTTCTCATCACATTGGGGAAGTTTTTGAGCACTGTTTCTTCAAATATATTTTTCTCTGCTCCCTTTCCCCCTCCCCTGGGACTCCTACTGCCTATATGTTGGCATGCTTGATGTTGACTCACAGGTCTTTGAGGCATTGCTCATTTTATATTTTTTCCCTCTCTATTCAGACGATGAGATTAATTTTTATTGATCTAATGTATACTGATTAAACTGTGTTATTTTCTAGGGACTTATGTTATTTCTATCTTTGATTCAGCACCTTAACATGTGGCTTACATGGTTGCTTTTGAAGGAAAGGAGAGGGCAAGAGAGTTCTAGAGTTCTAGATGTTTACACTATGTCTCTCTACATACCACTGTGCAACATGATACCATATTACCACAATCTAATTGTAAGGACAGCTGGAAAATTTGTCTCTGTATTCCCAAGATTAAGAAAACAGAATGGATTTAATAAATGCATAGCAATATCTCTGCTATGAATTCCTACATTTAGGCAACTCTGTCACCCAAAAGGTTTGTGATTTTTCTTTGCTTACCTAAATGTTATAATGCTCTATGTGTTTTCAGGTCAAATTTTTGGGCACATACATAGGCAACAGTGGGTTAATAATTATTGAAATGTAAAAATTAAAGTCTATTTTCTATTAAGCTGGCAATGGTATACCATTCTTAGGGTTCAACTCTGATCAAATAAGAAATCAGGTTCACAACAAACACAGGACGGAAGTGATTACTTCACCATGGGTAACATGATGGGTGAGCATAAGAGTTCTCTCTGCTTCATTCCTAAACCCTACTAAAACATCAACAACAAAATTTTAAATGTGTAAATATATAAAGCCAAATAGAACAGGAGAGAAAAACAAACAAACAAAAAAACAAAAAAAGCACAAAACATGTGTCTTTGATAAGAGAGGTGAATAGATAATGGTTTCCTATGTGCATCACCCCTTTATATGTGGGCAGGCTTTTATAACAGGTTATCAGACCTCACTTCATAATCTCTCTGTTGTCATTCACATAATTATAATGTGAATGGCTCACACTGAGTTGTAGAACATGACCTTCCTTCTTTACTCCACCTTCAGAGTATGAGATACCTCTTATTTCTGACCCTTCCTGATAAATTACTTTTTGCTTTACTTTTTGATACATGTGGAATCTCAACTTTCTCCATTATTTAAGAAGTTTTCTCCTATTTTAATTTTTTTCAAAATTTTTAGACACCACTCATTTTGTACTCTAGTAAGTCTCCACTTAACATCAATAGGTTCTGAATTTTAAGCTAAATGACATACAATAAAACCAATTTTACCATATGCTAATTGATACCTATAAACAAAAATTCCTATGGTATCACTTTAACGTTATAATGAAACAATGCTGAATAAAACAATGTTATTTAAGTGCCTGCTCTATTGTCCTCTCCTGTTCTATTTGGCATTATATGTTTATACATTTTAAATTCTGCAGATGGTATTTTAGTGGAGCTTGAGGATGAAAAAGAGAGAACTTATGTTTAACCCATCATGTTTTATTGGTAGTCAATTATTGTATTTTCTATTTTTCTTTTTATTTCATATTTTTCTAATCAGCTATAAAACAAAACTACCATTTAATTGACGTTCATTACTTTCACATGTTAAATGTCAGTTAAACCTTTCACATTACATGAAACAAGTAGGGAAGATACTATTATGTGGCAAAAGAAAAAAAAAATAATACAGAGAGGTTTACAGCTTTTCCATATTGTTAGTGAAGAGTTTGAAAGAAGAAGGATACCATGATTCCCTATACATTTTGTTTCCCAAATTAGAGACAGCTTTCTGGAAATCAGTGATTCTATAGAGAAACCGTATAAAAAACTGAAACACTGAAAAAATATAATAAACACAAGTGCTTGTCTAATTTGAATTCATTTATAGTACAAGGTCCACAATAGATGCATGACAAGTACTTGTGGAAAGAGGGAAATAATTTAAATAATTCACATGCCTAAAATTTATTATTGTTATTTTTTAATTTAGTAATTAGGAAGGGAAATAACTGCCCAAATGTTCCAAGACCAGATATGCAGAATTAATTCAAAACAATAATCTCCTAAGAAAGAATGAATCCTGGCATACATGATTACCCATAAGTGAACTAAAAACTTAAAGCTTGTGCATGAGACAAAATTTATTATATAAAAGTTATGTTTGTTTTAGAAAAAAAACTGACAGATATGTTTGACAGTCTTGCTACTGATTATTCTGAGTTGACAGATCTTTCTTCGCTAAGAGAGTGGCCTTTCTTTTATATTTCTGAATAGTAGGTGGTGAAAAGAGACCAGCTGTTCAACATATCTTGGCACTCACAACCGTAAGATGCACTCGTTCTTGCAGAGTAAGATAGGCTTACATCTCATACTCCATGCATAACAATGCAATAGAAAAAAATCTATAGTTAAGCTGAATTCACCATTTGGCAATGAAAACCGAGCTCAGTGTAAGATGAAGATATGACACAGAAGAAAAAAGCAAATGTCAATAAATTAGCTCTATCCATTGTACTACCCGGTGGTAGACCACAGACATCACTACCAATTTTCACAAGCTGCTACCGTGTTTCCCCGAAAATAAGACCTAGCCGGACCATCAGCTCTAATGCGTCTTTTGGAGCAAAAATTAATGTAAGACCCGGTCTTATAGTAAAATAAGATAATATAATATAATGTAATGTAATATAATGTAATGTAATATAATGCAATATAAAATATAATGTAATGTATATAATATAATATAATGTAATGTAATGTAATATAATGTAATGTAATATAATACAATATAAAATACCAGGTCTTATATTAATTTTTGCTCCAAAAGACGCATTAGAGCTGATGGTCTGGCTAGGTCTTATTTTGGGGGAAACACGGTAGTATACGTCTGTAACTGAAACCAGAATGTGAAGCTTTCTAATTAATTGCTACTGGCAGATCTGTTACTTTCAAAAATTTTTCCCTTGAGATGCAGATGCTAACCTGTCTCGGCATAGGACAACTGCATCCTTCTGCAATTTACAAAGAAATTAAGTTTTCTTGCACTTGCTAATTGGTGGCACAGAAAATGTTGCAGTAGATCCCAGATGATGATAACATTTTGTCCCTTCTAAACTGCATAATGGGTTAAGAGCTGCCAAGTTTTGGTTGGACACTAGCTCACCATCCAAACTTTGTTTTACTCAACTGAAAAGAGATCATCTTAAGCTGCTAATCAGAGATGTGAATAAAAGCAATTCTTCAAAACTATATGAGCCAGCAGGACTATTTAATCCACAATATATTTCACTTACCAAATTGTGAGTGTGGACAAGATGCCCTTATAAACACACGTGTCTCTAAATGAAAAGTGACAGAAACCTCATCTATAGGTATTTGAATATTCTGAAATGGTTACATTTTCAGTCCAAATTAAAAAATAGGAATACAATAGTGACTTAAGAGCAATACCATCAAAACCTTGCAAGCCAAATATCTAGATCGAGGCCCTTCCCATTAGGACCCAGATGTGGTTATGCAAAAGTTTATAATACTCACTTATTTTATCACAGTTCTTATGGAATCTCCACTCTATCCCCCAAATTAAAGCACTAATAAAAATTTACCCATTCATTCAACCAATGGGAAAACACTTATGGAGTGCCTACTATGTGCCAAGCACTGTGTCAAACTCTGGAGACACAGTGACTTATACATCATGCATTACTCACTGAGCTTGGAACTGTACATGCTAGTCAAACCGCCAGGGTCCTCAACTCTAGAACAACATAATATATATAATAGGCGTTACATAAACAGAGAATAAAATGTAATATGGAGAAAGAACACAGAATGAAGAGAAAAGCTCATTAATACATTAGTACTCAGTATATTGTGTTGGTATGTAAATAACTAACAGTGGGCACTACCCTCAATCAATACTCTCCAGGATAAACGAATGGCTCCCACAGGCTTCCCCTACAGTGTGTAATGAGCAGAGACTTCATGCTCGCTGTGTTGTCACTGCTGATGTTTGAATCCTGCTGTTTTCACATTCTGAGCTGCTGAGATGACTGCACTTTCTTGGCAGCTGAAAGGGAAGCTTGCTCTGGTTTCTCCCATAACAAGTAAGGGACAAAACCTATAATCTATCTTAATTTCATCCCATGTGACTTGAAAGGTAGTGTTGGTGGGGGCAGGAAACATCACTGACAATGGTTTATGTGAAATAAATAAACAAACACCAAAGCAAAAAAATTTTTTAAAGGGATCAAATACATGGTGATGCAAAGAGAACTGATGCTGGGTGATATATAGATGATGTATTACAGAACTGTACACCTGAAATCTGTGTAACTTTACTAACCATTGTCACCCCAATAAACTTTAATAAAAAAAGAAAAAAAAATCGATGGATGTAAATTACAAAGATTTTTCTTTAGTTAAACTGAACACAGACCCAGGCCTGATCATATTTCATTAGCTCATTATACACATATAGAGCTACTAATAGTTTATATATTCTTAAAAAAAATAGGTTTCACAGAAGAAGAAAAACATAGAATAAGTAGACATTTTTGAATGGATAATGTGTTGTTGATATCAGCACAGATGGTATTTTTTTAATGAACAGAAGCACTGATGTGTTTCATTCTTTCAGATGATACAAGTACAAAGGAGCACAAATACAAGTCTATTTTTAAAAGTATTTTCTTACTATATTCTCATGAAGTTCCTGCAAGTGTTTAAGGTTACCCATGACATAATATGTATTATTTCCTTGTTTTGCATGAAATTAAAAAAGCTCCCGCATTATGTCTCTTTATATTGGCCTGCTAGCCACTATATTCTTCAGTCTTTTAAAAGAAGAGTCTTAACCACACGATAAATAAACCTAATGCTTACCTCTAAGCAATAAGTAATTAAAATCAAATCATAAGCATTTGCTTTACAGCTTGTTTTTCCTCTCTAAATTATGATTTTGCAACATTTCTTTAAATGGCTTTCACTTTTATTGCATTGCAAAAGTGATATCATGTTCTTTGTATGCACTTTATTATCTCATTTGATTGGGTCTTAATTCCTGCAACATACAGCAAAGGCTGATGTGCGTTTTGCAATTTGAAACAGTGGGTGCACGCTGAGAATAATTAGCGTCACTAAGGCAGAACAAATGATTTCTTTTCAAAACACCAAGTCTGTGTTTCAACAAAGATAACTGCAGAACGTCCAAGTTATCTTGGGCCTTCCAGTATAGTGGTTACTTTGAGTTTAATTAACATTTTTGTAATCTTAATTCCCTAATAACTACAGTGACCCAGATATCATAAAGGATGTTGCTTTTGAAATTAGTTCATTTGATTTGTCACTTTTCATTAAAACATTTATTTTATATAGATATTTCATCAAATATTATTTGTTTCTAATTGTTTCTAGTCATACTTTAAGAAAAGTAAAAATTTAATTGTTGCCTTCAGCTACCAGAATGGTAGTGGGCTATCCTTCCTGCCCAATCCACCCAAAATTTTGAAGATCTTTCATTAATCCAGTAGAGGAACATTTACAAGAAGCCAGATTAGTAGTAGAATTTTCTACACTTTTTTTTTTTAGCAAGTTAATATGAATATGGTAATTAAATACCACAAATCAATTTATACTAAAAAGAAATCATTTAGTAATAGCAATAACAGAGAGATGAGTATAATTTCTTATAATTAAGGGGCTAATCTTCTTTAAACAAGTAAAATCTGCACTAAAAGTTTAATTCAATTGTTTATAGTTTAGCTACAATTATTGATGAGTTAATGATTATTGCAGCACCTTGAGTGGAAGCATTAATCAGAGTTCACTGCACAGTAAAAAGGTCATGAATGCATACTGCTCTGAAATTAAACCTCACTTTCATATGCCTTTATGGATGCAAGAAACTTAAGCTGTTGCTGCATTGTGCAGAGCCATCTAGCTTCTCATAGTTCCAGATACTAGTGTTTTGACAAGTCTAATTCCATGCAAGACTCCTTCGATTGATCTGACCTTGCTACAAACAAATTCATCCTATACATCGTTTCTGGAATAATTAGGTAAACACAAGCTGTAAAAGTTCTAAACTTTATAGGCTGTATTTTCATCTACAGATTCATTGGCAGACAGACTAGGAAACCATGATCAAATTAAGTTCTATTCTATATATTTTCAATCTTGAATGTTAATAAGTTTCTGCTATTGATTTGATTGAGATAGGAGGAATGCTTTTAAAAATCTAAGAAATTATCCTCTTTTCCTCACTTTGAAACTATTAAACACCAAAAAGTGTAGTATTTTTTTGGAAAGTGAGTTATAGCTTCAGAATTGTAATTCTGAGCACAATTTTGAAATGCAAGTTGACCTTGTTGTATAAATGTTCTTAATATAGCTACACTTTGTTAATGTAAATACCAGCCCAGGTAGCAAAAGCAATGAAAGTCATGAAAATTATTTAAAGATTATTGAAACAGTAAAAAAAAAGTTTAATAAAAACAAACTTGAGTAAAAGAATACAAAATTCAGAGTATTTTAAATAGCTTGCCAAAGAACATATTTTTATTCAAATTTTTATATAGACTATTTCATCCAATAATGCGTGTTCTTTATACCACCAAGCATCCATAGAGGTTTCCAAATTAATTTTTCTGTAAATGACTTTGATTAGGGTCAAGGTGTTATATCTTGGGATATTTAAAATACTCACATTTCATATAGTTTTAGAGACACTGATTTCAAGTAAAATAACCGTTTTAGTAACAGATTTCAAGTAAAATACTTTTTATTTGGCAAGTATGTAACTTTAACATTGTTTTCTCTCTTACTAAATTCCATTTCTGCCTCGTATTAGTTAGATTAGGTTCAGAGCCATATTTATTTCTTTTAATAAATGTGAATTTAAAAGAGGTTTAAAAAATAATGTTCATTGAAATTCTTTCCCATTACCGTAAAAGTTCATTTTTCTTGCAAATCAAGTATAGTTGCCTTAGCAACCCTTTCATTTCAAAAGTTCAAAGTCAAACTCTATTAAGAGAATATAATTGGAAAACTATAATAAGAGAATATAAATGGCAATTCACTAAGAATATCATGATGTTGAAATAGTTTGATCATTAATTTAGCATCGGTGATATCAGTGACAAACTATTAAGGTTTCATATAAAAGGTTGATGACTACTGCTCAGAAGCACTTAAGTGACAATAAAAAAGGGACTGTGTTTTTTCATATGTGGTAAGAGAAGACTGATTTGGCTGAGTACCAATGAAAATATAAAATATAGTAAGAAATTATTTTATCCTCTCTAAAGTAATAAATATCACCAAGCTCATTTACTATTTATGTACTAGTTGGGGTATCCTATCTTTCTACCATTTGAAAGCAAATAAATCAATATATAACTATATGAATCACACCCCTCTTGCCCCTTCCACTTGCCTCATAAAAATAAATTTTATTTCAGATGAAACAAGAAAGACAAGACATACCAACTGAGAAAAACAGCCTACAGTGAGGCTGGTTGGAGGAGGGAGATGGGGTAGCACAAAGCTATCTTTATCTTGAGACAATATATATTATTTTGTTATCTTCCCCAAATTCATTTAAAGTTTAATGTAATTAACATATATAAAATTAGCATGTAATCTGGAATTGTACTCTTTTTCTTGTTACATCAAAGCCAACATAATACAAAGATATAACAATAATAATTAAGATATGACAAAAAACTTGCAGGCTAATTTCACTAAGAAATATTGATATTACATTTTGAAATAATATATGGGCAAACTGTTACTTGGTAGAGCAACAGAATATCACAATAATATATTTAGAGTCATGACCAGAATGCAAGGATGGGTGAAGATTAGGATTTATATTATATATTTCCCCATATTAATAGGGCTAAAGAGACATTTTGTGATTATAATACACCAAAAAGAAATTTGATAAGCTTTCTTAATGAAAAAAAAGAATAGACTGATATTTTCATAATGTTAAAAGATGCACAACTTCTACCACAAGGCAATTATGTATTTTATAAAAACATTTAAATATACCCTCATGAAATTAGTGAACAAGATACAAATTCCAGTAATACCAAAAAAGTTTCATATTATTCTAATAATACAAGAAAATAAAATTAGCCAAAATAAGTAAAATGGACAACTAAGAGAACAGGGGAAAATTATCAGTAACTAAAAATTATACCTGACAAAAACAAATATATCAATAGAAAAATCTTTAAAGTGAATAAGAGAATTCAGACAATTAAATGATTTATAAAATTATCATTAATTTTCTGAAAAATAAGAATAATCAATACACATAACATAGAAAATGTGATTAAAGGGATTCCCATTTATAATTTATAAATGAGATAAGCTAAATGAACTTAGGAATTAATAAGAAACATACAAGACACATATTTAAAAAAATGGGTGTGATATAAGCATCATGGCAGTGTGAGAAGACCTCCAGTCTCTCACCTTAATGTTACAAGTTGGACAGCTATAACTCCACAAAGGATTCCCTGCTCAACACACAAATATGTCTGAGAGATCCCTACATTGAGACATGTGAAGGTGGGTGTATCATAGACAGCAGGGGAGGCAGGTGAAAGGGAAGGACAGAGATGAGGGTCTCAGACACAGTCCCATACTGCCCTGAGCCTCAGCCTACATGACAGCAGTGAAGGGTCCAAGTGCAATCCCCACTGGGCAGACCCGAGGGGCAGAGGCAGCAATCTGGCCTCAGTGGCCAGTACACATTGAGGCTGAGCCCAGGATCGGGGCAGAGAAACAGTGCAAAGGGTGGCAGTGGCTGACAAACTGCCATCACCAGGCAAATAGAACCACAGATGCAGGAATTTACCCATCACCTTTCAGTGGCCCACTCTGCATTACAACCCTCACTTGGCAGATCATGAAGGGGCAGAGGCAGCATTCCAGCCTAAGTGGTCTGTGCTCATTGCAGTTGAACCCACTGGAAGGAACAGAGCCACAAACATGCAAAGCCACTTCCCTCCACCCACACCTCCCCCACGCATCGCGTTGGAGCAAGTTAGAGTCAGCTGTGTCACCTCAAACAGAACAGTGTGGCTGGTGACTTCTGGTTGCAGGATAGCAACATCAGGAACATACAGACCAGAAGGCCCATTGCCTGCCACATCCACCACAGGGTGGTCCCCTGAGACCAAGACAACCAGGTCATAAAGAGGATGCCCACCTCCTCTGGGAATACAGGGCATTTTACACGGCAGGTGACACCACCCCAAAGAGATCCTGGAAGTTTCCCAGTAACACAGGGAAGAGAAAACAAGAACTTGCCCTATATCACCACCTGCAGGAAAAGAGGAAACACCTGTACTGATTGACCTCCTAAACAGTCAAAAGAAACAGTACTTAAATAAATAAATAAATAAATAAAGCCCTTAAAAGTACAGGCAGAGAAATAATCCATCAACCAAGGTAGCAAGGAAGTTCAGAAAGAAAAATAAAAATCTCCAGAAAATAAACTCCAAGTCATGAAAGACTGTGATTTAAATGACAAAAAATTCAAGAATGCAGTTCTGCAAAAACTCAATGAAATGCAAGAAAACTCAGAAAGGTAATTGAATGAGCGCAGAAATAAAATCAACAAAAAACAGGGGTCTCTTACCAAGAGATTGAAACTATAAAAAATAACCAAACAGAAATTCTGGAACTAAAGAACTCAATTAATGAGGTGAAGAATGAACTAGAGAGATTAAGAAATAGGACATACAAGATGGAGGAAAGAATTAATGACACTGAAGATAGAAATCTAGATATGACTCAGGTGCAAGAAGAGATAGAATCAAGAGAAAATAAAAATGAAAGAACTCTATAAGAACTATCTGACTCTATTAGAAAGAACAATATAAGAATGGGTATAGCAGAAGGAGAAAAGAGGGAGAAGGGAACAGAGAATGTATTCAAACAAATAATTGGCAAGAACTTCTCAAAACTAATAAAAAAACTGGACACTATAATCCAAGAAGCTTACAAAAGACCTCATTATCTCAACGTAAAATGGCCTTTTACAGGGCACATTATATTAAAGCTGTCAAAAGCTAATGACAAAGAAAATATTCTCAAGGCACCCAGGGAAAAGAAGATGGCAACCTATAAAAGGACAGCCCATTTGATTATCATCAGATTTTTTAGCAGGAGACTGTGAGATCATATATTCAAATTATTGAAAGAAAGAAATCACCAGCCAAGAATAATATATCCAGCAAAGTTATCCTTTAGATATGATGGAGAAATAAAAGCTTTTCCAGACAAACAGAAGGCTGAGGGAATTTATCATGACAAGAACTGTATTACAAGAAATGCTGAAAGGAGCCTGTCCACCAAAAATAAAAAGGCAAGAGGATACAAAACTGTGAGTAAGATCACAAAGAGACAAAAGCAGGAAATTACAACTCTTCTTCAGAATACAGTATTAAACACTTGAATATAACATATAGGTTAAAGGGGGTAAAAGCTTTTTTTTTGCTTTTTTTAAAGATAACAGCTACTGCAATTTGGAAATGTACACACAGCTTAAAAAGGGATGATGTGTGACAACAAAACCATAAAAGGGGAGAGGGTGAGGACTGAAATTGCACAGGTGAATGGCAATAAAATGCAATCAGAAGAAAAAGAACCAGTACACATACAAAATATTTTTTTTTTTTCATAAACCTAATGGTAACCACAAAACAAAAATCTAGAACTGAGACAGGTAACATAACAAAAGAGGAAATGGGGGGAGAAAAATCATAGAAAACCACCAGTCAACAAGAGAAGACAAAAACACAAGGAAAAAGAAACAATGGAGACACAGAGCAACCAGAAAACAAAAGATAAATGGCTATAGGAAGTCATCATATATCAGTAAACATGGACTGAATTTACATTAAAAGGCATAGAGCATGGGATGGATTAAAAAACAAGACCCAACTATATGTGCCTTCAAGAGACTCATCTCAGCTACAAAACAAACACACTCAAGGTGAAGGAATGGAAGGTGATGCTCAAAGCAAAAGGCACCCAGAGAAAAGCTAGTGTAGTTGTTTTTATATCAGATAAATAGATTTCAAGACAAAAAGATAACAAGCGACAAAGTTAGACATTTTGTAATGAAGGGGGGGGCAACACATCAAGAAAACATAACACATATCAATATATGTGTATACGCACTCAATGTGGGAGCACCAAAATATATAGCCACTACTAACAGAGCTAAAGTGAGAAACTGAGAAAAATACAATTGTAGTAGGGGACCTAAATGCCCCATTAACAGCAATGGGTAGATCATCCAAACAGCAAATCAATAAGGAAATATTGTCCTTAAATGGCACAGTAGGTCAAATGGACATTTTACAGAGATTTTCATCCTGAAACGCAAAAATATACAGTTTTCTCTAGGGCACATAGAATATTCTCAAGGACAGACCATGTAAGGGGGCACAAAACTATTATTCACAAATTAAAGAAGCTTGAAATCATATAAATCATATTCTCTGATTACAATAGTTTGAAACTGGAAATCAACTGCCAAAAGAAAGCTGGAAAAACCACAAAGATGTGAACATTAAACAACATGCTACTGAACAATTACTGGGTCAAAGAAGAAATAAGAGATCAAAAATACAAAGAGACAAATGAGAACGACAATGTGACATATCAAAATTATGGGGATGCAGCAACAGTGGTAATAAGAGGGAAGTTTACATACCATTAAAGGCATACTTGAAGAAACAAAAAAAAAATCTCAAGCAAACTAACATTTCACATCAAAGAAATAGAAAAAGTAGATCAAATGCAGCTGGACATCAGTAGAAGGTAGCAAATATAACAACATTTAGAGCAGAATTAAACAAAAAAAAACAAAAAATAATGTAAAAAGAGTTGGTTATTTGAAAAGATTAATAAAACTGACAAACCTCGGGCTAGATTCACTAAGGAAAAAAGAGAAAAGAATCAAATAAACAAAATTAGAAATGAAAGAGAAGTTGTGACAGACACCACAGAAACACAATGAATTATAGAAGAATACTATGAAAGGTTATATGCCACTAAATTCGATAACCTAGGAGAAATGGACAAGTTCTTAGAAATATATAACTTTCCTAAAATGAATCATGAAGAACTGGGAAATCTAAATGGACTTATCAAGTGAGGAAATAGAAACAATCATCAAAAACCTCCCCAAAAGCAAAAGTTCTGGACCAGATGGCTTCATTAGTGAATTCTACCAAACATTCAAAGAAAACTTAATATCTATATTTCTCAAACTTTTCCCAAAAGATGAAGAGGCAGTACTTCCTGACTCATTTTATGAGTCCAACATTACCCTGGTACCAAAAACTGACAAGGACAACACAAAACAAGAAAATTACACACCAATACCTCTCATGAATATCAATACAAAAATCCTAAACAAAATACTAGCAACTTGAATACAACAATACATTAAAAAGTTTATATATAGTGATCAAGTGGAGTTTATTCCAGGGATGCAAGGATGGTTCAACATAATGCAAACTGACCAATGTGATACACCAGATAAACAAAATAAAGGATAAAAATCATATGACAATAACAATAGATGCAGAAAAGCATTTGATACAACATCCATTAATGATTAAAGCACTCAATACAATGGATACAGAGGTAAAGTACTTCGACATAATAAAGGCCCCAGATGACAATCTTCAGTTAATATCATACTCAATGGTGAAAAACTGAAAGGTTGGGAACATAGCAAGGATGCCCACTCTTGTCACTGTTATTCAACATAGTACTAAAAAAACTAAGATTAAACCTAACAAAGGATATAAAGTACCTATACACTAAAAACCATAAGACAGTGTT
The DNA here is from genome assembly GCF_036562045.2 of Rhinolophus sinicus. Classification (NCBI taxonomy): domain Eukaryota; kingdom Metazoa; phylum Chordata; class Mammalia; order Chiroptera; family Rhinolophidae; genus Rhinolophus; species Rhinolophus sinicus. The sequence continues at coordinate 91,403,685 of NC_133758.1, forward strand.
GAAATAAATTGAAGTAGACACAAAGAAATGGAAAAATATTTCCGTGTTCATGAATTAAAAGAATCAACGTAATTAAAATGGCCATATCACCTAAAGCAATATACAGATTTAATGCAATCCTCATCCATTCTCCAATGCATTTTTCAAAATAACAGAACAAAAAAAAATCACCAAATTTAGATGAAACACAGAAGACCCTAAATAATCAAAGCAATCCTGAGGAAAAGACATACAACGAAAAACAGAACTGGAGGTATCACACTCCCTGACTTTAAATTATACTACAAAGCTAAAAATACTCAAAACAGTATGCTATTGGAAGAAAAATAGACACACAGACAAATGAAACTGAATTGAGAATCCAGAAATAAACCCACATGTATAAGGGCAATTAAGTTTTAACAAGAAGCCAAAAACGTACAATGGAGAAAGGAAAATCTCTTCCACTAAATGGTGTTGAGAATACTGGAAAACCACAAGCAAAAGAATGAAACTAGGCTGTTATTTGACACCAAACACAAAAAGTAACTCAAAATGGATTAAAGACTTAAACATAATACCTGAAACATTAAAATGCATAGGAGAAAACATAGGTACTAAACTTACGGACCTTGGTCTCAGAGAGGCTTTTGTTAACTTGACCCCAAAGGCAAGGGAAGTAAGAGCAAAAATAAATGAATGGGACTATATCAAACTAAAAAGCTTCTGCACAATAAAAGAAACCATCAACAAAACAAAATGTCAACCAAACAATACGAGAAGATACCTGCAAACAATACCTACAATAAGGGGCTAATACCCAAAATATATAAAGAACTCATACAACTCAACAACAAAAAAAACCAAACAACCCAATTAAAAAATGGACAGAGGACTTGAACATTTTTCCCAAGAAGACATACAAATGGCCAACAGATACATGAAAAGCTACTCACCTTCACTAGCTATTAAGGAAATGCAATTTAAAACCACAATAAGACACCAGCTCATACCTGTCAGAATGGTTATTATCAATAACACAAGAAATAACAAGTGTTGGAGAGGATTTGGAGGAAAAAGGAGCTTCATACACTGCTGGTAGGAATATAAACTGATACAGTCACTATGAGCTCTATTGAGCTACCATATGACCAAGCAATTCCTCTTCTGGGTACCTACATGAAAATTTGAAAACATTTATCCGTAAAGATATATGTACTCCTATGTTCACTGCAGCATTATTCATGGTGGCCAAAATATGGAAATAACCTAAGTGTCCTTCAATGGATGATTGGATAAAGAAGATGTGGCACGTATATACAATGGAATACCACTCAGCCATGAGAAAGAATCATATACTGCCATTTGCAACACTATGGATGGATTTTAGGAGTATCATGCTCTGTGAAATAAATCAGACAGAAAAAGACAAGAATCATGTGATTTCTTTCATACGTGGGATACAAAACAGAAACTAACATATGAACAAATAAAACAAAGAAACTCACAGACACGGATAACAGTATGGTGGTTACCTAAGGGGAAAGGACATGGAGGGAGGATGAAGAGTAGAAAGAGGGTCAAATATAGGGTGACAGAAGGAGACTAGGCTTTGGGTGCTGAGCACACACTACAATCCATAGATGATGTATCATAGGATTACATGCTAGAAATTTATATAACTTATTAATCAATGTTACCCCAATAAATTTAATTAAAAAAGAGAAATTTGAATTTTTCTAAGGGAGCTTTGCTAAATAAAGAAAAAATACCTATTCAAATGTAAACAGATCATTTTCCCTAAATTATTTTATATGTTTATTAATCCATTTTAAGGCATTATTTTTCTTACATTAATCCATATGATTAAGTGGTAGTGAAACATGCAGTAGGACATTGCTAAACCACACAAATGGATTCTAGCCGTTATGTGGAAATACACAGCTGTGAAAACAATCATAGTAATAAAGAGGGAATGTGGTTCTACTAGATAAACATTACTTTAAAAACAACCCAGTATTGGCACAACTGGTAATGTGCAAAACTGTAGACCTGCAGACAAATCACTGGGTGGAAGTTTTTAAACAAGCAAAAGTTTATGTGGTAGTTTAGAATATGATAAAGGGAGCATTTCAAATCAGTGAAGAAACAATGAAGAAAACAGATGTTTGGACAAATTACTGGCCATTTGGAAGACAAGAATAATAAACCTATCTTTACGCTTTAAAATATAGACATATCAAAGATGTAGTTTAGAAAAAAAATAAAAGTGTACCAACACTAAAATAAAATGTAGGTGAATTTTTTTGCAAAAAGTGGGTAATGAGTCCTTTCTAAGAAAGTCAAAAACTCAGAAGCCATAAAGAAGCCACATGGCTTCATCATGATGAATTCATCATAATGACTAAAGCAGAGAAAATAACGCACCAAAAATAAAACCACAAAACAAGGAAAACCTGGGAAAAGATTTTGCTATAATTTGCTTCATTTTTTAACATATAAAATCTCTAACAAATTAAGAAAAATGTTTAACAATACTATTAAAAAGAGGATAGTTTATCAATAGGCAGTTCACTGAAAGTGATATAAACTTGATCAAGTGACATGAAAAATGTTCAAGCTGATAATTAAAACAATAACATTTAAAATAGCAACGAGAAGCCAAACTTTCACCTCATATTAGCCAGAATTAAAATGTTTAATAACATGCAGTAGAGGATCTGCATTTTGTCTGCACAGCAATCCTTCCGGTGAAGAAGCACAACACAGCCCCCTACCCCCCATTTTATAGTAATCTTGCCTGTTTCATATTTTCCATGAGATAGTTAATTGCCTTTATCTCCCTGCAGGTCCAGGAGTAGCTACATGGTACTGTAAGTGAAAGTTTGGATAAATCTGCTCTCTCACCTCTGTATGTGGGATCCTGGTTAGGTACCACCTCTTTGCAATTTGGAAATATTCATCAAAATTAAAAAGGCAATACATCTTCTAATCTATCAAATGTTTCAGAGATGTATCCTAAATATATAAGATATATAAGATGTAAGATATAGGACACATTTCTTTCTTATTTTTTGTCCTCCAATAATATTTGAATTTTATCTCAAAATGAACAAGTACTATTTGTATGACTGAAAAAAAATAAAAGCTATTAAAAAAAAACCTAAAAATTCATAGTGGACCAGTAGATACAATTAAAAATTCACAAAATAAAATTTGTGGTCTAGAGGAAAAATGATAGAAACATACAGATGATACCACAATAAAGGTCCTGAGATATAATGACGAAACGTAGCTAAATGATACAAAGCCCAGTGTAGCTTTCTTAAGAAACTGGAACAAAATAACCACATTTCAAAAAGGAATAAAAAATCTTATAATTGTAAAAAGGAGTCTTCATTTTGAAAGTCTTATTACAATTTCTCTATAATCATTAGTGAAATGAGGTCCAATCATAGGAAAATCAAAAAACCTCTCAGCCTTTGATCACTGAATTAAAGAAAATTTTACTTAAACGTATATTTGAATAATATAAAGTGTAAACTAACCATGTATTGAACATCTTCCCTATATGTTGAAAATGTTTCAGATTTCCAGAAATACATTCCTCTATTAGCTACTAGCATTCTTCTACTCCACAGGAAACTGGAAGTTACTCTCAGGAGAAGTTAAATCAGAGAGATGTGGGATACTAGTGGAGATGAGGGGTTCCTCTGAAATGGGGAGGGTAAATAGATAGCTTTTAACTGAATTGAAAAACCTTCAGCTCCCTCTCTTCACACAGCTCTAAGAATGCTGGAGGTAGGGTATATTATATTGCACAAGGAGATTTGAGGATACCTACCAGTCTCAAAGGAAAGAAGGATACTGAGATTTTCAATGAGAAACACATATAAAGTGTCTATGCACTGTCCAATTGGCTTTTTAGTACTTCATTCTTAAACGTCAATAAATAATTCACAGAAAAGCCTCTGAAATGAAAGACATAAACTAAAACATATACACATATATTAAAAAAAGGGGGCAGATCAAAGGGAGTAAAAAAATCAATACTAGAGCAAAATGGAATCAGGAAACAGAAACAAGATGCTATAAAACAGGAAGAATCACAACACAAAAAAATAACACTTCAAGCTTCAGAATATGGTAGGAATTAAAAAAAACAATACACAATGATTTTGCTAGGTAAGGTTGAAGAAATATCTCAAAAGGGAGAAGTAAAATGAAGATGAAAACCTTAGTTCTAATTGGCACTTTACTAAGTAGGATAGTCCTTAAAATCCAGGAAATTGTGAATAGTTTTACCAGGCACAAAAGATTTCAAAAATTCTCAAAATGATGAAGAATTCATGGAAACAGTTTTCTGAATATTTGTCTTAATCATTTTTCCAGTTTTATTGAGATATAATTGGCACATAACATTGTATTAGTTTTAGGTGTACAACATGATGATTTGGAAAGAAAGAGAATAGAAATTATGAGGTGGAAGGAACATGCAGGCCTCAAATTTTGTAGGACATTTTTCTCCTTTAGAGAAAATAGTAAGTGTGAAAATTGAATTCTATTTTTGACAGGAAATTTTACTGAGGGAGCATCCAGTTTGCCCTCAAAACACTTTTAAATAAAATTTAGTTTTTCATGAGCCAAGATTCTGTGAGTCTTTGTCTAGGTGCTTTGTTGTTCAGTCATAGCCACCAAAGTTGTCTTCTTCTCTAAAGTTTCTTCTACAAGGAGTAGGTGTTATTAGGCTCTAAATCTTTATACAAGGTAAAGTGCACACTTTCCAGTAGGTACTCCCAGTTACAACCGATGTAAATACACACAAACCAATACATGAAGTTTGAGAATCTACTTTTTAGAGACTTTCTATTCATACTTCCAATTCTAATGCTTTGGCAGCTTCAAATCACGTGCTGAAAGCCAACCAAAAGGTGGGAGAAACAAAGCACTTACAAACTGACCAACATAAATCATCCCTTGATCATGGTTTCCTACCAAAAGGCTCTGGGGCAAAGCAGTGTATAACAGACAAAACACAGCAGTTTGTGTCCCAGAACTCGCGCGGACACTAATTAGGTACAGCTCACACAATATGCAGTGGAAGTATGTTGACACTGAAACATCAAGTTCAAGAGCAAAATCTGAAACACACTGGCACTACATACTACCTAAGGCAAAAACTAACACAGTAGTAAGTCTAGTGTTAGTACTTGGTCCTTTACTTTTGCAAAGCTGTCTTGTTGTCCAGGAGCTAAGCAAATCAACTAGCGAATTTTTAGACCTGCTAATTATATACAATGAAAAATGTCATATGCCCTGTGGGCTTTTGAGATTTTTATATTGCCTTACTTTATTTTTGGACAGTAGCTTGAAACGCCATACATTTTTACAATTCTTAAAAATACTCCCAGTGTTAGTATCACAAAGGGGAATTTTCATTTTTTCACGTTAGAATTATGTAAGGAAGACAGATGTGTCTTTTTAACCAGTATTTCTTGATTTTAGTTCAAACAGTATTTTCTGTTAAGTATAGCTATCTACATGATATCAAGCATTTCTGCTTCCTGCCTTTTTATTTTGGTTTAATCATTCTTATTCTCTTCAGAAGAATAAAATACAAACTTTCTTACTCACCAAATGTGTTACAGCCTTTGATAAATGGAAGAACAGTTATTTGTAAGGCTGATAAAATTCAGTTCATGCTGGTTAGACAACACAGCATGAACTGGATTGTGTGAAGTAGGTTTTTCCCTAAGGGTGGCTTTAAATAGGTTTCATGGGCTGTTGGGGTATTTCCTGGTTACATTTTGGAATGTGTTTAGTACCATGGTACGCTCATCTCCTCCTGCGATTCTTAATACTCAGAGGGAATGTTTGGCAGCACCATTACCTTTGTCATAGTAACAATAAAGAGGAAGAAAATACATATCTTGTTCTTTGTCAATTTGTGTACAGTATTGAGATTATGGTGTCTTTAAAACTGCATCTAAGATTATTTTCTAAAAGAAATAAAAAACATCTTCACAGACTTACTGTCATCTCACTAGAGCCCTGTCAAGACTTTCTAATAGCTGGTTTGTTAAATTTTCTGCAATCTTAGTCACATCCAATGGAAGAAACTGAGAATAGTTTCACCAGGTACAAAAATCTTCAAAAGGTCTCAAAATAATGAAGAATTAATGGAAACACAGTTTTTTGAATGTTTGTCTTAATCATTTTTTTCCAGTTTTACTGAGAGATAATTGACACATAACATTATATAAAATGACATATACTTGTATTATACATAATTAAGTGGTATATGTTCTATAACTGGGCAATATACATGTATGAATATGCATAGATAGATAGATCTTGATATATATACATACATATATATATATATATATATATATATATATATATTCAATGTATCTATACAAATTGTGTATCTTTTTCACAAATAATATACCAAATATGCCCCTTAAGTGGAAACAGAAAATATTAATATAAAATTTCAATTTTCCTAAAATATTTCCCTTTAAAGCCTTAAATATCTTCAAATAGTGGCTCATTTGTTTACACACAGCCTCCTGTGAAGTCCTCTCTATACATAGAGAAGGTGAATAGAAAGAAGTATGAATAAAAAGCAACTAAAACTGGGGAACTTGAAGGTAGATAGGTAGCGGGAGGAACCACTTAGAACACCAGAAATTACAGGAGGTATGGTACAAAAACGGTGGTGAATGTGCCCCAAAAACGAAATGTGCAGCTTTGTCCAGGGTCAACTCCATCCTAAATAATGATACTAATAGCTAATATTGGTGGTATATTCTTGCATTTCTGTTTTTCTGGTAAGATTTTAAAAATATGAAATTATTGCTTTACTAGAATCCAAAACACTCTTTAAGGAAACATTTTTATTAACTTATCCATATATATATATATATATATATATATATATATATATATATATATATATGAAACATCTTCACAGACTTACTGTCATCTAACTAGAGCCTTGTCAAGACTTTGCTGTCTTTACAACTGCATCTAAGATTATTTTCTCAAAGTAATAAAAAAATAAAAAGCATATATATGTGTGTATATATATATATATTAATAATACATATATATAGCTATTTAAAGTAAACCATATACTCCATATACTCCTAAGATTCTCATATTCCAGTGAAATTCTAAATAAAAATAAATTTGGCAAGAGATGAGTTGAAATGAAACTTGGAAAACTTAGGAAATGGATTATCTAAACTGCATGTTTTATCTATGAATAATCAAGAGGGACATCATAGGAATACTTCTATGACATTAGGATAACATATATAATCTTCTATACACAAATATAATACATGTGCATCTGACATATTATAAAATAACAGAAGCATCACCAATTTTTTAAAGTAGTAACTGGGCATAAGACTAGTCTTGGATTTTTGAGACTGTATCTATTTTAATCCTCAAATATATCTAGGGCTATTTATTAGTAGCACCTAGAGTTGGGTGGTTTGATCTGGAATTCTTGCTTACATCCTGATAATGAGGGATCGTCCAATACAACTAAAGCCTTCCACATTATATTCATTGTATCTAAACTTACAAATGTGTAAAGGTGATCAACCGTGACAAGATTTCAAAGTTCTTGAACTACAATTTTAATTCCACTGGAAAAAAACTAAAATAAGCCAAATATACATGTAAATATGAAAATGTAAGCATATTATATTGAGTCAACTTTGTATTTGTTGAATAGTGGATTATTTGCAAAATTAGTTGCATGCATAAACCTATAAAAAAACTACAGTAATTTGAATAAGAGATTGAACTTGAAAAACAATATGTAGGATAGTTTTAGATAACAGATGTTCAGGAAAATACAGTTTATTCTTCATTAAATATTTCAGACATTTCCTGAAAGATGAATGGAAGAGAGAGCATAGCCTGTTAATATGTAAAGATCATTTCATTGAGAATTCAAAGTTTCAAATACTCAAAATACTCTGAAAAATCAAGCAGCAAAGAAATATCAGTGAAAGCAAAATAGCAATGTGAACATGTAAAGCAAATAATTATTAAAAGGAGGCCGAAGAATTTTGTCAGTCTCCAAGAAATAAAAATGAAAATAAACTGAATATTTACACATATATATCTATACACACATATATGTGTATGTACATAATACACATGCATAAGGACTCAAATGTGGACTTTAAAAACTCACTATTGGATCAACTGCAGGCTTTTTCTTCAGGCTCACTGCTGCTCAAGGGAGAGACAGTAGGGAAACCCATTCGGCCTGATCCAATTTAGATATGCAAATTTTATCTTGTGTGCTTGAAAGGAACATGATGGCACTGCATAATTTGCATTTTCAGTTGTAAGATATAATATTTCTAATCTAATAAAAACATCCCGTCATCGTTCACTTTAACACTCACCACATTTATCCTACCTATTGTTCCCTTTCACTTTCAAACTATACTTTCATAATTTAAACTATCAAATTATTTATTAGGAAAAGACAAATATATTATGGAAGTCAGTCTCACAACAAAAGAGGGGAAAATCTTAAGTGGTAATTAATTGGTAACATATGACATACTTCAGAGGGAACAGACAAAGAGAGTCTTTGGAAGAAATGAAAGAATTGCATTAGTCTATGTCAAATATATTTTTTACCGACAAGCCTGATAGAAAGAAATTTTGCAATGAGAACTAGATTTTTTTAATTAACACTATACCTTTACAGAAAGATATTACACTCAACTAAAGTTATATTGATTTAGGGAGGGAGCTTTGAAAAATCATTTTAAGAGCAAGCCTATTGGGTTAAGGTCTATCTGTAAGTCATAATTTTAGAGTGACCTTTTTCTCATTATCAAGACAAGTAGTAGCTGTCCATATTACATTAACAATTATTTCCACTATTCATACATACAAACTTTTATGTAGGAGAAATATATTATATATCGGTCTTCACATTAATGCTTCTGTCTCACTAATACTAATATTTCTGTCAATACCATGTGTACATGGAAAGAATTTAAATGACACCAAGTTTCATTCAGTAGACAAGATACAATGAAATTTCTAGTCTAAAAGTGGTATCACTCCACCTGCCAATTCTCAATCATACTCATCTCTCTCTCTGTTATCCAAGATGGAGAATGTAGGAGTAAGAGCAGTTTGGAGAGAAAGGATGAGTTCAATTTTGGCCATGTATAATTTGTAGAGATGTGGAAGAATAACATAAGTAGGTAACTATACATACAGCTCTGGTACACAAAATAGACACTAAAACTAAAGATTTAGGATAAACAATAAAAAAATAAAGCTTGCATTTTCAAAAAGTACATGCTTATTTTTCCCCCTAGGCAATAAAGAATTCGTAGGAAGAGAGTTAACAAATTTCATGTTTCTTAAGTTCACCCTTTCTTTTCCAAGCCAATTTCCATTAACTGCTTTGGACTTGGTAACCTAGAGTGTAATGTTCAAACTCAGACCTTGTCTTTGCTCATGATGTCTCCTCTTTCTGGAAACACTCTCACCATCTTCTCTACCTGGCTTTCCTCTTTTCATACTGTAAATTCCTATCATTTTTTTTTTCATTTAGAGATCCTTTCTTAATCTTTAGACTAACACGAACTATGGTGCTCTATAAGTGAGTCATGCTCTGTCCAGGTTCAGAACCCTTATTCTAGTTATTTGTCTCCGCAGTCAGACTGTACATTCTGGGAGCTGGTGTTGTTTTTTACGTTCAGCTTTATCACAGTTCCCAGAAGTGGTCTGTGCATAATAAGCACTCTGGGTATTTGCTGAATTGAGTTGAATTTAGGCTTTCGCATTGAGCATTCAGCTGATAAATCAACCTTCAGGAAACAAACCTTGTGGGTATAGAAAAGAATCCAGTTTGTTACTGCATTTGTAACTTATTTCAAATTGTCTTCTTTGTTTTCTTCATATTACTCTGTTAATCCCTTCATTACTTTTTATTTTCTGAAATCCATAAACTAGCAACACTCATTACTTCAATATCCCCAAACCTTACTTACTAAACCATCAGCAAAGAAAAGCATTTCAGGTAGTATTTGTTTGCTATCTTGAGTCACTACATGGTTCATACCTCAGTGTCAGCACTCAATAGCCTGAATGTTGGTCAGTTGCTTAAATGGTTTAAGCCTCAGTTTTCTTATCTCTAGCATAGGATGAATGCTATATCAGAAAACAACAGAATTTTTAATACTTTTGCAGATTAAATGAGGCCATGCATTTTATGTTCAAATATAGGAGTAGAGATGAAAAATATAGTATGTTTATACATTTAATAAACTTCAATTAATTTCAACTATACTTACAAACATGAATAAATCTCAAATACAATATTGGCTAAGGTCACAAAAGGATATAAACAGGATCATTTAATTATAAATTTTTAAAACACACAAGACTATATACAATGTTAAAAGTATGTATGAGAACATATATTCTTACTAAAACTATTTATAGTGGATAGAAATGATACACCTCAAGTTATTGCTTATCTTTGTGAAAGAAGAGGGATAAGAAGGAAGCATTTTTAATTCTATCTAAATTATTTTCCCTCTTTAAGATTTTGAGAAAATATAGTAAAATTTAACCTTTTTTATACTGGCATATAGATAATAGTAGTTGCTAAATTTGTGTTTCTTTACTTTTAATATATCTGAAAGAGTTTATATTACGAGTAAGGAATTAAAGGCAAATGAGTTACATTGGTTAGAAACACATCTATATATCAAATAGACTCAATGGTACAACTAAAATATAATAGAAAGTTAGATTTAAACTATCTTGAACTATTAAAATTAATATTATTTCAGATTTTGATTGGCATCACAGAGAGCTATTTGATTTTTCTTTATTTTTAATGGCAAAATAAGCCTCACATAAATAAAAAGTAACCATTTAGCACCAATTTGAACATCATTAGCAAAACAGTTGGACTTTTAATGACTATGCATGTTGGTTACTGAAGCTGGAATTTTGCTTAATTATACAACTCTGAATTATATTTGTGGATGAATAGAAAAGGGGCTTGAATTAAATTAAAATACAATTGTTTAAACATTATCACTTGAAATACAAATCATGACAAAAGCAAAAATAAAATCTAAATTAATTTGTTTTTAATTTTTGCAAAACATCTAAAACTCTTCAACATTCTTACCAACCAACTACATGAAATAAAGAAAATATAACGCTAGCAGCACAAAAAATTGGTGCTCTAGGGCCAACTTTATGCAACAAAATGATGTAGGAAGAAAACTGTATCATCTCTCAATCCTTCATTTTAAAAATGTCTTTTATGAAATTTGGAATCATATTATACACATTTTGGTTATCCATTTTCTCCATTATATTAGCCCATGGGCTTTTCATACTTTAATATTTTCCTATAGTGTATTTTCTGGTTGCTGCACAGTATAATTGCACTATTGAACCACTATTGAACCACAGTATAATTGCACTATTGAACCACTATCATATTTGGTAATTTTACTTCTAATTTTAAATTTTTAACATCAACATTTCAATATACATTAAGTGATTTTAAAGTAAATTTCTACAGTGAATCACTAATTTTAAAAATGTAATTCGTGAAAGAGATTATGTTTGAGAACAATTTTTAGATTTGCAGCAAAATTGAGAAGATAGTACCAAGAACTCTCATATATCCTACATTCAGTTTCGCCTATTGTTACCATTTTATATTACTATGGTAGATATGTTATAATTAGTAAACAGTATTGATAAATTATTATTGACTAAAATTCATAATTTATACAGATTTCCTTAGTTTTTTCCTAATGCATTTTTTTTCTGTTCCAATGTGGTTTTCCTGAATCCATTAGGTATTTTGTAAGCTGTCCCGCTATTGGAATTTGTGTATGTTTTCCTCATAACAGTGGGGTTACAAGTTGCTGGGAGGAAGACCACAGAGTAAAATGCCATTTTTATTACATCATATCGAGAGTACCTATCATCCACATGATTGATTAATGTTGATGTTGACTTTGATGACCTGGCTTACATACTGTTTGTCAGGTTCCAGTGTAAAGTCAGGCTTTATTTTTTCCCCCTTTTCATACTGTACTCTTTGGAAAGAAACCAGTATATGCAGATGACTCATTAGGAATGGCGAGTTATATTCCCTCTCCTTGAGAGCAGAATATTTACATAAATTATTTGGAGTTCTTCTCCATGGGATATTTGTCTCTTTTCCCTCATTTACTACTTTCACCAAAGATTTATTTATATTAGTATGGATACAAATAATGATACTATGTTACACTTTAGATTATAATCCAGTGCTATTTTATTTTGTTGCTCAAATTGTTCTGGCTTTGGCGGTTGGGACCTCTTTCAGTTGGCTCCTATGCTCCTTTGTAAAGTCTATAGATTTCATTCCATATTCTGTTATAAAAACTTTAAACACACAGAAAAGTTGAACAAATTACAATGAACATCTCTATATCCATCACCTAGACCCAATTCAACAATTTTTAACATTTTTCCATATCTGCTAATTTATCTCAATATATATTTGTTCTTTGTTGTTGTTGTTGTTGAACTATTTTATGGTAAGTTGCAGGCATTTTATCTCTAAATAGTTAAGCATACAACTCCTAAAAATAAGGAACTTCTCCCACATAACTGCATAACATTTCACATTTTAGAAAATTAACAATAATTATTTGTTATCATCTAATTACCCATCCATACTCAAATTTCATCAATGGTACAAAAAAAAAAAAAAAAAAAAGACAATTTAGGGGTTTTTTTTGGCAGAAAGTTATGGTTTTATTAAAACACCATTTGCACACAAGCTGTCTACGCATTTTCTTGGCTGCGCAGCCGGGCATTGGGATTGGTGACTGATGGCCAGCTGGGTGGCTCTTCCCACAGTGGCTTTGCGGTTCTTTGAGGAGATGTGACAATTTCAGCACAGTAAGATGTGTTGCACGTCAGCAGCACTTCATGCTCCTTGACTCTGTGAACGAGGAACTTCCAAAAGCCACTGGGTAGCATGTGCTTTGTTTCCTTGTTACTCCCATCACCAATGTTGGGCATTAGGAACTGGCCTTTGAATCCTCCATGCACCCTACTGTCAACGTCTCTGGGTTTCCACCAGTTATGTTTAATTTTGACATATCAGTCTGACTGGTGCTGGAAGAACTTCTTGGTCCTCTTTTTGACGATCTTGGCCTTCACGACAGATCTAAGGGCAGCCGTGACACTGAGCAGGAGATGGGGTGCGACCTCCATAGGAAGCGCTGAGGAAGAGCTAGATGTTGTTGTTTTGTATGTTCATTTTTTACTGGAACCACCAAGGCTCATACCTCTTTAGCCTCTGTAACAATCCATCCTCCCACACTCTTTTAGGGAGCTCTCCTTTAGAACTGACACATCATTCTACAGGTAGGTTTTATTTTTTGTGTTTTTGTGTGTTTTTTTCTTTTTTTCTTTTTTCTCCTATTCACTCACTGGGAAAGAATCCTGGCTGTCAATTGTCACAGTCTTGGAAGAAAGCCAACGGTATTTTACTGTCTTGTATTTCACATGTTTGTTTTCAAATGCCTTATCAATGTGCTTTCCTCTTAATCCTTAGAAAAGCTCACAGAAATTGCAAACCAATGGTAGTCTCATCTGCATTCTATCTAAACAATACTCCTTTATGATTTCTGATAGTTGGATGGTAATCTTCATATTACCCAATGTTCCTTAAGATGATGTTGTCTTTTGTTTTCCCTTGAGAATACAGATGCAGCATAGTTGGACATCTGTGCTCATGCTCCTGATTTTATCTTGCCAAGATTATTTTAGTCCCATCCTTAAAAATTTCCTCAGCATTACAAACCAGGTTAAAATTTAGACAGGAATTAATTCAAAGATAATCAATGGACTATGAAAAATGGAAAGTTCTCATGAGCTTAAGCAGAGGAATAAAAGCATTAATATGATCTTTAATCCTTTTACTGTTAGAATGTAGTTTGCCCCACTCACTCCTATCAGAAAAAGGGGTTTCCATCATGTTGGCCAATGCCAAGTGCACATAACTAGCATGCTAATAGTCACATCATTCCAAAAACTCATCTTAAATAGTATTCAATCTAGTTAAATACACATGGACAAATTAGCTTGGTGTTAACAGTTTGGAATTAAAGCAATGGGCAGAGGGAAAAGAAAAAGAAAAATTAAGTCACCTTTCCAATAGCTAGAACAACAGATATTATCAGCCAAATAACTGAATACATGACCTTAGGACTCTAATGAAAACACAATCACATTATACTACATTTGAAAACGTTCCACTCTTCCCCAAGTTTTTGTTTGTTGACATTATGAAGCTTTCCTCATTTTTCACAGACTCATCTTTAAATTGGATTCATATATGCCCTTAATTTATATCTTTTTTTTTTCTGTAATCCATGCCTTTTTAAGCAGGAATAGATGTATCTACCAAGGTAGAGCAAGTGAATTTACAGGTGACAAAAGTAAGGTAGGCTTATGGATATGCAGGAATATTAAACAAGCATTCCATGCCCCCATACAGTTTCCCACTTCTCCCCAAAATATCCTGGGGGCTTCATTTTACAGTCAACACCAGCAATCTCAGGGGGTTACTACACCATGTGCTTGTTCTGTTGGAAACGGCATACAAGCCTTCCTGCTCCCATGATTATCACATCCCTCAAGGCACTAACCGTGTCCCCAGACTTTAATTACACAGTCTCTTTTTCCTTTCCACGTGCAGAACCTTTGTGAAAAAGCTAGCATATCTCTATTCTTCTGTAGTATACTTTAAAGAAATGGCTGGAGTATAAGAACAGATTATTAACACAAATTAACCTGACTTTTTCTAATCGATTTAGCACATTTATTGCTGTATGTGCCACAAAGTTGTGGTAATTGGTTCTTACATTTTGTTCAAGATAGGTCCATTATAGGGACCTTCGACTTGGCATTTAGATTCCTGTATAGAGATAGAAACAGAATCATTAAATATTTAGTTTCTCTCTCACAAGGCTGCTAGAGCATTCTGTATGCTTTTAAATTTTTTCATTTAATATTTTAATCTTCCACTCACACTGTTTAAGGTTTCCACCATAAAGACACATAATTTTTTTTGTCTTTTCAAGTATAAAGTGTCTTCTCCTTTGTGAGGATTTTTTGAGTTTATTCTAATGACTGTTTCCCAACACTGATTTTTTACCTTAATGAGTTCTTATGAAAATAAACTTCTCCCTCCAGAGTTCATTTTAATCATAATCACTAGTAAATGTGTATTACTGTTAGAGCCTTTTGTTTTCTCAAACAAGTTTTCCTGTAGGGTTCAGTTACACAGCTGGTTTGTGTTTGAGGGCATGCATTTTCAGAATAGATATTGGCTGAAGAAAGAAGCAAACTCAATAAAATGACAAACCAGGGCAATATCAGCTGTCTCAATATTCCCTTGTTAAAATTCTCACCAGGCAATTTAAGAATGTTAAATAAAGCAATGTCCACTTGGGGAGAAGAAGCTTAACTGTGAGGCAGGTTTTTATTAATTAGATATAGTATATAGTATGTGCATTTGAAATGAATATTCTGTTCATCAGCCAAGTAAAACAGCATGAGTGAAACTGATGTGACATCGCTTTTCCTAAAATTTGTATTCACTTTATTTTTCACTTTATTCTGCTTTTCTGCCCCTTGAATGGAATTGTCAATTTCCTGCTTTCCCATGGGAAAAATTTCAATGAGCTTTTATGTAGACACACACTTTTTATAAACCTAAGCATGCAACTGTATGCAGTTACTAGATAATATTAAGTCCACTTTTACAGTTTTCACATATTATGAAGTAAATGAAAACCTTTTTACTTAATGGCCAATAATCAAAACCACTGTAATGCATAATACTTTTCTGGGGTTTTTTCCATATATAAATTCAGAATTACAAAACTTTGGGAGAAACTGCCTTGCAAACCTTGATTAAATTATCTAGACCCAGCTGTATATGGAAGTGCAAATCTAGTATTTGTAATCTATTATATTCTCTGCTTTGGTGCTTAACAGTCCATAAAAAGATTTTAAGCAAAGCTCCAGGTTTAATCTATGCAGGTTTACATCTCGGATGCCACACTGAACCAGGCTCTTAATGGTAAGAAGTCAATGATGCAGCCACAATTTCTAAACTATGACAGTGATTTTTTTTTTAAAACCCTGAGGAATTGCAGGCCCATTTACTCCATCTGTGGTACAAGGCAGGGTAAACAGCAGCAAGGGTATATGAGACTTCAGTTACTGAATATAATGATAACTTCCAGGCATGGAAAGCTAAGAAAACAGACGTTAGCATGCACTATGGAGTTTAGCATCTTCCTCAAAGTGAGGGAGATGGGCTTTTTACCACTAAACCCAAATTGCCTAGAGAACCCATCCATCCTTATGTTATTTCCAAAGCACCTAATAAAAAATAATTCAAATTACTTGATATTTTAAAATCTTGATAGATTTATTTTGTATAACTAGGAGCCTAAGTTCCAAATTTTCAAATGTGCCTTTACCAAACAAACAAACAAACAGAAAAAAAAAAGAAAAGAACACATAGGTATAGCAAGAGTAGAATGTCAGGCTATTCTTTGTTACATCAAACAATGACACTAGTAAACAACAGAAAAAGAGCAAAGAAAAACAGTTAAAGGAAATAGTGTCATTATCCCAGGTTAATTATAAACCCCTTTTGAGACACTCATTTGTTCAAACAGGGCAGTAATCGGTTGACAGTCATTTTTTTTTTGAGGATCCATATCTACAATCCACATGGTGTTCAGCTTTAACTATTCAGCAGGTCTATCCTGAGCAGAGCATTTGAAATGCTAACAAACAAACAAAGCAAGAGGTTACTGAGTAACAGAACACCCTGAAAGCTATCATCATTAAAGTAGAAACAGAAAAGTGCTAAAGAATTTTCAGATATGAGGCATATTAGGGTTACACTGGCTATTGATCCCACTTATCCATATCATTGTTTAAGAGGGACTTGCCAATAAAAAGAAAAGACAATAAAATGAATGACTAAATCAAATCGAAACTTATAATCTTGGACACTGTCATCAAATTATTTGTCTTTTCTCCTTCTATTAGCCATATACAAGCTATGGGCATATATGTACTTGTGGTATCTTGCATAAAACCAAATACATAATGTTAAAATGAAGTTCAAGAAGTTCTCCCTAGTTTCAGAAATAAAATAATAGAAATGTAAAATTATAAGAGACAGATCAATTATTTCCAAAATATTCCTTCTATCTATGATGGAAATTCTAGGGGCAAAAGAGAGGAAAGGAAGAAACAATGACAATTAATTAATTAATTAATTAATTAAAAAATAAAATAAATCCTAGAAGGACTTTTCTTGTGAAGTCCATAAAATCTTTATCTCTAACAGAGATTCAAAACCAAACAGACAAGAAAATGGTCTGTAAGAGGGCAGACTGGAAGGTCTCCTGCTCAACATACCCTATGCTCAAAAACAATAATTTGGCAGCTATATATAAAGGCTTTTGTGGGAGCTTTGGGATCCAGGTAGGAGACTGTGAAATACCAGTGGAATCAAGACCAAAGAGGGCTGTTTTGATGAGGCAGGCCCATGCCCAGGTGTTTGACTCCTTATAATTTTTATATAAATGTCATCCTGATGTACTGAGTATAACATGGAACAGGAATGGTATCTTTTCCTGTCTGAGATAAAAATAGTTTTGATGAATAAAAGCTATTATGTTAAATTGTCTTGGCCCTGGTTTATTGTTCATTCCAGACCATCACAATCACTTTGCTTCCTAATTCTCCTGATTATGGCCTCAGTCATTTACCAAGTTGTGTGTCTTTTGTGAATTTATTAAGTACACCTATGTAGGTTGCTGATTTTCAAAGGAAATCAGGTAACAAATGCTCTTCAATCCTATAGGGGACCTAGATATTTAGGGTGCACAAATAGTAATAACTATAAATAACTAACATTTGTTGAGTGCTTATTCTGTTTATGACAAAAGAGCTACTTATGAAACAACTTTGCAAAGATTATCTCATTCATCTTTTAGCTAACCTCTGTGAGGAAAGCCCAAATTATATCACCAGTCTTGTGTAAGAAAAATAAAGCATGGAACATCTAAAGAGCTTGCCCATGGTCACCCAGTTCAGAAATGGCATAACGATTTTTGTAAGCCATGGTAAGTGTCTATTAGAAGCTTCCAATATCATTGTGTATATATTATGAACAAAAGAATAGAGATTTGTGTACCGAAGACTGAGAAAGTGCTCAGGAGGCTAAGAAATAAAAGAAATTAGCGGTACAGGAAACAGCATGGAATAATGACATATATAAATATTGCAAACATGATATGGTACATCTGGGAACCA
Source organism: Rhinolophus sinicus (assembly GCF_036562045.2). Lineage (NCBI taxonomy): Eukaryota > Metazoa > Chordata > Mammalia > Chiroptera > Rhinolophidae > Rhinolophus > Rhinolophus sinicus. Next base: position 91,422,105 of record NC_133758.1, read on the forward strand.
TAATTTGCTCTTTGTAGCTAGAATGTAATTTGAGTGAGGAGGTGGCAAATGAGGAGACTAGATAAATGACCTGGATATGGTATTTGAAATCAAGAGGTATTATGAAAATTGAAACCCATTATCAGCATGGCTCATTAAAGTACTAAAGTGTGGCTATCAAAGTACAACATGCTTTCAGAAAGTGGACAAAGTGCTGGGCACCTCCTTAGATAGTACTGACAATGCCTACTGGAGCAGCTATATTATATCCTAAATAGGAAGCTCTAGATGTGGTGAGAATGTCAAAGCCAGCATCCCAGCTTGGGTCCCTGGATAACTCAGTGGCTAGAACTTGCCTACTCACGATTGCACGTCAAAAAGAAATAAGCGTCTTTCTACGCAAGCTACAGTATTTGGGGTGTCTTTGATAGCGGCTCCTTGGCCTACACTCTCATTTAATCAAGGATTAGTCATGTTTCTTTAAATAGCTTCATGTGTGATGTTCATTTTGCGACTAAAATTCAATTCAAATATGTCAATACAAAACATTTTGTTATCAGATATATTAACATGCATATACAAACACTGCATTGTCATAAATTTGAGAATGATAAATATGTGGGAAGTGTTAAAAATACTTATAGAGGAAAAATTTAAATGGGATGTTTTATAAATACTTATAGTTATCAAGAGTATCCTATATTCTTTATATATGTTCATTCTACTTTGAAGAAAATTTTAAGAAGATTAGAAGCTCAAAAGCAATGCAAAAATAAATATATAGATAAATTAGGTCATAGACCTCCTGAGTAAAAGGGCCACAAGACATAAAGAGAATATTAAAACTAGGTACTGAATTTGTCACCAGATTTTCTTGCCGCTAAGGCAAAAATAATATATGCTCTATATTCTTTTTTAACATGCCTTAAAATATATGAGTGTTTTTGAAACAGAAAATAACAATACAAATTTTCTACTTAAGATCCCACATTTTGGATATCTTCAAATATGACTTTTCAAAGAAACATTTAAAGGAATAGATTCTCTTATCAATTAAGTGCCAAGTCCCAAGGCATTCTCCTAAATATATAGAATCTAATCAATTAAATTGAAGATTTAAAGAAATCTTAATAATCCATAACCATTTAAATATGGAGAGGTTGGCCAAAATGTCAGAGTGCTCCCATTTCTACAATATTAACACCATATACATAGTATTTCTCAATCATCATAACACATACTCTTTAGTCATATTAGCATAGTTTGAAAACCATACAAACTTAACTAGTCTTCATCAAGTCAAAACTACATGCATTAGGTGAAAGAAGTCAAGACTGACATTAACCCGTCATTATTAGAAAGGAAAATGACTAAGTAACAGAAAGGTTCTTTGTGTCTACAATAGAGTCCAGGTTTCTAGGATTATGATTTTGAAAGAATGGCATGCCCTGATTTCACATTCAGTATGAAAGGAGCCATAGAGACTAAGAGATAAAAATTCCCAGCACTGCTATTTTTTTTTCAAATTGGAACATTAATTTCAGCATAGCAGGTTTATTTTGTTTTGTTTTTTTCTAAAAAAAAAAAATGCCAAAAGAATCAGAATTGGTGATCTCAGATAATGAGATGAGCCAATTTCACCAAGAGGACACTGGATTTTAAAAAAGTCATTTCAACTATCCAAACATAAAAGCACTCTTCAATTTTGGTAAGAAATCAAGTTACACTGGTAATTATGCCTCCAGCACATTTCCCAAATAGGAAATGTTTTCCAAGACTTTTTTTTTTTTAATTAATTACATATTGCTAGAATGGCTCAGTGATTCCGAAAGATATCTGTCAACTGTACTTCCATGGATAGGTCCATGAGCTGTAATAGCTTCCTGACTCAACATTCTGGGGATATATTCTCTTCTAAAAGCACAAAGAGCATTGAGTGCTTACTATCTTAGCCTTTACATGGATGTTTTATTGCACTGTAATAAGATATAAAACGCGGTACCATTTGATTTGCAAAATTGTTTATCTCGCTTTACTTTCATTTCAGGGTATCTCTTTAATGAAAAGATTAAAATAATTATGATGATTCAGAGAGAACATTAAGAATGAATACAGGATTGACATACAAGTAATCTTAATGGAATTAAACCTGTCCTGAACAAAGACTGAGATAGAATTAAAATGTGTTTTAGTAAGTAAAAACTGACACAGAATTGAAGAGTAACAATGACTTGCAAATATCTGGATTGTTTCCAGAAAATGATAAATTATTTTGCATATTCCACACAAACCTATCTGAAAAACAATAAATATAACAGGAAAATACGCTAACAAGTACTAAAAATTTAAAGATGTCATATTGTAATAACTTGAAAGAAATTAAATCTGGGTAAAAATTAAAACTACACTAGATGGAGAGCTAAATGATATACATATTCATTTACCTATGACTATAATTTTAGGAAATTCATCATTTGAATATGAACCTAACATCACAATCATTTCATAATGAAGAAAACTTTGTGAATTATAAAGACTTTTGCTGCATGAAAGTTAAACTAAAGCAATTTTAAAATAACATGTCCCATAGACAAAATGTTAAGTTTCTATTTTGAAAATGGATGCGATTTTGACACTAAGGCCCATTCAGTACTAATGATAAATGAATGAATTTTATTTAGTGAACTGACTGACTTCTCTTTAAGTCACCTAGACTATACCAATCAATTTTTTAACTTCACTAAAAATGAAATTTCAAAAGAGTCTATGCAAATCTATACATTTGGATGAATCCCCTTTTCAGAAATGTTACAATATAGTCTGTACTGGAGAAAAATAATGGTGAACATCATCGAACATATGCTAGGCTCTGGTCTTGAGCACTTTACAGAGATAACTTATTTTGTGCTCTCAGTAATCTTAACAGGCAGCTATTAATTACCTTAATTCTACAGATGAGCAAAGTGAGGCAGAGGGAAGTCAAGTAACTTTTCTAAAGTTAGAGAGCTGGGATTCACATCTGGGCTCTGGATTGCATACGCCCAAGCCACTATACTAAACGGTCTCCTACTAGGATAAGTTGAACCTAATTCAACTTGGTCTACCATCAGAATTCGATGGTTTTATATATATATATATTAGTGAACATTCTGGGAGACGATGGTGGTATGATATTGGCATCACCCTTTGTCTTTCTGAATTTTACCTCACAACCAATGAAAGATTAATATACAAAAATGTAAATACTAGTTTTGATAAATGTAAACCAGAAAATAAATAAAAGGGCACAAACCAAACACCCATGTTTCCAGTGGCAGGAATGGAATGCATAGGCTTAGGATGGGAGCACATAAGCAAATCATATATGAAAATAATATTCTGGCCCTATGGCATCAGGGAATAACGAAATCTTTTATTATGTGCAAAACTACAGTTGCATATCTCCATTGGCTTAAGATACAGATAAACAAATATAAACGCAAACCCCCTAGGTCATTAGCAAAAATTCTGTTTGCCTGGAAAAATTCCCCTGATCCTCCATGATTAAAAAAAGACAAAGGAAAAAGTCAGCTCTTTAAAGATTAGATCCATTATAAAGCCACAACAAGTACAGAAAACACCGCAAGAAGAAAAAAGTATATTGTGTCAGATAAAGAAAACTCACTACAAAAAAGTTACCAAGTACATAGACTCCTAGAGCTGCCATAAAAAATTATCAGAAAGTGACTGGCTTACAGCAGAAATTTATTCTCCCACAAATGTGGAACTAGAAGTGCAAAATCAATGTGTTGGTGGGGTCATGCTCTCTCTAAAGGCTCTAGAGAGAAATTCTTCCTTGCCTCTTCTAATTTATGGTGGTTGCCAATAATCGTTTGCATTCCTTGGCTTGCGGGTGTATCACTCCAACTTTTGCCACATTGTCACATGGATTTTCCCAGTGGGTCTCTCTGTGTCTTCACATGGCTTTCTTACAAGGATATCAGCCACTGGATTTAGGCCCACCCTACTTCCTTATGACCTTGTCTTAAATAATGGAGACCCTATTTACAACTAAACTCACATTCTGAGGTTTTGGGTAGACATGAATTTGAGGGGACACTATTCAACCCAGTATACCAAGGAATACATGAAAACGTGTCCAAAGACTTCTCTATGAATTTACAAAGTTAAGTAATGATAACACTTTCATGAATCAAGAGTTCTAAGCAAAAGTATAGGAATTTGGGGAAGACTTGGTAAGAAAACTGAGATAACATGTAAACTGAAAGAGCTCAGTGAAGAAGTGACGTTGAAATTAAAACATACAGAAATTAAGGCAAAATTACAATGCGTCTGACAGAAACAATTAAAGAAAATAAATAGTGAACATAATTAATATTTATAGGTACACAAATAAACGAAATCTTAAAATACAAGTAGATTGGAATCCATGATAGAAAAATATGATACTGAGGGCCAGAATGGGCTACATGTAAACATATCCTACTAAAATTATCAGCAATTAAAATCAATCATTTGTGCAGTCAGATAAAAGTTCAACCAACATATACGGGAAAATTTCTGAAACAGTCTCAGACACCTTCATATCAACCTTCAATGTTATCCTCTATACTTAGTCAAATAATGCCAATAGATACATATTTTAAAGCTTACAAATCAAGAACACTAATATAAACTTATTAAATAGTATACATGTAAATTCTAAAAAAAAAGTATAATTGACTAAAGGTTGACATACACAAAACGAAGTGAGGTATAGAGGAAGAGGATATTTTATCATTAGGCTTAGTAGATTCAAACATACGATAAATGAAATAGAATTTATGAATTTATTGTTTTGATTTCCTAGGGCACAATTATATAGCAATTATAAATGTACATACATAACAATATGATCCCAACAGTCATAAAGCAAAAACTATAAATGACATAAGACAAAATATATTGAAATAAATCAGTAATATAAGATAGATTAACACCTCATTCATTTTCAGATAAATTGAACAAAATAATTATGAATATAGAACACTTAAAAAACAATAAAAAACCCAGAATACATCTTCCTTGATATTAGTCACAAGTATTAGTCACAAAAATGATTAGTATAATTCTAAAGACTAAATATTCCATAGTTATGTAGCATCTTTTCAAAACTAAGCAATTTAAAGCAAATACATCATAGGTTTTATGTCGTATAATTTAAATATTGTAATTTAAATGTTAGTGATTTAAATAATTTATATATTAGTGAATCCCAATATTATTTTTGTTCTGAGCCTCATGTGATAGTGTCAACTATATTGCATTGAAAAGTTATCTTTGATATGGTGGTTATAGGATAATAGTATTAAAAATAAGGAAGACAACATTCTTATTTAACCCTCAAGTAGTAGTTAGGAGTTTCCTCAATTTCATTTGTTTTCCAAATATTTTCCAAGGTATTTTCATTTGTGTAAAATATTGAGTGTATTACCAATGACTAACAATTTACCTATCACCCAAGAGACAATGAATGAATGTGGAATTAAATATTTATTGATGTCATTCCAGGTATTACTTGACTTGCTTAGGCAAACACGATTATACCCATTTTGAAAACAACTATGATATCTATAACAATTATTTGTTGGCATATCTATATTTTCTACATTATTAGAACCTCCTTGAGACCATATTAGTTGTTTCCCCATTACTTTGCAGTGCATTATACATTATAAATTCTTATTAATATTTCTTGAATTTAAATATTTTTACCAATAGGAAAAGATACTTGCTTGAAGAAACATTTGATGTTTCACTCAAAACAGAGATTAAAAATAATCAGACCTAAGGGAAATAGAAAGAAGCGTAAAGTGCTTAATTTTTGCTTAGGCTAACTGCCCATTTCTAATTAGACCACTAACACACAGGCCTCCACTTATGTCCATGCTTCTTTTAAAGCCCTGGAGATAACAGAACAGTGATCATGGCAGCCAAGCAAACCATATGGGAACCAGTAGATCACAACTTAATTAGCCCTGAAAATTTGTACTAGTAGTGTCAGCTTCTATTTTTATATTATTGCATTGTCAGAACCTCAAAGTTTTCATAAAATGCACTATTTTGCCTTTACACTTAAGTTTCCTTAAAATATAAACGTTAGGAAAAAATCACAATTGTATCTATCAAAGAAATTTACTTGAAGGCTCACCATGGCAGCAAAGAAAAACATTTAAAGGATCCTGCGTTCCAACAATCACTTCATTGTTATGTTTCAAATATTACTGACTATTGAAAGTAAATTTCATATTTAAACAAACCACACTGGTTTTATTTTTTAAAGGCACCTGTAGTACATTTCAATAGTAAATATTCAAAATTAAGATGTTAAGCCCTTTACTTTCTAATCTTTGTATCATAATGTATCATCTTTTCAAAATTTTAGGAAGACTTAATTATCTCTCTGTTGATAATTTGAAAATATACTTGATAAAGGAGTGATGGATTCGAAAGCAGAGTTGAGAGCAAAACTGTGGTCATCTCAGTCTCAACTCAGCATTCTTTTTCTAGACTAGGAGGCAAGTGAAATCTCAAAAGAGCTAGAATCAATTTACGTAGCTGCTATTTATACCTAAATTTCATTAGTTTATAAAAAAACAACAGGCAAACTGCTGATATGAAACTTCTAAAACTTGTTTAAACATTGTCTTAATTTGTGTCCTCACAAATAATTTAATTTTAAAAAACAGAAATAATCGTGAATACTTTAATTTTTCCTTCATCTTTCAACCTATGCTAACCACTCTACTGGGATAAAAAAAGAATTTGGCAATCTGTGGACATCAGGTAAATTTAATCAGTACTTAGTAGTATGGAATTTAATTGTTCTAATTAAATTAACAAAAAGAAAATAAAACACCAAAATACTTGTGTCTTTTTTTTTCCTCATAAAATTCTTTGTTGTACCATCTGGCCTAGAAAGTTTGCAAACATTGCTGTCCTGACAGAGATATGACCAAGTACCCAGAGGCTAAATATCAAAACATTAACAGTCTTCTATAACTTACTGCTCCAACCACCAGTCTGACATTGTTATATCTATTACTTTTAATGAATCAACTATTATATTAGTCATGTTCACTGTTTTAAACCTAGCCAAAACATTTTATATAATATTTATATAATACTAGTGTTTTTCAAAAGACATGATAAAGAGGTCTGCAGGAAAAAAACACACAGAAAATACCATAAAACTCACTGATAGGGTAAAAAGAAACTATATGTTAACAGCACTGAAATGATGTTTTTAGATTTATATAATAAATTTAGTTATTACCAAAAAATTTTAAACAAACTGATAAAGCTTGAGTTAAATCAATACCACAATATTATTTTTTTTTTACTGTTTATCTTTAGAATCTGCCCCATAAAATCAGAGTAATGATTACCAATCTCTAATGACTAAGCAATTAGTATTATAAGGGCATTTATTGACTGGTGATTTAAAGTGAAACAACAATAAGTGAAAATATAATAGCCACAGGGGGGGAATCATTCAAGTTTTAAACTTAGGCTTTCTGAAAATGGTTTTGGACGTCTCCATTTTGAATAAAAGAAAAAAAAAGAAATTTACCAAAAAGCATGCTGTGATTCCTATTGATCTGGCACTACTGGAGTTCAGCACACTTTATTGTATCACTTAATTTCACTTTTGACATTTTGTTCTTCAAGGTACAAATCCCTGGAGTGAAAGGCACCTACAATGGCTTCCTTTGCTCAAAGAAGAAATCTTTGGGAATGGGCCCAAAATGGCAATTTAGACAGCTGTTTCCATTTTACAATATTTTCTCATAGATAATGAAAAGAGTGAAAGGGAACCAGAGTGACAAATACTGTTCCCTACAGATGCCTAGGTACCTGACACAGAAGTTTTAATTACCACAGAGCAAACATAAATTGCACAATGCTTCAACAAGTGGGCCCTAGGGGGTAATGAATCTTTAGATGTAAAGAGATAGTACAGGTGTGATACAGGAATAAGGGTTTGAATTATATTTTGCAGTTTTCTCTCATTTCTTTGACAACTATTTTTGCAGCACCGGATTTCTGATAGGAGGAAAGTTTAACAGAAGTGAGTTGGAATGGTAGTAATAGATCTTCAGTTTATGTATCTAAACTAAATAATGAAATAAATAGCACCAATACAGCAAGTTTGTTAAGGTTTCTAAAGTTCACAGTAAGCTATTTGAAATCTGGAAAATGAGAACACAGCATATTGAGTCATATTGAGTCAAGCAATATGAAAGTTCAAAAGAATAGATGTGTTTTTCAGAGAAGCAGGGTTGAATGGAATTACTTTGAAAATTAAAATCTTTTCACTAAGAAATCTGCTTTCTAGCCGCTTGACACCAGGTAAAAATTGGGGTAGATTATTCAACACAGATAATAAGTTAAATTATTAAATAAGCTTTGATCGTTATTCTGAAAGACTGTTTAGATTTGCTCTATAGTCAAGCTAGAAATTAGATTTGCTACTCAGGAAGGAATCTACTCTTTGACTGGGAGAGAGCCCTTTTCTTACTCTGCATTTTGTCTATAGAAGAACATGCTCATTTTCGTTTTTTTCTTTTATCACCTGTGTGCTGATAACATACAGTTGTGCACCTACCCACCTCTGATTCTCCAGAGCTCATACCTTGGACAATGATGAATAAAATTAGTAATTTCCTTTCTTTTAATTGTTCAATAAATATAATAAATATAACTTCTAGCTATTTTAGCATTTTTCTTAGTAGAAGAAGGGGAAAATACTGAAGTACAGCTCTCAGTCCCCCATACTCGCTATAAATATTGGAAATAGACCTTAAATAAAGAAGATAGGTGTAGTGAACATTGTGGTGTATTGTCTATAACTCCCTTTCAAATCTAGGAACTAATTCCTCCACCTGGAAATGTTGGCTTGCTACTGGTTCTGAGCCGTATCTTTCCTTAGCATTCTGCTGAAGGGATCCACCTCACAAAACGTTATCTCCCTTTCCTAAGGAGAGCACATATCCAATGATCCCTGTTACCTTCATTTGTGATACCTATGAGGGGCCATCCCAGAGCTCCTAAAATCAACTCAAAAGCACTGCAGTACAACTTCTAGTTCTGCTCAAGTCTACTTTCCTCAGTCCCTCATCAATGTTATTGCTGAGTGCACTCCGTAATAAATTTCCAGGAAGGAAATCTTGTCTAAGAAACTGTTATTTCTAAGTATATGACTAAAGAAAACAGGATACTCATAATAAGTGGTTTAGACTTCCAAAAATGTTTTCTATATTAACAGCTAGCATGAAGATCAAGTATGCCATTATTCATTATTCTTTCCCAAAGAACGGAAAACAAATTCTCTAACCTACGCAAGACTAGGGACTCTTTCAAGTTGTCTATTTTCTACTTTAATTTTCTATCTCAATTTCCAGTTAAATAAATACCATTACCAAATACAGGCATGCCATAGTCATCTAAACAGCAAACAAAAGAAAATTCTTTCTCTCTGTTCATAGTTATCAAACCACATTTATGATCATTGGCTTTTGGAAAATGGATCATGGAATAAAGCAGCTGTGGCCATCCTCTTGTTTCAGTGTTTGCTCTAAAATGGGAAAATACTACCACATACCTGTTTTACATCTAGAATACAAGATATATACAGAGAAAAGACAGACACCAACTATATACATTTTTATACCTTCAATGTACAACAAAGTAACTGCAATACAAAAGGTATTCAGTAAAGCTTATTGGATTCATAAATAAAAAAATAAAAACAGAAGGATACATTTGGGGTATATCATCATAAATATCTCTAAGACTATTGTAGAATTGATTTTTAATTCTAGAAAGAATTGTAGTATACAACTTTAAACTTCATAATATGAAATTAACCTTCACAAAATTCAGAGAATTAAAGCATTCATGGAATTAAAAGCATTAAAATTAAAGGTATTGAAGTTTAAAAGTAGACTAATATATTAATAATCAAATAATAAATGAAATTTAGGTTAGCTAAAAATTCAATAAAAGTAAAATAATAGAAGATCTAAAAAGACACTGATAAATATGCTTTAATGCAGTAAACTAAATGAGAATTGTGACTGAAAGATTAGATTTCTCTTAAGAAACAAAAATCATAACAGAATGAACAAAATCACACTAAAGATGATTTTAAAAAGGAACAAGAGCATGCAGAGCAACTTGGCCAGCTTTTGTGCACCTGCATTTAAAATAAATCAAAATAGTCTTTCCAGTCAAGATGGCGGTGTAGGTAAATTCTGTGCTCACCTGCTCTCAGAGCCACATCAATTACAACTAAACTACAGAAGCACCATCATTGAAAATCAACTGAAGTCTAGCTGAACAGAAACCCTACAACTACAATATACAGAAGAAGGCACAATGAGACTGGTCGGGGGGACAGAGACCTGGAATGGGCTGTTCCCACACCCATGAGTGACCATTAAAAATTGGGACAAATATCTCAGCTGTGGAGGTAATCCACAGAGGTGCAAGGGGTCCCCGAACCATACTAGGGTTCCAGTGCTGGGGAGAGATGTCTCCATAATTTCTGGTTCTGAGAACCAGCAGAGACTGAGGCTGAGTGAGACACAGGGTAGCTGGAGTCCCAAGCACTCCTCTTTAAGGGACAGTGCACAAACTTACTCATTGACAGATTCACTCTCTTTGAGCTCCAGTGCTGAGGTAGCGGCTCAAAAGGTGCCAGAGACATACAGGAAGGAAATAAATTGTCTGGCTCAGGGCAAGGGCTGGAGGGGCAGCTTTCTCTCAGATGGAGGAGCTGGTAGAAGACATTGTTTCTTTGCTGAGCCCTTCCCACTCCCTGTGTGCAGACACAGGCAAATGCCATATCTGAGTCTCTGTCAAAGTTGTTATCACCTCTTGTGAGCCCTGCCTTATAGTGAGAACCTGCCCACCTAACTTTCAGGCACAGCCAAGCTGCTTCCAGTGGCTTTTACCTACACACAACCTGTCTTAGCTCATGCTGTGGACTATCATAAAATGTCTCAAAGGTTCACAAAACCCAAACAAGCAGTATCTAGCTTTGGTGTGTTCCCTACCTCTGGCTGAGCAGCTCTAATGCCAGCATTAGTGACAGCCAGCCTTGGTTTGCAGATTGGCTTCTAGAGACACGTCTAAGCCCAGTGCAGGTGGCAGCCATCTGCTGGTTGCTTTGGGGCTCATACCAGGTGGCCACAGGCAGAGGACAGTCTGCAGCTAAACTTGGCCTGCAGCAGGTTCCCTCTCAGGAAGCCCTAGGGCTGGTACATCTGGTGGCCAGTTTTAGACCAAGCCAGAGCATCACCCAGCCAAGTCCAATGACAACACATCCAAAGGGCAGACTGGGCAGGCACCACAGTCCTGCTAAAGTGAACCCTGCTCTGTAGGATCAGCCTTTGCAGCACAGCTCCTCTATTATAGTCAGGGCCAGTCTTCACAACCTGAGGGTCAATCCCTCCTATTGATGTGCAAACAGCAGCCAAGGCTCACCTACAACAGCCCATACAAAGACACACCTGGAACACCTGACTCTGGTGACCTGGGAGACTGCACCACTGGGTCCCACAGGACACCTACTACATAAAGCCACTCTACTAAGACTGAGATGCATAGCAGCCCTATCTAATACATAGAAACAAACACAGGGAGGCAGCCAAAATGGGAAGACAAAGAAACATATCCCAAATTAAAGAACAAAACAAAGCTCCAGAAAAAGAACTAAACAAAATGGAGACAAGCAATCTACCAAACACAGAGTTCCAAACACTGGTTATTAGGATGCTCAATAATCTCAGGGAGAACTTCAATAAAGAGATAAGAAACATAAAAATGGAGATAGAAAACATAAAAAAGAACCAGTCAGAAATAAAACATGCAATGACTGAAATGAAGAATACTCGTACATTAGAGGGAATCAACAGATTAGATTAAGCAGAGAATGGAATCAGTGATTTAGAAAACAAAGTTGCAGACAATATCTAATCAGAACAGCAAAAAGAGAAAAAGAATTTTAAAAAATGAGGATACCGTATTTTGCTGTGTAATGTGCTCCCATGTATAATGTGTACCCACGTTTTGGCTCAAACTTTCAGGGAAAAATCTTTCATTTTAATTTTTCAGTTGTTTACATTTAGGTACTTGTTTTTGTTTGATAAAGGAATTTTAGCATTTATTTTTTTAACATATTATGGTACAAGAAATTTTATGTAACAAATGATTGCAAAACACAAGAACAGATACAAGGTACAAGAAATTTTATGTATCAGTAACAAATTTATGATATTTATGCCTCATAGAAGGCCAAGAAGTCTTCGTGATTGCAAGTTCGTCATAAGTTCAACCAAACTGATTATCCTATCCAGGGTATTATTTTGCATGTGGATATTGTTATTGATTTCTAGAGTTACACTTTTGACTCATAAGCATAAATAAAAGAATTAAAAACATCTATATAGATAAAGGATTAGTACTACCCATGTATAATGCACATCCTTATTTTTCCCTCACAAATTTAGGCAAAAAGTATGCATTATACACAGTAAAATATGGTAGTTTAAGAGACCTGTGGGACATCAAACATAACCACATTCACATCATAGGGGTACCAGAAGGAGAAGAGAGATAGCAAGGGATTGAGAACCTATTTGAAGAAATAATGACAGAAAACTTCCCTAACTTGGCAAAGGAAAAAGACGTACAATCCCAAAGAGTGCAAAGAGTCCCAAATAAGATGAATCCAAAGAGGCCCACATCATAATTAAAATGCCAAAGGTTAAAGACAAAGAAAGAATCTTAAAAACAGCAAAAGAAAAGCAGTTAGTTACCTACAAAGGCTATCCCATAAGACTGGCCGCTGATTTCTCAACAGAAATTTTTCAGGCCAGAGGAATTGGCATGAAATATTCAAAGTGATATAAAATGAGGCCCTACAACTATGACTACCCTACAAAGCAAAGCTATTATTTAACATTGAAGAAGAGACAAAGAGCTCCCAGACAAGAAAAGTCCAAAGGAATTCATCACTACCGAGCCAGTATTACAAGAAATGTTAAAAGGACTTATTTAAGAAGAAAAAGGAAAAACAAACAAAGAACAAGAATATGAATAAAATGGCAACAACTATATACTTATCAACAATCACTTTAAATCTAAATAGATTAAATGTTCCAATCAAAAGACATAGGGTGGTTGAGTGGATAAGAAAACAAGACCCATGCATATGCTGTCTACAAGAGACCCATCTCAGATCAAAAGACATGCACAGAATGAAAGTAAAAGGATGGAAAATGATGTTTCATGCAAATGGAAAATAACTAGGGTAGCAATGCTTATATCGAACAAAATAGCCTTCAAAATGAAGACTAACAGTTATTACACTAAGTGAAATAAGTCAGACTGAAAAGACCAATGACATATGATCTCACTTATATATGGAATATAAAGAAAGGAAGAAACAAATAAAACAGAAACAGACTCATGGATACAGAAAACAAACTGTTGCTAGATGGCAGGGGTGTGGGGGGGATGGTTGAGAAAGGTGAAGGGATTAGGAAGTACAAATTGGCAGTCACAAAACAGTCATGGGGATATGAAATACAGTATGGGTGTTCTAGTTAATAATATTGTAAAAACTCTATGGTGTCTGACGGGTACTAGACTTACCAGGGGGATAACTTCATAAATTATAATGCCTAAGCAATATGTTATATATCTGAAACTAATATATGAGTAAAATAATACTGAATGTTAACTATAATACACACACACACACACACACACACACACATATTCATAGAATGTAAAGTACAGAATAAGAAATGTAGTCAGTGGTATTGTAATAGCTATGGTCAGTGTCAGCAGACTTGGGGTTATCGCCTTGTGAGGGGTGTAAATATCTAATCATTTTGTCGTTTTGCACACCTAAAATTAATTTAAAAAGAAAAAAAAGCCTGTGTTCTGTTAAAAAAAAAAAGTGGTATTTGCCAGGACCCTGAAATCTATAGTTATTGTTTTCCCTATTCAATTATTAAATTGAATAATAATTGTTTTGCTCTTTATGTCCAAGGGAGTATACTTGGGGACTATGTAACTAGTTAATGCCTAGTTTATTTTATACCTGCTAGTTCTAGCAGGCACAGCTGAATCTTTCCTGTACTGTTCACGTGTTCCTCAAATGTTAGGAAAATGGATGAGAATGAGGTATAATTATTGGGAAGAACACCTTTCCTAACAGCAGAGATCTCTTAGTCCCTCTTAAATATGCTATGAAGGAAAGTGCTACCTGTGAGATTGTTTAACACCAGCTTTGTCTTGGTCAAATTCAAACCCTATTTTAGGCAAATTCCAGAATTTACAACTTCTGGCTCTTTGCCAGAAGACTGGGTATTTCGCTTTTGCTGCAGAATTTAAGAAAGTCAGTTTAGAATAACAGGCCTCTGCAGATTTTATTTACTAAATCTACCAAGGACCAACTTAGACAAGGCTTCTTCTCTCCCCATCATTTATTGGTTTGAAAAAAATAATGAGATCTTTGCATAGAAGGGACACTAAAATTTGTACCACATCTTCCCTGTACTGCATATATTAGATGCATTATTTGATTTAATCAAAATAATTTTATAAAGAGGATACTACTACTCTCATTCAGATAAGGTGAATCTAAGACGTAAGGTAGTAATAACTTTTCCAGTATCACATGTAAGGAATAGAGCTCAGTGTACAATCCAGGTAAGTCTTTTCCCAAAGCCTGAGCTTTTCAACAGTACATACATCGTCTAAAGAAGAAATCTAAACAGGAACAAAAATAGTAATAAAGTGACAAATATAAACTGGAAAAAAAATATATAACCACATAGAAAAATAAAATCTGTTTGGATGGGTACCTGAAAGTACATCGTGCTGTATAAACAAAACTGTGAAAACAAATCATGTTTATTTGAGGCACCGTAACAACAGACAATGAAGGAAAAATAAATAAATAAATAAATAAAAAATAGAATACAGAGTGCAAAAACACACTCTGGCTGCTGAATTCATCATATCAATGATGACAGGTCACCCAAATGGCAAGAAAACTATTCTCAGTGAGTACACGTAACATTTATGCCAAAACAGCAGGGGCCCATCAGAGCCAAAACAGGAGCAGTAGAGGCATTTGCAGCAATTGTATCCTTCGAGGCTGAGAAAAGAAATGTGCTTTAGTGATGTGAGGAAGCTAGCCTAAAGACAGAATTGAGAAAAAAATCTACCAGAAGAATAAGAATCTGTGCCTACACAATCTGGGCTATCAGGAACAGGTACCTTTTACACAAAGGGTGCAGTATTGGCAATAAACCATGGTTTTCTGTTCACGCACATTGATATACAAGAAAAGATGTGAGGAATTATGAGAAAATTATCAATTAGTACTTATTTTTCAAATTAGAACTTTTAAGCCAGTATTGAGTTATAATACACCAAACAGATGGTACAAACTCAGGTACAAAATGACTGGTACATAGGGAAATACTAATTGACATGATGCAATTAATTTCACTTTTTAGTTGTTTAACAGCCCATTTAAAAATTTAGGTTGTCTGTACACTTCACATGGAGAGTGCTTTCTTTTTATTTGCATAATGTATATATATCTTAATAAAATTTAGGTCTGGAAAACATAAAATCAGGTACCTAATAAAAGTGATAGTAATATATGTATTAGCAAATCAGATAAAATATGTTAGTATAATATTTTAACTTTTCTTTATATGATGTGAATCCCATCAATAGTTGAGTAATTAATTATACACTATCTTTAATGACAACTCTTTTTTTTGAATACCACTCAATTCTTTTCTACATACATGTTCCTCACTTAACTGACTTAAAGACACAGAACACTAAGAGAGATGATCTAAAATGCTGTAATTTACCATAGCACTCCCAGCCCTAAATACAATCTTAGTCCTGGAGACTGAACGATACAATTGTGAGAACCATATAAATAAATAAAGTCAAAGGCTTTGTGGGCAGCAAGGAAGAGGAGAAATGAAATTCACATCTTCTGCCCTTTTCACTACCCTTTCCTTTTAAAATTCTTAACTTTATATCAATGCTCAATAAACTATTTTTATTCAGCTGGCAAATATATATTGGAGAGCCAATAAAAGAGAAATGTGGAAGGCAGCTAATGGGTATTGGAGAAGGGCTAAACTTTAGTTTCTTAATAGCCCCTGCTGCTGTTAATTCAATTCTCTTTGGGATAACTCCTTATTAATTTGCAGTTAACATTTACCAGTAATAATAGAAGTTCAAATCGATAGTCGGAAATTCCCAGAGAACAGGCAAAAATAAATATCTGCTAGACTTTTCAAGTTATTCTGCCAAAATAAGGGATTTTTCTTTAAAATATATTTATTAAGACTTTGCCAAGCTTGAAGTGCAATATGGTTAATACTTATTGCCTTAGAAGGGATTCCAGAATAAAATTATTTATAAAATGATATTCATGCTAAGTAACTTTTAGAAAGAGAGCTAATATCATGATTAAGGTGTTTAGTATTAGAGCATAATATATATAATTCCAAAATATGGTTCCAATTTTTCCATCAAATATCAAATATAAAGAGTAAATAAAATTTTACAAAAGGATAAAAGTCCCAAGGCCCTTAATATTTATTTAAATTCTGTACTTTCTTCAAGAATATTTCAAATATATGACAGAAGCCTAGATTTAATGAATAAAATGAGCTGAGATTATAGTATCAACGAAAGTATCAATTATATCCAAATCAATAATCTATTGCAAGGGATAGTAACAAAAACCAAATAATAATAAAATTCAATGTCTGAAAGTTGAGGCTTTTGTTTTATTAATAAATTTCACCCAAACATTTTGTGATAGACACCAGTTTACAAGGAAGAATCTATGAAATAAAAAATATCAGGATTTTACTTTCAAAGTTCGAGAGTGCTAAGAAAAGCTAGGAAGCCTCATTCTAAATGCTCCAAATGGCATCAGTGCCAAAGTTATGATTCAGAACCAGAAATTCACAGTGTCAATTTTGACCTTCAGTTCTGAACAACAAATCATGTTCATTATAAAACTTTAACCTGCAGCGCACAGACCTTTTATTATTGAATGTGCAAAATAAAACACTAGCCATGTGTTAAAATCATCTTTCTACCTTTTAATGAATAAACTTTATTAGTTGGTAGAATTTCTCCATTTACCAGGAATAAAGGACACAAGAAACTTCCATTGTTCAAGCTGAGTGGACTGCCAGATAGATGCCTCATCAGTCACTGAATTGCCCTTGAGCAACACAGGTTTATGATATTTCTAAAGGGTCTGTTTGTTCCTGAAAATGCTCTTCCACTTAAGAAATGCGTTCTGGAAGTAGACCATTTTCTCTCTAGTCTATTCTCAGGCAGAGAGAGAGAGAGAGAGAGAGAGAGAGAGAGAGAGAGAGAATTTTCTTTATTGCCTTCCTTTGTTTCCCACACGCACATTCAATAAACTGTTCTGTCAAAAGAAAGAGCAAAGGGCTCAATTCAATAAAAAATTGCAGTGATTATGCTATGCAATTTTGCTCCTGCTACTTTATCACAATTTGCCATTCAAGTGGACACTGCTGTGCTCCGGGCTTTAGAGGGGGGAAAAGTCCATCAACCGAGCTGCAAGGTCATTTTGCACCACAAAGACACAGGTTCGATTGGAAAGCTTGACTGTCAGACTGTCAGCACTCCCTGCATCCGAAACCAAAGTCATGACTTCAAGCAACACAAAGCAACCACAATGGATCAGTATCAAATAATACTTATTTACCTAGAGAACCTCAGGTTCTGAGTTAATCCCCGACTGTTAAGTAAGAAGCTGTTTCTTCAGCTCTTTCAGGCCTCACAGGTACGATTAAACTAGTTACCGCTCTTTCTCACTCCTCCACCTCAAGGCCATTCTAGTGGGTATGGAAAACTAGGAGGGAGCTCAAGCTTGAAAGGACTCCATTGGCTTGGTGCTTGGTGTGTACTTAGAATTGAAAGGGGGGAAAGTAAAGCGACTCTACCCTCCAGGGTGATCTAGGTCTCCTTTCAATTAGGTTATTTCGCTGGAAACTACCTGACTTCAGATTGATTCAATATTAATATAGTAAAGATTTCTACAAACACCTTTATGTATGTGCTATAATGTGCAGCATGCTTGTAGCCATCATGGGTCTATAATATAAATATTATTAATCTATTCTACATTCTTTTTATTTATACTAAGTCACCAATATCTGGTATGCATTTTGCACGGACAGCACGTCTCAATTCAGACTAGTCATATTTCAAGTGATGAATAGCCACATGTGGCTATTTGCTGCTATACTGAGAGCACCACTCTAGAATCTTACAGGTAAAGCTACACATGTTAAAAAAAAAAAAAAAATAAAAAAAAAAAAATATATATATATATATATATATATATATATATATATATATATTATGCCAAGTTCTCTAAAAATGGTCCTGGAATTCAAAAAAGTAGAAAGTGTTCATCTGGAAAATCAGGGACAGTTCATGAGTCCATGTGATTAGTAGCTATCTGGTCATGGTTTTAACAACAAAGTATGCAAGATAATGGATATATTAGGGTAAAAATATACAAATGAAAACTTAAGCTGGAAAAGTAGAGTGTATATGAGGAAGAAATGGATTTTAGTATGCCTGGAGGTGACCTTAGGAGGACAGTCAGGTATGCGGAAGCTATTCCTCAGTAAGTGAAATGTTAACAATGAACTAAGCAGCAGTAATGGAATCTGGAAAGAAAAGTGAGGACAGAAATAAAAAAGACGTTGAACATATAGAATTAGCAGGTCTTTGGAGTCCTAGCAAAAGTTTACTACCTAAGAGATTCTGATATTGTGACCTTGTGAAAACAGAAAAATAAGATGACCAAACAGACTGAAATCACAAGAAAGGAAAATTGATGAAATAGGACACACTTCACAATTTGACTATATATTGTGCAAACACTATTTACATTAATAAATAAAATTTCTCATTTTTTGCATATCATCGGAAGTCCATGGTTTTAAAAACATCAGTACTCACATAATACAATATTCATTCTAATAAAATAACCCATAATGCGGTGTGTGATCCACACATATCAGCCATCAAAGTGACTCACGATCTAAGCTTCAGCTAATTAACAATGTAAGTGAATGTGTCACAAATAAGTAGGCATTTATATAACACACTACAGTGAAAGACTTCTTTAGCACTCTTTGCGTAGTATTGTCTGTGTAAATTTTTAGATGATATTCTCAGAAGTCTTTTTTCAACCTCTGTGTCTCAGTGAGCATTAAATTTCTCATCCTGAAAAATTATCAGGATAAATATGTACATAATCCACTTCAACATTTTGTTTTTTATATTATCTGTCTTGTAACTCATGACAGTAACAAAGAAAAACAGTATGAGCATTTTAGGAAGAAGAATATAATGAGTTTCAAAAACACTTTTGGCTTTAGGGTTAATTGTTGGATTTTTAGGATTTAAAAGCTCTAGGGTTTAAATAATTCAGTTTTTGGTAAAATGTGTAGTATCCAATTAGAAATAAATCTTCTACAAAGCGAATCTGTTAAAATTTTGCCTGTCACTTGCATATTCTTCTATATGTATCAGTTTTACTGGTTGACCGACTAACAAGTATTTATGTAAATAAGAATATTCAGAACTGTTTCATCTTTAAGTGCCTTCCAGAAAACAAAACAATGCTATGTCTTTCCTTTACCCGATTTATGTATAGGATGGATGCCAGTGTTTCAAAGATTTCTCACTGCTATTATTTCAATTACCCAGGTTCTGTTCATAGAAACTTGTATATACAGTAAATCAATGACCAAAAAAGGAAAATGCAAAAACAAATCATACATTGACACCTTTAAAGGGAAAACTTTTAAAATCTTACAAATCAGCCAGCTGTTCAAATTAATAATGTATGCTGCAGCTGGCTCTTACATGGGTCTGGGTGTCCAATAGTAGCAGATGTCCCAGTTCTATAAATGCGTTAGTAGACGAAGGTCCTAAATTGAGATTGAAACAAATTGTGATGCAAGCCTCCAAGTGAGCCTTTGATTCAAGAAATAACAGATCGAGCATATATTTTTCTAAAAAATTTTTGTAGACCCAGAGTAAAATGCTGTTTAGCTAAAAGATATGAAAATACCTTATAGCCTCTGATCGCTGCATTGATTTTTTTGTTTCAGATAAGCTCTTAGTCTCCTACCCTTTCAAATAAGTGTGTGCTTTTTTTTCATCTTAGAAATATGTTTAGAACTTAGAGAAATGACAATTCAGACAATTGACATGGATCTGTCTACAATGACATTTAGTGATTTAATGAGGACCTGTATGAGCCTAGAATTGCTGGTAAAGCAAATGCTAAGATGAAAAATCGCACACCAAATATTCAATGAAAACATTAAAATATGACATGCACCCAGTCTTCAAAAATGTCCACCTAATAAGGAAAAAGAGATTTCAATAAGTAATGTTTAACTCCAACAAATGAAGGGTGCACACAAAATAACAGTCGCCTCGATAAGTAGGTAGTGCCTTCTTACCTATGATTTTGCTTTCTGTGGTTTCCCATGGTCAACCAAGGTCTGAAAATATTAAATGTAAAATTCAAGAAATTAAAAAGTTAACTTTTAAAGTGTGCACTGTTCTGAGTAGGTAAGGTGATGAAACCTCAAACTGTCCCACTCCCCCCGTATGAATCATCCCTTTGTCCAGCATATCCACGCTGTACCTGCTACCTGAGAGTCACTTAGCAGCCGTCCAGGTTATCTGACCGACCGTTGCGGTACGCAGTGCTTGTGTTCAGGTAACCCTCATAGTAACCTAACGTTACATCATAATGCCTACGTCATTCACCTCACTTCTCATCACATAGTCATTGTATCATCTCACATCATCAGAGAAGATTGAGTGCAGTACAATAAGATATTTTGAAAGAGCCACATTCATATAACTTACTAGTTTACTAATTGTTCTATTTTATTAGCTATTATTGTTAATCTCTTACTCTGCCTAATTTATAAATTAAACTTTATCATAGGTATGTATGCATTTATATGTGTATAGGATAAAACAGCATATGTGTAATATAGGGTTCCATACCATCCTCAGTTTCAGGTATCCACTGGGGGTCTTGAAATATATCTTCTGCAATGGGGGGCTACTGCAAGGCCATCATGAGCAAGAAAGAAGGTTAGAGAAGTTCTCATAAAGGAGATGATTATCACGTTGGTCTGAAAGTTTGCACAGACATTTCTTGAGTAAGCAACATATTGGTAGGGGAAAGTATTCTAGGCAGAAGGAATAACACGTGCAAGGTCAGGTATATTTGAAGTAGTGTAGTGAACATGTTTGGAATGACTGAAATACAAAGTAAAAGGTGGAAACAACAGTCAAGAGGAAGACAGGGGAGGTCATATATGACCTTGTATGCTATGCTAAGGAGCTTAGACTTTATCCTATGAGCAATGGAAATCTACTTAAATTTTTTTGAGATGTGGAGAAGCATGTATTAGATGGTTCACACTAGGAAGGTAAAATTCTTCCATTTCATTGTACTGAGAATAAAATAGAGCATGAATACACTGGGGGTATAGCTAAGAAGATACTGAGGTCATCCATATGAGAATGATGAAGATTTGAGGTAATGCAGTGAGGATCGACATCATTACTTTAGTGAAAACCAATATATGCCTCCTCATTAACCCTTCAATAAGAGTCAAACTCTTGGTGTGAGCATTAAGTTTCTCATCAATTTGAATCAACCTTCCCTTTTAACCTATTAACCTATTCCCACCTACATTCCCATACCAACTCCATTTCAGTATACTGGATCAATGTTCCAAGATAAGACCTGGTCTTCCCCATCTGTGTCTCCCCTAAATCCAGTCACCCATCTTTATTCGGCAACATTAATTACAGCTCTCTGATATTTTTGAGATCATTTCAGTTTTATCCCTGTAATTCCTAGGACAGTATCTTCTACATGGTGTAGAGTCTCAATAAATATTTGCTTAATTTCATTGACTCTCTTGCCTTAGTACACAAAGAAACAAACTCAGATAGTTTGTTTGTTTATCCAAGATATAATAGCTAGTTCATGGCAAAGTCAGGGATAGAATTTAATCTAAGGCGAAATTCTCAGGCTACTTCATCTTCACCATACTATGAGACTGTTAATTTTAAGTCGAACTGCCTCCACCTAGATGTTCCTCCAGCATTATAAATTCAATAGAGTCATACACAAACTAACTGACTTTCAGCTATTTCCTACCTCTCATGCTCTTGCCAGTATCTGTTAAATCAGCAATGACACAGTTATCTAGATGTAAAACTTCCAAATCAGCTTGTTCTCATCGACCCCCACACATGACTTCAATTACTCCCGAGTTCTGTCAATTTTACCTTTGTGGCGCCTCTTTGTTCCGTTTTACTCTATGCTAGACTTTTAAAATAAGATCTTAACAGTTCCCGCTACTGCCATTAAACACCTCTTTATTCAATTTATCCTATATAGCAAAACAAACTAATCTTCAAAAAATACAATGCTGACCATGCCAATTTAATGGTAAAATAAAGTTTCAGTGTCATTGAACAGTATTTTGAAGTGTTTAGCTAACACAATTAGCTAAGAATATTAAAAATTTGAAAGTATATGTTGAAAAAGAAAATAATTTTCTTTGGGAATGATATTATTGAAATAAAATATCCCATCATCAATAGTAATAATTTTCAAAATTATGAAACACCTGAAAATTTAAAAATTCCTTATACTGAAAATATGCTTAATAAATATGAACTACATAAAATTATGCAATAATGTAAAATCAAAATCAGGAGAATAAAAAGGCTTAAGTGGAGATAAGCTCCATTTCCTTAAAATAACTAATATTATAATAATGTCATATGATTGAAAATATGGTACACAATTTTAATGTTTGTCATTACTGAGTTATTTTTACATCTTTTGTTTTGAAAACGAGGAAACAATTTTAAAATGAATAAAGAAGACATATGTCCCTAAAAAGCTGAAAAATGTTTGAAAAAATCAATAGTGTAAAGGAAATTTGTTCTGCCAACGTAGTAGTTTACTACTGCTGTGTTACAAATTACCACAAAATTAGATGGTTAAAACAATGCCCACTTTTTACCACATAATTCTTGAGGTCAGAAGTTCAGCACTGCATAGGTAGGTTCTTTACTCAGAGTGTAACAAGACTAAAATCAAAGGGTCATCTGGCTGCATTCTCTTCTGGAGCTTGGCGCCATTTAGATAATGGTGCAGGAAACAAGATTTATGTATGTTGCTACCTCTCACTAAGAAACACTTCATCCTGTCTTTTAACAAGACTAGATATGGAATTGAATATGTAGCCCAGTAGAGGTAAAAACCTAGCATGGAGAAGCATATCTGGTGCCAGAAACCAGGCCAATGAATGATAGAAAGGCAAGCATATAAATAATAGACACATCATTATTTCTTTATGTGTTTCACATCCTTACTTTAACATATACATATATGTGTGTGTGTATCTATCTATCTATCTATCTATCTATCTATCTATCTATCTATCTATCTAATTTTAACAACCATCATGTCACCTTGTTCTGTGCAATGATATTAAAATATCTCCCTTCTGGGTACTAGGCACAGAGAAAGACTATCACCTCTGCAGGCCCACCCATTTTGAAGGTAGCATTGGGTTTAGATACATCATTATACTAAACACACTTGTATAATCTTTGTCATTACAATTGTATTTTCATGTAGTCAAAGGCATTTTTTTAGAAAAAGTGCTGTTTGTCTAACCGTATTTTAGTAATACGTATATTTTTTTCTACAGAAAAAAAAAGAATATGTATTTCATCGCAAATGTCTCTTAAAATAAATGCAGTTATACTTACACAATATTAACAATGCATTGTAAAAATTGGTGCCGGTGGACAGCGACATTTTGAAAAGCAGCTTTAATACTATGGTTTTTACATTCAAAAAGTAATTGTTATTTTTAAGAGCTTGAGGAAAACCCACAAAAGCTGTTAAAACAAGGATGGGTCCTTATTAGAGTTATCTTCCTAAAAGATAAATAATCAATTGAAAATTATCTTCTGTAAATTATGCCATGTAATAATTCTGTTTATTAAAAACTACTAGCAGATGTTATTTCTAATCATGTTCAACAAGGATTTGCTTCTCTCATCCCCAAATGGTCAAATCATCTTAGGAGGAAATATTCGTATATGGAAATTCTTTTGCAAATCTGATTCTACTTAAGGAGAATTTATCCAACCTATGAATACATTTATGCTGCACAGTATTTACATTTAATACTTTCCTTCTTCTAATCCACACCCTTGGAATTAAAATGAGAAGCTTTTGCACTTTAATGAATGCACGAATACAGTATTAATATTTACTCAACAATACTGTTTAAATTTCCCAGTGCAAAAAGAAAATGGCCAAACTCATTTCCATTGGTACTTACTCAGCACAGACTCAATTAAGTCACACCAGTGCTTAATATGCTTGATAAACACAATAGGTTGGATAATTCCATGTCTCTGTATATGCATATTTTTTCTAATGTTCTGACAAGAAAAAACATTTAAATTTGCCAGTTAAAATAATAATAATAATAATAATAATAATAATAAGCCAGCCTAAAGCCAGAAAATCTTAATAAGAACTAAAAAAACAACTTTGTAACAGAAATGGTAACTTAGCAAGTGTAGCAAAATAGTTTTCTAAATATCACAGGTAAAAGGAAACTAGGCTTAATTAAAATTATGGTTTAAATAAGTTTATATACATTTTTGTGATTTGAATTATTAAATGAAAAATAAAAAATAAAACATAAAATAAAAAATAAAAAGTGAGTATAATCTGTCTCTTTTTCTTTAACATACCTGGAAAAAGTATAAAATTTAGTAAATTTTCAGGTTTTTGAGGTTTGTTTCTTAATTATTTGCTTGCTTGCAAAAATAGTCCATTTTTCTATTCTACTCTTCAGGATATTACTCCACTTATGTAAATAACATTATATTAAATCTTCTAGTCTATCCATGGGGATCATATTTTTAATCTCTTTTAACTTAAAAGAAATATATATAATAATTTAGGAGTTTTTAAAATGCAAAACACTGAAGACGAGCTACCTATAATAAGGAAATCCTTGGTGATTATTATGGGTTTTCCTTTTTTATACCGTGTTTCCCTGAAAATAAGACCTAGCCAGACCATCAGCTTTAATGCGTCTTTTAGAGCAAAAATTAATATACGACCCAGTCTCTTATATTAATTTTTGCTCCAAAAGACGCATTAAAGCTGATGGTCAGGTCAGGTCTTATTTTCGGGGAAACATGGTAATAAAGAGTACAGAGAAATATCTCTCAGACCAAAGACAAAAAAGGTATCTTCAAAGGTAACTGACCCTAATACTTGCTTGCTTTAATATTCAAAGCCTTAATATACATCTATGGATGCAGAAGAAAAACTTGTATTTTATAACTAATAAATCTAAAGTAAAAGCAGAAATGTATTCACTAAATTGGCATTTTTGTGTTTGGAGATAACTAGTGTTATTTTAGGTAAGCACACCTCACCTCTAAGTTTTAATCAAAGAATAAATCAAAATCTTAATATATTTAAGAGCACTTAAATCATATCAAGTATCTTTTCTGATCACAATGCTATGAAGCTAATTACATGAAGGAACTGGAAAATTCACAAATATGTGGAGATTAAACAACATGCTACTGAACAACGAATAGGTCAAAGAAAAAATCCAAAGATAAATCAAAAATTGCCTTGAGACAAACAAAATGAAAATATACCAACATTTGTGGGATTCAGTAAAAGCAGTCCTAAGAAGAAAGTTCACAGAGATAAACACTCACCTGAAGAAACAAGAGGATTCTCAATAAACAACCTAACTTCACACCTCAAAGAACTATTAGGTTGGTACAAAAGTAATTGCTTTTTAAAGGTTAAAGATAATTGTGATACCTTAATTACTTTTGCACCAACCCAATAAAAAAAATAAATAAATGAAGCCCCAAGTTAGTAGAAGGAAACAGATTAGAGCAAACATAGATGAAATAGAGACTAAAAAGACAGTAGATAAGATCAATGAAATTAAGAGATGGTTCATTAAAAAGATAAATAGAATCGCCAAACCTTTATTCCGAGAGAGAGACAGAGAGAGACACACAGAGAGACAGAACATTCAAATAAAAAAAACCAGAAATGAAAGAGAGGAGGTTACAACTGATACCACAGATATACAAAGAATGGCACTATTATGAACAATTATACACCAACAAGTTACACAAACTAGAAGAAATGGATAAATTCCTAGAAACATATAACCTACCAAGACTGAATCATGATGAAATGGAAAATCTGAACAGATCAATAAAAATTAAGGATAGTGAGTCAGCAATCAAAAACCTCCCCAAAAAGAGGTCCAAGAACAAACATTAAAAGAATACCAATCCTTCTCAAACTCTTCCAAAAAATAGAAAAGGAAACTCTTCAGATTCATTAAATGAGACCAACATTACCCTCATACCAGAACTGACGAGGATGTCACAAGAAAAAAAACAAATTGAAAACCAATATTCTTGATGAACATAGATGCAAAAATCCTCAACAAAATATTAGCAACAGTACATTAAAAGGATCATACACCATTATCAAGTGGGATTTATTACAAGGATGCAAGGATGGTTCAACATCTGCAGAGCATTCAACGTAATACACCATATTACAAAATAAAGAACAAAAATCATATGATAATGTCAATATGTGCAGAAAAAGCATTTGACAAAATTCAACATCAATTTATAATAAAAACTCTCAACAAAGTGGGGATAAAGGAAGTGTACCTCAAAATAAAAGCCACATATGACAAGCCCGCAGCTAACATCATACTCAATGGTGAAAAGCTGAAAGCTATTTCTCTAAGACCAGGAACAAGATAAGGATGTCTACTGTCACCACTTTTATTCGACATAGTATTAGAAGTCCTAGCCAGAGCAATTGGACAAGATATAAAAGCCATCCAGATGGGAAAGGAAGAAGTAAAACTGTCACTATTTGCAGATGACATGATACTATATATAAAAAACCCTAAAACTCCATTAAAAAAAAAAAAGCAAAGAAACAAACAAAAAAACCTGTTACAATAAACATATTCAGTAAATTTGCAGGATGCAAAATCAATACAAAACATATATTGCATTTCTATATACTAATAACAAACTATCATAAAGAAAAATTAAGAAAAACATCCCATTTACAATTTCACCCCCCAAAAAAATTCATAAAAACAAATTTAATCAAGGCGGTAAAAGACATGTACTCAGAAAATTATGACATTGAAGAAATAAAGTGAAGAAAATACAAATAAGTGGAAGCATACTCTGTGCTCTTGTATTGGAAGAATCAATATTATTTAAATGCCCATACCACATAAAATAATTACAGATTCAATGCAATCCCTATCAAAATTCCAATGGTATTTTTCACAGAAATAGACCAAAATGATCCTAAAATTTATATGAAACCACCAATAGCCAAAGCAATCTTAAGAAAGAAGAACAAAGCTGAAGGCATTATGTTGTCTGATTTCAAACTATATTACAAAGCTACAGTAATTAAACAGTATGGCACTGGCAATAAAACAGATATAAAAATCAATGGAACAGAACAGAGAGAACAGAAATAAACCCCAGCATATATGCTAAATAAACTTATGACAAAGGAGCCAAGAATATATCCTGGGGAAGAACAATCTCTTGGATAAATTATGTTGGAAAAACTGGACAGACACCCACAAAAAAATGGAACTGGACCACGAACTTACACCACATACAAAAACCAACACAAAATGAATTAGGCTAGGACATAAGACCTGAAACCACAAAACTCCTAGAAGAAATCATAGGTAGTAAGCTCATTGACATAGGTATTGACAATGATTCTTGAAATCCAACATCTATCAGCAGCTGAAACTTAAGGAAGCCTGCAGATGGCAGCAGGCCTCCAGGTGTCCTGGCTTTTTGCAGACCTAACCCAGGCCGAGTACTGGTGGTATATGTCCATGGTTCGCAGCGTGGCATCTCGCAAATACATCCAGGTATAGCACAGACAGCGAACAACTGCAGATCACTTTGTAGCTCCTATGGGGTAACCCCCAGCCAGTCACAGGCAGTGCATGATGAGGACCTGCACTGCAGCCCCTCCCAAGAGGTCCCAGATCCAATATACTTGGAGGTCAGCTTCAGACCACAGCAGAGCACTGCCCAATGAGCCCCACAAGCAGCATACACAAAGGGTGGTCTCAACAGGCACCAGAGTCCACTGGGTGAATCCCACTCCGTGGGGTAAGGCTCCCACACAGCAGTGATATGCTGTGGACGTGGAAAAAACCCACAACCAATCAGCCTAAGGGTAAATCCCACTCACTGATGTGCCAAGAGCAATCAAGTCTCAATTATAACAGGAGGGCACACACACAAGGGACACTCCTGGAATACCCAGAGCAGATGACCAGGAAGACTGTGCCACTGGGCTCCACAGGGCACCTACTACATAAGGCCACCTAGCCAAGACTGGGAGACATAGTAGATCTACTTAATACATAGAAATAAACACAGAGAGGCAGCCACAATAAAGAAACAAAGAAATGTATCCCAAATGAAACAACAGGAGGAAACTCCAGAAAAAGAACTAAACAAAATAAAGGAATGAAACCTACCAGATAGAGTTCAAAACAATTGTTATAAGGATGCTCAAAGAATTTAGGGAGAACTTCAACAAAGACATAGCAAGCATAAAAAAGGACTAGTAAACCATAAACAAGAACCAGTCAGAAGTGAATAATACAATAACTGAAATGAAGAATGCACTAGAAGAAATCACCAACAGACTAGATGAAGCAGAGGATCAAATCAGTGATTTGGAAGACAAGGTAGTATAAAACAACCAATTGGAAAAGCAAAAAAAAAAAAAAAAAAAAAGATTCAAAAACATGAGGATAGTTTAAAAGGCCTCTGGGACAACATCAAGCGTAACACATTCACATCATAGGGGTACCAGAAGGAAAAGAGAGAAAGCAAGGTATTAAGAACCTATTTGAGGAAATAACGACAGAAAATTTCCCTAACCTGGCAAAGGAAACAAGACATACAAGCCCAGGAAGCACAGAGTCCTAGACAGAATTAACCCAAACAGGTCTACTCCAAGACACATTATCATTAAAATGGCAAGGGTTCAAGACAAAGAAAGAATCCCAAAAGCAGCAAGAGAAAGGCAACCAGTAACTTATAAGGGAACTCCCATAACACTGTCAGCTTATATCTCAACAGAAACTTTGCAGGCCAGAAGGGATTGGCACAAAATATTCAAAGTGATGAAAAGCAAGAATTTACAACCAAGGGTAATCTACCCAGCAAAGCTATCATTTAGAATCGAAGGATGGATGAAGAGCTTCCCAGAAAGAAACAGCTAAAGCATTTCATCACCACCAAACCAGTATTACAAGGAATGTTAGAGGGACTACTTTAAGACAGAAAAAAATAAAATAAAATAAAATAAAATAAAAATCAAAGTTATGAACAATAAAATGACAATAGCTACATATTGTCAAAGTAAAAGGATTAAATTATCCAATAAAAATTCATAGGATGGCTGAATGGATCAGAAAACAAAACTCTTCCATATGCGTCTACAAGAGATTCACTTCAGATTCAAAGATACACACATACATAAAGGGATGAAAAAAAACATTTCATGAAAATGGAAATGGGGGTGGAAAAAAGCTGAGGCATCAATACTTATACTAGACAAAATAGACTTTAAAACAAAGGCTATAAGAAGAGACAATGAAGAACTCAGGAATCGCACTGCAGGGTATTTATCAAAACAAACAAACAAACAAAAAAAACCAAACAATCAAAAAATGCTAATTCAGTGACATGTGTATCCATATGTTCATTGCAGCATTGTTTACAATGGCCAAGATATGGAGGCAGCCTGGGTGTCTGTAGATGGAAGAATGGATAAAGAGGGAATGGTAAATGTATACAATGGAATATTGCTCAGCCTTAAAGGGAAAAGGCTTTTGACATCTGTGGCAGTGTGGATGGATCTGGAGGGAACTGTGCGGAAGGAAGTATGTCAGACAGAGAAATACAGATGCAATGTGATTTCGCATATATCTGGAATCTAAAGAACAAAAATGAACAAACAAAACAGAAACAAACTCATAGATACAGAGAACATTTTGATGGTTGCCAGATGGGAGTGGGGTTGGGAGTGTGGGTGAAAAAAGGGAAGGGATTAAGAAGTACAAATTGGTTGTTACAAAGTAGTTATGGGGATGTAAGGTATAACATAAGGAATACAATCAATAATATTGTAATAACTATGTATAGTGCCAAGTGGGTACTAGATTAGGCAGGAGATCACTTCTTAAATTATATAAATGTCAAACCACTATGCCATACACCTGAGATTAATATACAATAATATTGAATGTCAACTGTAATTGAAAAAATTTAAAAAGAGGGGAAAGGTGAAAGGAAATAAGAAATCCAAGTTTCCAGGTATAAAACCAATAAGTTATGGGGATGTAATGTATAGAATAGGGAATATAGTCGATAATATTGTGATAGCGTGGTACAGCATCAGACAGTGCTGGATCTGGCATGGTGATCACTTTTTTAGGTATTGAGTAACTATGGTGTACCCCTGAAACTAATGTAATATAGTATGTTTGCTATATTTTTAAGAAAAATAAACAAGGTGTTCATGGAAAAACTGGTAAAATTCCAATTTTCTCTGTAATTTAGTTAATAACAGTATAGCAATGTTAATGTCCTAAAAACGAAAAGAATAAGAAGCTCGTACCTTGTAATCTCTTCCAACAGAAATATTACATAAACCTATACTGAGTTACTGATCATAGATATATAACATCTATTAAATTAATGGAAGAATAAATTAGTGTTTAAACTATTTGACTAGGTTAAGTGTTGCTTATTCTAATATCTTCCACATTTTCCCCCACTCAGGAGTTTTTTAATCATAATTACTCTGAGAAAGATATTACTGGTCAGCTCTTTGGGATTCCTCTTCAGTCAGATCCACTAAAGTAGAATATCTGTGGATGGGGTAACCAAGTCTATCTTTTTAAAAGCTCCTGAGGAGATTCTTCTGTGGAAATATATTAGAGATTTTGTCCTTTAAGGTATAAATATTAATCCCAGAAAACACCGTTTCCTGTATGAGTCATAGAAGCAAAAAAATCTCATAAATAAGATAGATGTTTGGCAGTCACATAAAAAAAAACTCAGTAATAAATTACTTTTCCTGGAGTTGTATGTTATATTTAGTTAAGTGTTTTTCTGTGTAATTCAAAGAAAAACCAGTATAGTTGAGATCATCTCTTCAACTAACTAACACAATTTAAAAAAAAGTTTAGTTTAGAAATATTAATATGATAAAACTGAGTTCACATAGTCAATATATGTTGCAATTGTAATAAAACTCATCATTTATCTGTTGTCATCTGGCAAAGTGTTAAGTAGTTACATTACACTAGGAAAATGAATTCCCCACAGTTAGAGCTCAATACCCTTGATGGTTATAACTGCCAGTTAAAGCTGTCATCACTCAGGATGCTACTGGGTTTTCACGTGTCCTATTGTGAGAATGGCTTGAATTTTCTAACATCCAGTTGTTAAGGGAACTTGGTAAATGGAAGGAAGCAATTATACAACAAGGTTCATAGCTATCTTCAACTAATTTATTACTTGAAGAAAAAAATTGCTGTGGCAATGTGTATCACAAACAGCCTATAAAAAATGCACCAAATACCATAATGGGTTACGCAGGTATTTACAACATACATTCAGAAGTGATCTGTTGTATTCTCTAAATGAGTACACTTCCCTGAATGGAATAACTATAGTTAGTGCCAATCATGCCTTTTTGGTTAATAGAGCTCTAAGATTTAAGTAGTGTTTACCTTAAAAATCAGTTGCTGTACATATATCAATCACAACTGAACTGTATAACTTGAAAAGAAATCATGCTGTCTAAACCCTATTCTTTCTCCTTGCTGTGATATTCGTTCATCTTATAACGTTAACAGCAAATACACAGCTTGGAATTTGGGGTTATGTATTATTTAGTGGAATCAGCAGGTGGTACTGGGAGAGAAATGGTGAGTCTGTCCCTAGGGACTATATTTAGCAGAGCATAAACCATCCATGGGATGCTATGGATGTGACAGACATCTGCGGAAACTGTAGGGAAATTGAGGAGCATCATTCTTCAAAAGTCAGTTTTTCCAGTCTAGCTAATTGTAATGAAAAGGTGTACGTTTGTGTTCCCAGAACCACATTTTCCTCATAGGTTTACTGAGTTACAGCATCTTCAAAGCAGAATAAATTTTATATTGTTCCCTTACACTCTCACAAGACCTCCTAGTGCCTAGGTCGTGAGTGTGGTTATATTTAGGATGCTCTCCTCCTATTACAGATAGAAATAGTAGTTACATTTAAAAGACTATGTTTTGCAAGTGACATGTCCGTGTTCTGACACCAAGGTCTTCTGAGGTATATGCTGAAGTCTGTGGATATTAAAAAAACAAAAACAAACAAACAAACAAAAAACTCAATAACTGCTCATTAATTTCATATAGGGGAAAAGCTGGGTTGTACCTTCTTTGAATATGCTCTGTGTGTGTGTATCTCATTTCTATCTACTGATCAGTTGATCATATGCAATTGTAATAAAAATGCAATTATTTACTTAGTTCTTTACTAATTACATCTACCAAGAAACTATAACACTGAGAGGATAAAAATTAAGCCATATATATTAAAATTATTGTGTCACAATAAAAAAATTCTGAACACAGCAAAAAAATACACACACACAGAGCATAACTGGGGGTTACATGGTATATGATTTGGGAATTCACTTTTTTAAAAGTTTTAGGTGCATTCTAGCATGAATCTGATACTCTGTTTTATAGTATGTTACAGAGCATGGGTTTGCAAATTATGGCCTGTGGGCTAAGTCTGGCTCCTGCCTGCTTTTATATGACTGGTGCAATAAAATGCTCCACCCCCACCATTTTTTTTTACAGTTTTATATGATCACATTTTGAGTAATGATGTAAAGACCAATATAATATGATCAGGTTTGCCTCTTGGCACACAAAGCTTAAAATGTTTATTATCTGACTCTACAAAAAAAAAAGTTTGTCCTGGTATTGCGTTTTCTGCACCTGTTAATAAACTGACCATTGTTGTATTCTGAGCTAGGCTCTTAATAGTTCAAAAAGCAACCAATCATCACCAAGTTATCAGCCCCCCTCTCCCCAGGCTAATTTTTTAAGCTGTACTCATCTGTCTACCTCTTACTCCCTAGCCATCATTCAGAGAAAAGATATAAAGTCAGGTAAAAGTCAACAAGATTTAGTAAAATAGTATCCACATGTTATTTTATTCAACGATATGTATTCTGTACCTCCTTAGTATTTGAAAAATAAATTAATTAATGTGCTGTAGATCAATATCCAAGTTACTGCCGTGGAGAGCTGTGTAATCATTCATTAAAACAGTATTGAAAAAGAAGCAAGATAAATTAAGGTTCTGAGATGTTTATGAGGCATAAGATGGAGATACATGAAAGCAGTTGAGAATATGGTCTAGTGGAGCACGGCCTAAAGAATAGTATTTCAGAGCTATAAGCATGTATAGTTGGAAGTTCAAAGATATCTCAAATTTGCCAAAGAGAGATGTACAGATAGAGAATGCAAGAAGAATACCTGGGAATTACCAACAAGTGTGAAATAGCTAAAGAACTACCAAATCAGAAACAATATTAGGGAAGATGAAATAGCTTTGATCTAATTTTAAGAAGGAAGTCATGGTTATCAGTATTGAATAGTTTTAGAGACGTCAAATAATGATTTTTTTTTCCATTGATTGTTTTTCATTTAGTGAGTATTCATTGAGAGAAAATTTGTGATTTCAGTGGAAAAGGAAAAGTATTAAGGGAAGAAAATAGATTATACTGTGTCAAGCAAAATTTGTACTGGACAAAGTTAAACCGACAAGGGAGATTTTATTCAAGGCTATTGCAATAACAGAAAGGTCAGACTCAGTCTGAGATCAGCTCCACTAAAACAAAGGGCTGAGGAATTTTAAGAGATGGGGGAGGGGGAGGTGATCTTTGGCTACCTGAGTTTGCTAATTGGTTTTACCCACCCTCCTTCCCCCACCCCTCCAAAAAAGTAAACTTTCTCCTACCCGCACACTTGGAGGTAGTTCTACAATTTGGACAAGGTGAGGTGCCTACCAAAGTTAGGTCCCTACTCTCACAGAAACTGGAAGACAGGGGCCCCATCTCCCCTAATGATTATATTTCAAAGGGATAATCCCTAGGTTTTAGAGAAAGATATTCCTGGGTGCAAAACTGGCAAGTAGGCCTTTAAAACAATTTACACCTCAAAGGGGAGCGAAAGAATGC
Source organism: Rhinolophus sinicus (assembly GCF_036562045.2). Lineage (NCBI taxonomy): Eukaryota > Metazoa > Chordata > Mammalia > Chiroptera > Rhinolophidae > Rhinolophus > Rhinolophus sinicus. Next base: position 91,456,720 of record NC_133758.1, read on the forward strand.
CCAACCGCAATTTTTTTCTGAAGTAAATACTCTAAGAAAAGGAAAGTTAAGGGCTGAGTCAGGAAGAATCCTATCTAAAGTTTAGTCAGGATGAGGGATCTTTAAGGCTGTCGCTCAACTAATCTGAGGAGTGAATTGGGTGGAAACATAGAGATCAAGATATCAAATTACTTCTTCAAGAAACTCCAGAGTGAGTTGACGAAGACAGATCGAGAACTAGACACAACGCAGGATTAGAGACTGAATATAAATCTTTATAATAGAAGAAAAGCCTTTTATAATCTGCAGAAAATGACAGGAATATGATATGATGGGGATAACAATGGAAACAAGGACGTCCAGCAAGAGTGTGTTGGACACAAAGTACATTCTTAATGATGAACACTGAGAGTTTTTCTTCCACTGAGACCATAAGGATAGAGGAATCAGAAAAGAGTTAGAGTTTTGTAGCGTAGCTTAGCAGAATATAGATATACGGAAATTAATTAAAATCAATTTCCCCCAGAATAGAAGCCTGGCATCAGTGAGAACCTTTTTTTTTTTACAACTTCGTACTAAACTGTTTAAATTCAAATTTTCTTAATATCATCATCTTGTTGACAACTCACATTTTACTATATTATTTTCAGCCATTTGAGAAAAAGACCCACAACTGATGAGCTTGGAAATTACATGAACTTTCTCATTGCCCAGGAGTGACCCTGCTATATCCGGAGGAGTGACAAGCTGTTAATAATCAATAGCTCTTTAGAGTGAAAGTAGGATTCTAAACTGAAGGTTAAATGCAATCCAGCCTGCAAGAAAAATGATGTTATAATCTTGAGTTTGTATATGGATGACTGAATGCTGGAAAATTTCATGTGACAAATAAAAATATACCGAAATATAAATGGGCTCTGGTAAGTAAGTGAACCCCTAAATCATGCACAAAATTCTCTATACCATCTAGAGTAGCAGCTTTTACATTTTGTGGATGCATGATACTCCTTGAGAGGCTGATGAAATCTTTGGACACATAAATTTTCTCTAGTATAGAGGGACTTCATTGCCTTTGATCTCAGTTGGCAATGTTACCCTGGTATAAAACATAAAGATAAAACAGACTGTACCATAATATTTGAGGAGGGATAAAAAGAATATTAAAATGGCATATTCTCATAAATCCAAATGGAATTTCAGATTTTTTAAAAAGTTACTTGTGCTAGTCATCCATGTTTCAATATTATACATGAATTCTATGGATTTACATAAGCAATATTTCTGTGCAAACAAGAACACTAAATTTAGGCTCTAATTTAGGATCCAAAAAAACTTTTTAACATCTCCATATGTGGGTCATATTCCACTTTGACATAAAATTATCCCCAATGGAAAATGTTTGGTACTTCCAATGCTTCTAAGTAAATTAAAAAGTTTACAGATAATTCATTACTAATATTAAGAGACATATACATGAAATGATATTTCCTGAAAAAAATCACTAGAGAAACATTAACATCATAGCATTCAATAAAAGGAGATCCTTTAAAGAAATACATAATTTACACTTAAAATTTTATATCTAATATAAAAAGTTAGTTTACATAATGTTGAGTAATGCTTTGATCTTTAAAGCAATGTAATTAGGAAAAGCTATGTCATTTAACGTACCATATGTTGTTTTATTCTAGATTCTCCAGATAAGTGAGGAAACAAAAGTACATAGCATATAGTATTAAAATAAAATTAAATAAAACAAAATAAAGTAAAATAAAATGAAGACCAGGTTTGAAAATCCCATAACAACACAAAACCATTTAAGCCACATAAACAAAACTAAATCTAGCTTATTTTATGAAATAAGTGGAATTTAACTGGTTATTTCTTATAAGTGCCTCTGATAACTGACAACCATCTTCTGAAAATGTTACAAGATAATCACTTTTAAGTAATCCTCTGCTGGCTATAAACCCCCTTTGTAATAACCAGTCCTTGTAAAACAACTTCCTCATTTTCATGTTATAAGCCATCCTGTTACATCATGCTTCTGAGCTTCATACCAGTTTTGGGTTAGAAGTATCCCTGTTCCTCACTCAATAAAAAGTTCATCCCAAGTAAAACTCTCTGAATTTTCTTCTAACAGTAGAAAGCTAACAAAAATGTGAGACAGGTTTCATTTGTTTTAAAATTTTCAAGTTGATTAACAAGTATCTTTGATATTGGTAAGGTATCTAGAAAATAAGATTTTTCTTCTTTAATGAAATGATTGAAAGGAATATGGAGGGAGGAAAAGTCATGGCACACAAAACAAGATGCATGACATGTTAACATATCCCACATAAAAAGCAGACTAAATGCCTAGAAGTAGTTCTCTTTACACAGTGAGGGATAATGAGACTCCCAATCTACCTATAATGGAGACCAATGGCTTATTACAGAATAGGAACTACTTTCAACTCCAAACCAGCTCTCAACGTCAGTGAATGAAGAAGTATTATGATGATTTAATATCTACTGCATTAGACCACAGTAGGTAAGTCTAGTGATTTAATCCTCACAAATGAAACCTATATCTCTAGAAAAGAATAGAACTACAGGAACATTGGATGGCAATAATTACCAATGTGGTCTCCAGGCTAATTATTTCAAACTTAAATAGCAATGTTTATGATCTATCTATTAGTCGTCAAGTTATTAATTCACTATGAAATGTATTTGCAATGGAATAGATGTAATAAATTTAATAGAACTGAAACTCCATTGTTTCACTGACGTGCACATTATGATCAATACTACAATTAGCTTTTGTGGACAGCTATAATAAGGCTGCCAGCTAGTCTTACTGAAGGATAAGTAGATAAGCAGCAAGGCCAACAATAAACATCAATCATTATTAATATCTACTGAAGGGGAAATGTCCACTACAGCACAACTTTTTGTCGCACTGTTGACAACTTTTCATTCTTTGTTGATATACAATGAGAATATACAGCAGCTATATGCCTAACTAGCTTCAACGTAGTGAAATGAAAGATATCAACCACACATAGGAAGGCACAAATAACAGAAATAGATAATTAGATACATGTGTAGATAAATTACTCTATATCCATTTAGCTACATGAATAAGTATATATATGAACATATATATATACACATATATATATATACATATACATATATGTATATATATATATAGTCAATCTCAAAAGTCATAGTGCATTTATGCATTGTTAGGCTTTAGATGTTCTAAAAATCAGATGCGAAGATTAAAGCACTACTTTACCCTATTAGGAAACAATGGTAAATAATGACCAAGTTGTAGAGCCAGAATCCATCATCCTTTTCTCCCTTTCTCTCTTCCTTCCTCTTTTCTTTTTCTTCTTTTTCCTTGTTTCTTTATTTTTATTTTCCCAACACTTACTGTCTACCTTCTTTGCGCTATTCATTGTTCAGGATGATAGAATACAGCAAACACAGAGCTATTAAATTCTATATGTAATAATGATTTGCTCCCCCTGGGGAAAGAGACAAAAAAAAAAAAAAAAAAGAATCCAAAACAAAACCAGTTATAGAATTATTCTGGGGATGCAAGGATGGTTCATCATGCACAAATCAATAAAGTGATACACCATATTAAAAAAATTCATATAATCTAATAAATATGTATGATGCCAGTTAATGGTAAGTGCTATGAGGAAGTTAAAAGAAAGTAAGAACATAGAGGCAAGTGGGTGGGTTGGGAGAGAAAATATTTGATTGAATGGCAAAGAGAGACTTCTCCAAAGAGGTAACATCAGTAGAGCTATAAATGAGGTGAAGTGCAAGTCATGGGACAATCTGGCAGGAGAACATTCCAAGGTGAGAAAATCCCAACTAAAAGACCTTTCAGAGGTGGGGAATGACCTTGTGAACTGCATGAAGGCCAGTATAGCTTACGTGGAATGATTGATAGTAGACTGACAGAAAATGAGTATGAAGACATGGACATAGAGACTGAAGGCCATGATACAAGATTTGGATTTTCTCCACTAACTATGGCTATTACGCAGAAAATCATGACAGGTAATTGCTTTTTATTCAAACGACAAAATCAGAGGCAGGTTTCAATTGGAGACAGACTCATTTCATAAAGCACATTTAGATATAGACTTTTAAAACTGGTACGCTTAAGTCCTTTTGGCTATACAAGGACCCATAATTCTAGTAACACATGTATAATACCTTCCAGCTTATAAAATGCTTTAATTATATTATTTCATCTCACACTCACAGTCTTTTATAGTACAGAGAAGATGGTTTTTCGGCATCTATTGAGGTGATACAATTTCCATCCTTCATTTTGTTAATGTGGTGTATCACTTTATTGATTTGTGTATGATGAACCATCCTTGCATCCCCAGAAAAATTTCCACTTGAGCATGATGTATTATCCTTTTAGTTTGTTTTGAATTCTGTCTGCTGTTGTTTTTTGCTTTGTTTTGTTTTGTTTTTTTTAAGATTTTTGCATCTATGGTCATCAGGGATATTGACTTATAATTTGTCCTTACGTGGCTTTGGTATGAGAGCAATGCTGGACTCATAAAATGAGTGTGGAAGTGTCCTGTCCTATTCAGTTTTGAGAAAGATTGGCATTAATTTAGAGAAGAAATTAAAGCCAATACTTCTCTAAATGTTTGGTAGAATTTACCAGTCAACTTTCCGGTCCTGGACTTTGGTCCGTTGGAGGTTTTTGATTACTGATTCAATTTCCTTACTCTTTATTGGTATGTTCAAATTTTCTATTTCTTTATAATTCAATCTTAGTAGGTTTTATGTTTCTAGGAATTTATGATTTCTTGTAGGTTAACCAACTTGCTGGCATATAATCATTCATAGTATTCTCTTATGATTCTTTCTACTTCATTTCTATAGTATCAGTTTTAACATTTCTTTCATTTATAATTTTATTTACTGAAGTCCTCTTTTTTCTTGGTTAGTCTAGCAAAAAGTCTGTAAATTGTTCTTATCATTTTAAAAACCAAGTTTTAGTTTTGTTAGTTTTTGTGTATTGTTTTTCTAGTGACTGTTTCATTTCTTTCTGCTCAGATCTTTGTTATTTCTTTCCTTCTACTAACTTTGAGCTTAGTTTGTTCTCTTTCTAGTTACTGGAGGTGTAAAGTTAGGTTGTTTGCTTGAGATCTTTCTTTTTTTCTTAATGTAGCCATTTATTGCTATAAATTTCCTCTTAGAACTGCCTTTGGGTAACATCACTAAGACAGTGATATAGGAATCGCTAACACTCATCCTCTACCAGAAGTATCAACTTCAGCAATTATTCATGCAAAACAAAACAAAACAAGAATTAAGGATTCCAGGTGAGGGTTTACAACACCTGGGTGAAGAACAGGAACAGCAAAAGACTCATCAAAGAGGACAAGGAAAGAGTTGCACATTACCCCTGTCATACTTCCCCAAGCCTGGGCAGGTCAATGTGAAGAAAGACCCACCCCATTGGGGAGGGAGAATGAAGTGAGTGCCCAAATTCACCATGAACCCCAATGCTGACCCTGACTTGCACCAGGCTGGCTCCATAGCCCCAGTCTCCTGGCCCACCCCAGTGCCAAAGTGGTCCCCCACAGACCGCCTACTACAGACAGCATCCTGATCCATTCAATCACCAAACCAAACCCTGTGGCCCCAGGCAGGCCCTTGCAGAACACGGCTCCCAGTCCACCCCAGCACAAGGCTGGCTTCTATAGACCCAGTCTCCAGACTAGGCCCCTGGAAATCTAGGAATCCATGTTCCTGGTCTGGAAATCTAGGAATCCATGCTCCTGGCCTGCCCCAATATCAGGCTAGCCCCCATGAACCCAGACTTCCAGGTCAGCTCCCACAAAGTGAGGTTTCTGGTATGCCCCAGAATTAAGCCATCCTCCACGGCCTCTAGCTCCAAAGGGGCTCTAACAGACCCAGGCTCCTGAGTCTTCTCAGGAGCTGGACCCTGTGGACCTCGCCTCTAGACTGGCTGCCAGTGACCCAGACACTAGGCCAGCCCCTGTGAAGCCAAGCATCAGGTCTGCCCACCTGCTGACCCAGGCACCAGACCTGCCTGCCCAAGAGCTCCAGTTATCACCTTAAAATAGACTGTTATGTCTATATGATGTACAGTAATTCCTCAATGTTATCAATGGGCTCTGAAACTTTAAATGAAATGATATATAATGAAATATATTTTAACAGGCTAATTGCTATAAACAAGAGTTAAGTTCCTACAGCAAATCATCAAAGCTATAATAAAATGACAGTTAATGAAACGTTATTCATGGACCTGTTGTATTATGTATCGATCTACATCAGATACACAAAAGATAAAGAGAATCAAAGCATACCACTACAGAAAATCATTAATTCACAAAGGAAGACAGCAAGAGAGGGAGAAAAGAACAAGGTCACTATAATACAGCCAGAAATCAATAAATACAAACGCATTAGTAGTCCTTATTTATCAATAATGACTTTACATATAAATAGATTAAATATTCCCATGAAAAATCCGAGTGGATTAAAAAAGCAAAACAACAACAAAAAATAGTCTCAAAGCTTTGCTTGATAAAACAGTCTTACTATAGGTTTAAGAGAACACTCAGTCTGAAAGTGAAGGGATAGAAAAAGATTCTCCATGCAAATAGAAACTAGAAGAGAGAAGAGGTGACTATTCTTATATCAGACAAAATAGACTTTAAGTCACAAACTTTAAAAAGAGACAAAGTCATTACTGAACAATAAAGGGATCAATCCATCAAAAGGGTATAACAACTGTAAATATATATGCACCCACTTTTGAGCACCCAAATTTATTAAACAAATACTAACAGATGAAAAAGGAGAAATGGACAAGAATACAATAATTGTAGGGGACTGCAGTACTGCACTTTCAACAATGGATAATCCTGACAGAATATCAATAAAGAAATATTAGACTCAAATTATACTTTAAACCAAATGGATCTAATAAACACATACATAAAATTCCATCCAACAACACTAGAATACACATTCTTCTGAAACACACAAAACATTCTCCAGGATAGATCATATGTTAGGTCATAAAACAAGGCTTAGTAAAAACTAAAATCAGACCAAGTATCTTTTCCAACCACAATGCTGTGAAACTAGAAGTCAATGACAGGAGTAAAACTGGAAAATTCACAAATATATGAAAATTATACACTCCTGAACACCCATGGGTCAAAGAAACCCAACGGGAAAATTAAAAAGTATCTTGCAAGAAATGAAATGGAAACTTGGTAAATGGTGCTTGTGGGAGGACCCAATCCAGATTGGGCTGTAGTTGAGTCCACAAGGGGCAGGGCTGTGTCCAGGCTGATAAACAGGACCATGGTCCTGGGTGCAGACTTGCCTTCTCAAAATGGCCCTTCTTAATCTTGGGCCTGAATGGTGTTTCATAAGCTCCTACCCGGACCCCAAAGCTCTCACAATGGCTTTTGTCCACAGATGGCTGTCAACTTATTGTTATTGTGGAGAGATACATGTGGGATACTTCCTATTTCACCTTCTTGCTAATATCATGCCCACGTGCTATGGGCTTTTAAGTGAGGATTCAAGTAACTTATAATATTAAGTTTTTCCTTTCTTAAAAAATATACTAATTCTTTGCCTTTTGAAAATTGTTCTGCAACTCCAAATTTTGTGACAAATAAACAAGGTGGAATCTGATCTTCTAAAGAAGCACCTGGAATAATCCCTGTCAACTACTAAGGTTAAGCAAATTGATATAGTTTCTACTCTAAAGAGACATTGGCCCTACAGAATGGATTGGTTATATAGGAGAGTTTTGTCATCTATAGACCTGTTTCTTGAAACAAATGCCCAGATACTATATGTAAAGATATTTTGTAAACTATAGCTAATAATAGCATGTTAGTTTATTAATTACTACCACTGATAGTATTAATAGTAATTCATAACAGTATTAATAATAATTCTTATGATTACTGTGAGGAAAAAGCAACTATTTACTGTGCAATAGGGATAAGAAATACACAGGGAACACCAAAACCTTTTTTCCCCTCGTCTTTTCAGAATTACCTAGAGTTTGGTGAATTTCTTGTATCTCTCTGTTTACTCAGTCTTAGAATTATGGTTATTTTTGAGCAGCATTTTCTGTATTTCAAAGCAAGTATAATTCAAATTTTCACATAATTTTGAATAAATTATGGCTCTAGTTATTCATCATGCGAATCAGATTTTCTTTATGCTGTAAAGTAACTCCCCAAATTTACATGTCACTATTGAGATATTTGGTAAAATAATCATGCTAAATTATGTGCTTCCCTAGAAACTCTTCTAAAAACGTTTGTCATATTATATAACACACTTGTAAGGGCAGTAGAGAAGAATTATTTTATAGACTGTCATGGTCATGCTTTGCAGAAAAAAAGTACCTTTACCAACTCTATTCTGCACTATTTTGGCAAAAAAAAAAAAAAAAAAAAATGCTCCAAAGGAGCGATCCCTTCAGGCACAGCAGAGAAATGATGTAAAAGGTGTTATAAAAATTTCCTTTGGGAACTATTTGTTCCCTCATATACACAGATTTGAGCTGGGCATTGGGCCAAGGAAAAGACTAATGCCAAACCATGGATGCAGAAGTACACTCTAAATGCAGATAAAAATCAATGAGATAACCAAAAATAATTCCAGAAAAAGATAAAATGAACAGATAAAAAAAAAAAAAAGGAAAAACAAAACAAAACTGTTATGAAAGAATTACTTCCAAAGAAATTCCCAGATTAGGTATTTGAGCTCTTCACATAAAATCAGTTCTGCTATAACCCCTATTTAAACAGTTAATTTGTTCCAACACAATTGGAACATTAAGAAAAAATTTAACATAGCAAGAATTTTATGTTTGTTTAATTGTGATATCATCTGCAGAAAATATTTAGAGACAGCAGAAAGATACCCGGCTGAACAGAGCCAGGTAAGAATACAAAACACACACACACACCACCAGCTACCTCAGTTCACACCCATCCATAGATGGTATTACAACTTTCCGTCTATTTCAGTTAACTCATCTTCTACCACTTCAAAATAACTCATAGTTGTACCCTGTCCAAGTGCTACTTCACAAGTAAATTTTAGGTCTTTAAAAAAAAAATTACAAGCCATATTTACTGTAGTATTTATATATATATGATTTAACCATTTAACATCTGTAAAAACTAAGTGTTTCCATTTTTTATTAGGTTCTACATTTTTGTATGTGTCACTGACCAAGCTTTTGGGAGTTGTGCTCATGTCCCTATTTTCCACATAATCCCCATGTTTTTTTTTATTGCATCTTTTCGCATAGCAGGTGATTTATAAAAACATGTTTCATGTTATAGTGGAACTGACTGTACTGGAAAATGTGTAATTCCAATGCTACATAAACCATTCAAGGAAAATTTATTTATTCATAAGATATTCATTTAGTATTTACTAGGTAAGAAACATAGCAACTTAGGAATCATTTATCTAAACAAAACTACGACTATAACTAGCCAATATGATTTTGGTACAAAAATTACCTGTGCAGCATAAGGTTTTTATTATTGCTATCTAAAGACATTTCTTTTTGGTAATAGCAGAGTTGTTTTGTTTTAATTTTGGGTTTTCTCAATACACATTTAAAAGTTCTTAAATTGGTTCATATCTGGTAAAGTTGAGATTTTTAAGAACTGTATTTTTAATTTATAAGTTACAACTTAATTAACTTCAAAAAAGTAACCTGTAAGGACCTATTAATAAAGTAATAAAACCACATAAAATAATGAAACCACAGATCAAGCCACAGATGTTTGAATCTGAATTTCATAATGCTAAACAAAACACTACCAAGCGAATGGAATTCAAATGTATAGTAAAATAGTTATTTATCACAGTCATGTCATATTATTCTATTGATACACTAATATTTTAGCATTAGGAGCCAGTATGTTATAGGTACAATTATGTGAAGAAGAAAAGGAATAAGAGTTGACCTAACTCAAATACTTTTGATAAAGTTCAATACCCATTCCATATTAAAAAAAAAAAAAAACTTTCAAAGACAAGTATTGTTCAAATCAGTCTTACATTTAACAATAAAATATTAGAAATTCCCTGCTAAAGGTGGGAACATAATGTTTCATAGTCTCAATTATAATTTCATTCTGCAAGTACTAAAATACACAAGTGATGAAGCAAAAAAACAGCTATTATCAGAAATTCAGTACATTTCAAAACCATTTACTTAAAAAAATAAAAGGAGAAATGAACCAACTGAAAAACATTTATAAAATTAATCCTTGCTAAATGACTTTCTGTTTTTAGGTATCAGAGTAATGCAAGTTAATGGATAAGGGAACCATTAGCCAAACTATTGGCAATAGTTAAAGGAAAAAAGCAAATAATAACTAGTTTGAAATATGCTTCTAAGTAGATAAGAAACTGTACATCTGTATGGAAATGCATGTAGAATACCTAAATAAATGAAGACAAAAAAATACCATTACTAAATGGGAACAGATTTTTATTTGTAAAAACTTTTATTCTTCCCAAAATAACACTCCAGGGGTTTAGGGATTGAAAATAAATTTAATGAAATTATAGAGAAGTTCAACTAGAAAAGTTAACAAACATAAATAGCCAAGAAAATTGAATAAAAAGCCATAAGAATTTACACTAATACATTTAAATTAAAAAGCTCCATAACAGTACAATAGCATGCCAGCACATAAACATAAACAGAAAGTAAGACATAACTTAGAAATAGAAGTTTATTAAGTATAACATTTAGTATGTGATAAATAAACTACGAAGTCAATAAAGAAAATGTGTTGTTTAGCAAATGCTAATATGGAAATAAAGAATTGATAGGAATAGAATCAATTTAGGTGTTCAATTCCACCTAGAATAAATTCCAGATGGATTAAAGTGTTGAGTATTTTTTTTTAAATCACAGGAATACTAAGATAAAGAAAACAATACAAGAAGAAAAACACCAGAAGAAAATACTCTCAAGGAACATTTATGTATCTGTTCCTTGGATAAAAGACAGAGGTATAAGCATTAAAGTAAAAAAAGAATCACAAAAATTCCGTATGTCAAAAAAATTGCAAAATAGATGACAAACTGAGAAATCACTGAGTACAGTAAGTTCTCACTTAAGGACAACAGTGTCAATGAAAGAAAGTCCAAACCTATAACAAATATTTATAAGAGCTTATTTGAGCCAAATCTTAGGACAGCCCAAAAGCATGATCTCAAAGGATTGAGAAAATGCTCCAGAGAATGACAGTTTTACAGTTCTTTTTATGCATTTAGAATCAAAGGAGAGACCTTTGAGACTGTAAGGAAGATTACATAAAAAGCAAAATGGAGAGATACATCATTCTTTTACACTGGTGGGTACAGGACAGTTAACATTTAACATTTATAGTAAATAGAGATGGTATGTGGGCAACAAGATAACAATGAAGAGTTTCATGTCTTGTGATATGGTGCGGGCTGTTACTCCTCTAACACATCTGGCAAAGAAAATTCCTCTGACATTTCAAAGGTATGTTATCCTAGATGCATAATACAATGGACAGGGATCATTTAAGGTAAAGATTGACCTTTGCTAAGAAAGCTATAAGCTGGCAATGACTACCCACCATGACCTGCTCAGTTAGGAATTTATGATCAGACCAGGATGTGGGGTTCCTTTCAGTCACTGAGCTTGTCAGGTTAGTCATGTAGCCTCCTGAACTTATAAGGTCTTTTATGTAGCCCCTTTTATAGGCACAATAGGTTTTACCAACACTAAGCAAAATGATAAATAATGGAACCAATTTTACCATAGGCTAATTGATACGAACAAGAGTCAAGTTCCTAGGGCATCTCATCAATGTTATATAGTGGAACAATGTTGAACTGAATGACATAAATCAAGGACCTGCTGCATTTAAATATGAAGGGCCAGCTCAGATAGATGTTTATAAACAATAACATTAAGATCACAAAAGAAAAATGGGTCGGGCATTGATCAGTTTATAAAAGGACAAAACAATGGACAAATAAAAACGAAAAATAAAATCTTACTATTAATCAGTTTAAATAGCAAAAGAATCAAAAAATAGCTTTTCATTTACTAAAGAATAAATACTTTTAAATGTTTAGTATGGATTACTGGTGACCTTGCAATAATACAGGACCTCTTGTATTCTAGTAATAGGGTATTGTATTAGTTTACTCTGGCTACCCAAACGAAGTACTACAGCCTTGGTAACTTAAACTACAGAAAGTTATTTTCTCACAGTTCTGGAGACTACGTGTCTGAAATCAGGTTGTTAGTAGATTTCTTCTAACGTCTCTTGGTTTCTTTGAAGGCCTAGCTCTTAGGCTTATAATGTCTGTCTTTTCCCTATATTCACATGGTCTATCCTCTGTGTGTGTCTGTGTCTTAATCTCTTTTTATAAGGATACCAGTCATATGACTTATTTTCACTTTACTAATCTCTTAAAGGCTCTACCTCCAAATACAGTCACATTCTGAGGTACTTGGGGTTAAGACTTCAACAAAGGGATTTGGGGAGTAGAAGAACAATTCAGCCTATAACAGGTGTCAAAGTAAAAAAAAAAACAAAAAACAAAAACAAAACAAAAACTGTCCATGGAAGACTGCATTCAAGGCTATTACAATAGGGAAGAGAGGCCAGAGCTCAATCTGAACTCAACTCCACTGAAACAAAAAGCTAAGAGTGGGGCCTGATCTTAGTCCATCTGAGTTTGCTAATTGGCTTTACCCAAAGGAAATATATCTTCCTTACCATCAGGACAGAAGATAGGGGCCCTATCTTCCTTAGGGATTACATTTCAAAAGGATGGCTCCCAGGTCTTCTAAAAAGATATTCCTGGGTAGTAAATTGACAAGAGGCCTTTAAAAAGATTTCATCTCAAAAGGCAGAGGAAAAAGTGGGCAATTACTTGTTTTCTAAAGTAAATGCTCTAAGAAAAAGGAAGTCAGGGGCCTAGAGTCAGGAAGAAACTGGGCTAAATTTTAATCAATCTGAGGGAAATGTTAAGGCCATCTGAGTCAGGAGGCGTTTGCTTTTCTCTAATCTTTCTTGTAAGCATTTTGAAATATGTATCAAAGTTCTTACCAACTTATATCTTTGGAATAATTCATTTCATTTTGAGGATGCTACTCCAAGGGGGAAAAAAACCAGAAATGTACATAAAAATAAATACCTGTTTTCAAAGCATTGTTTGTAATAGTAAGTGATTGTTTCCAAAATATACAAATAATTAAGAGATTCTAACATGCATTTACCATAAAATATAATCTAAGGACTATCAATAGGGTTTACTAGAAATTTTTATCATATAGAAAATGTCCATGATTTATTTTTAAGGAAAACATAAATACAAAATATGATCTGCTCTGCAAAAGCATTTTATGTATACACATATGTACACACACACACACACACACAGAATCAGACACTAGACAGATTTGAAGGAAACTCATTGAAAATATTTATAGTAGATACGTCTGTTAAATAATAATTATGGGATTTCTGTGTTTATTTTCATGTATTTCTAATTGAAAACTATAACATAAGCAGGTCAAGAACAAGTAGAAGAAATATAATACACAAATAAATCCAACCGATTTAAAGAGCTGGTAAAAAAAACAGAACAGATTATATTAGTGCAGTGTAGAAGAAGTTGTCACCCCAAAATATACCTCTTTGGCATAAGACTCCTGTTAGGCTGATTATTTTTAAGAAATAGCAGATGGCAAAGGCTCTCAAAACCACGTAGAAGTTACCCTTTTGCAAGAGAAATTTGCATTTATAAGGGAAATCTCCATTTGTGAGAGTGTCTTGTCTCCTTCTGCATCAGGAAAAGGAGGATGACTCTAAATTTCTAGAAACTCTCATGTATGGAGAAAGTAACTGCCATAAATTGATTCAGCTTTACCCTTTTAATTGTGTTTTGCCTGATAACCTTCCCTGACTAGTTCCTCAACTCCCCAACATTTTCTTCTGCCTTTAGCCGGACGGAGATGATATTTCAGATGGTGCTTGGGCCATTTCGGGGAGTTACCCAGCTTTCCTGGGTATCTACCATTTATACAGGAAGTACACATGTTATTACATTTCTGTTTGTTTTTCTCCTGTTAATCTGTCTTTTATCATGAGGGGTGCGGATGTTTCAGCCAAGAACCTGGAAGGGTAGAGGGAAAATTCTTTTTATTCTCCTACATTACCGTTTTAGACATATTTCTCTGATGGCCATTTATAGGCTAGATTTCAAAACTGAGAGGTCAACAGACAGCCAACTATTATTGTATTCTTTTCTAAAACCAAGACTGAATAAACATTGCTGAATATTCTAAAATTGAAAGGAAGAATTTTTCAAGTCCATTTTCTCTTGAGTCATTTTACTTCATTTCATTCATCTGAGGCATGATGGGGTTTCAGAGTTCTCCTCCTCCTACACTTTTTTTTTGTCCCTCTCAATTGTCTCATGTAGTAGGAAGGGAATGTTTCCGTAGTGTTCTGGAGCTGGCTCATGTCAACTTGCAAGAGCCAATTGTACATATCATTTTCCCAACACTATATATAGTGATCTCAAGTTGGTAATATGAAACCTGCAATGATGGAATTTACACCAGGGGCAGTGACTTCAAAGGAGGACATGTTTTTTCTTTAAGAGCCAGTTGTTTAACATTTATCAGCACACCTTAGTTTTAGTATGATAATATATCAAAGCAATGCAATGAAAAGCCATCAGTAATATTAAAAAAAAATACATTTGTCTTCTAGATGCTATTAAGACTGTGACGATCTAAGGAAACGGGGACTTGCAGACATAAATTCAAAAGACAGCTGTATGAAACAGGATTTTCCTGGCGAAACCTAAGGTTGCCATCAGAATAAAGCCTGGTGGGAGAGAGGTAGGAAAGAAAGAAGAGAAGAAGGCCAACAGAATGATTTCAAATTGAACTGTGTAAGGAGAGTCACCGTTGGTTTAAAGGAATACATGACTGAACAATCCTACAAATCAAGAAATTAGAGGGGATTATTGATTTTACTCAGAATTATATCACTCGCAGAGCTGGAACAGCCCTGGTATGGTCTCAAGAAGTCTTATTATGTGTTGTGGAAGGGTAAATTCCCATTCTACTCTTCTTGAGTTCTTATGACTGGACTAATAAAATTGACATAAAAACCATATTAACAGGAGAAAAAAACAACTTAGTATGAGCACATAGATGATAATGATGTTCATAGAAATGATGAACCAGCCAGAATTATATATATATATATTACACAAAGAAACAATGAATTTGTGAAGAATGAACAGGACAAAAAAACATAGGTTTGGGTGCTAATTAGTGAGGAACCTAAACAAAGTTTGGGCTTTGGTAGTAAATTAGTAAACAAATGACAAAGTTGTTTATATAGGATTCTCAGTCATGAATTCCTTAAGTCTGTCAATAAGGATGTCTCTCTCAGCCACCTTGGAGCAAGGAGGGCATCTTTCACAGTGGAGATTTATTTCCTACATCCAAGGAGTCAAGGGTGGTCCACGTACCCTTCTTGCATTGGCTGCTTGTCAAATAAGTTTTATTCGAAGTAATTAATATGCTATTGTGGGATATTTTGGGGTGGCCTGTCCTGGGCCCTAACATATACTCCATGGAACCTAGCAAGTTGCAATATACCTAATGGAATGCAATACATAACTGTCAAACAGAAATGAACAAGACCAGATACCTCCTTTTCAATTGCAGTATCAGAAAAGCCTATTGACACAGAGCTATATTAAGATTTAAAGAGAATAAATCTGCCTGAAAAGCATCCGAATTGGCAAGTCAATTTAAACAACGATTGTCCTAAAATGCAAACAGGCTCACTCCTTTCCCCATTAAAACCATTTTATGGTTTTCCATTGTTGATGGCATGAATTTCAAAATTCTTAGCATAGTTCATTAGACAATTCATAATCTGGTTCTCCCAACTCTCCAACTCCCCATGCTTTGCAAACTGCAGTCACATATACCTTCTTTCACTCCTACATATCCCACTGTCCTACACCAGAATAGATTTGCTGGTTCTACATATGTTCATCAAGCATACAGAAAGTTCCCATCCCACAGCCCAAATCCCCTTGATTTGTAAATCATAAACCTACACCCCTTAAAGAATCATAAACTCTGTGAGAGATAAGATTATGTTCATCCCAGCCAACACTTTCCCCAGGCATTGTGCCCAGATGTGCAGGAAACACTTTAAATAGATGATATTTAAAGATTACTTACAGAGTCCAGGAAAAGAAACAAAAACTAGCAGTTATAGAATAAGCATAATTTATGTATTATTTATTTTTTATAGGCTATGTATCACTAAGAAATGACCAAAGAGCCCCAGGTAACCAATGAAGTTTAAATCTAGCACTTTGTTTTCATGTTAAATACTCTGCCAACTCAGAAATTCCTTTATGCTTTGGTCAGCTATACCAGACTAACCTAACCACTCTCTCCCTTATTCAAAGAAAACCTGGGCAAAAGATTGGTTAAACTTAGTGAAAATTTTTCTAAATAAGACACAATATATATTATTGCTTAACTCTCTGAGGCAATGAGTGTGCCTATGTGTAAACATTATACAGATGTGGATAGATGTACATGCATAATCCAAATTAAAAGCCGTATCAATCAGTAAGAAAAAATATAAATTAAAAACAAACGAAAAGATAAAGACTTGTGTCAATTTTTTGAGTAGATTGATTAACCCAATCAATTCCCTTCTCCACCTACCTCTTCCTCCAAATCCAGACCACACCATTCCACCCAGCTTGACCGAGTGATGGCCTCTGTTTTTTAAAAATAAAACCTGTGGCCAAATCTAAGCACTTCAATCAAGCGTCATTTTTCTTGAGAAGGACCTAACATTTAGTTCTGCATAAATCTGCCTAGCAGGCAGTTCCGTGTATAGTTTTTAATAGTGTGAATGTCTATTGCCAGACATCTGTTTTAAACCTATCTTCTTTATTGTATTTACTCCATCTAAATGCATTATTTTGGTAAACAGAAGTCATTTAAAATGACATGTACTGAATCAGGCCCAAACTAATTAGTTTTTTTCCTCCCCAAAAGATGGAAAAACAGATGTTTTTGTTACTCTGTCCTGATACTGCATATCTTTTTTTATTATGAAATCAATTTGTTTAATCTTTTCAATTTTCTGCTTTTAATAGACGTTACTACTTGCAATCTTACACGGAAGTAATCTTACAACATTTACCTCTTGAAATTGTTATGTTTTAACCATTATTAACTTTCAAATCTGATATCCTTTGATGTGAAAGTAAGAAGACCCAGTGGAAGAACTTCAAGGTAGGTAGTAGAACCCATGAACAAATAGTCTTTCACAAAATTAACCTGTGGCATCAGATAACTACTCAAAGTTTGTTTCTTCATCTCTGAGATGAAGTCAAACTAGGTAACATTTGAATTCTCCAGAGTCAAAGATAGGACAAGGATTTATCACCACCACCACCACCCCTTTCTGGGGGTGGGTGTTAAAAGAAAATGATGCCAGCAAAAGAAAAAGGAACAGTTAGAAAAGCAAAAACAGATCACTACCACAACGCCAGAAAGGAAAGAGTAAAGAAGGAGTCTGTCAATAATTCCAAGTGAATGATAATAATTCTTCACACATACAGTATTTTACAGTTTCCAAATATTTTTTCATAGACTAAAATTTGTTACCAATGTCAACTCTGTGATGGAAGCAAGACAGATATTTATTTTTCTCTTTTATGGATTAAAAAAGTCAAGATTAAGGAAGATTAAGTCAAAGAGATAAATATAAACACAGGAAAATCTAAATCATAAAATGTTTTGTTTTTTTCCCCCCACAGTCATAATTTGTTACAAACACAGTTTCTGATCTGGACGGTCTGGGTTCAAATCTCAGACCACTGGGTGTATGCTGACCTTTTGACCACCCCGGGCCTCAGGATATTCATCTATAAAACACAGATCTTGAAAAAACTGAATGGAAAGACTTGTAGTAAGAATTAAAAACCTGGATATATGTAAAGCACTCAGACAATTGCCTGGCATATGATAAAAGTTAGCTGTTATTATTACAGTCGATAAGGTGACCATCAGACAGAAAATACAACATCACTGCCTTGGTTGACCTTCCCTCTATGGGTTCTAGAGGAGTTGAGGAGACAAAGGAAATGTGTCAAGAGGGTTTTCAATGAGCAGTGGCCAGGCAGCCACTTGAGAAGGGTGACGAGATCTAAGGCCCTAGTCCCTGCCACAGATGCTGGAAATGGTCAACCCTGGTCTGGGCCGGCTCCCCCAAGAACAGTGTATGAGTAGGTAGCCAGAACTTGCCCATTTACAAAGAATTTACATCACTCTAATACAGGCTTTTGTTGCAAGACAATGTTAGCGAAAATCATAACATGTGAATTTAATTCCAGTCTAAGAAATTATACAAGTGTAAGCATGTAAGTTAATTACTTTTAATGTTGAAGACAGAATTAACTCATGTAGTAACATCTGGTGGGTCGATTTGCTTTTTCAAATTAGGATAATTAGAACTGACAAAGTACCTTATTTCCAATTTCTCTCTTATCTAAACCCCTTAGATTATTTGCCAGTTTGTTTTTTTGTTCTCGTTGTGGCAGAGGTTTTTCTTCCCTTTTACACAACATCACTCAACTCGTTTTATATTAATCTATAGTAACTGTAATCATTACCATGCCACTATTCATAACACAAATTTATATTATGTGGAAAAAGTCCTAATATGAAAGAAGTACAAAATTTAAATGGTGAGTACTCATAATTATTATCATTATTATATAGTATTCATGAAACTATACAAGTTGAAAGACAAGTTTGTAAAAGACTTTCTAAAAGACATTCACTCTAGTATTTCCAGCTCTTAGAATAGGGCTTGATTTACAGCAGGCATTCGATAAATATTTGTGACATGAAAGAATGAATGAGACAGTCAATCTATGTGCAATTTTATAGTGGTTTATGTTAATTAGAACACAATTATTTTGCCTTTATTTTAGAAGTCTATATTCTTGATATTTTAACTTATGA
Source organism: Rhinolophus sinicus (assembly GCF_036562045.2). Taxonomy (NCBI): domain Eukaryota; kingdom Metazoa; phylum Chordata; class Mammalia; order Chiroptera; family Rhinolophidae; genus Rhinolophus; species Rhinolophus sinicus. The sequence continues at coordinate 91,475,858 of NC_133758.1, forward strand.
ATATTTTTGTTACATTTATTCCAAAGCATATACTGGGGGTGCCAAAAAATGTACACATTTTAAGAGATGTTATCTATGTATTACTTTTTGAAGTTAAAAAGCAATGTGTAGTATGATATTTGCTCAAAAGATGGCATTAATCAAATGAATGCTAGTGTCATTCATAATATTACAATTTTAATACATTTTTTTCTTTCTTTAAAATGTGTATACATTTTTTTGGCACTCTCTGCAAAACTCCCTTGGATTATGTCCTTTTCTTCTGTGCATTCTACAGATTATTTCATTGCTAAGAAAAATGATTGCACATATAAAACTCTATGATGTCATGTTTTATTAAAAGTATAAGGATTACTCATTCTATAATTTTTAATGTTTTTTTTACCAATCTTTTATAACTGACATAAAAGGGCACGCATATTCAGAATAGTAGGTATTCATTCTAAGCCTTAAAAAATTCACTTAATCTTTCTGTGCCTAAATCTCATCATCTATACAATGTTAATAATCATATACTTATTTTCTTTAGTTCAGAGGATTGTTCTGAAGTTCAAATTATTTCTTGATAAAAAGCTACATAAAATGATTAAATTACAGTGTACCCTAATGTGTTTTAGGTTTGTATTTGTTTAATGTAAACCACAAAATATTTCAAATATACTACTTCCAAAATATATATTAAAATAAATTTTTTTTAATGTATTAGATTTACACGGCAAAAATATATATGATATTATGATTGAGTAAAAAAAATAAAAATGAGGGACTCTACCTTAAAATCCTATTTTTAAGGTCATCTGAATTTATAAATACAAACAAAATTGCTAGGTCAATAAGTTCATTAATATTTTCTTTAACACATAGTCTAAATCAATCAGTTCAGATAAGAATTCTACAACACTGAATTTTTCCACCTTTCTCCAGAAGTGAGGTTATATTTTCATTAGAATGCTTGTGAACATACCCGAAATAGCTAAATGGGGATTTTAATATTTTAAATATTAACCTGAAAACAGTGGCAACTATTTAAGAAGAGAATTTTAATCATGCTATAGTTAACCTAAAACATGTTTATCACATGATGGTAATAAAATTTCACAAGCTCAGTATCAATAATACTTTGTGGGATTAAGTTTAAATACTAATAGAAAGCCAGATCTTCTTCTAATTTCTCTTAAATATTTGTTCCTTGTACTTGTTCTTAGATGTGCTAACGTTAAAAATTTCCAGAAGCAATTTTCAGTCTGTAAGATATAGTGTTTCCAAAAGGTGCCTCATACAGCATACACTAAAAAAAAAAATCATTAAAATGAATACAGTGAAAAGCTTCTAAGCTGAGACATTCATTTCCATAACATCTTAAATATGAATACGTATATTACAGAGTCTCCAAATATAAATTCACAAAGACCTATAAATGTAGTATTTCGGTGATAATTTTATTGAGATTATTTAAAGTTAGAATTTACTCTGCCTTAGGCGACTTAACAACTGCAGAGTATAACAAACATCCTAAATTTCCAATGCATTAACGAAGCAATTAGCAAAGAGATGAATGCAAATTGCAAGCAGTTGTGGGGAAATGGGAAATGAAAAGAAGGACAATTCAACCCATTGACTACAGGACTGTTTCCCCTGTTCAGTTCCTTTGAGAATAACCTGGCTTGCCCATTAATAATGAGTGTCTGTCAAAATTGTTGTACATCAGGCGCTTTCCTATTTTAAACATGTGTACCAGATGGTGAAACTCACCACAGACCTTTACCTCCAGACTGTAGTCAATTCTTACACAAAAGCCTTTTGCATTTGTAAAATATCTTTCATGCAAGGACCCCAGAGGATGTTTCAGGAAAACAGAGAGAGGGAATTTATTCCTCCCGGGTATCTCTCAGTCCCATAGAGTGAATCTGGGAGTCACATTAACTATGGATGAGCTAAGAAATTAGAGGATAGATACACTGACAGATATTCTCACGACACAAAGAACTAATGGACTTGACTTCCCTCGGCAACTTACCTATTGTCAAAGAGAAGTTTAACTGAAACTATTATTTGGGTTTATTCTCACTGGCCTTTAGTATTAGCTAGGAACAAAATCCACTTCAGTCTACAATGGAATTAAGGCCTACCGTACAAATGGATAAGGATTTCAAGTGCCTAAATTAAGCAAGTTGATTTTATTACAAAAACATTGTTTATTCAATGCTCCTTTAAGTGACCAGAATAAAGGACAAATAAACAAAACAAGCTATTTAGAATCCCAGTTCTGCCAAGTATTATGCAACTTTGGGAAGGTCCCTAACTTTTGTGCTTAGATTTTCCTGTTTATAAAATAGAACCTGCCTTATACACTGGTTGTGAGGTTTAAATTAGTTAAACAAGAACTTAGAAAAGTGTCTGAATTCCTGGAAGCACTGAAAATGTATTATCTATTTTCATAAATTATATGATCTAAAAATTTATTTTAAAAAATAGCTCCTGTTCCCTACCACATTGAAAAACTTAACTCTTTATGGAAATCAATTTTCAGGTGTCATTCTATACTATTTATAACCATACAAATATATCTACACCTAATTTTCCTTTATTAACAAAAAATGGTCATACTGGGAACATTACATTCTAACTCACCTTTCCACTTAGTAGCACAGCAGATAATTAACACAGCCAATAATTTTAAAATAAAGCACAATTTTTGAAGCATTTATGTTCCTTATTAGATTTTTCTTAAACAAAGAATACAAATTACAAAGGAATGAAATATGTCCTTGATTAGTCTAATAAAAAAGATCCTTAAAAGCAAATTCCAAAGCACAGTGTGAGTTGTATAGAGGTAAATGCAACATTTATGAGAACACAGTCTAGAGTGACTGTCTTGGGAAGCTGAATGGAAATAGGTTAATTTTATATAATTTCTATCTTAACTTTTAAGACAAACAAACAAATGCTGTGATGTAGAGCATGAAACATTAAATCTAGTAAGCATTATAGAGATAATTGTCATTCCCCCAAAATTGCCCCCAAACTGTCATTCATCAAATAAAGAAGAGTGATCTGAGGAGGTTAACTTTCTAGTGTATATCAAATTATTAGAAATGATTCAACTCAAGATTTCACAACACTAAATTTGAAAAAATAATAATAAACATTTGGCTTCTACATCTGGTAATGGTAGATTGGGTCATTCAGGCAATCCTTCTATTCAGGATAATTAGAATATCTGGGAAACATACAAAAATCATCAGTTTGAAGGAACTGGAGAGATGATAAAATATTGAGGAATTACCAGGCTAGGATCTGGGTAAGAGCAAAGGTCCCATCCTAAGGGTCCTTGCTGAAACCCCCTGCTTTAACTGGAACATCAAAAAAACAGAAGACAATCTACCTTTGAATCATTTCAATCCTTGAAATGGGAAAAATAATTTTGAGATTGCAAAATATACACATGGTAGAATGAATTGTTACTCCTCTTTGATAAAAGGTTATTTTATCCAGGGATTCAAGACATTTGTACAAAAAATCCTGCAAATACAACTTTGATACCAAAAACAAAAATAATCACACATAAGGAGATAACAAACAAAACAGATCATAGGCACTCCCAATAATAAAGTTACCAGAGCCAACCTTTAAACTTTTTTAAATAGCTATAATTACTATTTCCATATAGTTAAAGAACAGTGCTAGAAATTTAGGCAGAGACTTAGGAAAAAAAACACAAAAACTGAAAAACTGAATAACAGGGATGCGTTTCTGAAATGGCAGAGTGGGTGCCTCAAAAACGAACAAACAGAAAAATTCATCCATAGAACCAACAAGTGCACTGACAAAAAACGTCAAAATTAAGTTCTTCTGAGCTCTGAAAATTAATCAAAGTTTTGAAACAATCCAAAAAATTGTTTATTAGAGAAAAGTGGTTGAAATTCCTTAAGATCAGAAAGCTCCATGGTGCTTTAACTTGCCATCCCTTTCTTCCCTGTTCTTGGATAACCTTGAAAACCAACACCCTCACAAATATAGTAGCTGTGAAAATCAGCCATTAAGCAAACCACTGGAGAGGCAGAATAGGTATAGAGCTCTGCAAATGCCCCATCTCCAGATGGTCACTATTTGACCTACCTGACCACTCTCTGAAAAGCCTCACTCTTAGGAGTTGTCTTTATTCAATCTACTGTGACTTTGTGTGAGCAACACAATCCCTAGGACACTTGTCAAAAACACATTGGACAAGTGTTTAACATTGCAGCTGACTCACTTTCGGGTAGCGGGATGCAGTATGATATCAACTGGGGCTGAAGAGATTCTGACCAAAAAATTTAAGAGGAATAACTGGGAAATAACATGTTCATAGAGAGACTTGAAAATCTCTGAGATATTCTTGGCAGTCTAGAAGGCCATGCATTGTAGAGCGTTCTGGGTATGTCCAGAAAAGACCTAAGAGGGCCCTAATCTCTCATCGCTGGCTGACCTTCATGATCAATGCAAGCAGGAGGTGAATGCTATGACAGAGTTGTAAATTCCCTGATGAAGGGTTGAAGGAATGCTCCAAAACAAACACAGATCTTCTCAGCAAAATCTAGAAGACTTTGGTGCAAGGTATTTAAGGAAATGTCTGCCTAATCATTAGCATAATTTACAAAGTTGTAAAAACAGTCCAGAAAAATCACTCAATTAAAAAAAAAAAAGCAGCAGCTGCAGCAACAACTAAGAGCGAAAGCAAAAGATCCTGGGGAGGGAGACACAAAGAAGTAGGAATGTGTGGCACATAGGATAAAATGTAGGCAAGCAAAACCATTCCTGAGGACGTGCTGGTGTTAGACTTAGATTGCTATTATAGGCATGCAAAAGAACTAAAAGACCCATGTCTAAAGAATTAAAGGAAGTATGAGAACAATGTCTAGCCAAATAGAGAATACCAATAAAAAAGAAATTATTAAAGAGAGCCAAATAGAAATGAAATTGCAAAGTATAACAACTGAAATAAAACATTTCTTAGGAAAATTCCACAGTAGATTTGAACAGCAGGAACAATAAAGAATCAATAAACTTGAAGATAAATCAATTTAGATTATCCAATCTGATGAACAGAAAGGGAAAAAAATGAAAAATGAACATAGTCTTAAGAGACATAATTGGAATCTCAGAAAGATAATGTATATGAGTATATATTTTTAAAAATCTAACCCAGTCCCAAAATTTGATGAAAAACATTAATCTACATATCCAAGCAGTTCAATAAATCCAAGTAGGATAAGGTCAAAGACATTCATGCCTTGAAACATCATAGCCAAACTGTTGAAACACAAAGAATCTTGAATGTAAGAAACAACTCATCACATAAAAGTGATCCTTAATAAAATTAATAGATGAATTCTCCACAAAAATCATGGAGGCCAGAAGGCAGTCTGATGACATACTCAAGGTACTGAAAGAAAAAGACTGCCAACCAAGAATGCTATATCTTTAAAAATTATCCTCCAAAGCAAAGGAGAATTTAAGACATTTCTAGGTAAACACAAACTAAAAGAATTCATCAATAATAGATTTACACTATAAAGAATGTTAAAGGGAATGCTTTAACCTAAAATGAAAAGACACTAAAGAGTAACTCAAAACAAAGAGCATTAGTAAAAGTAACTAAATAGATAAATATAAAAAACAATATAAATGCATTTTTGTAATTATTTTCCCCTATCATATCTAAAAGATAACTGCATAAAGTAATAGTTATAAAACTGTGTTTATAATTTATAATGAAAAAAAGATATAATTTAATGGTAATACACAAAGGAGTGGTAAGAAATAAAGCTATATTGGAAAAAAGTGTTATATACTCATTAATTACTTTGTATTAATCTGAACTACATTATTCTAAATTAAGGTTTTAATTATAATCCCTGGGACAACCACTAAGAAAAACACACAAATATAATAAAACAAATAAAATAAACAAGTAACATGAAATACTTTAAAATATCTATTTAACACACAAAAAAAGGCAGTAACAGAGAAATATAGGAAGAAGAACAAATATGACATATAGAAAACAATTGCAAAAAGGCAGGTATCAATTCTGTTGTATTACTAATTACATTAAACATAAATGAACTAAATACTCCAATCAAAATCAGAGATTGTCTAAATGATGGGGACTTTGGGAGGTAATCAGGTCTAGATTACTTCATGAGAAAAGGACCTTCATGATGGAATTTACATCCTTGTAAGAAGAGGAAACCAGAGTACTCTCTGTGTGAGGATGGTGCAAGAAGGCAGTTGTATACAACTCAGGAAGCAGGCCCTCACCAGGCAAGGAATGTCCTAACAACTTGATCTTGGATTTCCCAGTGTACAAAATTGTGAGAAATAAATATCAAGCCAACCAATCTATGGTATTTTGTTATAGCAGCCCAACCTAAGACATTCAGTGAAATGGTGTTGGTAAATTAAAATTGCCACACTGGGTGTGTTTAGATTATGGAAATTGACAAACACTATATATCAGGGCTTTTTTTTTTCCTTCTGGACATCTGGTTGTTAAATACTTTCCAGCATACCACTGTAGGATTGCAACCTTGTCTTCTACAGTCTTATGGAAACAGGAGAGCTAACTCAGTGAGAGGTCAGAGCTTTCACATCTAATCTGTGAGCCAAACTTCTCCGCTGAATAGAAAAGGCTTTTGAATATTGAAAATATTTAATGAGCTGTGGAAATTACCCTCCCTTAGGTTAAAAGATCATACTGGGCACAGATTTCAATTTTAATGTGTCACAATTGACACACCAAGATCATTCCACCGCAAAATTCCTATTTTTTTTTTAGTACAATACAAGCTAAATAACTTAGTTATTCACGTTCAAAAAATGTAATCTTCCAAATTGGACAAATGTGAATTGCCGTGCAGTTGACAAAGTTTCTGCTAAACATTTATGATGTTAATCTTCATTATTTGTTTTCACCTTGTTTAAAGTCGTGCTGGTTATAGCTGACTTTGAATAGATGGCTGATGAACAGATATATTTTATTTCCCTTGTTTCTAATTTCATAGCATAAAAAGCACACACCTTCTAATTTAATAGCAGCATAACATAAGAATACATTTATTTTATTGAAGAAACAGGGGGATCATCAGATCATTGACTTTCTGCCTATTCATTCCACTAGCATGATTTCAGTTTGTTTTACTCTACTAACTGCACCTTCCCTTAGATTGTATTTTTTTCCTCTTGCATGTAAAGAAATAATACTTTTTATAAGTACTGTTAATGTAAGATTATCAATATTCTTATGTTTGCTTTCGGTTAGAACAGAAACAAATATTCTTGTTTAATTGTCTTGCATAATTCAAAGCTAAAAGCTAATTAATAGAAACAGTAATTCCGGGTCCTATTTATATGACTTGACTATTTAATACAAGCTATGGGGGGAAAATCAATCAAAATTAAAACATGGGTTGCCCTGGTTAGATAAGTACTCTCAGTTTCCACATGCTCTTTTTCTCCTGACTTTGTGAAAAATTATAAAATATTTTGAATAAAATTATCAAAAGTGCTTATCCATAGGATACCTCAGGTTTATACCATGAGCATACAATGATATAATTTTCTAATTTACATAACCAATAAATCTGAGGTTCAGAATGTGAGTAAGCAGGAGAATCAGGAGAATTGAGGCTTTCTAATATTTAGTTAACTACAGAGGGTGCCAAAAAACGTATACACATTGTAGGAAAGGAAACAACCATTAAAATTCTAATACTCAATATATATCGACAACAAAAGATGAATACAAGTCATATGTATACAGTTTTTTGGCACCTTTGGTTTATGTCCCATTTCGCTCCATAAAACAAAAGGGACCCTGTCATCCAACTGGCTTTGATAGATTAACTCTAGAATCTCTCACCTTAGCCTGTTAGTCACTTGTGTGACTCTAGGTCTACACTGTCTGATACAATGGCCAGTAGGCTGGGGAGCACAAGAAATGTGGCTACACTAAATTTTGAAGACTTAGAATGAGGGAAAAATGTAAACTATCTCACTTGTAATTTTTGTAGTGATTAATGTTGAAATAAAATTTGAGGATATATTGACAAAGTAGTTTATTAAAATTAATTTCACTCATTTGCTTTTGAAATTAGCTACCGGAAAACTAAATAGTATGTATGTTCTCACATTTGAGGCTTGCGTTATATTTCAAACCGACTGTGCTGCTCTAGATTATTTGCACTCACGTTCCTGTGCTTGGTTTACCCTGTATCTTTATGCAAGTTATACTTTCCTACTTGCAACACTGATTTCTTAGCACAAGGATTATGGTTCTCCACTTTGTTCACCTTTGGAAATATCCCTCAGATGCTCTCTGACCATGGTGTTGTACCCATAGGACTCTCTGTGCTTCAGCTAAAGCTGAAACCTCACTAAAATTGGGAGCGGGGTTCTGCCTGTTCCCTTACATCCCTGAGAAATGCAGCACGTGCACAGCATGGAAGGGCATTCAAGACACCATCTGCTGAATATTATCATCTAGAAAGCCAAATCCTCCATCTCACCAAGGCCCTTTCTGTTAGAGTTAAAACAACCAGTCAATTCTGTGCTAGAATAAAGTCTACTTAGTAAATGTTTTTTAAAAGAAAAATCCAAAGAGGTGATTTTTTTTTCACCTTATCCAAAATTAGAATTTAATCTAGAAATATACATGCTTAAAAAGACACACGAAGAAAACAAAAATGAGTTTTCTGGGCCATTTTAAAAACTGATCATTTTCATAACTCATCAAAATGCAGTAAAAATGTACTGCCAATCTTCTATTTAGAAGCTATCTAAAACATTTTATTTAGAAACATTGAGTATAAATAAATAATACAGAATTTGCCACATCGATATGAGAAATAAATATAGTATTTGTCTTAATGTTTACTTTCTCTTTCAATTTACAATTGGCTTTAGGACAAGAACCAGATATACACAATTACAGGGAATAACCGAGAGAGAGAGAGAGAGAGAGAGACATTTAAAAGACCCGCAGGGTCCTAATGAAATGATTCTGTCCTGTATAGCAAAATAATGTTTTCCTTTTTAAAAACCCCAATAAAATCTGAAAACCCAAGAGTCTTTTATGTCACCCACTTATAATTAAAGGCCCACAAGTGGAATGCTCTTTCTAAGATGACAGTCCTGCACCACTCACTCTAGATGGTCAAATGGAGTTGAAGCACAAATAAATGTCTGGTCTTTATCTTTCAGACTCTGATAAAAAATAACTATCATATACATACATTTAATTTTCTCCTTTTGTGTCATATAACCTCAAATTTTTAAACTGAGTTGTTTTGTGCTAGAATAACATCTATTTATAACCTTTTGGTTTTAAGAAAAAAATCAGGAGGGAATTTAAAGTTTTCAAAACTTCACTTTATCCAAGGAAATTCCTAACAAACAAAAGAAATTTTGTGGAAGTATAGAGTCCACCATATTGTAATGACTACTGCATTATATTTGCACGATAGCCTGCAATTCATTCACGATTCAGTCACAATTTGGTACACACGCTCGGTAAATAATATTAATGAGATTAAATTATTTCTCTTCTGTTTTGATAATCTCAAGCTTTCTAAAATATATAAGCCATAACATCACTAACACTGTTTTAAAGAAAACTTTTGATTTGCATGTGAAAATAAAAGTGCCTGAACAAGAAACGGTCAACATAACTCTTCAATAAAAAAAGGAAAAAGTGAATCTCAGCAGAAGTTGACATACCACGCAGCCATAAAGCATAAGTTTCAGGGACCCTCATTTCCAAGTCCTTCTCAAGATCCTGAATGTAATCTTATATTACTAACTTTGCATACATTTTCTTAAAGATGGTCTTGAGATTATTTTAGCCTCAGGCCCTACAAAAATCTAGAACAACCCCAGATTCTAAGCTAACACATTAGCTACTTGTATTTTGTTTTGTTTTGTTTGTCTTTTTCCAGAAAATAACCAAATGCCTATATTTATCTATAAGCTTATTTATCATATTCATTCCATATCAATGAAAAAGAAAACCTTAAATATCAGTGGATTGTGACATTTTCATTACCAAGAACCCCTTGGGTTATATTTTCCTTCATGACTTTGATGTTCAATATATTTTATAGAACAAATAGGATTTTACCAAAAAAATGGCATGGATAACCCATTGGATAACGCTCCAGGCTCTATGAGTTATCACTTTTTGAATAAATCAATACACAAGAATTTACAAACTTGGTCATACTCCCATCATGGAAAAGATGAACAATGTCACATAAATGTCTCTATACAACCAGAGAGATAGAGACAAAGACAGAGGCGAAGGTTTATATAAAGTGTAGAAAACAATATAATATTATAACTACCGTGATCTTTAGTCTTAAATATTGTGTTCCTTGATGATCTTAACTGTTGTTTTAATTGTCACTTATCTCTTAAATGTTCAATATTTTGTGTCCGTCTATTCTATTGTTTTAACATCTCAGGTTTGACATCTTTGTCCATTTAATTCATACTCATATAATATTTCCTTATAGGTAGAAGTACCTTTGGAAAATTCTGTTCAAAATCTAGGGGGTTACGTTTCCAGATTTGGGTTTCTGGTCATTCATAGTTATTCACATTGTCAATTTATTGCCTTATGTTGTTTGATTTTTGCTGTCTAGTGTTTTGATGATCACCATGCCATTTCTTCTGACCTTAGCCTTGACTTGACAGCTCTTTCAGCACCTTCCATTTTCACCAATGGATGACTTACTGATTTCCTTTCTACTACATCTGAAGCAAGAATGCTTTCCCACTAATATGTGGTTTCAGGTCAAAGAAGTTAGTATATACTCATATTTTTTCTACCCAGTTTTCTGTGGTTTGAGAAAATGAGTAGTAAGGCTGAAGACAAAGGTGAATCACAAATGGAGTGTCAAATCTTCATAAGCTATTTGAAATTAATTCTCCATTCCGAAGTTTTTATGAAATATCCTGTACCAGGACATACGTGGGTGGTTACCCATTCTCATGAGAGAAAACTCCCAGACTTAGATGACTTCTCCCCAGTTCAGGGTTGGCTTTGGAGCCTTTTCAGTTGTTTACTTCCCCAAGTCCATCTGTTTCCAATTCTCCCCAGTGGAGGGTGAGGGGGAAGAAGAGAGGAGGGGACTTTAAGACTGAGACTATTTCCTTATTATAATTTAATTTCCAGTGCTGTTTCTCACCCTTCCCTTGTCCTATAATATGTATTTTAGTTGCAAGAACCAAAATCTATTGCAGCTGGATCTTTCACAAGATCCAAGGTGTAGTTGAATCAAGCCTCAAAGAAAATAAAAGAAACAAGCTTAGCTCTCCAGAAGTTTGTTGATCTTCAGTGCTGCTACCAATACTGAGATTTGGTCTAAGGCTTGACCTTAAGCCTCTTGTTCTGTTCCCATATTTCAAATTCCCAGGAAAGCCTTATGATAACAAAGCTTCAGTTTGGCACCCAGCCTTGCACAAATCAATGTGGTCATATCATACAGACAAAACCACTACTCAGGACTGCTACATAATTTTGTGGACTCCAGTGGTTTCCCCTGTCCAAAAATTAAGAATTTTAAAGGAGCCCAGCAGGGTATGAGGTTCTGTGTAACTGTGTAGTTCACACGTTCATAAAGCCATCCCTGGAAATCATGGAATCTGCATAGGTGTGTTGGGGGTAGGGAAGTAGTTTCCAGAAAAAGCTACTGAACAGAAAGGAAAAGAACAAGAAGTCCAGTACACTGTACATACCATATGATTATTTTTAAAGGAGGCCAGGGGTACTTCTCATACTGAACCTTTTTGAAGCCTATATGGTCTCTGACATCCAGGGTCTACAGTATCCTCAAAAATGTCATCAGGTTTTAGACTTCTCTTTCTACACCATCCTTTCTAGTGCCCTAATTAATATATTTTGACCGTAGTGTAATATTTTTTTATTTTAAAACTTATTTCCAAATAGTTTCAGACTAATATGTGTGTATAGAGAATAAGTTATTTGAAAAATATAAAACGTAAGCTCCAATTTTTATTATTAGATTCAAAATATTAGGTTGGTGCGAAAGTTATTGTGGATTAAAAGGTTAAAAATAGGGGCAGCTAGTTAGCTCAGTTGGTTAGAGCACGATGCTCATAACACGAGGGTTGCCAGTTCGAATCCTGCATGGGCCAGTGTGAGCTGCACCCTCCACAACTAGATTGAAACAACTACTTGACTTGGAGCTGATGGGTCCTGGAAAAACATACTTAAAAAAAAAAAAAAAAAAAAAAAAATATATATATATATATATATATATATATATATATATATATATTAAATGCTACCTCTCGTGTGTGGAAATAGCTCATGTAATAAAAATAAAATAAAATAATAAATAAATAAAAGGTTAAAAAATAATTGCAAAAACCACAATTACTTTTGCACGAACCTAATACATTTCAATAATATAATCAGAATAAACATAACACAGGATAAGAGAAGATTCAAAGGAAAAAGGTATTAGTATTTGTTAAAAATGTATATATGGGTAATTTGTGGATAAAATCACTATGCTTCTTGCAACTTTTTGTTTGGCAACCATAACTTAAGCTATGAGTGAAATATAGGTTGGTGCAAAAGTAATTGCAGTTTTTGCAATTATTTTTAATCTTTTAAACCACAATTATTTTTGCACTAACCTAATTTCCACACACAATTTAAACAAATACCATGTGTAAGAATATTTAAATATTTTATGTGACAAGTAACCTTGCTTACTTGTCAATTTTTCTAATCTATATTGTATTGATGGCAATGCTATTTGTAAGCAATAATGTATATCTAAAATATTTCTACATTTGTTAAACAAAATTCATTATAGACAGCCATCTCACACAGGAATGAAGACAGAAAAGGATGAAGAGCTCTTAAATCAATTTCATCAAGCTTGGGATATTAATTTTTAATTTTTATCCAAAATCAAGCAAGAAATACTATATTTTCAAAATTAACCATCTAAACCTCATCCGTAGCCAGTTTCAACAAAATATCCTATGTTTGTAATTAAATTTACATCTTTATAGAAGTGAGTGGATTCCAAATTTTGTACAATACTGGATTGCAGCTATCACCAATCTTGAAATACTATACATTAGAACACAAATTGTGCCTTCTGCAACTCAGCAATCAAGTTCAACAAGACCCTAAATAGTTTATACCCTGTTCCACCAGAGCAGCCACTGAACACATGTTTAGACATCATGACAATGCCAAATTGCTATACAAGTTTCTAAACACTGACTCTCAATATCTGTATTTACCTGTAAACAGGTAACAGTCAACCATGAGTCCACTAATCATACTTAGTGTACCCTTCCCAGTATCTAGCATCTATGGAACAAAAACCTTATACTACACAGATGTCCATGTACTAACTAGGGGCAGATGGAGTCAATAGTAAAAGATGCAAGCAGATGTTAAAAGTAGAGGAAAGAAGTCTAAAGCAATGTCTGGAGAGAGGTACCCAGGTGAGAGAGGTAATTTTACCAGTGTTCATCCTGCGTGTTTAGTTAGCTTTGATTCCATTAAATATTAGATGTCTGTGTGGTTAATATTAATGTCTGTAATTTTAACATTTGATAATCCTCATAAATTCTACGTAGACTACCTGACCACACTGCATTCAGACCTTTTTTACTTTTTGTTCTTTCGAGCTAGAGCCCATATTTCTCCTTTAATAACCATCATCGTTAGTTTTCTTCTGATATTTCTGATTGTCTTAAAGTTATAAACACTAAGTAGAATGGAACATGGGAGGAGCATTTAGAAGGAATGTGTTTCTAAACAGAAATAGTAAGTGGTTTGTCCACACAGATGCATTCATCTACTCTAAGTCCCTCAAGGATACCTCATTCCATCAAATAGCCCTAGGGCACCTCGAGGAATGAAAAACTCCGGGCTTGACAGGGTTGCTGATAATGCCAGCTGCCCCAGCTACAGCAGTAACACAAATGAGAATATCCCCACTTAATTAGAGTTTCAATGCAGAATGTACTGTAGTTATTAACGCAGAGGGAATACAAGATCTGGAGATAGTGATGCATACTTTGGGGCCCAAATTATTAATTTCACATTAGTTGATATGGTGTTATATTATCTTAACATTTGCTAATCCTCATAAACCCAGTAGACCACCTGACTATATTTCACTCAGTCCTTTTCTTACTTCTAAATAAAATAAAACATAAAATAAAAACTTAATAGAAGAGCGCATATTGCAACAATCAAGAAAATCCTTTACGAGATCTGGTGTTGAGAATCAATGTGTAATTTGATGTTGCACTGATTCATAGTATTGAAATACAAGCTTTAGTATATTAAAAGTCATACTCATAATTACTAGTGCTCTAATTCTCAAATGTGCTTGAACAGGAAAAATAATCCTTTGTAAATTTAGTTCTCTAAAAAGAACCACTGTCCTAAATTCTTCTCAATTGGGCTGATTTCAGCAGCTGATATTTAACTTGGTAATTTGAAGTCAGTCTTAGAAGAAGATTAAAATATATATTATTAGTTTAGTGATCATTTGGAGGACAAAAAAAGAAATTGATATTGGAGGCTAAAAAGAGGGAGATGCAAATCGTGCAGGAAAAACCAACAAACCAACTTCAGTTAAAATGCATTCAGGTATAACCTGGAAAAACACTGCCTGCCTCCTGAGCCTACAGCTCTAGGGGACGAGATGAGAAGGAAAGATGCCCAATCATCACTAATAAGCAAGGTGTGTGGATTGCCCTTACTCGGACTTTTTTTTCCCCCCACTTCGAATAACTGGATCCACTTTCCTGAAACAAATCTCAGAGTCCACAGATCTTGGGGAAGTCTTTGTTAGCCTCAGATGGGACTGTCATAGGCTCATTTGACTAACTGTTTGATTTTTAACATATGAGATATATGAAAAAACTGTAATCCTTAATATGACCTGTTATTGCTTTCCCTCTCTCTACGCATACTTTGTCTACGAATACGGTTGAGCAGTGTAAGTTTCACCCCATTCCCGGCCTACTGGAAATTGTTTTCTAGAACTTAAATACATAGGAATACAAAAGATGGTATAGTGGCAGGGACAGAATGACAGTGGCTCTCTAGCTGTTTAAAAAAGGGGCACCAGTGAAGTAGAGAAATATTCTTCAGTCAAAACTTCCATTGCTAAACTGGCGAATAGAGGATGGAGGAAAGTCTCTGTGATCCTCCTTCACACTGAGAGATATGTTCAGTTTCCAGCAGTGTCAGTATGAGTAGATGTGGATTATGTTTGCCAATTCAGTTACAAGAGCCTTTCAATTCATGGAAATTTCTTCCAGACTGTATTAATAATAGCTATTTTTCATCCCTCTTCTTCTTTGTCTATATTATTGTTTCATACGGCTTTTATGATGAAGCTGAAGGCGGCTAAGAAATGATTGGTAGTTACAGCCCCATTTTAATTTCAATATCTAACATTTTATGCTTTATTCCTTTTTCTCCATCTAGGCTGCAAATTCCTTAGACCATAACCTAGCACAAAATGATGCATATTCCCCAAAGCAATTAGTCTATAATTATGCATATTATAGGCATCTACAAATTTGGTGAATGCAAGAAAATTTATATCTAAACTTCAAGGGAAAAAAGCAGAAATAAAATGAATTCAGAGTATAGTTGAAGTTACTGAGGTTGCTTCTAACTTGTCAGGCTCTTGTAGATACTGCTGTTTTATTAGACTGACTCAGTGTGGTTTATAAATGGGGCTATGATTTTTATGCCTGTTCTCTTGAGAGCCAGAAGCCATTATTTTAATCAAATATTTATATAATACCTCTTTGAGCAGCTTGGGGTCTAAATGAATGGTTGTCTATGATGATGAAATGAAATGACTTTGCTTCATCAGAAAATGTATAACCCACTAAACACTAAAAGGGCAAAAATTGCAAGATGATGGGAAGAAAGTATCAGTGATAAACAAAATAGCAACACTAAAAGCTCCCAGGCTGTGATCTCAAAAAAGTTTTATTCCCTCAAGAGTTCTTAACTCTGGAATGAAGATATAATTTTATATTCTTTGGATGGTTTGAAATGTCCACAAACTCCTTTTGTTGCTAGAATCCACTTTTAGGGCATAGATCACCTGGTCATGGCTCCTGTTTCTGTGAAAATTCTTTAAACCGGCTCACCTTAAAGGGACATACCTTGAGAAATGATTCTGTTCCAGATGCAACTGAAATGTGGTAACCACTTTGTCGCTATCCAAGATTCAGTGTTCAAACTGTCACTGCTTATCACAGCCATGCTTAGTTACACTGACCTTTTTCCTTTTATCTCTATGCAAAATTTCTCTTTTTACAAAATCTTTTATAAGAGAAGGCCAGAATTCAATTTTTCTGGCCTCCCCAAATAGCCAACATATGGTATTTTCTTTTCAAGTTGCAACATGTATAATAAATTCACTACTAGTTTCAGCCTCATTTGCTTTGTTTGTGAACCTTAAAAAGAGATAACTAATGAAAATATGCATAGCAGTTATATAAGGTTCAAAATGAATGGCATGCCTAATTAAAATAACTATGGGTATAGTAACTAAAAGGTAGCCAGAGAATGAAGAAAGGGAATTGACACTAGTAAAAAGAACTCGCTGTCTGCAAAGCATCGTGCAATGTGTTTCACTCCATTACTAATAATAATTTTGTAAGATGAATTTTATTATTCTCATTGTAGTGATAATTATCTTGAATTAAAAGATTCAAAGAGGTTAAGGGAATTGCTTAAGGTCACACAAGTTGCCTCAAGCTGTCTGCCTCAGAGTCTATACAATTTGTTAGGGAGGACATATCAATCCTGATGTGGAAAGGGAAGCAACTTTTTTTTTAAAGTGATTTATTTCTAAAATAAAGCTGTTTTTAAATGTGACAAGTTGTAGGAGACACAACTTGGTGTGGTTGCCTTGCTCATGATAACGTCCAGCTGGTCGTGAATGTGCCGCGCTCTCTGTTCAGGTCGTGGACTCCACTGCTGGCCACAAATGGGCAGGCCAGGCCATCACAGTGCCTCCTCCCGGCCTACAAGCGACTGTAGCACCGGAAAGGTGGTCCTCAATCAAGCTCACACCATAAACATGGAAAACTCTGTCAGGCATCCTCATTAGCCCTGGATCATGGCAGCAATGCTGAACTAATGCATCTGTGCAGGAGACTGGATGTAGCTGATAATAAAACAGTGAAAATCCTTTGTCATGCAGGGTCTCTGCTCCCGCTCCCCACATAAGAACGCAGGACATGGTGAGAACAAAAAGGAACACCCACGGAGCCATAGATGGGGGAGTCATACCACTATATTCTCGCTGGTGGCTGGGCTGGAGACACAGGGAGCAAACATCTGCCAGTACCCCAACAAGGGGTCTTCCTGCACCCCAGTCTTTCTGGCCGCCAGGCGAGACACAGGAAGTAGGAGCCACACGATGCGCTTTTCTGCCTGCCGGGAAGCAACTTCTTGACTCATTGAGAGGACAAACTCGGGGGTTCTTAAAAATTGAACAATACAAACTTAGAATTGATCATAAAGAAAGGAGAGACCCAGAAGTTCAGAGAATATAATGAATCAATATTTTAAAAAACAGAAATGTAGCCAAATGTTGAATTACCATAGAAAGATACCAGAAGGAAACAAGCTATGTTAGTAATTAGACCATATTATAATATGAATTATAAGGAGAATGAAGGGGAAATTGCCCTACTTAGGATTAAACAAATCCTAATACGTTCCCTATTTGTCTGCATAATCATCTCCACTGCACCAATCATTATGAGAAGAAAAGGCGTGTTCTGCCCAGTACTGGATTCTGGAAGAACTAAAGCCCAAGTCTTTATCCTCACCTTTCCCACCACTAATGCAGGTGAGAGTAGTTGAAGAGGAGCTGGGGCTCTACCAGTGGAGAGACACGCGTTTCTATCAGAGTACTTGCAAGACGGCACACATGATTGCCTTATTTCTAGAACAACAGTCTTAGAGTTGGGAGGAACTTTTAAAACAACTGATACATGAATTCCCTCTGCAAACCTCTGATAGATGCTCACTCAGCTTCTATTTGAGCACTTCCAGCTGTCATTCTCGTGCTGTGGTAGGGATCATTGCAGAAATGATCTCTCATAGTTAACGCATTGTTTGCACCTTGTTTCGATCCCGATTGGAACAAACCAACTGTAAACAGACATTTTTAAAATAACTGGGGAAAACTATGGATTTAATATTACGAAATCATTACATTTTTATTGTTATAGTATGGTATGGGACTGTATTTTTAAAAGTTTTCTGATAGAGCTATTAAGTATACTGATTATATAAATATATGAGTATATGGATACAGAATACCAAGCATACCAAAAATATGTATACAAGTGGACACTTTGGTCAATGTTGCTCAAGCAGTAGTTTGCCGTAATCAGAAGTGTCTGGACACGGATGGTAACCACTTGGAGCATCTCTTATAATTGCAGAAGTCAAACGTGACTTGTATTCATCTTTTTTTTACTGGTATATTTTAAGTATTATAATTTTAATAGTTTTTTTTTCCTTTCTTAAAATGTGTACATATTTTTTGGCACCCTCTGTATAATGTCTGAGGTTTTCTTTAATATATATACATATGCACAGTATTGGAAGGGATTATACTCTTCTCTCCATTTTTTTGGATGTTTGAAAATTTCTAGATGTTAAGAAAAAGCCACTGATCTTGTGTGTGTGCATCATTCATGTATAAGTCTTGGAGCAAACAGTTTTGAGCACAGTTATGGATTTGCCTACTTTATTTGTGATTATGTTAATTTTTGCTTTTTGTTATACCTGCCTGTTGAAATATTCATTTTGGGATTAATTTAAGAATACAATTTATCACCAATACATATTTACATGAAAGTCTACTCTGACATTATTAAAGCTAAAAGAAAAAAGAAGAAACGTAATTTAACAACAGGGTGGATAAAGGGCATAGGAAAATGCTATCTCAAGAACGTTGTCCTGGGAGACCTCAATATGCCAGTGGTGACGGGGAAATGGAAAAGCAAAGAAAGCTAAAAGTGGAAGACCAGGTGTTCACAGGTAAATCTCACTGATGCAGATGGATGCAGTGTGTTTGTAGTTAGTGTTTGTATGTGTTTGTCTAAATTTGAAAGTCAGCAATCAAAAATATTCACAATGACCATGTCTATGTTCTGTAATTCAATTTGATTTTTTAATTTCACCTCTCTATGTCTCTATTTTATCATATTTCAACAATGTGCAAGGTTTTATTTTATAAACATTGGAAACATAGAAACATGTATAAAAATGTATTAGGGGTAATTTTTTTCAGTTACACTTGACATTCATTATTATTTTATATTAGTTTCAGGTGTATGCACAGTGGTTAGACATTTATATAATTTATGCAGTGATTCCCTCCGATTAATCTAGTATCTAACTGGCACTATACATGGTTGTTGCAACATTACTGACTATATTCCCTATGCTGTACTTTACATTCCAGTGATTATTTTTGTAACTACCAATTTGTATTTCTTAATCCCTTCACATTTTTCACCCAGCTCCCACCTAATTTGAAAAGATATATGTACCACTATGTTCATTGCAGCACTATTTACAATAGCCAAGATATGGAAGCAACCCGAGTGTCCAAACATAGATGACTGGATAAAGAAGACGTGGCACATATATACAATAGAATATTACTCAGCCATAAAAAAGAATGAACTCTTACCATTTGCAACAACATGGACGAACCTAGAAAATATTATGCTAAGTGAAATAAGTCAGACTGAGAAAGACAAATACCATATGATCTCAGTTATATGTGGAATCTCAAAGGGTAATTGTTAAATGCAAGAACTTCCAGCTTTGCCATGTTTTACCTTAGTTGGCTACAGAACATTTATTTTAAAATAAACTACATTGGTTAACTGCCAACTATTTTTTCAATGAGAAAAAGTAATCTCTGAAGTCATAGATGCAATAGAAGATGCAGATGTCAGGGAAGAAATCCCAACTACAGCTCTCATAGATCTCATCTGCTACCTGATTACTGACACTTTCGAATGATACCTTATTCATGCCTGAGAGAACTTAAGCCATGCAGAGAGAACGTAAACCATGGCAGTAAAGCTAGCTATTTTATCCATCATAGGGAGATGCAACAAGCTACTCTCTATAAAGCAAAAAGAGGTAATTCATCCAAACTACCATTTAGAAATTGCTTCTTGTTTACAGGCAGGGAAAACCCTGTGGGCTTTTGGCCTCCAATTAAATACTCTTTTGGAGTTCTGCTCTAATTTCATTTAAACAATTTTCATTCAGTCTCCCTTTCCAGTCAGTGTCTGGCCAAAGTGAACACTTTGACACTTGCAGAGTACTGGAGGGTGAATAATACATTTCTGTCCCCCTCTCGACAATGTTCTTGCAGCCACTTTTGGCTCTTTGTCACTCCTTTCATTTGCTGGTAAATGAGTGAATATTTTCATTTGTTCTCAATCGTCTTTTAATATGTTTTATTTTTCTTTCCTTCCTTCCTTCCTTCCTTCCTTCCTTCCTTCCCCCTTTTTTTCGTTAAAGCAGCTGGCTTTATGCTGTCAAAGAGCTATATCCCTAACACCTAGCACAACATTAAGTACATATGAGGGGTTCTATAAATAAATACTGCATGACTATATAAAAGCACACAGTCTTGTACTTATCCACTCACTATATAAAAATCGGCAAACATAGCCTTAGAGGTTAAAATATTTAAGGATCTCTTTGCTAAAATTTTACTCATCTAACTGCAGGAGCCATTATGTTATTTCTAAGGGCATAGAGATTCTGTTTACTTATCAGTTTGCTGGACAATTTAAGGTACTGATGATCTATACCTAACAACATGAAAACACTAAAGTCAACCAGTAGTGTTGGACAGTAGAATGGGGTACTCATTTTGTAAAATAAAAACGTGCTATCCTCCATCTGCACAAATATGCTACGATTTCATAGTCAGAGTACTGCAAGATGTTTCTGGCAGCAGGGCTGCTACACTTGATCGAATGCATTCTCACTCTTTAGGTCTCTGTATTGGAGAGATGGCTGGAGGAGGGGAGATGAGCGTGCAATCTGTACCTACAGAAAAGTCCAATCTGCATGACTATAGGGAATCTTAAATCAGTGATACTGAGTTCATAGGTAACGTGTACCTGCTATACAACCAGCTCACCTCAAGTTTCTATAATTCAAATATTGCCTTTTGAGTACAAAGTACTATTGTGGACTTTCAAATTTTATTTACTTCTTCAAAAGTTATACCAGACTAATTTTTTTGTTTGAGACTGATATTGTCATTTGCTATATGTGTTTCTGTGTTAATGTCTATATTTTCACATAGTAAAGAAAAAGGGCAGGACTGAACTGCAAAATTGAATATTTTATTTTAGAAGAAATCAGGAAGAAGCTATGATATGCCTTTCCATTTTACTTTATTTTTGTTCCTCTTAGAAAACTACGAAACATAGAGCTGTGAGTGCTTCGATAGTAAAGTAAAATAAAATGTCTTATAATAAACATAAATGCCTATAAAATGGTAACAAGGCTTTCTCCCTTAATATATGTTTTTGTCCCTCAATGATAAACGATGAATACTTAAACAGTAGACTTCCGAGAATACAAGTAAAAAACCTAGAGACATCTTAGGAACCAAACCCCAAGAAATATTATCTAAGTTTCCACATGCTTTCTTATATATCCCACCTTCCCATTTTAAAACAATATAACTCTTAATTTAATGTTTCTTCTAACATGACACAGACTAGAATTCTTATGGGGTACTGATACGAGACAACTGAATATCACAGAGTACGATTTTAGGCTATAGCAGAAGAAAAGCAAATTCTAACACAAAGATACTTTTGTATCATCATGATGTCCAAACAACTCTAAAAGCAGTACATGCTAATATCATTCTCTCTTTATTATGATATAGCATTTAGAGTGGTTGTCTTCCTAAATCAGGGAAAGGAACAACCAGAAAGTTTTTTTACTGCACGCACAATAAGCATTAAATAAATTTGTTTACTGTTCCTTCAGATTTCTTAAAAACAAAGAGTAATAATAAAAACAACAATATACGTGTTTCTGGCATCTGTTTATGTTTTACTATATACAATAGTATTACAACCATGCATTTATAACATGTCTATAAAACATTGATTTCCTCTGTTTTATCTCATCTTTGTTTTATTTCTTTTTCTTTGTGTTTGTTCGAGAAAGAGGCCCTCAGGCACTTAAATTATACAATTAACGAATTGTCAACTGTCATAAAATGTGAAATATCGACGTTTGGAAAACAGCCTTAACTACACATTATATTTAAAATCAAATTCACCATTCCTAAGTTATTAGAAATTGTCTATTCTGTGAAAACAGAAAGTTACATATTGAGAAATTAAAGCAGCATTTGGGCAAAGCTGGCTTGCTAAGAGTATCTTTCCACCAGGCCAAATAAACTGCATTAAAGTCAGGCTTTGTTTTAGAAGAATGCTTACATAGCTTTCAAAATATGTGTTTTAACCCATCAAAATTTTGCTGACAAAAGGAGAATTCATATTATAAATGTTGTGGAAAAAAACCATAAGGGATTCAAAGGTTGTAATAGTGCTAATGAACAGTTTAATTTAGAAGAAAAATGTGGGGGGGGATGTGAGGGAAGGGCAGTGCGGTCAGCTCCTGACTCCAATATGCACTCCTCCTGCTCAAGAGGATTAAGGGAGAAAAGAACAATGTGTTCTCAGGATTAGTGTTCACCTCGAGATCTCAATAACACTTTATGTCTACATGTTAAGGAGCCAAGGAAACAGTAATATAGAGAAATTCATGAGCATATTAAAATATATCAGGCATATTTCAATTCAGTTGGTAGTCAGAATTTAAAAACATGTCAACACAGAAATTGCCGCCAAGTTTATAATTACGCTATTAAAATAAACTCCTTGCTTAGGTAAGACAGGAATAGACAAACAAACTAAAATGAAAACTCACACTAGAAGGATATCTTTAATGAGCATGTTTTCAAGGAAGAGTACTTGTGGTTCTTAAGACCATTGAGATTGACTCTGAAATCATTTACTATACAAACATTTGAAAGTACATTTTGCTGTGGTTGGATAAATATGTGAAAAGTTCAAACTGGGCTTGGATTTTTCACAACATATAATCATTAAATTCAACTACAATTGAATATATTAGGGTCAAATGATTTATACATCAAAACCTGGTGCCATATATAATCTTACAAAAAAATTAAACCATAAAAACTGTATTCAATCAAATTTCTCTTATAATTTAAATAAAACATTGTTCTCAGTCAAAAATGATTCTCCAGAAGAAAACAATGTTTTAATGGACGTAGGTAAAGACTCTAACATTTCTCTAAACAGAATTCTCATTTTAGTTTTATAGTAACTGTATTTCTTAAAACAAAAAGGATTTGGAATGTTTGAAAAAATAGGGATATATAAAAATAGTCATCTTCATAAGTCTTCAAAAATCTAGTCACATTTAATCAACCGTTGTATTAGGGAAAGTTTATACAAGTGTAACTATATTCTTTAAGGCTATATTAAGATCTCAAATCTGAGTTTATTTACAGAGAATTCAAAATTAAGAATGCTATGACTTGAATCTTCCTAAACATGACAAACTACCATCTGTCTAGAATGTTTAAAAAAACAGAATAGCAAAGAATTAAACCTCAAATTTATTCATAAAATAATAATTCTGGTTTATTTATCTGAAATACAGAAGTGACCAGATAGTGATGGACATTTTCTTTTCTTTTCAATTTTTAAAGGATATAAATTTAAGCAGAATAAATTTGAAAAAAAGTAAAAGTGATAGCTTTTTTCCCTTTTTTGTTCCTGTTTCTAGTAACTTAAAGGAAACATAGAACTTTGTGTTTGATTAGAGGCATGAAGGATTTCTCCTTAAGCTTTGTCACTAACCTGTTGTGGTCTCTTGGGAACATCACTTCACCTTTCTGTATAATTAGGGGACTGAATTTGATGATCAGTATAGTTTATTCTTACTTACCCTCTCAAGTAATTAACAACAGTAGACGGTTGAGGGGAGGTGGTTTAGAAAAATAAGCGACAACTCATCTGTTTATTAGGTATTCTTATCAATAATTCTGGCAAGTCAATAATTCTTTAAATAGAACTAGGTTAGCTTACATGGTGATTAAGGATGACCATAGCCTGAGTGTTTGATGTAGGCTAATGCATTCTTTCAGGCTCTTGAAATGCTGTTTCAAATGATCACAGGCAATTCTGATAGAATTTCATCTTGATTACATAATTCTCTTGTAACCTAGATTAAACAACATGCAATATGACCATTTAATTCCAAATTAACCAAAAATTAAGCGAGCAAATTAATTTTTACTTCTAAATATTATGGATTTAGTATTTACTTAGAAAACTTTTTCTTTTAATTGCTTATCTATACATCTATATAGTATAGATGTAGATATAGATGTAGATATTGTATTATTATCATTTTTACTTGTCCCTTATAGAATTTAACTCTGGGCCTTGCCTATAATAGGAGTTATCACCAGAAATAACTTTTTATGACCTATTTATACGGCAAGACCAAGTACCTAATTGATGAACATCTGTTCTTATCATCCTGTGAATGACCTTCCTCCCTTCTGAAGCCCCAAAGTACCCTACCTCATCCTTACCTCGGAATGCCATATACACGTCTACCAGATTTCATCTTTCTGTCTCTGAATGTATCGTGTATGTGGGGCTTCCATTTACATATATTTATGTATATATATGTATAATTTACATATGTGTAATATATATATTACATTTTATATATTATATTACATAGTACATTACATTTCAATTTATATAAATGCAACAAGTATATCACATTTATATATGCAATATATAGATTATATATGTAATATATATTACATATAATTTATATATATAATATATATGTAATTAAATTTGGTTATTTTCTCTTTGTAATCTGTTGCATGCTCATTTTATTATTGGACCAGCCAAAAGAACTTAGAAGGAGAAAGTTTCTTCTTCTCCCACATCAGCAATGTGGAAAGCAATGCTAACTAGCTGTAATTTATCTTTAGCTGTTAAGTATTTTAAGGTGTATTAGCTACTGGCTTTAAAAGCTGCCCTCCACCCTTTAGTGCCAATAGTAAATTAGCAGAATCACCAAATCACATTCACTAAAATATCCATTTTCCCATCATTTAGGAATGTCAAGGTTTTAGTATGATCCTCAGTGGAGAATGTAATATTGATGAGTGCCTTTTTCTCCCAGAGGAAATGAGTATTCTGGATTATAATGAGAGTCCAGCCTGGAGGGTTTTGTTTTGCACTGTTTAAGGAAGAACATATGACTACAGTAAACATATTTCATTAGTGAGTTGGCATCCAAAGGGGCCTAAGGAGTCAAGGCTGAAAAAAAAAATGTTGTAAACACAATATGTTAATAGGACTGCATTAAAGTTTAATAAACTTGAATTGATAGCAAAAGTTATCTAACGTCTTTTTCTGAAAAATCTTTATCTCTCTTCCATTATTTACTTCGTAAAAATCTATACTACGAATTATAGCATCCTTTCCAAGAATGCAAAGGGGAAAGAGTTATATTTATAGTTCTATGATTTGTATAGCAGGATATATGTATCTACTGAATTTTGAACTTCATTGGCCAAAAGATCAGCAGAGAGGGACTGTCCACAGATACGTCTTCATAAAAGTCAGTTTTACTTTGACAAGTCCATACTGTCTGGCAAGCACTGTATCAGATTCATTCAGTTAGTAAACTCATTTTCCCCTCATTGTAACCCTGTCAGAAACATTTTCTAGGGTCAAATTAAGCCTCCAGGAAAGTTTTCACCCGCCTCATTTTATCTCTATGGTTGCCAAGCTTTCATATCATGATACCCAAAGAAACACAATATGGAGGAATAGGAGATCTCAAAAATTCCTGTTGGAGTGTAAATTGTTACATTTTGGAAAAATTTGGCAGTAGCTAATAGAGCTGAGCATATGTATACTCTGTGATGCAACAGTTCTACTCCTAAGTATATATTCAATAGAAATTCATATAGGACTTCTATACAATAATGAGAATGAACATCCTAGAACCACGACAAAATATGGTTGAGTCTTACTAACATAACATTGAGCAAAAGACCAGATTCAGAAGATTACATATAGTGTAAATCCACTTATATAAAATATGAGAATGGGCTAAACTAATCTATATGTAAAATGCATGGTTACCCATGAATTACAAGGGCTTCCCAGTTGCTGTTAAAGTTAGGTAATATTGAGAATGTCCATTTTGTGAAAATTAATTGAACTATATACCTATGATATCTATGTATATTATACCTCAAAAGCAGTTTTTAAAAGTTAAATTCTCTATAATTTTCTTTGGTTTTGTTCAAAACCTAAAATATTGCACCAGTACTTCTCATTAACTAGAAATACTTATTCATAACTTATATAATTACCCTAAATACGTTGCTTTACTTTTAGCCATTTCTATAAACGTAGTCTATTCTTTATTAATAAAACTAGCTTTAGTAATATATGAAAGGTTGAAGTGTTGTGAAATTCAAAGAATTTTAAAATAATCATTTCTTTTTCACTAATTATACTTGTCAGGATTTATTAAATATATATTATATATATATATATACACACACACACATATATGTAATTAGTTTGAGAAAACACGCACTTAGTCTAAAAAACAAAAACATGTGATTCATGTGAAAAAACATTTTTATCATGTCTCATCTTGAAAAAGTGCAACTTTCTCCACTCCAAAAGTTCTCCACTTTGTACAGGGATTTTTTTTTTCACATTTTAAAAATAATAGTTCACTAAATGACCTTTATCGGTGTTTCCAGTATCAACTCTCTTCAGTCATTATTTTATTCATTTGCACATTAAGAACTATTGACTGAGGGCTTAATGTCCCAGGCACCATTTTAGAAGTTATTTAAATAGAGGTAAATAAGAGAGGAAATGTCCCTTATCCAGGGGGATTACAATGTAATGGAAATGATATATAATAAGAAAAACTATACATATGGGGTGTATACTCCTCATCCACGCCCACCCCCACCCCACACACACACATAGTCCCTAACTTATGACTAAAGGAAGAAATTCAGAAGATGCTCTTGGTTTTCTTGTTATACACAGCTGGAACTGATCCTAACAAATACATGTGGTACACATGGTAAATTTAAGAAGGGATAATTAAAGATGGTAGAGAGAAGGTAGCCAAAACAGTCCAAATTATTCAGAAATATGTATGAAATCTCTATGGTAGTAGAGGAAGGGATCTGAAAGGCAGGACTGGAGTCTGATGATTATGGCAATAGATACTGAGTCAAAAGCTACTGTTAGCTGCCTTTATTCTTACTCTAAATGAATTCCCAAGTGTGGCATGGTTTAAAAAAAAAAAGTGTACTATCTAGTAAATAGAAGCAAAAAACTTTCGAGAATTAGTGGTGTTTTATGGTCCTCATTTAATGAAACTCCAGATCAATCCTACTGCAAAGAAAAAGTCATGCTGGACCTGAAACTAACAGATAAGTATCCTTTAAGACTAAGCTTTAACATGTGTCATGTGTGAACCTGTCTCTACTGCATTATTTTGAAGTACACTCTTTTCATCGTACTAGTCATCTCACGCTACCATAACAAAATATCATAGTCTGGGCCACTGAAACAATAGACATTTATTTTCTCATTGCTCTGGAGGCTGGAAGTCCAATATCAGGGTGCCAGCATGGTCAGGTTCTGGTGACATGTCTCTTCCTGGCTTGCACATGGCCAACTTCTCCCTAGGTCCTCACAGGGAGGATAGAGAGAGAGACCTCTTTCTCTTCTTTTTCGTATGAAACTACCAATTCCACAGTTTAAAAATCATACCATCATGACCTCATTTAATCTTAATTACCTCCTTAAAAGCCCTAAGTCCAAATACAGTATTATTAGCATTAACCACATTGTGAGTAAGAGCTTCAGCATACGAATTTGGGGATGGGGATACGGAAATAAAGCCATAATGATTAGTGATAGCAGCAGCATAATAGCTGTATTCATGTTTCAAGGTGCTAATGGGCCTGTGTGTTAGTGAGCTTTGACATCTACCTGGAAATGAAATAATCTTTGTAAAAGAATACTTTATTAGATAACCTCTGAGACATGGCCAATGAATTGACCTTGGCTTTAGTTTCCATGGACATATTCCTCAGTTTTATTAAATTTAGACAGGTTTCTTCTAACCTCCCTTTTCTCGCTTTAGAAAACTAAAGTGAGTCTTATTACTTTAGAAAACTTGCTGTTGCAAATTCTTTCTCTGCTCCTTTGAGATACGAATCTTCTCTCAGCCTCTTGCCAGTTCTACAGTGCAGGAATGTCTTTCTCAAAGACCTGGGAGCCATATCTTTGAAATATAATAATCCAGAAAGACAGTGCTCCAGTCAGTGGATAAAGGCCTAACTTCCAGAATCACCAATTAGCAAACAGTTGGCCTAGTCACCTTGCTGAACCTTCAACCAATGCTTCCCCTATACGTTTCTCACTAACTCACCCCAGAGCTTTAAAACTTTTCAGCCATTTTCAGGGGCAGAGTTCAATTTCTCTCCCTTACTGCAATAGTTGTGACCTATATTTAATAGTCCTGAGTAAAGTTTTCTTTGCCTGTTTAACTTATGTAGTACAATTTTCTTTCACAATTCTAAATAAAGTCATGAGGATAATCAATAAGATAAATAAACCATGTTAAAGTCTATATTCTTATCTTGCTGAACAGTACATTTTACAGTTTTCAGAAGTGTGAAAACATTTAACTTATTTATAACCAAGAAGAAAGTAGACTACAGGAATGAGAAGGGGACTGATGAGAGAAAGGACGCCACAGAGCTGAGGTTTTCTCTTTTAGTTTGAGGAGAATGCTGAGCTAATCAACCAATTACATCAGAAAGGTAGACTGTATAACTGTATTCATGGGTCAGAGGGAAAAGCTATAAGAATATGAGAATTGTTTTCCAAGGCCTGGTTCTTTATCTCCTTTATTACAGTGTTTCCCCGAAAATAAGACCTAGCTGGACAATCAGCTCTCATGCGTCTTTTGGAGCAAAAATTAATGTAAGACCCGGCTTATATTACATTATATTCAATTGCATTATATTATAGACCCAGTCTTATATTATAGTAAAAATAAGACTGGGTCTTATATTAATTTTTGCTCCAAAAGACGCATTAGAGCTGATTGTCCGACTAGGTCTTATTTTTCAGAGAAACATGATAATTGTAATCTACCAACACCTATTGTCCTAATTTTAACATTATATAATTTTTTTTAATTACTTAGAAAAAGTCACCTTTTAAACATTTCTATAAAGGATATTAATTAATAAAAAAATAAAGACTTCACGCTGTTGATTTTTTTTAATCAAAAGGAAGTCATTTCATCTTCATATTACTATTACTAGTTTAAAAAGGATTTTGGTGACTGAAAAATGACAATATCTCTTTTGGTGCTTTCTTTCCCCTGCTCTAAATTGTTCCCAATACCAGAAACATACATTACTCCAAAAGGGGAAAAAATGAAAGTAATAAAACAGAGATAAGATTAAAGCAGTATTTTATTACTTTAAGTTTATTTTCTCATTATTCAAGGTCAAACACAATAAGTAATCAGCTTCAAGTTAAAAATAAGGAATGCAACAAACCAATAACTTATAATTCTCTTAAGGGATAGAAATTGCTGAGGAGCTTTTTATATTTTAATGGAAAAAAATAAATCTAACATGAGCATGATTTACAAAATCTTTCCACAAAATAGTATTCAGTAAATTATTACACACAACCTCACATTTGTCATAAGGCATAGCTATTTTCTTAAGCATATTTAAATGTCATCTCAACGAACCATCTTATTTTCCAAACTGCCTTTTTTTGGGTCAGGTTTCATTTTAGCAGTGAGGCACATCTCATTTGCTTTCTCATGGAAAGCTGTATTACAGCTCTTTTAATTTATCTATAAGCCATCTTGGATCAACAAAGGAATTAATTCATCTGCTATGCTTCTAATTTTTAAGATGCATTTGGCATAGGTCCCCAACTTTTTTTTCTTTTTTATTAGTTTCAGGTGTACAAAGCAACGTAATAGTTAGACATTTACACCCCTCACAAAGTGATAAGCCTCCCAATCTACTACCCCCTGTCACATCGTATGTAGCTGTTGCAATACCATTGACTATATTCCCTATGCTGTGCTCTACATCCTGTGATTATATAACATTATATATATATATATATATATATATATATATATATATATATATATATATATAATTTTCTTTTTATTTTTTTTAGTGACATTCAATATTATCCAAGTAAATTATTAAAAGTTATCATGTGCCCTCCAAAGTCCTTTAATGTGTATCCCACATTTGAGCAAATGCATATCTGAGGAAAATTCTCTTAAAGTACAGATTTCTGTTTCCTATAAATTATGTTTTTAAAAAGTAGGTCCTTCAACTGCTTGACAGAAAGACCAATTTTAATCTTCATAATGCTTACTTCCATTTTGCTTTGCAGAAGGAAGGTACTCAAGATATGTTAGTGAACTGACATTGTTTTGTCCTACTCTCAATTATTTTCTTAGCGTTACACTCTCAATACTTAGACTAGTAATCAATTGGTTTTCTTTATAGGAATGCTGCTTAATTACTTTCAGAGTAAATTATAAACAGTACAAATTCCAATAGAAGCCATCCAGAAATGCAAAAATTAGTATCATTTGATCAGAAAAGTTCGTAAAGTGGGTTTATTCATGTTACTCCTAATTCAGCATTGAAGTTAGTGGCTGACAATGTTAAAGCTATAATCCCTAGCATTTTCAAGAATGATGATTACGACCCTACCTGGAGGCAGGTTTTCTATTGGGATATTAGTAACCTCAGCATCGCATTATTGGGTAGACTAGTATGAAAGTCACATTTAAGAGGTGAAAAGAAGTCTCTTTATTATTTGTGCTTAATGAAGCCATTAGCTATAATCCAGTTGTACAGGAATGCTTTTTATAAGTGACCTTCAATTATATAAAGTGGTTCTCATGGAGTAAAGAGTCTGAAATGAATTCCTGATGCTAATAGAATCAGTTTCCTTAGACAGGAGTTTGCGAGATTCAATAAGATTCCAAAGCAGGTTATTTTATACCCTACTTTAAGCTGAACTATATTGGCATATCTTCAAGAAGGGACTTAAATAGCCTTTTCAAAGTGGTGATATATACAACTGCACACCTTCTCTGTAGTACCATATATTTAGAGAAAAGGCATGCTTGGTCTGTACAACCTAGAGAATATTGTTGCACTACGGCTTACGTTTACTCTTTCTCAGATGTGATATGGAAAATGTACTACTAGGTATTGACCTCGGAATGGGATATTATCACAACACATGAGGCAAGGGCCATGGAAAAACAACCCTTTTAGAATGAACAAGAAAAATAAAAGCAGCGATTTTGGAGAAAACTTATACATGAATTTGTAGCATAACTACTTAGAGTAAGCTCATTAAGTCACAAGGCCCTTGAGTAGATTGTGAAAGAAGAGGTAACAATTATTAGTAAGCTCAATATAAAATGAATTCACAGACAACTTCAAACCCCACTCCAGACCCTGTGAAGCCCACAGTATTCCTCATGCTTCTGAATATTCACAGGAGGCTTATTCTCTAGTTCTCACTGACATAGCGGGCAACATGAAAACGCTGCCGACCACGTCAACTGAATAATGAATAATGACCTGTTCTCCTGTTCTCCCAAAATCATCTATTTCCTTGAACACACCAAGCTGTTTTCCACATCCTTGTCTTTGCACATGCTAATCCCTCTGCTAGTGTAGTGGGTTGAATTGTACAAATGTAATTAAAAATTTCAAATGAATTCATTCTGTAGTTAAGGTGTGCCCTAAATCGAATGACAGTTTTCTTATCAGAGAAAGGGAGCAGGAGGCTTGGAATACAGACATTCAAGAGCAGAAGACAATGTGAAGACAGAGGCCAAGATTGGATTACTCCAATTACAAGCCAAGGAATGTCAAGGATTGCCAGGAGAGAAGCATGAACAAGATTTTCCCTCAGAGTCCCCAGAAGGAACCATTCCTGCTGACACCTTGATTTTGGACTTTGGCCTCCAGAACTGGGAGAGAATAAATTTCCGTTGTTTTAAGCCACACCAAGAGTGTTGTTGTTACAGCAGCCCTAAGGCACTAATATGCAAGGAGACCAGCTCCCTTTTCTTGGATGTCCTTTGCTTCCTGTCTGCCGGAAGTTCTCCTCCTCAGAGGGGTTTTCCTTGGCCATACCATTAATATAAATCACTAAACCTATGGATCTCGACCACTGAATCTGTTCATTTTTAAGCACTTGCCACGAGCTACAATTACATATTTACATATTTGTCTATTTATTACCTGACTTCCACACTAAATAATAAACTCTGTAAAGGCTCTTTTTTGTTTTCTTTGTTTGATTAAACAGTGTGACCAGCAACTCACACATGCTTAGCACACAGTTGGGTGCAACATTATTGTTTAATACATAAATGTATTACTAAACGAATAATCCACCTATGAAATTCAGCACATTCACCAGTTTCTAAAAATACAGCACACATAGAACATTAATAAACACAGTAGAATTCACTAAAGAAGAGAGATGGATTACACCATCCACTGCACAGTAGAGATAACTCCAAATCTTAGATATTTCTGTTCACAAAATTCCTTTGGGTCATGCCACAACTATTGGTTTCTCTTGACCTTGCCCCATGCAGTGCTAGATCTCATATTTCCTCTGTGACTCATGTTCTTTCTGGACCCTTCTTTATTATGTCATCTACCTTTCCTCTTGGAATTAAAAAGAAATTCATATCTTGTGCAGATGAGTTTTGTTCTCTAATCTCTAATGCAGATGAGTTTGGGGGTATAAATGTAAGCCCCCAGCATATCACCTCTATGCCCCCAGCATATCACCTCTATTATAGAATGCTTCTTTCACATTATTGACTATTCGGTTAAGAAAACAATATTCAAAATGTAGAAATAAGGCAAAAGGAAAGTAGCTTATCTTTTGAATTTCACATCGGATCACTGTTTAACCAGCCCATCTAAGGATTATTTAATTATCTAAGAGATGTTTCTTTGACTTTGGTTATTAATTAAAAGCCTCCAAAAATGCAAAGGTACAAGTGAACTTGTAGATTTTCAGGGATGCAAATGATATCTGTCTGGTAGAAAAGGTGGTCCCCAAGGTTATAGGCTATTGTCCTGTAGGACATTAACTAGTGATGTATCTAATCTAGTCATTCTTTCCCAACAATCTTTCTCTAATGCCACATAACTCTCTTCCTATAATTAGCTGCATAAGTGTTTGGCATGTGCTCATCCTATATTTGTATGAATCATATAATGAACTTTAATAAGTGATAGTTTAGCAGTTGTAAGTGCTTTAAAAATATTAACTCACCAATTACTTATCTTTTTATAAATAAGGAACTAAAATATTCTCCCTCTAAATGAAGTTACACTGGCAGCTCTTGAGATACTACCTTAACAGTTTCCCGCCACCACACACACGGTCACTTAACATGTAACATGAAAGACTTTTAAGATAGCAATAGTATAATGATAAAATGGAAAGACTTGCCTTTGCTTTACCTCTGAGTGATAGACCACATTTTCCCAACAGCCCCACTCTCATTTTTTCTGATTAACATCAAAGTGATTTAAAAAAGCAGACAGACCATACAGAAGTCAGAAAACTGTTCTCTCATTCACACTGAAAATATATTACAGAGAGAGGTATTTAGGATAGTCCGTATTCATCACGATGCTGCTTATATCACTTTTGCAGCATCCACCACTAAAGTTATCTTTGTGCCAAATGTCTCTGCAAATGGCACTAGGTCAGGGACAAAAGTTTGGCAGGCCATCTTCATTAAATATCTCCCTCCGTTTTGGAGAACAAACACCAAGTCAAACAATAATGTCAAATAAAGCCATTCATAAGTTTATGATAATCTGCTTAAACTATCTTGGACATTTAAATTATAATAGTCACAATCAAAACCTATGGTTTTCAGGTTATACATATAAGCATGCACACACACTTACGTAAATGCATACATTTAAATTATAGTAATCATATTAAAGAAGTAATTTGTAGTTATATTAATTTACAGTAGACTGTCAATTTGACTTTTTATTAAACTTGAAGATTTGGTTACAGAAAAGTTACTTTAACTAATAATGTTATTGATTCTTTAAATATTTTGATGTATGCATCAAGGTAACAACGGAACATCAAAATACTTACTATCCTTCACTTCACATTTGTCCCTAAGATAAGGGACATCCTAAAAGATGTAATATCATAGTCTTATTAGGACACCAGATAAAGAGGTAACACTACCAAATGAGTGGGTGGGTGAGCGAGAGTGACAGTGAGAGAGTGAGAGAGTGAGAGAGTGAGAGAGAGAGAGAGAGAGAGAGAACACATACTATACATCTAGATCTATTCTGCCACATACAGAATACTAAGGATGAAATTAAAAACTTGCTTATAAAATATGTTTTATAGTACATTTTCTTGACAAATTATTAGACCCAGGCATTAATATGGAAAATAACTGAATTTATTTTATCTTCTATGGTTGAAATTACAATTGTAAATCATTCATACAACAGATATGAACATACAAAATAATGTTAATATAGAATATATGATAATATTTCACTCTTCAGCAAAGACACTTTGTACTCAGAAAGAACAGAAGATATTATTTGTTTTTGTTTTCTGTTTTATTTTTATTTGCTCTAGTGGCATTTAACCTAAACAATAGTATCACAGGATGCGTTGTATGTTTCCTCAGACTCATCTAAAATATGCTTTTTGAAGAGAAGTCTTCAAATTTAGGAGCCTACCAATCTATGTATCTGAGAGTTTTTTCTCCCTTAAATTAGAGAAGTGCCGCTGCATAAGTGCTCAAATAAGTAACTAATAAATCTGGCACAACAGGTACTCTTCATCAGAAATACCAAAGAGAAAAATAATCCCAAACAGTAATTATGCACACAAGATATCTGCCAGTAGTTCCAACCTGGTTTTGATCAACCATATATTGTTCCAGTCCTCATCGCCCAAGGCCACCAGTGTTGAGTGAGAACCCACAAGGTGCTGAAATAGGTCGGAAAACTTGGTAGACAGTAGGGGGGAAAAGGGCAGGTAAAAGAAAGGGGCAATAAAAATGAAACATTATAACGAAGAAAAAATAATAAACTGGAAAAGGATGAGAGAAGCAACTAATAATATATGCCAAAAGAATAACCTTCCAGTGCAAGTCTGACGTCATTTTCTAAGAATGTTCGTGCCTGCCTGATTGTTATATAAACTAAAAGTATAAGATCTTTCTCTCTCTGTTCTTTAGTCAAAAGAAAGTTTAGATAGATAGATAGATAGATAGATAGATAGATAGATAGATAGATAGATAGATAGATAGATAGATGGCAGGTTTTGTGGTTGAACTATTTATCTATTACACATAAAAAAAACAATATTTTGTATCTTACTGAATAATGACAAAAAGTCACAGAAAATGTAGACATTTAATAAATCTTGTCATTAGAAAATATGGGCACAATAACTGGCAATCAGCTTTCCCTTCTTTCCTGTCCTATAAATTAACCAGAAAACTCTGTGTATATCAGTAAGCTGGTGTGTGTGCATAATACAAATTGGTTATATTTTACATAGTCCCTTCATTATTTAATGATATATAGACAATGTACTAACTGTCAGACATTCTGCTAGATGCTATAATATGCAATGAATAAAACCTTGCACTGATGAAGCACACAGCTTATGTAAACAGACATTAATAAGAACATCAATAACATATAAATATATATTTAAAAACTTGATGACTCCCATAAAGATAGTGTTAGGATGGTGGTTGCTGGGGTGGGGGGGCACTTTTTCTACATGTATATTTACTTCACATTAACAAATTTTAACATTTTTGGGGGTATATCTACGTGGAGATGTCAATTAGGCAACTGGATGCATAAGTTCGGGTTTTTAAGAAATGTTCCGGGTTCGAGCACAAATGATCATTTTCAAACCTGTAGGTGGTCTTCATAACCACAGACGTGAATGATACAAATGAGAGAAAGCTCATTGTTGTCCTCCAAAGCTACACCCATAAGAAATATTTAAATGTCAAGAGCAGACATTAATCAAGGTTATTTAATTCAAATTCTGTCTTTTAGCAAATGTGCTATGAAACTAACAGTCCTATTCAGTGATTCCCACTTCTGCCTCCAAGTGGTACCAATGTAGATAAAGGAAATAAAAAAAACAATTATATTTGTTTATTTGAAAGGAGTAAGTACTGAGGTCACTTTTCAATCCAGTCACTTCTGGCTCTTTGACTTTAGATTATTGCAAGGAAAATTAAAGGATTAAAATAAGTGACTGGGGTTAGTCTTTCAAAGCTTGAATTTTCATATTTGTGAAATGCTGCTACTAAGTCTAATCTCATAGGGTTAATATAAGGATTAATTAATTGTGACAATGTTCATCAAATACAGAGATTCAGTAGAGTCCATAGAATGATCAATATTTTTTTCCCATTTTCATGGATTTTTTTAAATTAAAATTTATTGGGGTGACAATGGTTAGTAAAATTACATAGGTTTCAAGTGTATAATTCTGTAATATATCATGTATATATCACATTGTGTGTTCACCACCCAGAGTCAGTTCTCCTTCCACAGTTTAGTGGTTATCAGAGGGTAAAGGGGGAGGGGGTGGTAGATGAAGGTAAAAGGGATCAAATATATGGTGATGGAAGAATGATCAATTTTAGCCTTTCTACTTTAAAGCTCCATTCACAAGAATACCAAGTTTATTAACTCAAGTGACTTGACCAAAATCAAGTCCCCATTTAAGTCCTCCTACTTCTCAATGAAGTGATTCCTCTAAAATTTCATAATACTATGCTATTCAGAGTAAGCCTTGTTCCTAATTATCTCCACTATAAAGAAAAAAATGAGGATACAAAATTAAGATATGCTTGTGGTTATGAAAAAATTGTTTCTTTCACTTAAGGACAACTAATGCTTCTTCAGTTCTCATATACAACATCTGACTACACATGCCACCCTAAAATATCCAGAAGAAACAGCACAACAACTAAATCTAAAATTGGAGAATAACATTTACATTATTCTGTGTTTCTCTATCCATGATTCTATTCAATCTATCTCAGCGATCTTTGGAGACAATCATTATCCTGATACTTTGCTTACCTCTAGATTTCCTGATCCCTGAAATACAAAGGATTGACACTTCCAAAATAGTTTCTGATTGAGTATTTACACTGCTTTATAGGTAAACCAGGTCAAGACTATCTTAAATCATAAACAATGTCCCAAATATATCCATTGTCCTTAAGAAATACTCAACCAAAGATGTTTTTCAAGGATTCTGAAAAACCCTTATCACACATATCTTCCCAAATAATTTTTCTAGTTGTCATATATATCGTATTCTGAAAATATATGATTTTCATATTATATGAAAAAAATATATTTTACTTTCCACCAACATGTAAAAGGATCAAGATACCCAACAAACATTACTGAATATTCTGCTATATATGTAACATGATCCGACATGATGCATTCCTTTATATACCTTCATGCAAACTATCATCATGATACTGTCTTCTAAGTAATGGGCTATTGTATATTTATCAAGAAAATGGATCAAAAACCAGCTGGAGAAAACTTTAATGTACTCAAACTTTATATATTAGTTATTCTAATCCAACAAGTTTCTAGGATTCATATTTCTGAAAAAATGACCTTGGCTGATTCAAAGAATTAGTTGTTATCTCTGATAAAATCATTTTGCCTTAATTGATAATATTACCATCTGGCTGGGTTTCAACCAACTGTTATGTTACTGGGCTTTACTGACTGGATTTCAGAGTGACCTCACTATAGTGCACTGCACTTCAACAGATGAGATAAATATCAAAAAGGTCATATGCAGCAGTCACTATATCAACTGACAAAGCACCACTTGTAGAGACATAACAGTAAAAATATGACCCTAGGAAAGGAAATAAAGAAACTGTTGTGCATTTCTGAAGGTACAGAATTACCAATGAATTTAAGAGTTGTGTTTTGTCATTATTTTTATGGCATCTGTTTGAAAATTATCATTTGCAAAGCTCCCCCATGGACTGAATTCAAAACTATTCAAAGTGTTCAGTGGTAGTCCACTGACCCAAACTGGATCACAACTTCAAATTAAGTCAGATGGGTCATCCAAATTGATCTGTATAACAGATGAAATTTAGCTCCAGTCAATCCAAACCCATCTAATTTTAAGTTCTGATTTTAGTTTTCTCTAATAACTAATATTCTTTGAATGCCTTTCATGGCTGAATATAACTTAGAACCATTAGGGAAAAGGGATCCTGGAAAATCTATTTCTACGATTCTCATGGAAGAACACAGACTGAATATAGAACGGAGTAGCAATGATTCCAAGTTTATTACAGAAACCTAGCAGACTAACCAAGTGCTAGCCTACACACTGGATAATACAACTGCTGATTTACAATAAAAAATTGTTCAACTTTATTCATAATCAAAGAATGGCAAATGGTGAAGTTTGAAAAGTTCAATAAAGCTTAGTGTTGTTTTTCACCATTGTTTAAAATGGTGAAAAAGGAGAAAAAGACTAATTATCCACCTACTGGAGTATGATTCACCCAGGTAGTGGAATGCTATGTAACCAGTGAAAATGAAAATGTTTCCATCAGAAAGAATAAAGTAGATTAAAATATTAAAAATATCTAACAGGAATGGGACTAATTTTTACCCAGAATTTCTTCCTTGCTGCACTGTAGAAGTAAATGTACTTTTACAGATTTTTTCCCTCTATAATCCTTTCCCTAAATGTACACCTTTTCTTGATGTTTTCTAAGATTGGTTCCTGCCAGCAGCAATGTTACACATTTCACTTTCAACATTTTTACCTACAAGGGAAATACCTATATACAGGGGATAATGACAGATGTTTGTATATATAAAGGACCAAAGTAAGCAAACTGAGAAGAATGAGGACTTTGAGATATACAGGAGCAAGGCAGAAGGACAAGGTCTGAAAAAAAACAACCTATCAGAACAGTAGCTAGTGGAAAATGGCAGTATTCTTCTCTTCTTTATGAATTCTTATGATTTCCAATGCAAATTCTGCATTTTTTTAAACAGGTATTGACACATTGGAAAAAAAGTATGAAAGTGGAGGCCAGAATTTGAACAAAGATTTGCAATAACAAGAAAGAAATAGAAAAGGATGTTATAAATTGCAGCATTTGGGAGAAAAGAAGAATTAGAGTAGACACTTGGCTGAATCAGTTATTTCTAAATAAACTTTAAAGATATACACATAAGTTAATCACAAAGAAAAGATTACCTATGCACAAAAATACTTAGATTAAAAACTACAAATTTTAATTGGTATCATTTATTTCTAACACTTAAGTTACCAACATCATATGGAATATGGTAGAATAAGCTAGCTAGGTATCTGACATGAAAATGCTAGCTCACCTAGCAAGTTAAAAACACATGCGAAATACTTAATAAAAAAATAAAATAAAAAATCAAATAGTGCAAATGTCACCTACTGGACGATTAACAAACGTCAACTACATTTTATCCTGATAATGTAAAAAATACCACTAATTGCATTTCCTTAACACAATTGAAACATGTGAATATAATTATTTCATGTAAAAGTGAATTAACTTTGTTCACTACTTTATATCATGATAATCATACTCCCCACCATTTCTCGTCTCCTAATCAAATCATTCATAAAAGGTTATCAAGAGAAATGTATATTTTAAGATGATTTCCATTTTTTAAATATTCTAAAATAAATCAAGAACCCAGAAATTTCTCAATTACTTAGAAATATTAATTTTTCAGACTACCTTCACTCTCCAGCAATGCAAAAGACTGGTTAGCATACATGATTGAAATGTCAATATTGGCACAAATATGCATATAGAGAACTATTAGAATTTACCATCACAATGGACTTGAGGCCATGAATAATCTGCCAATAAGACTTAATTACTTGAGCCAGACATTTCTCTGGAACTTATTTTTAAAGTTCTTGACTTCAGAAACAATAACTTGTTTATCTTTGTGTCCCCAGGGCCTCTAACACAGTGGCTGTCACATGATATTGTAGGTGACCAATAAATTCATGAAATGGATAATGGTTAATTTGGAACAATAGAGAGACAAGGTACAATTCCTGTTTCTTTGGTGAAGGATTTGGACTGAAATATTAACACCAACCTTCAGCTAATCAGAGAAAGAAGCAAATACTAGAATATAGGTAAAGAGATAAAGTAAGAAAATTCAGAAAAATAAGGTTCTGATACACATTATTTATCAAAATATTATAAAATATTATAATAGACGAAAGATCTTTTAACATAACAGTTGAATATGTGAAATTCACTTTTATAAAGATATAAAAATATGTAAGAAATTATAAGAATAGCATTTGGTGGCTATTTCTAAAAAATGAATGATCATATCTATTTGTGAAAATATTAATTCTTGGGGATAGCAGCTCTGAGTGCTTTGTAATACTTTTGTCAATATTAACCAGAAATTGCTCCCAAAAGATTCAGAGATCTAAAAGACTATGAAGAAAATCTTCATTATTCTCAACTAATTAAAGCATAGATATTCTAAGCTAAATTTTATTGATTACCCTGTTACTATACTGTCCTCCCTTCATAAATAAAAATCACCTGTAATTTCAGTTCTAGATTACCATATATTGAACATTTGTAGAAACAAAACTAATGTTTCATAAACATATCTGTAAACATTCCAGTTTGACACAGGATATAAAATCTACAATGAGAGTGGGAACGAAGAAAGAAGACTCTCTTAGAGGTTATGTATCCTCCTGGTTTACCAATTTCAGGATAACACTGGACAAATTATTTTATAAGAAGTGACTTCTTACTCATCCCTCCTATTATTCAGGAAGAAATCTAGAAATAGAAGAGAAGCAAATAGGCCTAGCACCTTTCATTACCTGTTAATATAAGACAATTTTTAACATAGCCCAGGGCAGGGAAAGGCGGATGCTCTTGTGTTATAATAAGCCCAGAGTTATTAGTTATTTGTTTGTTACAAATAAGGTCAAAGTTATGTTAATAGAAGGAATATGAATTTCTCATGGATACCAGATGGGGACCTTTAGAAATAAATGAACATCACAGTGGGAGGTGTGTTTGATTTCAGATACTTTGGGTGAAAATAACCTACAGCCTGGAGTGAAAACACGTACCCTATTCCATCATCAATTTCCTCTCTCTAAATGGGAAACAGCCTTCATTATGTTCCTCTAACACAGCCAGACTCAGAAACCTTACAACAAAGGATCCTCCCTCTGCAGGGCCAGCAGAAAACCATCAGGATAGGGGGAAAAGATGAGAACTTTCAGCAATGCTTTCAAACGAAAAATTTGAAAGAAACAATGGATAATTGAAAACAGAGAGGTTAGGAAATCCTGTATTGGGAGGTGGGGAGCTCAAGACAAAAGGAAAAGAGGATAAAGGGAGAGGACTGAAGGAAAGGAACAGAGAAAGGAGAGATTGCAATTTAAGATGTTCATGTGTGACCCTACCCGGTCCACAGTTCAAGACCTAGTCCAAGTCATCGGTCCTGATGTGATAAGAAGCAGTCAGGTAGCTAAGCCACCTCATCATCTGTGCAACTAAGTGCAGGTAACTTTGGGATCAACTACCTGAAGCCCACCATAAATTCCTTAAGTTTTCCATAATATTCTATATACTCACTTTGGGAGCAGACACTTAAGGTTGAATCTAGAGAAAAGTGAATGTTGTAGCCCCATCTCTATACCATGGTCATCACAAACTTTGGCAGCATCCTAGATGTGATTTACCGGTGATGAATGGGATCTACCCACAAGCCCAAGTTAGGTAGGTCAGGTATCTCCACTTTCACCCTCTTTCTAAAAAATGGCTTGGGGCAACAGAGGTTGGGCAAGAAAAGGGACAGGATGTGAACTGGAAACAATGTTAATTCTCTTGAAATCAGGCTATCACTAACATCAAATTCCTAAAATGTAAAACAGGAATCACCAGAAAAATTTCTTCCCTAGCTATGGCTTTCAGAGTATCAGTTACAAGTTTGCAAACAGGATGATGAAGAGAGATAAATAGTAATGATAGAAAACCTTAAGTAGGAAAGATTCTCCATGGTTAAGAGCAAATAACAGAAATATAAATGTATAAATTAAGAGAAAGATACAATGAAAGCTGGCAACTGTAAAATTCTCCAGGTTTTCAGGAGGCTGTATTTTTCAACATACTTTCAGGGGACTCCTCTGTGTTATTAACATTCAGTGAGAGATTATGCCCAGAGTTAGTTGCTCCAAGGCAAAGACTTTAGGTGACATATTTTAGCACAGCACACACTTTTTAAACATCCAATT
Organism: Rhinolophus sinicus; assembly: GCF_036562045.2. Classification (NCBI taxonomy): domain Eukaryota; kingdom Metazoa; phylum Chordata; class Mammalia; order Chiroptera; family Rhinolophidae; genus Rhinolophus; species Rhinolophus sinicus. The sequence continues at coordinate 91,518,614 of NC_133758.1, forward strand.
TAAAAACCTAGAATAAAAGAATATGAAATAGACAAGTCATGAAAGAAACATAAAAGAGACTAACAAATTTTAAAATGTGGGCAACCAATTTTGTAAAACTCCACTCAAGTTTGTAGAGCTGCAAGTGTACATAGAAGATATAATTTTTAATATTTTTTGTCAAAATAATTAAATACAACTTGTAGAGTCACTCTTTATGTCATACATAAAATATATAAAGCATTTACATAGTATATGTATATATGTATATATATGGATATGGATATATATCTATATAGAGAGATATATTCATACACACGTGTGTATAAACAAATTCAATTTGGAATTGCATTTTAATGTCTCAGCAGAGAGAAAGCATTGTAAGCAAAAGCGCAATAGTTAGGTTTCTCTGAATATATGTTAATCATGAGATTAAGCAGTTAGAATTAATGAGCAGTGTGCCTCGGGCTCTCACTGTTTTTACTGAAAAAAATAGGTGAGGGAGGTGGAAAGAAAGTCGAAAAATTTTTAAAGGTTCACCGGTTAAAAAAAATCTAAAACTGAATTTATATCTAGAATTTCTATTCTCATAGAAATGCAGTTTGAAAATAAACATAGACATTGATAAAAAGTATGTTTAAATCCGGATCCATAAGGAAACCAGGAAGCAGGACACTACGATCAGTTTCTCACTGCATTCCACTATTCTAGAATTACTTCTATCTCAGAAAACGTGACTACTCTCAGGGCTGTCATATATATTCACTTCTGAGCTATATGCTCCTTCTGCCTTGCAAAGGGTAAGGTTTACAAGCAAAACAAGACAGGAGAATACCAATAAAAGCAGAAAGAATTGAAGAACAGTCTCATAATCTAAACCCTCCCTTATTTTTTCCTATAACTAAACTTTTTATTGTGAAATAAGAATCAAATGGGGATACCATATAATTAAGGCAAAGACAAAAAGGCCTGATGACCTTGGTTGATTCCTTTGAAAAAACTCTCTTCCATTTTTTTTTGCTGTCCATTTTATTCCCCGCAAAAACATTCATCCTGGAAACATTTCTACTTCTTTTACCCTAACATTTCCCTTTTCTCTTTTCGTCATTTGTTTTCTTCTTTCCTTAAAAAGTGACTCCAAACTTTCTTCACAGTCCCTTTTTAGGTGCTTTGTTAATGAAATCATTAAAAAAAATGTCAGGAGAGAGTGACTATTATTTCTACCAGGTGAGACATCCTTTATGGGAATAGGGAAGGGGTGTGGGGCTTTCACAAATATTCTCAACTTTAACAAGTAATCAATGAAAAAACTAACCATAAAATATAAACAAATCAGAGAAAGATATGCCACATTCCTAAATAGATTTTTCTCCATTAACATTTTTCAAAGATTTACTTCAACCAGACCATACCCTTAGTGAAATTTAAATGTTTTGATATACACCCCTACCCCTACAAAACTGCATCATAATTTTCCAGGAACATATCAATTGTGAAAAATTAAAAACTTAAAAATTCTCTTGTAAATATTATTGCAGTTGAGTATTCTACAACTTTCAATATTTTTTAAATTTCTTATTTTTGTTTCATTGGTAATGTAAAGCTTCTACAATTTGCCTGGAATTTTGTCATGTTCATTCATTTCTGAAAAAGGTTTAGTATATTCATTGTTGACAAAAATTAAATGTGAAAGCAGGGTGTACCACCAAACAAAAAGAACTACTAAATTTCACCATGTTTGCCTGTCTCTCTGGTTTTTGAGGTCATCACTTTGCCCTGTGATTTCAATTCTTTGATGAATCTATAGAGTTAATTTTCCGTTTGTTCAGTTTTTTTGTTATTGCATAGGTGAGAGTTATGACTTCCAAGCTCTTACGTGCGGGACCTGGCTTTATAAAGGCTACTTCAAGGAATTATTCATCCTAATTTGCTTATAAATACTTACAATACTCTTTCATCCTTAAACATTTGAATATTCAGGGACATAACTCAATCTAGTCACCATTTATCCTATATTCTGCTATATTGTAAAAACTCACAAACTTTATTTTCCTTACCTACTGAGAAACAGAACTGGTTCTCCTGATCTTCCCAACATATATCCTGACTCCTAGTTCAAGCCTGATCCAAAAAGACCTATCGGTGGCTTGAGACATACCTGGTATTCACTAGTATATAAATACCCTGATTGGCAAGAACTGTTGGGAGATCATCTTAAATGTGATTAGCAAGTCTGTCTTTATTTGGCCACTGTTAACGGAGAGGGCACCTGTTCTGGAAATTGTTAAAAGAAACATCAACTTATTACAAGTTGCAAAGCAGGTCTACTGTTCTGTTTGTATGTCATTCTCTGAAAATACTTTTACCTAATTTGGCAGAAACTTAGGGTAAGTGCCAAAACACTGTGTACAAAAGTTAAATAAATTACCTTGAGACAACTAATGAATGGAAGATGATTAAAAGTTAATGTTTTCATAATAAAATCAACCTTGAAAAATGGTCCTGTTGAAGAGTTCATGGTGATGTATTCATGGTGAACCTTGACAGTCAAACCAAAGGATTATTTTGGGTGGTTTAAAGTTACATACTATTCAGTGAGTTTGGCACCATTCACACAGCCAAAATGTGTTATTCATACTTTTAAAATATTGTTATCAAACAGACCGAGTAACCACATTTTCACATACCCACTTAGAGCCAAGGCTCTGATTACTTTTTTAAATAAAATTACACAAGATAATTACACTAAACTGCATGAAATCTCACTCGATACTTGTCATTAGTAGAAAGGAAATGCCTTCATGGAGAAAATGACATAAAGAAAAAAATATAAGCTAAAACTTTAAGGGAGGTGGGAACTAATGATGTGTGAAAATTTAATAGGCTAAAGTACGCCTACTATGTCGTACTCCATTTATTAAAGAATAGTAGAAGCAGCAGTTCTCTGGGTGATGTGAATAAGGGTTATTAGCAATAATAATAGTTTGCTAGCTGATAAATTTGCAGATTAAGCAACCTCTGCCATGGAGGTTAGTAATACTTCAAAGATATTGTTCAAAAGAGAATGGAATGGGTATTTTATTTTTGTATCGAGAAAACTAGACTCTTTACCAAAGTGTGTGGCAGCAGAAGTCTTGCTTCTCACATTTTTCAGTTTTAATGGGTGATGAGCATTCTACCCGGTACTAAAAATTTTATGACATTTCACTCATTTGATCATGCAGTGTTCTATAGTTATGCTCAAACTGTCTGGTACTCTGCTTTTCTTGTTAAAGATCACATCAGAAAAAAAACAACAACCTATTTCATATCCAGGTCATTTTATAATAAAAATAAGGAATAACATATGTAAGTATCTCTCTGGGGATTGCAGTTTTGCCATTTTTGTAATGAAAATAACTAGTGCTCGATTTTGAAAATGACCACTAGGTTTCCTAGATTTTAATTTTCATTTATTAGACAAAAAGCCTTTAGGAAAAGGCCCCTGAAATTTTCATAAAGCAAAGCTAGGGTGCCGATGTTCTCATTAGCTAGCCTGATGGTCAAATCCAGGTGTGGACAGCCACAGGATTGTTCTGTTGATAACAATGGGAATCCATAAAGGTACCCAAGAACATAGGTCCACAGTTGAGTGCACTGAGCGCATGGTTTAGTCTTATCTACGCAGCTTTGTCAGTTGCCCATCATAATGTCTTGTTTCATGACATCATTAAATGGAAGCCAGAACCACTCAAATTATATAATTAAATACATTCCTTTTTAATCGTAATTACTGTTTGACCTAAGATCACTCTATGGCAGCTGCCATCAGCAGTTCCGTGAACACACAACATTAGTAGCCAATTTGTACTAGCCAATATGGCTAAATTAAATTTGGCTAAAATAAAATTTGCACTAAAATGTTCGTGTAGATCATGACTAGAAGACATGGGGTGTTAATTTCCAGATCTTAATCTGAAAGGCACAAGCAAAACTATTTTTGGTAGAGGACCGACTACACTTTGATAATAGCTTAACTGATGTGTGGTCCAAGAGCCAGGGTTGCTGACAGTGCCTGAGTCAGAGCCTCTCTGAATTTGGGTCAATTTAAGAAGCAAAAGGTCAACACCAGAGTCTAGTAGACACAGATCTCAGTGGAGGCTTCCTCATGAAGGTAATGATCATGGTTGATGATATAACCCTGGAGGGGGAAAGGTAAGAATCCTGCCCAGGCTTGGATGTTGAAGATGATGATGATGGATGATAGTGAAGATGGAAACTCCTGTACCACAGTAAATCCCTAGTCCATTGGTTCTCAAACTTTGCTGCACGCTTGGATCACAGAGTGTTCTTTACATAAAACTTATGGGAATAAAATTATTCGAGGAACAGATATTAAGCAATTTCCTTTAAAGATAGGGAGTAAAGATTCTTTAAATAGATCTTAAAGCAATTTGTATCAAAGCCCCATTCCCTTTCCATTTTCTCCACGCTGAAGAGAGTGTTTGGCAGGCAGAAATGTGCCTTTTCCTTTTCCACTTTAGGCCTGGTCTTACATCTTAGATAAGAGTGGTCCCAATTTGAAAGGTAAAGGATACCAGCAGGTTGCAGAGGAGCAAACCAGCAGGTTCCCACTTCAGGAGGTTACCATTCCCTGAAATATGGGGTTTGCCTGTATAAATTAAAAGTCTTACCAGTTGTTCTCAAAGTATGGTCCCAGAACAGGAGCATTAAGACCACCTGAGAATGCAGCCATTATGGAATTCAGTATGGAAGTATCTCATAAAACTGGAAATGGAATTACCTTATTATGACCCAGCAATTCCACTCTTAGGTATCTATCCAGAGAAATCCAAGACACTGATTCAAAAAAATTATGCACCTCTATGTTTTTTTTATTGCGGCACTATTCACAGTAGCCAAGACATGGAAACAACCGAAATGCCCATCAGTAGATGACTGGATTAAGAAAATGTGGTACATTTATACAATGGAATATTACTCAGCCATAAAGAAGAATGAAATCTTACCATTTGCAACGATATGGCTGGACCTAGAGAATATTATGCTAAGTGAAATAAGTCAGACGGAGAAAAACAAATACCATATGATCTCACTCATATGTGGAAGCTAAAGAATGGAATAAATGAACAGGCTAATCAGAAACAGTCTCAGAGATACAGAGAAAAAACTGAGGGTTGCTAGATGGGAGGGGTGGGGTGGAAATAAGGGGGAAGGTGAGGAGATTAGAAAGCACAATCAGTAACTACAAGATTGCCATGGGGATACAGAAGACAGTTTGGGGGATATAATCAATAATGTTGTAAAGATTTTGCAGGGTATCTGATGGACACCTGTCTTATTAGGGACCCAATTCATGGACGGTGTAGGTGCCTGACCACTGCAGTGTACACCTGAAGATGAATAATAATGAATGTCAACTATAATTATACACACACACACACACACACACACACACAGTCACAGGATGTGGAATACAGCATAAGGAATAGAGTCAGTGGAATTTTAACAGTTATATTCGATGCCAGAGGGGTATTAGATTGGGGGAGGGGAGTTATCACTTTGTGAGGGGTATAAATGTCTAACTATTACATTGTTTTGTAACTAAAAGAAAAAATCAAAAAAACTGAAACTAAAAAAGAAAAAAAAAATCACCTGAGAATTTTCTAGAAATGCAAATTCAGCTCAGACCTACTAAATGAGTAATTCTGAGGGTGGAGCCTGGCAATCTGCTTTTCAACAAAACCTCCAGATGATTTGGATGCATTCCAAAGTTTGAGAAGCACTGGTCTTTACAGTAATTTATGTCACCTCTTTACTATTTTTTTTTTCCTGAATTGGTGGGCAGCCCTATAATACATATGGATATCAATACAATTTTTAGATTCAATTATGTTTGTCCTAAATTTTTATTCAAATGCAATCTCTGTACTGGCCTGTCTGCCTATTTCACTCAAAAATTTAAAAGTCAGAGGGAACAGTTGTTATGATTTTCAGGAAAAGAATCTCTAAAATACCTGGACAAACCACCTGCATTCCCAGAGGTTTCCTAAACCAGTGACTAGCCTGTAATTTTCTAGGACATCCCTTTTATGTCTTCTACCTTATGAACAATCTAGAATAACCATAGGAGAAGGAACTCTTGAATCAGAGTCCAATTTAGCCTTTGGTTCGTCCTGTATCTAGAAGCATGACTTAAGATAATTTTAAGAGCTTCCATTTTCACATAAAGTGGGAATATTAAAAAATAAAGTAAAATACAAATAAAATATCTCACATAGTGAGAACTGAAAGCAATCATTTATGTGGGGGAAAGGTACTACCAAAAATAATTTGCATATTTTACCTAATAGTTCGCATATTGTGAAATGTATTGTGTCTTACCTATTCTATGGCAGACAGAATAATAATCTCCCTCCCCCCAGATCTGTCCATAACCTAGTCCCCAGACCTGTGATATATTATCTGACATGGCAGAAGTGCCTTGGCTGATGTGATTAAGGTTAAAGACCTTGAGAAGGGGAGAATATTCTGTATTTTATGCACAGGGGTCCAAACTAATGGTATGAATTCTTAAAAGTAGAGAACTGTTCCTACCTGCACTCAGAGAGAGATATAAGAACAGAAGAATGGTCAGAGATGGACCTTGCTGGTTTTGAAGATGGAGAAAGGGAACCATGAACCAAAGAATGCAGGCAGCCTCTAGAAGTTAGAAAAAGCAACAAAATAGGTTCTCCTCTAAAGCCTCCCAAAGGGAATGCAGCCCTGCTAACACCTTGATTTTAGACCAGTGACACTCTTATTCAACTTCTGACCTCCAGAAATATATAATAATAAATCTATGTTGTTTTAAGCCACTGAAGTTGTGGTAATTTGCTATGCAGCAATAGGAAATTAATACGTATTGCTATGCTTATTCTCTTGAAGTTACTTTAAGATGTAAAACTGGGTTGTGCTCCACCCATCAACATAGTAGCAGGGCCACTGACACCGATAGACCCCAGGAGCAGATTAATGGTCCAGAGCACCAGGATCACAACACACAGGAAATGTAGTCACTACAGATAGCAATATGGATCCTTCTTTCACCGAATCAGAGAGAGTAAACTCACACGAAAAAAAGACTCAGATCACAATTTGGTGATGAAGCTGGACTTTTGAACTTTTCAACTCACCTTTTTGAAATGGATGTTTCTCTTCTCTTTGTCTCTCTCTCTTTTTTGCAAGACTTGAAATATAAAGTCTTAGACGCGCTAGCCACCATAAAACAAAGCTATACTTACCATTACATTCCCCAAGGGAGAAATAAATCATGAGTAGATATAGCAGAAAGATGAGTTTTTTGAAAGTGTCTGAATGACTGTGTTTGCCTAACATTACTGTAAGGGAAGTGTTAAGGAATGGACCATGTGCTTTTTGATTGTTAAGTAAAATATGCATCCAACTGCCTCAGCAGCACAAACACATTCTGATAGTCTTAAAAGGAAATTGAATATGCCATATTGGTACTGTGTTTTGTCAGGACTGCAAAAAAAACAGGATCTCACTTTTAGAATTATTTTCAATATTTATAATTGTAATATTTCAAATACAAACAAGAACATGAACTGCACAATATATGGGTTTATAAAGAGCGTTAAGATCTTCTCTACAGACAGACTATGTACGAATTGTGAGATGCTTGCTGATGACTCTTTTCTCACTGTGTTTTCACATGTCAGAGACTAGAGAGGGCAAGCTCTCATGTCCCTTAGAAGAACACTGGTCCTATTCATGAGGGTACCACCTTCATGAGTGAATTATCTCCCAAAGGCCCCACCTCCTAATACCATCATATTGGGGGTTAGGATTTCAACCTATGAATGAGAGGGAGTGGGACACAAATATCCAATCCACAACAGGATGAACATTTAACCATTTAGACTCTCAGTCAATGTTGCATGAAAGGAATGGTGTGACTGTGGGACCAAGTGGACTACCATACAGAACACTATGCAGGCCCAGAGAGTCTTGAGATCAGCATCTGGGATGAGGAACCTGATAGAGCCTATTAAGGGTGTAATGGATGAGGGGATGAATACAAAGGATGCTGGCCTAAAGCCTTGCAGTACTTCATGACCGTTGTATAAAAAACTACTTAAGAAACTGGGCTAGAAATCAGATTGCATAGGGTTGAATTCAAGCACCATCACTTAATGCTTATGTTTCCTCTAGAATGTTAATTTCTCTAAGCTCTAGTTACCTATCTATAGATGGAAATGAGTATCTGTATGTAAGACTGTTATCAGTAGAAATGGGACAATCTAAGGACTTACCTAGTTCCACTACATAGTGATCAGTCAGTCATATTAACTATTATCAAAATTATTGATGAAGATAATTATGCTGGGTTTGCTGCTACAGTAACATAAGTTGGAGTTGAGAGAAAGTGCGAGGAAAAAGGAACAACCTACAACTTTTCTTCTCCTTCCACCTATTTTTTTTTTAAACCAAGGTAGATCATGTGCTGGTCCAGCCCTGGGATTATATAAGACACCAAATCAAGGTCATGTGGGATAAAACAGAAAGTAGCAGGCTGCTTGTGAGCTGTGCAAATACAAGAAAAGGAGAAGGTGAGAGAGGTGTCCCTACTTTTATAATAGGTGAGCTAGAAGATAAGGTTCTTGACCCCAGTCTGAGGAAAATTTGGCTGCAAGTAATACCTCTAAGTCTCACACACAAATAAAATCAGACTTTTTTGTGCATTCCCAGTGGCAGTTGACACAATTTGATTGTCCAGTTTATTCCCCTCCTCATGCATGGCCCAAGCCCCCAGAAGTCACTGCTCAGTAATACTAACACCAGGCCATCACTAGTGATGAATGGGTCTCTGAGCAAGCTGAAACAGGTAGATTCTCTCTTCCAAAGCCACTTAAACTTCAAATATTGTTAGACCTATTTATACAATACAGGGAAATGGAGGTTAGCCGTATCCCTCTAAGTTGATAGAGGAGAGAAAACTTGTTTTGCAAAAAATGTAAAACAGATATGTAGGAAGGAATAAAGATGAAGAAGATAGAGTTACAATCAATTTTCCTATTTATTTTAGCTGAGGCATGGATGAATTTCTGCCCCTGGAATCTAGGTTGTGCCCCAGTACCTTCATCGTTAATTAGCCTTTTGACTTAAGACATATCTTAAGTTGGTTTCTGTTGTTCTGAATCAAAGAATTCAAACCATGTAATTACATAACCTCTGGTACTGAGCCCGGGATTTTTGCCTCAATGGTAACCCCCTAGCTCAATTTGGAAATAGTACTGGATCTTCCTCTTGAATAGTGAAGACAATGGGCAGAAAGTATCACCATGACTGCAACAGACTAATCCTGTGATGTTATTAAAGTTTTTCATGTGTATCGATGCTACTTTATAGAGATAACAGTATGACACTCTAGCTAACTACAAATAATAAAACCGAGCCAACTATGAAACCACTAAAATATCCTCAGGAATCCTTATATCATTACTATTAACACCATGTAATGTAAAAGTACAGATTATTGGAATGTTGTGAACACACACACACACACATAGTATTTTAATACTGTTTGCTGTAAACAAAGCACTATTAAAAAAATAAAACCTCATAGTTTAATGGTTGCTTTGTTTTGCTAAGAATAGCTGAAAAAAGGACTCTACTCAAGATGGCTGAATAGGTCAACGCTGTGCTCACCTCCTCTCATGACCACATCAAAATTACAACTAAACTACAGAACAACCATCACTGAGAATCGCCTTAAGTCTAGCTGAACCAAAGTACCACAACTAAGCACATACAGAAGAAGCCACCTTGAGACTGGGACAGGGGGCAGAGCTGCAGAACAGGCTGCTCCGACACCCATGTGTGACCATTAAAAATCTGGAGGGATACCTTGGCTGCAGAGGTTCCCCTCCAGAGGAGCAAAGGGGTCCAGCCCCACAACAGGCTCCCATACCCAGGGTAATAGGGCTGGGGGAGAAGTATCCACAACCTCTGGATGTGAAAACCAGCAGAGATTGTAGCAAGGGGAGCTGAAGTTCCAGACATTACTCACTGAGGGACTCACTTGCTCTGAGCTCAAGCACTGGGGCTGAAGCCCAAAACGACACAGGGACAGATGGGGAGAACCTGAGTTGTCTGGCTTCAGGGCAATGTCTGGAGGGGTAACTTCCTCCCAGACAGAAGTGTTAACAAAATCCATGTTTTTCTTCTTGAGCCTTTCTCCCTCCAAGAATGCAGACACAGGTGGTACCCATATCTGAGTATCCATCAACTTGGCTAACACCATTCATTCACCCCACCCAACTTTCAGGCTCACCTAAGCCACTTCTAGTGGCTTTTCCATATAAACAGCTTGTCTTGGCTCATGCTGTAAACTTTCCTAAAATCTCTCAAAGGTTCATAAACCCCAAACAAGCAGTATATGTCCTCAGCATGCCCTGTGCCTCTTCTGAGCAGACCCTGGCACTAAGTGCAGTGGCCTCAGTTCACGGTGTTTGGCCTCTCAAGGCAACTCCAAACCCAGCATGGATGGTGGCCATCTACGAATTGCTCTGTGGCTCAAAACAGGTGGCCCCGGGCAGGACACAGGTTGTGGCTGAACCGGCCTGCCAATGGGGTCCCACCCAGGAGGCCCTGAGTCTGGCATGCCCTGTGGCCAGCTTCAGACCCAGCTAAGTATCATTCAGCCATCTCCAAGGCTGAAACACACAAAAGGCAGACTAGGTAGGCACCAGAGCCCTGCTAAAGCAAATTCTGCTCCATAAGGTCAGGCCCTGCACCACAGCTCCTCCACTATAGTTAGGGCCAGTACTCACAACCAATCAGTCTGACGGTCAATCCTTCCCACTGATGTACAAACAACAACCAAAGCTTAACTGCAACATGAGGGCACACAGAACACACACAAGGGTCACACCTGGAGCACATGACTCAGGTGACCAGGGAGACTGCACCACTGGGCCCCACAGGACACCTACTACATAAGGTCACTCTACTAAGACCAGGGGACATAGCAGCCTTACCTAATACATAAAAACAAACACAAGGAGGCAGCCAAAATCTGGAGACAAAGAAACATGAAAAATGAAAAAAACACTATAAAGCTCCAGGAAAAGAACTAAACAAAATGGAGGCAAGCAACCTACCAGACACAGAGTTCAAAACAATGCTTATATGGATGGACCGTGAACTTATTGAGAACTTCACCAAAGAGACAGCAAGTATAAAAAAAAACTCCACACAGAAACCATAAAAAATAACAAATCAGAAGTGAATAATACAATAACTGAAATGAAGAATTCTATATAAATAATCACCAGAAAACTAGGTGAAGCAGAGGACCAAATCATCAATTTGGAAGACAAGATAGCAGAAAACACCCAATCAGAACAGCAAAAAGAAATTTAAAAAAAAATAAAAATAAGGATAGTTTAAGAGACCCCTGGGATAACATCAAGCATGACATTCACATCATAGGGGTACCAATAGGAGAATAGAGAGAGCAAGGGATTGAGAACCTACTTCAAAAAATAGTAACAGGAAACTTCCATAACCTAGTGAAATAAATAGACATAAAAGCTCAGGAAGTGCAGAGAGTCCCAAACAAGATAACCCAAACAGTCCCACATCAAGACACATCATAATGAAAAAGTCAAAGGTTAAAGACAAAGAAAGCATCTTAAAAACAACAAGAGAAAACTGTTAGTTACTTACAAGGGAGCTCACATATGACTATCAGCTGATTTCTCAACAGAAACTTTGCAGGCCAGAAGGGATTGGCACAAAGTATTCAAAGTGATGGATGAAAAGCAAGGACCTACAATCAAGATGACTCTACCCAGCAAAGCTATCATTTAGAATTAAAGGACAGATAAAGAGCTTCCCAGACAAGAGAAGATAAAGATTTCTTACCACCAAACCAGGATTACAAGAAATCTTAGAGAAACACCTTTAAAAAAAAAAAAAATACATATATATATATATATATATATATATATATATATATATATATATATGTATAACAAAATGGCATTAGCTACGTATCTATCAACAATTGCTTTGAATGTAAACAGAACAAATGCTGTATTCAAAAGATAGAGTGGCTGAATGGATAACAAACAAGACCCTTACAAATGCTGCCTATAACAGACTCACTTCAGATCAAAAGGCACATACAGACTGAAAGTAAAGGGATGGGAAAAAAAAGTTTCACGAAAATGGAAATGAAAAATAACACCTAAAATAGTAATACCTATAGCAGACAAAATAGACTTCAAAACAAAGGCTATACAAGATACAATGAAGGACCCAATAATCCCACTTCTGGGTATTTACTGAAGAAATCCAAAACTCTACTTCCAGGGGACATGTGCATCCATACATTCATTACAGAGTTGTTTACAATGGCCAAGACATGGAGGTAGCCTGGGTGTCTGTCAATGGATGAATGGATAAAGAGGAGATAGCACATACATACAGTGGAACATTGCTCAGCTATGGAAGGGAATGGGTTCTTGCCATCTGTGGCGTCATGGATGGACCTGAACGGTACTGTTCCAAGTGGAGTACATCAGACGGAGAAAGACAGATGCCATGTGATTTTGCTTATATGTGGAATCTAAAGAACTAAACAAACAAACAAAACAGAAACAAACTCAGATACAGAGAACATTTTGATGGTTGTCAGATGGTGGGGGGTTGGAGGACAAGGTGAAGAAGGCATTAAGAAGTTCAAATCAATAGTTACAAATTAGTCATGAGGATGTAAAATAAAGCATGGGGAATATAGTCAATAATATGGTAATACTCTGTATAGTGCTAAGTGGGTACTAGTTAGTGGGTGCCTCTTAAAATATACTAATGTCTAACCACTATGCTATAAACCTGAAATTAATATAAAATAGTATTGGATGTAAACTATAATTGAAAATTTTTTAAAGGGGTCAAAAAGGTGAAGGGGAATTAGAAGTTCAAAATTCCAGATATAAAACAAGTCATGGACATGTAACATACAGCACAGGGTATATAGTCAGTATTATTGTGATAGTATAGTATGGTGTCAGATGGTTGCTGGACCACTTCCATGGTGATCACTTCCTTAGGTATATCAATGTTGAATAACTATGGTGTACATCTGACACTAGTATGATAATGTATGTTAGCAATTTTTAATAAAAATCTTTTAAAAATAAAATAGCTGAAAAAAATCCAAAAGGAAGGTTAATGCCGCAGCATAAATTTTTACTGTATTTAATGACTATGTATTTAGCTTTTTTTTTTAAACAAAGCACTTCCAATAAGGGGAAAAAAAACACACAAAACATTCACTGTATAAAACAATCAAAGTACAAGTCATAGAACAGAGATTTTTCACTTCCAAACAAAATTTCAACTTATTCATATATTTTGTTTGACAAATTGCCTTTTTGCTATCACATGCAACCAACTGGTATCAAGCTGTATTCCTAATATATATCACCATATTTATCAATGGTACTTTATCCATGAAGATTGAATTTTTCATATGATAATCATACATTCTTGAAAAGACAGTAATTATACTTTTGGGGTAAGAAATATTTACATCAACCTAATTAGAATTACAAATATAGGGAAGAAGGATCCAACTTTAAGTGACATATGATTTCTTTTTAGCCAAAGATTTACTTGTTTTAATAACATCAAGACTGATATGCCAAAATGCTAACACATTTTCATCAAATGATTGAAGGTGTTAGGTAGAGAGATTTCAAACATTTTAAACTGTCAGGTACACACTACAAGGGGTAAAATGCAAGTAGTTTCACGAGCCTGTATGTCTAATATAGTATGGATTATAGTCCAGTCTCCTGTAGTGGCCTGGCCTAGGTTGCATGTTGTGAAGCCAAGGTGAATTACTGTCTGAGACTTGTGTAGCCACAAGCTAATAAACCAGAGGAAATTTGAACTATTAAGTACAAGGCAATGGGAAGAGCACAAAGCAAGATTCAGCACCCAAGACTAAGGAAGATGTAGTCAGAAGGTGGGACTTGGTGAGTCCTTCTGGACAGAAGAAGTAGAATGGCCAAGTTCATGGAGAATATAAAAGACACCAAGAATCACCATGCTCCCTTCTCCTGCCATGAGTGAAGGGCCCTACAATTTTCCTAAATCACCTACTGCAGTGTTCTCCACCCAGGATGGACACCGAATCACCTGAGGAGCTTAAAAAATATACTAATACCTGCATTTACCCCAAACCAGTTTAGTCAGAATCTCTGAGGATTCAAATACACAGCCAGCATTGAGAACTACCAATTAAACAGAATGAATTACCCAACTCAAGGAAATGCTGGTGGTGAAGTGTGGGTTATTATGAGGAATGCCCTGCACCCAACCCTTCCCAGGGGAGTGTCCAGAAAGCTGGCAAAGTAATGGGGCTTGTATGGTCAGCAGACGTCACATGGGGAGGGCTAAGGCACTAAGCCAGTTCAGAGGATGTGCTCAGCATCCTAGAGCAACAAAAAGTACATCAACTCATACATAATGATGTCCATAATAAAGTATATTCCAAAATGGGTTATCACAAAATGGTTATGACTTAATACCCTATATAAGTGCCCATTAAAAGCAAATGATGAGAAATGTCCCAAATCCTTTCTGTGTTCAGTGCAAGGTATAACAGGAAGAAAGATATTCATGTTTCCTTTGGTCTAAATATGAAAAGGTCTTAATTTTCTAAAATCTGCTTTTGTCCAAATGTTCAGACGTTCACATATGCAAAAACAAAACAAGAACTCTCTTAGCTGCAGTATTTTTCCATCCTGCAGAATAGCATGCTTTTGTGTATTTCTACATGTTTTCCTCCCGAAATGTGCACTTGGAAACCAAAATGAGATGACTTCCTCCTCTGTCTCAGAGACAGAAAAGGGGCTTCCAGCCTTTGCCCTGAGGTCAGAGCTCTCTTGGAACGTGTCCATCGTTAAAACAGTGCTTGAGGGGGTTTGTCTGCTCACGTTTTAATAATTGTTTTACTCACCATTATGTATCTTAACATAACCAAACCCAACCCCATACCTGCTTTCTAGCAATTATTTTCCTTGTTTATTAAGACATTTGTGTTTACACCAAAACAATAATGTTTTTAAAAATTCATCATGTTCACTAGCGTTATGATAAAATCAATCCCTTTATACCACTGGTGCTGGAGGACAAGATAAACATGCCACTTGAGCTAACATTTTAGTTTGAGTCAGCATAATAATTATTCTATTATTAGAGAATTCTGCTGTGCTGATTAGCATACATCAGCATACAAATCAACTTCAAACCCTGTCTGAAAAATTAAGTCACATTTATGCAGTTCCCCACCTAGGCCCACTTCCTTTCTGCCAAAGAAAGCTGGGAAATTGAGAGCCAAAGAAAGATTTTATTTTTGCAACATTATTTAACCAGTCAGGAAAAGACAAGACTTATTTGGTAAATAAACTATTTTCTTCCTTTAAATATATAACGTGAGGAGGCCAATTCTGCAAAACCAGGGGAAGAAAAAGTAGATAATGCATTCCACAGTTTGGGTAGGATTCAACATTAAGGTTCAGGTCTGGTGTGTGTCTAGGGTTAAAGAAAATAAGAGATCATTGGATGATGTGTTGAAATGTTAAAAAAAAAAGACCAGAGTTCATTCACTTAAGGGGCTCCTTAAGGACAGAGATTAATTCTTGGAGGTCCTTGAAATTCAGTACTTTTTTCTCTTTTCCAAGAGCATAGGCTTTATGAGAGAGAAATTTTCCTTCCTCGAACCTTCACCCTTTCTATTCTTAACCTGCAATTTAGAAAATTCCATTTTTATTTACTTGTGATTAATATTTACTTCTTTTATGTTGTAAGGTTCCAGAAGAAAAAATCACCTTATTGATTTTTGCATTCCACAGGTTGCCTAATAGTCAATATGTTTTCATTCATTAGTTGTTTTGTTCTAGAAATGCAGTAAAATGTCTGAAAAAATTATTTACTCAGGTCATTTCCACATGGAAGAGATGAATGAAAGTGCCTATGCCAACAGGTGTCACTTCCCAATTTGGCATGTAAGTAAGTACCATGCTTATTATGGAAAAGAAAAACTGCATATCCAAATAGGTAATGAATCTTATAAATAAAATAATTTTTCAAAAGTATGAATAGTGATACTTAAATGGTAAAGTCATGACTTGGTGTCATACATTCCAGAACAAATTTGCATTGAGACTCTCTATATTTTTTTCAGCCTTGCTCTTTAGCGAGTCCCATTTCATTTCTGAAGACACCTATTCATTATCATTCCTGCTTTATGATCTTCGCTGTGTGAAGCTAAAATGTCAGGAACTCTAAGTACTTCATAAGCATTCAATATCTTTTAGTTTAACATAATTACAATAATGATTATAATTATCTTCTCTAAATTGTGTATTTTTTTTCATTCTTTTCCATAAGTAGACATTCTTGGTGGCTAGCATCTGTTTCTACAATTCTTAGCTCAACAACCCATACAATCTATATAAGTAGGAACGAATGTGTAGAATGCCAACCATGGTTAAATGAAATCAATACTCAAGTGCACCAAGTACATTCACGTGCCTATAAAAAATTTCATGCACTACAACTGATTGCCACTTAACACTACTGTGTTTCCCGGAAAATAAGACCTAGCCAATCAGCTCTAATGTGTCTTTTGGAGCAAAAATTAATATAAGACCCGATCTTATTTTATAATAATACAAGACTGGGTCTATAATATAATATAATTAATATAATATAATATAATATAATATAATATAATATAATATAATATAATACCAGGTCTTATATTAATTTTTGCTCCAAAATACGCATTAGAGCTGATTGTCTGGCTAGGTCTTATTTTTGGGGAAACACAGTAAGAGGTAAAAAACAAAGATTCATTTTAGCAAGAATACTAAATTCTTTAAATTTATTCAGTATATGAATAAATGCAAAGGCAAATAATAATACATGAAGATTTGTATACAATTGCGTGTTTTCATTTTTAGGCTCAGGAGGCTGATGATCACTATGGTGAAATAAAGAAAGGTGATATTAATCCACTCATCAAAAAAAGATTACATGTCAAAAACAAGAAGTAGCCTCAACAAATTATTCATGCAGCATATTAGTTATTGTATATGTCACGAGTGAAAGTCATACTACTACTGACTTTTCAGGCATCAGAAAAGCTTCAATATTAGAAGTCAAACTTTTCTAGTGTATATATATGCTAATAGTTCAGTCAACTATCCTCACTCCTGTAGCCATTAATTAATGATTATAGTTTGGAGATAGTAATGAGGAGGGAATGTTTTTCTTATTAAACTGACCCATACAAATCATCAATAAAAGACATCAATACTTAAATGAGTGCTCACAGATTATAATAATAATAATAATTTACATCTGAAATTTTGGGGACCAAATATTTCAGCGTGTACGTTGTAGTCTAACTATTTTTCTTGAATCAATCACTTCATTGTTTCCTTAAAGTGTTATGTCAAAGCCATAAGTTAGAAGCACTACTAAATGATTAAATATCTAATTCCTTTTATGTGCCTTTCTCATTTGTTTGCAAAGCTATGTGAAATAGGCTTCGGGCGAAATGGTATATTAATGTGCATTTATAGTAATTCGTAGTGTTGAGTTATGTGAAGTAATAAAATGGCATTTCCTCTACTGAAGGAGAAGATTCTCATCAGGAACTGAAACAAATAACATTTTTATAAGAAATGTGAACTTAGATTGAGACTAACAGTCAAGAACAAGGAATATTTACACATTTTCAGGCTTTTCTATATTTGTCATCATTACTTTTACTATCATTCAACCTCAAGTGCTTTATCTATTACCAATTTATTTATTACACAATAAAAACAAATTGATTGCAATGATAAAAAGCGAAATAGGTTAAGTTCAGACGTGAGCCACAGTGGGAATCCTGTTGGCCCTTGGTTCCAGCCTGGACCTGAGGTGCAAATGACATATTTACATAGCTTTTTGAATGGCATCATGTTGTAGTCTAAAATGTAGACTATGATCTGCACTGGAAAATCCAGATCTACCGAATTATGGAACCAAATTATCCATTATATGGTGTCTTTTAAGTACATTAGCTTATCCGCTCCCAGGTTAATATGCTGCTATTTACTGCACAGTAGGAATATTTTTGAATATAGTAGTCAAGTGCTCTGAAATCAGTTATCACAAATTCTATAAAAATAACATAAATGTATTTTACATTTTGCATTGTACTTCCTACAGAAGAACTTGTTGCAGACAAATGCTCCAAATTACACCATTTGAAGGCAATGGAGAATCCTAAGGCTATAGACTTGAGACCATGACTCCAGACAGAAGAGAAGTACAAAGTATAGAGCCTGACACCCATTACCTCTTTTCCCCTTAAATCATTTGCTAATGCACAAGCAAAGGTAGGGGGTGAGAAACTGAACAGATCTTCTTATGGGGCTGGGGAGTAGAGGGGCATCAAGGAGAAGGGATCTTGGTAAATGTCCCAGTGGGGACCCATGATGTTGATGTCAATGCTAAGTAACCAAACAAGATTATATGTCAAAAGTTTATATTTGTATATGTGTGCATGTATGTGTGTACACACATGCACACACACACACATTTATTTCAGAGTTGAAACAAAAAAAGAGCAGCCCAATGACTGAACTGCAATTCTGAAGCTCCATCCCTGATTGAATTGATATAATTTATCACTTCTTTCTACTTGAAGGAAGCAAAACTGAATTTTCTTAAGAAAATACCCAGAGACTCAAATTACCCCTAAAATTTTTCATACACAATGTGAAGAGAACATTCCATTAAAAAATTTTCACACACCCCAATAAAAAACACCCAATGAGTCAAAGCCAGAAAATAAAAAGAAAAAAACAAAAAACTTGAGAAACAAACCATAGCAGAAACAGATTGGAATTATCAGACATGGTTATTAAAATAAACATGATGAGTATGGTCATGTGGTTACATAATAATATGGAGAACTCCAGTCAAGAGCTAGAAGCAAGTATGAAAATTTATCAAATGGTCATTCTAGAAATAAAAAATTTACAATGACTAAAATTAAAGTAACAATGTGTGACTCCAGGCATATAATTCTATTAAGTATCATCCAAATTCTATCCAAATGAGATTGATATCACGTTTTTTCTAAAACATATAACGCAATATCATTGGCTAATTTTCCTAAAAATTATTCCATTAGTACGTGAATTTCATCATTATGTACAATATAGATTCTGGTTACCATTTTCCTTCTATGAACGTATCATTTTTTATTCATATGTGTCAGACTACTTGAAAATTTCAATTTCCCAAGCACATTAAAACTGAGTTCATGATTATACTGCAGTCAAGTTAACCAAAGAGAATCCTGAAATACTAAATGGGCCAAAAATATTATTTAGTATTTCAGCATGCATATTCTTGTTTATTGTTTTCATTTATATCTCTGAACTTTGTTACAGTTTTGAAGGAGAACAAGTTAAAGGTAGCTACTTTAATTCTCTTAATTTTTTTCTAAAACTTCAAGAAATGATGTATCAGGTAGAAAAAAAACTATTAAAAACAAATATATATGTATATATATGTGTGTGTGTGTGTGTATATATATATATGTTGTATTCACTTCTTTAACAAGTCTGAAAGCATACAGAGGATCCCCCCAAAAATGTATACATATTTTAAGAAAGAAAAACTGTATTAAAATTGTAATACTCAATATATACTGATAACAAAAGATGAATACCAGTCACATTTGACTTCTGCAATTATATTAATAAAACATAACATCACCAACTTCACAGGATTGCTATAAGGATTAAATGAATTGACATATATAAAGGACTTAAAACAATTCTTGGTAAGCATTGCATGTTTGCTGTTGTTCTTGTGGCCATTACAATTATTATTGTCACTAATTATTATTTCTGCAATTACAAGAGGTTCTCAAAGTGGTTATCATCAGTGTCCAGACAATTCTGATTACGGCTAAGTACTGCTTGAGGAACACTGACCAAAGTGTCCACTTGTATCATTGTGCACGCCGTTTTAATTTCTTCACACAGTACCATGCGACTCAAACTTATCACAAATGCGTGCAATTGTTAGGCATGTTGGATCTTCTGTTGCATACACACACCTCCAGTGTCATTGTACTCACATAACGTTCTCAAACTTCAAATAACATTTCAAAATAGTCTTGTGCTCTTCAAACAACAACCGTGCTTCCTCCATTTTCTTTGACTGCCCTGCCTGTCACATGGTGACGCTAGCATTCATTTGATTAACGCCATCTTTTGAGCGAATGTCATGCTACACATTGCTTTTCAACTGTAAGAAGTAATACACAGATAATATCTCTTAAAATATGTATATATTTTTTGGCATCCCTGCTCATATTATATATTATATTATATTATACTATATTTATTATATATTAATACATACATATATAAATACTCCCACACAAACACCAAAGATATAAAAAATAAGTCATTCACCGCTGAAAATTTTAAGTCAGATATAATAGTAAAGAAGATACAACCTAAAGATTATCCAAGGAAAGGCTCGACATTATTCAATAAATAAAGCAATTAATTAATTATGAATTCTTTAAATGGTATCCCATCCTGCTTTTATCACTGATCTAGGCAATATGTGGATGTCACTGAGCCTACACATGCACAAAGGAAATAATGCTTAATAGCTACATTGCCGCTTTTAGATTGTATCACATATTTGAACATGCTGTTCTACATTGTTTTCTATTATTTTATGTTTCTAAGTCTTACTTCTTCTCCATTGATATAATAAAAGTACATCTTATCCTGGGAAACCCCTAACTCAAATATGTGTTATAATTCAAAAAGACTGTCTATGTCAGAAGTTAGGAATTGAAAACTAATTATTAACAAACATATTCCCTACTTACCCTTTTTAGAAAGAAAGCAGAGTGCCTGAGCTCAAATTCCAGAGCACTGGGTTCAAATTCCAGGGCAGACTGAATGGGTTCAAATTCCAGGTCACCAGCTGTAAGAGGCTGTACTATGTACTTAATAATCTCTCTGTGCCAAAGTTTCATCATTTATATTAACAAAACATAATATCACCAACTTCACAGGATTGCTATAAGGATTAAGTGAATTGACATATATAAAGGACTTAAAACAATTCTTGTTCTTGTGGCCATTACAATTATTATTGTCACTAATAATTATTTTATTATATGTTTAAGGTCCTCTGCTGAGTATGTATTTCCTATCTTTCTTTCACTCGACAAAATATTTCTCGTTCAAAAAACTGCCCTGAACCACTAGAACAATCTCCCTGTGCAGTGCTCCCATAGCACTTTCTTTATGACTGTCACTCTCAACCAAATTGTATTGAAATTATCTCTCTGAATATCTGATATCTTTTGACACACACACCCCCGCCCCTCCAGCTGTATAGGCTCCTGAATGGCGTATCCTGTCTTCCTCTATTTGTTCCCTAGCACTGATGCACAGCTGTGTCAGGGGTCCCCAGACCACCCCAGGTTCAATGTTTCACTACTAGGAGAGCTCACAGGACTCAGCGTATAGTTGTATTCATGGTTACAATTACAGTGAAATGATACAAAACAAAATCAGCAAAGGGAAAAGGCTCATGGGGCAGAGACCAGAGGAAACCAGGTGTAAGATTCCAAGAGTGTTCTCTCTGTGGAATCACAAAGGACATGCTTTTTTCCCCTTCCAACATGGAACTGTGATAACACATGCTAAGTGTTGTCTTCCAGAGAAGTTCATTGGAGATTCAGTGTCCAAGGTTGATATTGGGGGTTGATTACACAGGTACTCTGCCCAGCTGATTACAAAACTCCAGACTTAGTGTAAACCACACAGTATAGTCTCAGGAGAGAGATTCACTTTTTTTTTTCTTTTTTTACAGTTTATTGCGGTGACAACTGTTAGTAAAGTTACATAGGTTTCAGGTGTACAATTCTGTAATACATCATCTATATATCACATTGTGTGTTCGCCACCCAGAGTCAGTTCTCCTTCCATCACCATGTATTTGATACCGTTTACCCTCATCTACCACCCCCCTCCTCCCTTACCCTCTGGTAACCACTAAACTATTGTCTGTGTTTATGAGGTTTTGCTTCTTCATTTTTTTGTGTTGTTCCTTTGTTGTTTTCAGTTTTATCTACCACATATCAGTGAAATCATATGGTTCTCTTTTTCCATCTGACTTATTTTGCGTAGCATAATAATCTCAAGATCCATCCATGTTGTCGTAAATGGCATTATTTCATATTTTGTTATGGCAGAGTCGTATTCCATTGTGTATATATACCACATCTTCATTTAGCTAAAGTTTTACATCATTCAAGAAAACTGTTTATTATTCATGTTCCCAGATACCAACCAAGGGCCAATCTTGCGAGCAGACCTTTCTTTACCGCAAAAAAGCCTAACACATGAAATGTATTCAATACTTATTTGGATACACTGGACTAAATGAGCTAGGCTGTCCACCAGAACAATGTTAACAATAGTTAAGTAAAATAAACTCAACTCAAAATCTCATATAATGTATAATGCAACTACAATGCCAGGAAATCATGTACACATTCATTTATGAACCATTTTTTCTGGGTATACTATATACTATGCAGTGTGTTAGGTATTGCAGGTACAAAGATCAGTAAGACATGCTCTCTCTTATAAAATGGATTCATTCAGGTAGAGAAGTCAGATGTATAATGAAATTAGAACTAGCTATACCCAGTGTAAAATATATATAATTATGGCAATATTGCTAGTGATTAACACAATGCCATCACCTTTTTATTTTATGGAATTAAATACTTCAATATTCTTAGGATAATTAAATGCTTTAAGTAACAATATATAAATGTCAACATATTCCTAAAACTTCATTTGTGGTTCTGCTTTTGATAGTATGTTTAGATAAGATACTCTAAAGAGTTTTACTGATGAACCAATATAGAACATGCTTTTAATGTTTGTTTGTTTTTTCTTGGTTTTCAGAAATCAAGGGGAATAATTAAGGCTTTCCACAAAAACAAGCAAACATATAAATAAAATCCTGAAACCAGGGCAGAAAATTATCAATTAGAAGTAAACAGGAAACCTGGGTTTGGCTGTGGGGCTAATCCCAATATTGACACAGGGATTGGAGCTATGCCTTGGGCCCACCAAAAGGAGAGCGGGGTGGGACGTGTTAGAGGGTTAACTGGGAGTGGTAAAGTGGGATTGAGGGATAGAGAGAATGAAAGAAGATCCATCCATTGCTTTCACCAGATTCCCACTGGAGTCTATTTTCAAAACAAATGAAGATCCACTGAACTAGAGGCTTAGAGTCCATCTAAAGAGACTAAGAATCCAGGAGTTGGATGCTAATTTTGAAGGACCAGGGAACGGAAGAGGAATCGTTCCAAGTTCCAAAAGATAAATTCACTATATTTGAAAGATATATTAGAAGATTCAGCACTAGGAACTGCACAGAAATGATTGTTTTTGAAAGAAATGATAAATTTATCTGTGTGGATATAGTAAAATATGACTTGTTCTTATTCTGCTTCAATTAACTTACTAGAAAATATTCAATAATTTTGAGCAATCATACGTAATTTAATAACCTCCACACTCTCACTCTTACCAGGCTTTATATAAAATTAAACTCTTTGAAGTTCATCTTCTTTGAAAGTATTAAGTACTGGGATAAAGACAATTAGAATCACAGAAAATTATTCTTGATGAGCTTAAGATCACCTCAAAAATATGTAGCTAAATTTTGAATAGCATCTTTCCTACAAGAACATGACAGAAACCCAATATCCATATGAAATAGAAATTTAAGTTGTATAAATATGAAGAAAATGTGATATTACGAGAAACAATGATCATTTATTCACAAACTAGCAGAATCTACTATTTAGGTATAGAGATGCTCTTTTCTCTTACCAATTATTAAAGGCACGGAATTAAAAAGATATAATCAGTATACATTGACCTACATAAAATTCAATCTCCAAAATATTAAAAATTAACTTAAATATATTTTATCCTGAGTGATACAGCACAACTTCTCCATGTGGAGCCATATCAAGATTCACCAATCAGCCAACACAAAACCCCAACTACATGGATTACAAAACTTCTATCAGGATATTTTTCAGTGCATCAGGAAGATAATACATATAAAGATGTCTCCAAGCCTATTTAACTCAACTGCTGCTTACCTTTACAGATTAAAGATTATATATAATTCTATATACTTAACTTTTATAATTATTTTAAACTGTTTCTATGAAAGCTCAAAGCATGCGAGAAAATTAAGATATTCCAAATATATCTTAGATGCTATATTTATACAATATAGAATATTTGTATTAATATGACTTAATGTGATTCAATAATTTTTTAATTTAAGTAAGACTGCCTAAATTCAACCCCAAGGCCTGAATGTTCTGCATATGTTAAAATCAAACACTGACAATTTTAATTAATATCCTGCTTTACTTTGTATCATATTCATATAGCTGTATCTTTCTGTATCTATCTAATCTGTTTATATAGTTATTATACATTAGTCTGACTAGGCAAGGTTATACTGCAGTTACAAACAATCCCCAAAATCTGTGTCTTTAAATAACAATCCATTTCTCACGCATGCTACATGACTATTCCCATTAATTGGGAGCTATGCTCTATTTTGCTATCTTTCAGGGACGCAGGCTGAGGGGGGCTTCAACTCCATATTATAACAATTGTTAAGGCAAAGGAGAGAGAGGAGGGAGAGAATGAAGGACAGAGGAAGGAGGAGCCACATAATTCTGTACCACTCAGGAACTTTAAATTTTTGCTTCTGCTCACTTCTCATTGGCCAAAGGATGTAACAGAACATATCTAATTACTTCAGCTTATGGGGAATGTCAGTCCTATCATGTGCCCAGAAAGTGGTGAGTCAATAACATTTAATGAACAGCACTAATGGTTACTGTAAGAGTTGAATGCATGCCAAGCACTGTGGTAGTTACTACAGAAACCTATGCTACAAACATGGAAGCACAGTCTCTCTTTTTAAATTTAAGATTATATTATCATCAGTACTATTGTTCAAAGTGTTTCATTTTACATTTCTTATTTTGTTCTCCCAAAAGATTTTTGGAAAATTATCTGGTTGAAAATATCAGAAAAATAACAACAAAAAAATGACAGTCTCACACCAAAGAGACATATAATATTACTTTTTTTCTATTTCTTTTAACTATAGTTGTCCTGAAATTAAACAGTAAATTGGAACTCAAGTTTTTCTTGGTACAAATGATTCATAATTACTTTCTTAGCACACTGACCCGATCAATTAGCAACATTCATTAAGTTCCTACATTCACAATCTCAGAGCTAGTTGTTAGGGAAGTTTTAAAGATGTATGGACACTTCCCTATCACAGGTATTTACAATTGCATTACCCTCTCTGTGACTGAATGATGACTTAAATGCGTCTGTATGAAATATCACAGGTTCTAATACAGCCCTACAGGTCTAGATACGTAACTGAGATACGTTTAGAAAGACTTTTTACTGCTGAGAAAATTCAGCAGTATTATATCAAGTTTTCTAGCACACACAATTAAAACAAACTATTAAAATCTTATTTTAGCAAAATAGTTTTAAAGAATCAGGTATCCAAAGAATATTTTTAAATGGTGTTAGAAATATTCTGCTCAATATGTTTTACCAAAAACTTAATTTTCTGTATAAAAAACAGTACTCAAATTCACGATGACAAAGAGCACAGCAGACAAAGCTTAAGGAGAAGCCAGCATCCTGTAGGTTTAATTATTCAGCAATAATTTGTGGTGCCCCAAACAATTATAACATCGAAGATCACAGATCACCATAACAAATAAATAATAAAGTTTTAAGTATTGTGAGAATTACCAAAATGTGACACAGAGACACTAAATTAGCAAATGCTGTTGGAAAAATGGTGCCCACAGATTTGCTTGACACAGGCATTCCACAAACCTTCAATTTGTCAAAAAATGCAATTATCTGTGAAGCTCAATAAAAATGAGGCACAATAAAACATGGTGTGTCTGTACATACACCATATATATTCGCCAGGAAAATTTATGTTTGTAACAAAAATATTTTTTCAAGAATGCAAATAACTATTACACATTTTACAATAATAATGCAAGAAAATATAACGTGTAAGTTGGCTTTTGAGAAATAGAAATTATGGGAAATATAACTCAATTTCAATTGTCATTAACACTAATGTCTATCTAATCTGAAATAACGTATTTTTAGATTCAGTGCTTTTAGCAGCAAATATTATTCATATTAGTTTTCTAAAATATACTATTGATGGAAAACTATAAGTGCCTACCTCAATAGAATGTGAAATAAAAAATGTGCAGGAAAAATGTTTCCTTGCCTTTTCAACCAATTTAGATCATTCAAGAAGCTTACTAAAGTTCTTGTTTTTTGTTTGTTTGTTTGTTTGTTTTTAACTACAAACAGCTTTTAGTGGAAGTAAAATGTTAAGTCATTCTTAATGTTTGGGATTAGTAACAAATATACAATATAGAAATTCAGGCGGAAAAAAGAACATGAAATATTTTGAAGCTGAAAACAAATCCCAGGCATCATATTTATCACAATGATTTAGTGCAGCTATCACTATATCACTATCATTACCATATCATAATTCTCATAAGATTAATATTATTTACACCTCAGTTAGAAACACATACCTACCTTCTTACCTGAAAAATTGCAACTGAATGAGTATTTCTCTTCCTCTCCTTCTCCTCTCTTTCTTCTTCCCCCTTTACTCCCCTTCCCCCTCCTCCCTCTCATTCTCTCTCCTTTCCCTTTTCTTTCTAAGTGCTACAGAAGAAGAACTTGAGAAAAACACTTTTTCATTACTCAACAACTATATGTTTTCATATTTGAAACTCATCATGTTTGGCAAGAATTCATTAAATTTACAGTAATAAATTTGCACTTGCTGCTGTATGAGAAATTATGTTTTTGGTTCACAAACAAAATGTTCCTTAGTGAGATAAAATAGTAGACATAACAGTGCTGATTTGGGGAAAACAATAAGGGCTCTCTTTCTAAGAAAAAAAAATTTAGTCATGAGGAATAGGTGAATTAATTTTCAGAGCGACCCCATTTTTCCACTTCTTCAAATAAACTTCCAATGTAGCACCGCATACCAGTAAAGAACCCCTTTGTGAGGCTCTATTTTATGTTGTAAGATTATAATTGGCATGAAATAGAGCAACAACAAAATAAACACATAAGTTCTAATATACGGTGAATATTTGTTCAGTAGTCTCAAACCTGATAGCCACAATCTGGGATATTAACTTCACCAAAAGAAAATGTAATCCAAATAGGTCCATGAATGGCAAAATCTATGTAAATTATACCCTAGCACAGTCCACATAAAGAAATGACAGAAGGAAGATCCTTAAAAAAAAAACAAAAAACCCTCAATGCCCTATTTTTTTTTAACACAACATCTATGACTACAGTCATTTTCATTTGCCCCAGCTCCAGCTTTGAATGTTTCTAAGGGCAGTGGGAAAGACAGATGTGGGCAAGAGAAGAGGAGGAAGAGGAAAAGAGGAACTCTTAAGTCTCAATGCCATGATCCACCTAAATTCGAAGTACAGAGATTTTGTTCTTGGTTAGAAACTTTGCCTCTGAGAGATAAACATGGCAAAGGGCATATTGGGTAAGAGAAAATGCTACGAGGCTAAAATTTAGTTCATTCATTAAATAAACCCATTTAGTACCTACTATGTCACCCCAGGTAAAGATAAAAATCACATCATCTGCTCTCACGTAGGTAACTAACCATCTAACAGGGGGTCAAAAAAAATGTACCATTTAAGTACGCTATAGTCAAAGTTCAATAATATATTTATGCACTGGCTACTAATGCACAAGAGTCAGAGACACTGAGGAAGGGAAAAAATATTCAATGTAGAGACAGTAGTACTAAAATGCAGAAGCAAGAAAGGACATTGAATCAGAAAACTGAATTGCAAATACCTTGATATATTTGGAATGCAGGACTATGAGTAAACAAGAAAATATGACTGAAAAGTGGGCAGTGCTTTTAACACTAAAAAGTTAGGTATTTTAAATAAATCATTGAGATGCCACTGAAGGATTTTTTCATGTAGTAATAACACATTGTTTATTACTTTTTCAAAAAATATTATATATAATTCTAGAAAAATGAAGGCCAAAGAACAAAATAAAAACACATGTATTTCTAACTTCTAAAGAAAACCAACATTTTTATTTCATTTCTATCATAAATAGAAAAGAACTCCTCTTTTTTTGTAACATGATCACAATACTAAGAGCACACTTAGAAAGAAAATAGTCAGAATTCCTTAATGATTGTAATATCCAGTTGGTATTAGAGAGAAATTTTGAAATAGGGTAATGATATTGACCATATTTGCTTTGGCAGTAGTAAGGAGGGGAAAGTTGAGGTGGGGTGGGGGTAAAACTAGAAGACAGTAATATGACTAATTAGAAGCCTATTGCAATGATCCCAGACAAGCAGATATGCCCAGAAGATACTTGGCTTCTAGTTCAGAAAGTGGGGAGCTGGGAGTCTACCTTTAATTGACTGAATCTATTCACACAAATAATAACCAGCTCTACTTACATTAAAGATTATTAATTTTAGCAAAATTCTAGTCAGAAATAAATGATTAGGCTTTCCAGAGAGGGACCTCCTAAAACTCAAATATTAGAAAACAAGAATTCTTAACTCTTGGATCCCCTATGTTAAAATTTGCAAAATTATAATAATTAACCCTTATTTATAATTATTGAGTCCTTTTATATAGGGGAATAGCTTTAAGTCCTTGACACAATGACATGAGTATTAAAGGCTAAGTCCTGACAGTTTCAGCTCTAAAGGCTGTGTTTCTAAGAGTTTTGGTGCAAGGATAGAGACGAGGAGGAGGAAGTAAGGGGATCGAATTCAAGAACCATAGGTGTGTAATCAGTCATTCTCAATATTGCGTGATCCAAACTTGGGTGTCTATGTTCCAAGGGACACTGGAACATCTATATTCAACAGTCAATACGGGACCTTCTGAAGAATAAATGAAATCTCGTTTTGTGACTAAGTCAAATGAAACTTGGAAATTTAGGAAAAGACATTCCCTAATAATATACTGCTTCTGTCATTGGGGAAAAAAAAAAATCTTGGTTTGAAAAAATAAAAGAGAGAGCTAAACTAAACAGTATGCTTAGCAAATGGTGAAAAATGGGAATTATAATTCATAGTATATTGTATGTTAAATTCAAGATTTTCTCTCTATCATATGATACATGGAACATGATAATAAACAACAAATATTGCACGCTTATTGTGGGGAAAAGTTTATCGCAAATGTTTAAGTTTGAAATGGGCTGGTAGTTTTTCTGAATGGTAGGAAATGTTTGGTGTCAAACTTGGAAAGATGAAAAAAATGTGTCTTATATTTGCACTATTTTTAATGATCCAGGGGCGTTCTTGACTGTGTTTTTTTCACTTGCTTCATTTTGGATAAGAGGTAAAAAGGAATATTCTGAACTTGACAAAGTTGCTTTAAAATTTCTTCTCTTATTCCATCAGCATATCTATAAGATACGAGCTTCTCTATAAGTGTTATCAAAATTTGGAAACAATATAGAACATCACCCCTTGAGTAGCAATTTGATCAATTAAATCTAGTTTCAATTAGTTCACAAGAAGCAAGCTCATTCATCACATTAAATATCAATATAAGGAAAGACCAAAGTATGCACATGGGTATTGACAATGAGAAATCCTTACGTCTTTCATAACTGTTGCATGTAATCTTATATTTCTATATTAATCCCCAAGGCATCATTTTAATGTACAAAACATACAGTTGCATAATTACCTTTTCTCCTGTTAGGTTTGTTCTGATCATATTTATTGATATACAATTTTAGGTCTATTGAATCAAATGATAAGAAATTGAATTTGAGTTCTTTAGTTTGCTTTTTTATTTCATACTTCTAGTAATCCATTTTTAGTGTATTTTACAAAACTATTGGTCCAGGAGTAGTTGTAAAATATTTGACCACCTGTAAAAGTTTACAAAGCATTGGTTTTCTTAGACCATCTATTTCCCCACTCTCATGCATCTCTGCCTCATGTGCCCCAGCAAATATAAAGTTGTTAGGAGCCAAATTAAAACAAACAAAAAAAGTCTTGAATTGTCATTTTCTTGTATTATATACAAAAGATTAAGGTATCACCCATTTGACCAAATTCTTTTTGAGATACTGATTCTTATTTTACCCTCTGCTCTTTACCATCCTCTTCCATTCCAAGAAGAGACTGAGGCCCTTAGAATTTACTTATCTCTGATGGAGATTTTTTTTTTCCTGGACATAAAACAAAAGTTTTAAGTCAAGGGTTTTTTCCCTTTTTTTTTTTTAAGCTCAAAAAATGTATTAGCGTAGGTGTCTTTACTCACAGAAAAGAAAGAGGGAGTGCCTTTAAGTGGAGTAAAAAGAGAACCCCACTAAGCAACGTAGGTTAGAACAGAATTAAGGGTATAGCCGAGAACACTAAAAAGCAGCTCCTGGTAGGCAAAAACTACAACAGTAGCCACTGCACCATATGGTCTATTCACTGGTATAAGACTGCTGACTGGTAGAGAAATAACTATTATAGATATCTTGGAGGAGTCCAAGACATTACTTTGACCTTTTCTGAAGGTCTAATATGGCTGAGTATCAACAATTTCATATGACTCAACCTATTCATCTAAACATGGATTAATATGAAACAGTAATCTTTTACTTTAATGTGTATAGTTGATATCTCAGGAGTTATCACGCTCTAATAATGAAGATTTTGGTGCTAAAAGGACTTGAGCATATTATATTGGTGTTTGTGTGTATTGTGGGGGATGGCAGGAGTAGAGAAATAAACAACAAAGTTCAAACTCCTGGTCTTAAACAGAAATACACACACAGATTATATGGATATTGCCTTGGAGTGGGGTAGAAGAGGGAGATACATTTTTTATCAAATGGTCTTATTAAAACATTTCACTATTCCTCAATTTGTAATCTCCATCCAATTCCACACTCAGAAAATAATCAGTCACATCATATAAGCTTTCGGTCCTTGATTCCAATGCCAAATTCTCTGGTGTTATACATATAAAATGGAGCTGATGAAATTATTAATATCCTCATTTTGAAAGATAAAAACTGAAGGAGGTAAGAATATTTACCAACCCCTTTAATGTGCCAGATATTTTACAGGACATTTTACATATTTTATTTCATTTAATGAGCATATAGCTGATGGTTTAGATATCGGAATAATCTGATAACAGTAAAAACATGATAGAGAATTATGACAGGAAGTATCAAATATCAAGTTATATAAAAAGCTGTACATTCTTCACTCACCTCTAAAATTAATTCAATTTATGTTGTGGCACCTAACTAAAGCATATAATGACTTTGTTTTGGTCAATGTAAAAGCTAATTTGTCTAACAGATTAGTATTGATTCACATAGAACTATGATCAATATTGGAATTTGAGGGTCAGTTATTTTTAAAATGTGTAACCTTATTAACCAAACAGGTTATAATTACTAAAATATACAACATATTAGAAAAAGATACAGTTGAAGAGAATCCATTTGGTATTTTAAAGTTATATTAATATAGGGAAAATAACTACCAATTTAGTCACTTCAGAGACATTTTTAAACAATCTCCAGATTTTAATTTGAATTTTTATCCAAAGCTTTCTGTCCAGTGTGGGTATTGGCAGAAGGTCTGCAGGGCTTGGTTGGGGAGAGAAGTAGGAAAACATATTCCACCTTCTTCCTCACTGTGACACTCAATATGAACACACTCTCCCTGTCGTCTGCATTTCTGGATTTACAAGAGCAAACAAGGAGAGAAGGAGACATTTAAATAGGAAAGTAGATAGGATACTGGAATGTGACTCTTCAGAATAATTTACTCCAAAATCAAAGAAGGTAATCTAAACTAGCAAAAAATTGGGAGCACCAACTCCCAGCCATAGATTCTGGAACTGCATAGAACCTCCTTAATGTTGGGGATTCTAACAAAGGCCGCTCTAAGAGGTAACCAAAAACTTTAGAACCCCACCAGGAAGGTCATGTATTATTTCTTTTTAGAATAAGTTCTTTATGGAATGGGGTGTGTCGTTATTGAGGACTATTGTTTTTTCCCTAAGATATAAGATTAAACATTTTCAACAGTAAAGAACATTTTGAACTGTGGTCAATACCTCTTAAAATACAACATCCTGTCAGTTTAAATTCTACGGTCTTGGGTTTATTCTTTTTTTTTTTTTTTCTTTAAGTTTCTCAAGCCTGTATGCTAAGTTTGGTGCAAAGGATAATCAGGGAAGTTCAGTTAATTAACTTTTACTTATTCTTTATGTGAAAAAATATTT
Organism: Rhinolophus sinicus; assembly: GCF_036562045.2. Classification (NCBI taxonomy): domain Eukaryota; kingdom Metazoa; phylum Chordata; class Mammalia; order Chiroptera; family Rhinolophidae; genus Rhinolophus; species Rhinolophus sinicus. The sequence goes on from NC_133758.1 coordinate 91,551,186, forward strand.
AAAATGGTATGATTCCTGCTATTGCTAAACAAAGCTTAGGATTTGGCATTGTTGTTGTTTTTTAGCTATTTGTATATTACAAATAGTAAAACACATACATTTACTGTGTGCTTTCCATGCCCCAGGAACTGAGAAGACCTTTATATATATTAACTCATTTCATTCTCATCTCTACCCTATGAGGTATGTGCTATTGTTTTTTATAGATAAGAAAACTAAGTCACAGTTTAGGAAACCTACCTAATGTAACCCAGCTAAAAAATGACAAGAAAGGATTCAAATCCCCTCAGTTTGGCTTTACAGTTATGCTCTTAGCTGCTATGTCACACCACATTCACGGAGTTTTCCTTCTGTTGGCTGGTGTTTGCCTAAGTTTTTCCAGGTCATCATTTGTTAGAAGGCAAGCAATTCAAAACAAAAATAGATAGAGCTCATGGACTAAATTAAAAATAAGGGAGAAAAGTGCTGTAATCTTAAGAAGAGATTTTAAAAGTATGTTCTGGCATAAATCTGTAATTTTCCAAAAATAGGATTATCTAGGTCAGCCTCCCCAAAACGCCAATTGAATTTTTCAGAACCATTCTCTTCAAGTCCACAAGGCAGTAGCACATGGGAGATATTATTAGATACTGCCAATTAAAGAACATTTAAAATGTATTCCTTTTTCATGTAAATAATGCAACAAAAATTGGCAATTCACAAAGTTGTGAACCAGATGAATACAAACTATAAATCTTTGATTAAAATTCACAGAACTGTCTGTTTTTAATGAGTCAGTTTTGGCAGTGTTTTCTGTAGAAGAGTACCTCGGAGAAAACAGCAGCGCATAAAATAGACCAAATACACGCTAGGTGGCACAAGTTGGAGACAAATAGGTCATGCCTTCATATTTAGCAATCTAAGGAAAATAGTATAGAAATCTAAAAAGTTCCTTATATACACATAAACTAAATATATCTATTTCATAGGAAAGCACTTTCTTGGGGAGTTAACTAGCTCTCTCCTATCCTTTTGCTTATTATTTTTTTTAAATCCCATGATTCATTCCTTTCATACGTAAGATATTGAAAATTGCAAAGCATATATTATTTGCATCCGACATATACATATATCACAAATATGTGTCTTCTGTTGTTTTAGTATTTCTGTTGTTGGTCTGATAGTTTTATTTACTTGCCACATATTTAAAGACTCGTCAGTTAGATGATACACAGATGAAAACAGGAAAGATGACATTGAGGGATTTGAGAATGACATTCCTTGAGTTATATTTTGGCATAAAAAGGAGAAGACAGAAGGATTCTTGATAAATCTCTGAATATTTGAAGGAAAAAAAAACTATGTTCTGAGTTGCTTCTGCTGTAAGATGTTAAATTGGGCTTCCAAAGTGAGGTATATCCTAGAGACAAGGATTTATTAAGGGGACCAAGAATCACTG